>NC_141689.1:334165595-335601595 GCF_964263255.1 Lissotriton vulgaris | reverse complement strand
TGCAGTAAATTGGACTTGGGGCCACATCTAATGATGCTTGGGCGTCAGAGCCATCCAGTCAGTATTAGAGTTTACCCCTAGCAGGAACAATTTGATTAAAAATGCATAATGCTGAGCAGCCCACCAGTACCGGCCAGTCAGCATTTTGTTTTTTTTCAAAGACGGCCACCTTCAGTGGGGTTTGTTTTTGAAAGCAAAGATATCTCAGTCACTGACAAGCTGAGAGTTTGCTCCCAGTGGGTGTGGAACACTGTTTGTTTTTTCCGGCTCTGAGCCACTTTGCTGCAAAGGGGAAGTTCAAAGAGATCCTGGTCTATAACCAATGCAAATGGATGAGTGAGTCACTGTACACGAGATGCCGATGGATAAGAAACACATGCATCAGAAGGTCCACTGCTGAACTTATGAATGGTCTCGGGCAGTGGTTCTTATCCTGCGGTCCGAGGACCCCTGGGGGTCCATAAGGCCTACTCATAGGGTTCGTGACTGTTTTACAAAATTGAATAATATTAAAATGAACAAATTAAAATAATAACATCCGTTCAAATAAAGAAGCAAAACTGAAAATGTGAAAACCTTTTTCTGCATTTGATTGTGATTTAAACAAAATATTTAAATATTTGGGCATTTGTTTGGTGCATACTTGTTTTTGTATTTTGTGATAGAAATTGGTTATGCTGGGGTTCCCCAGCTTCTAGTAATGACTCAGTAGGGGTTCTGGATTCTAGAAATGATTCATTGAGGGTCCAATGAAGTCAGAAGGTTAAGAACTGCTGGTCTAGGAAATAAACAGGGAAGTGGTAACATTATCTGTTGCTTTAAAGACTTTACTGCAGCCATTTACCGCTGGCAAGAGACACATATCACTCGAACGGGATCACTAAAAATGGAGTATGTATAATTAGATTGGTCGAGTGGCAATAATAATAAGGGAAAAGGAGAGTTTCAGATAAACAATCTTGCCTCAGATTCCCAAAGTAGATATTTTGTTTTGATATATCTTTATTAAAATGTACAAAGGTTTTAGAAGAAAGTTGAGACTGGATCCTGACAGTCTTAAACTATTAATTTTGGAGTGTTTCAGAGTAGTTCATTAGGGCCTTGGGGACGTAGAGGTATTACAAACCCCCGTGATAAGTATTGCTCATTTTCTATGGATTCAGCGGTACTATTTTGCAGATGATTTAAAAAGACAAAAAAACTATTTTGGGGATTTTACTCTCCAAGGATAGCAAGACCAAGCAGATAAGGCATACTTTTTGATGGTGATTTCCGATTAGAAACTCAGACACAGTTAACACTGTAAGTCTAAAAAAATACGACTTCAATTACATATGGATTTCGTTGTAAAGTAATATGTAGTGGTCCTAGGCTTGTGATATTGCAGAGTGCTGCAGCTGAGTAGATACGAGGTTAGTACGAACTCCTCTGTGTTTGCTGTACATTCGAACCCAAGACATGGAACGACCTCCCTCAACACATCAGGGCACCCTACTCACTTCTTGAGTCCCCCAAGAAGCTGATTACCTGGCTTTTCATATAAGCACCTTTGGGACCACAACCTACACACCTGACCAACTTCCTGCATACCCTCTTGTGTGATTAGTGTGCTATACAAATCAAAATAACATAACATAATAACACATGCATGCATCTCTTAACTGTGTCAGACATGAAGCAAGATCGAGGCTGTGTTGGTAGTTGCCACAGTTTTACTTGTCTTTGGCGCAGGAGTGTCGGGTACCAGAAGCAGGTTCAGGAGCCACATCACAGTCACGCACAAAGGTTTTTGGTGGCATTTAACCCAGTACCAGTCAGTAAGTGATGCATCCCACTGCACTGATATGAGTTGGGTCTCCAGCATCAGCTGGCTGCAATGTTGATCTGGCTAGATACCGACAGGAACAAAGGAGAGGAGGTTCATACTTGAAACTAAGGCAACACCCCACCCAAGCAACAATGAACCACTGCGTCAGCAGCTTCTTGATGGGGCAACTTCTGGGTTGCAGTCTTTCTAGTGGTCGGTAAGGAGATTTCTGGAATGGGAGTTGCTGTTCATGGATTTCCCTTCCAGCTTGGTGTCTCAAGTGGACCTCTTGAGTATGGCCCAAAAAACCGCAGGGGCATGATCGGCTTCATTGGGAGTCACTGTAGAGGTCACACAGAGAGAAGGCCACCATGGGCACCGATCTAACAATGACTCATTTGCACTTTTCAGACACAATAATATCATACCAGGCAACTCTAAAATTAGGTGTGGCAGCCAATCCTCTTTCACTTACACCTATCACTTGGGTGCTCACTAATTGCAAATACCATTATCAAACCACCCCTCGGGTTTTGCCCAACATCCTTACCGGCTGGACAACTTTTTAATTTAAAAAAATGTGTTTATTTATTTTTATTTCATTTATCCGTTTTCAGATGTAACAAAAAAACAAAGCAAATATATACAGTACATAGCATTTGGTTCAGCATTGGCATAAGTACAATTAATCTGTGGATTTCGAATAACACATGACCTGGCTTTATAGACAATCACAATCAGGATATACACTAAAATGGCAGTACATGACATTATACTCAAAAGAGAAAAACAAAAGAGACCCAATTCATTACAGTATAAGGCAGAGCATACTTTTTAGTTTTTTAGATAAGAATACAGTACATCACATATTCTCTACAGTCAGCAAATAAGCAGTAAGGAGAGCCCAAATGTCCCGTGGTTTTGACGACATGGGCAATTCTTCTGCATAGCATGCAAACTTGTCACAACAATAGGTCTGGTCCTGCAGCCATAGTTTAGAGGTGGGCGCAAGACTACCCCCCAACATATAGAGACTCTTCGCTTGGCCATTTGTAATACTATTGCCACAAATCTCCTGTAAGAGGCCTTAATATGAGTGACCAGGCTCAAAAGACATAGTTAGGGAGTACAGGTTAGACTTAGAGGCATCCCTACCTTCAAGTGTATAATCCATGTGACAGACCCCAATATGAATATAGCTTCGGGCATGCCCAAGCTAAGTGATAAAAGTCTGCATTAGTCGCTCCTCATCGCCTACGGCTATCTGAGTCCCGCAGACCGTATTTATACAGCTGGGCTGGTGTGTAGTATAGTTGATGTAAATATTTAAAGTGGGCCAATCTTAAGTTACATTCGCTGTTAAGTGCCCAGTCAGCCGGCAGCATCCGGACCACTCGTCCTCAGATATGGGATTTGGTAAAATCGCTTTCCATTTATTTAATGCAGATACCCCCAGTGCAACCACCTCCCTCTGCGATACCTGATATAATCTAGTGACCAGCTTCGTCTGTGAAGTGGCAGTGTATATAAGTTGCAGTGCTTCCAGCGCAGGTGGTTCTGCAGGGAATTGTGGATAAAGCGTACGCATGGCAGAACGCAGTCTAGTATAGACAAAGAGCTGCATAGCAGTAACGCCGCCACCCGCAGCCACAGACGCTGAGGCTAAGAATTGGCCACCAGGAAACACATCCTCCATTTTCACCATGTCTATATCTTTAAGGGTCTTTAGGGTACCTGGCTCAGCAGTGACAGAGAAATCTGTACGTATGGGAGTGGCATATTGGGCGTGTATAGCGGCAATTTCTGTGCTCCTTTTCCCAGTTCCCGCCAAGCTTTGGCTGTGTGTTGAACTATGTCGAACTCCCCCTTCTCCAAGACTGTATGGGGCAGATTTTTGAGGCCCTTGCGCCACGTTTATGCCGCTGTTGCGTCACGCAAGGCGGCGTAAACGTGGCGCATCCCTACGAACGATTTACAACGTGATGCATCTAGGCAGATGCGTCACGTTGTAAAGCCCTGCGCCGCTTGTGGGCGTTACGGCGCAGGGTGGGCGTTCTGGGGCAGGTGCGCCTCGCAAAAGTGGCTGAGTGAAATCTATGAGATTTCACTCAGTCACTTTTAAGCCAATGCTGCGTCAAAAGCCTGCGCCTGCTTGAAGCAGGCGTAGGTCTTGATGCAGCATTGTTAAAATACGGCACCCCCGAGCCTTGCTGGAGCTGCGTCACGCTTGCGACTCAGCTGCAGCAATGCGCCACATTTCCGGCACAGATGCGTCACGCATCTGTGCCGTTTTTGCACCATGGTGCGCCGCATTATAAATGCGGCACACCATGGCTGGCGGAGCTGTGGCGCACTGTGGCGCATGTTAACTGGCGCATCCCTGGGGATGCGCCAGTTAACATAAATCTGCCCCTATGTGTATTCACTATCATGGCCTTGAGTGGTATTGGGTGAACGGCTCCTGCCTCTACCATAACATAGGGGATGTCGGCTGGATCTTGCTGCCAGTAGTAGGCGTAGTGGGCCTGTGTGCAAAGGTAGTATAGATAAAAATCGGGCTCCGTAAAACCTCCCTGCTCATAATGATACGCAAGTGTCTCCCATTGAAGACAAGGTTTCTTATCCCCCATGCCAATTCAACCAGGAGGGAGTGGAGTGTATTAAAAAAGTGACGTGTCAATTGGACAGGAATGTTTGAAAATAGATACAGAAAACACCGAAGAATTACCATTTTTATTATCGCTATGCGATCTGCAAAGGACAGGGGCAACTTGATCCATCGGGCCACTTGCCCTTCAAGTCGTGTGATGGCTGTACCATAATTAGATTGTATCACGACCCGTGGGTCTCTATGAAGTCATATTCCCAAGTATTTTATCGTATTGGTACACCATACCAAGGGATAGTCCAGGTCGAGTACGGGTGTGCAATCTGTGAGAGGTAGGATAACCGACTTGGACCAGTTTATGCCAAGTCCAAAGAACCACTCAAATCGGATTTAATCCCTGATGAGGGGTGCCACATGCAGAGCGGGCTCACAGACATACAACACCATGTCGTCTGCATGCACAGAGACTGCTAGAGGGCGTTGAAGAAATCGCAAGGCCGCGTGCGCATAGCGCGGTCACAAGATACATGCCAGCGGTTCAAGTAGGAGTGTTAATAGTAAGGGGGACAACGGGCATCCCTGACGTTTGCCACGTTGAATATGGATTACCTCTCTGACAAGTGACTGTTGACCCTCACCCGTGCAATAGGACGTGTGTAGAGCAATTTTATCTAATTGGTTAAAATAAAGGGTACTCCCATGCGATGCAGAATTACAAAAATATAGGACCAGGAGATAGAATCAAATGCCTTAGCGGCATCAAGGAGCACCGCCACCGCCGGCAGAGTGGGCTCTAGTACATGCATAACCGCAAAGAGTGTCCGCAGATTATGGGAGGTTGAGTGAGTAGGGACAAACCCAGATTGATCTGGCAGTACCATAACTGGAAGGAGTAGCTTCAACGTGGTTGCCAGAACTTTCACTAAGATCTTTACATCAGTATTAATTAAGGAGAGGGGTCGGTAGGAATGGCACCTGTCCGAAGGTTTGTCAGGCTTGAGCAATGTGACCACCAACGCCTCTCGCAGAGTCGGAGGCAAACATGGAGTCTCATACGCTTCTTCATAAACCTGGCGAAGACAGGGAGCAAGGATGTCTATATATGCCTTATAAAATTCTGCCGGCAACCCGTTGGTGCCAGCCGACTTTCCATTAGGTAGCGCAGTAATGGTGCCCCGTATTTTGTCCAGGGTAATATGATGCATTAAAAACTCTTGTTGTCCTTTTGAGAGCCATACCAGCACTATATCATCTAGATAGCGTTGCAATTCAGTCTCATCTGCAGCTTGTCGATGCGCATACATTTCAGTATAATACTTAGCGAAAGTTTGTAGTATATGGGGTGTGTCATAATGTTATGTTATGTTATGTTAAAAGTTTATTTGTAGAGCGCACAGCTACTCGAATGAGTGTCCCGGCGCTGAAGCAGGATGAAGGCTCAGCCCGAAAAGGGAGCCAAGCACTGAGGTCTACCGCTGAAACAGCCAAGTTTTTAGAGATTTCCTGAACCCCAGGAGATCCTGAGTTAACCTTAGATCAATAGGTAGATTGTTCCACAATTTGGCTGCTTGCACCTGGAAAGAGCAACCCCTATACGTGCCCGAAAGTATCTGGGGGACCGAGCCAGTTGCAGTGTTGCTGACCTGAGGACACGGTGAGGATGATAAAATTGAACTCTTTTTGTAATGTACCCAGCACCTAAGCCGTCAAGGGCCTTAAAAGCCAGGACCATGGCTTTAAAATTAATCCTCTTGCGGACAGGGAGCCAATGGAGAGACTCCAACTGTGCATTACATCATCAGCAATATGCTTTGTTTAGGGGTTCCGTTATACTAGAGGCAAGCGCTCTACCAGGTCTGCCACCTTCACCATAGTATCTAGCCGTACATCTACAGGACATATGTCGTATCTCCTGGCCAGCAAAGTCGTTATATTCTGTAATGTTTGCTTTTATGAGTGCCACGTGGCAGGGTCGAACATGACTTCATATTGTTGCTCTAGGTCTTTCAAATCACGTTCAAGTGATGACATGGTGCTGCGCAGGGATTTCAAAACCCAGGCCTGTAGACCTATACAGGCCTCACCTATGGTCACTTTAAAAGCCTCCTATAATGTCCCCACTGTCTCAACCGAACCAGTATTATGCGAAACATAGTCAGTGATAGCCTCCGGTATCCCTTCACAGAACACCAGGTCCAGTAGATAAGAGGACTGCAATCACCATTGAAATTGAGAGGGGGTATAAGATGGCAACGCCATGCTAAGATATACGGGGGAGTGGTCTGATAACGTCCTAGGCAGGTGCTTTATCTGTACTATCCACTCATTAGCGTTCTGCGTGCCCAATCAATAATAAATACAAGACCAAACTTGTTGCGCATATCAGTGACATGTACCCTCTTTAGAATCGGGTGATGTAATTTCCAGACATCTGTAAGCACCAACGTTAGCATACCATCATGTAGCGATGCAGCAGCTCTCTTAGGAGTGGGGTCCACCGTGGACAACCTGTTGTTGTGTTTTGACCTTTTTCTATTTCCATTGCTTGTAACTGCGCGAGCTGACCCCAGCGCGTAATTGGTTAAGCCAGCTGGAATGTTGACAGCTGATCTCTGGTTTTGACAGTTGTGTCAGTTGGCGCCTGGCTGCGAACCTCACGCTTGCTGCGGTGTGTAGTCTTAAGGAATAAAGCATTCTTCAATTACTACCGTTTCTGGGTCTCTACTTAACAATCTTGGCGACAGGAAACAGACGCTAGTAGTCAATGGCACCCCGTGGATACAGGGTTGGTCGAGATATAAAGTGATAGGCTAAACATGCATGTTCATGAATACAATATAGTGTCTCTGAACTATGAGTGTCTTTTCACACCATTTTAACACATCAGGCAGCCCAACGCTCTAGAATAAAAAAACAGCAGATACGTACATATGGCCTATGTAACAAATAGGAAAACAGCATTTGGGCCTACTTTGATATATATGTTACATAACATGAAGAGATAAGTAAGAACAAAATGGAGCGCATGCAAAATATATCTGTTAGCGGTGAGCAATACAGCAATAATGGGTAAACAACAATGCCAATCTCATGCAGTCAGCTCTCTGAGTCCGAGTCCTCTCCTCTCTCCTGCCTTGGCGCCTGTCGTTCAATCTGCCGAATGTATTGAAGTGCTTCTTTGGGCATCAAGAAGATGCGTGCTTTCCCGTCGTGTTGGATCCGCAGACAGGCTGGGTACAACATTGCGTATTGAATGTGTAAGGCTTGCAATTTTTTTTTAACAGATTGAAACTCTCTGCGCGCTTGCTGCACCGCCACGGTGTAGTCAGGAAAAAGCTCCACCTTCATTCCTTGATAATTCAAGCAACCTTTCTCTCTGGCCAAACTAAGCGCAGTGTCCCGATCACGATAGTTCAGCAGCCTGGCTATAATGGGACGAGGCGGTGCTCCAGGTACAGGTCAGGCAGCTAGCGATCACTGGGCTCTCTCAACAATTGTCAATGTCAATGTCAATGTCAATGGTATTTATAAAGCGCAAACAATCATCCCCAGTGGGATATCTCGGCGCTGTCCTGACAGTAGTGAGTAGTTAACAGATAACAGAGTGAAGATTATGTTTAGTCAGATTTTGGGAAAAGAAATGTTTTTAATTGCTTCCTGAAGGACAAATAACAGTCTGTTAGTCTGAGTTCCTGCGGCAGCTTGTTCCAGTTATTTGGCGCCAGGTGGGAGAACGCCCGTCCACCCATCCTAGCTGTTTTCACACGAGTGTTACTTGCTCTAGCAGCCGTACGGGAACGCAGGTTCCTCATAGGAGCATAGAATCTGATTTTATTTTTTAGAGTGCGAGGGCCCGTGTTGTGCAATGCTTTATGCGTTATGCACATTAGCTTGAAGATAGCTTTCTGTCTCATTGGTAGCCAGTGAAGCTCACGCAGGCAGCTTTTGGCTGGGTCGTACTTTCTTTTATTGCAAATTGCCTTTGCTGCAGCGTTCTGTACGACTTGTAGTTTCGCGAACAGGTAGTCCGCCATTCCCACAAACAGGGAATTTCCTTAATCCAGCCTGCTCATTAATAAGGACTGGACCAGTATCTTCCTACACTCAGTGGGGATCCATGGAAAAACTCGCTGGAGCATCTTGAGTAGTGCGAAGCCTTTGCCACAAATTGTAGATACATGGGTTTTCATGCTCAATGTATCATCTAGAATCACACCTAAATTCTTGGCTGTTGATGCTGGGATAGGAGCGGTGCCCAGAGTGGTGGGCCACCAGCTGCTGTCCCATAGGTGTGTATGTCTACCAAACAGCAAAATCTCAGACTTGTCTGCGTTTAGTTTGAGACAATGGTTGTGCATCCAATTGGCTAGATCAGTCAGGCAGTTCAGTAGCCTATCCTTAGGGTCGTCTTCTTCATCTAATGAAATCATTAGTTGGGTGTCGTCTGCGTAAGAGCAGATCCCAACACCCCACTTCCTCCCTATTTTGGCTAGTGATGAGACAAAAACGTTAAATAGGGTTGGACTCAATGAGGCCCCTTGTGGGACCCCATACTTGATGTTCCGGGGAGGGGAAACAAAATCACCCATCCGCACTGACTGTGTTCTGTCTTGCATGAAAGACTGCAGCCACCCTAATGCCTTTTCCTGGATACCCTTGGCTGCAAGGATTTCCAGGAGTCGGTGGTGTGGGACGGTATCAAATGCCGCCGAGAGGTCTAGTAAAATCAAGGCGATTGTCTTTCCCTGATCTACCTTGGTTCTGATATTGTCCGCCACTGCCAGGAGTGTTGTCTCAGTGCAGTTGTTGGCCTGGAACCCTGTTTGGGAACTGTCTAATAGATCATTGGTCTCTAAGAATTTGGAAAGCTGCCTGTTGACCAATTTCTCCATCACCTTAGACAAATAAGGAAGTTGGGAAATAGGCCGATAGTTTGCCGGGTTGTGAATATCAGACCCTACTTTTTTTAGTAAGGGAGTAACTATGGCGTTTTTCCAATACTTCGGTAATTCAGCAGAATTCAATGAATGATTAAAGACTTTGGTTACAGCTGGGCAAATTATTGGTGCTAGCCGTGAGAAAATATGATGCGGGCATGGGTCCAGTGGGGAGCCTGATTTTACTTCCAACATAGCTTTGCCCACTTCCTCCTCTGAAAAAGGGCCGAATCTAGGACAGCTAGCCAGAACTGGGTATGTTACACGGGGTTGTGGTTGCTTTGATTCGATGTTGGAAAAAGAGGCATAGATCGTATCGATTTTTTCACAAAAGTATTCATTAATTTTATTACAGCCTTCTTGCGAGGGGGTAATATCCACTGATAGATTAGCCGGGCTGCATAGCTCTTTGACTATTTTAAATAGTTCTTTTGAAGAATTTTTGCTTTCTGTTATCCTCCGTGAGAAATAGTCTTTCTTTGCTTTCCTAATAGCTTTATTGTAAAGCGCAAGTTCCCTTTTGTATAGCTCTCATTTCTAGGGTTTTATTGAGCCTCCAATTGTGTTCGCAAGATGTGCATTTCCTTTTTAAAGATTTTAATTCAGTTCCATACCACTTCCGGAGACCGTGCCTCTCCGTTTATGTTTAGAGAGTGGAGCTGAGCAGTGTTCCAGCGCGCTCTTGATATTATTCTGGAGCTCTTCTATTTCATTATTAATATTGGTGTTTCCTATGGATGCATGTGTAAAATGATTCTGGAATTTTTCCACAGAAATTTTTTTCCAGCTCCTAGCTGATGCTGTTGCTGGGGGCATGGATTTAGAGTGTTTGGTAGGTACTTTAATAGTGAACACAATCATAGAGTGGTCAGTCCATATCAATGGTTTAATCGCATTGATGTCAATGGCTCCTATATTGGAAAAGATGAGATCTAAAATATGTCCAGCCCTACATGTTGGCTGATTAATTATTTGTGTCAGCTGAAGAATATTCATGTCCTCCACTAGCTGTTTGGTTAATGGGTTGTTGCTGCTATCAAAGTGTACGTTAAAATCTCCTATCACTAAAATATTCTTGTTCTTAAGACAGACCGGTAATATTTGGGTAAAAAGTTGGGCACTAAAGTCTAAAGTGCGGGCAGGGGGGTTATAAACTATCACTCCCCCAAATAAAATGTTGATGTTTAAGGATACTGAGAATGCCATTGCTTCATGGCTGTTGGACTGTGTGATCGGTTCTTGTCTACAGGTGAGGGATTCCCTAAGTAAAAGGGCTACCCCTCCGCCTCTTTTCTTCACTTTATTCAGATTGAGTATTTTATATTCCGCTGAAAGGGCTGTCGCGATGTCTGGGGTGCTATGGGTATCGAGCCAGGTCTCAGTTATAAAGACCAAGTCTGGTTTAGTTTCGGTCAATAGGTCCCACAGCTCTGTCGCATGCTTGGGTAGGGATCTGGCATTGAGATAGATGCATTTAAGGGCCAGAGTTGGGGTGTTATTTATGCAGACTTCTGTCCCTGTGTCACTTCCCCAATGACAGTGCCGACAACAGAAACGGCCCATGGTATCATATGGTCCCAGTCGAGCACAATATGTGGTCTTTCTTACCCCTACATTGTTCAGACTCCTAAGTTCAGCGCTGGAGTACGAGATAGTGCGATTAGTATCTTTTGTGGGTAATTGGACATGGGGTGTGGCTCCTGGTCCCTGCCTGTCGCGGACGGGCTTGCCTTTAGCGCGTCTTTGGCGCCCCGCCGGCGCCCCCGCTGCGCCCATCCGCTGCGCCTCCTGTATGAGGGTGCCATTTTATCTAGTAAAGGGCGGGAGGGCGGGAGGGGCTTAGCGCTAGTATGCTAGCTCTTCCTCCCTTTCCTCACCCAAAATGGCGGCCCCGATCAGCCTCTACTCGGCTGCCATCAGGTAAAACAAAGTGCAAGTGCCTTTAAAACCTAGTATTCAGTTTTAAAATTGCAAGCAATGTTTTAATACAGGTCCCGGCTTTCCGCCTCAGGACACTGTATAATTATTAAAAAACACGATTTTATCGAGTGCAATGCAGTTCTGTGCAAATAACAGTTTTAAAACATATGACAAGCGCTCAGTTCACCATAACACACACACTAGCAATCAGTGGGGGAATGGTTGTTTCTGAGGTTTTTATCTAGTAAAGGGCGGGAGGGCGGGAGGGGCTTAGCGCTAGTATGCTAGCTCTTCCTCCCTTTCCTCACCCAAAATGGCGGCCCCGATCAGCCTCTACTCGGCTGCAATCAGATAAAACAAAGTGCAAGTGCCTTTAAAACCTAGTATTCAGTTTTAAAATTGCAAGCAATGTTTTAATACAGGTCCCGGCTTTCCGCCTCAGGACACTGTATAATTATAAAAAAACACGATTTTATCGAGTGCAATACAGTTCTGTGCAAATAACAGTTTTAAAACATATGACAAGTGCTCAGTTCACCATAACGCACACACTAGCAATCAGTGGGGGAATGGTTGTTTCTGAGGTTTTTATCTAGTAAAGGGCGGGAGGGCGGGAGGGGCTTAGCGCTAGTATGCTAGCTCCTCACCCAAAATGGCAGCCCCGATCAGCCTCTACTTGGCTGCAATCAGGTAAAACAAAGTGCAAGTGCCTTTCAAACCTTTAACAAACCCTTTACAAACCCTTTAACTTTTTTGAAAATGGTTCCACCCCCAGCAGGGTTTTGAGCTGTGCCTCCACATACGATTCCATAGGTCCAGTGTTGGTTGATTCCGAAAACGCCAGTTATACGTAGATTGTGTCTTCAGGAATGGGCCTCAATATCCTCATTCTTGGCTAGTATTACCTCCAGTAGTTTCTCCATGCTAGCACAGGTTGTGCTGACCGCCTCTAATTGATCTACATTAGTAGAGTTGCGCTGTTCAGCCTCCGCAAGCTATGCACCATGTTTCTCCAGCTTCGTCGCTATATTGTCTATATGCAAATTTAGATGGTCTATCTTGGCATCGATGGTGTGAAGACTCTGCTGCATATTCATCATCAGCTGCTCCAGTTTGGTGCTTGAACCAGCTTCAGGATCTGGCTCAGTGTCGAAGGCATTTAGGGTTTGGGACTTAGAATTCTTTTTTGCCTCAAAGTTCAGTTTGCTATGCTGCTTATCCATTCTCCCCGTACTTAGGCGGGATTTCGAGCGGGTGAACGCAGTTAGAGCGGGATTTTAGGTAATAATCAGAGAGAACTACAGGACCACCACCTTCTCAGCAGTCCCCAGATACACCTGGGAAATAGAGCAAGATGCGATGTGTGATGCACCTCCGCATTAAGCTTAAGATCAGTACAGCACACCAGCACACCAGCTGCGGGCCACTTGTTACGCTAGTGTCACAGCGCAGTGCAGATCGCTATGCAGCCGTTAGTACCCCAATGTCATTCAAGCAACAGTAGCACAGCAAGGGCGATTGTCAGCGCATAAGCAGATGGGCTTATAAAAAATACATAGGCACCGTATTCTGACACTTGGTGTTTCTCCAGTGCGTGCACGCCACACAGGTTCCACACTCACTGTCCTCCACAACAGGTAGAGTTTTTGCAGCCTATTGCAGCATATTGCAGCAGTTGACGTGTATGTTCAGTGCAGCGCCCGAAATATATATTTATGGCTGAGGCGCTATGGTAGATGACCGTTGTAGGGCATGTGCTGGGGTCCTAGGCTATGCAGAGTAGACACGTTGTGTCGGAGCTCCCGTAATAGGGTTGGGCCTTGTGTGCTTCACGATGACAGGCAGAATAATGTGTCCCACGGCCCTCTACATGTATTAACCAGCAGGACTTCACAGCACCATACACCAGACCGTGGGAGAGGCAGAGTCGCAAGAAGCAGCGCCAGTCCCACTATGATAAGGGAAAGATAAGTATTGCAACGTAGGGGCGCAGCCACTCACCCATCACCATGTGGCAGGCCCAGGCAGCGGCCGCCACAGCCAGAATCCCAGTCAGGCAGCAGGAGTCACGCAGAGCTGCCGTAATGAACTGGCCGCCCAGTCCTTGGAAAGCCGCTGCGGCTATCCCACTCCGCCCCGGGTTGCACTATCACATAGCGGCCTTCCGGGCAAGGGGCCGCCACGCAGATGCCTCACCTCTGCAAATCGGGCCCATGATGGGGGACGAGGTCAACAGTGCAGGGCGAGCCGGCACAGATCTCAGCACTCAGGCAGCCCAGCTGCGATGCACCAGCGCGCCAGCACCTCCGCAGCTCCAAATCTCCGCCACAGGAGCCAGGCACAGTGGTGGAACAGGCAGCGGGCACACACTTAGAGGTCAGTAGATATTGCTACTCCGGGGCCGCCATTTTGTGCCAGTGCAGAACAAGGCGAAACAAGCAGCTACAGGCCCTTAATCCTTAGAGTAGCAGTGTCAAAATGCTCCTTAGGAGACAAGGAGTCCGATTATATGCAGTGGAGCTTTAGATGGCGCCAATCTAGCAGGATATTAGGCAGATGGTAATCTCGACCGGCAGAGCGACACTAAAGTGTGGCCATCTTGTTCCGGGCTCTCTAGCGCTCCCCACCGGCTGGACAACTTAAAGGTCACCCAGCTTCCCTTAGCAAATGTTTTTGTCACAAACCCATGCATGATATACGGGTGATCTATACGAAATAATATTTAAAAAAACATTACACCATATTTAGTTCACATTACTTTTGGAAAATGAATTGCAACTTAAAAGCCATTCAAATTCTCTGCATTATTCCGTTTTTGCTCACGTTGAGTGGTGATGGTATATTAGCACTATGCACTTTCAATCAATCAATCAATCAATCATGGCCTTTGTATAGCGCACTACTCACCCGGAGGGTCTCAAGGCGCTTGGGGGAGGGGGGGTCTGCTATTGCTCGAACAGCCAGGTCTTGAGTTGTCTCCTGAAGGCGAGATGGTCCTGGGTCAGCCGGAGGTGGGTGGGGAGGGAGTTCCACGTCTTGGCCGCCAGGTAGGAGAAGGATCTTCCTCCGGCGGTGGCTCTTCGGATGCGTGGTACGGCGGGGAGGGCGAGGCTTGTCGAACGTAGCTGGCGGGTGGGCGTGTAGAAGGTCAGGCGGTCGTCGAGGTACTTGGGGCCCAGGTCGAGTAGGGACTTGTGTGCGTGGGTGTGGAGTCTGAACGTGATTCTCTTGCTGACGGGGAGCCAGTGCAGGTCCCTCAGGTGTCCGGAGATGTGGCTGCGTCGAGGGATGTCCAGGATGAGTCGGGCGGAGGCGTTCTGGATGCGTTGGAGTCTTTTCTGTAGCTTGGCTGTGGTTCCGGCGTAGAGGGTGTTTCTGTAGTCCAGTCAGCTCGTGACGAGTGCCTGGGCGACCATCTTCCTGGTTTCGGTCGGGATCCATCGGAAGATCTTACGGAGCGTGCTTAGGGTGTTGAAGCATGATGAGGAGACGGCGTTGACTTGTCTGGTCATCGAGAGGGAGAAGTCCAGGATGAAGCCCAGGTTGCGTGCATGGTCTGTTGGCTTGGGTGCGCTGCCTAGGGCCGAGGGCCACCAGGTGTCATCCCAGGCGGAGGGCGATGGTCCTAGGATGAGGACTTCCGTCTTGTCTGAGTTCAGTTTCAGGCGGCTGTTCTTCATCCACTCGGCGACGTCTTTCATCCCTTCATGTAGGCTAGTTCTGGCGTTGGCGGGGTCACTGGTGAGGGAGAGGATCAGTTGGGTGCCGTCGACGTAGGAGATGATGTTGAGGTTGTGTTGGCATGCGATGGCTGCAAGGGGTCTCATGTAGACGTTGAAGAGGGTGGGGCTGAGTGATGATCCTTGAGGTGCGCCGCAGATGACTTCGGTGGACTCGGATCGAAACGGGGGAGGCGGACTCTTTCATGCAGTTTATTATCATGATATGATTATGTTACTTCTAATGTACATAATATTTATGTATATCTCATTGTCCAAATATGCTTTAGAGCTTGTAATGACTGAATCACTGAAACTAGAAAATGAATCATTTCTAATGATCAAATGATGACACACCGTGACTATTTTTTTTAAATAATTAACTTTGATGAGTGAAAGGTAGGAGATTTATTGCTTTTTAAAAAGAGGCACACTTAGATGCACCTCCTGCACCTGCAGAAGTGAGTACCTTCCTGGGGAGCAACACAGAGGATCATCGTGGACCTCCTCTATGAGGGGATGCATGACACAAATCTCCTGAGCAAGATCACAGCAAGGTCTGCCACAAATGTTGAAATCAGGAGCATCTTGGAACAGGGGTTCTGTATCTGGGCCTTCTGACAGTACAAGGTAGTTCTTTAGTATAACAAAGTTGGGAACTTTCCAATGGACAATTTTAACACCAAATTCAGAACGTCTGGCCCTCCTCACTTGGACCCCCTCCTTCCCCTTCTTGTTCAGTTAAAACCCTCGGGATCATGCTTAACAACCAATTAACCCTTCACTCACACATTAATTCGGTGGTTTCTTCTTGTTTCTTTACACTTCGACTTATCTGGAAAATTGCCAGATTCTTTTCCACTTCTGCTCTAAAGCTAATCCTGATGGCCATGGTCCTGTCAAAGATTGACTATGGAAACATCATTTACAGTGGAGCCCCTGCGTATGCCTTGCAGCGCCTACAGTTAGTACAAAACCAGGCTGCCCGCCTGGTTTTTGGCCTGTCTAAGTCCCATCACTCGACTCCCCTACTCAAGAGCTTACATTGGCTCCCGATAAAAGAACGAGCCAGGTTTAAGCTGGGGTGCTTGACCTTTCAAGCAAGAGCGGGCACAGCCCCGGCCTTCATTAATTCGGCTATTTCTCCCTATGTTTCTTCTAGAGACCTCCGCTCCTCTTGCTTAGCCTTACTAACTACGCCCCGGTTCAAAAAGAAGCGGGCAGGAGGGCAGAAGTTTGCCGTACTTGCTCCCACCTTCTGGAACGACCTCCCCCTATCTTTAAGACTCTCTTCCTCCTACATGGAGTTTCGGAGGTCACTAAAAACATTATTATTCCAGCAGGCTTTTGGCACCTAGCTATCCTATCACCACTAGCTCTCTTATTTCATTCTTTTAGGGACCTCACCAGCGCCATGAAACTGACTCAGTGTACGTGCGCTCTACAAGTTCTTTTTAAAAAAAATTAAATTAAAATTAAAGTCTAACACTTAAGGGCCCATTAGGATCACGGGCGGATCGCCACCGCCCTCATGGCGGAGGGGATCTTCCCGTGATCCAACCCCGCCCACCACCCAATTCCCCCGGCCATATTACTATGGCGGGGGGATCGCGGCAGATGGAAAGACCGTCCGCCGCTTTCCGCCCGGTCAATGAGTTGACCAGGAGGAGAAGGGTTTAATATGGTGGTGGTGTCTGTTAGACACCGCCAGCCAAATTACTATGCAGGCGGGGACAAAGTCCGCCCGCCATCCTAATTACCCCCTTAGTATTAATGGGAATGTATGTCAAAGGTAGATGGACAGACAAAAAGTAAGAATGATTTTAGAAGCAGGAAAAAGTGCACATGAACTGAGCATCACCTAGCAAGTAGAAGAGAAAGCTGCATACTTAGCTGCTGCTGGAAAATTATCCTAAACTTAGTTGGGTTGCCGAAAATAAAAAATACTAATTTCAGCATATTCAGAAACCTAATGTGCATTATCCGGCTAAGGCTAGTCTGTGATGTACTGAAAGACTACCAGATGGGAAAAAGGAAAGTAGAGGTGCAGCGTTTCCGGTGTCTAAATAGCTAAGAACACTTGTTATTACAATCTTCCATGTAAGAATTCCTTAATGATGTGTTCACTCGATGTCCAATCAGAATAGCTCGCAAGGTGGTGTTGTCAGTCATACTATGCATCTTCTTCCGATTCATACAGTTTGCACTCTCATCATTTGGCTCGTTACAGCTTTTGAACACAATTGTTGCATGAGGGAAGGTTTTCATGAGAACCCTCTTACCCAAGCTAAAGAAAGAAGCATCATGAGTTTCAATTTGGAGCATAAAACAGCAATACGTGCAAAAGCCCAAACTCTAACTTTTGCTGACCGTTTACTAAAACAAAAATGGACTGTCCAAATTATAAGCACCTGTCGGCCCAAATTTTACCCACCCTGTCCTACGGTCTGGTCACCTGGTGCGGCAAGGAAGCCGACTCACTAAACGATCTACAAACAAAAATCTACAAAGCTGTTTTTAATCTTCCAAAATGTGCCTCAGCTTCACAAATCAGGCTTGAATTTGGTTTGCAAAACCAGAAATACAGGAGCATGAGCGGCTTCGTAAAACTGTGTTACAAACTGAGATCTGCAGATCCGGATTCCTTGGACTGGCTAAGCTGGCAAGAAATAAAAAATCAACGGGAGACCGGATCCCCGTGCTCCTGGGGAAAGTATTTGAAAGTTTGTGTGAAAGAGCTGGAGCTGGAAGCTGCATGGGAATCTGAAATGGACAAAGCAGGCTTAACCAGATCGGCCAACATGGCAGCAAAAAAGAAATCTTCTCAAGAAGATAAAGGTACACTCATAAAACGGCGGCATGGTTGAACCATTATCAACTCTTTTATAGCAGGAAAACCACATGTTTACTTAACTTCCCACTTCAATGAGTATCTAAAAAGAGCTTTTATTGATTATAGGATGGGTATGCACATCTCGAAGGACTTACAACCATCCTGGAAAGGCGCCCACCAGACGGAGCAATGTCGACTATGTGGTTATAAAACAGAATCTTTAGCCCATTTTCTGTGTGTCTGCCTGGCACTTATGGAACAGAGACAACGACTTTTAAAATTCACCTTTAATGAACTAAAGATCAGTACCTGTAGACAAGCTGTAACATGTTGGTTGGGAGGGAATTCTATTATCATAGCATGCCGGGGAACCACATTTTTGGCCGAAGTGAAAAAATACCTGAGTCAAATTGAACAGGGGGTAGGCCAAGAAGCGTTACATTATGGCCACCTTAATGCTAGGGATTGTAAAAGATCTTAAGAATTTGCAAAATCACGCTGAGAACCCAAGATAGGGGGAGTATCGCAGGAAAAAAGTTTTTAAACAGCATTTTTATAATTTTTCTTAACTGTGGAGGAGTAAGAATTTTAGTAAAACGTATTACATTTTGTACTATTATTTTATAATGTGAAAATTGTAATAATTTTAATTAATTATGCAATAAACCTTTTTGATTTGATTTGATTTGAGTTTCAATTCAGAAACAAAAGCAAGTCAAAAATGTGAAAACAAATATCAAGTTAAAATTGAAGCAATGTTTAGAAGTCTACATCAGTATTTGTTCTTACAATTTCAATATGTCTATTATTTTTAGTGGAAACGATCTAACATGGGGTGAGGAGAACTAAGGGCCATATGTAGCAAACTAAATTTTACTCGCAAACGCTGCAAATCTCAAAAAAACAGCGTTTGCGCATAAAATTTCGCAAAATGCGATGTATGAGACAAGTTGCGAACCAATAAATCTGCAAATATACTTGCGCATTCGTAAATTGCGTTTTCAATTTGCAAAATTCGCAAATTGTAAAATCGCAATCTAAGAAATCGCAATGAAATGTATGAAAAATTAGCAAATAGCGATTTCACGAAATTCGCAATTTTAAGAATCGCAATTAACAACAAGTATGAGCAGGTGGTAACCAGGTGCAAACTATTTAAGGAGTCCGACAATGCAACAGATTTTTCCACAATGGCTGGGCTGTATGTGATAGCCAGGAGGCTGTGACTCAGAGCTGCTGCACAGAGGAGGAGATGCCAGGAAAGGATCTTCCGTGCGTGCATAACCCTGTTCCAGCTGTCTGAGGAGGACATACATACAAACTACAGGCTTGATTTAATTGAGGAACTCAAACCTATACTTGAACACCCCACACACAGGACACACACCATCTCCACCCACATCCAGGTCCTGTGATCACTGCACATCTTGGCATCAGGTAGTTTCCAGGGCGTGATAGCCTCAGCAGGAGGGGTGTTACAGAGTGTATTGCCGCACTTTTTCTACACTTTCCTTGATGCCCATGGTTCAGAGGCTGCCTCACCACATCCACTTCCCCTGCACCCCACAGGCACTCGACCAGACTAAGCAGGAGTTCTATCAAATAGCACAATTTCCCCATGTCATTGGATGCATAGATGGGACACATGTCGCCATATCCCCCCTCCCAGAATGAGTATGTGTTAAGGAATCGCAAGTCATACCATTCCCTGAATATACAAGTGGTGTTCAATGCCAAGCACATTATCACTGACATTGTAGCTAAATACCCAGGCAGCACCCATGACTCATTCATCTTTCGCCACAGTGGGATCCACCGCCGACTCACAAATGGGGAGTTTGGAGAGGGCTACCTGCTAGGTAATTGCATAGGAAACAGTGACACAATAGTAAAGTACAGCAGTGGCAGGACAGTGTGTAACCTATTTCCTCTTGCCTCACAGGTGACAGTGCGTATGCAGTCTGAGACCCATACCTAAATCCTGCAGACGCTAGGGAGCAGAGGTACAACAGTGCCCACACTGCCACCCGTAGTACCATTGAGCGGACCTTTGGTATACTCAAGAGCCGTTTCAGATGCCTGCATAAGAGTGGAGGAGCACTGCAATACAGCCCTGAGACCTGCTGCAAGAGGGTGGTTGCGTGTGTCATGTTGCATAACATCGCCACCAGGAAAGGCACCCCAGTGGAGCTCAGTGATTCAGACACATCAGATGAGGAGGGACCAGTTCCAGGATGCAGGCCAGCCGGTGTGATTGGAATGGCAGCCGAGCGACAGAGGCGAGATGACATACCACAAAACTATTTCTAGGTGAGAAATGATGACACAATGCTATGTATACATGATAAACTGTGTTTAATATGTCAGGATTCATAACATCACACAGCCTGTGTAGCACATAATGTGGTTAGTATTGCCACGCTCATGTTGGATGCACAGTGAAAAAACAATAAATTGTTCACTGTTGTCTTTGTGCAATGGGTTAATCCACCCATTGCCATTAGTAAGTCAGGGCACCTCAACGGCGTTGCTGACATCCCATAGCTCCACGTGGCTTCTGAAGCCCTGCCATGACGCACACTACGGCGCCTGTCCTGTGGGAGGGGTGGAGTGATGCTGCTAGGGCTTGATTGTGCGTCCTCCTCTAGAGAACTGAGGACTCCTGTCCCACCAGTAGCAACTGTCCACAGCTGATCCACAGCACGTGACCTAGAATAATCCCCTGGCCACGTCCTGACTGCAGTGTGCAACCTCACACTGCATGCTAATGCTGTGCTGTGACTAGACAGAGGTGGCTGAGGCCAGACGGTTTACAGCCCTTGTGAAAAGGTCAAGGCGTGTGTGGAGGTGGTGCCTCTCCCGGCGCCTAGCAGCACGGTCCACCGTATCTCCGCACAGAGTGCCTCCAGGGCACCCTTCATGCTCCTGAAGTCCACCCTAAGCTGTTTTTGAATTGCCCATATGCTTCACCCCTGCAGGCGCTGCACCTCAAGCATGTTCCCTTCGAGGCCCCTGAACACTGTCTCCTCTCCTGCCGCAGATGTACTTGGGGATGGACGGGCCCTGCACCTGGATAAAATGGCTGGTATGGGACTTGGAAGTGCTCTTGGTCTGGGTTGTGGCACAGACTGTCCCTGGACTTGGTTTTCTTCTTCCTCTGTGTCACAGATTTCATCCTCCAGCGGTGGCAATGGAGCCACTGCAATGCTCCGGGGGCGTTTGGGTGTGATGACTGGGCTGCCCTCTTCCTCCTCCACTTGCCCTGGCACTGCTGCGCTGTGAGACGTATCCTCCCCTCCAGGCCTCTGGCCCTGTGTTTCTTGTGGTGCTGTGGACATAAATGCACACATTAATTTACTGTCCAACCTTGCATTGGTAATGCAATAAATTACACTATTTTGTTTATTACGTGGATCATGACTGTCTGTATATTGCCTTCACTCATACACACATACTGCTTGAACCTAGCTGGGTTTCACTGCTCCACTGTTTGTTTCATGTGACTACATCCCCCATAATGCACTGCTGTGGTTGGTTGTGTGCCTGCACTGGATTAGCATTTGTAATGTGTGCTTGTGTCTCTCCAGGGGTGGGGGTGGAATAGGTCGGTATCAGGGGTGTGATGGCATACTTCTTACCTTGTCTTGGTCCTGGTGAGTCAGAGCTGTCGAGGTCTGCCACGCCGCTCACACTCTCTGGTAGCAAAGTACCCTCAACCAATTCCTCCATTGGCATGGAGGCGGTGGCAGTGGATGTCCCTCCACCAGTCTCTTTTGCCTCCTGCAGCCTGGCTAAACAAACAATAACGGTTCTTCTCTAATCTCTCTAAGCAAGTTAGTTTATCATTGAGTGTGACATCAATTGGTGTTACTCCTGTGCCTAGATAATCAAACTGTTCTTGAATCAGTTTCCTAATGTAATCCTCAGTGTAGGAAAGTGTTTCTTTTTCTGACATGTTACCTCACAGTCAGATGTGTCTATAAATTCAAGTCCTGATGAAGACCCGCCCCTGATGCACGTAGTCAGCGCATCACCACTGGGGTCGAAACGTCGAGACACCATGTTTGAGATCTAACTGTACAAAGTCTGTTAGGAACAAAATACATTATTTTGCCTAAATGACTATTGTGTTCACAGTTGACAACCTCGAGTAATTGAACTCATGTATTTATGTATGTATGTTTTTATCCTGCACTAGTTCTTCACAAACCCCGCTGTTTTGTACTGTATATGTTCACTTGTCATTAGGACAGCTTAACTAATGTCTGAAAATAAGCCAACATATTGAGAGAATGTTTTACTAATGAATTACTTTCTCCTCCACCTGGGTCAGTGTGGTTTTGTCTAAGGCTACTGTATGTGTACCCCGACAGGGACATATCATTTTAGTCACAGAGTTGTATACGGTGTTGTTAGGTATTCCCATCCGACAGAAACATTATTGTTTGTTTAACTACCCGCCCAGGTTCTAAGGATTTCAGGGTTACCCCATTATACTTAATGGTCCTGCAGCCTGGCAGCAACCCTTTCCCTTGAATGCTGGCGCATATCATGCCAGCGTTTGCGCAATTCCTCAACGCTGCAGTGGGTAACGCCTATGGAGTTGACCTTCTCTTGTATCTCCGCCTATATTCTTCTTTTCCGGGTCTCTGGCACTATAAGGGTTTTTTTGCCAAATAACAGCTCAAGGCTCACCACCATCTCCTGGATGAGCACCTCCTGCTCCCTTTCAGAAAACCTCTGTTTTCTCTTTCTTGTACTTTCACCCTGCTGCTGCTCCTGTGTGGCCATTTCTCCAGTCTCTGTTGCAGTGC
Source organism: Lissotriton vulgaris (assembly GCF_964263255.1). Taxonomy (NCBI): domain Eukaryota; kingdom Metazoa; phylum Chordata; class Amphibia; order Caudata; family Salamandridae; genus Lissotriton; species Lissotriton vulgaris. The sequence continues at coordinate 335,578,957 of NC_141689.1, read as the reverse complement.
ACTGGTGCCTCAGCCCTCCTTCCAGCCTCTCACTCTGCTTCTGAAACTCAGGTGCAGCATGGGTAGTCAGACTTCCTGGCTGTGATGTTATCAAGCTGCACCTGAGTTTCCATTTAGCAGATTTGCTATTCCTTAATTGTGAATTCTGCGAATGCGCAATTAAGGAATCGCTAATTGGGTAATCGCAAATAAATCTGTGATTTTCAAGGAATTGCTATTTAGTTGCGATTTTTTGTTTATATACCAATTTGCGATTCTCAAATTGCGATTCACTATGAATCGCAAACTGAGAATCGCAAATTTGTTTTTTCATACATATGGCCCTAAATGAACTAAATATTAAAGTCAGCACATTGCTAGGATGACATAAATGTTAAGCCATTGCACAGTGTACTTTAGTATGAGCAAAGGCCAAAAAGAAAGCGTCGGGCTTAGTAGGTGTACAGACTAAAGTATAGTTGCTTGCACTGTTCCCTTTAAGGTGTGCGCGCGCGCGTACCTTTCCTGATGTCAGCGAGCACTGCCGGGAATGGAGCTCGCACACATCCTGGTCATCGCGCGAGAGAGTCACGCCGTCGCTGCTTTAAAAAAACAAGCGGCGCGAAAAGCAGGCACTTTTTCAATGCGGCTTGCCGGAAGAGTCGTGACGGAGTTCAGGTAAGGCGGGCTTGCAGGTTTGGGGGCTTGGGGGCTTGTGGCTGGTGGCTGTTATTAAAGCGCGGGGCAGATTGGGGGCTTTTGTTTAAGTTTTGATGTTAATCAGAGCCCTTTCACGGGCTGTCATTAACATCAAAACTTAAACAATCGACCGATTTTTATGAAGATCAAAAGTCCTTTCAGAGATCTTTGACTCTGTCTACATCTATTTTACCTCGAGTACAGCATTTGAGTGGCAAGGGACTGTGTGTGTAAAGTAGACTCTTGCTTCAATTGAGTTCTAAATCTTCTTTATTGGCAACTCTGCTACAATGGATCAAACGGCGATGTCCACATCTCCTAGTCCCTTCATCAACTGTCCCTCCCCAGAATCTCTACCCGTACATTCCTATTCCATCAGTGATGCCTCTTGCATTCCAAACACGGAATGCTCCAACACAACACATCTTCCCTCTGTATAATAATAAATATCCCTAAAAAACTATATACAACATAAAGATAAAACAACAACAAAAAAAATCTATTCCAACGTATAATCTCTTAGTTTGTGAGGAGTATGGATGACTCTTCCAAATCTTCCCAATCTTCTTGAATCTGCACAAGTTTGTTCAGATAATTCTTCATTTTCCAGACCATTCTCTTCTTCAATTCCTACTTCATCTTCTACTTCATCTTCCCATAACCATTCATCAAACATAGCTGTAGTTCCTCCAACATCCTCCTCTTGTGCTTTTTTAACATTTTTACATTTAGGTATTCGACTCATATGCCATACCCGACCATCACTAAGTCTAGCCGAGTTTCTCAGACATTCCACAACTTTAGCCACTTTTCCCCACTTCTTAGTTTTTACCCAATCTCCAACTTCAAGTTCTTCCATCCGTGTCACATTCTTTTTATCAAAATTCCTTTTATATACCTGTTGTGCTCTTATAATATTCTCTTTAACTTTCTCCGGTGACCATTCAATATGTTTTGTACTGTCCATCCATCCTATATTATCTCTCGTGAACGGTTCCCTACCTCTCATCATCACAAACGGACTCAAACCAGTGAGAGAAGGTGTGAGACGATAACCCCACAACATTTTTTTAAGCTCAACTTCCCAATTCTTCTTATTCTCACAAGCAATTTAGATAGTCCCTTAATGACACAATTGAACCACTCCACTGCGCCATTACCCAAAGGATGATACACAGACGTCAATGCATGTGTTATGCCATTCCTTTTTAAAAAATCCTCAACCTTCACTGCTGTAAAATGCGTTCCATTATCACTAATCATTCTTTTAGGCAAACCTTCTCTCAAAAATACACAATTAAGAAAAGTTATCACTGTTTCCGCATCAGCTTTCTCAACAACTTCTAAATCAACCCACTTACTAAAGTAGTCTATCAAAACTATAATAAACTTACTCTCTCCATTTTTGTTCAGAACTGGACCAACAAAGTCAATAGCAATTAAATCCCTAACCATTTCTTGACATTGCACAGGTTACAATTGTGGCTTCATCGTTGTTAAACTTTTATCTGAATCCGCACATTCTTTGCACTCCCTCACAACTCTTTCCACCTCTATATCTACACCTGGCCGCCAATATGAACTTTTAACCCTCTTCTATCTCCTAACAATGCCAAAATACCCTTCATGACATAAATCCACTATTCTTTTCCTCAAACTTCTTGGTGGTACCATCTTTCCTCCTCTGTACACAAATCCTGACTCTACACTCAACTCACTTATTACTTCCCAAAAACCTATTTCTTCTGCTGTATCTGGTTTCTTTTCTCCCCAACCTTCCAAAACCTTCTCTTTGATTTTCTCCATCAACTCATCTTTACCATAATGCAAAAGCCATTCTCTTTTATCAATAGACTTGACAGCTTCTTCCTCTACCACAGCAATTTGATAATCATCCCACTCACTCCTAGGTACTTCTTTAATTGGTCAAGGCATTCTACTCAAACAGTCCGCAATTTTATTTTGTACACCTGAAACATATTTGATCCTGTAGTTGTAATCCTGCAATCTCATTGAAAGCCTTTCCATTCTCGCCGACGCTCTTATCATAGCATTCGTAGTCAATAAATTCACTAATGGCTTATGGTCTGTTCTTACATCAAACTAATTTCCCCATGAATACGCTCTAAAATGTTCCATTCCCCACACACAACCTAGGGTCTCCCTTTCTATTACAGAATAAAGTTCTTCAGCTGGTGTTAAACTCCTTGATGCAAATCCAATAACTACTTCCTTATCACCACTTTCATTCTGTGTCAAAACTGCACCCAAACCTTTTCCGCTGGCATCCACTGTTAACACACTCCTTAAATCTGGATCAAATCCCTTAATAGGTGTGGCACTGCATACCTCCCTCTTCAAGATCTCAAAATTTGCCTACACTTTTCATTCCAGTCAAATTTACTTCTCTGTTTAAATAATTGTCTCAAATCATAAGACTTTTCTGAAAAATTTCTCATATATTTGGAGTAATACTCCGTCAACCCTAAAAATTAACGGAGTTCATCCTTGTTCTTTGGCTCCGGTGCTTCACTCACCGGCCTCTAATAATTCTTCTTTAGGAGATCAATACCAATATTATGTCCTAAATAAGCCACTTTTTGTTTAGCAAACTTACATTTTCCATATTCCGCTGTCAGTCCCTTATTTCTCAAAACATTGAATACATCCTTTAACCTTTAATCATGGATCTTCCTATTCTCCCCCATTATTAATATGTCATCTTGAAAATTCAACACACCACAAATATCTCTCAAAATCTCACTCTTAATCCTTTGGAAGACTGCGTCGCAGAGGCTAGCCCATATGGCATTCTAACATACTGGAAACAGACAAAAGGTGTTATAAAAGATGTTATTTTTCTGCTTTCCTTATGTAATTGAACATGATGGTATGCTGACGATAAATCAACTGTTGAAAACCATCTCATACCTTTCATCTTAGCCAATAACTCATTGATCTTTGGTAAAGGACATTTATCCACTAGGATCTCCCTGTTCACACCCCTCAAATCCACAAACAATCTGATCTTGCCTTTCGATTTCCTAGCTACAATAATCGGAGACATCCACACAGATGACTCAATCCTTTCAATTATTCCAGATGTTTCCAACCTCATCAATTCTTTCTCTAATTCATTCCTTACAGCAAACGGAACGTTTCTCACTTTATAATTCACAGGAACAGCATTCTTCTTAAATTTTATCTCATTTTTGAATCCTTTAAGCATACCAATTTTCCCTGAGAAAACATCACTATACTCTTCTTTAATTTCTTTTGCTAAATCATCATTCTCACCGAACACCATAACTTGTTCTTTAGCATTCGGATTTAGTATTATATTCAAACTTGCCTGATATTTCCATCCCAAAACACACCTGGTCCATACTCAGCAACTTACATTCTTCCCTCTGCTACTCTCCCTTTGAACACAAATGTCACATCTCTACACCCCATCATAGGAATGCTTTCCCTAGTGAAACCTCTTGGATTGATATCACTTTTCATTAAGTCAACACCAATTTCTTTCTCAAACTTTTCCTTCCACATATCCAAATTAACAATAGTATATGGCGATCCTGAATCAGCCACCAACAACACCTTCACCCCTGCCACATCAATTTCACATTTTGGTTTACTTCTTCCTTTACTCTTAACATCTAAAATGAAGTCCCTTATCATCAAAATTTCATCTGAATCTTCGAGTTGTGTCTGATCCAATCCCTTAGAATGAAGAATGTACCAAAGCCTTCCTTGAGCTGAAAGAAAAAGTGTGTCATGCCCCAGCTCAAGGAATGCCAGACTATACCAAAGATTTCACTCTGTTTTGTAGTGTTAACACAGATGCATGGAGGAGCCCGGAGATATGTGGCTTATTTTTCAACAACCCTTGACTCCCTGGTTGCCTGAAGACGGTGGCCGTGGTGATTGCCAGCCTGAAAAATGGCAAAAACATAGTGATGGGACACCCATTTATTGTGATGGCTCCTCTTTCTGTTGAAATATCGCTTACAAGCACAAAGCACCGTATTTGCCACATAATAGACTGAGTAAATATGAGAAAAGTCTCCTTGTACCTGAAAATGTTACCATCAGAACATGTCATGTGTTAAATGTCTCTACTATTTTGCCTATAGTTGTTCAAGAAGACAAATATGATTTTGATAATTATTGCCTAAGTGTTACTGAATGTCACTGAACTATGCACAAAGCCACATCCAGACATTAAGGATGAACCACTGTATGAGCTTGATTGTGTCCTATTGTTTGATGGTTCATGCCTGTGAGGTAATGATGGCCACTGAGAGCAGCATATGCTGAGAAGTGCACTATAAACAATGTAGTTGAATCCTCCTGGCTCCAATCTGTTTTCTCTGCACAAGTTGCTGAATTGATTGCTCTTACCCGAGCCTGCAGTTGATCAGCACAATTAAAAGTCACTTTCTTTACAGACACCCAATATAGCTTCAGCGTAGTTCACAACTTTGGGCAATTATGGAGGCAAAGAGGTTTTTTTGCCTCAAAATTATCCCCCATCAGAAATGGGCAACATGTAAAAATTGATTCGAAACATTACAATTGCCAAAGGAGATATTAGTCGTCAAGTGTCTGCAACATCAAACAGGCAGTGGACACGTTGCCATTGGCAATAGATACACTGACTCAGAAGCTAGGCACTGTGATTTACTAGCATGCTAAATTAATGGACAGTTAACAGTAGATGATGGTTTCACCTACAGAACTGATGGAGAATGTTCATCGATTGCCTGTATTCCAGAAACAGTGCCTGATGAAAGTGAAGCAAAGGATAAAAATTCACTTGATCCAAATCATCAGGTGTTAAGAAGATCTAAGAGAACTCGAATTCTTAGCAGAAGATATTCAGCTCCTCAATGGTCATATTATGTAAACCCAGCATTGAATGTGACTGTGAACAACAAATACAAAGAAAATCCTGAATTACTAGAACCTCCCTGAGAAAGAAAATAGTGACTATAATTAGGAAAAATATATAAAGGGAAAGCAGTCCAATGATACAAGAACAACATTGAACTATGTCTGTTATATGTTTATTATTTTAGTTAACTGTTTTATATGTTTAATATGTTTATTATTTTAGATTATTGTTTTACAGAAGATTAACCTAGGCTCAAGACGAAAGTTACAGAAGAATAGGGATAGCATACTAGAAGAACACATAGTAGGGTTAAGGATAGTCTGACAGGGACCTATCCAAAAAAAAGAATAAGGAAAGAGAAAGAAAGAAAATTAACCTACTAACTCGAAAAGGATGTGTTGCATTAGAAGGTATTGTAAATACATTATGTGTGTGATAATAAACATTAGTAGGGGAATCTTCTCCTTTAAAATTCCTAAAGTTTTTAGTAAAAGGGTAATCTCTGAAATTCTGTGCATAATCATTAGTAATATTAACTCTACGTGTTCCAGGATCAGTTGCCAAATAAAACCCTATTAGTACTATGGATATCATGATAACTGTTAGTATGAAGATCACACACATAATGTATTTACAATACCTTCTAACTGTCCATTGATTTAGCATGCTAGTAAATCACAGTACCTAGCTTCTGAGGCAGTGTATCTATTGCCAATGGCAACGTGTCCACTGCCTGTTTGATGTTGCGGACACTTGACGACTAATATCTCCTTTGACAATTGTAATGTTTCTAATCAATTTTTACATGTTGCCCATTTCTGATGGGGGATAATTTTGAGGCAAAAAAACCTCTTTGCCTCCATAATTGCCCAAAGTTGTGAACTACTCTGAAGCTATATTGGGTGTCTGTAAAGACAGTGACTTTTTTTTATAAAATTTTTATTTTGTAGTATGCAAGGTGGAAATAGAAAAGGGGAGGGGAACAGAGCAAGGGGATCAAGAAAGAGAAAGGAAAGAAGAACAGGCGACATTCCGCCACAGATCCCCACACAGGGGGTGCCAAAAAAGGGAACATGTTCGCAAAGGGAGGGGCAGTAGGGCATCAAAATCCACATCAAAGATGGCGGTAGCCAGGTAAAGCGGCGGAATCGCGGACATGAAGGCCTGTCCGCCACAGTGTCCACATCGTACCTGGAACTCCAACAGTGGATGCATTGTCCCCAGCCGGGAAGAGCAGCCCAAGCCCCATCTGAGATATAGTGACCATTCCGAGGGCACAGCAAGTCGCAACAGAAGAGAGAAAAAAAGAAAGAACTTCCCCAACTACCCCCCCTACCCTCCGTCCCTCCCCAACACCCATCTCCCACCAGGTGGTGGCGACCAGCATTCACACAATCCACAACAGACACATCCGTAATCAAATTTGGAAAAGATGAAGTGCCCGCAGCGCTGACGGACAAACTGCCGAAGGCAGGCCTCGGGACAAAAACTTCACTAAGGGGCCCCAATTGCACATAAAGTTTTTTAAATTCCCTAGGAAGATGTCTGAAAGACGCTCCAAACTCAACAAACGCCACAGCCGGGCATGCCACAAGGAGACAGCGGGGGCAGACGGGCTTTTCCAAGCGTTTGCCAAAGTCAACTTAGCTGCACCCAAACATAACCACAGAATGCGCTTATCCGCCCTAGTCTGGTGTTCAAGCAATGGGTCCCTAAGGCCTAGTAAAACAAAATCCATGGAATCGGGGAGCGGGTAACCCAGAATATCTTTAATGTGGGAGAGAATCTCGGCCCAGAACGGCCGGATGGTGGGACAGTCCCACCATATATGGCTAAAGTCCCCCAACATCCCACAGCCTCGCCAACACCTATCCGAAGCCGTTGGAAATATGCGGTGTAGTTTAGATGGATATAAGTACCAGTCGAAGAGGAGCTTCATATGGGCCTCCCAGAGGTCGGTAGAATGGTTATGTGTCGTCACGTCCCGCCATAAGCTCCTCCACTCGGTGTCGGAAATGTCCCTCCCCAGTGTGGTCTCCCAGTGATCCTGATATCGCGGCCGTGGAGACATAGTAGTGTCTAGCAGCAGCCCATATAGAAAAGAGATCGCTCCCTTCATGGTGGATGTGCGAAGGAGGAAAGTTTCGAATTTCGTCAAGGGTCTGGTAGCGGCATCTACTACACCAGGCGACGTCGCCCAGTGCAGGAGCTGAAGATGTCTAAAGTGCTCCGTCGGCAGAACACCATAATCCCTCATACAGTTGTGGAAAGTGAGGGGTTCGGTGCCATGGAACAGGTGGGTGAGGGCCCTACAGCCACCCTCCCTCCAAGCCTCAAAGGGACCCTCCGTCAACGCCAGGGGAAAGGCCGGATTGAAATGGATCGGGGTGAACGGGGACGGGAATGTGGTCCACCGGTCATCGCTACTCACCGTGTCCCAAACCTTCAACACCGTGCTGGTGGGAGTGCTAATGTACGCGTTTCTGGGTCGGTCCACCTTAGGCTTCCAGGCCAGGTCCCAGACGGAACGACCCGCAACACTCCGATCCATGTGGAGCCAGTGCTTCTCCGAAAGCTGTTGGGACCACTCCACAAGGACTCTCAGTTGGGCAGCCTTGTAATACAAATGCATGTCCGGAAAGCCCACTCCTCCCTCCAATCGCAGGCGCCGGAGAACCGTAAACGGAAGCCGCGCCCGGCCGCCTTGCCAGACATACTTCAGCATCACGGTCTTCAGCCGACGAAAGTAGTCCAGCCCTATCGGGATAGGCAAGGCTTGAAAAAGATAAAGGAGCTTGGGTAGAAGAACCATCTTGAGTGCATGAACCCTACCCAGCCATGAGATAAATTTGGGCTTCCACTGGTCCAATTCTGCCCGAATCGATGCCAACATCGGGGGGAAGTTAGCCTGGAATAAGGCACCTATGGTAGAAGTCAGTCGCACTCCCAGGTAAAGCAAGGATGAGGACGTCCATGAGAGCGGAGTAAGCGGCCGGATCTGTTGCACCTCCCCCGGTGGCAAGGTCAGATTTAAGATGTAGGACTTGTCAAAGTTAACCTTAAATCCCGCCACCGCTTCATATTCAGAGAGTACCGAGTGGACATGGGGTAGCGACAGCGCCGGGTCCCGAAGGGACAACAGGACATCGTCGGCAAAGAGCGAGATCTTATGCTGCTCGCCCGTAAAGGGGAGCCCTAGAATCCGCTCATTTCCCCGTATCGCCAATGCCAATGGTTCTATGCTAAGGGCAAAAAGGAGGGGCGAGAGGGGACAGCCCTGGCGCGTCCCTCGGGAATGGCAAAAGCTCCCGGATCTATGGCCGTTAACCAACACTCGGGAGGTAGGGCTATTATAGTTGGCCTCAATCATCCTTATAAAATGGGGCGAGAACCCGAAGGCCACCAGCGTCCGGTGCAGGAACCCCCAATCAACGCGGTCGAAGGCCTTCTCCGCGTCAAGCCCTACCAACACAGCTGGGATGCGGAACCGTTCCGCTTTCTCAACGAGATGGACGACGCACCGCAGATTATCATGAGTCTGCCTACCCTTAATGAAACCAGACTGATCAGGATGGATCAAGGCAGGCATCAGGTCTTGCAGCCTGCCCGCCAGGATGGAGGAGTACAGTTTAGTGTCCAGGTTGAGGGGCGCTATCGGACGGTAAGATGTACAGGAGGTAGGGTCCTTGCCCGGTTTGGGGATAATAGTAATCAACACTTCGGCCATGGAGTCCCTGGCTCTACCATCAGTCACCATCGCGTTGAAGAGGGAGACTAAGTAGTCGCAAATGTCGGGTGCGAACGTTTTATAGAAGAGGGCCGTATAGCCGTCAGGCCCAGGGGCCTTATGCAGCTTCAAGGCCTTGATAGCATCCAAAACTTCTTCCAGAGTGATGGGGGAGGATAACAAGTCATTCCATTCTCTGGAGACTTTCGGGATAGGCAGACCTTCCAGAAACTTGGATTGAGCCTCCGGGTCAAGAGCGTCGCTCGAGTAGAGCGCTGCATAGAAGCGACCAAAGATGGCCGCCTTGTCCACGTCTTTGTGCTGAATAGAGCCCGCGTGCTCACGCACGCCCCCTATATAATCCCGTTCGCGTTTGTCACGAAGCTGCCGCGCAAGGTGGCGCCCAATCTTATTGCCTTGAGAGTAGGAGGTACGCCGAAGGCGCAGAAGAGTGTATTCCGCCCTGTTGTTATAATGGGCCTTCAGTTTCCCTCGCACCGCCGTCAGGGGGCGCAGGGTCACCCTGGAGGGGTTCGCTTTGTGGGCCTGTTCTAAAGCGGCAAGTTCCGTTTCCAGAGCTTCCCTCTCTTCCCGCCGCAATTTATTCAGGCTCGCGTTGAGAGCGAGGCACGTGCCCCGCAGGGAGGCCTTGCATGCGTCCCACGTGTTATACACGACGTGTCAGAAGGAGGATTGAGGAGAAAGAAATCACCAATAGCCTTGCGTAGTGCCTTACAGGACACCTCATCCCTCACCAGAGCCGCCGGGAAGTACCATTTTCGCCAACCATCTCCCCCCGCGGCCCAATGCAGTCCCAGAACCACCAGGCTATGATCCGATAGCGAGAGCGGAAAGATATCAGTCAGTTGTATATCCCCCCTGAGAGCCTGGCTAACCAAAATGTAGTCTATGCGGGAGTATGAACGATGAACGTGAGAGAAGAAAGTGTAGTCCCTGGCCTGTGCATGGACAAAGCGCCAACTGTCTACTAGCCCCATGTCACTCAAGTGACGCTGTGTTTCCTCCGAGAAGACGCCAGTGTCCGCCCTACGCGCCCCAGAACTATCCAGGTCCCTGTCCCACACCATGTTGAAGTCTCCCAGCAGGATTAAGTGCCCATCCACAAAGTCCCCCATCTTATCTAACAAACCCTGCAGAAAGCCATTCTGACCCGTATTCGGAGCATACACTACAACAAAAGTACACAGGCGACCATACAGCGTCCCTTTCACCATCAGCCAGCGACCCTCCTTATCAACACTCACCCCCAGGGGCTGAAAGTGGAGGGAAGCCCGGAAGAGGAGGGCCACCCCTCTATGTTTCGTGGGCGCGGACGCCCTGTAGATAAGGGGGAACTGCCTATGGCGAAGTCTCATTACGTCCCTCCTAGCCAGGTGGGTTTCCTGAAGAGCGACCACATCCAGGTGATGGTCCGAAATGTACTTCCAAAGCTTCTGCCGCTTCTGTGGGGAATTGAGGCCCTTCACGTTCCAGGTGCCTATGCTAACAGGCATAATGGGGAACTAAAACTCCACGCCATATATACGTCCAGACACCCACGCTGCACTTCCAGACCCCCGTCATACACCGGGTTCCAATTCCATCGGGGACACCACTCATAGGGAACCAAGAAAAAGACCCCAGCCACAACCACACTGAGGGGACCACACGCATTCTCCCCAAGCCTTCCAGGGCGGCCCCCCTTCCAGAAAGCGCAAGAGCCGAGGGAGCACCATCATAGAGCAGAAGAAAAAACGTAAGGGTGAATAGCATCGAAGTCACCAACATCATGCATCCATCACACACGGTCAACACCACACCCCCCCTTACCCCCAACCCCAACCCCAACTTCCCTGCCACTGTACCCACACTCAGAGCACCAACTGACCCACCCCCCTGCAACAACCCAAAAACCAAAAAAACAGAGCACAAGGCCCGCAACCTGAATCGAACGTTCAGCAGTTCCAATGGGCCACAGGTCACACGGTCCACATCAGACTGGAATCGGGGTGGGGGCACCAGTTCGGGGGCCCCCAGGGCCAAGGCCCGGGGTGTCTTCTCCAAAAGTACCATAATACCCCAGGGCCGTAGGGACAGAGACCCTCCGGCACCCGACCATCGAAAAAGTCAGGGATCATGCCGCTCCAGAGCTGTGCTGAGTGTCCGCAAGGGTGGCCGAGGCCACCAACGCCACCGCCGACCCCCTCTCCTGCAGGCTGATAGAGTGGTCCGGACGCATTCGATCCGGGGAAGCGCCAACCCGGTGCCAAGATGAAGAGCGACGCCGCCGCCGCAATGGTGAGGACTGCGCCGCTTGAGATGATGGGTCCTCCTCCAGCCCCAGCAGCTCCCTCGCGGCCTTCAGGGAGCGGATCTGCGCCAACCTGTTCTGCCATCTAAATATAATCCGGAAGGGGTGACCCCAGGAGTAGGAGATGCCACGCTCCCTCAGAAAAGCAGTCACTGGCCGGAATTCTCTCCGTTTTTGAAGCGTGGACGCCGCCAGGTCCTGGAACAGCTGCGGCCGATGGTCACGAAAGTGCAGGGTGGTGATGGCCCTGGCCTTCCGGAGGATACGCTCCTTCATTTGGAAGTCATGGACACACGCGAGGATGTCCAGGGGAGGGCCACCCCGCCTGGGCAGGCCGACTCTGTGCACCCTATCCAACTTGATCTCCTGAACCTCCTCCTCGTCTAGCACTTGTAGGAAGAGGGCCTGCACATATTCTCTCAAGTCTCCAGCCTCCCCGTCCCAAGGGACCGCTCTGATACGGATGTTGTTTCTCCTGGAGCGGTTTTCCAGGTCCTCGGCGTATGCTTGCAGGTTCAGGTTCTGGTCAGTAAGGCGAAGAACATCTTGTTGCAATTGGTTAACGTCATTCGCCATACTTAGGTCATGATCTTCTAGTGTGGCCACCCGCTCACCAATTCCGTCCACATCTCTCCGGACCTCCCGTAGGTCTGACGCTAGTTGAGCGCGAAGCTCGGAGATATCCTCCTTGATCGAGGCAAAGAGTTCCGACATGAACGCCTTGGTGGCGGGTGCCTCCTCGTCCGACTGTCTAGTCGAGCCACTAGCTCCGGGGGAAGATGGCGGTTGCGATGCTTTAGAGGTTCCGTCCTTCACTGTCCTCCCCTTGCGCGGCAAGTTCGACATCGCGGCAGAGCCGTGGAAGCAAGGCCGCTCAAGATGTAGGCCGCTCAAAAGCACCTGCGTCACAAGCAGCAGCCGCCCGTGGAGGCGTCCCGTCAAGGATCCAGAGGGACGGCAGCAGGCCCGGAGTCCCCGTCCCACACAGCCGGGCCACGAATACAACCACTCGACACCGCCAATGCACAACTTAGTCCACTATCACCGGGCAGTGTGGGCCGGGTAATCAGTCCGCAGAGCAGAGCAGGCCTCTGAGCCAGCCAGTGCCCAGTCCCGGGCGCTCCGCACAGGCCCAACAGCCCCGAGCCGCAGGTGATGCAGGGCACGAGGCCACCCCAAGCAGTACAGTACTCACAGGGACGGGGAGGACCCTCCGACCCAGCAGAGGCCGTCGTGGGCGCCGACGCGCTGGTCAGGAGTAGCCGCGGTCAGATCGCACGGCCCCGCCAGAGATCCGTGGCTCACTTCCCACGTGGTCAGCCGTCCGTCGAGCCTCTCAGCCCTTCAAAGCAAGGAGCTCACCATCAAACCAGTGTCCCGCTGTAGAGGAGGGAACACGATGGCGAGGGAAGGCAGAAGACGTCCGCCGCTCCGCGAAGCCACGCCCAGCGGGCGCCGAGTCACAGCACTCCACGGTGGCCTCGCTCCCACGCAAGGCCGGTGCTCAACAGGCCCGAAGATGAAGGGCCCCTGGTGGCGTTGTACGGCCACTCCGGGACTCGCCGGGGACACCGGACCACTCCGCTCGATGCCGCTGGCCTCTGCGACCGTGTCAGAGCTGATTGGCGCCCGGAAGGCGATGCTGTACAATGCTTTAAGACAAAACTTTACACCACGGTATTTTTGAAAAAATATATATATTCTTATTTAATTTTTCAGATTTTTACACAATTTTGTCAATATTGTCAATAAAAAACATACCGGTTGCCCCAAGAGGGGAGTGCAAACAGAAAGTGTGGTTTCAAAGGGGTGAATAGGTGAGGTGAAAGGAAATGGCACAGTGGTAAATAAGAGACAAGTATATAATTTAAACAATCAATACTGAATACGGAACTTCACGAGACAACAGTATTGGACACCTAGCCAACAAACATCAGTTCATTTGAATTTACGAACGACAACATTGTAGGGTTCTCATAACGATATCTACAATCTTGCACTGCCTACAAAGTTGGGAAGATACTGGTCTAAGGTGTGTATGTAGAGAATGTCGACGTTTCGACTCGACTTTTTCCCAAACGGTAATTTAGACCTGGGGACTGCGAGTCTTCATCAGGACAAAAAGCAAACAACGAGGCAACCAGGGAGTATTCAATAACCCTAAAAACAAAAACAAAAAGGCGAAAATTCGGAATTATTATCCGTGGTGTAGAGGTGCAGCCTATCCCCACTGGGAAATGGCAGATACTCTTACCCTTTGTGGTAGAGAAGGTATTTGGTTAGGTGATCCGAATTCACCAACGTCTCAAAACAGGAGTCCTGTAGAGACAAAATTGGAATAGGGTCTAGAATGTATCCCAATCCCTAGGTAGTAAAAAATTAGAGGCTCCATGTTCACGTTGTTTGCTTTTTGTCCTGATGAAGACTCGCAGTCCCCAGGTCTAAATTACCGTTCGGGAAAAAGTCGAGTCGAAACGTCGACATTCTCTACATACACACCTTAGACCAGTATCTTCCCAACTTTGTAGGCAGTGCAAGATTGTAGATATCGTTATGAGAACCCTACAATGTTGTCGTTCGTAAATTCAAATGAACTGATGTTTGTTGGCTAGGTGTCCAATACTGTTGTCTCGTGAAGTTCCGTATTCAGTATTGATTGTTTAAATTATAAACTTGTCTCTTATTTACCACTGTGCCATTTCCTTTCACCTCACCTATTCACCCCTTTGAAACCACACTTTCTGTTTGCACTCCCCTCTTGGGGCAACCTGTATGTTTTTTATTGACAATATTGACAAAATTGTGTAAAAATCTGAAAAATTAAATAAGAATATATATATTTTTTCGAAAATACCGTGGTGTAAAGTTTTGTCTTAAAGATTCAGTCTTTCACAGATAGCAGACTAACCAAAGTTGCTATTTTTTTGAATAATTTCCAGTTCTTGATTTGATCAGTGTACCAAAAATCTATAGGTCTAGGACCATTGTTTGTTTATATCACTAGATACCCAGGTCCATACCTTTAGGGTCACCCCATTCTTGTAATGGCTGTACAATGCTTAGCAGGTCGGGCACCGGAGCGACTCGAAAGCACGTCTTACTCCGACGCCATCTTGGCCACGCCCCCAAGACAGTGACTTTTAATTGTGCTGATCAACTGCAGGCTCGGGTAAGAGCAATCAATTCAGCAACTTGTGCAGAGAAAACATATTGGAGCCAGGAGGATTCAACTACATTGTTTATAGTGCACTTCTCTGCATATGCTGCTCTCAGTGGCCATCATTACCTCACAGGCATGAACCATCAAACAATAGGACACAATCAAGCTCATACAGTGGTTCATCCTTAATGTCTGGATGTGGCTTTGTGCATAGTTCAGTGACATTCAGTAACACTTAGGCAATCATGATCAAAATCATATTTGTCTTCTTGAACAACTATAGGCAAAATAGTAGAGACATTTAACACATGACATGTTCTGATGTTAACATTTTCAGGTACAAGGAGACTTTTCTCATATTTACTCAGTCTATTATGTGGCAAATACGGTGCTTTGTGCTTGTAAGCGATATTTCAACAGAAAGAGGAGCCATCACAATAAATGGGTGTCCCATCACTATGTTTTTGCCATTTTTCAGGCTGGCAATCACTGCGGCCACCGTCTTCAGGCAACCGGGGAGTCAAGGGTTGTTGAAAAATAAGCCACATATCTCCGGGCTCCTCCATGCATCTGTGTTAACACTACAAATCAGAGTGAAATCTTTGGTATAGTCTGGCATTCCTTGAGCTGGGGCATGACACAATTTATCTTTCAGCTCAAGGAAGGCTTTGGTACATTCTTCATTCTAAGGGATTGGATCAGACACAACTCGATGTGTCATCCTCAGGAAAGGTTTTGCTGTTAGGGAAAAGTTTGGTATACATTGTTGACTATAACCACCATTTCCAAAAACATTCTAAGCTCTCTGTGGTCTTGGTGGATTCACCTGTAAGATGGCTTCCACTCTCTCTTGTGACATCTTTCTGATTGCTTTCAATATAATGTGTCCCAGATAATGAACTTCTTTGTGACAATACTGCAGTTTGCTTGGAGACACTTTGTGCCTGCTCTCTGCCAGGTGATTCAATAATACAATGGTATCATTTTTACAAGCTTCTTCAGTTTCTGAAGCTATTAACAAATCATCAATGTAATAAACAAGCACAGACTCACAGGGCATTTTCAAAGACTCAAGATTCTTCTTTAATATCTGACTAAAAATGGAAGGACTCTCGGTATACCTTTAGGGACACCACAAGATTGTTTTTTGTTGGTACACAAATAAGAACAAAAATTGTCTGTTTTCGTGCAAAGGCACTGAGAAGACAACCTGACATAAATCAATGACAGTAAAACATTCTACAGTACATGGAATTTGGAAGAGTACAGTAGCAGGATTTGGTGCGATTGGACAACAAGGCAAAAAGAACAATTGATGAACAGAATGCTGAACAATGTCATACATTCACCCCAGTACAGAGATATGGGCCTATATCCATCATTTCTTTACTGCCCATACCATTCCAGATTAGACCCAGCCATATGCAAATCAGTCTTGACCCTGTTCCCCATGGAAACAGTACAGCCCGAACTGCCAAGCCAGGTCCTCCCTGGACTGGAAACAAAAATCCTAGGTCTGTTTTCGGGGTTTCACCCCATATCAGCCAGGCTAGCTTGACTCCAGTGGCATGGTGAGCCCGGGACTCACGTCTGGGCATACCTGTCCCATTTGTGGTAACAAATGCAAAAAGAACAATTGATTGACAGAATGCAGAACAATGTCATACATTCACCCCAGTACAGAGATCTGGGCCTAAATCCATCTTTAATTTGCTCCCCATGCCATTTCAGTTTAGACCCAGCTATATTAAAATCAGTCTTGACCCTGTTCCCATTGGGGACAGTCTAGCCCGAACTGCCAAGCCAGATCCTCCCTGGACTGGAAACTAGCATTCTAGGACCAGTTTTGGGGTTTCACCTCTCAAAAGCCAGGCTAGTTAACAGCAAGGGACCACTATTTCATTAATCTTCCTCAAGTCTTGTACTATTCTATCATTCTCGTTTGGTTGCTGAAGTTCCATGATAGGAGAATTGCATGGACTGCTAATTAATTCTTTCAATATACCCTTTTGAATCATATCTTCAATTACAGGTTGTTTACCAGCAATTGTTTCTGCAGACAAGGGGTAAGGTGGTGTTCTTGGTAAAACTGCATTTGAATTTATTTGGATATGGACTGGTTCTGCACCTTTTTTTTATCTCTAATATATTTTCCTGTAAAATCCCAATCCTCAGTATCCACTGTGGTTGTGATATCTTCTGGGAATTCTGCAATTGTCAACATGGAAACATTCCCACGTCAGTGTTTTACTTAATTAATTTAAAATCAACATCTTCATCATGAGTCTGAATTGCAACACCATCTGGTGTGCAATAAATTGTACAATTCAATTTGCACAATAAGTCTCTTCCTAATAAATTCTTTTGTTTATTTCTAACCCCAACAACGTGCATTGTTCTCCCTGATAGAACTGTTCTTACTGTGGACGAGCAGCTCCAGTATCGATCAAAAACAATACATCGTGACCATAGACATTTACATCTACATAAGAGCCACTTTGGTCTTCCTCTAGGACTGCACAAAGTACCCAGTCATCTTCCTTTCTCAGGCACCGTCATTGTGAATTTTCAGAACCAAAATTATACATTTCAAACAAAGGAAATTGTCCTAACACATCCTGGTTCAAGTTCTGAACTTGTGGCATGACATTTTGATTTTGGTTCCGGTATGATTTTGATAACGTATTTTTATTGATTTAGGGGTTCCTCATTTGTCCTTGCATATCAGGTGTCATTTGACTCTGAAAAAAACCTATCTTAAGTGTGGAACACACCTAACCTCAATGCACTGTTGCTATCGTGGTTCTGAAGAACAACACTTTGTTTAAACACACTTTAAATGAACATGGTAAACAATCTTTTTCATTTAGAACTGTGAAAATGTTTTACTTCACAAAATCGCAAAGATAAACGATCATATGCATTTTAACATCAACATGAATTCGTTGAAATCACAAATAACTAATACATTTTATGACTCTGTCACAAATTTAAACATCAAAGGCCAATGATCTTCTCTGTGCCCAATGCATTTCGGGCTCATGGAGCTCTTCATCTGGGGCCTGAAAACTAAGGTTGAAAACATATTAACTCTCTGATTACAGACATGTCGAGAATTCTCAATGTACTTAGCAGACTCAAAAGTATAAAACGTAAGAAAATAGTGAAACTGAAAGAAAACTGAGAAGGATACAAATGAAAAACCCTGTCAAAATATATAACAACAACACAGAACAATGCAATACTCAGTATAATCAAGGTGACTGAACTGAATCATATTTACAAGGTATTTACAGAATACATACGGCAGCCATATTAGCAGGACCAAAGTGAAAAGGTCACAAAAAACACGTAAGATCTATTTTTTCATTGAGACCTAATGGTTCTTGTGTTGCGAGGATTCTTATCCAGTATATCTCTCTCTGGAGGAGGGATCTGGTGAGATCAACCCCCTCGTAGAGTCTAACTGTTTCCAGTATGGAAAACCTGAATTGGGAAATGTTGTGACTGTTATCTCACCAATGTTTAGCTAGAGTGCTTTTTAGGTTTTTATTCCTGATCGTACTTTTGTGTTCAGACATTCTAGTTTTAAGTTTCCTTTCTGTTTTACCTGTGTATAATTTCCCACATGGACATTTTATGTAGTAAATTAGATTTTTAGAGTTGCAGTCACCATCATAGTGTAGACGGATTTCTCGTCCTGTTTGTGGGTGATGTAACACATTACCTTCAATTACATTTGAACAATGCACACAATTATGGCATTTTTTAATTCCCTTGTGGTTAGCTTCTACTTGTCTTATGGGTGTAAGTAATAACTCCTTTATGTTTTTAGATCTTGTGAAGGCGAAAATTGGTTTGTTGGCAAAAATGCCATTGAAGTCAGTTTCGTTCTGTAGTAATTGCCAATGTCTTTTCACAATGTTCTTGATTTTCTGAGATGAGGTAGAAAATTTGGAGACAAAGACATGTCTGTCACACAATTTTTTTGGTTTTTGTTTCAAAAGGTGTTCTCTACTGCTCGTCTGTATCCTCAACTTTGCTTGGTCCAAAACATCATCAGGATATCCTCTTTCTTTATACCTCTGTTGTTGTACAATCAAATTTGCTTCTAAGTCTTCTTTGGTCGAACAGATTCTTTTTATTCTCATATATTGAGAGACAGGTAAATTATTCTTGAGGTTTAAAGGATGAAAACTGTTAAACAATAGAGAATTGTTTACATCAGTCTCTTTTCTGTAAACTGTAGTCCTCACTATGGAGTCTTGAATATTAATCATTACATCCAGAAATGGTAATTCTTTATCACTGATGGTATGTGTGAATTCAATTTGGTCTATGCACTGGTTGAGTTTTCCAATTTCTGTCTCTAGGGTCTCCCTGGAACCAGACCATAGTACAAAGATATCGTCGATGGATCGACGATATATAATCGCTTGCTCTTTCCAAGATTTATTATTGTACACAAAATCTGCCTCAAATTTCGCCATGAAGGTATTAGCGTACGCGGGAGCTCCCGAAAATCCCATTGAAGTACCATTCTGTTGAAGAAAGAACTTGGTGGACCATTGGAAATAACTATGGTACAGGCAAAAATGTAGAAGTTCTAATATAAAAACTTTGTCTGCCTTCAATGATGGTTGCTGTAACAAAGCCCATTCCACGGCTTCCAGACCGGCTTGGTGGGGAATAGATGTGTGCAACGACTTGACGTCGATTGTGCACAAAAGCATGTGTTCAGTGGTCTTGATTTCCTGCAATTTCCGTAAAAAATCGTTAGTGTCTTTGATATATGAGGGCCATTGTTGGACGAATGGCTGGAGAAATGTGTCAATATACTGACCGAGTGGTTCAAAAATTGTACCACATCCGGTCACAATTGGACGCATAGGGGGTCTTGTAGATTCTTATGCACCTTGGGGAGCATATAGAGACGTGGTCTCCTGAGGTACTGAACGGTTAGAAAAGATTTGGTCATTGATGATATGTGACCAGATTCAAATGCGTGTGTTAGAATGTTTTGCAAAGTGGTTTTTAGATCCTCAGTTGGATCCATCTCTAGTTCCAAATAAGTTAATCTGTCTGACACGTGTTCATCCACTTTTTGATTGTACATAGCCCCACCTTTGTCAGCCTTCTGGATCAAAATTTCAGTGTTTTCTTGAAGTCCTTTCAGTATGTTCCTGCCATATGCTGACAAATTCTTCCTTTTAGATTTGCCCACATTCAAGCGATCTAGGTCATTCTTAACCGCATTTTCAAAGGCATCCAACATTTTATGCGACACTGTTGCTTGAAATTTGGATTTAGGTTTAAATTCCAAAAATTCTGGTTCCTCTTTATCAGGCTGAGGTGGAACTACATTAGTGAAAAAGTGTCTCAGTTTTAAGACTCGCATAAATCTGAAAAAAGCAATTTCATTCTCCAGGTTGTTGGTATCATATGTAGGAACAAATCCAAGTCCTTTATTCAATACTTTGACCTCATCTTTAGTTAACTGGTATTTGGAAATGTTTAGAACTATGTTTGTCTCTTGCTTCTTGTGCGAGTAGGCACGTTAAGGACATACGTGCCACCTCAGTTGCACGCTTAAGTTAAAAAGGCCTAACAAGAATATTCTCTTTAAAATAACATAAAAACAGGTGTGCTTCTCTTAATCATTAAGTCGTTTGACTCTGCCCATGCATTTGATTTTGAAACTGATGTATCTGCATTCTTTGACCTGTCATTCCCTTAGAATTTTGGGCTTGCCCTGCAATGTTTTCCGGATTAAATCAACATTCTTGTTTCTAGTGCTCCACCCTATTGCAAATGTGACAAGCAGTGACCTTTTTCATAGCGGCAATATCAGTTCCAGATCCTACTCCTGTAGGAACACCTCTGTTTTGTCCCTGAGAAACTCATATTCCATTTGGATATGTCACAAATCTTGCCAGTGGAGATACAACTCCCTGCATCATTCCCTGTCCTCCAGCCAGAAATGGATCTTGAAACTCTTTTGAGCCAATTTTGTCTGTGCTAACATAAACTTCTCTTAAATGTTTCTCTGCTTCAATGTCAAATTCATTACTGCAATATTTTGCATAATGCAGGACTTCATCTAGTGATTTTGACTGCCAGCAAATGATATTTTGTGTGATATGTGAAATGATCTCAGGCTTGAATCCCAGAACAAACTGTGACACAAAAAATCCCATATCCTTCTCCTCAGAATGTTCACTTCCACTATGCTTTTTGAAAACCTGTAACAACCTTTCATAATATTCATGAAGAATTTATTTTGGTTCCTGAGTGATTCTTTTAAATTTTTAACCAATCAATGTCTTTAGGAAGTATCTTCCTTTTCAGAAAAGTTATTACTGCCTCAGAGTTTTCGCCTACTAAAGGTGACAGAGGACCTGTTCCCTTTTCTCTTGGCGCCCAGCTTTTGGCCATTGTGCAGAGATTTTACATTCAGACCACAAATCTGCTGGTACCACAATGTCAAAGAACATATCCACATCCTTCCATAACATCTTTGAAATTTTGATAAACCTTTCCATTTGATCATACCACTGTTCTGGCTTGTCTCTCAGTTTTGTAAAATTGTTTGTAAATGCAGTCAAATCACCTCTATTCTCTCTCCCCCTGTCTCACTCACTCTCCCTCTGTCTCCCTCTCTCTCTCTGTCTCCCTCTCTCTCTCTCTCTCTCTCTGTTTCCCTCTCCCTCACTCTGTCTCCCTCTCTCTCCTTCCCTCTCCCTCGCTCTGTCTCCCTCTCTCTCCTTCCCTTTCCCTCGCTCTGTTTCCCTCTCTCTCCTTCCCTCTCCCTCACTCTGTCTCCCTCTATCTCCTTCCCTCTCCCTCACTCTGTCTCCCTCTGTCTCCCTCACTCTCCTTCCCTCTCCCTCACTCTGTCTCACTCTCTCTCCTTCCCTCTCCCTCACTCTGTCTCCCTCTCTCTCCTTCCCCCCCTCACTCTGTCTCCCTCTCTCTCCTTCTGTCTCCCTCGCTCTGTTTCCATCACTCTGTCTCCCTCACTCTGTCTCCCTTCTTCTGTCTCCCTTCCTCTGTCTTCCCTGACTGCCTTCCTCTGTCTCCCCTGATTCCCTCCCTCTGCCTCCCCCTGACTCCCTCCCCCTGTCTCCCTACCTCTGTCTCCCTTTCTCTGTCTCCCTTTCCCTTCCTCTGTCTCCCTTGCCCTTCTTCTGTCTCCCCGACTCCCTCTCCCTTCCTCTGTCTCCCCCCTGAATCCCTCCCTCTGTCTCCCTCCTCACCGTCTGTCTCCCTCCTCCCTCTGTCTGTCTCCCTCCCTCTGTCTATCTCCCGCCCTCTGTTTTCCTCCTTTCCTCGCTCTGTCTCTATCCCTCTGTCTCCATCTGTCTGTCTCCCTCCCTCTGTCCCCCTCTGTATGTCACCCTCTCCCTCCTGCTGTCTCCCTCCTCCCTCTGTCTCACTCCCTCTGTCTCCATCCTCCCTCTGTCTCCCTCCCTCTGTCTCCATCTGTCTGTCTCCCTCTCTCTGTCTCCCTCTGTTTGTCACCCTTTCCCTCCCTCGGTCTCCATCCCTCTGTCTCCCGCTCCCTCTGTCTCCCTCCTCCCTCTGTCTCCCTCTGTCTGTCTACCTCCCTCTGTCTGTCTCCCTCTGTCTCCCACTGTCTCCCTCTATCAGGCTCCCTATGTCTCTCACAATCTGTCTCCCTCCCTCTGTCTCCATCCCTCTCCCTTTCTCTGTCTCCCTTTCTCTGTCGCCCTCTCTCTATCTCCCTTTTTATGTATTTATAAAGTTTTATATAGTGCAAACATGATCCCAAAGGTTATCAGAGAGCTTTACAAGTTGAGGGAGAGGAAGGTAAGTACGGCCTTCAAAGGAACACCAACCCAAGCAAATCAAATATGCATATCAAACAAAAAGGTTATGAACATAAGGGACAATAAAGGGAAATATAATAATTGAACCATCGACAACTGTGAGGGGAACAAGTGTCTAGAAAAGCAAAATAAGACCAAAGGCAGGATTTAGGGTGTAAGTCCAGAGCATTAGAGCAGACGACCCGAGACCCTTTTAAGGTACCTGTGATGGTCCTATTATACCAAGCCAAGAAATATTCCAGAGATGGACACCATAGCGCCAGAAATGGCCATATCGTGCCAGGTATGCCCAACAAATGTGATTGACATTCTTGTATGCCAGGAAGAGCATGTTTATTCTGTACCCATCTTTAGCTGGTCAGATCACCTCAGATGTGTAAATCACCCTCAATACAGGTGGTTACTCCGGAGATTCACCCTCAATACAGGTGGTTACTCCGGAGATCAGGGAATTTAACAAAAACATCATTACGGGCTTATCCTCTACCAAACTATGCCCCTTAAACCTGGTTTCGTGGAACGTTGCGGGACTAGCCAGCAAGATTGACTCTCCTGACTGGGCCTCCTTTATCAATTCTAAAAACATTCAACTTTTTCAGGAGACCTGGGCACGTGAGGAAATCTTGCTTCAGGGTTTTGCAGCCTTCTCTAAACCTGCTAAGTGGGGGGGAAGGGGAAGGCCATCGGGAGGACTCACGACATGGATAGCAACAGATTTAGGCTGCCAGGCTAACTACCTGGAAACAGATTCAGATGATATTTTGGCCATCTTATTGGAGTGGCCAAATTCATCGAAATTGGTGGTTGTAAACATATATTCCAGGCCGGTACAAATGTCCAAGGAATCCAGCACCATAGAGCAACTCTCTGTGTTCCTTAACGGTATTCCCTGGGAACTTCCATGCCTGGTGGGAGGCGACCTAAATTCACAGTATGAACCACTATCAGGTCTACGCGATGGCCCCTCCCTTGAGGAAGACTCACGCTGGCGCGTACCTGTGACGGTGGCACCTCCCCCGAGAGCTTGGACCCCCCTGGCCAGATTACTGCCCTCACCCTAAACCAAGGATTAAGGGCCTGTAATGGTCGTTGTAAATCAGACATACCTAGCACCTGTACTTATAATAAAACCGGCCGAGAATCGAGAATAGATTATATTCTCGTCAAACTATCCATGTGGCCACAAGTAGTCGATTTTAAAATCATCGAGAGAAGGGATAGTGACCATAATCCCCTGGAACTTTCCTACATCTCACCAGGGAACGAACCCACTACACTTGGCACGGATAATGACAAGTCGGGGCTCCTATTAGAAAATAATCGGAGGAAAGTCAGATGGGAGAAATTAGTCACTAGGGGAGACAGATTACCCAAACTATATGCAAGGATCATTCCGCACTTGGAGAAGGCTTTCCAGATAGGGAAAGAGGCGGAAGGGCCAGCTAATAGAGAAAAGCTCGCTCACACACATGCTGAGCTAATTAATACCCTAGAGATAGATCTGTTCTCAAAGTCGGGAAAAAGATCAGGACCCCCAGCCAAGACGACCTGGTACAATGCTACTTGCAGGGAATCTAAGACCAAACTGCTACTTGCCATCAAGAGTGGCACCAATAGGGAGGAAATCCAAGCCAGGAGAAGATCTTACAGGAAGCTCTTGGTAGATGCAAGGGCCGAATGGGACCAGGAATACTGGGAAAATCTCTCGAGGTCACTAATCACTCGAGACTCGCGTAAATTCTGGCGCCTGGTCTCAAACGGCACAGAGGATTTACCCTCAGCTATCGATCCTAATATCGCTCCCAGCTTATGGCAGAGCCATTTTAAGGCACTGTACTCAGCAGAAGAAAGGTCCCCCAGCATCTCAAACAGTACGCCAGGCCTAGGCACATGTGGCGACCGTTTTACAGAAAAAGAGGTGAGGGCGGCCATAGCTGGGCTTTCCGCTGGAAAAGCCCCCGGTCTTGATGGGGTACCTGGGGGCTTATTCAAGCAAGAACCAGGGATATGGGCCCCATACCTCACATTGATATTCAACGCCATCCTGGGGGGTATGGAGGTTCCGGATACTTGGCTGGGCGCAGAGGTAGTCCCAATTTACAAAAAGGGGTCCCCTCTGCTCCCAGCCAACTACCGGCCAATTAGTCTTATTGACATATCCCAGAAGCTCTTTGGAAGACTGGTTCTGAATCGACTACAGGACTGGGTAGACGAGATGGGCATTCTGACTCCCTATCAGGCTGGATTCAGACAGGGAGTGTCCACAACAGACCAAATTTTTAGGTTGAACCTGCTATACTGGAGGACAGCTATAATCGAGGGCGGCACCCTATATACAGTCTTCGTAGACTTGCGTGCCGCCTTTGATTTGGTACCAAGACTGAAGTTGTGGAAAGTCTTGGAGGAGTTGAATGTCCCTGGAGATATTTTGGGTATCCTGATGAGATTGCACCACAACAACTATGCCCGCGTTAGGTGTGGCAGAGGAGGCAACTTAACCGAAAGGTTTCCCGTTCGCAGAGGGGTACGACAGGGTTGTGTGCTTGCACCGACCCTGTTTTGCCTCTTTGTGAACGGGATAGTGGACCGCCTATCCAGGATTCCCAACACCGATGCCCCAAAGCTGACTGGCAGCAGGGTGCCTGCAATCATGTTTGCAGATGACACCCTGCTGCTGTCCAAATCCCCTATGGGCATTCAACGTGTCTTGGACGGGTTCCTACAGTTCTGTTTAGATCGAGGACTTGAAATCAACCCTCAAAAGACTAAATATATGATCCTTAACCCGAAGCCACATAATCGCTCCCCACCAAGGCTGGGAGAAGTCCAACTGGAACGGGTGTACACAATCGAATACCTGGGGATCACTCTTAATGAACACCTAACGTGGTCATCCCACCAGTCGAAAGTGAACATCAAACTGGCACAGTTGGCGGGAGGCACTATGAGACTGGTGAACAAATCCCCCTTCCGTCCACTTAGCCCCATAATTCACATCTATAAAGTTCAAGCCCGGGGTGGTGTCACGTACGGGGGTGAGCTGTGGGGGCACATTCCATCGTCCAAATTATTAACAACTGAAAACAAATTCTTGAGACAGATTGTTGCTCTCCCACAGAGTACACCATTACTCCCGCTCAGACTGGACTTGGACATTCGTCCCATAACGGAGGAGCTGGGCCTAAAGCCCCTGACATTCTGGCGGTGTCTATGGAGTAGTCCAGACCTCTTAAACTACAGAGCTGAGCTGCAGGAATTTCTAGAGCTACCCAATGCCAAAACAATGCCATGGCTGATCTACATCAGGAGAACGCTGAAGGCAATTGGACTCTATGAACTATGGACAGACCCACTAAATATGTGCTCAAGGACCCCAAAAAAGGCACTGACGAGAGCTTATTACGATCATATGCTCCTTAGAGCCATGGACGGTGCACGGGAGGGGTCTCTGTCCAACAAGTTCATTCAATCTAAAGATTCCTACCATCTCGAAAGTGTCCTAGATGCCGTTTCTCCACAACTAACCAGGAAATTATTTCTCCAATGGAGATATGGAACCCTTCCCCTAGCATCGTTCACAGCATCCTGGTCTTCTCGTTACTCTTCAGAAATTTGCCCGGCTTGTGGACATTCAAAGGAGAATGACGTTCATGTTGTCTTCTTTTGCAGGGGGTACGAAAGGAGTAGGAAATATTGGCTAGTCCCCTTGCTCAGGAACTTGGGATTCAGAACTTTTCTACCCGCATATAGAGTCCTAAAGACAGACCTATCCCCCACTCTAGTATTTGCTCTATCTAAATTTTTAACCTCCATGTGGTATGCTCGATGTCGCCGTGTAAAAATGATGTGTTAGGAAACCTGAAGTCTTGAGACAGTCCCAAAATTGTGCTACATTTTTAAACTCCAGTTTTTATCTTGATCACTAATGTTGTTTAATATGCTTTTTAAATTTTGTATAAGATTGAATGTTTATCTTTTATGATCTTGTGATCGAAATAAAGATTAAGTAAGTAAAAGTAAATAATCCAGGCGTGGCCCAATGATGCGACGGAAACCTCCAGGATGCTGGGACAGGTCAAAAGATTGCATAGGTTGGCTACAACCAAACACAACATAATCACCTACCAGCACACATACAGGAACGCTTCCGTAAGCGTCTGTGCTAACTTTAAACATACCAGAGGTTACAGGTCAGGGAAAAAAGAGAGAACTTTAAATTACACTCTGGAAAGGACTACAAGAAATAGAAATGGAGGTGTATTAATCCCTTGCATTGTAGTAAGTCAGAAACTGCAATGCATGGTGTCCGTACATGAAATAGGACTAAACCTGATAGGCCTTTATTTATTTTTTCTTTACATTTATAGCTGGGTCTAAGAGAGTCAGCCAAACAAGTTTGCATTCCACTCAGTGCATTGCCAATAAACTCCTTGAGAAATAACCCCATCCGTGTTTTCTCACCTTTGGAGGGCACAGGATGCAGAAAGATGGTCAGTACTCTATTGAACAAAACAAAAAAACAAGGTTATGCTCCAGTTTAGTGGAGACGTGGTCCTGCAGTTTGGTTTGGACTTCTTCTATGACCAATGTGTCTGTAGTGGCACACTGAGCAAAAGGCACAGTAGTCTGGGCCTGAAATGTGTCTTTAGTGGCGCACTGACCAAAAGGCACAATAGTCTGAGATCTAAATGTGTCCGTAGTGGCGCACTGAGCAAAGGCAAAATAGTCTGGTCCCGAAGTGTGTCCCTAGTGGTGGACTGAACAAATGGCACAATATTCTGGGCCAGAAATGTGTCGCAGTGGCACACTGTACAAGAGACACAATAGTGTGGGCTTCTCCAGTGGGGATATTAATACACGCATTTTATCAATCACCTCTTTTGTTTCTAAGTGAGGCGCCTGCAATGCTACGGGTATAACCCAGATATGGGGCATGTACCTGATGGCTCATGCGTCGGTGCCACTGCTCCCGTGGCTGGCAAAAACTGCACTTACATTGAGAGGCCCACCAAGAGAAAACACGTTTAGATTTGTTTACGTTCCCTGCAGACGTGGTGAGGTCTACGTTTAGGCTGAATTGTCCCTTGGTTGGGGCCATGATTTGTTTGCACCAGTTTGGGTCGGTGGGCACAAAGCAACCAAATGATGGACTGGAATGTGAGGCAGATCAAATCCCTTTCCCTCTGTCACCCTCCCTTTCCTTCCCTCCCTCTCCCTCTGTCTCCCTCCCTCTACCTCCCTCTGTCCCCGTCTGTCATCTGACCTTGCCTGTGTGTCAGCCCGGGCTGAGACAGCATCCGGGCACGCACACACAGCTGCACCCGAGCACTTCACAGGTCTTTAAAAGTCCATTTGCATGTTAATGAGGCGGTGCTGCATTTCACCTCTTAGCACCCCAGCAGCTCCACTCTAACTGTGGCTGGAATCGCCTAGCCCACCCAGAGCAGCAGTGTCTCTGAGTCGCACTGCTGCAACTGGCAGTGTTTGCAGACAGTGTTTAAAAAAATAAAATTAAAACACGGGTACGATGTCTGCAAGGTCCGCGGGCCGCCAAGGAAGGCTTGCCGGGCCGTACTATAAGTACCCGTGCTCTACATCAACTTTTAGTTTAGCTATGTCTAAAGGTTTATCCTTTTTAACTTCTTCACACTTTGGGGATACTTCAGCTTCAGCCCTACTTTCCTTTGTCAATTCCTCAATCCAATCTGATAATCCACTATCTCTACTTCCAGATAGTTCTCTAGAATTCAATGGGGTTGTAATAACCAAAGTTCATCCTCCACCTATCAAAACCAGTACATTTTGTGGAGCACTAGCTGTGTATTCTGGGTAGTCTGTACCTCGACAACTGGAGTTATTAAGACCTCTGGGCTTTGTTCAATCAGAGACAGTGCAGTAAGGGGTTCCTTGTGTCACAAGTGGGTCAGTAACAATGGGACAGTTATCGGTCGCTTTATTACTGATGAAGCAATTTGCAAACCTGTAAAGGTGGTTCATTGAAGCATGTTCTAGTTGAACTGGAGCAGTAGTCACAGTTTGACTCACACTGGTACTTATCTTTCCTGGGTCAGTGTAAGTCGCAGGAGGTGGTCCGAATGACAACATTGCGTCCAATATTTAATCTCCTGAATCAGTATATGACTCCGCCCCTTCTCGCTTCACTACATTCCTATCCTTCTCCTTATCCTCTGATGAAAGAAAGGTACACAGCCTAGCTCTCTCAATAATTCCCTTCCTCCATCTACATTGTTCTTCTTCCCATTGAGCGTTTGCATGCTTCTTCATTGCTCTACCTGCTCTCCTCTGATATTTGTCCTTTCCTTTTTCCCTTGCAACTCTTTCCCAAATCTGTAAAGCTTCAAATTGCATGGGTCGTGGTGGTGGCTTAATTTCATACAAATGTCTCTAAAATGATCAAAAATTCTGGTGTTTTTAAAGTTCTATACCTAGGAAAACGCAATGCACCCTCATCCTCAGTAATTCTCACCCATTGTTTCAGCCAGAAACATGAATTTCAACCATGCTCAGTAGTCATTATTGTTACATTCCCTGATGTTAGATAGCCTTGTTCCTTTAATTATATGTTCCATGCACATGCTCTGGCATGAGCTTCTGCTTGAGCCAAGTTATTCTTTGAATGCACTCTAAATTCTGATGCCATGGCCTGCAGGGCAAATTTGTACAGTTATAACATTGGAAGTTAGTCCTTGCTTGGAGCTTGACCTATGTAACGTGCTGCAATAAAGAGAACTACTTAAAGGCTTTTATTTCTTCATAAATTCAACATAATTTGGCGACGAGGGACACCACTCTGCAGCACGTTTAAGGAGTGGTGAAGAACCTATTTTAAAATATTTTTGGAAAACTTCGGTATGTACAACTTTCTTTATTGTTCTTTTGATTGAACCAGTGGCTGTAATTTTTACCTTAAACGCACTTTTGATCGTACCAGCGGCTGTATTTCCTCCCGTTTTTCACGTATTTTGATTTTACTTCTAAACGTTTTGTTGCTACTCTTAACACCTATGTGTTTTTTTTCCACTTTGAACTTTCAGCTGTTCTTCGATTGTATCGTACTTTAAACGCTCAACAGTTTTCTTCAACATTTAAAAGAAAATACCACCAACCCCGTTTACATTTTCAGGCGGAATTGGAAGCACTCGACATCTTCGCTACGCTACCTGGCAACCTTCTCCACGTTCGCAAGCTGGTAACCATCATTCCGTTCTTTTTTCTGTCTTCTACGCCAGCTCTGAACGACGTCTTACGTCACACGCTCACGCCACAACGTGTTACATCACACGTATCTCGCGTCAAGCGCTGTCATCCATTTTAAGGTTGTCTTGGCAACGCGCTTTTCATCGGAGGAATTTCTTTTTACGATAACTTAATGTAAGTTCATTTTAAACTGTTAATAATTAATCGCTATGATCTCCTATTTAAAAGCGGATTTTACAAGAACATTTTAATACAATTTAACATTTTAACTATTGACTTTGTTTCACTGCTACAAACTAGTATTTAAAAAAAAAAGGTTTATTTATTACTCAAAGGAAAATTACACTTCTACAAAAGTTATATCAACTTACCTTACCATTTAACCATGCAATTTGATCCACCTGCCAAGTTTCTTCAGTTAAAAGGTGATCCTCCTATGCCTTGGTCAAGGTGGAAAGAAGAGTTTGTCACATACATGAAAGCTATTGACGGAGAAAGGATGGGTTCAGAAAGGAAAAAAAGTATTCTACTTCATTGTTTGGGTTCTGAAGGACAAGTTGTTTTTAGGTCTCTTCCCCAAATTGTTACTCCTAATGATGGATCTGGTGATGCTTTAAATGTGTATACAGAGGCACTTGCTAGACTTGAGAAGAGGTTTAAACCTAACGTCAGTATTGCTTTAAATCGTTTTAAATTCTATACAAGGAAACAAAAAGAGGATGAGTCCTTTGATGATTTTCTAACATCACTTAGGTCTCTCAGTGTCCACTGTAGTTTTGGTATCATGACGGACGAAATGATAAGAGACCAAATCATTGTCCATGTTAAATGCAAAAAAATCCAGGACAAGTTATGGGTCATGGGTAATCCTAATTTAAGTGAGACTATTGCCACTGCTAAAGCCCAAGAACAGTCGGATTTATGGATGGATACTCTCAGGAAAGACCATATCAAGAAATCTCAAGAAGAAGAAATTTGTGCTGTTGGGAAAAGATTTGATTCTAAAAAAGAATTTTCTCAAAAGTCTAATTTTAACAAGTCAAAATGTACTCCTCATCAAATTCCCATTTCTCAAGGTGTTTGCTTTATGTGTGGAAATAGGTCACATTTTGCAAACTTTCCAGGATGTCCGGCTCTTCAGAGAGAGTGCAAAATCTGTAATAGAATTGGACATTTCAGTAATATGTGTAGAGATAAACGTTCTTTTAATAAGGGTTCTGTTTCTTTCATTTCAGAGGAGGATAACAAGACATTTCCTGTGCTACATAATGTTCCTGATAATGGTTTTGTTGTGTCTGTTGTAGACTCTCATGCTAAATCAATGTTCAGTTCACCTAAATGTATTTTTCAGGTGCTAGGCATTGATTTACTTTTAATGGTTGATTCAGGTTCACCATGGACCATTATAACTCTTGATTATTACAATGTCTCTTTGTCAGATATTTTACCAATTATCAATATCAGAGAGTCTGATATTAATACCAGTGGTTTCTCTGGTACCAAAATTAATTGTATTGTTTTTTTTTAATGTTAACTTAACTTTCAGACACAGGAAAGCTGATATAAAACTCTACATTACTAACAAGGGCATAAATGTTTTGGGGTGTTTGATCAGTGGAAACTTGGTATTTTGCTTAATCCACGTGCTAAAGAACAGATATCATTATGTGATGACAGTTTAATGAATACCATTTCTTCTATTGAAGACTCTGATGTTTCCATTGACTCTGAAAAGATCACCAATTTTACATCTTGTTTCAAAAATGTTTTTTGTGATAAGTTAGGTAAACTCAAGAATTTCTCACATAAGATAGTTTTAAAGGAGAATCATACACCTGTTGTGCAGAAACTTAGAAGTGTTCCGTTAAACATCAGAGAAGAACTTAAGAGTATGTTGGATGATTTACTTAAAGAGGATATTATAGAGCCAATAGAGTCATCTCAGTGGGTTTCGCCAATAGTTTTGGTACGCAAACCTGACAAAAGTTTGAGAGTGTGTGTGGATTTGAGAGCGGTAAACTCGAATATTGTAATTGACTGTCATCCTTTGCCTAACATAAATGAATTGGTATCTCTGTTTGATGGGGCAAAAATCTTCTCTACCTTAGATCTCCGTTCCGCTTATCATCAGATAATGCTAACAGAGGATTCGAGAAAGTTAACTGCTTTCATAACTCCACAAGGCCTGTTTCAATACAAGAGAATGCCATTCGGTCTTGCTTCAGCTGCCTCTGTTTTTCAGAGGGTTATGTTTCAAATTTTTAGAGATGTAGACAGTTTTGTAAAATGTTTTCAGGATGACATTTTAGTTTTTTCAAAAGATACTATGGAACATGAGAAACATTTGCAGATTGTATGTTCAATGTTGGAACAAAGTGGTTTGATACTCAAAGCACACAAGTGTAATCTGTTTCAGAAATCAGTTGAATA
Organism: Lissotriton vulgaris; assembly: GCF_964263255.1. Classification (NCBI taxonomy): domain Eukaryota; kingdom Metazoa; phylum Chordata; class Amphibia; order Caudata; family Salamandridae; genus Lissotriton; species Lissotriton vulgaris. Next base: position 335,546,686 of record NC_141689.1, on the reverse strand, counting down.
CTTAGGGCACACCCTTTCGGGTGAGGGTGTAGTTCCAAAACAATCTAATGTTGAAGCAATTATTAAGGCACCCACTCCGGAAAATAAAGATCAGTTACTTTCTTTTGCTGGCCTATGCGAATATTATAGCAAGTTTGTCACAAATTTTGCCACAAAAATGGAACCTTTAAGAAGGTTACTTAGACAAGGAGAAAAATATGAATGGTCTGAGATACAACAACACGCTTTTGAGGATATTAAACGTGATATTATACATGCTCCTACTCTTAAGCCTTTTCGTATGAACAGGGAGGGCATAATTACGGTTGATGCAAGTTTATATGGCTTGGGTAGTGTTTATCGCAAAAAGAGGGTAACAATGAGTGGAATGGTGCTTTTGCATCAAGAACTCTTAGTGAATGTGAACGCAGATATGCTGTGATTGAAAGGGAGTTACTTGCTTGTGTTTGGGCTATTGAGCATTTTAGATTATATGTCTGGGGCTCAAAGTTCACGCTTAGCACTGATCACAAGCCATTAGTGAATATCTTGTCAGTAGGTGGAGGTTGGAATGCAACGGCTAGGATAGCTAGATTGACATCTAGACTGCAAGAATATAGTTTTACTACGATTTATGTGCCTGGGAAAAAAAAGTTACAGCGGATTGTTTATCACGCTTACCTTGTGTGCAAGAGGAAGTTAATTCTATAAGTGATGCTGATTTTGTTCTGTCAGTTCAAGTTGTTGTTTGTGGTAAATTTCAGGATATTTCAGAGACGTTATGGGAAGAATGTGTGCAGAAGGATCAAAAGTGGAGAGAGTTAAGAGAATGTGTTAAGAATGGTTGGCCAAGAAAGGATTTAGTGCAACCAGAATTGATTCCTTTTTACAAGGTTCTTGAAGACTTAGAGTTAGATGGTGATTTCTTATTTAAATCAGGTAAATGTATTCCTTCAGAAGGAATGTATGAGGTAATCTTACGCATCGCACACAAAATACATCCTGGTATTTCTTCTATGAAGAGATTGGTCAGGGACTATTTTTGGTGGCCAGGAATTGATAGATTTGTAGATAGGGTTGTCAGAGAGTGTGAAGAATGTTGTTCCAGTGAAAAGATGCTCAAGGTACATACACCTCCCATGAAAATTGTTAAATGGCCTTCTCAACCTTGGGAGAGAGTGGCTTTTGATATCTCTGGTCCGTTTCACATGTTGCCTGAAGCATCGTGATATGCTTTTGTTTTGATTGATTATCATTGTAAGTGGCCAGAGGTAAAGTTTGTCCCAAAAGCAACTACTGAAGCTGTGATTAATTTCTTTAAGGACATTTTTACTAGGGAAGGTTGTCCTTTAGTTTTGGTTACGGATAATGGAGTTCAATTGACTTCAGTAGAAATGAGTGTGTCATGATTCCACCCCCCTCATCTGAACATGCATGCATGCACACATATGTAAATATAGACTTCACATTCTTGAAACCCACCCCTGTCCCGTGCAGCCAGCACGCCAATATGTGAATATGTGATTGTGCAGAACTTTGAAACTGATTATACTTGTATTCAGGTCTTTCTTGTATTTAACTGTGATGTTATTTGTCTTTACCAAAGGTTGTTGGATTCATGGCACGAGTTTTTGTTGTGAGCTTAATACTAGTACTGAAGCGTTATTGCCAGGGTATGTTAGATATCTTTGCAGGAAGGGATTTGAACTCGCCTCGCAGGAGGAACAGAGAGCTGAGAGTGGAGATGCCGTTTTCAGCGCGCACGCTGAAAAACGGCACGCATGGATTTGGCGCGCGATGCGTCAACCTTCCTTGGGTGTGGCTGGGTGTGGTTCCCCTATAAAAGGCCACACCCAGCGCAAACTGACGCTTTGCCTTCAGTCTCCGTGCATCACCAAAGGATGTTCCTTGGCTCCCTCCACGACGGCCTGCATTCCGGATAGGACAGCATTCAGCTTGAAGGTCAGCTGTCTTTTTGAAGGTCTCCTTTCACCGCGCGCAGCACCTGGAAGAAAGAAGACAACATTAAAAGCTAAGTTACCGATTTTTATTCTGTTTGGATTATTGGCGCCCCACGCAAGCAAGCAACCAGAAAAAGCTAGAAACTCATCTGAAAAGACTGAGAACTTCTAAATCTATAGGAATTTCGAGAATAAGAACAATTATCAAGACTTTGGAAAAGAGATAGAGACTTTGAGAATTATCAAAGAGAGAACGTTGATGATATTTTATACTTAAGTGTGCTTGGCCATTTTTCTTGTCTTTTGTTTTAATTTGATTTTCATTAGTGAAGTGAAGGTGAAGAACAGCAAGGTGTTAAGTCAGAGTAAGTTAACTAGAGTTTGAAGGGACGTATGAATAAATGCAAACATTATAGTAAAGCAGTAACTCATCATTCCCTTTTGAACCTTACAGAGAACTAACGCAGAACAAGCCATCTTCTACACAACCTGACATCTTGCCCAACCCTCCCTTCACGACGACAACACGGACGCGACGCCAGATCTTAATCAGTCGCAGGTAGGACTCGTTAAAGCCCAAAGTCAATCTTAGAAACCAGTTAGGACAAGATAGACAGAGTAATAATCTGTGATTACAAAAGTTCTCCTTATTTGCTTCGCAGGTCGACAAACAAGGAAGCAGGTAGCGTCCACGATCCGGCCTACCTCCCTGATTTCTATTTTATTACCTTAGTGTGAATTTACAGTCACTAGGTATTGCCTAGAATTTGGGGAAGTTGGTCCATAACGTCTCTGCGAAATCATCTACAGGCATCCTACAGGTAAGGCTGCTTGTAACCTTGTCAGAAGGCAAAGCCCACGACTATACTTTCGCCCAGACGTTATGGATCCTTCTATCACAAGTTCTTTGCAAGATATTGCAAACGTGTTAACGGCTATTCAAGCCGACAACGCTGCCCTCCGTAGAGATATCACAGACATTCAGAGCAATATGCAAACTGCTTCTAATCAGTGGGGGCATCCCTCAACCCAAAAACCAGTTCTGAAACCAGCCTCGTTTCAGCCAGGATTTCAAACCTTACATTCAGGCTCCAGTTCTTCCTCAGCTCAAACTCAGATTCAGGTAGTTACTCCTATCACAGTGCCCTTAGCACCTCCTGAACGATTTTTGGGAGATAGTAATAAATTTTCGATCTTTTTAAATCAATGTCATTTGCATTTCATCGCTAAGCCCACTGCCTTCCCAGATGATTCCTCTAAGGTAGCCTTTATTTTGTCATATCTAGGGGGGGATGCAGCCCTTTGGTCTGTGCCGATTGTAGAACGCGATGACCCGATGTTATATAACCTTAGACTCTTTAAGAATACTATGAAAAAGTTATTTGCCAAACACGTTTTTGTCCAGTCCGCAGATCACGAATTATTGCATCTTAAACAAGGGTCTTCGGACTTGTTACACTACATTTCCCAGTTCAATAGACTAGTCATTGAGGCTCGCTGGCCAGAGGAAAAAAGAGTTTCTCTTTTTTACGAAGGGCTTAGAGATGAGTTAAAGGATATGGTTACTCAGATCTTAGATCCACCAGACACCATCGAAGACTTTATAGATTTAGTAGTAAAGCTTAATCATAGACTTTTAGAACGCAGAGGAGAAAAAGGTAAAACAGAAGTCAAGGTCTTCACTTTTAAGGAAAGGTTCAACTCAGTAAGATCTGAAGGTTCATCAAAAGGTGATTCAGGAGTTGAACCAATGCAAATAGGTACTATTAAAGGGCCCTTGAGCAAGGAAGAGAAGGACAAAAGAAGAAAATTGAATCAGTGTTTATATTGTGGCAAACCTGGTCATTTCGTTAAGGAATGTCCAGTACGCCCAAATAAACCTAAAAGCAAGAATTCGGAGGTGGCTTTAGTACAACAGTCGGAAAACTAACCGGCTCGACTAATCAAGAGGTCAGATTGTCGAGTGAGGTATCTAGCTTGGCCTCCACAACTCCTGAGTTTACTACCCATCATCTTAGTATTACAGTCACCCTACAATCTGAAACTGATAAGGGGAAGGAATGGACAGTTGATGCTTTGATTGATTCTGGAGCTACAGGTAACTTCATAGATACTAAGTTTCTGCAGAAGTTAGAGTTTAAAACTAAAGCCAAACAACATCCTGAAGTGGTTAAGGCTGTGGATGGTAAGGAATTATCATCAGGTCTAATTCAATTTCACACAGAAGTACTATCAATGACTTGTTTACAAAAACATAAGGAAAACATCACATTTGACGTTATAGATGCTCCTCAGTTTCGTCTGATTTTAGGGATACCTTGGTTAGTCAAACATAATCCTAAAATAGATTGGGTAGAAAGAACTTTGTTATTTGACTCGGATCATTGTGTATCTTCTTGTCTAACCGCATCAGACTCCCAAGTGAAAATTCTGGGAAATAATTTCCCTTTGACTACAAAGAGTATACTCTTATTGGAAGGGATCCCAGAAGAATATTTTGATCTCCATGACGTATTCGACAAAAAGAAGGCTAACACTCTACCCCCTCACCGGGATTTCGATTGCCGGATAGATTTGGTACCGGGGGCTACATTGCCGTGTAGTAGAATTTATGCATTAACCGAAAAAGAGAACGAGCACTTGAGAGAATATTTGGACGAATATCTGGCCAATGGGTTTATCCGACATTCGAAATCTCCTGTATCCTCCCCCCTCTTTTTTATTCCGAAAAAGGGGGGAGAGTTGAGAACATGCATCGACTATAGAGCCCTAAACAATGTCACCATCAAAAACAGATACCCTCTCCCTCTGATTCCAACCCTTCTGGATCAATTAAAAGATGCTAAAATATACACTAAGTTGGATTTACGGGGAGCTTATCATTTGGTTAGAGTCCGCAGTGGCGACGAATGGAAGACAGCATTTCGTACAAAATTTGGTTTATACGAGTACCAGGTCATGCCATTCGGACTGTGTAATGCTCCCGCAGCTTTTCAGTTTTTCATAAATGAGGTTTTGAGGGAATTTTTGGACATCTGCTGCATTGTGTACATAGATGACATACTCATCTATTCTAAAAACACCATAGAACATGTACAACAAGTAAGAGCCATTCTCCGAAAATTACTTGATAATTCCTTGTACATAAAACTAGAAAAAAGCGTCTTCCACACCACCAAAGTGGATTTCTTGGGATATGTCCTGAGCCCTGATGGTATTGAAATGGATCCTAAGAAGATCCAGGCAGTTCTAGATTGGACCAGCCCTTCTTCAGTTAAACAGGTACAAAGCTTCTTGGGGTTTGCAAATTTTTATAGACGTTTCATACGTAATTTTTCACAATTAGTGACCCCAATTACTAAGTTACTGAGGAAGAACACAAAATTTGATTGGAATACTGAGGCTGAAAAAGCTTTTCAAAGTCTAAAAAATCAGTTCACTTCAGCACCTGTGTTAATGCACCCTGATCCCTCAAATCCATTTATCGTCGAGGCTGATGCTTCACAGTTTGCTATTGGGGGCATTTTATCTCAAAGACACAAAGACACTGGTCAAATGCACCCGATCGCATACTACTCTAGAAAGCTAACCCTCACCGAACAAAATTACGCCATAGCTGACAAGGAATTGTTAGCCATAAAAGCAGTCTTCGAAGAATGGCGCCATTACTTGTTAGGGGCAAGACATCCAATAACCATTTACACAGACCACAGGAATTTACAATTTTTACGCTCTGTGAAAGCTCTCACGGCTAGACAGCTTAGATGGACAATGTTTTTTAATGATTACAATTTTGTAATTACTTATCGTCCGGGAAGAGAGAACTTAAAAGCAGACGCATTGTCACGATTGGGAACTATTGAAGAGAAGGAGAGTTCTCTCCAAGAAATTCAACCAGTATTACCTGAGACTTGCTTCAAGGTAGGAGTAGTGGTCACTGATGTTGTAGAAGACATTAAACTAGAAATTCAGGATAAAAACCTTCAAGAATGGAAAACTTTGTATCCTTTAATGCAAAATAGAGAAGGATTATTGTATCTGAATGAGCAAATTGTTGTACCAACACCAGAATTGCAAAGAAAAGTAATACATTTGCATCATGATCCTCTTATGTGTGCACATCCAGGAATTGTTAAAACTAGTCAGTTAATCAAAAGAAGGTTTTGGTGGCCAACCTTGTTGAATGACGTAAAGAACTATGTAGAAACTTGTGTGGTTTGTATCCAACAAAAACCACAACACCAAGCACCTAGTGGGTTCTTGCTACCACTCCCGATTTCGCCTCAACCTTGGCACACGATATCGCTGGACTTTATCGTGGAGCTTCCAGAGACCACAGAGGGTTTCAACACCATTTTGACTGTGGTGGATCATTTCTCTCGCATGGCCCATTTCATACCATTGAAAGGCGTCCCTACTGCTAGAGAATTGACTCACACCTTCTCTAAGGAAATCATTAGGTTACATGGGATCCCCTCTGTAATTATTTCTGATAGAGGGCCACAGTTTATTTCTCATTTCTGGCAAGAATTAGGCAAGTCTTTGAACATGGACATTCGCATGTCCTCAGGTTATCATCCTCAGACCGATGGTTTAACCGAAAGGACGAATCAAACTATAGAACAGTTTCTTAGGTGTGCCTTAGCAGAGAACGAAAAAGAGTGGTCAGATATCTTGTGGGTTTTGGAATTCGCTTTCAATAATTTAGACAATTCTTCCACTAGTCTATCACCTTTCTTTTGCATTTATGGTTTCCACCCTAAGAATGTCCCAGAAAACACAAGCATCCCATCAGCCATACCTTCACTAGAGGAACACATTACTAAATTGGTCCATGTTCAGAAACAAGCTCAATTTCATTTAGCTCAAGCAAAAGAGAGCCAAAAAGAGTCAGCAGATCTACGTAGAAAACCATCACCTGAATACTCAATCGGAGATAGAGTTTGGTTATCTACAAAAAATTTGAGAATGACTATTTGCAAAAAACTACGTCCCAAATATATCGGGCCTTTTGAAATAGAAAAAATCATAAATCCTGTCAGTGTCAAACTCACCCTACCTGGTAGGTATAAGTTCCACCCGGTATTTCACGTGTCATTGATCAAACCCTGTAATTCTAAGACTAGGTTTCTTAAAAACCCACCACCCATCCTTGTTGATGGTGTTCCTGAATTTGAGGTTCACAAGATCTTAGATGCAAAAAGAATCCGAGGTAAACTATTTTATTTAATACATTGGAAAGGTTATGGCCCCGAAGAGCGGACGTGGGAACCTCTTTCCAACGTTCAAAATTCTGCTCGATTGATCAAGAACTTTCATCTACGTTATCCCAATAAACCCAAACCTGTACCACAAGTTTTGGGAGGGATCTTGAGAGGGGAGTACTGTCATGATTCCACCCCCCTCATCTGAACATGCATGCATGCACACATATGTAAATATAGACTTCACATTCTTGAAACCCACCCCTGTCCCGTGCAGCCAGCACGCCAATATGTGAATATGTGATTGTGCAGAACTTTGAAACTGATTATACTTGTATTCAGGTCTTTCTTGTATTTAACTGTGATGTTATTTGTCTTTACCAAAGGTTGTTGGATTCATGGCACGAGTTTTTGTTGTGAGCTTAATACTAGTACTGAAGCGTTATTGCCAGGGTATGTTAGATATCTTTGCAGGAAGGGATTTGAACTCGCCTCGCAGGAGGAACAGAGAGCTGAGAGTGGAGATGCCGTTTTCAGCGCGCACGCTGAAAAACGGCACGCATGGATTTGGCGCGCGATGCGTCAACCTTCCTTGGGTGTGGCTGGGTGTGGTTCCCCTATAAAAGGCCACACCCAGCGCAAACTGACGCTTTGCCTTCAGTCTCCGTGCATCACCAAAGGATGTTCCTTGGCTCCCTCCACGACGGCCTGCATTCCGGATAGGACAGCATTCAGCTTGAAGGTCAGCTGTCTTTTTGAAGGTCTCCTTTCACCGCGCGCAGCACCTGGAAGAAAGAAGACAACATTAAAAGCTAAGTTACCGATTTTTATTCTGTTTGGATTATTGGCGCCCCACGCAAGCAAGCAACCAGAAAAAGCTAGAAACTCATCTGAAAAGACTGAGAACTTCTAAATCTATAGGAATTTCGAGAATAAGAACAATTATCAAGACTTTGGAAAAGAGATAGAGACTTTGAGAATTATCAAAGAGAGAACGTTGATGATATTTTATACTTAAGTGTGCTTGGCCATTTTTCTTGTCTTTTGTTTTAATTTGATTTTCATTAGTGAAGTGAAGGTGAAGAACAGCAAGGTGTTAAGTCAGAGTAAGTTAACTAGAGTTTGAAGGGACGTATGAATAAATGCAAACATTATAGTAAAGCAGTAACTCATCATTCCCTTTTGAACCTTACAGAGAACTAACGCAGAACAAGCCATCTTCTACACAACCTGACATCTTGCCCAACCCTCCCTTCACGACGACAACACGGACGCGACGCCAGATCTTAATCAGTCGCAGGTAGGACTCGTTAAAGCCCAAAGTCAATCTTAGAAACCAGTTAGGACAAGATAGACAGAGTAATAATCTGTGATTACAAAAGTTCTCCTTATTTGCTTCGCAGGTCGACAAACAAGGAAGCAGGTAGCGTCCACGATCCGGCCTACCTCCCTGATTTCTATTTTATTACCTTAGTGTGAATTTACAGTCACTAGGTATTGCCTAGAATTTGGGGAAGTTGGTCCATAACGTCTCTGCGAAATCATCTACAGGCATCCTACAGGTAAGGCTGCTTGTAACCTTGTCAGAGTGATTTTCTTAAAGAGTGCAATATTTCCCACAGATTGACATCTGTGTATGAACCACATGAAAATGGTCAAGTCGAAAAATTCAATCGGGTTTTGAAGAATTTTGTTGTTGATTCTATCAAGTTTGGTGTGAATTGGGTAAGTGCTTTAAGAGAACGTTTGTGGAATTATAGGATTACACCACATTCAACTACACATGTAAGTCCTTTCAATTTGTTTAAAGGAAGAAATCCTGCCTCTAAGGTGCTACCTTGGTGGTTAAGAGAAAAATCTCATTATTTTGTTGGAGATAAAATCTGTGTTGATGATATTGCTAAACGTGTTGAATGTAAACAATTGAAAGTTAAGAAATGGTATGATAATAAGTGGAGTGTTAAAAGACAATGCTTTCAAGTAGGAGAGTGGGTAAGAATTCGTAAACCTGGTTTAATTAGTAAAGGTTCGAACAAGTATAGTGAACCTGTTTTGATCAAAAAAGTCTTCACCAACAGTGCCATGACTCAAGATGGTAGGATATGGAATTTTAGAAGATTAGCCAAATGTCATGCACCAGATGTTTTGCATAAGGATGTTTTGCATAAGGATGTACAACTTTGTAAAAATGATTCTGTTGCTTCTAGAGTCAAGGAAACCAAACGCACTATAAGTGTTCCAAAAAGGTTTTTACATTCTAGGTAACTTCTGTTATTTTCATGTCTCTTGCTTTTGTTTTTACATGACCTGTTTCATGTTTTGGGTTCCTGTGTACATATGTTTTGTTAATGGGGAGATGTGTTACATTCTCTGATGTTAGATAGCCTTGTTCCTTTAATTATATGTTCCATGCACATGCTCTGGCATGAGCTTCCTCATGAGCCAAGTTATTCTTTGAATGCATTCTAAATTCTGATGCCATGGCCTGCAGGGCAAATTTGTACAGTTATAACATTGGAAGTTAGTCCTTGCTTGGAGCTTGACCTATGTAACGTGCTGCAATAAAGAGAACTACTTAAAGGCTTTTATTTCATCATAAATTCAACAATTATGTAAGCTGGAGTGCCCTCAGGAGGTGACTCCTCACCTTGCCCAACAGGAATAATAACATCTCATTTCCCAAATTTCTTAAAATCCTTTAAAAATGTAATTGTTGCTTTTCAATTAGCCAAATCATTTTGGTAAAACCATTTGTTTTGATTTTTGTTCTGTATACATCAGATTTACAATGACCAATTAAACAACAGTTTAAATTTGACTAGCCCGTTCTCCAATTCACAATCCAAATTATAAATTGTGTTATTACGTTTAATAAAAGAAATGATGAAAATTAAAAAATAGAGTAGGGAGGCAGTGGTAGAGACAAAAATCAGTATTAGAAATGCTTCATTTATAATCGCATGTTTACGAAATTTTGCACACCGACTAGACCTGAGGCTTTCTTTTCGACTTTTGCTCATAGTAAAGTACACTGCACAATGGCTTAACATTGATGTCATCCTAGCAATGTGCTGACTGTAATATTTCATTCATTTAGGGGCATATGTATCATCCCTTTATTTAGTCGCAAACTCTGTGATTCGCAAAAAAGCAGCCTTTGCGACAAAAAAAATGGAAAATGCTATGTATGATGAAAATCGCATCGCAAAATTGAGGTATCTTAAAATTTGCGATTCCTTAATTTTGGGTCAGCATTTAAGGAATCGCGAAGTGACCCTCGACCCTCGGGTAGATCACTTCCCCCGCTGCAGCTCCACCTGTCTGCCCGCTGTTCCGCCTGCTCCTCCCTCCAGTGACGCTCCGCCCGTTCGCCTCCGTGTCTTCCTGGGCCCTGCCCAGTGCCCGTTTGCCTGCCGCCCCTCTCTCTTCTGTACCCCGTGTGCCTGAGTACGTCTTTGGAGTGTGCCTGCCCGCCCTTTTTCCCTCACTGTACCCCGTGTGCCTAACTGTTCTGTAGCTTGCCTGCCAGCACTTTTCTCCTTTACTGTTCCCCGTGTGCCTGATTGACCTGAAGTTTGCCTGCCCGCCCTCTTTTTCTTTCTGTGTCCCGAGTGTGTAGTGTTAATTTCTGTGCTCTTGGGACTGGGAGTCCCTCCCGATTCCTCCGTTTCCAGCCGATGCCTCCCGTGCGGCCCCGCCCCCCGGCACCCATTGGCTCTTCCCTCCCGCCTCCCAGCTGACCCCTCCTCAACCCTCCCCTCTTATGGCGACAGCTGGTCGGCCGCGCAGCGGACGAACACAGCGGACGCGCCGCTGGCGTGCCGAAGGCGCGCCAAAGGCAAGCCTGTCTGCGCCCGTCGGTGCCTGGACCGCGCCCAGCACCAGGAACCCTGGATCTCAATGATGCCAATGTACCCGAAGAGCATACGACGCCGCCACCCTCCGCGCACTCAACACCGGCCGGAACCCCGCCTGCTACCTGGCCACCCCGAAACGCACCAACGGACCCTTCACCTGCCAAGAGTGCAAATTCACCTGCATCCATTCCGGCCCAGCACCCGCCAAGCCTACAACAACCGCTCCGTCCACTGGCACGCAGTCGAACTCTGGAACCTCCTAGACACAACAGCACCTGACATTGCCTTCCTCACGGAAACCTGGATGAACGCCTCCTCAGCCCCCGACATCGCCATAGCCATCCTGGACGGCTACAAGATCACCCGGAAGGACCGCACCAACCAAACCGGAGGAGGCATCGCCATCGTCCACAGAAACACCATCTGCATCACGACCAACTCGGAAGACAACCTCACAGCCACCGAACACCTGCACTTCCAGATACACACCGACCCCAGGACTACCCTCAGAGGCACCCATATCTACAGACCCCCGGGACCACGCACTCAATTCAGCGAAACCATCACAGACTTCATAACCCGCACGCCTCCCCAGACTACATCCTCCTAGGGGACCTCAACTTCCACCTGGAAAACAACAATGACAGCAACACCACCACCTTGCTGGACAACCTTGCCAACCTCGGACTCAAGCAATAAGCTGGAGCAAGATCACCGCCGACCAGCTCACCACCTCCCTCAGCCACAACCCTCCCACCATCACGACGGACCCCAACGAAGCAGTTCGCAACCTCGCACAATGGCTCACCGACTGCGCGGATGAACTCGTACCACTGAAGAAACCACTCAGCAGACCCCACAGCAAGAAAGCCTCGTGGTTCACGGACGACCTCATCAACTCTAAGAGAACCTGCCGCTACCTGGAGAAAACCTGGCGCCAGGACCAGACGACAGAGAACATGACAGCCCTCAAGAACGCCACCCGCAAGCACCACCAACTGATCCGCACCACCAAGAGAACTACTTACAAACAGCATCTGGACAACAACACCCACAACAGCAAGGAACTCTTCAGCATTGTTAAAGAGCTCTCCAACCCTAGCACCTGCAACAATGACATTACACCCTCGCAAGACCTCTGCGACTAACTCGCTTTGTTCTTTCACCGCAAGATCGCAGACATACACGACAGCTTTGGCACACAGACCAACCACCCAACCACCGAACCAGCGCACCCAACCGCCACCCTCCGCACCTGGATCCCAGTCAGCACCAAAGACACCGCCCGCACCATGAGCACCATCCACTCTGGCTCCCCCACCGACCCATGCCCACACCACATCTTTAACAAAGCCGACTCCATCTTCGCACCCCTACTCCGGGACGTCATGAACAACTCCTTCGCATCAGCCACCTTCCCGGCGAGATGGAAGCATGCCGAACTCAGCGCCCTCCTGAAAAAACCCACCGCGGACCCCACGGACCTCAAGAACTTTTGACCCATCTCGCTCCTCCTGTTTCCCGCCAAAGTCATCGAGAAGACGGTCAACAAACAACTCTCTGCCTTCCTCAAAACAAACAGATCCCTCGACCCGTCACAGTCCGGTTTCCGAGCAAACCACAGCACCAAGACCGCCCTCATCTCAGCTACCGACGACATCAGGTCTATGCTCGACAACGGGGAAACCGCCGCACTCATCCTCCTGGACCTCTAAGCAGCCTTCGACACGGTATGCCACCACACCCTGATACAACGCCTCAGCGACACCGGCCCGGCCTTGGAATGGATCATCTCATTCCTCGCCAGCAGAACCCAGAGAGTCCGCCGCCCCCCGTTCCGGTCAGCGACCACCAAAGTCATCTGCGGTGTCCCACAAGGATCCTTGCTCAGCCCCACCCTCTTCAACATCTACATGAGCCCCCTTGCGGCCATCGCACGCAAACACAACCTCAACATCATCTTCTACGCCGACGACACACAGCTGATCCTCTCCCTCACCAACGACCAGGACACCACCAGAGCCAGCCACCAGGAAGGAATGAAGGGCGTCGCGGAATGGATGAAGCTCAGCTGTCTGAAACTGAAATCAGACAAGACGGAAGTCCTCATCCTGGGACCTTCCCCCTCGGCCTGGAACGACTCATGGTGGCCACCTGCCCTGGGCACCGCCCCCAAACCCACAGACCACGCACGCAACCTGGGCTTCATCCTGGACTCCTCCCTCACGATGACCAAGCAAGTCAACGCCGTCTCATCGTCCTGTTTCAACACCCTGCACATGCTCCGTAAAATCTTCTGATGGATCCCCACCGCAACCAGGAAGACGGTCACCCAGGCCCTCGTCACCAGCCGCCTGGATTACGGAAATACCCTCTACGCCGGAACCACAGCCAAGCTCCAGAAAAGACTACAGTAAATACAGAACGCCTCGGCAAGACTCATCCTGGACATCCCCCGCCACAGCCACATCTCGGCCCATTTGAAGAATCTGCACTGGCTCCCCGTCAGAAAGAGAATCACATTCCGACTCCTCACCCACGCACACAAGGCTCTCCATGACGCGGGCCCATGTACCTCAACAACCGCCTTGCGTTCTACACACCAACCCGCCAGCTCCGCTCCGCCAGCATCGCCTTTGCCACCATCACACATATTCGCAAAGCCACCGCCGGAGGAAGGTCTTTCTCCTATCTGGCAGCCAAGGCATGGAACTCCCTCCCCACCCACCTCCGACTGACACAGGACCATCTCGCCTTCAGGAATCAAATCAAGACCTGGCTGTTCAAGCAGTAGCGACCCCCCCAGCGCCTTGAGACCCTAACGGGTGAGTAGCGCGCTTTACAAATCTCCTGATTGATTGATTGAAATTGTGATTCCTTAAATGCTACGTATGAAGCACCCAAGTTGTGCGATTTCTCATTAAGAAATCGCAAATTATCACCAACTTCAAGTTGGTGGTAATTTGCGATTTCTTTCACAAATGCACTTTTTGGTATTTGTGTAGGTGCCATATGGCGCACATACATGCCCTTCAGGGGTGCATCAGGGTGTTCTTATGACACCCTTGCACCCTTGAAATTATTCTCAATTTGCGATTTTCAAATTGCTAATCGCAAATTGAGAATAACTTCCCATTCATTCCTATGGGCCTCCTGGCCCATAGAAATGAATGGGAAATTATTCTCAATTTCCAATACAAAGCATGATACGTACCACCAACTGAACAAAACCAGTGCGAAACACACCAACCAGCCAATCCCAGCGCAATTACTATGACGTCAACTACTCGCTCTTCGCAGCATCCACCCTCCTTCACAACGTTTCCTGTTACTTCAAACAATTAACTTTGACAAATCTTGTTTGCTTAACTCCTTTCTAACAGAAAGTATTTAGATCTTTATTTCATTCACTCAGAAGGATTCCACAATCACACGTAACTTCTGGGACAGCACAAAATAACACTGATTATTGTAGCTTCACCCTAGTGCGCAATAAGGTTTCACCAGCATTATCAAGTCAATCAACCGGCAACATTAGTCTCCTACTATTACTGATGGGACTGATGGTACCTCACATTCCATATCCAAAATCTCTTTACAAACAAGATTAATATCCTGGGAACTTTCTACTCTTGGAGCCTGAAATCAACTTCTTCACAACAACAACTTTTAATATTGCTCCTGTAAATATCGATTCTATATCAGGACGGAGGCTTCAGATTATGCTTTTCCTTCTTCGCTGTTTATTACAATTACAAAACACAGCAGCCCAGAAAAGTACCGAAATTTAGAAAAAATGACTGTATAATCTCAAAACAAAGAGATTAAGAACATGTATCATCCAAAAACCATGAAGAAAACTACATATCCCATCAAGTCCATGAGTAACGATACAACAATAGTCCTTTCACAGTGTCCATCGCACGAAGATAGGGCATCTATCTTGTATCCCCTTCCTCTTTCTTCGCTGCTTCGCAGCCAGTTAAATACATTGCTCTTTTCTCTCACCATTTTGGCCTTTGAGTAGAGTTTAAGTTGCATGTTGGGCTTCGTTTAACTATTGAATGCTTGTAATGCTTTTGGGTGCACATTTTGTGTTTTTATCTCTCCAGAGTCCCTTTTAGCATCGCGGGGACGTTTTCGCCCTTCACGCGATGTCCCCGTACTTGAAGCAGCACTGATTTGGCCGCTAGAAGGAGCCGTCGCATCTCGTTCTCCTCGGCGCTGTTCCTCTTACTGAAGGGAGCCGCGCCGAGGAGAGAGAACCGCGCCGGAGCCTCGCTTTGCCGCCTCAACCCTGACGCCCATTTTTCGGGCCGTATTTGCCACAGTTTCTCCTGATTTACGCCCCGACGGGGTCTGTACCAGCAGGTTACCGCAACGAACGCCTGTGGACTGTAACACGGCACCATAGCGGTTTTAACCGCGTTTACCCACAGCGTTGCCCAGAGCAAGGGTTTAGCCTGATATAGTGGGCCCTTATATTGTAAGCACGCAGGGGGGGCGGCGTGGACCCGGTCCTATGAGAGGCTCTGTGCGCTTGGAGGCGGGTGCTGCCTCAATAGGTCTGGTCCCCAGCCCAACTTACCTGCTAGCCTCTGGCTGGTCCATACCCAGGTACTGCGGTTACCTGTGCGCCCCGTGCCCACCTTTTTCGTTCTTGACAAGGTAGCCAGTCATGGCAGAGGGGTACTACGTAGAGGAAGAGGAATCTCATTAGTACCTGAATGATGATGAGTTCTACGACGCTATAGACAGTTCCATTTATAGGTGCGTGCACAAGATAGTGGGTCCCATGGAAGACAGGCTCTCCGCGTGCATTGTAGAAGAGTGCGCGAAGCTGGGACAAGCGCATTTGGGGACCTCTGGAGGCAACTCGGCATCCTCGGAGGAGGTACCTCCTGCGTCTAAGAAAGGTTGTAGGGACGGGGGTTCCGGGGGTCCGCAGGGTGTAGACAGGGGTGCCTTTGAGCGCCCTGCGGGACGCTTTATTGGCAAAGGCAACCGACCTTACCCCTGCGTCGGCCCCGGCACCCTGACCTTCAGGGCCGGCTGGGACAGCCCCTCCCTCCCCGGGAGGGATCTCCCCGGCGGACACAGACGACGACCATGAGTCGGGGTGCTCGCGGCGGCCATCCAGCTCCACGGCGGAGTTGCCGCAGGATAGATCAATTCAAATCAAAGGATGCTACAAGGGATTTATTTTTAAATTATTCAATTTGAGTTGTGAGTTGTACCACAGTAACACACTCAATGGTATCCACAGGATAACAATCTTGTTGTATATTGATACATTAATTAATGGAAGGTGGAAGGAAAAACAGAGCAAGGGAATTTATATTTCAAAAAAAGTCTTTACTGAAAACAAGTTTCGGGAGATGGATACAGACAAATCAATTGTAGCAAAGAATCATGAACAAAGATTGGCAAAGTTTTCTCTATAGTTCATGACTTAACACATCAGCTCCTAATTAATGAAGAAAGACAACCCAAATTAATCAATAAAAAGTGGTTGTAAATTCGTGTTCTAAGAGATAGACTTGTCCACGCATATAAGAACAAAGACTCTGATTTAGTAGACAACATGCGACAGCTAAGTCCTCTACAGGGGCATTTCAAGTGCAACCACTGTACAGCTTGCAATACCACCACCAACATCAAGCAATTTGACTTAAATAATAAACATTTTAGGCTTAAAATTTTTTCCAACTGCAACACAACGAATGTTGTTTATTGCATCGAATGCCCTTTAAAAATAAATCCCTTGTAGCATCCTTTGATTTGAATTGTACATTGCCCAAGCCTACAAGGGTCTATTGGGTTTCCCCTGCCTATAACAGCAGGATAGTTCAGGCATGCTGGACCCGGACGAAATTGTTCACCCGCGGTCAGCGGCCTGGGTTCCTGGGGACAAGGTTGCGAAGTTTGTGGCGGCACGCCTCCGCAAGCCACTGGAGAAGGAGGCACGGAGTTGTCTGAGGGGAGAATGTCCGCACCCTACCCGGGAGGGGAAAGTCACCATGACACCAGAATTGGATGGCAAGATAGCCACATTCATGGCGAAATTTGTCAAAGACCCCCGTAAGGGGATTGACCGTTCCTGGCGTTCCTGCCAGGATAAACTGCTGGACGCCATAGGCCCCATAACGAAGATCCTGGATATGGCAGAGGAGGCAAAAGTTTCTTGCACCCCCATATCCCCAGACGTGCTATCGAGCTGGGCGCAGAGGGTGGTCATATTCTTGGGGAACGCCAACTGCGCCCAATCGACTGATTGTCGGCGGTCTCTGTTGATTAAGTTAGACCCCAAGTTAGGAGACTTGGCCTCTTCGGAGGCGGGTGCGGTAGCGCAGGGCGGCTTGTTTGGGGATCCGTTCATCAAGGAACTGGGCAAGTTCGTCAATACATTCACCTCCCTAGACAAGGCCCTGTCCAGCATACAGAGGGTGTTCCAGCAACGTTTTTCCCGAGGGGGCCGGTCGCGGTAGGGGCCACGCGACCGGCCGTGGTGGTCAGAATTTACCCAACAAAGAGCAAGTCTCCGGCAGAGGCCAATACAACACGTCGGCAAACTACACCGACTTTTATCCGATGAGAGGCCAGCGCTTCAGGGGGCGCGGCGGCGGTTTCCGGAACGACGCCGGTGGTAACAGTTCCCATGGTATGTGTGATACCTGCAAGTCAGGTACAAATTGGGGGCCGACTGGCGGGTTTTCCGGACGCTTGGGCAGCGATTACAGCGGACGCATGGGTTCTACAGACAGTGCCGGGTTTCCGCATAGAGTTTTACGATCAGCCCTGTCAGCTAAGGGTGCCAAGTCCTATCGTTTTTTTGCAGGCAGATGCAAGTTTAACAGACGAGGAGGTCTCAGCGTTATTACGCAAAGGGGCCATCTGCCAGACAACGCGGCACCCCTATGGGTTCCTCAGCAACGTCTTCCTGGTGGAGAAGATGGACGGAGGAAAGAGACCTGTGATCAACCTCAGAGATTTCAACGGGTGGTTGGTGTACCATCATTTCAAGATGGAGGGAATCCATCTGCTCCGGGACGTTTTGCTTCCGAATGACTGGATGGTCTGGCTGGACCTCAAGGATGCGTACCTGGTTGTACCCATTCATCCTCCCCACCATCGGTTCCTTCAATTTCTCTGGAAGGATCGGGTCTTCCAGTTCACCGCCCTTCCGTTCAGGCTTTCACCAAACTGTTGCACCCGGCGGTGGAGGTCCTTCGGAGTCCGGGGATCCGAATGATAGTCTACTTGGACGACATCCTTCTAATGGAGCAGTGTCCAAACAAGTTGGTTCTCCAGCTCAAGCAAACAATTTCCTTGTTGCAGGGACTCGGGTTCATCATCAACGAGGACAAGTCGTTTTTTTCACCGTCACAGACGATGGTATTCTTAGGTTTCGTAGTGGATTCCGTGCAAGCCTCACTCAGCCTCCCTTCACGGAAGATGGCCAAGATTCGTCACGTACTGAAACAGACGATTGCAAAATCTCACACCTCCCTGCGGCAGATTGCCAGGGTGGTAGGACTTCTGTCCTCCTCCATTCAGGCAATCTTCCCGGGGCCCCTGCATTATCGAGCCTCAAGGCGTATCACCTCAGAAAGGGTTTGGCCTACGACCAGCTGGTCCCTCTGTCACAGGAGGTAAAAGGGGAGGTGGCTTGGTGGCTCTCCCATATGGAGGCGTGGAACGGCAGAGCAATTTTCGGGTCAGAGAATCGGATGCCAGCAGGTCCGGCTGGGGCGCACGCTGCGAGGATTTCTCTACAGGCGGCGCTTGGTGGTCCGAGGAACAAAAGCTCCACATCAACTGTTTGGAGCTGCTGGCGAGGTCCTTTGCGATCCGCTGTTGGACCAGAGACTTGGCAAAGTCATGTGTCCTTTTACGGATGGACAACGTCTCAGCGGTTTGATATGTCAACCATCTGGGCGGTCCTCGGTCCCGAGCACTAGCAGATCTAGCGAAGGATTTTGGGGATTATTGTCTATCCCATCAAGTCTTGGTGACGGCGGAATACCTTCCAGGCCAGGACAACCAAGTCGCAGACTGGCATTCGAGGTATCTGCGAGATTCCAGCCTTTGGAGGCAGGAAGCCCAAGTGTTCCAGTGGCTAAACAACCTGTGGGGTCCATTCTCTGTGGACCTGTTTGCGTTCCGCCTGGATTTCCAGATACGGAGATTTTACAGTTGGAGACCGGATCTGCTGGCGGAAGCCACGGATGCATTCCTCCAGGACTGGAGTGAGAAAAGCCCTATGCGTTTCCCCCTTTCTCGATGGTGCTGCGAGCGGCGGCTCAGCTCCGCCGCCAGAAGGCAGAGGTGATCTTGGTGACACCTTTTTGGAGGTCTCAAGTTTGGTTTCCGGATCTTCTGGAACTTTCCTGGGATTCTCCAATCCTACTCCCACGGCTCCCTCATCTTCTTCTCAATGCGAACGGGGATCCACACCACCTCATAATGCAGGGTTCTCTCCGCCTCATGGCATGGCGGCTTTCCGGAGACGTTGGTCGCTCCCAGGCCTTTCGGAGTCAGCTCAGAACCTTTTGTCTAAAGCAGCAGTACTGCAAAGAGGTACCGATCTGCTTGGACCAGGTGGGTTCGTTGGTGTCTTCGCCGAAACCTGGATCCCTTGGTCGCAGGAGTTGTTCCCATTTTGAATTTCTTGGCAGACCTGGCGGCGGAAGGCTTAGCGTACTGCACCATTAACGCGATGCGGTCAGCAATTTCAGCGACTCATGAGCCTGTGGATGGGGCTCTGGTGGGGGAACATCCTTTTGTTTGTAAGCTCCTAAGGGGAGTGAGGCTGTCTCTGTCCCCGGAGCCGCGTTATTCCGTCCTGTGGGACGTAAACATTGTGCTAAATCTTTTTCTCTCCTGGCAACACAACAAGTATCTTTCTATGAAGAAAATTGGCTACGCTCCTGTGTTTGGTGTCGTGTCGTAGGGTTTCGGATGTGAGGGCCCTGGACATCTCAGCGAGAATTTTTTCCCCCGAAGGGGTGACATTTACAGTGGGTCGCCGCACAAAGTCTGCGACGAGATCAATTTCCTATCCAGCATTCGCGGATGTTCCCAAGCTCTGTGTGGTTCAGTGCCTTAAGACATATGAGGATGTCACTCTTGAACTTCGCCCTCCGGGCGAAAGGAAGTTGCTCATTGCCTTGCGTAAACCGCACAAGGCTGTATCTTCCCCCACCATAGCCAGATGGGTGCGGTGGGTGTTACAGGAAGCTGGCATTGATACTAAAATGTTTGGCGCTCATTCGGCTAGGGGGGCCATGGCCTCGAAAGCTTTCTCGTTGGGTGCGCGATTGGAGGCTTTGATGCGTGCGGCGGTTTGGTCCTCGTATGCCACCTTTAAAAGGTTTTATTTTAAACCGGTGGTGGATATTGCGCATTTGGTGGTAAATAAGCTTTGAACGAGCATAATCTGAAGCCTCCGGTCCTGTCATAGACTCGAAATTTGCCTAGCTTTGTAACGGTAAGTTTTCAATTCTATTAAGGACACGGAGGTGAGGATTATCCCCCCAGTCCTTCGGAGGAGATCCCACCCGTATGGCTGTAAGTAAACCGGTTATTTTTCATGATTGTTAGTGGTATTTCTGCATTCTTCCCTGGCGGAAAGTTTATGATGGATGTTTCTTATTGGATTATTTGGCTTTGCAACGCTTACGCTGTTGTTGTTTATTCCGTTAGGTAATGAAGGTATGAAGGTTCGAAGCAGGACCGTTGATGCTTTGGCGTGACTCGCGTGAAGAAAGAGGAAGGGGATACAAGATGGACGCCCTATCTTCGTGCGATGGACACTGTGAAAGGACTATTGTTGTATGGTTACTCATGGACTTGATGGGATATGTAGTTTTCTTCATGGATTTTGGATGATACATGTTCTTAATCTCTTTGTTTTGAGATTATACAGTCATTTTTTCTAAATTTCGGTGCTTTTCTGGGCTGCTGTGTTTTGTAATTGTAATATACAGTGAAGAAGGAAAAGCATAATCCTCTGTGTCCTTAATAGAATTGAAACTTACCGTTACAAAGCTAGGCAAATTTCGATTCATCCACGTATAACACATTCACTCTACTCTCAACCACAATTACCACATTATTCTCCCTATACTCCAAACTGCAATTGCCAAGATCATAACTGATTCTCACTACATCCAGATATAGGTACTGAAAACTGTAATTTGGGCTATTATATTATATTTTGGGTATTCATTTTAAAGCTCTATTCTGGTTGTAAAACCATCAATCTGCTACCAAAAATTGCTGGAGCCTGAAGGACTGTCCAGATGGTTCAAACCTTTACATACACCCACTTACAAATAGCACCATAGGGAATCTTCCAGGCTTCTGCGAGGTCAATGGACCTTTTCCACAGTGCTCAGAATTCGAGTACTCTGTAAAGTAAAGTCATTAAAACATCATAGTCTTTTATAATTTACGATGAGTCAATGATGAGAGGTTAAGAATGTTTTAAAGGATTTTATTATCAATAAGGTAAGAATATCATCTCTTTATTCTGTTTAGTAATTTATAAAAATAATAAAAGAAGGGTTAGAAGTCAGCAATGAAAATATGTGTTCCATAAAGAAACCAAAATAAGCTAATTAAGGGACATATTCTAAATAATAACCCATGAAGAGTTCTGTTTGAAAAGAGCTATGAATGGAAATTGAACTTCTCAAGAAGAGTAGTTCTTGGAAAACTCAGCCAAGTGCCCCACAATTCTAGTAGCAAGTGTTCTAGAATAGGGATCTGTGCAGTTACATCGGTCACAAATTAATATAAGAATCACCTCAAAATATCGAAAAAAGGAATCCACTCTCCAAGAAAAAGAGTCTCGGATAGAGGAGAAATACAGCAGCAAGACTACCTGGACGCGAAAAAGGGAAGTAGAGCTTTGGGGGTGGCAGTATCTAACAGATGTATGTCAGTACAACGCGATCATTTTGATCGCGGTACTTTACATTGCGGATTTAACAATGCAAGTCGTTACAACGACTTGCTTTGGAGGGCGCGGATTGAGGAATAGTATAATTTTATATTCCAACACCAGTCCACGTAACAGTAGGGAAGGTGTTGGAATATAAAATTACAATATTCCTTAACCAACAGCACCATCCAGCGCAAGTCGTAGTGACGACATGTGTTGTAATGGCAGCGTGGTAAAGGTTGTGCGGTGTAAACGCGTTGTAAACGACGTTTACCTATCTAACTAGCTAGGAACACTTGTTATTATAACCTTAAAATACATGTATCAATCACTTAATGATGTGTTCACTCGATGTCCAATCAAAACACCTGGCAAGGTGGTGTTGTCAGTGATACTATGCATCGTCTTCCAATTCCCACAGTCTGCATTATCGTCTTTTGGTTCGTTACAGTTTTTTAACACAATTGTTACATGGGGAAGTCTCCCATGAGAACCCCAAGCTAAAGACGCACATGAGTTTCAATTCAGAAACAAAAGCTAGTCAACAAATGTGAAAATACATATCAAGTTAATATTGAAACAATATTTATAAGTCTACATCAGCATTTGTTCTTACAATTTCAAGAAGTCTATTATTCTTAGTGGAAAAGCTCTAACATGGGGTGAGGAGAACTCATGGGCAGATGTATCAACATCCTGATTTGGGAATCTAAAATAGTGATTTTTTAGAAATCGCTATTTGAGATTTGCAAATAGGGATGTATGTAGAAAATCTCAATTTTTGTGCGATTTCTTAAAATTCCTTAATTGCGATTAGCAAATTGCGAATTGCAATTAAGGAATAATTTCCCATTCATTTCTATGGGCCAAGAGGCCCATGTGAATGAATGGGAAGTTATTCTCAATTTGCGATTAGCAATTTGAGAATCGCAAATTGAGAATAATTTCAAGGGTGCAAGGGTGTCATAAGGACACCCTGATGCACCCCTGAAGGGCATGTATGTGCGCCATATGGCACCTTCACAAATTGTGGTAAATTAATTCAATATTACCTCATCTCAGAATTTCTATACTTAATAAACATAATTTCAGTCAAAGCAAAGAGAGGTGTCCATGGTGCTCGAGTAAAAAAAGGGTCCAGTAACTTGAGTTAAGGGGAGAACTCCAGCACCAAGCGGGTACAGGAGTGGTCTGCAGCTTTATTCACACATCAGAATATTTATACAGTTTTCAGTCAATAGGCAAAAGAAGAAAAGAGAAGTGACAAGAAAAATGGAAGTGACAAGCAGTAATTTCCAACAGATGTGTCAAGGTAGGGGCGTGTCTTGTGTCTCGTGAGAGGGCATGTGATGTGTGGAAATGTGTTCTCTTTCAGTTGAAGGCCCTTACTCATTCGGGGGTTTATCTCTGGCTTAGAGTCAAGAACAGGAACCATCTTGTGAAAAACAGGAACTATCTTGTTGGTTCTGGGAATTGGCTGAACCACAAGTCAAAAAGAGGAACTATCTTGTGTAAAACAGAGACCATCTGCTCTCTGGCTTGCAGTCAAGGACAGGAACTATTTCTTAAGACAGGAACTATCTGCTGGTTCTGGGAATTGGCTGAAGCACAGGAAGGGGTGGTCAATGAACTAAGATGCCTGGTGCAGGGTGTCTTACAGTTAAGAAAACAGGAACTATCTGCTACTGGTTCCCAGAATTGGCAGAACCACAGAAATGTGTGGTCAATGAACGGGGGTGCCAGAGGCAGGGTGTCTTGCTTGTGGGTCTGAAGACAAAGTGGATGTCACACAAAATGGGTGCTTGTCTGAATAAAAAAATGGCTGTCAGGCAGAAACAGGGAAATGATGGGGCACAATTGTCAATTTTATTTCCACATTCCCTCCTTGCCCCAGAGTGTACCTACATTATATCTCAATTTGCATGAGATCATCTATACATTCTTGTAGCATAATTCTTTCCCTTTCTCTCTACTGGACAAGTGGTTTAGGAATGCAGTTTGCAGCGCATAGACCGCACAGGGCAGGACCACTTTGCATGCAAAGGCAGCATCCAGTTATTATCAGGAATATTATACCTGCTGCTGACAGCAGTTGCCATCCCCAGGACGATATTATCTTCCAGAACCAATCAGACCACGTCCAAGTGCCAGGTTCTTGATGTAAACTTACGGCTATCTTGTGTCATTTTGTTATGGCCGTGTATACAGATGGGGAATTATCAGGAATAAATATACAGCAGCTAGAGCCTATAATTTTACAGGCTCCGCCTCTGTCAGCCAGGATGATGTCAAGGACAAGGCGATTTCTGAGAGTAACCAATCGTATGGCGGACTGCTCCTGGGTTAAGCTCCCCAGGGCAGACGCCGTCTGGTTTACAACAGCCTCTAGGGTCCTTGTCAACCTGCCTATAAGCTTGATGTTCTGAACAGGGCCAACTAAGAAGAAGAACCCTTTGTTAAAATCCTGATACTGTTCCCATGAGGTTTCTGTTTGGTCAACCAAGGAGGTATCAATTGTTCTTTTATGTCTGACATGGGGCACCAGGAGGTCTCGGTGGTAAGTGGATGGGGCCACAAAGACAGGGGGTAACAGGAATGCTATACATCAAGTTCCCCCCAGTTCAAGGGCAGCTGCACATAGGCCGTTTGGCCAGAGACGAAATAAGTATGGCGAGATGCTAGAAATGAGGACTTTCCTCTGTCTTCAAAACTTATAGTGGTATGACCTAATGGAACAGAGCCATTTTTCTGGATGCACAGGTGTCCTTTTACTAGTGAGACCGAGATGGAAGGGGGACCAGCATTCTTTTTTGGTTTGGTATTTAACATCTTGTAGGACATGGTCATGTTCCCTTGCTTGTATTCTTCACTTTCTAGGACTGTACCTGTCGCCTGAGGATTTCCATCCTTATTTGGGTAACAGGCAGCATTAAGTACCTTGTTTAAGTCCCCCCAAGGCCACCCATTCTTGCATGAATTATTTCCGTCAGGGCAGGAGGAGGAGGTAGTATCGTCAGCTGTTATTAGGGCGAACCAGGCTTCACAAGTCCCATTATAGGAAAGGGGAAAAGAGGCATCCCTCCCTTTTTCTGATGAGGTGGGAGGCGGCCACATATCCAGAAATTTGTGCTATTGCTGGCCTGATGAGTGTAGTGTAACATCTGTATAAAGGTATTGTTTTGCAAGGCTAGTCTATGGGCTTGCTCATGAGGGGGTAGGTCATGATATGTGTGTTCCTGAGTGCTGTTGGGTGTATGAGAGGTGTGTGGTGTTGGAGGAAAAACAGTGTGGAGGATCCAACCAAGACACGTCATAATGGTTATGAAGAAAAACAATATCATTAAACATATGATAGAACCACTACGCAAGTTCTTAAAGTTCTTGTTTCTGCATTTCATTCTATCTTTTTCCCACTTAGTCAAGGTGTTTAAATTCATCCCCATGCTCCAACCGCTTCACCACTGGACCTGCGCCCAGTGGACTTAATTAGCCAGAGTCCGGATGGCAGACCTCAACTTTGATTTATATTCTTGTTGTGGGGTCAGTTCCAAGGGCACAAAAGATTGTTCTGTTACAATCTCACTAGGGTTGGCAGTGTCGCTGGCAACAGTGTCTCTTTGTCCAAAATATTTCCGGCAGTGGCTCGCGTGTAGCCAGCCCTTCCTGCCTTCGACCTTCACCGTCATCCACGTGGTTAGGAACGTGAGCTTCGGAGTCTTCCACCTGGGCTGAAGAGGACTGGTCCTCACCCAGTCGCCGGGTCGGATGATGTGTTCTCCAGGGGCGGTTTTGAAGGCTGCAGCGACCTGTGAACGACAAGATTGGAGTGCAGACATCAAGGAAGCCAGGTAATCAGTCAATATTCTGCTATCTACATCAGTAATTCTTTTAGGCATTGGCGTACCCCACATATTTGGTGGTCTGCCAAAGACCACCTCATACGGAGATAGACCAGTTCTGGAATGTGCTACTATACGCATGTCAAAAACGGCAACCGGTAAGGCTACCATCCAGTCCACGCCTTTGTCTGTACATATCTTGGCCAATTTTGTCTTCAAAGTCTGGTTGTGTCTCTCTACTAGACCTGCTGCTTGAGGATGTCTTACACAGTGAAATTTCCAAGTGTACCCTAACAGAGGAGACACTTGCTTCATGAGTTCAGAGGAGAAGGGCTGGCCGTTGTCTGAGTAGATGACGCGGGGCAACCCATATCTCGGGAAATATTCTCTTACTAGTTGCTTAGCAGTTGTCTTTGCAGTGTAATCTGGGACGGGATAGGCTTCTGTCCATCTGGTCGGAGCACATACTATTACTAGCACATACTTGTGACCTCTACATCTCTCCATCTGGATATAGTCCATTTGGAGAACTTCAATTGGATGGTCAGGGGGTTGGAATCCACCCTTCTCCACCTTTGTGCCTTTACCTTGGTTGAACTGATTACAAATCATGCACGTTTTAACTTTTTGTTTGGCTGCAGCTCTCAAATGTTTATTGTGCCATATGTTCTGTATGCTGTCTAACATTGCTTTTTCTCCCAGATGCGCTGGTCCATGTATGGTGTTTATTATAACCTGTACCATAGCATCCGGCAGAAACCATACTGCTCTTTCAGGTGTCATCCAACCCTGATCTGTAAGGACCCCTCCTTTTTCCTTCCATTCTAGCAGTTCCTGTGGTGTGGTGTGACTTTGGACATCCTGGATGTCAGAAAAGGGGTCTCGTATTGCGTATTGGCGGTGTAGTATATTCAATTCTGTGTTTGCTGCTAATTTGGCTGCGCTGTCTGTGGAATCATTTCCTTTTGATATTTCATTGGTTCCTTTTGTGTGTGCTTTACACTTTAATACTGCAACTTTCGCTGGCAACTGACTGGCCTCTAAGAGGGCAGTGATGAGTGTAGCATGCTGTATTTTAGACCCATGTGATGTGAGGAATCCTCTCTCTTTCCACAATGTGCCGAAGTTGTGTACAACCCCGAAAGCGTACTGTGAATCAGTGTAAATGTTAACTGATTTTCCTTTTGCTAAGTGACATGCTCGTGTTAGTGCTATGAGTTCGGCTGCTTGTGCCGACAGTATCTCTATCTTGTGTGCTTCCAAGGTGTTTGTACCATTTGTGACGGCATAGGCTGCTGCTAGTTCTCCAGTGGGGAGTCTCATGCAAGAGCCATCAACAAAAAGTGTCATTTCTGCCTTAGAAGGGGGAGTATCTGGTAAATCTGGTCTGGGTTTGGCCACTAAATCAATTATGTCAATACAATCGTGAAGTTGTTCAGTAGGAGAGGTCAGTGGCAACAGTGTTGCTGGGTTTAAAATGTTGCATCGTCTAATCTCAATATGTGGCTGAAAAAGCGTCATCTCATATCCGGTGAGTCTGGCTATTGTCAGATGCTGTGTTTGCGTTCTGTTTAGCAGAAGTTCTACAGCATGTGGGACCTGGACTATCAGATGATGTCCCAATACAATAGCATCGCTTTGTCTAATAGCTTGTGCAGTAGCTGCTACTGATTTTAGACATGCAGGTAATGCTTGTGCTACTGGATCTAATGTACTTGAAAAATAACCACATGGTCTATGTCTGTCTGCTTGAAGTTGGGTCAGGACTGGGTCAGGACTGATAGTGCTGTACCTGAGTTTTCTGTTACAAACAAGGTAAAATCTTTGGTGTAATCAGGTCAGGTGTTGCTAACACTGGGGCTTGACACATAGCCTTTTTAAGAGACTGAAAAGCCTGCGTGTGTTCATCTGTCCAGGGTAAATGTGGAGTAGCGCCAGCTTCGAGTGTTGTCAGCTGCACTAATGGTTTAGAAATGAGTGCAAATTGCGGGATCCACTGTCTACAATATGAGGGGAGACCAACAAAAGCTTGAACTTGTTTCTGTGTTGTTGGTTGTGGTATTTGTTGTATGAGCTGGATGCGTTCCTGTGCAAGCTGCCTACCCTCCTTTGACAGCAAAAGAGCTAAGTATGCCACTTGCTGTAAACAAAATTGGAACTTACCAGGGGAAACTTTATGGCCATTTGCAGCTAGGAATTCTAGTACTAGTAGTGATGCTTCAACACATGCTGCGTCGGATCTGGCCGTAATGAGGATATCATCAACATATTGAAGTATGGCTGTATCCGTGGACATTTGAATAGTATCCAATTGTCTTTTCAGCGCTTGGCTATATACACTTGGACTTTCGGTGAAAACTTGAGGAGCTCTTGTGAATTGGAAACCTCGTCCTTGTAAGGAGAAGTCGAAAAGGTATTGACTGTCTGGGTGAATGGGTATACTGAAGAATGAGTTTTTTTTACGTCAATGACAGAAAAATGCGTTGCTTCTGCATCTATGGCTGTGAGTAAAGTGGAGATGTCTGGGACCACAGGGTGTTGTGGAATGACACATTTCTTGAGCTCTCTCAAATCCACCACTAGTCTGTAGACAGGTGTTGTTCCTGGTTCCACTTTTTTATGAACTGGTAAAACAGGGGAATTGCAAATGTTCAAAGTTGTTTCTTTAATCACACCTGACTGTATTAGGTCCTGAATAATTAACATTAATGCTTGTTCAGCTTGAGGTGGAATTTTGTATTGGCTTATACGTGGTAGTTGGGCTCCCTCTTTCAGTGTAACCTTGTGAGGTGTTATTTCCATACATCCTACTGTGGGGGAATCAGTGGCCCAAAGGGTGTGTGGCAAATCATTCAAACGCTCGTCTAATTCTCTACTTGTGTAGTGGCCCTTAAAATCTCGTAGAAATAATCTGACATCTTTAGGTGAGCAAACAATAACAGCTCCAAATTCTTTCAATGTTTTTATACCAAGCAAATTTTCTGGACATGATTTTGTCAATATAAGATCTGTAGTTGTCATGAGGGGACCAACCTGCAAGGGCAGTGGTTTTGACGTGGCGTTTGTCACAGGTTGTCCGGAGAAACCCAGAGAAATACTTTTTGAACCCGAGAGAGGAGTCTCTGGGACCTCTTGATGGCTTATTGTTGTTTTACTGGCCCCAGTGTCTAGTAGAAACTTTCTATCCTTCCCAAGAAGTCGGACCTCTATAAATGGGCATTTCTGATCTACTGGGATGGGGATTAGGGGCAGTTTGTCATCTTCTCTCCCTGGGCAACATCATGAAAAATCTGGGTAGTATTCAGTGTAGTTGCTGTCTATAATGTTCATTTGGGCCATTTGTGTTGTCGGTGGAACTGAAAGTGTTGAACTGCCTTGTGAAACATTCTGTTTTGGCTGATATGGACGAGGCTGTGTCTTACCAGTAGCCAAATTGTGCTTTAAGACAGGGCAGTCGTTAACGAAGTGTCCCGTCTTTTTGCAATAATTACAAGTGCTCTTCACGTTTGTCTGGCTACCTGGTGCCTGTTGGCACTGGGGTGCAGTTTGGGCTACTAATGCTTTCATCTTGGTGTCTTTCATGCGTTTCTTATCATTTTCTTCTTCATCCCTAATGCGATTTTGGTGATATTGTAGCATTTGTAACATCTGTGGTGGTGTATGTGCTTGCCAGGTACTTTCTACTTTTAGTACTCTTTCCTTAATAGCTGGCAAGGCGTTGTCTACTAATTTGGAAACAAACAGATGCGGGTAAGCTTTGCTTGTCGGCGTAAGGCCGCTATTTACTGCAAAACATTTTTCAAGTCTGGTGTAATAATCTCCTATGTCTTCACCATGTTTCTGTTTGCAGGAGGAAATGGTATCCCAGTCCTCCTTTTTCACTGTCAGTAACTGTGGTAGCACCTTTAAAATAGTACCAGGAAGTGCTTTTAGTCTGTCTCCTATACCTTGACCTGCTACTCTAGTATTTTCATCATTCTGAAGTTCGGTACATCTAATGTGTTCACCTACTACTTCCCAATCTTTTTCTCTTAGTTTGTCATATATACCCGATGGCAACAATAATTTCTCAATTGCTGTGATATCAGAAAGAGTATATGTTCCCATCATTAATACATCTCCTAATTCTTTAAAGAATCCAGCAGGATCCTTTGAGTGGGAGGGAACCATCTCTTTTATCCTTAGTAACTCAAGTTTTGTCAAGGGTACATAAATAAAAACGCGTTGTAGCGCGCCATTCGTGTCAGCTCTGGGGTGGACCTCTCTCATGGGGAACTGGCGTGTTTGAGTAAGTCTATTAATTGGTCCACAAGTATTATTGAAAGATTTATATTCAGTCGTTTTCTGGTATTTCTGTCTAAAATCTATAAATGTGTTGAGAAAAACTGAACTATTGTGGAGGAACATGTTATCAGCGCAATCAGACAGAAAATCTTCGAGTCTTGGATCATGTTTAAAATGAGTGTCATTGAGTGTGATGAGATGTTGTACCATGTAGAGACTTGCTAATCTTTGATGTGAGCGTGGTAATGCTAGAAAAAGTTGGGCTATGAGATCATTGTCATATATCTTATATTGAGAGACCCATAGGGTTGCAGTTCTGGCTATTTCCGCCTCCTCCGGTGTAAGCGGAGGTTCCTGGTCTAACCAGTAGTCTAATGCATTGGATGTATTTTCAAATAACTCATCTGGAGATGACCATTCAGAGTGACCTTGGAGGAATGTAGGCGGGGGTGTTCGTGAATTAGGGGCGGAAGAACGAACGGGTAGGACTTTTTCAGTAGGTTCAGTAATTTCCTCCTCAAGTTTCTTATTCTCTTCATTTGTTTGCAAGTTTTGCAGAATACGGGTCACCTTACGGGTGAACCTGTCTAGTGCATCATTTATAAGTTCTAGACTAGTGTGGTCGGATGCGGAATCTAATAAGTCAAAAAGTGAAACTGGTACATTTCTTTCCTCTGCTTGTATGTGTTTTATGAAACAGCAAAGGAGGAACCTATACATGTGCATTTTTACAGGGTGTGATCTTCTTGTAGTCATAGCGTTAATGGCTCGTGAGTTCTCTCCAGTACGAAGAAACTCAGAGGCCGCTTGAAGAAACGTGTCAATTGCTGGTAGATGTCTTATTTCTTCCCAGGAGTCATGAAGTATTTTACTTATTCGGCCGGCCTCCCCTGTGTTGCTCGGAGTCGGATCATAGGGGCAGTTGGGAATTGTTTTACCTGGGTCTGGACCTACGGCACCCCCTTCTGGAGTGAGAGGTGGTATGTTGTAAAAGGGGTGGCTGAGGCAGAGGGTGTTGAATTACTGGAACCTCATATGGAGGTGGAGTATCTAAGAGGAAATCGGTGAAAGTATCCTCTGGTGATGGGGCGGTAGGTTGTGTCTTAGGTGGTGCAATGTTAAGGTTTTCAGGTGCAGATGGCAATACAGGATAAAAACCAGTAGAAATGGCTGATTGCTCCCTTTTATTCCTATCACTAACTAATTCTTTCCCTATTTCTTGTAACTGTTCTTTCTTGGCCTGCTCTGACATTCTCTTACCCTTTTCAACTTTATGCAATTCCTTCTGTTGCCTCCTATGGGCTTCTTTTCTCCATAATTCCACCGAGTCACTTTGTGACTGGTGGACTCCCTTTTTCTTCCACAACTGTTCCTCTAATTTTATAATACATTCCATGTCAAAAGTACCATTTTCAGGCCATCTATATCTATGTTCTAGGTCTTTAGTATAATCCACCCATAAATCACAATAAATAATTGCACAGACGCCATGTTTTGCATACATGAAGTGTCCTTTTTGGTTGCTATCTTACGTATTTTCGAGAAAATAGGCATGATGGCAAGACTTTTCAAAGATTTAGAATTGAGAGAAAAAGAAAAACAAACAGAACATATATCTTTACCGTACCCACGAAAGTGGTGAGTCCGTCTTTTATACTAGTTTAGCAGAGCTCACCAAAGATAGGTGAGAAACCAACAAAAACATGTATCTTTACCACACCCACAAAAGCTGTGGGTTCTTCTTTATACTTTTCAGCAGTACTCACGAAAAAATAACTGGAAGGCCTCTTGAAGATCTTGAAATGCGCGCAGCTTCTAAGGTGGGACTCGCAGAACCTCGGACTCGTCTCTTCACAGGTTGGGCTCTGGTTCAGGACGTTCTGCAATTTTCCTCACCGCCTCGTGTGGATGCCGGGCCGCAGTTGGTCGCCCTCTTTGCCTCGAGGGAGTTAGCGGGAATTCCCTGCATTGTGCACTTTGAAGTCCGTCAAAGGTCAGGAGGGGACAGTACCTTAGGTGAGCATTTTTAACTTTTTCTGTAATCATTAGTTTAACAATATAGTGTATTCCATCAGGGGTGACCACCTAACTGGATATATATAGGAAATCAATCAACCTTTCTCTAAAATAATGTTGTTTAATGTTTTTCAATACATGTGAGTAGTAGTTCTGTCTTCTCAATTGAATGGTTTTTGGATTAGCATGTCATATAGGCAGGCTTCCTTTGAGGACTTATGTAGAATGTGAAATAGGCATGGTTCAGAAGACCATATGTTGGCGAATTGTCAAATACAAATTGTAGCCATGTTATAATCTTTTGATTTTCTTGTAAACTGGCAATAATGGACCTATATTCCCTTTTGAGGTTGAACAGAGCACTGAATTTAGGAGTATTAATATTTTATGTTCTTTTTGAATAGCTAGTTATAGATTTCTTTTTCTTTTTACTTTCTACAGCCCTGATGATGTCCCAGTGAGGACGAAACGCGTAGGCTGTAATATAACACATGTGATCATCAATTGAAGTGGCTGTATTGAAAAATCATACTTGAAGTGAAAGAAAAAAGAACAAATAAAAAATTGAAAAGAAGAAGTAAAGCCTGCTTTAAAGCGTTTTCTTTGGATTATGAACTTTGTCTACACAGGACTTTCTGAGAATATGTTTTTCTAAATATGTGATACTCCTTGGGTTTGTGTATACACTTAGAAATAACAGAGCTTTTTCCCACAGATAGTGTCTCACTAAATCGAGGTAGAATAGTCAACCTTCTCCAACGTATTACTCTGTTACAAACCTTAACAAGAAAAGAGATCGATTTAGTAATATTCCCAGATAAAGAAAATACCAAAACAGCGGTGGTAGTATTTCGGTCACCGGTGTTACCAGGGATCATCCTAAGAGAACAGGAGACCTTACATAAATGTGGCTACAATTTGATCCCAACACAGGAAACCACAGTCAACAATCCGAAAAAATGGTTCAAAGGACCCTTATGGAAAACCCCCATACTCAATACAAAACTACCTATAGCACAGAAGACTCAGTAACAAATTCAAATTCAAATCAAAATCTAAGGATTTCAGTAAAGAACGGAGAAAGAGAAGTTTGGAGCCATGACGCAGAAGCAAAGGAAGCAGCAAAAACGCTCCAGTCATGGTCATGGATTTCTTTTTTTAATTTCTGTAGTTTTTTATTGTATAAAAAATATATATTTACATGGAGCATGGAGTATACATGAGTGGAGGAAGAGAGAGAGGAGAGAGAGAACAAAAAAAAAAGAAGGAAAACGGCGCCGCGGGGGGGGGGGGGTGTATTGAGTGTTGGCCGCCGGCCTTCCTTGTCCTGCAATAGTTAGGTCTTTGCAATGGTCCGAAAGGTCGGATAGTTCGAATAGTTCAAATGTCTGTTTTCCGAGTCCTGCTTGGCGTTGTCTTCTGCCTCCCCTTTTGCGCTGCCTGGTGGGTATACTTGTCCACGCCCCGGACGATAGAGAGGATAGAGAAGGATAGAAGTCGAAGAAGAGATAGGAGAGGAGCCTTGCTTGCTGGTTTCTTTTTGTTAGAGCGTGGGTCCCCATAGTGTGTCCCTTGATGGTTGTCTAGATTCTGCGCCTAAGGGGGTTTATGTGATGATAGGTAGAGGTCTAGGGGTCCCCATATGTTTGACTGCCTGTGAGTTTTCGGTGAGTGTTTCGCTGTAATGTTATCTGCCCCTCTTAGGAACGTGACCCAGTTGAGCCACGCCTGTGGTGTAGCTTTCGAAGTGTCTTTCCAGTTACTTAGGATTATTTTGATTGCAGCCGTCAGCAATAGGTCAATGAGGTCACGGTCTTCTGTTGTTGTGATGGACGGGGATGCAAAGCCCAGGACTAGACTTGGGAAATCTATGTGTATGGCTACCCCCGTGATTTCATTGATAAGCTTCCCAATTCTATCCCAGAATTCCTTGATCTTAGGACAGCTGAGCAGAAGATGTTCTAAGTCTCCCCTCCCTTTGTCACAATTCCAGCATGTATCACTCTCTCGGATCCCCAGGGAGGCCAGGCGGGCCGGTGTCCAGTATGCCTTATGCACTAACCAGTATTTGGTCTGATTTAGCGATGCAGTTATCTTTTTTCTAGTGGTCGATCTCCATATCTCTGCTTTCTCGGTCTCGCTTAGTTCCTTCCCTGCTAAAGTCCCCCAGAAGTTTGAGACCTTATCATTGAGTTTGGTGTTTCTGGGGGGGAGGGCTTTGTATAGGTGAGCTACTTGGTGTCCTAATGTGTTGAGACTGGCTGCAAGTTGTATGAGCGATGGTTTCCGGCTGTTGAGGTTTGCCTGTATGTATGTATAGGCATTTATATAGCGCACTACTTACCCGGAGGGTCCCAAGGCGCTTCGACCGCTGCGAAACCCTTCCTGGCTTCCCTGAGAGATGGTCCCTTAATGGGTATCTCCAGGGTGAGACCAGGCATCCCCGGCGGTCTGGTGGGGCCGTTAGTGAAGATGAGGCAAGCTAATGCCCAGAGTTGCCGAGTGTGATCGCTGATCAGAGTGGGCACCGAGGCGAGAGAATTATCGAGTCCGCTGACCCTGGTCCAAAAACCTGCCGCGCCGGGAATCGAACCCTGGTCCCGGGCCGTCCTCTGCTCTCGGGTCTGCCGCCTCTAACCAGTGAGCCACACTACTTCACTGCCTTCCTAATTGCTACTTTGATTTTCAGGAAGTTGTAGAGTTCTATGCTTTGCAGGTTGTGCGTTTCCTTGAGTGTGTCGAAAGTTGTGTTCGTGCCTTGGCTCTGAAGGTCTTGGGCCGTGGAGATACCATGTCTGTACCATTCATGCATGTCTAGAACCTTATCCCTGTATCTTAAAGTGGGGTTGTGCCAGATGGATTCAAATTGACCTCCCTTGATGATTGTTGTCAGTAGTTTGTCGACAATCAGAAGAGCTGTCTTTGTGTTCTTCAGGACAGGGTTGTCCTTCACTGCTGGGTGTCGTGTGGCTGTGAGGAGGGTGATGGGGTTCATGCCTTTTAGTAGTCTACGCTCAAATGTTAGCCATGCTGGGGTGTATTCCTGTCTTGGGTCTAGCCAGTGTAGCCCCTGTCTGGCTATGCATGCTACCTGGAATCGTTTGAAATTTGTTATGTTCAGGCCGCCCTGATCTTTTGATAGCCTTAGCTTGTGTAGGCTTATTCTGGGTTTTTTTCCCCTCCACAGGAAGTTGTTCAGTACCTTGTCTAGTTTCTTGTGGAAGCCCTCTGTGTTAGTCAGTGGGAGCATGGTTAGCATATAGTTGACCATCGGTGTGAGCATCATTTTTATCGCTTCTACCCTCCCCCACCATGTTGTGAATTTAGGGGACCACCCTTCTACCCTGTCCTTAATTTTCTGTATTGTTGCGTGTTCGTTGTATTCCAGTGTCATTCTTAGGTCTCTCTCAAAGAGGATACCTAAATATTTTATGGGTTTCGGTTGCCATGTTAGTCCTGACGTTCCTAATACCGTTCTTGTTGTGTGGATGTTTAAAGGTTTGCACTCCGATTTGTCTTTGTTGAGTTTGTACCCCGAGACCTGGGCGTATTTATCAATGGTGTCAGTCAGTGCTTTGATGGATCTCTCTGGGTCTTCTGCGACTATTAGTACGTCATCCGCGTATGCCGCTAGCTTGAAAGTTTCTCCCCCTATTGGTATCCCCACAATATCCACATTAGTTCTGATCATCGTAAGGAGCGGTTCTATGGCTAGTAGGTATAGGGCTGGTGACAGAGGGCAGCCTTGTCTAGTTCCCCTCCCCAGGTTGAGTATGTTTGATGTGCCACCGTTGACCACCACCCGTGCTTTGGGGTCCTCGTATAGAGCCATCACCATCTTCCTATAGTTTGGTCATAACCCGAATTTTCCCATGCAACGGTCTAAAAAAGGCCATGAAACTCTATCGAAGGCTTTCTCAGCGTCCAGGGCTATCATGACTGCTGCATTGTCGCTTCGGGAGGAGTGGTTAATTATGTGGCATAGTAGTCTCGTATTGTCATGTGACATGCGGTTTTTGAGGTAGCCTACTTGAGAGTTGTTTATGAGTTTCGGTAGGTATGCGTTGAGTCTGTTGGCCAATATTTTTGCGTAGATCTTGCAGTCTACATTTATGAGGGAGATCGGTCTAAAGCTCTTCGCCTCTGTTGTATCCTTCCCTTCTTTTGGTATAACAATTATGTTTGCCTCAGCCATTGAGGGTGTCATGCGTCCGCTCTGGGCACATTCTGTGAATACCTCTTTCATTGTGGGTTTGAGTGTGTGTAGGTACTGCTTGTAGAAGCCAGCTGTGAAACCATCTGGCCCCGGTGCCTTATTATCTTTGAGGCTTTGCGTGGCTTTCTCTATCTCATCCTCCGTTATGGTCATTTCTAGGATGTCTCGTTCTTGGTCTGATAGTGTGGGTGTGGTTATGTTCTCTAGCAGCTCTTTGCCCCCATCCTCCTTTAGTGTTACATCTTTGGTGTACAGTCCCTCATAGAAGTCTCTGAAGACCTCTAGGATGTCTTTGTTTGTGGTCTGGGACTTGCTGTGTCTGTCTTTGATGGCTCCTATCGTGTGGTGTTTCTGTTTTCCTCTCAGATAGGATGCTAGGTTTTTGCCCGCTTTGTTTGCAGTGCAAAGGTTAATAGATTTGTATTTATTAATCCAGGTACCTGCTCTCTCACTCAGTATTCTATTAAGTTCGTACTTCAGTTTGGTCAGGTTCGTGAGTGTGTTCTTATCTTCTATTCTGGCTATGTGGCTGTTCTCAAGTTTTTTTATCTCTTTCTCTAGGTCTTCAATTCTCTTGTTCCTGTCTTTGTTCATCCTGCCCTTGACTGTCATGACTGTTCCCCAGATGGTGGCCTTCAGGGCATCCCATAGTACTTCCCTGTTTGTGTCTGGTGTGTCGTTCATTAGTAAGTATTCTTTTATCGCCTCCTCTATCTCGGCTTTCGCTGAGGTGTGTTGGAGTAGACTGTCATCGAATCGCCATCTGCGGGTAGGCTTTTCGTTGTGCTTGCCCGATAGTGTTAGGCTTATGTGCGAGTGATCTGATACTGTTCTGGGTCCTATCTCTGTGTGGTCTATGAGGTGGGCGTGTGTTTCTGACATTAGGATGTAGTCTATTCGGCTATATGAGTTGTGTGGGTTGGAGTAGAATGTGTATTCTCTGGCATCTGGGTTGCTTTTGCGCCATGGGTCTCTTAGTCTTAGTTTGGAGCAGAGATTCTTTAGGATGTTGGGATTGCTTGTTGATTGGCTTGGTCTGTATGGGTGCTTGTCAATTGCTGGGTCAAGAACTTGGTTCATATCTCCTGCGACGATCAGCAGATCCCCTAGCGGTAGGGTGTATAGTTGTGCACCTACCCCCTCCCAGAATGGTCTGTCTTCACTGTTGGGACCATATATGTTTGCCACATGGAATGTCTCTCCCGCTCTTCTGAGAGTCGTTACAAGCGTTCTTCCTTGGGTGTCTGCTTGAGAGTCTACAACTTCTAGTTTGGAGTTTTTGCTTATGATTGTTACTACCCCATTCTTCTTATTCTGAGGTGGTGATCCCAGCACCTCGCCTATCCAACTGGCCCCTATGCGCCTGATGTCCTCTACTTCTAATCTCGTTTCTTGGAGCACATATATGTCACTTTTAAGTTTCCTGAGGTGTTCGAGCACCTTCCTCCTTTTCACAGGGCTATTCAGACCCTTGACGTTTAGGGACACTATTTTAATGTCAGACGCTATGCTACTCTGGTTGCTGTTTGTCATTTACGCTGCTCTGTTTTTCACATTGCCAGTGGCCTTTCTCTGCGTGTTTTTGGTCTCAGGGTTGTGTGTGGATCCATCTCCCTACGCTTGCGTGTATTGCTCCTCCATGTGAGTGTATAGAGAGAGAAAAAGTAGAGAAAGAGAAGATGATAGTAAGTAAGCCCATGTATATGCTCCCCGCTCCCCCCGCTTCCTTCGCCCCCTCCCCCCCACCCATCCCTCCCGCCTCCCCCCTTCCCTTACTTGCTGAGTGGGTGTGCGACGACAAAGTTCCTTCGCTCCGCATCTTTCCCTGAGGTAGAGTTAGTTTCCTTCCTTGGTGTAGCTTTTGAGGTGAGGAGAAAAATGAGACACAAGAAAGAAAAAAGGCACCGTCTTCCTCCGCATCGTGATTGTCTCGTTCGAGTTGTGCCTTAGTTGACCTTGGGTGTGTTGTTCTCGCTGCAGACTGCTGGAAAGCCTTGATGTGTAGTCATGGGTCTGCAGCCGGGCTCTTGAGTCTGGTTCTAGTTCCTTTTATTGAACGGTACGAAAAATGCGAAGTATATGACTCAATCCGTTTAGCAACGGCCTTTCGATAACATCTTGGAACATGGCAGGGAAAACTACAGATAAAATGATGGAAGCCACAAAAAATCGACCGGACATATTGGCATTACAGGAAACCTGGTCAATAAAAACTTTTAACCAGGACGGTTATTTTGTTTATGATACCCCTGCGCAGGAAGCCAAACGGGGACACACTAAGGGAGGGATAGCTATCCTATTAAGGGATGAGTATCTCTGGGCTTAAGAGATTTTTTACACCAATTCTAAG
The DNA here is from genome assembly GCF_964263255.1 of Lissotriton vulgaris. NCBI lineage: Eukaryota > Metazoa > Chordata > Amphibia > Caudata > Salamandridae > Lissotriton > Lissotriton vulgaris. The sequence continues at coordinate 335,508,032 of NC_141689.1, read as the reverse complement.
CAATTCCAGTGTATAAAGATCAGGATGGAGACTCACTCCTCAGACTCTCAAAAAGGTCTATTACTCTTCAATGTATACGTCCCTCCCGGACCAAAGAATGATGTCCAATTTGAGAAAACCTTTGACGCCATTCAGCAAATAATCGAAGCTCAATCTTATCTGCCATACCTGATCATGGGTGATTTCAACGGTAAAATATCAAACACCGAAATCTCCAACTGGGCGAACTGGTACAAAGATGAAGCTCTAGAAATACCGGTGCCGACATTCCCGACCAGAAGCAGGGCTGACAAAAGAGGGAAAATGCTATTAGCGTCACTTCCAATACTAAATGGAATTATATTGAACGGGAACGTGGAAGGTGACATCCCTGCATCCCACACAAGACGGGGAAATAGTACCCTTTCAATCCTAGATTATATGATCTGCAGCATGGAGTCATTTCACATCTTCGCACCTACTTCACTGAAGAGAGTGACCACGCAATCCTGCAATTACGTACGCAATGGAAAATAAGCACCTGCTCACCTAGTCAAATCATGTATAAACATAGCACAGTATAGGCAAAAATAAACCAAAGGCGGATCTATTGGAACTCAACTATGTTAGATAAAATAACTACCTTAATTGACACAAACCATCTTCTATCCATAGAATACTCCGCTGACCTAATAACAAATTTTGAATCCATTATCGAGAATCTAAAGCAAGTCTTTCAAAACAAATTGAACAAGCCGCACCAGTAATGAATAAAAACAAAAATAAAACCTCGAATTCAGCAACTGCAAAAAGACTAAACAAACTTATTAGAGCACAATATGTGGACCGTTCAATCTCAAGACAGGCAGAAATTAACAAACTGAAAAATCAACTCAAGCGAGAAAAGCGTAGTTTAAAAAGAATAACGCAGGACAAAAACTGGGTCGACCTACAAATTGCGGCAAAACAGAGCAACTAATGATCATACTGGTCATTAATTGCAAAGGAAACCGGAACAAAAAAGGCTCTGTACTCCATCCCAGTCCACCTCAAGAATGGGAAATCTACCTGACAGCTTTGTACAGAGCAAACACGAGTAATGAAGAGGCTGAAAACACTGGGAATAATAGCGAAGGAAACAACGTTCCGATCGGAACCGCCTCCCCGTTCTTAATAGAAATGCACATCCGAAAGGCGAGATCCACAGGAGCCTCCGGCCCAGACCAAATACCAGTCAAGGTCCTACAGGCAGACCCTAAGGGTTGGAGTAAGATGCTCTCTCCCCTTTTTAACTTCATCTTCAAAACAGGATCAGTGCCAAAATCCTGGAAGGGGAGTATCATAATACCGATTTTTAAAAAAGGATCAAGACATCAGGCTGGTAACTATCATTACTAGATGCCACGGGGAAAATCTTCGCCGCTGAAGTGTTGGACCAACTCAAAAACTGGGCATTTTCTCAGGATCTAATCCCCTTATATCAGGCCGGCTTCAGGCTAAAGCACTCGGTTATTGATAACATCGCGATATTACAAACAATCCTCGACAAATACGTTGTAGGAAAATCCCAACCGGTATACGCAGCATTCATCGATTTTTCTACCGCATTTGACCGAGTAGACAGACCATCTCTCTGGAAAAAACTGAGGAAGCTAAGAATTCCTGAACAATTATTACAAATCATAATTACACTACATTCGCACACGTGGTGTCAAGTGCAAATGGGGTGTGAAAAGGGCCTGACCAACATAATTCCAACAGCAAATGGACTCAAGCAGGGGTGTCTCTTAGCCCCTTTGTTATTCTCACTATATCTTAGTGATTTGCCTCAGCACCTGCAACAAGTGCCAAGTCTGCCTCCAAAGATCGCAGCCCAAAACGTTCACGCCCTCTTATACGCAGACGATATTGTAGTGTTAGATCTCACGCCCTTTGGTCTGCAAAGACTTTTAGACGCTCTGAACAAATACACTCAGGAAAACTTCTTAATCCCGAATCTCACTAAGACAAAAATAGTTTCCTTCTCAGGAAGAAAAAGAAGTACTAAATTCTGTTGGAGGCTCGGCGCTGGAACAATAGAAGAGACTGAGGAATACACCTACTTGGGCAGGATTTTCACTAAGACATTAAAAAACAATTCACAGGTTAATAACCTGACTAGGAAATCCGAGGTGCATGCCGGAGCCCTTCAAAGACTATACGCGGCTTCAGGTAACAGACATTTTTCATCCCTTCTCAAAGTATATAGTACAAAGATACCTCCAGTTTTATAATTTGCTTTGGAATATATTCCAATAAAACAGTGGTCATTCCTGGACCAAAAAGAAGGGAAGATACTGAGGAAAATGCTGAAGGTATCACAATCCACTCCGGTGCAAGCTCTTCGCCTCGAATTCTCAATCACGAGTTCCTATTCAAGAGCCATCGCAAACGTCATCAGGTGGGCATATAACCTGCTGCACGCAAAGGATGGAACTCTCCGTTCACTACTTAAAGCCGAGACCTTCGACTGTGATACTTCGAAACAAGTATTCTTCAGCAACATGTCCACTGCATTTAAACTAGCTGAGATCAATGTTAACCTGTTGCTTACGTGGACTCCATCACAACTGAAACTCTTTTTAAAATGTTTTACCCCCAGACTCAGTTATGATCTTGATTTTTCACACTGCGCCAAATTGACTCTGTATAAAAGCTTCGCGGAAACAATTGCACCTAAGCAAGTGCAACAATACATAGATTTTAATCTTTCGCATGGCGCTAGGAGAACAATCATCCTGTTACGGCTTGGCATTTTACCAGTGCTAACCATAACATCAAGATGGCACCTAAACGGATCTTCATTATGTAACCTCTGCTACGGAGGGGCGCAGGATGTAGAACATCTTTTATTCACATGCCCCAACCCAAAAGTAGTGGCAGCTCGGACAAAACATCTGTATCCTATATACATTTACTGCCGTATCACTACCGTAAAGGACTTGATCACAGTATGTCAATTTCCCCCCAATGAATTAGTTTGTTATAACTTTTATACATTTTTAAAACCTTTTTTAGCTTTGTATTAATATGAAATTCTAAAAGTATTTGTAACTGAATTTTACCGTACAAAATTTGTGGTCCTCAGTAGTGTACCAAAACAAATAAAATAAAACTTGAAACAATCATTTCTACAGACCACTGCAGGTGCTAAATCATCTCTGACCCAGCCCAGCTTACTGAAGCTTTTGAAAATTCTCTGGAAAGGGTGGTCAAATACATGGGGGAGGCATTGGATTCCTGAAACAAGTGCACATTTTCAATCCTGCACAACTCTGCATCTTGCCTAAGGACAATAGTGCATATTCAGCCATCCCTGGCTTGAGCGAAATTCCCGATCAGGGGCTTTGCCTCTACTTTGAACATGTCGGCCCAGAATCTGTACAGACATCTGTTTCTGGGGTGATTGACACTGACCTCTTTTGGCGTGGGATGGCTGACAGCACTCCAGTCCTTTCACAGGCTTGCAGCTGTGTACAAGGACTGTGACCAGTTCTGAAGATGCTGAAAGGAGCAACAGCATCTACAAAATTATTGTGTCAGCCAGACAACGGTCCCTCTCAGAGCAATCCATCCGGACATTATTGTTTTTGCATTATAATCAGCAGCACAATATAGGGCTAGATTAAGACTGCTCAGATGAACTGCACATTCTTGGCCAAGATTAATATGACAAGCATACAGCTTCTGAGGGCATTTATTTAATAACATGTTTATGTCCTATATATAGCCTTGAAGCAAAACAAACTGTGTAAATTATAAATAAACCACTTCTACATAGCCTCGTGTTGTAAAATAACTCCAAAAATTAAGATATCTGTGTTTGTTGTAGGAAAAATTGCAAAATAAAGTGCCGCAAAATGTTGCTAAATTTCCAGATATGTGCATCTAAGTTTCCAGATTTGTGCTGCTAAATTTGCTAGTTCATGCCGCAAAATCCTGTGGTTTCGGTCTAAACCTACAGTGAAAGCACATTTAAATTTTTTTTTTTTTAACATCGTTTTTATTGCAGTACCAAAAAGTTGCATAGACATTACAGCAAAGAATAATAAATCAATACAGTGAGAGGGCACCCATTTAGACCACTCCCACCATCATGCTGCCCGTGCCCCCAATCAGGAAGCCGAGCCGCGTCGAAAACATGTCCATCTCCTGCTTCTTCTCCCAATGTCCGTTTCCCGATAGTAAAGGAGGACGTGGACTGCTTTTAAGTTTTCACCCCTCCCCCTCCCCCTAACAACCACCCCCCCAACTGCCCAACCCCCTCCCTCCCCCCCGTGGCAGCGCTAATATAGAATCTCAGAGAAAGTAAGGTCTGGTGTGTGCAAGAAGGAATTAAACTTTCGCTAAAGGTGCGCCCCATGCGTGTTAGTGGGGTCAGCCGTATCAGAGCCCGTGTCTTCACCATCCTCCTCCTCAGCACCATCCCGAAGTGCCTGCACTATCATCTCCCACGCCGTTGCCCTCTCCAAAGCTTTCTCATCCGCAGTCCTCCTAGCCATCTGATACCGCAGAGTACTTTCACACGCCGCCCACTTCAAACATTCACTAAGCCAACGTTTGTACGTGGGCCCCACTTTAGACTTCCAATTCCTGGTTATTTCCCTCTTCGCCAGTATCAATCCCATATCTATGAACCTGCTGGTCGTCTTATTTTTAGGCGTATGTGGAAACCAGTGTAGTACTCCCACTGCCTTAGTGTACTGTATCTCTCTATCTGTGGCGTTGTTCAGTGCCCTTCCAACCCCCTGCCAATACTCCTCCAGTGTAGGGCAATCCCAGAGCATATGTCCCAAATCCGCCTCCAGTGCGCTGCACCTAGGGCAGGCCGCCTGGTCCACTCCAAAGTATTGTTTCAGTTTCCCCGGTGTAAGGTACGCCCTATGGATAATATAGAAATGAATGAGTTGGAATCTGGCGTTCCTCGTGCTCTTCCGTGCCCTCCGCAGCAGTTGGCCCCAAGTGGCCTCCGAAATCTCCATTTGGAGGTCTAGTTCCCATTTAGTCTTCAAGGCAGTGAGCGGCTGCAAGGTTTCTCGCAACATTCGGGAATACAGACATGTCACTGCCTTAAAGGTTCCCGCCGCCATCATCGTGTACTGGCACGCCTTGGAGGTAGCGGGTGTAGGAGAGTAGGGTCTGCAATCCCATGATCACCCGGACTTTTTGGTTTTGTTTCACTGGTTTACGACTTTCTCGGGCTGTGGGCCTGCTAATCAGACCCACAGCCTAGCTGTTCTCTCTCTAAATTGATGCATGTACCTTAGGTGCATTACCCAATTGGAACTGGGCCACCTTGTCAGACCCTGTAACTCAGGGCATCGGTGTACCCAGGGCCTACCAGGGGCTGAAGCATGTATTATGCCACCCCTGGCTGGCCATCTAAATCTGACACAACTGGCTGCACGACAGCTGGGGCAACGTAGCGTACACGCTCGTTGCTTTAGGTATCGTATCCCTATATCTAACCTCACAATGGACACCCGGGTTCCTATCAGTCACTCCTATGGCAGGCCTTGACAATCCTGAAGGCAGAGTGCATGGACCCGTGTGAATTGGGCTCTGGCACGAGCCGAGCCCGGTTGCAGCTTGCGGAACCAAGACCCAATGGCTGTTCCATGATAACGCGTATCATATCGGTAACTTCGGTATAGCGTTATCAAGACATGTCGAGTAAGGTGTCATACGAATCGGGATGCTACCCCCTCACCAATTCTGGCGACGTGGTTAGCCTTCCACCCTTCTAGAGGGACACGACATGTACGTAACTGTGAACCCCGGTTAAAGTTAACTAAAGCCTCAGCTCCACAAAATGGATGCTGCCACCACAGACACGAGTCTGACCTCCTGCTGCTGGGAGTCCTTCCAGCGAGGAGAGCCTGGACAAAGGGTTTCCTGTCAAGGGCGGTGTTCGCACCGTCCCAGACAGGGTTTGTGTATTCTGGGTAGGTAGGGCTTTGCGAGAAGGTGACTGCGGAGTGGCACCCCGGTGCTCACTACGCATCTGCCGGTCGGAACCAGTTCCAGGGGCGCCCAGCCCCTGACCTGGGGAAAGTCCGGCAGGGGAGAGGGGTGTAACTACCCCCCTTCCTGGTCCCACCCTTAGGGCAGGACCTAGTCATGTACCCACCCCTTTCTTTAGGATAAAGGCCGGAGCGGGGACCCTTCCAAATTAGATCATCTTTGAATCAAGAATACTTTCTATGAAAGGACTTCGAGACTCTTCTCAAGATTTCTCCCTTGTGACTAAGGAGTAGTCACCCTGCATCAGCGAGCACCATCTAAGAACTCTGCGGTTTTCTGCAAGTCCTTCCTCAAGGATCCGACGGCCCAGCTCGACGAGAACCGGCTTCCCTGGCACCTCTGACCTCTACCCACGTCGTCAGCTCAGCTGAGATCTGTGGGTGCGACAAGACCTCGAGGGACCGGCCATCATCAAAACCTGCACGCTTTCTTAATCAGCACGACCATCGGAGTAATTCTCTGGTGAGTGCTTTGGGGTCCGAGAAGCCCCGACCCTGAGCAGCTCCAGCACCGAAGTGCAGTCTCCCAGCATCTCCACGATCTGCGTGGGGCCCTTCCGCTCGCTGCTCAGCACGTTGTCTGGTCACTAGCCGCTGGCTTGTGCCCTTCCTCGACGACATCTGACAACCAACGCTGCTGGTCTGGTTGCTCCAGACTGGCCTTTGCTTCCATCTTTGAGAGAAGCACCCCGGACCCTCCCGGTCCACTCAAGACGCCATTTTAGGCCCACCACGTGGCCCCGAAATCTGCCAAGGCTTGTTGCCCCAATTCTGGGCCCAGCGACGCCAACAGCATCAACCTTCGTGGGACAGCTCGCACCTCCATCCTGGTCGCCAACAACGCCTCCGGGTCCGTGAGACTGCAGAGCCTAGCGTCGCCCACTCACCTAGTCGAGGTGACGGCCATCCGGTGCCTTCCTGGTACCCTCTGACTACTGGCTAGTAGTACGAACTTGGTCCCCTCTGCTTTCAGGTATCAAGGATCTCTGATCCAGGCTTGGATCTCTACGAAATATTCTTCACTGGTCGCCGGCCAGCAACTCCTTTTCTTCCGGCTCCTGGCTCGTCAGCGAAGACCCTCGATGCCTGTAAGACTTGTGCAGCCGCAGCCCTCGTGGCTGGGTAACTTCGGCATTTCGGTGCCTGCATAGCCTCCTTACTCTAGGGTCCTGAGTCCCTCGCTTCCGACTTGCCTTATCGGGTCCGCCCGAGACCATTAGAACTTTCCGTGCCCTCCTATTTTCCTAAGAGTTTTGTTCTGTGCTTAGTACCCTGTCCTCATAAAGAGTCCAGGGCTGTTGTGATTCTTAATAAATATACTGTTTATTTTCATAACACTTGTGTGGTGTCCTTTCACTTGGCGTTCAAGGGGTATGTGATGGTATAACAGCTGGCTTAACACGCCCTCTAGAGTTTAGCCCGAAGACTGCTCGTATCCACGCTACTAGGATAGCTGGTCTAAGGTTGACTTACAACCAATCACCATAAGGGTCGTTTGGACCGATGCATAGTGGTCGCTAGAATAGCGAACGCTGCATATCGGGCCAACTTCTCACATTGGTGAGCAGCGGTTGGGATTTGAGCTTGCTGTTGTTTTACCACGCGTATCCTAAGAACATCTTGTGAAAGATCGCATAAGTACTCCAGGTACATATAACTTAGCTTAGAATACTCTGAGTTCTACTGAACCAGCTGTTGTAGCTCCTCAAGGCTTAGCACACCTTGGCTACAACTCTTAGCAAGGGATCAGTAGGTAAACCCATAGTGTAGGTAGGTGCATCACTTACACCGCACTAGAAGCAGCATGTCAGACAAAGGCGGAAACTCTGAGTCTCCCCTCGTGTCAGTCGACCTTCCACAGGTCACCTCCAGATATGCTGCGCTTAGCTTTCACGAGATGCGACAGATCTGTACGTCTCGAAAGATAAAACAGGGTGCAAACCCTACCATTCCGTTTCTGATTGGTCTCTTGGAGAATTATGATGCCAAGAAGGCGGGTAACACCGACCCTTCTCATACCGAAATGGAGATGCCTCCCCTCGAGGGAACCCAAGGTGACCCTGACCTTATCCATCTCTCCGCCGAGGGCGAAGAGGAGGACGAGGAACCAGAGACATCTGGGGACGAGGCAGACAAAGGTCCAGTCATAGTTAGTCAGCTAACTCAGGACAACTTAAGCCGGCACGAGATTGGTACTAGGAGACCCCTGGGGCCTCTCTCGGGCCAGCTTAACATTGGGAACGGGCGAGTTAGGTCTCTGTCGAAAGGCTCTAACAGATCTGTTCGAACCAATGGCTCTCGAGGCTCTGCTCGAAGAGGGATGACATCACCTCAGAGAAGAGTGTACGAAGCAAAGGAGCGGGAAGTCAAACTGCGGATCGAAAGGGAAGAACTTGCCCTAGCCAAAGAGAGACTCGCCTTTGCTCGAGAGCAAGAGTTGAGTGGGACAATTCCCACTGGTGGCAGCATTCCCCCACGGGAACCCAGGAGTTTAGACACTAAGCACCTGAATAAGATAGTGCCCCCCTTTAAGCAAGGGGACGACATCCACAAATGGATTACTGCTTTGGAGCGGGCCTGCACTGTACAGTGCGTCCCCCAGAGTCAGTGGGCAGCTATCTTGTGGCTCTCCTTTGAAGGTAAAGGTAGAGATAAGCTCCTCACCACAAGGGTCGAGGATGCTAACAATTACCAGGTCCTGAAGAACACACTGATTGATGGGTTCGGACTAAGCACTGAGCAGTACAGGTTGCTGTTCAGGGATACCCAGAAAACTCAGTCTCAGGACTGGTCTGATTTCGTTGATTGTGCCACTAAGGCTTTCGAGGGCTGGTTGCTGGGCAGTAAGGTTACTGATTACCAAGGATTGTATAATTTGATCATGCGAGAACAGATTTTAAACAATTGTCAGAACCAGTTGTTGCATCAGCACCTTGTCGACTCGGATCTGACCTCTCCCCAAGAATTGGGAAAGAAGACAGACAGATGGGTCAGAACAAGGGTTAAGCAAAACCAGGGCCAGATCCAGGGTGGTCAGAAGAAAGCAGACCAGAAGGGTAAGGATTCGAAAGGGGAACAAACTGACCAGAAGTCTTCGACAGGTCCCCAACAACCCAAAGAGGGGGGGGTCAGGCTTCCCAGAAAAAGAAGAATCAAGAAGGCCAGTCGAAAAGGTGGTGCCAATACTGTAAAAGTAAAACTCACTGGTTTAGTGAGTGCACCAAGAAAGGAGGGCAGACTCCTACTACTGCAGCCCCTAAGGCACCTGTGCCCCCTAGTACAGCCAGCAGTAGTAGTGCGCCTCCCAAGGGACTAGTTGGGTTAACCTTGGGTTCTGAGGGGTGTGACAGCTTAGCTGGCACACTCACTCAGGCTGTCCTTGTCTGTACAGGGGATGTGGATATATCCCCTGATGTCAGTCCCAATACTTTGGGCAAATACCGACAGACGCCTTTAATAAATGGAAAAATGGCTCAGGCCTATAGGGACACTTGTGCCAGCGTCACCATGGTGACGCCTAACTTTGTGGACCCTGGACAGATCATGCCAGGTACAGATTTCCTGGTGACCAATGCCAGCAACGTCACTACCAGTCATAGTATGGCGATTGTTGCTTTCTCCTGGGGAGGGGTAAATGGCCAGAAAAAGGTTGTTGTTAGTTCAGACCTCCCAGTGGATTGTTTGTTGGGCAATGATTTGGAGTCATCACGATGGTCAGAAGTGGAGCAACGGACTCACATGGAGATGTTAGGCTTGCCAGCACACGTGTTTGCTGTGACCAGGTCACAGGTCAGACGATGCCCCACTGAACAGGTGCTGGATCCTGGAACAACGGACCAGACACCTCCCAAGAAGAGGAGCAGTCGGGTTAAGGCTTCGCCTTCCCCCTTGCCCCAGGTCGAGGATCAGGACTCAGAGGAGGCTGACCTCCAGGAATTGCGGGAAACTGAACCTAAAGAACTCGAACTTGATCAAGTTGAGTTTCTGGGCTCAGGGGGACCCACACGAGAGGACCTGGGGAAGGACCAGTTAGACTGCCCTTCTCTTGAACCCCTCAGACAGCAGGCTGCTGCTGAGGCTGCTGGGAACGCCACAGGTACCCACAAGGTATACTGGGAAGATGGACTCCTGTACACTGAGGCAAGAGACCCCAAGCCTGGCATGACCAGGAGGCTGGTCGTCCCGTTGTCTCAGCGTGGTTTCCTCCTTACCTTGGCCCACGAGATTCCCTTAGCAGGACACTTAGGCCAGACGAAGACGTGGGACAGGCTTGTCTCACACTTTCACTGGCCTTACATGAACGAAGATACCAAGGAGTTTTGCCGCTCCTGTGTCACTTGCCAAGCCAGTGGTAAGTCAGGTGGCACAACAAAGGCCCCCCTTATACCAATGCCTGTGGTGGGGGTGCCCTTTGTACGGGTGGGGATTGACATCGTCGGTCCCATGGAACCACCAACAGCGTCAGGGCACAAGTTTATACTGGTGGTAGTGGATCATGCCACCAGGTATCCTGAAGCTATTCCCCTTAGGACCACTACAGCGCCTGTTGTGGCAAGAGCCCTAGTTGGAGTATTCTCCAGAGTGGGCTTCCCTAAGGAGGTCGTCTCCGACAGAGGTGCAAACTTTATGTCGAGCTACTTAACTGCTATGTGGAAGGAATGTGGTGTCAACTACAAATTCACTACACCCTATCATCCACAATGCAATGGGCTTGTTGAGAGATTCAACAGGACCCTGAAAGGGATGATTCATGGACTACCTGAAAAGCTTCGGCGTAGATGGGACGTCCTGATCCCCTGCCTTTTATTCGCTTACAGAGAAGTCCCACAGAAGGGGGTTGGCTACAGCCCTTTTGAACTTTTGTACGGGCATCCTGTAAGAGGATCCCTGTGTTTGGTGAAGGAAGGATGGGAGAGACCTCTCAAAAAGCCTGCAACCAGCATAGTGGACTATGTGCTGGGCCTCCGCTCGCGGATGGCTGAGTACATGGAGAAGGCATCCGAAAACCTTAAGGCCAGCCAAGAACTCCAAAAAGCTTGGCATGACCAAAAGGCTGTCTTGACTGTTTATCAGCCCGGACAGAAGGTGTGGGTGTTGGAGCCAGTGGCCGCAGCAGCACTCAAGGACAAATGGTCCGGGCCCTACACCATCCTGGAGAAAAAGGGAGAGGTCACCTACCTGGTAGACCTGGGAACTCCCCGGAGCCCCCACAGGGTGCTCCATGTCAACAGGCTCAAGGCATATGTCGACAGGAAGGACATGAGTTTGCTCATGGCCATGGATGAGGGACAGGAGGAGGAGAGTGACCCTCTCCCCGACCTGCTCACTCAGAATCCTGACGATGGATCGGTAGATGGTGTTGTCTTTTGTGGCAGCCTCTCCGAACATCAACAGGAGGATTGTAAACAGGTTCTTCAATCCTTCCGGCATATGTTCTCTCTAACACCCAGTCAGACCAATTGGTGTACCCATGAGGTCGACACTGGTGACAGCTTGCCCGTGAAGAGTAAAATCTACCGGCAGCCAGATCACGTTAGAGACTGCATCAAGAATGAAGTGCAGAAAATGTTGGAGCTGGGAGTCATTGAACCCTCGGACAGCCCCTGGGCTAGTCCCGTAGTTCTAGTGCCGAAACCTCACACCCCGGGCGGTAAAAAAGAGATGAGGTTCTGCGTAGACTACAGGGGTCTCAATGCAGTCACTAAGACTGATGCCCACCCAATACCAAGGGCAGACGAGCTTATCGATAGATTGGCTTCGGCCAACTACTTAAGTACGTTTGACCTGACAGCTGGGTATTGGCAAATCAGGTTAGCTGAGGATGCCAAGCCGAAGACCGCATTTTCTACCCCTGGTGGGCATTATCAGTTCGTGGTGATGCCCTTCGGTTTGAAAAATGCACCTGCCACCTTCCAACGGTTGGTGAATCACGTTCTCACTGGGCTGGATGACTTCTGTGCGGCGTATCTTGACGATATTGCTGTCTTTAGCTCCACCTGGGAGGATCACCTGGACCACCTGCGGAAAGTGTTAGAGGCTCTGCAAGCAGCAGGTCTCACTATCAAGGCTACCAAGTGCCAGATAGGGCAGACACAGGTTGTATACTTGGGCCACCTCGTCGGTGGAGGCCAAGTTCAGCCACTGGAGAGCAAGATACAGTCAATCAGGGACTGGGCTCCTCCAACCACCCAGACTCAGGTTCGAGCTTTCTTGGGCCTGACTGGTTACTACCGGAAGTTCGTCAGAAATTACGGATCGATTGTGACTCCGCTCAATGAACTGACGAGTAAAAAAATGCCAAAAAAGGTTCAGTGGACAGCGAGCTGTCAAAAAGCATTCGATGACCTAAAACAGGCCATGTGCACGGCACCTATCCTCAAGAGTCCAGACTACTCCAAACCATTCATTGTCCAAACAGATGCTTCTGAGTTGGGTGTGGGAGCTGTTCTATCTCAACTGAATTTTGATGGTAATGACCAGCCCATTGCTTTTATAAGCAGACGGCTGACCCCCAGAGAGAAAAATTGGTCAGCTATAGAGAGGGAGGCCTTCGCTGTGGTGTGGGCCCTGAAGAAACTGAGGCCATACTTGTTTGGCACTCATTTCAAGATTCAGACCGACCATAAGCCCCCCCTATGGCTAAATCAGATGAAGGGTGAAAACCCCAAACTGGTGGTAGTGGATCATGCCACCAGGTATCCTGAAGCTATTCCCCTTAGGACCACTACAGCGCCTGTTGTGGCAAGAGCCCTAGTTGGAGTATTCTCCAGAGTGGGCTTCCCTAAGGAGGTCGTCTCCGACAGAGGTGCAAACTTTATGTCGAGCTACTTAACTGCTATGTGGAAGGAATGTGGTGTCAACTACAAATTGACTACACCCTATCATCCACAATGCAATGGGCTTGTTGAGAGATTCAACAGGACCCTGAAAGGGATGATTCATGGACTACCTGAAAAGCTTCGGCGTAGATGGGACGTCCTGATCCCCTGCCTTTTATTCGCTTACAGAGAAGTCCCACAGAAGGGGGTTGGCTACAGCCCTTTTGAACTTTTGTACGGGCATCCTGTAAGAGGACCCCTGTGTTTGGTGAAGGAAGGATGGGAGAGACCTCTCAAAAAGCCTGCAACCAGCATAGTGGACTATGTGCTGGGCCTCCGCTCGCGGATGGCTGAGTACATGGAGAAGGCATCCGAAAACCTTAAGGCCAGCCAAGAACTCCAAAAAGCTTGGCATGACCAAAAGGCTGTCTTGACTGTTTATCAGCCCGGACAGAAGGTGTGGGTGTTGGAGCCAGTGGCCCCAGCAGCACTCAAGGACAAATGGTCCGGGCCCTACACCATCCTGGAGAAAAAGGGAGAGGTCACCTACCTGGTAGACCTGGGAACTCCCCGGAGCCCCCACAGGGTGCTCCATGTCAACAGGCTCAAGGCATATGTCGACAGGAAGGACATGAGTTTGCTCATGGCCATGGATGAGGGACAGGAGGAGGAGAGTGACCCTCTCCCCGACCTGCTCACTCAGAATCCTGACGATGGATCGGTAGATGGTGTTGTCTTTTGTGGCAGCCTCTCCGAACATCAACAGGAGGATTGTAAACAGGTTCTTCAATCCTTCCGGCATATGTTCTCTCTAACACCCAGTCAGACCAATTGGTGTACCCATGAGGTCGACACTGGTGACAGCTTGCCCGTGAAGAGTAAAATCTACCGGCAGCCAGATCACGTTAGAGACTGCATCAAGAATGAAGTGCAGAAAATGTTGGAGCTGGGAGTCATTGAACCCTCGGACAGCCCCTGGGCTAGTCCCGTAGTTCTAGTGCCGAAACCTCACACCCCGGGCGGTAAAAAAGAGATGAGGTTCTGCGTAGACTACAGGGGTCTCAATGCAGTCACTAAGACTGATGCCCACCCAATACCAAGGGCAGACGAGCTTATCGATAGATTGGCTTCGGCCAACTACTTAAGTACGTTTGACCTGACAGCTGGGTATTGGCAAATCAGGTTAGCTGAGGATGCCAAGCCGAAGACCGCATTTTCTACCCCTGGTGGGCATTATCAGTTCGTGGTGATGCCCTTCGGTTTGAAAAATGCACCTGCCACCTTCCAACGGTTGGTGAATCACGTTCTCACTGGGCTGGATGACTTCTGTGCGGCGTATCTTGACGATATTGCTGTCTTTAGCTCCACCTGGGAGGATCACCTGGACAACCTGCGGAAAGTGTTAGAGGCTCTGCAAGCAGCAGGTCTCACTATCAAGGCTACCAAGTGCCAGATAGGGCAGACACAGGTTGTATACTTGGGCCACCTCGTCGGTGGAGGCCAAGTTCAGCCACTGGAGAGCAAGATACAGTCAATCAGGGACTGGGCTCCTCCAACCACCCAGACTCAGGTTCGAGCTTTCTTGGGCCTGACTGGTTACTACCGGAAGTTCGTCCGAAATTACGGATCGATTGTGACTCCGCTCAATGAACTGACGAGTAAAAAAATGCCAAAAAAGGTTCAGTGGACAGCGAGCTGTCAAAAAGCATTCGATGACCTAAAACAGGCCATGTGCACGGCACCTATCCTCAAGAGTCCAGACTACTCCAAACCATTCATTGTCCAAACAGATGCTTCTGAGTTGGGTGTGGGAGCTGTTCTATCTCAACTGAATTTTGATGGTAATGACCAGCCCATTGCTTTTATAAGCAGACGGCTGACCCCCAGAGAGAAAAATTGGTCAGCTATAGAGAGGGAGGCCTTCGCTGTGGTGTGGGCCCTGAAGAAACTGAGGCCATACTTGTTTGGCACTCATTTCAAGATTCAGACCGACCATAAGCCCCTCCTATGGCTAAATCAGATGAAGGGTGAAAACCCCAAACTGCTTAGGTGGTCCATTTCCCTACAGGGGATGGACTTCACAGTGGAGCATAGACCTGGCACTGATCATGGCAATGCAGATGGGCTCTCCAGGTATTTCCACTTAGAACAAGAAGACTCACCTGGTCAAGGTTAGCTTATTGTCCCAACGTTTGGGGGGGGGGGTCATGTAGGAGAGTAGGGTCTGCAATCCCATGATCACCCCGACTTTTTGGTTTTGTTTCACTGGTTTACGACTTTCTCGGGCTGTGGGCCTGCTAATCAGACCCACAGCCTAGCTGTTCTCTCTCTAAATTGATGCATGTACCTTAGGTGCATTACCCAATTGGAACTGGGCCACCTTGTCAGACCCTGTAACTCAGGGCATCGGTGTACCCAGGGCCTACCTGGGGCTGAAGCATGTATTATGCCACCCCTGGCTGGCCATCTAAATCTGACACAACTGGCTGCACGACAGCTGGGGCAACGTAGCGTACACGCTCGTTGCTTTAGGTATAGTATCCCTATATCTAACCTCACAATGGACACCCGGGTTCCTATCAGTCACTCCTATGGCAGGCCTTGACAATCCTGAAGGCAGAGTGCATGGACCCGTGTGAATTGGGCTCTGGCACGAGCCGAGCCGGTTGCAGCTTGCGGAACCAAGACCCAATGGCTGTTCCATGATAACGCGTATCATATCGGTAACTTCGGTATAGCGTTATCAAGACATGTCGAGTAAGGTGTCATACGAATCGGGATGCTACCCCCTCACCAATTCTGGCGACGAGGTTAGCCTTCCGCCCTTCTAGAGGGACACGACATGTACGTAACTGTGAACCCCGGTTAAAGTTAACTAAAGCCTCAGCTCCACAAAATGGATGCTGCCACCACAGACACGAGTCTGACCTCCTGCTGCTGGGAGTCCTTCCAGCGAGGAGAGCCTGGACAAAGGGTTTCCTGTCAAGGGCGGTGTTCGCACCGTCCCAGACAGGGTTTGTGTATTCTGGGTAGGTAGGGCTTTGCGAGAAGGTGACTGCGGAGTGGCACCCCGGTGCTCACTACGCATCTGCCGGTCAGAACCAGTTCCAGGGGCGCCCAGCCCCTGACCTGGGGAAAGTCCGGCAGGGGAGAGGGGTGTAACTACCCCCCTTCCTGGTCCCACCCTTAGGGCAGGACCTAGTCATGTACCCACCCCTTTCTTTAGGATAAAGGCCGGAGCGGGGACCCTTCCAAATTAGATCATCTTTGAATCAAGAATACTTTCTACGAAAGGACTTCGAGACTCTTCTCAAGATTTCTCCCTTGTGACTAAGGAGTAGTCACCCTGCATCAGCGGGCACCATCTAAGAACTCTGCGGTTTGCTGCAAGTCCTTCCTCAAGGATCCGACGGCCCAGCTCGACGAGAACCGGCTTCCCTGGCACCTCTGACCTCTACCCACGTCGTCAGCTCAGCTGAGATCTGTGGGTGCGACGAGACCTCGAGGGACCGGCCATCATCAAAACCTGCACGCTTTCTTAATCAGCACGACCATCGGAGTAATTCTCTGGTGAGTGCTTTGGGGTCCGAGAAGCCTCGACCCTGAGCAGTTCCAGCACCGAAGTGCAGTCTCCCAGCATCTCCACGATCTGCGTGGGGCCCTTCCGCTCGCTGCTCAGCACGTTGTCTGGTCACTAGCCGCTGGCTTGTGCCCTTCCTCGACGACATCCGACAACCAACGCTGCTGGTCTGGTTGCTCCAGACTGGCCTTTGCTTCCATCTTTGAGAGAAGCACCCCGGACCCTCCCGGTCCACTCAAGACGCCATTTTAGGCCCACCACGTGGCCCCGAAATCTGCCAAGGCTTGTTGCCCCAATCCTGGGCCCAGCGACGCCGACAGCATCAACCTTCGTGGGACAGCTCGCACCTCCATCCTGGTCGCCGACAACGCCTCCGGGTCCGTGAGACTGCCGAGCCTAGCGTCGCCCACTCACCTAGTCGAGGTGACGGCCATCCGGTGCCTTCCTGGTACCCTCTGACTACTGGCTAGTAGTACGAACTTGGTCCCCTCTGCTTTCAGGTATCAACGATCTCTGATCCAGGCTTGGATCTCTACGAACTATTCTTCACTGGTCGCCGGCCAGCAACTCCTTTTCTTCCGCCTCCTGGCTCGTCAGCGAAGACCCTCGATGCCTGTAAGACTTGTGCAGCCGCAGCCCTCGTGGCTAGGTAACTTCGGCATTTCGGTGCCTGCATAGCCTCCTTACTCTAGGGTCCTGAGTCCCTCGCTTCCGACTTGCCTTATCGGGTCCGCCCGAGACCATTAGAACTTTCCGTGCCCTCGGGCACTTGTTTTAATTGTGCACTTGAAGTATTTTCCTAAGAGTTTTGTTTTGTGCTTAGTACCCTGTCCTCATAAAGAGTCCAGGGCTGTTGTGATTCTTAATAAATATACTGTTTATTTTCATAACACTTGTGTGGTGTCCTTTCACTTGGCGTTCAAGGGGTATGTGATGGTATAACAGCTGGCTTAACACGCCCTCTAGAGTTTAGCCCGAAGACTGCTCGTATCCACGCTACTAGGATAGCTGGTCTAAGGTTGACTTACAACCAATCACCTTAAGGGTCGTTTGGACCGATGCATAGTGGTCGCTAGAATAGCGAACGCTGCATATCGGGCCAACTTCTCACAGCGGGTTCCTGTAGACCGTCGCCCCAGTGTTCCTGCATGGCGCCAGTCACTGCCGCGTGTAGAAGGTAATCTCCTCTCGGCAGGTCAAAACGCTCCTGCAGCTCTTGGAACGGAAGCAAGGCTCCGTCCTCATAGAGGTTGCCCAGCATCTGGACCCCAGCTTCCTCCCACCCCAACAATCTCGACCAGTCCCCGCCATGCGGCAGGGCCGTAATCATGCCCAGCGGAATCTCCGGAGCATACATTCGACGGATTCCGGCTCGTTTGCGCGCCCGGTTCCAGCAGAGCCGAAACGTCTGTTCCTCCATCGTTAGGTCCCGACCAGTAATTTCTGGTGAAGCGTAATATACGCGAGTACATGCCGCGGGGTACCCTCGTCCCTGCTGTGTTCTGGGCCTCGATACACTCGCGCGACCTCCTGCGTAAAAGTTTGTAGTTGAGCCGCTAGATAATAGCACTCGAAATCAGGCACTGCCATGCCTCCCTCATCCTTGGGTCGCTAGAGGGTGGCCAGCGCTATTCGCCGCCGACCCATGCCCCATATGAATGCTATGAGCAGTGATCTCAAGCGGCGGAAGATTGAGCCGGGTATCCATATCGGCAGGGTTCTAAAATAATACAACAACCTAGGAAGTGCTACCATCTTTAGCAAGGAAATACGGCCCGCCAATGAGAGTGGGATGGTGGCCCAGAAATCCATACATCCCTTCAAGGCGTTAATGCACCGGGTGATGTTACCATCCAGCATATCCGCAGGCGTGTGATACACATAAACCCCCAGATAGTGTAGGCAATGGGGCTCCCACCTGAGTTCCTGTGCAGTGAGAGGGCACGGCTCTCCCCGTCTCAACGGGAACAGGCAAGATTTAGTCCAATTGACCTTCAGGCCCGACAACCGCCCGAATAACTCTAGCAGGCGCCTCGCTTCCAACAGTTCTTCCTCCGCATCCGCCAAAAACATCAACAGGTCGTCCGCGTACAGCGAGATGGCGTGTGGCCTGGCTCTATAAACCAGTTCCTTATAATAGCGTCCAGATCTGGCCTCCGCCGCAAAAGGTTCCATCGCTAACGCGAACAAAAGGGGGGAAAGTGAGCAGCCCTGCCTAGTGCCGCGTCGCAGCGGATATGAGTTCGAAATCAGCGAGCCAACTCGAACCCTCGCCGTGGCTTCAGCATAGAAGACTTTGGTCCAGCCGATATAGCCCTCCCCTAGCTCGAAACTCCGCATCACTCCATATAAATACTCCCACTCTAGGCTATCAAAGGCCTTCTCGATGTCTATGGAGAACACTAATGGAGTAGCCCCCTCCGGCAGCCGTGCTCCCAGCAACCCAGTCAGTCTACTGATATTATGGGTGGTGTTTCGCGTTGGGATGAAGCCGGACTGATCACGATGAATCAAGCCTGTCATGTGGATTAACAATCTATTGGCCAGGATTTTGCTCAGAATCTTGTAGTCCGTCGTGAGCATTGATAATGGTCGATAAGAGGAGGGGGCGTCACTCGCTCTACCAGGTTTCAATAAGGGGACCATGAGGGCCTCACACATTGAGTGCGGCAGTCTCCCACGCGACCGCGCCTCATCATAAACCGATTGTAGTTGCAGGGCTAAGTACTCCAAATATTTACTGTAAAACTCGGTCGGCAAGCCGTCGAGTCCCAGGGTTTTATTCCTAGCCATCTGCTTCACCGCGCACCCTATTTCTCCAATCGTTATAGCGCGGCCCAGCTTCTCGGCCTCTGATTGTTCTAGTTGCGGCAACGGCAGCCCTCCAAGGAAGGCGTCCAGTTCCTCTACCCCGCCCGTCGGCCCGCTCTCATATAGGCGTCCATAATATGCCCTGAACCTCTCTAGGATCCCGGCCTGGGTGTGGCAAAGCCCGCCTCCCTCTTCCTGAATGGACACGATTGGGGTACCCAGCCGAAGCGGATTGGCAAGCCAGGCCAACATTGTCCCCGCCTTATCGCCCTCCGCATGCGCCTTAATCAGATAGACCTTGTGATCGAAACTACGTAATCGTTCCAACTCCACCGCCATTGCTTTTCTGGCTTCACAAACCTCCTTTTGAATCTCTGGGTGATTTGGGCGCTCTCGTTCAATCTTCCTCAGTCGGCGCTCCGTACGATCGAGGTCGTCCAACAATGTCTTACGAGCCCCCGCAACGGTCCCAATACAGTGCCCCCTGACCACCACCTTAAACGCATCCCATTCCACCGCCCTGTTGGATGTGGAGCCACTGTTCTCCTCAAAGTACCGAGCCACTCGCTCTCCCAAGGCCTCCCTAAACAGCAGATCATCCAAAGTATCAGGCTGTAATCGCCAAGTTGGGACACAAGAGACATCTACCATCCAATTCAGGGACAATAACAAGGGGTTATGATCTGACAACGTGCGGGCCAAGTACTCCGCGCCCCCTACCGCTGCAAGCACGGGTGAAGAGCACAAAAACACATCCAGCCTAACATGTAGGTCGTGTATGCTAGAGTGAAAGGAGTAGTCCCGTGTCGTAGGGTGTAATGTCCTCCAGGCATCTTCTAAATCCCAACTCTCCTGCCAGTCTAATCTCCGCTTTGCTACTCTACGCACCGGTGATGAGTGTAATGGGGGGTGAGACCTATCCAAGGTAACATCCACTATCGAATTAAAATCCCCTCCCATAATCATAGGGCCTGCTAAGTAGCTCGCCAGTTTGCCCGAAAGCGCTGTCAGGAAGGCGGGCAAATCCACATTCGGAGCATACACACTACATAAGGACACCATTCGGCCCCTAAGTCTTCCCTCTACAGCCACAAACCTGCCCTCGGGATCTATCACTTGTTTGGTGACCTGAAAGGGGACCCCAGCCCGTATCCAAATCAAGGCGCCCCTTGCAAAGGCCGAATATGACGTATGAAATAACTGCCCCCTCCACCTCCTCTGCAGCGCCACCCCCTCCTGCTTCGTGAGGTGCGTCTCTTGAAGAAAAGCTATGTGTACCCCCCTACGTTTCAAATAAGCATGGACCTTGTGTCTTCGCACCATAGTATGTAGACCCCGCACATTCCAGGTCACACATTTCAGAGCTCCTGTGTTAGCCATAATCCCCTGCATTTCCAGATAGAACAATAACAACCTTCGACCATGCGCTCATGCCAATCTACTTCTGTGCCCCCCACCCTCTCCAGACAAAAGAACCCCCCACCCCTCCTGCCCCAACCTGAGCTTCCCCAACTACTCTCGGTTCCCACCCCCCAGGACAGGACCCCCCTCAATTGGAAGAGAACCCATCCAAACTGTTGTAACTAAGTGAACCCCTCAAAGAAAGACTACAATTCGCAGTCTCCACTGCGATGACCTTAAGGGCCAGCAGGGCGCAGTCCGATACCGAAG
Source organism: Lissotriton vulgaris (assembly GCF_964263255.1). Lineage (NCBI taxonomy): Eukaryota > Metazoa > Chordata > Amphibia > Caudata > Salamandridae > Lissotriton > Lissotriton vulgaris. Next base: position 335,487,111 of record NC_141689.1, on the reverse strand, counting down.
GAGTTCGTCAAACAAGGACAGTCCCGCACATCCCGCCCCATGATCCCCCCATGAAAACTCTCGAACTCCCACATGTACGTGAAGCTGCACTCACGGGTACAGCGCCCTAGTGTTAGACCATCAGGTCGTTCTCCAAAGCAAGTGTCTCAGGCCTCGACGATCTCCCCTGATGTTTGTGGCGTTACAACAGGGCCCTTGGCACCACCGAATTCTGAGAGTTCTGTTTCCGACCCTGTACCCTGCTCCTCTGAGTCCGTGCCCTTCCCGGACTGGCTCCGCGGTGCCCCAGATAGGTCCACCACCGCCTGCAGGGCCGCCTTCCGTTCCTCCTCAGTCTGCGACACTGATGGTTTCCCAGTTCTCCTTCGGTTCTTGCGGATACGTTGCGATTTCCTGGTCGGCTGTTTCTTTTGAGCCTCCTCCGCCCTGGGTCTGGCTCCGTCCGTTCCGGCCTTGTACGTGTCCCACCATGCCCAAGCGTCTGCCGAGGTGGTAAAAAAAAGCGAGTTGTCGTCCACCACCACCCTTAGCTTCGCTGGGAAGAGAAGGGAATATTTGATGCCCTCTCCACGGAGCTCACGCTTGAGCGACAGGAAACCGGCCCTGAGTCTCTGAGTCTCGAAAGTGTAGTCCGGGAACAGGGTGACCCTGCTATTGTCCACCTGGAAGGGCCCTGCCTCTCTTGCCCTCTTTAGCAACCAGTCCCGGTCTCTGTAATGGAGCAGCTTAATCACCACTGGGCGAGGGGGCAGGCCAGGAGCCGGTGGCCGGGCCGGGACTCTATGGGCCCGTTCTAGCGAAAAGAAGGGAGAGAGTCCTTCCGGCGCTACTTCAGTGCGTAGCCAATTGTCGAGGTAGCCCACCATGTCGTCCCCCTCGGTTTTTTCCGGAAGGCCCACCAAACGAACGTTGTTGCGCCTACTCCTATTTTCAGCGTCCTCGGCCCTCCTCTCCAATATTTTCAGCCTGTCCAGAGCATCCGCCATCTGGCCCTTTAGCGTTTTGTGATCCGGGGCCAATTCTTGCAGGGATATCTCTACGCTTTTGACCCTGTCTTTAAGCTTGTCATGTTCTGCTTTCAGGAGACCTAGGCCGGTCGCTACCTGAGCAATGTCCTGCTGCAGAGCGTCTTTTGTGGTTGCGATGGCCTCCAGTATGCGGTCCTGCATGCGTTGGAGGGCAGGGTGATCATGATCCGCTCCATCCAGCGCTTCTGGGTCAGCCGCTCCATCTCCCTTCCCTTTCGGTTTCCCCATCTCGGCGACAACTATCGCTGGTCCCCCGGAGCCCCGACCAATCTCCGCGTGGTCCGTCAGCCGCTCAGGACCTCGCCTCCGGAGAACTCCCTGGGCAGTGGGGCCGGAGAGCTAGTGCACCCGCAGGGCAGTGAGCGCTGTCCAGACCTTTCTCACAAGGTCGGTTTGAGTCTTGGAGACCAGCGTCAGTGAAGGGGTCTCGAGTCCTCGGTCCACACATTTGGGGAGTGACAATCACCTCACAGAGCCTCCGCCATTTTGGGTCCACCTCGGTGAGCCTTCCTGGTGCCCCGCACAATCGCCAAATCGCCACGAAATCAAGGAAAGGGTCACCCGTGTCTCCTCACAGGATTGAGAGAGATCTTCCGGTTCAGCAATCACCGCTGGCAATGGAACATCAGGGGTTCCGGGTCTCAAGTCACCTCCGCGCTCTGCGTCACTAGTTCAGGCCTCAGGGCGCCATCTTAGATTGAAATCTATCGCCCCCGAGGCAGCTGCTAGAGTTCGATTTTCAGGGCGATAAGCAACCGTGGGTCGCCCACTCCGAGCGCCGCTGCTTCCATGGCGCCTTCAGCCAGTGGATTCACCGAATTTCGTTGGAATTTGCGTGGATTATCGGGATGATATCTGGGATCGGGCGCGGAGCTCCAGGCTCACGCTGCCTACCTCCTCGGCATCCAAGCCACGCCCCCGTGAAAGCACATTTAATAATGATGTCAGGTGCAACACTTAGATTAATATCATTAGCCCACCCAAGAAACATGTGCTAAGTGCACATTCATGTTATATTTTTGTGATGTGTAAAGGTGTAGCAAAACACAAAAACAGAGAAGGCCCTCTGACTGTCTGTGCTTAAACAAATCCCTGCAACTCCTGCTGGTGCAGTGAGGGGCTCTTGTGCACACAAATGCTTGTCCCTACAGACATGGACAGCTTCCTGCAAGTATGCTTAGGCACAACTCACTGCATCCAGTTGGCTCTCCCTATAGAGATGATCAGACAGAGCCCACTCCAGATTTCACAGACAGTTCCTTGTAAACCCAGACTCTGCTTCCTTTAGAGATAGAGGCTCCTTGTAATACAACTTTCTGCAACTATAGAGAGCTCCCGCTGAGCTTCCTCCAGACACACAGATACATTTGCCTTCAAACACTACAGGAAACGTCTTGCAGGCACATATGCAGCTCTCTGCACTTGCAGATACAATGTGCTTAACTGAAGCACAACTCCGTCAGAAAGTACCCCCAACGAACATCTGCATTCTGAACCTACTGTAGTCTAAATTCAGAGAAGAAGATACTCCCTGCAGCCATAAAGATACTCCGACCCCACTGATAGAGGCCCTGCTCTAAAAGTAAGGATGACTACTGGTAAATGCGTGTTTCTTACTGTAGAATGTCTGCTCTCAGTGAGGACTGGCACTTAGTGAATCAAACCTTTCAGCATCAAACACACTGCAAAACATGGTTGCGCAGCTTAAACATAGTCTCTGAAGCTAAGGGCAGCTGCAGTATTTTGGTAAGTGAGACGGTGCTTTTTTAAATAGCCAGGAACACTTTTATTGTATGCTGAAGGCTGTGTTGCAATATAGTCCTGTGACCATCACAGTCGGCACTAGAGAAGAGCTCATGATATGGTCTGGCAGTGCTTTAATTGGAAATATAGAAGTGGAGGCACTCATTATTCACAGCACCTGTTTTCTCCTCAGAGGTGCCGGTGCTCTCCTAATAAATGTGTTGCAGCAGTGTTGAAAAGTGCAGGTTCTCTCCCTCTTAAACTATAGAAGTGCAGATACTCAGTACCGGACAGTCCTGGCTCATTTAAAGTGCTGTTTCTGACTGAGTGCGTTTTGGGACTGAGTCTCATCAAAGGGGGCAGAGTTTGGAGCATTCAATGGAGTCTGCTGAAAGCTGGAGGGCTGAACGATCTCTCAGAGGCCAGGGGATTGTGGAACTGATGCAACTCTTGTTAGTGGCAGTAGCTACCCAATGCTGCAACTGCACTGCCCTCTACAACACGGACAGAGACAGCACATGCAGTGACCCTGAGGAGCATGTCCAGCAGTGAAGTGGCCCATACCGGTGGCTGCTCCATGCAGCCTGGCTATCCCCCTGTGAGAGCAGCATCACTTATGTTTACTGCTGCACTTGCAACTTGTAGTACAAGGGATATTGTGCCAAGGCAGTGGCACAGGCACAACACCACTAGCCTTCTCTAAATGAGGACCAAAACTAAGGCCCGTCCAAAATCATGACCATGCAGCAAAAGAAAGCGTAAGAGGTCATCTTATCTCCCACGAGATATTATACAGTCAGGGGCATTTTACCAAAAAGGTATACAGCGCAGTATGTCACCTTCCAGCAATCTCCGAAGGCATTTCCATCTTTCTATGTGTGCTGCAGAGTGCAGCACACATAGAAAGAGGAAGTAATGAGAAAAAATAAAGATATTTCTTCTTGTTACACCTCCCGTCATATTCTGATGCATTACCAGGTCTACCAGGATTGGTAAATCTGAGAATGCTTCAGAATCCATGGGTGGATGAGTCGGAACACCCACTCTCCACCCATGGAACGCTTTCCCAGGGCAGAGTAACCCAACACAGCAATTTGCACTGTGTTACTCTTGATTTATCAAGCCTCTCAGGACCACGCAAGGTAGCCTTGCATGGCTTGATAATTCAAACATAAGCGTTGTGCTGCTTTTGCACCCAGTTGGGTGGCACAGAAGTGATGCAACCTATGATAAATAATATGCCCCTTTGAGTAGGACCATGGCCTATGCTCAAAATCACCTCTCCTTGGCCACAGACAAAACTGAGCTGGCTGGCAGCAGCTAAATGCCAACTGCCGGCTACCTGCTGAGAGCAGTTACACATAACAGCACATCACAAGTGAGTGTCCTCAAAGAAACACTGAATTGCATGAGGACATGGTTTCAATGTGGTAATGCGGGAGCAATGGATAATTTGCTTTAGTCTAACCCCCGATGAGTGACACTTGGCAGGACTGCATCGTTTTGCCATGGGCTAATGAAAGGAAAAATGAGAAGCCTCTAAAACAATGGGCCACATGTATGTAGCTTTTTTCAGTTGCAAATGGAACACTTTGCAGAATCGGGCCATTGCGACCCCCAAAAAAGCAATTTCCAATGTACAAAACCCTATATTGTGATTCGGTAACCTATTACCAAATTGCATAATGGGTTAGAGACTCTGTATTAGGAAGCCTGATGGGTGTCCCTTCCCATTAGCGAATCGCAGTGCCATGTATAAATGTTTTGCGTCCGAAATGTGGTCGCCATGCATTCGCTTTTTAACACCAATATCAATTTGGTGCTAATGCATTCACAAATGTTTCATAGTAAATGAATGCAAAAACGTTTTTTAAAAGCAGGCATCGGTGCCAGAGACCACTGCCTGCTCTTAAAAAATGAAAAGAATACTTTTCATTTTTATTTTTGAAACGCATCCCATTTTCCTTTAAGGAGAACAGCCTGCATTTAAAAAAAAATTGCTTTATTCAAAAGCAAACGCAGACATGGTGGTCTGCTGTCCCCAGCAGGCCACTATCCCTGTGTTTTTTAGCGATTCCTAATGGGTCGCAATTTGCGACATACCTCATGAATATTAATGAGGTATTTACAAAAACAAGTTGGACGGACCTGTCTAGCAAAATAATAAAAACAGGTGGACCTGGCTGGTCCCGCAGAGTCCAGAATAGGTTCTCAGACGGTTGAGCTCTTCAACACAAATAGTGAGGCTAAGGGTCTCCCGCCCGCAGGTCCTGATTTACGTTCTATTCTCGTAACCAATGTAAATTACTGCAGGTGGACACGAAATACGGTCAGTCCACAAGGCATAAGCTAGCACACCTTAGCGTGTGTGCTGCTTGAAATGCACATACACGTGGCATAATTACTTTTTGACACTCACTTACAATTTTTCACCTACATCACATTTTTAATTCACTGTGAGTAAGGTCCTGAGGAAAGCCCAACACAGTTTTTTATGGTCTGAAACATGTCGACCTAACAGATAACTGAGACTCAACTAAATAAGTCTCCTGTAGTTATCCACCTGTTTTTATTATATCCTGGGCCACTGGGAATAAAAAATATATAATCAGTTAGAGTCCCAGAGATATTTGAAATACACCACTTCATCATCCTTTCACCAAAAAAACCCAGCTCCACTGTAATCAGGTGTCGCAGCATAGCTGAGTAGCATTCGGCTACTCAGCTGGGAACCCGATGATGAAGCATGACACCAACTAGGTTGGTGTGTGAGGGTTCTTCTAACAAACCCCTTCTGTGCCGGCCCACAACCAGTCCTAGCTCTCTCTTTTGTTTTTATATTAATGAGGTATGTCATTTGTGAGCCACTGGGAATCTCAAAGGACATTCTAAAGATTTCATACAGTCCTCTTCGGTGAGTGCTGTCACTGTCCAAAGTATGTCCAGGGGAGCAAGTTCCATGATAGATTTTCAGGACAACTCTATAAAATAAATCAAGGCTCTCCTCTTTGAACAACACCAGGGCCCATATTACAGAAGTGCCCCGGGGGCACAATGGGCATTGTGCCCGCTTTGTGAGCTCATGGGGCACTTTGGCATTACAGAAGGGGCCGCAGACGCTTTTAGGACCCTTTCTGTAATACAGATAGCACTGGGGCATATCTTTGTATCAGAGCCATCTCAAGAGAGCGTTCCCTCATTTACATGGGGATATGGCCCCATTCAAATGAGGGATTCTCTTTAACTCTAAACCCGTGCCATATATTGATGAGGGCGCAGAGGGAAAAAAATGTCAAGAGGAGAGCACTGGCAGTGTGCCACAAAAAGGTGGAGCACTGACAGTGTGCCCCTTGATGGCATCCCTCTGGAGGAGGGACATCCCCCTGCTGGCGGGTGCAGTCACTCACTGCACCTGCCTGCAAGGGGATCTCTCTTCCCTCTTTAAAGTGTATCCGGTAACGCTTGCAGAGTGAAACACAGAGCGGCTTTGAAGCAGCCGCTCTGTTTTTCCCTTGTATGTGCTGTCCCCAGGGCAGCACAGGTAAGCGGCTGCCCTGAGGACAGTGCATTCAACCTTATAGGCGCCATTTCCCTGTTTGCACCTGGAGCACCTGTTCGAAGGTGCGCAGTGGCGCAAACATGGAAAGTGCGCCTGCTACATATTAGGGCCCCTGACCTACAAACCTCTTACTTTGTCATGTTCACTCTAATCGCATACCAACTACAACCAGCAAGAACTACTCATGATCCTCAAGGGTTACTGTACATATTTTGATATAAATATGTGTGATGCACTTCCTCATTCACTGCACCTTTATGTGCTTGTATATTTGGGATTTCTTACCGATATGTTCTGGCTTAATTGTGATGAGCTCACATGCCTTTTGTACGTGAATATTAACATACATGTCAACATTTTAGAGGAGGAAAGTGTTTTAAAAAAATAATTGGGAGAATGTATTTCCCCCATTGATCTCTATTGAAGTCTGAATCGGGTCTATTGGCATGTATGATGATATTTTAAATGTGTTTGTGATTTGCTTTGGTTTAATTATAAAGTGCCCTGATGCTGCCTGGCCAGTGCTTAATTTGAGCCAGTGGCTTCCGGTGCTCTGCAACGGCACTTAATTGTTAACACCGGCAATTATGGCAGCTCCTGCATGGGCACTGTTTGTGTTATTTAGAGATGAGCAGAACAACTGTTATTTATTAATTTAATATACAATAAAAACAACGAATACCTGCAGTTCAATCCATTTTTATAGTTTTGGGGGACTCAAGTAGTCTGCGTATTCAAACTCACACACATGTACTACCATTGGCATCTCAGGAGTGGGTGGTGCAAGGTGCAATGGCTTCCTGATGAGGCCCCTGGCACTTACTTTTGTTACAAATTAACCACTGCGCCTGGCCATGTCTGCACTGTATAAAATCACAAAAAGAAATAAATAACAAGCATTTCCTGCTGCTTGTCCTTGTGCTGCTACATAATCTCATCATGATCCTTCTGTATCTTTACTTCCTGGGCCTGCTCACCCTGTTGCTTATCTTTTCGGCCATCCTGTTCCTAGCCCTGTGGCCTGGACCTACAGGCTGTGATCATCCTGGTCCTGATGACCCTCGTGCTGATCCTCCTTTTCCTCTTCACCCTGGTCCTCTAGGGCCTGGTATGCAGGGTCCTGATCTCCTTTGTCCTGACCTTCCTGGTTCACTTAGTCCTTTGTTTCCTGGTCCTCCCAGAACTTTTCTTTCTGACTCTGCCTGCGGCCAAGGTCATGCTATTCTTGTTTTTCATAGTCTTTCTTCTTTTTTTAAGGTCTGTGCCCATTGCCCCTGATCCTCTTGGTCTGGTTCCTTATAGTTTGGGTTCTCCTGGACTTGATATTTTGGTCCTGGCCGTTCTTGTGCTATTGTGGTTTGTACCATACACTTTGCCTTTTGGCCATCATAGCCCTTCCTGGTTTCCCCAGTCTTGGCCCATTTGTCCCTGTTCCTTTCTGGTCCTCTAAGTCCTAGTCACCTTGTCCTGGTTCTCCTCACCGTCAACATCTTAGCCCAGGTACCCGAGGTCCTGGTCCATCTTGCTTCTCATGTCCTGACACTCTTAGTCTTTGCCCTCCTGGTTTGGGTTGTCTTTGTTCTCCAGGATATATTTCTTTTCCATTTAGTCCTACTGGTACTGTAGCCTTTGATCCAGGTCCTCCAGAGACTGATTATTTTGGTCCTGGTCCTCTTGCCCACCAGCCCATAATTGTTAATTCCACTTGGTCTTCTAGATTCTAGTTGACCTTTTTAATTCAGATCATCCTCACCCTAGTCCTGCTACTTGTAATCATTACTCTGACCCTCTTTGTAATCCAAGCCCTGGTCCCCTAGGTCCTGATCTTCATGACTCTCTTAGCTCTGTTTCTGGTCCTCCTGGTCATTATCCTTTAAGTTACTAATCCTCTAGCTCTGGTCTACTGGGTGCCCTTGGTACTGTCCCCCTTGATCTTGCTAATTCCTGCATTGCATATCCTCGTATCCTGGACATACTGGCCTTTACCCTTTAGCTTTTGATCTTTGTAGTCCTCTTCAATTCAATTTCAAAGCTTTTATTCGATTTGTAAATACAAATCATACAAGCAAAAACTTATAAAACAATTCATTACATTAAAATTATTTTAAAATGCAAGCTTAAACAAGAGAAATCCGGAATATTTCATATGGGCAAAGAACATATACTAACAAGCACTAGACATCAAATCATGATTGGAGATGTAAGAATAAACTAGTAAGTGCGGGGATCATACGCGTACAGACAGGAATAAAGAAATTATCGCATGAAGTGCTTATCCTGGCAGCTGTACATTTTAAAACAAACCCAAAGCTAAAGACATGGGACATTGTAAATTGCAAAGTAAATTTAAGGACAGGTTGGTACAGACAGGACGGTGTGAAAATATAGCAGCACTAAACACTTCCTGGCAGCTGTACCATTAAAAATGCTAGAAGTCGGGGGAGCATACATGTACAGACAGGATTAAAAGTAATTATCACACAATCTGCTCTTCCTGGCAGCTGTACATTTTACGTCAAACCCAGAATAAAAAGGCATTTTGCATAAATATTTGCCGCATGCTGTAAAAAAGACAAGTAAGTACAGACAGGAATATATAAAATCATGGCAATACAATACATTTCCTGGCAGCTGTACATTTCAGAATAAAAGTGGCAACACAAAAACAAATGTCCGCATTTTCTAGGGCTGATAGTAACGCAAGGGCATTCTTAAAAGACCGTATATTGTATTTGATAAAAATAGGTTTTAAGTACCTTAATCTTAAAAAGTGATAACATTTGCAGAAAAGTAGAAAATGGCAGCAACTCTGGCGTGAAACGTTGTCACAAGGGCAGGGGGTTTCTGATTTAAGTTTCTGTACTGGGAACGCAACAAGATGATGTACGATACCCAACCTGACACGAGTTAGGACAAATTGATGAGATGGACGGCTGACTTTTAAGAGGTACGCTTGGAACCCCGATGGTAAATTAAGTTCCTTATAGAACTTCACAATAGCCAGCTTGCCATATACCTCATCACGCCCTTTCTTTTTGTACATTAAAAAAGTTTGTTTAATTTCTTTTTTAGGGATTTCGACCGCCAGTTCAGGATTAAGGAGAACATCAATATCAAACAGAGTTTTGTACCAGAAGTGGATATATTTCAGCCAAAGGATGCGTGATGAAAAGTCCAATCCTATACAATCAAGAATAATTTCTTGAGTGAATCGAGTCTCTGACTTAGCCCAAATAGAGTGCCACAATAAGAGTGGGCGAACGGCTGCTAAGTCAGAAATAAACTCGACCCCAACCTCGTCATAGATTAATTGAACAGAAGCAGAATGGGGGACACATAACACTCTTTTTAAAAACTTATTTTCATCTTTTTGTAGGGGAGTGCCATCTATGTGACCCCACACACCCGCCCCGTACAATGCCGAGGGAACACAGCGTATGTTGTAGATGTTAATCATATCTCGGATGCTTCTCGATCCGAGTTTGGAAGCAAATCGAAATACGCTGCTGGTAGTTCGCATCATTTTCATCCTGATATTATCAAGCTCGGATTTCCAAGACCCATCGTTGGCATAGGTGATTCCTAAGTAACAGAATGTTTTAACTTGTAGCATTTTGTCACTATCTAAGTAAAAACTGGACTTCAGTTTATTAGCTGACTGACCACACAACATGACATAGGTCTTAGATTTATTTACACAGAGTCTCCTATTTTGTATAAACAGCATAAAACTGTCAATGAGACGCTGTAAACCTATCTGGGTGCGGGATAAAAGGACGGCGTCATCCGCATATAATAAGATTGTGACAGGTTTGCCTCCAATCAGCGGATTCTGATCCTCCTGGCCACCATTCTACTGCTACTTGCACGTATGGCTTGGCAACAACTTGTCCTGCCACATATCATCCTAGCATTTCTTAGTTCTGATTTTCTTTGACCTCCAGTTCATGCTAGTCTAAAAACATCCTAGTCCTGTACTTCCTGATCCTGGTTTGGCTGGTCATCATTTCCTTGTGCTTCTGCCCCTAATTGTTTGCATCTGAGTCTCCTGTTTCACAGGTCCCCAGTGCTGTACATTTTCATCCTCCTCACCGTAATTCTTGTCCATCAGTCCTCCTGGTCCTGCTCCCCTGGTTTATCTGGTCTCCTTGTTTGCCTGTTCCTAATCCTTCTGATCCTGGTCACTTCTTCCATGTAGTCCTGGTAGTTCTGGTACTCCTTTGTTTTGTCTTCATGTGTCGGGTCTTCTGGTGCTAGGTACATTGGTCTAGCTTTCCCTAGCCCTCCTAGTCCCGGGTCAACCTGCCCATCCTACTAGTCCTCCTAGTCTTCTGGTTTGCCTATTCTACCATGTTACTGTCTAACTGACCACAGGCTCCTCTATCACGGCACTCCTAGTAATTGTACGATTGGGTCATGTCTTCCTCATCCCTCTGGTCCACCTAGCTCCCATGTTGCAGGTCACCTGGGTTCATGTTGTTCTTGTTACCCTGGTTTAGGATCCCCCTAAGTCTGACACTCCTGGATCTTCTGATCCTGGTCCCATTGGACCTTGACTTTACCTGCCTTTTAACCCCCCGGTTATTCTAATCTAAGGTTCCAGGTCCTGCTAGCTCTGGTTGACGTCTTCCTGGTCCTGGCCCTTTTGCTTCTGACTCCTTGGCCATCCTTGATCTGATAACTGTGGACTTGGCCCTCCTGTCTCTAGTCCTTTTTAGTTCTCGTCTGGCGATAGAGCACGCATGTGCTCCTTGCCTGCGAGAGCTATAGTCAACAAGTCAGTTTCAAGAAGTGGACTCGAGCTCCGCTCCTCATTTCCATTGGGTAGAGTCAGCGTTTATGGTAAAGGCTGGCTTCCCATTGGAAAAGAGGGTTTTTCGTTGCCTCCCTTTGGCTTTGGTCCGGCCCACCCGGACTGGCTTGTCTGCTTCACGGCTGTTGTGAAGACTTTTCTTATCTGCTTGTTTATTTCACAAGCAGATAAGAAAAGCCTTCACAACAGCTGTGAAGCGGGTGTGCTACAAGCTGGCTCCTCATTGGCAATTGTACCAGCTCCTCCCTTCCTTTCCCCCCACCCAAAAGCAAACTTCCCAGAGTTGCGCTCGTCAGTGCGTGGGTGTCAGGAAGCCCGAGGCGCAGGCGCGGAGCCATATTCCTCCACAGTATGCCTCCTTGTAGTGCTAATGACGTACTGCACAGCAAGGTCTCCCAAGTTTAACCAGCGAAAATGTTGCCAGAGACAGTTACCAAAAAGCACCCTGCTCCTGGTGCTCGAAGCGCTGCTCTCTCAAAGGACTTGGATGATTTTGCACTGCTGATGAACCGCACAGCAGGATTACCCGAGCGCGGATCCACTGGAAGCGCAGGGTGTGCTCCGGCCAGTCACCCGCAGCCCGACACATTGCGCTTGCATCTCACACCCGAGCTGTTCTTCAGAGGAAGGAAAGTGATCTCACTTCAGCTGTGCTTGAATCATGTCAGCCTTTTTTTTCCTTTCACTATTCTGTAACTTGTGTGCGTGTTTTTTGAAGGCGGTGCAACAGGAACAAAACTGCAAAGCCCACTGTGTCCGGGATCAGAAACATGTAGTGACAGGCGGGGACGATCCGTTTGTGACCAGCGGTTCTGCTAACTTCTACTTCAAGGTCCCGAGCAGCAATTTCCCAACATCTGAACTCCTTCTAGCTCCTCAGCTGCGCACAATATTCTGTTTCCAATCATTACCGTGTAACCATGAGTAGATGGCCCTCCACATTGTGATACATTACCAAATGCACGTAAGGGAAAGGCACTCCGATTTATCCCACGGTTATTATTCTGGATTAAAGAAAATCTAGGCATGCAGCGCAGACAAAAATGTCACAACGCCGCAGCACTTTCTCTGACAGTCCGCAGATTGCTACGGGGGACAATGCGTAATTTGTAAAAGAAAGACTGCCGGTGCCCTAGGCTCTGCTCAGAAGGCAGCGGCTGCTGTATTTGATCGTTGGTGCCTAAAATACAATGGCTGGAAGTCTTTAATTCACCCCCAGGGACCCCCTGCCCGCACCTTTTTCTCGCATTGCAGGTTCTTGCTTTCTCTCTTTGGGACAGTGTAGCCTCTCTTTTCTTCCTCCTGTTTCAGATCTATGTGTTTTCCCTTTCTTGCACTTGGAAAATTTCTGATGCGGAAAAAAAGTGCCAGTCTCCAAAAATAAATGCTGGTGGCCGCCACCTGCTCAAATTAGGCACTGATTGGGGAAATATATTAAACCTCGCTACACAGATTTTCGCACTTACTTGCTGGGGGCAACCTTCATCTGCTGGTCCTCGCCCCCCAGGCTGTTGTAAGGCCACTGTGCTGACAGGTCCGCGGAGCGTCGTGAGGGGAACGGCTGCTGACCGTCGCAGCAGAAACCAAAACTACAACTCCCAGGAGCCCCAGTCTCAGCCCAGGCGCCTGCCATTTGTGTCATCAGGCAGCGCCAGGGCTCTTCATAAGGGCAGCCGGTGTTCCGCAGCGCAGGACGCACGGGCGGCGACGGGCTAAGCCTGGGCAAAGGGAGGGCCATCTGTGGCCATCAGGGGTCAGAAGAGGCCGGGCAGGGCCATCCCCCTAAAATCCCATATTGCGGTCAAGTCTTCATTTGTATGTGAGTAATTATACGTACTGTGAACATTGTATACATTAGAAAAGCCCCTTATTCAGGTACATTTGGAACTTGACACTCGGGGCTACCCCATATAATATGGAATAACCTTCTGAGGACTTAAAGTGTGAACTGAAAGATAATATTATTCTGGTAAAGATTATATCGTAGATACAATAGTGGTTATATTTTTAGTTTTTTATTCTTATATTCAGTTACAGCATTCATTTATTATCAAGGTACAATCTTGTGTAGTTATAACTTATATTAGGACTGAGGTGATGTGCTGACCAGTTGGTTTTAATTCCTCCCTGAACCAGATTATTTTACTGCCACTAACAATCAAGTTCTGGGTCCTTTTTGAATTGATAGTGTTTCCTAATGGCAGGACGGAAAGTTGGTGGTGGCCCAGGGATGGTTGGGACCTTAGATGCTTATCTGATTAGGGTAGAGTCAGTCATTAACAAGGAAATCAGAATGACAGAACGCAGACTATCTCTGGACCCCGCCTACAGCAGGTTATCCGCCACTCCAGCCCTCTCAGATATCCAGAATCAAATCACTTCTCCCCCTGGTCAAGAAAAGTCCCCTCAGATAGCGGTATTAAATGGTAGTACACTATCTGGGACTCCAGAACTGATATCTAATCCGGTCAAGTATAAATTACGGGGAAGAACACAGAAGCAAAAGCTGGCTTCTACCCGCCCCAAAAAATCCATTGTTATCCCGAAAAAAGTCAGGGTACCCAAACAGGGACACACAGCTTTAGGAAATAAAGGGGTAACAACGGTGGATATACATGACACAGGAAAGGGGGACCAGAGAGATCTAACCAATATTGCCCAAGGTGAAGGAGGAATATCGAACACTGGGCTTGGTGAGGGAGATTTCTGGTGGAAACTAGAGGGTATGGTGAAAACCTTGCTGGAACCCATCGTATTAAAATTGTGTGGGGTAGAATCTAGGTTACTGATTCGGGAGTCTTCGCTGGCTAATTTTTTGAACGCAACTGGCACAGCAGACATGCAGAATACTAACACTCCACCCCTATGTACAATGGAAAGAATAGCTGGCAACAATGGCATAGTGGCTGAATCAGCTCCAAATAGTACTAGGCCAATGATTACAGGTGGCACCAGTAACCCTACTGGAAAATTAAGAGGAAAAACACCTTTAACACACCCCGTAGGCACCAGGAGGAAATCTCCTATACCAGACTCAACTCAGAGGTCAGATGAGGGACCCAGTGTGGTTCGAAGACCAATGGTCATCGACCTCCCGCCAGAAACCACCCCATATGTGGTTATACTGAGCCATGCCCCTGCCCTTCCACCAGGACAGTCTGAAAGTTACGAACAACTGCTGAACAAGACAGTGTTTTGGCTTAGCCAAAATACCCCTGATAGAGTGAATATCATAAATAACATAATAATGGTACGCAGGGTTAATTGGATCGGTAGCTCTAATGAGATAGGGAGCGAGGATTGTATCATCGTCAATTTTGACAATCCTCATACTGCGGGCCGTTTACAATCAAGAGGCACCCGTCCACAGCTGCTGCAGGGTACTGATATTGAATTATTACCGTTAGGGTTTTTCTATAGGCCACTACCATGGAGGAACCCGGTAAGATCTAATCGAGAGGAAAAGTGGCGGAGAGGAGACTGGTCTAGCGTGAGATCCTTCTCCGATCGTGCTCCCCCGTTACCCCAGATCACACACAGCAATTTAACCACCACCGGGCGCAGACTCCCATTCCATAACAGGTATGGCCTGGAAACTTGCGATTGACTTGAAGTAACCAGTGACTTGGGAAGAGGGAGGATGGATGATACAGGAGCTGTAGTGGACAGATCACACAGGGGGAGTTCAAACAATGTTATATCTTGGAATATTGCAGTGCTACCCGATAAGATAGTGAACCTTAGTTGGATTGCTTATATTAAGCAATTTCTGATAATTTGTTTGCAAGAAACATGGTCGGTTGAATGTGATCTCCTTCTGGAAGGATATACGGCACATTTTGTTCCAGCAGCCGTTTCCAACAGGGGAAGACCAAAGGGGGGACTGGTTATTTATGTCTCTGTAGCTTTGGCATGCAAAGTACGTACAGTCCCTTCCTCTAATCCGGGTATTCTTGCTTTAACTTTAATAAAAGGGAATTGTATGGTAGGTCTGGTACATTTTTATAATTCACTCACTTCATGTTCGGATCGCAGTCATTTGCTTGCTCTGAATGCTTTTATCAATAAGTCTATGAGCCATAGCCTACACAATCTTATGGTGATGGGTGATTTTAATGTACATCCCTGTGGTAACCCCCTATCTGCTTGTATTTCTGAGCTGAGCTGTTCTCGAACTCAGGGATTTCATTTTGAGCACTCATCCGAGGCGGCGCTGCTTAATGATTTGATGAATGATTTTGATTTGACACCCACCATGGCTTTGACTGACCCTTATACTAGATTTGAGGTACCAACTTTTAAGGGCCATGGGAAGGGGACATTTATTGACTTTGTGCTGATTTCATCTCCATTGCAGTCATTTGCGGACTCTTTTTTAATTGAGGAGAACGAATTCAGTGATCATAACTCCCTTTCACTGCACTTAACAGGTCCCTGGGTTATAAAAATAGGGTCAAACAATAACCAGGGACAATTGAGTACAATAGATGGAAAGCGCAGACTCAGATGGACCCAACTTACCCCTGAGTTGTTTTATAAGGATATCAAATCTGCGTGTGCAGATGAAATTATCACCTGCACACAGGGAGGGCAACAACAAACGAAGGTGTTAGCAGCTTTCCAGATGATTTCAGATAGGGTTACGGAACTGTTATCTGTACCAGCTAAGAAACAGTCTAATGTGGGTCCTAAATGGTTTGATCTGCAATGTTCAAAAACAGCAAGAAGTTTAAGGGCAGCCTTAGCCTCTAACCCTAGAGTGCAAGCTGACGTAATAGTTTGTCGCAGGGACTATAAAACAGCGTTAGCTAAACGGAAGGAGACCCTAAGGAATGAGGCATGGAACGAGTTACTAGATCCTGAAACTCCCAAGAACAGTTCTAAGTTTTGGAGTACATAAAAAAACATTTCTTGTCCAGGAGACGGGAGATAGTCTCGAATGTCATATACCCAAGGAGGATTGGGAGGCTCACTTTGAGCATATGTATGCCTGCCCCTTGGAAGAGAATGACAGATTGGTACCTGATTTTAATGGCAATAAAATTATAATTGGCAGGGGTGAAATATTTGAAGGAATTCTAGGCTTAACAGCGGGAAAGCACCTGGCCCAGATGGAATCCCCCCGAACTTATATAAGTCTGACCCTTCTTTCTGGGCTCCAATTTTGGAATCTGTTTTTAATGCTGCGGTTCAAAGTGGATGCCCACAGTCTTGGGGGGTTTCCAATATTGTACCTGTTTTTAAAAAAGGGGATAAAAGCAGCCCACACTGCTATAGGCCCATATCTCTCTTAGACTCCATGGTGAAAGTTATGGGAAGGGTTCTCCTGCAGAGACTTACTACATGGGTTGAAGACAACAACATCATGTCCGTCTCCCAGTACGGTTTCTGTAGGGGACGCTCCACAACCACCCAATGCCTTAACCTTTTTCTAATATTAAGTAAATATACAGTGGCATATAAGGGGACCATCCACCTTGCCTTCATGGACCTGTCCTCAGCTTTTGACTGTGTGAAACAGGCAGAAGCTGTGGCGGTTCATGAGGACAAAGGAGGTTGATGTTGATATCGTGAACTTTCTAGAAGATTTACATAGACATACCAGAGCAAATGTTAGATTCTCTCAAGATCTGAGTGTGACAAAGGATTTTAATATCAAAAGGGGAGTCTGACAAGGATGTATTTTGGCTCCCTTTTTGTTTAACTTTTATATTAATGACCTAGATAGAGACTTACAGGAGGTGGGGGCTGACTGTCCCAGAGTTGGACGTCGGGGTATTCCGGTCCTATTATATGCGGACGATGCGGTCCACATATCGAGGACCGAAAAAGGCCTACAAGCTCTTTTAACTGCCTTCAAGTCCTTCGTGACAGACAGGGACTTAACAATTAACAATTCTAAATCGTTTATCATGCAGGTAGGCAAGCCATCAAGACGGAATTTCCAATTTAATGTGGGCGATGCATTAATTCCCATATCTACCACATTCTCCTATCTTGGAGTCCTCTTTGACAACAAGTTAAACTGGGGTCCGCATGTTTTAAAAAAGAAAGGGGATGTTGCAAGGGTGAATGCATCAATATTTAATTTTGCATCTAAATTGGGAAAAAGCCTACCGGGGCAATGTTGCAACTTTACAATGCCAAATCGTGGCTATAGCAACATTTGGCAGCGAAATTTGGGGGTATATTTGGGGAGAGCAACTTCAGACAGCGGAGAAATTTTTTTTAAACGTCTACTGTGTCTCCCGCAAGGTACGTCCAACCTAGCCGTCCACGAAGAACTGGGGGTCCAGTATGTCAGTGATATTTTTTCCCTGCGTCCACTGTCCTGCTGGCTAAAATTATGGTTGAACCCTGATATCCCCCTTACTCACATGATTTTAAAAGACTGTCTGTGTATGGACAACTCTTCTGCTATACCCTGGCTGAAATATTTGAAGACAAGTTTCCTAAGCCTAGGGCGGGATGAGCTATTTGAAACCCCTGATTGCATTACTAAGAAGGATGTGGAGGCAATAAAAACGACATTTCTCATGGAAAGGAGAACAATGAGGGAAGCCGTAGAGGTTCAGAAACCGAGTGTCAGGACATATGTTATGTTAAAAACAACTCCACACACTGAGCCTTATTTAACGGGCTCCCTGACCTCATATGAGAAATTTTTATTAACTAGTTTTCGAATGAATCAATTTTATTATCTGCTTGTTAGGCCACAAAAAACAATTTTTAGCAAAGAAGCAGCTCCCTGCGGATGCGACGGAAAGTCTCTGCAGGATATGCTGCATTTTATGTTTTTATGTAAATTATATGAATTTTCCCGCAAACGCTATCTGGTACCGCTTTTAAAGAAACTTAACTTTTGCCAGATCAGACCTGCTATGATGTATTTACAATTACTACATAGTGATAGCATTCTTTTTGTATTAGAATTTCTGAAATCAATTGTAAAGTACAGAAAATGCTTGGTTAGGTCTCGTAGCGAACACAGCGCGTCAGCGCTGTGTCTCCGCTCGAGATCTTTTGTTAGCGACTGTGCTTCCCAGGAGACAGTTTCGGCCACGCGCATCCTTGGAGCCGATTTGAAACTGGAACGCGCGCTGTGGCCAGGCGCTGTCTCCTGGGAAGCGCGAAAACACCATACACGCATGCGCATACACACACACACAAACACACACACGAACGCCCATGCACGCACGCACATACATACAGAGACACACACCCCGCACACATACACGCACACACACGCGCACGAGTGCACCCAGCCCCCCCCCCTCGCACACATGCATACACACACAAGCACTCACACAGGAGTACACCGACCCCCCCTTCTCCCCCCTCCCTTTTCAACTTACCGGGCCAATCAAGCATACGGAAGTGCCGGGGAGGAAGTCGCTCGGTGCTGAAGGGCGGGGCAAGTTTTTCCGGGCGGTGATACCTCTGTAGAACGGAAACGGTGCATGACGCAGACCTACGAGAATCCCACGGCAAGATACACGAGCATACGGAAGTGCCAGGGAGGAAGTCGCTCGGTGCTGAAGGGCGGGGCAAGCTTTCTGGGCGGTGATACAGCTAAAGCCCCTCCTCCCCCCGTTTCGTGTTGTAGGGACCGGAATAAAACTTATTATAAGTACCTGCGTGTATTTTTACTGCTCCGCATGTAGAAGAAAAACATTTTAAACAACGCATGTGCATGCAACCCAGGGGTTAAAGTAGCTCCTTCTGCGCCGTGATTGGCTACCATCCTACAAAACGTATGGAGTGAGCTTCTATAGGCCCGGTCACGCGCACCAAGCTCTGTACACCGCGACGAGTCGCTCCGAGCAACACTTCGAGCCTCTAGCCTCGTGCCTTGTGTGTTTCACCTATATATTTAATAACTCGAACATTTTATGTAGGGCAACTGCCCTTCAAAGGCAATAGTATTTTTTTGTTTTTTACGATGATGAGTTGTAACACATTTTAGACTTGGAATACACAGGCAGAAACTCTAGAGAAAGGACCACTGGAATTATGCGGAAGACCAAATAATATGGCAGGGTTGACTTAATTTTGCACCAAGACAAGACAAATTATGTAGAGTTATGCAGTACATTTTATGATAGTTTACACATAGTTACACTTATCTGTGCAAGGATGTTACCTCGTTGGTAGTAGTTTAACAACATAATTCAGCAACAAGCAGCTGAAAGTGAAGCCTTTGTGAAGGGCTTTCCGAACACTTGTTGCCACATTTTTTGTCAAATTTGATCCGTTTGAGCAAAAAAAAGAAAAACACAATAGTTTTGTTAAAATCTGCAGATTACACCGCGACGAGTCGCTCCGAGCAACACTTCGAGCCTGTAGCCTCGTGCCTTGTGTGTTTCACCTATATATTTAATAACTCGAACATTTTATGTAGGGCAACTGCCCTTCAAAGGCAATAGTATTTTTTTGGTTTTTACGATGATGAGTTGTAACACATTTTAGACTTGGAATACACAGGCAGAAACTCTAGAGAAAGGACCACTGGAATTATGCGGAAGACCAAATAATATGGCAGGGTTGACTTAATTTTGCACCAAGAAAAGAGAAATTATGTAGAGTTATGCAGTACATTTTATGATAGTTTACACATAGTTACACTTATCTGTGCAAGGATGTTACCTCGTTGGTAGTAGTTTAACAACATAATTCAGCAACAAGCAGCTGAAAGTGAAGCCTTTGTGAAGGGCTTTCCGAACACTTGTTGCCACATTTTTTGTTAAATTTGATCCGTTTGAGCAAAAAAAAGAAAAACACAATAGTTTTGTTAAAATCTGCAGATTATGTAGCAGATGATGTATTACTTGGCAAATTCCTAATCGCATAGTCTGCAGGGGAAGTCATACCGGGGAGTTCGGGGTGTTGTGAGTGTACACGGTAAATCTCACACGCAGCGTGCACTGAGCACCACTGTCGGTATCACACGAGCTCGGGGCACAGTGAGTTCTGGCCAGTAACACGGACCCAGCGTGCAAGGTGCACAAGTCTGTTGGGGAAGGCATTCCCACAAGAGCTTTGGGTGTTCGAGTGTGGAAGGCCAGCCACACAAGCTCACAGCTGGGAGTGTCCGGGGCCAGGGACACAGCGTTGCGCACGGCGCACCACTAACTTTGCAGCGCACATGAGTTCGGAGCACTATAGGTGTGAGGGCCAGTCACAAGGACTCACGGTGCACTTCTGTGCGTCTGTAGTGGAAATCCTACCCATCGGAGATTGAGGCACTCAGTATGCAGGGCCAATCAGCGGGACATAGCCCGGGGGCCCGACAGCCCACTGGCCGTGCCACGCACACAGCACGGTGCACCACTGCGCGCCCAGTCACGCGCACAGCGGGCACCCTCCGTGTCCTCAGATGGTCCCAGGGCGCTTCCGCCATCCAGTGGCACCTTATCTCTCCCGTCAGCCAGTGCGCGGGCACTTGTGGTGAGATTGTGTTTATCTGCGGCCTAAGTGCTGGCTGTCCCACAGATGCGAGGGCTGCCAGCCAGCACAAAGGCCCTTGTGGGGCCTCCAGACGGGCGTCCAACCCGCCCCGCCCATCATCATGTTGTAATGTCCTCACGCCAGCTCCGGTGGCAATGGAAAGACGTTTGGTGGCCTGGTGCGTTTGACAGGCCGCTAAACTTTACATGTGTATTAACTATTAATGTATGTGTTTATAGTTCCAGTTGTTATTCATAAACTTCTCCACTTTATTATCTAGTCGACATAGCGCTACATGGAGATACCAGCTCAACCGCAGTGCTACGCACGTTTTCAGGCCTGGAGGATAAATACAGGTGTCGTGTCTCTTGAATGCAGTGTCTGTAAGCTGCCTTTACTTGCACGTCAGTGCCTGTAAGCTGCATGTCTTCATGTCAGTCAGGTTTTGCTTCCGACGCCCCTGCCTGTGGCTCGCCCCCTCACAGGAGGCTTCCCTGTGGACGTCCTCGTGCCCTGATGCTCCCGCCCTGCCTCTCTCCCCCAGTGCACGCCACTCCCGGCTCCTCCTCAGCCCCTCAGACTGATCTATGGCAGCGGCCGCCGGAAGCCTCGGCCCCGGCAAAGAGAGGCGTCCAGGGCGCGCAAAGAGCCCCATCCATCTCCAGGCCGCGCGGCCTCGGGCCTAAGTGCCTGGAGACAAGCCCTGATTTACACGAGGCCCGGGGACTCCTGCACCAGCAGGCCCGGCAACGGAGGGTCAGGGGACCTGCCCGTCATCCCTCACCCAACCAGCACTAACAGCCCAGGCAACACACTTCCCCCTCGCACTCTCCACACACTGAGCCACTAGACCCTGTCACTGCACACCGACAAACCCCACCTTCACACCTCCCTATCACTGACAGACTCCCCAGACTACCACCCTGTCACCTGTGACCCTGCCACCTATCAGTATGCTCGCCAGATGACAGCCTCACCATGCCTCCCTACTTCATGAAACACGAAAAAACGAGCATGGCACAAGAGTGAAAAAATAAACCCAGCAGCCATGTCTCAAGTTTTCAACAGCCAAGTTATTCTAGAGTGTCTTTCTTTATTACTGCAAAAAAGCAACACCACAGGGCAATATTGTACACGTGTTTACAGCAGCATTCCTAACCTGTTCAACAAACTCACACAGCCCCCTCCTCCCCCCAGTATTTCCCAGTGGTCCCATCTTCTTTATGCAAGCCTCAATAGTAGCACAGCTGCGCGCAGTCCCCCCTCCCCCGCACAACGTCACACTTTACGGCTGATTCGACAGAACGCAGACATGTACCAAACAATACATTCAGTGCACGCACTTTCAAACAGCAACCTTCCAGTTCGCACTTACTGAAACAGTGTGCACTGCTGCCCCTCACAGACTGCGACGGAGATCAGTGTGGAGTGACTGTTCGTAACATGCATAGTGCATCATCAGAGCTGTGTGAATAATAACTGCGTCAGTCCCGTGCGTGAGGTACATCATCAGAGCTGTATGAATATTAAGAGCTGTGAGCCCGTGCCTGAGGTGCATCATCAGAGCTGTGTGAATAATAACTGCGTCAGCCCAGTGTCAGAGCTGTGTGAATAATAACAGCTGTGAGCCCGTGCGTTAGGTGCATCATTAGAGCGGTGTGAATAATAACTGCGTCAGCCCTTTACTGAGGTGCATCATCAGAGCTGTGTGAATAATAACAGCTGTGAGCCCGAGGCTGAGGTGCATCATCAGAGCTGTGTGAATAAGAACTGCGTCAGCCCCGTGCGTGAGGTGCATCATCAGAGCTGTGTGAATAATAACAGCTGTGAGCCTGTGCCTGAGGTGCATCATCAGAGCTGTGTGAATAATAAGTGCGTCAGCCCCGTGCGTGAGGTGCATCATCAGAGCTGTGTGAATAATAACGGCTGTGAGCAACAGCATACTCTTGCACACACTCTCACTGCTCATCAATTCAAAGTTTGCTAAAAACTTTATGCAACGCATTGTCATACACAATGCCAATATCTCAAACTTTAATGCTGCGAGACCTATTGCATTGCAAATGCTTGTTGTATATGTATTTACACATTTTAACATAACTTATACCATTATAAATTGCTGCTAATTCAGTATTATTGTAGTTTGATGATGCTTCTTTCTTTGTAATAATGAATTTTGGATTGCTGTATTTTGCACTTTTATGGTTTTCAAACAAAACCAAAATAAAGTTTTTATTGATTGATATTAAACCTCCTTTGCGTATTGTTTGGTCTTTCAGCCCCAGGCAGTGTAAGACTTTGGGTCACTTACCGTGCTGTGGGACCAGGAGTAAAGGCTGAGTATTTTGGATCTCTCTCCCGCTCTCTCTTCCCTCTCTCTCTTTCTCTCACACATTCTCTCTCTGTCTCTCACTCTCTTTTTTGTTTTTCCTCTCTCTCTATTTCTCTCTCTCCCCACTCTCTGTCTCTCTCTCTCTCTTTCTCACACTCTCTATCTTTCTCTCACTGTCTCTGTCTCTCACTCTCACACACACACTCTCTGTCTCTCACTCTCTCTCTCTTTCTCACACTCTGTCTCTCTCTCAGTCTATCTCACTATATCACACTCTCTCTTTATCTCACTGTATCTCTCACTGTCTCTTTCACACACAAACACACACACGCTCTCTCTCTTTCTCACACTGTCTCTGTCACTCTTTATCTTTCTCTTTCTCACACTCTCTCTCTCTCTTTCTCACTCTCTCTCTTTTATCTCTTTCACTTCTCTCGCTGACTCACCCCTCCCTCCCGGGTGTACGTACTCAGCTCTCAAGAGGAGGGGTTATACTTACGCACCACTGAGAACGGTATATCTATGCAGCTCTCTGCAGTTTCTGAGGGCACCATATGCATGCCGCTCTCAGGGCGGTATACACAAGCTCACAATATCCTCACAGCTCTCAGTGTGGTATAACCCCACAGCTCTCAGGGCAGTATCCGAGGGCAGTATACCCCCACAGCTCTCAGGACGGTATACCCCACAGCTCTCAGGGCAGTATCTGAGGGCAGTATACCCCCAGAGCTCTCAGGATGGTGTACCCCACAGCTCTCAGGGCAGTATCCAAGGGCAGTATACCCCCACAGCTCTCAGGGCAGTATCCAAGGGCAGTATACCCACCCAGCTCTCAGGACAGCTCTTAAGGAAGTATAAACAGGCAGCTATGGGAGGCGTTCGCTCTTTGGTACTTTCAGACCTGACCTGATCTCATGCAGCCAGCCATCTGGCTCTACGACGAAGGAATTATTTAAACGCTTCTGTCAGTCAGTCAAAAATTAACTTTATTTGGTTTGTCACAACCATAAAGTATACATATACATTTTACAGTTTTAGATGAAAAAAGATAAAATTAATTTTCTTAAAATATATTTCTATTTTTTCGGTTCTTTAAAAGTAAAACATTATTTTACAGTCCCCACTTTTAAATTAATTCGGTTTTTAAAAGCAAAGTCTCTACTTTATTCATAAATTTCACCCAGCAGCATATTAAAATGTTCGAACCCGCTCCCATCCAGCTGGTGACAGCCTGCCTGCAGGTGCGGATCTGAAGGGCATTTAGGACTGATTTCAGCAAAGTTCTTCTCTCATCTTTTATTGACTCGCACGTACACAATAGATGGCATAAGGTTTCCGTATGGTACCCGCATAGTCTACAACTTGACTTTTGGTGTGTATTTTTCCATGATGGAATCAGATCTTTAAAAGAATGGTCGCCCAGTCTAAAAGCCATGAAGTTCATTTTTAAAGATAGCCGAAAGTGTGCCACGAGGTAAGGTTGCGGTTTTAATCGTTTATATGAATTTAATACAGTCCATGCGTTTCGACGTTTGGCCAAAGTCTTTTTGTCTTCTATCAGAGACAGAGCTTTTGCGTTTAGTTTGCAAATCTTTTTGAAGGATGCCTCTTCCAGTTGGCTGTTCCAGCTTTCCTCTAATTTAAGGGTTTTTAAGGTTGTGCGCAGATCATCACCCCAAGAGTTTGGTTCTTGTTGATCATATTGTTTTTTTTAATTTCTAGCCAACATAAGTTATTTAGTGATCCTGGTTCTGCTGATCTAAGCTTCCAGCACCATTTCGCTAAGACCGCTTTCCTCTGATATGTTTGATTTTGCAGGCCAAATTCCAATCTTATTTGTGCTGGAGCTGATCCTTTGTAGAGATTGAACGTTGATTTATATATTTTTGTCTGGAGTGTGTTTAAAATGTCAATTTCTTTCCCATGCCATATTTCTAGCCCATAGGAGAGAGATGGTAATACTTGGGCAGCCATTACTTTTAGAAGATGGTCATATGACGGGCATTGAAGTTTCTTTTGAAGTGTTCTGTAGGCCAAACTCATTGACTATGATTTAGCATTGATGTTCCTTTTTTGATGTAATATGGACATATTTTTGCTTACTGTGACCCCTAAGTATTTATATGATGTTGTTTCCTCAATATGTTTGTCCTTTGTGTACCATTTAAACGATCGTCTACTTGAGCCCGCCAATCTCATCACTTTAGTTTTTTTGATGTTTAAATCCAGACCTTCGCAGTCAAAGTATTCCGTAAATTTGGATATTATTCTTTGGAGACCTATCGGTGTTTGACTTAAAACCACAATGTTGTCTGCATATTGTAAGAACTGGATACCTTCGTTAGCTAATTTTGGTGGGTGTCCGTTCACATTCTGCAGATGACTTTCTAAATCTGCCAAATATATGTTAAGGCCATTTTTTATTTTTTATTCTGCGGATATTCATCTCCCATCGCCAAGCTTTACTTTTGCCCACGTTCCGCTATATAAAGCTATTATGATGTCAATTAAAGGCAGCGGGAGACCCCACGTTTCAAGTTTTTTCCATAGGCGGTCTCTTGGGACTCGGTCAAAAGCCGATTTCAAATCTATGTAGCAGGCTAGTAGTCCGGTCTTCTTTTTTCCTGCTCCTTCGATTAGCAGTGCCAGTGCTGAAAGATTGGTTGTACAACCCGTGCCTTCCATAAAATCCGTTTGGAATTTTGGTACTATTTTGTTTTTATTTATCCATTGTCGGAGGTGAATCAGTATGTAGGATGCGAAGAGCTTTGCCTCTACGTCAATTAGGGCTATCAATCTGTAATTCCCGGGTTCCATTCTACACCCGTTTTTGTATATTGGTTGGAAGATGTTACCCTGCCAGGACTGCGGTATCTGTTTTTCCATATAGAGGTAGTTGAATAACGGCGTCAGATATTTTGCCCAAAAATCGGCATCATATTTGAATAGAGCGTTTGGAAGCCCATTGGCGCCTGCTGCTCCTTCCGCTT
This sequence comes from Lissotriton vulgaris, assembly GCF_964263255.1. NCBI lineage: Eukaryota > Metazoa > Chordata > Amphibia > Caudata > Salamandridae > Lissotriton > Lissotriton vulgaris. Next base: position 335,461,199 of record NC_141689.1, on the reverse strand, counting down.
TCAGTTTTTTTTTATCAAGGCGGTAGTTTGTTTAACTGTTGTCAGTAGAGTTAGTTCTTCTAGGTCTGTACTTTCATGCTGATCATCTTTTCCATGTCCGGTTGCTACTTCTCTCTGAACCATTCCTGTTTTAAAGTCTTTATTTATTTCTATGTGTGGTTGATTCCTGTGTGTGTTGTACAGGCTTTCAATATAATGAACCCATGTTGTTTCGCTGATTCCTTTTGATAATTTATTAATTATATTCCAGAATTCACTACTATTTGGTAGTTTGCTCGTCCGTAGCAAATCTTCCCAAATTGTCTCCATGTGCGATATTTTCGCTTTTCTGCATTCCTCTTTATATTCTTTTCTCATTTTCAGTATTTCATTATTGTCTGCTTCTTTTCCCAACCTCTTGTCTGCAGCCTTTATTCTTAGTTTTTTCGCAATTTCCCTTTTTTATCTCTTAATTTAGTGGTGTACCATGGGTCTTTGTTAGCATCTTGTCCATATTTTACTGATGTTTTTACCGAGAATTTTCCTAGCACAAGTTTGTGTAAGTTCTCCCATTTTCTTTCGAGTGATTGGTTTCCATAGCCCTCCATGGTTTTTACTTGATCGAACACCATTTCCATTATCTCGTTTTTTATGGGACCCTTCCATTTGAGTTTCTTCAGGTTGTGTATTACCGGAATAAAGCCTAAAGATTCTATCTTTGTTTTTTCTTCGATGTTTATGCTCAATCTGGTCTCTTGTGGAAAGTGATCTCTCTCCGGTTGGGTTATTATTTCAAAATGATCCACCATCTTTATTAGATCTTTAATAATTAGTGTGACGTCTAGAATGGAATTTTTCTTTCCACTCGAGAAGGTGGTTCTTGCAGGTCGATCTCCCTTCATGTTTCCATTTAAGATCGTTAGTCCTAGTGATTCCAGCTCGTTCCATATCTTTTGGATGTTGTTTTTTTCCTGCATGGCTCTTGTTAGATTACTATTAAAATCACCTGAGATGAACATCCCATGGAATTGGTGAGTTTTTTGTAAAGTTTTTATCAAATTTAATAGCGTTAGTAGTTTTTTTACTTTTGTCGCCTTATCTGGAGGATGTATATATTTATGATCAGTAACTTCAATCCTAAACTGTCTTTGCATGCTTTATTTTCTAATTTGGTAACTTGTATCCAATTCTCCCCTGGATCGAGCGTTTCTGTTTTCCAGTTTAAGTCGTTTGTTATAAAAGTAGATAATCCTCCCCTTGGGTGTCCGTACTTTGCAAATTTCTCCGCCATTACCTGATATTCCTCATATCCCATGATTTGTCTCGGGATTTCGGTCCATGTTTCCTGGAGAAGTATTATTTCGAATTTGCTCAGGAAGTCTATTGTCTCTTGATCTTGAATCATTTCTTTAAAACCGTGAACGTTCCATGAGCAAATTGTTATTGTCCTCTCTGGTTTCTTGTCTAACTTGTTAATTTGCTTTTGAATGTTTGGAACACTTCCATCAGGATCAATGCGAATTTAGGGCTAGTGCTATCCAAGACCAGTCTTTATCTTCTTTCAACCCGTGGTTCACTTGCTTTATTTTTGTTTGGCAGTTCCGGTCTTGTTGCGTGAATGATTTATTTCTTGCTCCCATCAAGATTGAGTGCGTTTTTTCGTTTATGTTCTTGGATTGGGAAGCCATATTGTTTAATAAAGGAAATGGATACTTTATTGGCGTTGGGAGCTCTAGTGTTATTCCCCATTCTGCAAAGTATGTCCTTGTCGAAAAAATGAGCTCTACTATTTCCTTTGATGCCCACGTAGTGCTACTTATTTCCTCATCTTTCTCTTTATTTGTTTGGATAAATTCTACTGATTTGAGGTCACTCGTTGTTATTCCTCTTAATTTCGGTATCTCTTCAAACAATCTCAGTATATTAAACGCTTCTGCTTAATAAAATAATATTTTTACGTGTTCGTTGCATGATTTACTTGCCACATAGTTCCAGGGCCCAGCTCGTGCACGGCTCTTAGAGTCAATCCAAACCCTTGGCCCAGCTCTCCCTTTTATTCCGCGCCTCTGCAGCCTTTCACTCCTGGGGTTTTCGCCGCTCAGAATCCTTAGTTTACTTAGTGCCCACCTTGGAACATCATGGCATTTTTAATTTTGTTAATTATCAAACACAGCAGTATTTGATAATAACTCATTGTTGTCCAGTTTGAGCATATTGTTATAAGTTGAACACACCGCCTTGTACCTTTGCCTTTCCCGCCTAATTGATGGCGTGCTGTTTTTTAGATAATAGGTTCACCCCAAGGAATACTCATTGAAATTGGACACACCCTCACTTTGTCCATTTTTTTGGGGACTTCTTTTCTTTAAAAACTATTTTCCCCCCAGTCCCCTAAAAGTCTGCGTGGGGTCCTCCTTTTACTTTATAACATTAGATGAGCGATGCCATTCACCTCTAGGGGGCGGGCAGTGCTTGATTATGGACCAGCCTGTGTCTGGGGCAGAGACGGACCCCGTGACCAAGGGGCCGCCCAGAACTCCACTCTGCCCTGATGAACCCCGGCTATCGGTCATGGGGCAGCTGGGGGCTGCCTCCATTTAGGGCTCTCTGTGCCACCCTGCACCAATCCTTGTGCTAATGCCCCTAATCCATGGGTTCTTCGCGCCGAGAGGGCAAACGCCTCGTAGCAGTGCCGCTCTCTGTGGGTGCTGTGCCAGAAACGATGCTGTTGGATAGGACGTGGTGCAGTTTCACACCAGGCAGACATGTGAAGTGCAAACATGATATAAATACATGTAGCCGCAAGCTGACAAGTGTAAACAGAGGGGATGTGTCCTCATGTTTCCAGCCCATTGCTATTTGCATCACCTCTTAATATCCGTCCTATTTGCATAATTGTTTGGATAAGGGGAGGAGTGAAAGATGGATTCCTAGAAAGCACGATGCTAAATGATAATATCGAGTGTGGGGGCTGTTTTACACCACAAGATTCTCACGCACATCGAGTATCTTTTGGGAGTGTAAACTGTTTTGAAGGCAAGGTCATGTGTATTGTGCCGTACGTTGTAAAACAGTTTACCAAACTAAATATTTTTGTTGTTTTTGTCAATGCAAACCTCCAAAGAGCAATGGCCAAGCCAGAAGGCTGGGCAACGTAATTGAAAGAAACAACCTATTGGATCTGTGGCTCTCTTGTTATCCTCCAGAGTTTCAGTTTATGATGGAACGTGCGCCCTCCCTCCCACCACCCCCCACCCTTAACACTAATTAACAAGCATTGAAAATGCAATAGGTCTCGCCTTTTATTAAGTTAAAGCCATCAGCTTTGCTAATGGTATCTAATGGTATTGTATAGCAAAGCAAATGGCTTTAACTTAATTAAGGCGAGGCCGATTGCATTGTTAATGCTTGTTTCCATTGGTATCCTTGTACTGGTCCTCTTTCATCTGTCTACTTGGGTCTGCTACTCCTGGCCCTGGTTGTTTTCTTCCCTCTGGTCCTGGTCAGTGCACACAGGCCCTCATAGCACTCCTTGTTGTTATGGTAAAGGGCCTTTTGTTCCTTTGGACCCTTGTCCACTGGGTCCAGATCCCCCTGTCTCTCTCCCTCGTGGCTCTCCTCATCCTTCTCACTTTAGTCCTGATACCTTAGTCCTGTTTTTTCTTGTCCTGTTCCTCACTTTCTATTTGCTCCTAATCCCCTCTGGCATTGGTAACCTAGGCCTAATAGATTAGGTATCCCTGGTCCTGGTTCTTCATGGCCTAGTCCTCATGCCTATAGTCATCCTATCCCTTCTAGTGGTCCACCTCTTGTTCTTCTACTTTTCATCTTCCTCCTCCTCCTGCTGCTTCCTTCCCAGCCCCCCTCCACAATGACCTTTATAAAGTATAGCCTCCAAGCCTGCCACACAGATTTTGTTTTTGACTTCCAGATGTATTTAGCTGAGACAGCACTATCAAGTACAGAAAGGAGGTCCCGGTAGAAACCTTGCTCACTTAAACCACTGCCTAACGTGGTAAAATCGATACTGACATTCCCAAAATACATTGTACAGGTGACTAAAATGCCAGTGTGGTTGAAGGGGCCACACATGACATGGGACATGGGAACAATGAGCATCACTGCCCTAAAAGTACTCTGTTGGGTGAAAAGTATGAACAAGTGTGTTTATTCACAGGCAGCAGAGTGACCTCATCCTGTGAGTTACCCAGATGCATTACTTACCTGTCTCCTGCTTTCCCGCCACCATTTCACAAAAGCCCCATTAGGGTGTCTCACATTCACCTTTTGCATGTGCCTCAAACACCAATTAACTATTGAATGGGTATCTCCTCTGGGGCCCAGATACGCCTCTCTGTCCATTCGCTGCTGATTGTTGACTGCTGCTAAATTATCATATTTGAAATACTAAGCAAGCGCTATCCCCCTTAAACAGAAGTCTAAATCTAGCATACGGCCTTCCATTAGAAGACCAAAAAAAGCCAATCCATCAAAAAGCATTAAAAGGAGCATCATAAACATTAAAAAAACAATATGTCCTCATGAGTGAATACATTTATTTAACATGCTTCAAAATTAAACTCAGTATTCTTTGCTGAGACCCAAATACTGCCTGACTGAAGCACAAAATATCTCTATGCCATGTCATGAAGCGTCTATTTCATTTGTACATGTCTTATTTAAATATTAAGGTAACATAAATGTTTTACTCAAAATTGATTTTACGTTTTTTTCATCTGTAAACAGCTTAGTTAAATCCACTTACCTTTTTACAAACTATTGTACTATGTATATGCACTTTACTTTCGAATGCTTTACACTTGTTGCATACCCATTACAAGATGGCCACCACACTACCATTGCCTGGAATCCCATTTCTTCTTTCTGAACAGCTAATTAAAGACCTTTTTCGCACTATTTATCCACCACTGGTCAAATTGTACATCATCTCTACTATTTATTCTATGGCCAGCTAAACAGCAGCATTTTCGTACTATTTGGCCGGTGGCCGGGCAAATAGATCCTTCCTCAATAAAACCCAAAATGGGCCCAGAAGCATTGGTAATAGAACTATCTACTCTTAAAGCTAAGCTTCATCAAATATACTGCAGTCAATATTAATTAACGAAATGGGTCTATAATTTTGACATAGGGAGGAATCCTTAACTTTTTTAGGAGTAAGACAAATCTTGGTAAAGTTAAGGAACCATAAGGATTATGTAATAGTTATTTATTAAATCATGTAATTTGGGAATTAAAAAAATGGAGAATTGTAAAATATATTCCACAGTGAGCCAGTCTGTATCAGTGGCTTTGCCAGTGTGTAATTTCTTTACAACTTTAAGTAGCTCCTCTTGTGTTAAAGAAGCCTCAAAGGAAGAGAAATCAATATTAGCATGGAGAGAGGTTGCAAGGAGGCCAAGAAAGCATCCATTAAATCATCCTAAAATGTATTTCCGGTGTGTATAATCTTCTAAAAAAGTAGCAAAAAGTCATCTGTATCTGAATTTTGGAATACTCTATGACCATATTCATGAAAACTCAGCTGGAATACAGACTTTTCTTTTTTAAATTTAAGGTAGTTAGCTAGAAGGGAGCCACATGTATTCCTACCACCATAAAGTCTAGCATTAAGCTGCAATAAGTAATCACATGCCCTTTCAGTGGAACACTTATGAAATTGGATCTTAGCTTTAGCCAGCTCTTCCAAGACAGCAGTATTATATTTTGATGCATGGTATTTATGTTCCAAATGTTTAATTTTAACTAATGTTGCTAAATAGTCTTTTTCTGCATGTTTCAGTTCAAAAGAGGCATAGTTAATTATAAAACCCCTAGAGGCTGTTTTAAAGGCATCACACACGGTGTGAATAGTAGTGTCATTGGATGAATTGAATTCAAAGACTTCTTTTTTTTTACAACTTTATTTAACAATTTTGGACTCCAGGTACAGATTTCTTTAAAAGAAATACGAAAAAGAGCACATCATTGACACCAGACAAACAGCATTTTCAGATTAATCATTCCTATTCCTATCCAGACCATACACCCACAGATCATTTTGCTGTCTTGAAACCCGCGTTCTCTACATTTCCACAGTACAGTCTAAATGCATCCCACCACCTAGTGACCCTTCGAGTCCACAACTGTGGCTGGCTCCCCCAACAAACAAACCAGCTCAGGCGCTTCCGGGAAGCCCTTTAGTGCATGGGTACTCACAAACATTCTGTCGGGGGCCAAACTTACAGTGTGGTTTTTGTCCGAGGGCCGCACCGGTAGGGGTGGGGTCAGTGGGGGGTGGGAGGCGGGGGGGGGGGCTAGAGTAAAGAAAAAATCAACCTGTTTCAAAACATTCGACAATGTGACAGTGCTGTATTTCAAAAACAGATGTAACCACAAAGAGCACATTTTGATAATACATTTTTAATAGCAGACAATAGAAATCATTGCATTGCTTCATACACACTTTGACCCCCATTCCATCACAGTCTCGCTCTCTCTCTGTGTCAGTCAGTCTCTCACTCTCTCTCAGTCAGTCTCTCGCTCTGTCAGTCAGTCTCTCTCTCTGTTAGTCAGTCTCGATGCCAGTCAGTCTGTTTCTCGCTCTCAGTCAGTCTCTGTCTGTCAGTCTTTCTCTCTGTTAATCTCTCTCTCTGCCAGTCAGTCAGTCTCTCTTTCTGTCAGTCAGTCAGTATCTCTCTCAGTCAGTCTCTCTCTCAGTCAGTCAGCCTGTCTCTCTTACATAGCCTCAGTCAGTCTCTCTCTCTCTCTCCCTGTCAGTCTCTTACTTTCTCTCTCTGTCAGTCTCTCTCAGTCATTCAGTCTCTCTTTCCCTCAGTCAGTCATTCAGTCTGTCTCTCTCGCTCTCTCTTTCAGTCAGTCAGTCTCTGTCAGTCAGCCAGTCTCTCTCTCTGTCAGTCAGTCTCTCTCTCTGTCAGTTTCTCTCTTAGTCAGTCTTAGTCAGCCAGCATCTCAGTCAGTCTCTCTCTTTACTCTCTCTATCACTCCACTCTCTCTCTCCACTGTCTTTCTCTCTCTCTCCAATCTCTCTCTCAACTTTCTCTATCTCTGCACTCTCTCTCCGCACTATCTCTCCACTCTCTCTCTCTCTCTCTCTCTCTCTCTCTCTCCCCCTCTCTCTCTCTGGGGGGCCATGGGTACATTACATGCAAGGTCCGCGGGCTGCCAAAGAAGGAATGCCGTGCTGCTGGCGGCCCGTGGGCCGTACTATGAGTGCCACGGCTCTAGTGTGTTTAACGAAGTGTGGAAGGGGGTCCAAGTACTTTCATATCATGGCATGGTCTCCCACAACAATGCTGTCAACATTTCCATTGCAAGTGTGTTCTAGACCTTTAGCCACCACATGTCTAGAGTCAGCTGAGATCATAAGCATCAGTGGCGTGCCACTACCAGACGCAAAGCCAAGAGTAATGAGCTGAGCAGTCAGGCCGAAGAAGGGGCCAAAGGGTATATCCCTTCTCCATCCACTGTTCCCAAGAAGAAGGAACCAGGTTGCATGGGTAGGGGCTTATTTAGTGAGAACCCCCCCATCTCCTGGGACTAAAACTGCTGTGTCGCAGGGCATTCCCTTCACATAAGGCAATATATCCCTCCAGAACCACAGCCCTTCCTGCATGTATCAGGAGTATTAAGCATTACTTGGAGATGGGTGGGCATCATGTACCATCGTAACATGATTTTAAAGGCATTTGCCCTCTGCTGGATGCAAATGGAAGAGTGTGGAGCTTATCACCATACCAGAATCCGGTCCCCCTTAGCAAGTCCAGAGACAAATCGCTTGCCTATTTTTGTATGTATGGCAATTGTAGCGCTGGAGTGGGGTTGTATAACACCCTGCAAAGCTGATAAAGCATTCAAAAGGTGTCTCCATCTGCAAACATGTCTTCTTATGTTGTTGTGTCCCTCACTCCCTGTAAGCAAATAGGCAGTTGTCTAGCCCAATGTAGGAGTTGTATAATGCTACACAGGTCCTGAGGGCCCAGTAGAAACTATGTGGTACACTGGTCCTGCATTTTAGGGGCCCCACCTGAATAGAGCTGTCCAAGGCTTAGTGTGTTCCCATCTTCCCTCACCTGGTACTGCCTGTCTATCATCCCTGGAGGGAAATCCAGGGTCCCTGTTATTGGGGTTAAAGGGACGGGATAGGTTGTTATGCCTCTCATCCTTTGTGCCTTCAACCAATAATATAGAGTCACCTTTGCGGACCGTCTGAGGGTACAGTCTGAGCCTCATGTTCGGGGGCCATTCATAGCTGTTGGTGGAGGGGGATCGAAATGCAGTCCTGCTCTAGCCTACACCAGAGCTTGACCACGTCTGGTGAGCACCAAACCAGGGTTTGGGTAATCAAGGCTGCTAAGGCATAATGCTCTATATAGGGCGCCCCCAATTCCCCTTCACCTGGGCTTCTCCTCTGAAGAGACCTAGCCACCCTAGGAGGCTTCCCATTCCAAATGAAATTCCACATCCTCCGGTTTAGTTATTTCAGAGTGTCATGGGGTAGCTGTGCTGGAAGAGAATCTCAAGCCTGCCCCATCTATAAAAGTCTGTAAACAGTATATATTGAAGCAGTACAACATTACAAGAGAATACGTCCGCTACAGGGGGTGGACCCAGCACCCCAAATAACGAATTCCATCTGGTGACCACCTCAGGCCGTGCCTTGTTATCGGCTATTCAGAGATGCGACAATTCCCATCTATCCCCATCGCAATCTACTACTGACAGTTCACTTGGAAGCCAGCCACAAGCAGAAGCCCTCCACCTCCTCCAGAAGAGCAGGTAACAATTGGTTAAGAATCACAGTACATCTTCCGCAAAGAGCACCAGTTTGATGGGTCCCCGTTTAGCAGGCATCCACATGATCTTCGGGTTGGCCATAATCCTATGGTAAATGGGTTTCATGGTAAGAGAAAAATAAGGGGTGAGAGAGGGAACCCCTGGTGGGTCATCCTCATCAAGGGTATTGACTCAGAGAGGTGCGAGGGAATGTAAATTTTCATCGAGAGTTGAGTGGAATTGGCCGATATGAACATTTTCATTGATGGTCCTAGAGGAATCTTTTTAGAGTCTTCCCCAGAAAGGAACAGTCAATGCGGTTAAAGGCTTTCTCTGTGTCAAGGAAAAGTAAGAGTACCTCAGTTCCCGTGGCTATTGCCTTGTTGACCAAGTTGAGGGCCAGTCTTGTCGTAATTTGACGGTGATCGGGTTAGCGTTAAGCTTTGCTACACGTATTTCCCCTTAACTTGACTATGGTGTTCAGGAGCCATTTTGAACGCACTGGCGGCCATTTTATATGAATGCGTCGCCTCGTGGCCAGCATACCCTTTGTCCTTTCTCTGTACCACTGACCACTTGAATTTGCCCAGCAACAGGCTTTTTTTAGTGTTGGTCAAGCACGCACATGCGCAGTTGAACCCTCTGTACTAGTGGACAGTCATCACTTAGGAATGTCCCTCTTAACTGACCAGTGGTGTTGTAACTCCTCCCATGAGTTGGCTGTGTTCCAAAAATGACCATATATGTACCTAAACTGAGTAAATGTGTTCCGCTTACTCTTTTTATTACTGTAAAACTGTATAAAAGACGTCTCGCACTGATGTTCGGTGTGATACTTCTTGCATTACCAAAGGGTGCTGTAGGAATGTACCACCATCCCATGGGGTCTTAATAAACTTGTCTTTTGCATTTTTCAGTTTCCGTGCCAAAGTCTGTCATATGGTGTAGCGGGTTTGAAGGAATATGTAGGCCTGGAGAACCCAATACCACAGTCTGATGTTATCGCCCATTTGTCTATTTTTAATAAATGCAGCCTGATATGGAGACAGCAGTAGCAGCCAGACCTTGCACAGTCAGTGGGCGTAGACCTTCGGGAACATTTCATGTCGCTGTTCAACAGCGCTGTAGAGGGGTTGGAACCTCATTGTTGGGGGTCTACTTCTGCCGCAGTAGCAGTATAAGGAAGGACACCATCATGGAGGGGGTTACCTCCCGAGTGGCTTAAAAGGAGTTAAAAACTTTTGTTAGGGAAGGGGCCAGGATGCCAGCAAAGTTTTTATTGAAAGAATTTGGAAAACCATCAGGGCCAGGGAACTTGTTGTTTGGCAATGACTTGATGACCAGCCGTTCTTCCTCTTCTGTTATCTCATATTCCTAACCTTCTCTAACCTCTGGGTTGAGATCGGGCAGGTGGACAGGTCCCAAGTATGCGTCTTGCACTTCTTGGGAGTAGGATTGGCAGCAGTATAATATAGCATTATAGCCCGCCGTAGCGGACTATACCGGCTGCATCAGCATTAAAGGCCCGAGACCAAGACGAGGGACTTTAACAAAGCAGAGGGGTTTTAAACGCCGGTATAGCCCTGCTAGGAAGGGCTATAAGGCTATTAGAGCATTCTGCCACTAGAAGGCAGAATGTTCTAACAAATAAAATAAAGCCTTCAGGGAGCGAGAGGGGATTGAAATCCCCTCGGGTCCCTGAAGCCTTTGTTCACAGCCACAGCTGAGAACAAAGACAATCATTGGAATGTTGGAGCTCTGGGCTTATACCAGCCATTATAAGCCCGGAGCACTCCATTGTTTTCAATGGAGCTACCAACATTCCAATGTTCTAATATAGAGTAATATTGCCTAAAGGTCTCGAGCATTTTCCGATCAGAGGTCTAGGATGAACTCTGTGGGTCCAGGACCATTTGAATACGGCCCTCAGTCTGCAGGCATTTGTTTTTTGTGTGCCAGCAGCCAATCTTCCTTATCTCCCCACTCACAATAGACTCCTCTGGCATCAGGTCAGGGATGCCTCTAGCTGTGCCCTAGCTCTTCGCAAGCACCTCCGGGTCCTACAACAGGGTTTAATTTTGAAGTTGAATTCTAATTTATCCACCTCAGCCTCTAACTCCAATCGACGAACACACACCAGCCACAGGCCACAGGAAAGTGGGAAGAATGGCTAATGAACTCTCCGCATATCACTGCTTTAGAGGCATCCCAGATCCTGACCCATGGCAGGTCCTTCGACTCATTTTCTTTAAAATAGTTCATATGTGCCTCTCGTATGTTCTCTCGTAGGGCTGGATCTCAAAACGTGACCTTATTCTTTTTCCAAATTTTGAAGGGTGGATCAGTGAGGAGAGCGCTATCTGCAGCAGAATCTTAACCTTCGCATGATTTGGACAGTACCTGTGTGCCTATTTTGGAAGAATCTACTCAAGGGGATACATGAGAAGAAACAAATATATAGTCAATCCCAGAGTGAGATCTATGGACATGCAAAAGTGACTATAATCTCGCTCACTCTCATGCGTCTACACCACACATCTATTAGTTTCAAATCGTTCAACCCCTGGGTCTAGGATGGTGTGGGGGGTCAGTGGATGCCATGTGGAGTGGGATCTGTCCACTGTCGTATAAAGCGCAATATTAAAGTAACCCCCTGAACACCAGATTGTCATCGGCATGAGCTGCCAAATTGGAAACCATCCATGAGAAGAAGGGATCTCTGGTGTCATTATGGCCAGAGATCGAGGGTATCAACATCTGTTTCCCATCAGTTCCCTAATCATGACCAGATTGTCCTCGCTGTGTGCGGCCAAATCGGAAAACATCCAGGAGAAGTAGGGATCTCTGGTGTCATTAGGGCAAGAGATCGAGGGTATCGACAACTGTTCTTCCATGTGGAGCCTAATGTGCTTCATGTGATTTAAATATTTTGATTTGATGACTAGCCTAAGTAGTGGATTTTATTTCCTTAGATAGCTCTTTATGGGCAAAAAGAACTATTGATGGACAGAATGTAGAACAATGTCATACATTCACCCCAGTACAGAGATCTGGGCCTAAATCCATCGTTTTCTTTGCTCACCATGCCACTCCAGTTTGGACCCAGCCATATGCAAATCAGTCTTGACCCTGCGCCCAATGGGAATAGTCGAGCCCGAACTGCCAGGTCAGGTCCTCTCTGGACTGGAAACAAGCATACTAGGACATTTGTTGGGTTTCACCCCTCTTCAGCCAAGATAGCTCGATTCCAGTGGCATGGAGAGCACAGGACTCACGTTTGAGCATACCCGTCCCACTCAGGTGACAAATGCAAAAAGAACTATTGATGGACAGAATGCAGAACAATGTCATACATTCACCCCAGTACAGCGATCTAGGCCAAAACCTATCGTTTTTTTGCTTACCATGCCATTCCAGTTTGGACCCAGCCATATGCAAATCAGTCATGACTCTGCACCCAATGGGAACAGTCCAGCCCGAATTGCCAGGTCAGGTCCTCCCCGGACTGGAAACAAGCATCATAGGGCGGTTTTGGGGGTTCACCCCTCTTCAGCCAGGATAGCTTGATTCCAGTGGCATGGAGAGCACAGGACTCACGTTTGAGCATACCCGTCCCACTCAGGTGACAAATGCAAAAAGAACTATTGATGGACAGAATGCAGAACAATGTCTTACATACACCCCAGTACAGAGATCTAGGCATAAATCCATCGCTTTTTTTGCTCACCATGCCATTCCAGTTTGGATACAGCCATATGTAAATCAGTCTTGACCCTGCGCCCAATGGGAACAGTCCAGCCCAAATTGCCAGGTCAGGTCCTTCCTGTAATGGAAACAAGCATCCTAGGACCGGTTTCGGGGTTCCACCCCTCTTCAGCCAGGATAGCTTGATTCCAGTGACATGGAGAGCACAGGACTCACGTCTGAGCATACCCGTTCCACTCGGGGTGACAAATGCAAAAAGAACTATTGATGGACAGAACGCAGAACAATGAAATACATTCACCCCAGTACAGAGATCTGGGCCTAAATCCATCATTTTTTGCTCACCATGTCATTCCAGTTTGGACCCAGCCATATGCAAATCAGTCTTGACCCTGCGCCCAATGGGAACAGTCCAGCCCGAACTGCCAGGCCAGGTCCTCCCTGGACTGGAAACAAGCATCCTAGGACCGGTTTCGGAGTTTCACCCCTCTTTAGCCAGGATAGCTTGATTCCAGCTCTTTATGGGCCACAGATTTACACTAAGAAAAGGGCTACAACAATCCTGGACCCATCAATCATCCCTAGCATCAAGGTCTCCCATAACTAACAAATGATCCTCAATGCCCAGATCAGAGCAGCTGTCAGCATAGCCTATCACTAGCTCTGTCTATACTGAGATATCGTAAAGTGTAATCTTTTTGGGGACAACCCAGAAACCAATCAGACTCGACTAATCCAACACACTAGGGGCCATATGTATCATGCAAAATTGCGATCGCAAACGCCGAAATTTGCAATTAAGCTTAATAGTATGTTTAAAGGGAAGCCTGCCTCGCAAAAGAAGGAATCGCAAAATTTGCGATTCCTTATTTTGCGAATGCATTTAAGGAATCGTAAATTGCGATTCCTTAAATGGAATGTATGAGGCACCCAAGTTGTGCGAATATGTCATTAGAAATCGCAAATTACCGCCAACTACAGGTTGGTGGTAATTTGCGATTTCTTTAAAAAATGCACAGTTTTGCATTTTTCAAAGTGGCATGTGGCGCACACACATGCCCTTAGGGCATGAATGTGTGCCACATGTGCACCCATGCTCATTTCAGGGGTGCAACAGGGTGTCCTTTTGACACCCTGGCACACTTGAAATTGCATTCTCAATTTGCGATTCTCTGATTGAGAATCGCAAATTGAGAATGTCTTAGGCCCATAGGAATGAATGGGGAGGTATTTCTTAATTGCGAATTGCAATTTGCGATTCGCAATTAAGGAATATGTAGGATTCGCAAAATTTATTGCAAATCCTACATGCATAGCATGTTGCGATTCTCAAATAGCGATTCCCCAGAATTTGCTATTTGAGAATCGCAAAACCTAACATTGATACATATGGCCCTGTATCATGGGCTGTAAAATGTCAAAACTCCCATTTTCACACAGTCAGGTAGCAACAAGGAAAGACTGGTAACTGGAATTAAGTACTGGCATTCTTTCTCCACTATCCTGAACTCAGAATACCTTTTATAAAACCCTCTAAAGGATCCACATATTCATTAGGAAATGGCCATAAATACCTCAGCAACAAAATACAGCACTCCACTCGTATGCTCCCTATGCTGATGTGACAAAACACATTCTCCAGTCCTCTTAGGCTCCTTACGGGTGTGTACTATCGAAGATCAACTGCCAGAATATTGTAGTACAATACTATGGTGGACAATATATCAAGGGAGAACATTTTGAAAGGTAAATGGACATATAGAAGTATAGATTTATTATTCTTAAATCCACATCTACTCAACTTGTAGATATATGTACAGCATAGGTACATATTTGTGGAGTTAGGTATAGAAAATCTAGATTTACTTACAAGTCAATATTTGTTTTATATTTTGTAATCAATATTGTGTCCCATTGATATTCAGGGTGCAACCCCTGTACAGCTCAAAGGAAAGTTTAGGTTTGAGGGCTCATGTGCTATTGTGGACTTTGGATTTTAAGTAGGCCTTTTGTGACTGACTGTGCAATTAAAGAAGGTCAGTTCGAAGTTGTGACATGGAGGAGGGTCACAAGCTCCCTTTCGAAGGAAGGAGTACAAGGGTCTATTTGTGAGCCAATAATCTTTCTCATGGGGTGTACAATATTGAATTGTGAAGATGTGACAGAGATAAATTGAATCATGCAGATGTCTGCACAGAGTTTGCATGTCTGCTGGAGCAGTCCAGCCTAATCTGTCATGTGATCATGATGGTGGTTTGAGTGTGATGTGATTTAGTGTGCTGTTATCTACTTTGGAGGATCAGACAGAGAATCTACTTGGTTTGTAATGGCTCTGTTTAGTTGGTGGCTGTGTGTGGGTTAGCTCTTGAATCGCGTAGTTTAGGCTCCACCCTCTATACAGAGAGGTGTGGCGCCTTGGGGGGAGAGGTGTGGCACCTCGGCCAGGGTGACTGACGCTGGAATCTGGGGATCACGGTTCGATCCCCGGTGCCTGTGGCAGATTAGCCCAGCACCATGTGACTCTGGGCAATAGCTTGCTTAATCTTCCTGACTGCCCCCAGCACCTAGAGACCCTTACGGGTAATTGTTTGCACTTTACAAATGTGGAATATATTACAAATGTGGAATATACATCACGAATATACATTTATACACTCATATACAACATTTTTAATAAACGTGTGCAGCTTCATTAACTTTTGTGTTAAATTTAAACACATTAATAGAGTGTATCCATTGCAACACTAAAGATTTATACATCAGAGTATTTGATTGGTTGACTGCTGTACCATGTTTGCATACTCACATATTAACATTGATTATTCCTTCCAATATATATGTATACAGTACTGTAATAGGAATCCATTTTGATTTTCGAGAGAGCTAACTTGACATGAGGCCTAGCTTGAAAAGCTTACTGTAAATTGCCAGTGTGTTGATTCGTTCTTCTACAGGTGCATTATCATGCTTCTCGTTAGTTGGAGAAAGGCTCATTATTTGTATTAGACTTCTGATAGTGAGGCCTGTGAGGCCTTCATGAAGTGTTAACAGACGTTCAGGGAAGATATGTGCTGGTGCACCTCATCCGGTCATAAATACTGCTGATTTGTCCACAAGGTGAGTTGTGGCCTACTGCCAATCTCCTAGGAGAGTCGCAAGTGTTCAATTCATAAGCCTCAAATCAGTACTCAATATGTGACTACTGATACTAGAGGGCACCATAGAATCACCGCCGGTCAAAGACATATAATGTACATAAGTGTCGTACAATTCAACAACTGTGTCCAGTAAGCAATGTTTGGCAAGCAGTAACAATAGTGATACCTGAATTGCCTTATAGCTGTAGCAGCTGTAGGTGTCAGCATTGAAAGGTGTGAGAGTATAGTTATGTGACACCCTCCTAATGTCATGGCGCCCCATTCTGTAGAGAAGTGCTTACATGTACTAGCACTCAGCACCTGACAAACAGCATGTTGAACAAATACAAACAGATTATACTTGCTGCAGAGAACATCACTTCAAAACAATGTGCTTTGTTGAATCCTGCTACTCTGTTACCATTACCCAAAGATGAGAACGATGATAGGGAGGCAGAACATGACTGTCTGGAAGTCACAGAACTATGCACCAAGCCGAGACCCGATTTTCGAGATGAGCCTCTGGCAGAGCCTGATAATATATTGTTTGTGGCAGGCCCTTGCCTAAGAGATGATGGAGGAACCCTAACAGCTGTTTACAAAGTCTGTTTAGCTGAGAGAATAGTGCAAGCCTCCTGGCTCTGATGTGTAGCCTCTGCACAAGTGGTTGAGCTGATTGGTCTTGCAAAATGTTCGCCACACAGAAGTGACAGTTGGCAACCGTTATGATGATGAAGTCACACTGTACTTCGCTCAAGGGTCCCTTCAATTCAATGGAGAATATGTAAATGATTCTGAAAATTAGACCAACTATAACCTTTTGTTGACAATGGCTGATACTTGGGGAGAGGTTAAGAGACTGCAAGAGGAGGTATTAGAAGCAGAACAGCAGGGTTGTGTCAGAGCAGGTTGTGTCAAGAGGGAGGATGAAATCTGTATCAACCAATAGAAGACGTGTGTTGCCGGATAGCTTGCTGTCTCCAATGGGTAGTCATTTTCATGGCCCCATACATATTTGGGGGATGCTTTGGTCAGGTTGTTTCAACAGATTTGGTTCAACCACTGGTTTAGGTTGATGGCTGATAGTTTGTGTCAGAAATGTGTTGTGGGCCAGCAAATGAATATAGGAAGAGGGACACAAGTGATGATGAGTCACAAAGGGAGATCAGGAAGTCAATTTAACAGAATGCAACTGGACTTTATTGAGAGGCCTGAGAAATGTCCTGGTAGTTGGATACATTTTCTCATGGTGGGTTGAAGCTTACCCGACAAGGAGAAATGACAGTCTTACTGTAGCTAAGCTGTTGTTGCAGCATCTGATCCCCAAGTTCGGTTTCCTGACTACGCTGGTGTGTGCGTCAACGTCTTTGCCTTTGGTGCTGATGAGTCTATGCAGTATTCCTGATCGGAGGACAAGACTATTACCCCATGAGATTCTCATAGGCTGACCAATGAGTTTTCCATACGGTGCCTGCAAATCTGCTTGTGAATATTCCAGATGTTATGAATCTCAGCTACTGCAAGGAACGGGTTGATGCGATGTGATCTGTGTTTCAACATATTAGAGCTGCCCCCAACCTCCTGCATCAGGAGCAGTGTCATTATCTCAGTCATGGAGACTGGTTCTTGGTGAAACAATTAATTATGAAGACATATTATGAGCTTCGTTGGAAGGGACCTTATCTGATCATCCTATTGATGAACACTGCTGTCACACGCAGAGGTCTCCCACATTGGGTGCATGCATCGCACACCCAGAGAGTGGATTGCCACCTTGATGAAGTTATGGTGCCTCTCCCTGAAGAGCAGAGTGCATTTGCAAAGCACCAGTAAGAACCAGAGAAGAGTTCAGAAAATGAGCAAGAGAATTGAGGCTCATTGACAGTCCAGGAACCCATAGCAGAGCACCCTCATGCCGCTGGGTTCTTGATGTATCGGCAGCTAGAGTGGAGACAGAAAGAGAGATTTGGCATTTGTCGCTAGTAGAAGCCGACCTTGATCTTGGCAAAGGGCTAGTGGTGTGACCAAGCGAAATGGAGGCAGAGACAAATGGCTGACAGGGCAGGAGGTGGAGAGACCAAGTTTGAGTTCTAAACGTATACTGCATACTGTCACAGAAGAGACTGAAGTCTGATTTAAATGGCAGTGAGGACAAACAGCCTACACTCAGGGGATCAAAAAGAGCCTGGGTACCTTGACGGAGGTATTTGGCCCCTGAGTGGACATACTTTGTGACCTATGACAGAGACAGGTTGTTTTGTGATCTGGATGATAACAGTGCGGTGACTAGTGAATCTCAGTGAATCTGAACTTGTTGTAGAGTGCTATTTTGAACTTGTCTTATCACTGAATGAACTAAATAGAGCTGAGTTTGATTTGATCTTTGAACTGAACTTTGAAATTAATTTCAACTAGTTACACTTTGACAAACTTTGTTTAAAAGAATTAAGAAGATTCCATAGGCGCAAGACTACAGAAGTAGAGTAATGTTGTCATTTTAGAAGAAGACGATGTAGGGTAGGGAAGATTCATGAAGAGTTCTGTAAATAAGTTAATCACATTTCATCACTGCACTCAGCTTTGCCATTTGTAAAAGTAGAAACATAGAGATGAATTCTGTTTGCTGCTATTTTCTACTCAATTGTCTGATTGTAGTAAAGTCATGGAAGCTAGTAACCGTAATAGATGTAGGCTTGTAGTAGCTAGTGTATTAATAGCAATTGTTGTAGGGCCGATCATTTTGATTGCAGCCTTATACTCACCCATCCCTTCAAATCTAACTAAACCCAAGCCAAACCCCACTTCTGGTATCCATGCTTCTACTGTAGGGAGTTTGCATACTTTAAACTTCAGGACGCTACACATAGATACTTCACAGGGAGATTTTTCTTCAAATGCTTATTTTTGGCTGCTTTATGGATATATTGATGCTATGGGTGCTAAGGACTATTAAGTCAGTACACAATTGCCTGCTGCCATATCAGAGGGGATTACTTACCACCATATTCCTCTCACATGGTATTTCATGTAGTCTTTTGCTTAGATTTCATGTAGACAAGGTCATTTTGAGTATTATGTTTCAAAAATATGATTTTGTTTTTCTGAAGTTCCTTTGTTCAAACATTTGAATCCACATCCTAATGCTAAGAAGACAGACACTGTCTGGGGAGGTTTCAAGCCCATATGTGAGTTGGATGCTGCTCATGCTCATAGGCAAACTTTGACCTGGTCCCTGACTGATTTTGAAAATAAATGAATACATGAATTAGAATATAGGGGCGAAAGAAAGTGAACTGGGCAAGACCAAGGGAGTAATAGATAGCCACAGGAAGCATTGGAATATAAAGAGCTAGGAGTTGTACCCAAACTAACTTTAGATTGGCAACATGAGGGTAAGTTGTGTGTGCTTAGGGTAAAATCTGTAATTCATACTCAACTCATGGAGAGGAGAGATTGTGTTCACATCTTTGAATTTGGAGGGAATTCGGAGTAACTTCTAGGAGGAAAAAATCCAGTTATCTCTAGAGTTTATTAAGCTTGTGGGGAGCAGGCATACTTTTCATTGCCTAGAAATGGGTACGGCTCTTGCTATTTGGCTATAGTATTTCCAAAAATGTATCATGTTGATCATTTAGATGATCACCTGTATGGATTTGGTGGTAGGTCAAAATGTAGTAGTTGTGCTTCAGAGATAGAAGCGGATATTTTTAGTGCAATTATTCCTTTTGTTGTGTTGTTTTAAATGATGCAAGCATTAGAAAGCTTTCTTCTATAGTAGATAAGTTAGCTACTAGTGCAGCTACATTGTTGTTAGTTATAAATACTGAGATGATAGCTATTAGATCAATGGTTCTACAAAACCGATTTGCATTAGACATCGTTCTCACGAAGGAGGGCACCGCCTGTAAGATGTTGAAGGTTCAACAATGTGGTACCTACATTCCAGACAAGAGTGAGGAGATAAAGAAGTTCATTAAGAAAATTGCTGTATTGAAAAAAAATCTGGGAGATTTAGAAGCTACAGGTGCTCGGTAAGCAATTGGAAATTGATTTTCTGTGGTAGACAAGTGGTTCGGGAGCCTAGCTAGTGGAATTCTTGATTCTATATGGAGGCCCCTTATAGTCATTGTATTGGTGTGGTTTATTTGTTTGCCATGAGTAGGAAAGTAGGATCTTCTTCTGTGGGTATACCCCTTTTCATGCCTGGTGATGTGCTGTTTCTGACTAGTCTGACTGGGATCCTGCTAATCAACACCCCAGTCTCTCTGCTTTATCCCCTAAATTGTAATGGTAAGTACTTAGGTACGTCCCAGATTGGATACAGGGGTGCCCATATAAGTCCCTAGTATATGGTACTAAGGTACCCAGGGCATAGGTACCCCATAGATCCCCCATAGGCTGAGGCATGTATTATGCCACCCATTGGATACCATTGAAACTGTACCTACAAACCTACCATTGCAGCCTGTGGAAGCTAGTGCTAACACCACTTACAAAAGATACAGATTTCCTATATCTAGGGTCACTGCACTTAAAACCTATAAGTCACCCCAACAGCAGGCCTTTTCAATCTTGAAGGCAGGGGGCTCGATTGTAAGTGTGAGGGTGCTGCATCCATGATCAGGACACCCCTACAGCCTTCGGAGTCCATTCTCCAGGGTTTTAAGTGAGAAAGCCATATGAAATATAGAGGGGCACCTCGGTATTACGCGATGACCATCTTGAAACTGGCTGTAACGAAGCCTGTCATGTTTGGTATCAAACATGTTGGAATCATACCCCCACACCGTATAAGGTGTGGGGGTATGATTCCAAGCACTTTAAAGGGCCTCAGTGCTCCCAATACCGGTCTTCTAGACCAGGACAGCACAACATGGCTGCTGTCGACCAGAGACACGATTCTGCCCTCCTGCTGCTGAGCCAAGCCTGAGCAGGGGAAGCTAGAACAATAGGATCTTATCACAGGGAGGTGTGACCACCTCCCAGACAGGGTTTAGTGTATTGGGGCTGGGTGCGAGCGCTTGCCAGCGTCACTCCGTGTGCAGGAAGGGCACATTTGGTGCCTTCCTTGCATAGTCCAGTTCAAACCAGCTCGGGGAGCCATTGCTCCCGCTTTGGTGCAAAAATGGACAAAGGACATGGGAGTATCCTCCCCACTGTTCAACCCCTCCCCTGGGAGGGAACCCTGAATCGTCCCAACCCTTTCCTTAGGGTACTTAAGGGCTTACCTGAGGGTGGGTCCCTAGATTCATTGTGGGACATGATTCAATTCAGACACAACTTCAACTTCGACCGTCTGGGCACTCTGGACTTCGCTGGTCTTCACTCTGGGCATCAAGGCTGCAACCAGGAAGACTCCTGCTGCTCCTGATATCTTCGCCCTGCTCCTCTGCTGCAACGTGCTCCATACAGGAAACCTTCCAAGGCCTGTGGGCCTCCAAAACACTAGAAGGAATCTCCCTTGAAGTGAAGGAATCACTTCCCTGCATCTGCATTTACTGCAACTAACCTGACCAATTGCTGATACTGGGCTCCCAAAGACTCTGAAAGGCTCATCAACACAGGTGGTGGTTCTTCACATCCCTCAAACCTGCCCTGTCCTCTCACAAAGTTTGAGGCCTGTATCCCTCGTCGGAGCCGAAGGAACCAAACCCCTGTTCAACGCGCCAACTTGCCGTTGCAAAGGCCTGTTGGCTTCCTTCCCACAAGATCTTCGGGCTCCAAGTAGCCCCAACCTCAAGCATCTCGAGTGACCAGAATCTTTGACCACACCACATCGCTTACACCGTGGGCCTGCTTCTTTGGTGAGCTGCTCAAAGTCCTTTTGTGACTTCAGTGCATCTGGGCTGTGGGTGCTGTTGAGGGTCACCTTTGAATTTTTTGGGCTCCCCTAATTGCCCGGGTCCTGCCCTGACACCCAGCTTGTGGTGAGTCACCTGAACCTTGCTGGTGCTGAAGTTGTTTGCAGTTGCCAAGTCTTGTTGTTGCTCCCGACGGACTTTGACCCCTCAACTCTCGGCTTCCGATGTGGGACAGCTTGTGAACTGCTCCTGGACTTTCACAGCATTGCCTGGTCCTCACAACTTGCAGATATTCTTCACCTCGAATCCACCTTTGGGTTCCACCGAACACTTTCACCTTCTCCAGCAGCGGCATCTTCCTGAAGTCTCCCATTGAGTTTGACAACGGTAACCAATGCCACTTTGCATCTATGCACCCGGCTTCCCTGGTGCTGGTAACCTGGTTCCAAGGGTATCCATGGGTTGGTGGCTCTCTTCAACCTCTAATCTTTCACAGGGTTTCTTCAGGGTCCACTGGGAAGGGTCTTCTTTCTTTAAAATTGCAACCGCAACTTGCATGCTGATTTGTGCGGAGGACGCAGTCATGTTCCAACACTGCACACAATCTCCGTGGGGCTCCTAGATACTCACCTTTGGTGGTTCCTTGGGTTCCTGAGACTTCTATGTTCTCTGAGTATAGTCTTGGCTTGAGTCATGGTTTGCATACCACTATTTTAGTATATGGTTTGGTCTCCCCCGGGGGACCACTGTGTATTCTACACAACTTACCTGTTTCTATTGCAAAGTATTGTGTGCATTGTGTATATCTCCGGCTAGGAGATATCTGAATATGTTAGTGAGTGTCTTATAATAAATTCACATTTTTATACATACACTCTGTGTTTCTTTTTCTATTAATCTATATCAATAAGATTATATTCTGGTAAAACAAGCTACTTTACACTCCTTCTGGACTAAGCCTGAGGGCTACTCTCCACAGCTACCACTTAGAGAGCTTTATAAGGTTGTCTAAGACCACTAAAAGCCCCATAAGGGTTGTCTAGATCAGTGCAAGGTGTCCACTTACATAAATGAACATCATACACTGAGCCAGCATCTCACACTATGTTTAAAGAGTAAAAATGTCTAAAATCAAAGAAAGAAGAGGAACACGGAAGGGGAGTGTTGGAAAACAAGGCAGCATCTGTGAGGCCTGCACAAATAACATGACTACATTTGTCCTTTACAGGGAACCAAACACCCAATTGTAGTGCCTGACTCCCAGAGCGTAGCGTTGCAGAGCAGTTTGAGGCTTACTCAAGGGAAGTGGTGTTGGCTAGTAATCGCCATTTGCAGGTGCGCAGAAATAACACTCAATAATTGATTGTCCAGGCTGTACTTTGCTTTATAAAAGTAAGAGTACAATTATTAAACACACACACTACTCAATACTATGCACCAATTTACAAATGTACATAAGCTGTTGGAATTACTTTGTGACATTGCATAACATCTCCACCCCTCCCATAGGGGGGTGGGGTCTCGTACCACCACTCCCATGTATGCACATCATCTTGCCCCCAATGCAGTTGGTTGAACATAACCTGCAGTGAGGGCCCTGCACACTGGCACCATCCCAGTGGCGACCCCCCATTATCCCAACAAGCATTTAAAATAGGTAACCCTGCCTTGGTGACACACAACCCTGACTGAGCATTTCCTACTGACCATGAAGTATACACCTCTACATCTTAAGGGCTAGCAGTGTGGGTTCTTCACCTAAGCGCAGTAGCAAGAATACACGTTTAAGCATCACTTTAGGATGACAGGACTCATCACATTTGTGGATCATTAGAATGCATAGCAATGACAGCCCCTGAAGGCATCACAGATGAAATCACAGGATTACGTATACACAGCCAGATACCCTAGCAAGAATGTCTGGCAACATAACCCCACTTTGCTTATGACATCACCTTACACCAGCACTTCACATTACACATGTGACCTTCAGTCCCTCTGAAAGAAATAACATTAGTAAATGCACTACGGGTGCAATTACACCTCTTCACCTCCAGGGGATGCCCTTCTCCAGACATCCCCAACTCAGCCTTTCAACCCTGGGTGCACTTCTCAATTCTCCTCCAGCTGTAGATCTAAAGTTCCAACCCAAGAGGAGTTAAAATGCTGGCTGAGCCCTTGAGGGGTTATCCTTTTCAAGTCCCTAGGAGACTTAGGGAGGGACTTTTCATTCTTTGTGCTGGGGGAGCCTGTGCTCTCCTGCAGCTCCCCCTGCACCCTGGCACTCAATTGGTGGTGACCCATTTCTCCTGGGGTCACCAAAAGCAGAGAAAAAGTGTTTTTTCCCTTGCAGGCCGGTTCAGGCCTGCAAGGCATTATGGGCGGTACCTTGCCATGAATATCAGAATAGCGTCTCTCCCACTGTGCCTGGGAGGGCCGTGCAACCTCTAGCCTTCGCGGGGGACCGGTCCCAACCTAGCCCTCCCGCTTCGCCCTGCTCGTTGGGGGGCCCGGTCCCATCCGAACCCCCAGGGGTACCTCGCAGCTCGGGGAGCCCACCCCCGGCTGCTCCTTGCGGTGATTGTTTCTTGCGGGGTCCGGTCCCACCCGGGCCCCCGCATGACCATCTTGATGGAGAGCCACCTGGGGAGCCCACCCCCTGTGGCTCCCGACGGCTCCCCGCACAGCCAGCACCCTCACGTGCTGCCGCAGGAGCATGCACAGCATTTCTGGTCTGCCCGCTATGGCGGGCAGACTCGTAGACCATCGCCGGCTCCTCCGGCCACTCCAGCAAGAGCTACTCTTCCTGTGCAAGTTCTTTTAAGAAGTTGGGGAGGGGGCTGGCAGGAAGTCTCTGTATGCCCTGTCACACAGCGACACATCACTTCTCTGCCCCTGGTCCCTCCTTCATGCCCAGGCCTCTGGGTTGGTTCAAGATGGCTTCGTCCAGGGTCTCCTGCCACATGGTCTCTGAAAAAGCCCCTTCCCCCCAGAGCTGCCTTTTCCCTGGTGCAGCCTGGTGCCTGGCACCCAGTGATAGCTGCTGATGGATGAGCCTATAGCTCCACCCATCTTCTCCTCCTTGGAGAGGAGGCCTTAGCTCGTGGAAGAAAGGTTATCAATCCAGCCTGCCGAGGTCAGCCCTCAGCCAGGCCCTGGTTATGGCTGACTCAGAGAAATATGACATTTCTGGATGACCCAAAAGTAGTACAAATAGGATTTTGGACTCTGCAGAATACTTCTTCTCACCTCCGTTACAGTGGACTTTACTGTGTGTCTGGAATCCGTAGGCCTTAGGAAAGTTAATCTAGCCCATGGGCTCCACATCCCCATATGGGAATAATGAAGTGAAACACAGTAAAACACACTGACTTTACCTGGCATGTTTCATCCCAGTATATAGAACCTATTCCATGTCACCACCCTATTCTGCATAAGTCCTGACACACCAGTCTATCTGCACCTGCTCTTTGGCTGCGCATGCTAGAAATCTCCCCCGTGCAGCCCCAACACATGTGCACACACATGTACACATGTGTCTGCAAGTAACCAGCCCGGTGTCCCTTACTCCAGCTGCTGTGCAGTGGCCTGGTCAAGCCGGGGGGACACCAGTAAAATCCCCATGCTGTCTCTTTCATCCTGAGTTCACTGTGGGTGAGTCCCAACTTATGAGGCTCCCCACAGTAAAAGCTCAACAATTAGGTGCTCAAAAAGCGAACAATTCGGGCAGCCCATTGTGTCAGAATCACCTTCTAACAGGGAGTAAAAAGAAAAAGAAGGGATGTAGAACTGGAGGAGAGTCAGTGTAGGTTCTATGATGGTATGAAGCTCCTGGAAACCCCAAGATATAATATGTTGGAAACAACAAGGTTTTGAGCTGGTCTCATGAGAAAGATTCAAGTGATATTGTGATGGCTATCCTAGCCATCAGAGGGGGATTGAATATATATTTATATACTCATATATAACATTTATATTAACAGTGTGACTTAACTTCATTAATGTGTGATTTACATTTAAACACATTAATAGAGTGTATTCATTGCAACACTAAAGATTTATACATGAGAGTATTAAAGTTGATTAGTTGACTGCTGTAAAAAAGTTTTGCATATTCACATTTGACATTGATTGTTGCTTCCAATATATATATATTTGACATTTGGCATTTGACATTGATTATTGCAATAATCAATGTCAAATGTGAATATGCAAAACTATATATATATATATATATATATATATATATATATATATATATATATATATATATATATATATATATATATTCACTGAAAAAACCATAGGTTTGACACCGGTTTTAGTTAGCTGGAAATTTTACTGACATAACACCATTGAAATTCCCAGGTTATAGTTAGTTGGACTCACTATAACTTGCCCGCCTGCAATGCACTGCTGATGACGTCACATATTACATCACTCATGACATGGTCAGTGACATCACTCATGACATCACTGATGACACCATCCAGTGAATGTGTGTCTTTCTGTAAAATAAATATGTTTTACATATGTATTTGTAAAGGTCGATGGAAGAATACATTTTTAAATAAGTGTCTGAATGGATGTTTTAAAAAAAATGATTGGTTAACTGGCTTATTAAGTGTATCTTAGTGAATACATATATTAGCGAGTATATGAGCAGCCACTTATACACAAAGTGAAACACTGATACTTATATTTAAATATTTAAAAAATAAGTATCAGTGTTTCACTTTGTGTATAAGTGGCTGCATGGGTTGGTGAGTAGCTACATGTGTGTCTGTATGGGTTATTAGATGTTTTTTTAGTATCAGTATGAGTGTCTGTATGGTTTGGTGGGGGTATTACTTAGCACATAGATGCATTAATGACTGACTCACTGTTTGTATGTGTTTTGAAGGCAGCATATGTGTTGGATTGTAAGGGTGGCTGAGTGTATATATGTGTGTGTTAGTGAGTGAATGACTGTCTCACTAGTGTCTTTATCAGTAACTAAATATGTTTTATTCTAGTATATGTGAGTATTGATGTATATAAGTGAGTATATGTGAGAGTGAGAGATTGTAAAAGTTCCTGTTTAAATAAGTATGTGTTTCTATAAGAGATTGTTTAAGAGAGTAAGTATGTGTAAGTTTCCTTAGAAATAATGTGCTAGTGTGTGTATAGCTGTAAATGCAAATAAATGGATATTCAATAGTTTATTTGCATGTGTGAGTAACTTTTGGATGACTGTCAGTGTATAACAGGATGTATGGGTGTATCACTATATATGATGAGTGAGTATATGTATGAGTGACTATATAGAACTGTTGGTGAATTAGTGGATATGTATATAAATGGTGGAATTACTGAATTGGTTGTTGTAACTGGTATGGGTATCTCCATTTTTTTTTGAAAATGTTAGTTTCTATTTTTGAATATGTGTTTTAAGGGTTACATTACACTGAAAGGAGGTCTGTCAGTCTGTCACAAGGATGGTGTCATCAGTGATGTCATGAGTGATGTCACTGACCATGTCATGAGTGATGTAATATGTGACGTCATCAGCAGTGCATTGCAGGCGCGCAAGTTATAGTGAGTCCAACTAACTATAAAGTGGGAATTTCAATGGTTTTATGTCAGTAAAACTATAACTGGTGTCAAACCTATGGTTTTTTCAGTGAATTTAATAGGTTTTTTAAATGCTAATTCCTAACTATAACTGGTGTGAAACCTATGGTTTTTTCAGTGAATTTCATAGGTTTTTTAAATGCTAATTCCTAACTATAACTGGTGTGAAACCTATGGTTTTTTCAGTGAATTTCATAGGTTTTTTAAATGCTAATTCCTAACTATATATACAGCCTCAAACCTATGTTTTTTTCAGTGAATTTCAAAGGTTTTTTAATAGCAAATTTCTATACCTATGAAATGTAATATTTTTTATATTGAATCCTAAATTGTATATGTATGTAATACAATTTTTTTATGTATATTGTTCATGTTTTTTTTTTTTGCCCTGGAGCGCTCCCGGTGCGCGTCCCGGTCAGCGCACTGGTAAGCGCAGTATTGTGGGGCGCCCCGGGGCGCGTACGGGTGAGTGTCCCGTTAGCGCTATTGCCGCGAACGAAAACATAATCGTGACGTATCGCGTAGCCGCGTCCACGTGATACGCACGGCGTAAGCGCACCCGGAAGCACTCGAGCGCATACGATCGCGCTACGTAACCATCCGACGCGCTTACGCGACGCGCCCCGGGGCACGTAGCATAAGCGCGTCGGGTCATGTGACCTAAAAATAACACTTTTTATTGGTTCAGGACAGTTTTGGTTTCCAAATGATGAAAGCCCTGGTAATGTGACCTGAAAATAACACTTTTCATTGGTTCAGGACAGTTTATTTTTCCTAATGATGAAAGCCCCCACCTTTTTTCCTCATTCTCACTTTGCACTTTGAGTGAGGAAGACCTGTTTCCAGAGCTATTACTAATTTGTACTCAGAAATGGCTTCAGTAGCAGCAGCAGCAGGAGCATCTCAGCCACCACCACCACCACCACCAAGAGGACCACCATAACACCACAGTGGTGGAGATGAAGAAGAGGAGGAGGAGGAGGAGGAGGTTCCTGCCTGAAGATACTACCCCATATAAGCCGAAGGAGCACATTATCTGGGAGTTTTTTTCAATCCCAAAGGACCTCAAGAAAGTAAATGCGCCAAAGGTTACTTGTTTAATCTGTGGCACTGTACTTTCTAGTGGGAACCCTAACAAAAAGTACTCTTTTGGCAATAACACCATTATTCGCCACATGCAACGCCTGCACCCTAACAACTATGCTGCGGCAGAGGTTAGAGAACTGACCAGAAACCCTCCCCAATCTTCTCCCAGCACCTCCAAAAGAAAGCAACCCACTCCATCGGGGCCAGAAACAAGGGAGATGGTCCCAAAAATACAAACCCAGTTTGGACAATACAAAATCGTTTGTATATTTTGTGGAAAAACAATTACCTATGGTGAGCAAAGCATTAAACTCATCAACCGTGCTGGTGACAACCACATTTATCGAAAAAAACGTAATTTTTTCCTGATTTTTTTTGCTCCAGTTGAGCCGTTTACAATTCCCTGTTTTTTGTTTGTCCCCATAAAAATAACAAAAAATATATAAAATTGTTCATAAAAGCTAAAAAAAAGTACAAAATGTTCAAAAAAACAATAAAAAAATATAAAACAACAAAAAGAAGAAAAAAAAACAGTTCTTTTTAGAACTACCTCCAATTTTTAAAAACTCTGTCATTCTTTTTTCCCCATGGTATGCTCCCCGGAACGCTCCCCGGTGCGCGTACCGGGCGCTCCCCCCGCGCAAATCGGAAAAAAATGATTTTTTTTTTGCCCCGCGGGCCCTTTTATGGCCCCCACATCAAACCTAGGGGGTCAGGGGGGGGTCTACTCTGCCCCCTTTTGGTCATTTCCCCTTTTGTTTTTGCCACCTCTTGTGTCTCGATCCTACCAAGACACAAGATGGCGGCCGCTCCGGACTGTTTGGAATGTTGACAGACACCCGAGAGCCAATCAGCTTTCCGCGCGCGAACTCGCGTAGCGCGCTGGTACGCGCCCCGGTGCGCGTACCGGGGCGCGCTTATAGATATATATATTTTTTTGGACCTAAATTACTCAAAATCCAC
Organism: Lissotriton vulgaris; assembly: GCF_964263255.1. Lineage (NCBI taxonomy): Eukaryota > Metazoa > Chordata > Amphibia > Caudata > Salamandridae > Lissotriton > Lissotriton vulgaris. The sequence goes on along the minus strand of NC_141689.1, from coordinate 335,432,119 downwards.
TTGAGCACATATCTTGAGACATAGCAAAGGCACATCGGGCTACCAGTCCCTACAATTTTGCCAAGTTTGGTGGAAAACCATTCAGTTGTTCGGGCTAAAAGTGAGTTCAACCGCCCTATGGAAATTAACATGGGGAAAACACGTTTTGGGACCCCCTTTTATCTCGGCCCCTGCTTGACAAACCCCCCCCAAACTTTCAGGGAAGGAGCGGAGCGCCGCAAGGCAAATTTGAGGACAATTTCAGGCAGATTCCTCAACCGGCGCCAAAGTTATTCCCAATAGAATGTTGCGAATTCCCTATACAAAATAACCCTAATTAAAACTATCTACTGGCCAACGCCAGTAGGTAATATATATATATATATATATATATATATATATATATATATATATATATACATATATATATATATATATATATATATATATATATATATATATATATATATATATATATATATATATATATGCAAATGAAGTCGCGGGTCTCGGAACCTCTTAATGGCGGGGGGCTCGAGGTGAGGTCGCGACCCTCCACACTTGGATTTTCACTGTGATGCGGACTAAAAAATCCACTTGAGCCACAGAATAGTTCTTAATTCGTGAGTTCCTGATGTTACTGGCCACCTGCTCCTCCCACCAGCCCAGGTACAGTCCAGCGTAGCTGGGGCAAAGCAGGTTCCCATCGCGGTCCCCTGGGTTTGCCATTGTCATTTGCTTGTAAAGACAGAGTAGTCCTATTTTTATGAGAATGAATTGCACTATATGTATTGGGATTGCACAAACGTTACTTGACCCGTGACCAAGGTGCTCTGGCACTGAAACGTTTCGGGCGTTTACTTGTGGCATGTTTTGTTAAATAAACTCACGAATTAAGAACTATTCTGTGGCTTGAGTGGATTTCAGGACAGAATATCGCATTTTTGGCGCTTTATCGACGATGTTTGTTTGGTGTGAAGGGGGTCTGTGGATTCAGCAATTGAATTTGTTAGAGAGATTAATAAGAACCAGCTCAACCTGAAATTCACATCACAAATAAGTAAGGAAAAAATTCAATTTCTGGACGTTGAAATCTATGTCCAGAATGGGGGACTCCAGACCAGGCTCCATAGAAAGCCTACAGCGGGCAACTCTATTTTGCACGCTGGCAGTGCGCACCCAGGTCACCTCGTGAAAAGCATCCCGTATGGGGAATTCCTGCGTATTCGCAGGATTTGTAGCTCTGAGGAGGACTTGATAAAGTGCCAGGCAGAAGCATTCCACAGATTCTTGGCCAGAGGCTATGACTCCACGGCCCTCAGGGAGGCAATGACTAAGGCTAATGAGCTCAACCGAGCAGAATATCTTAAAACAACTACAGCCATCAGAACTAGACAGGAAGGAGCATCTGAGGTCCCTGATAGATTGGGATTGATCACCACTTTCAATAGTGAGGAGAAAAAATTGAGAGGCATCCTTAGAAAGCATTGGCCCCTATTGAAAACTGACATCACGATAGCACCCTTATTACCTGAAGAGCCACTTTTAACTTTCAGGAGGGCACCCTCGATGCGGGATGCCTTGGTAAGATCTAGCCCAGAGGTTATCCCCAAAAAGGAGGGTCTATTGGACAGGTCAGGCTTTTATAAATGTATATCTTGTAGGGCCTGCAGGTTTGGAGTCTCCACTAAGGAGTACAAAACTGCATTTGATGTTTCCCCCATTTCCATCAGGGGGCATTATACATGCCGGTCTGAGTTTGTAGTTTATGTGCTCCAATGTACTTGTGGGCTCAGGTACGTTGGGAGCACTAAACTACAGGCCTTCAATCGAATACTCCAGCATCTCAGGGCCATAGTGAATGCAGATGACAAATATCCTGTGGCTCGTCATTTTGGCCTAGTACACCAGAAAAATGTAAGTCACCTCAGCTATTTTATAATTGATGGAGTCCCCAAAAGCATCAGAGGGGGCAATAGGGAGAAATCTCTGAGACAGTTGGAAAGTAAGTACATCTTACTACTGGACACAAGGATCCCAAATGGACTGAACACGGGGGAGGACCTACATTGCTTTTTATAATATCATGGCAGAAATATTAGCTTTGCTAATTATATCTTATGTAATATGTAGTCCCTCCAATTGTCCATTCATTAGCTACTTCTATCTTTGGGAGGAATAGCTCAGTTATACTGTGTATGTAAGAAATGGGGTCAATCCTCTGTTCACTTATTTCATTTTGCACAGGATAATGTTATTATCTTTGCACTTGATTACTGTCTGAGTGTTTTATCCCCTATCGATAGATCATTCTCCCCTCTCTTATATATACACTTTCCAACAGATACATCGTTGATTTCAATCTAGACACATTTGCTTGATGTATGTGTACCAGCTGAAAAGAAAAGTCAAGACCATTATGTTTTGGTACCCTTAAGGCACTATGTCTTAATGTTATCTCTATTGATTGAGATTGTTCATGTATTATAGTATTTATTATTTTAGTGGGGTACCTATTTGCAAAGCATTTGAGTCACGTTTAGTGTTGTGGTTGAGGGTGAACAGGTATATTAACTCTTGCACATGTAAACCTCCTAATAGGGTAAAACATGGTTAAGCATGAGTATCTCCCCATTTTTATAAATTTTGACCAGTGTGTTATTTATATAATCAAGTCACATAATAATCAAATTTTTTGATTAATTATCTGAATCTCAGGTTGGTTCAGATCACACCTTGATTTTTTCTTCCCCCTTATTTTTACACTAGGTGGTCACGTTAGGGGTTTTACAAGCCAATCGACTTGGGTTTGTAAGCGGGTAAAGTTCATAATTAATGATGAATTTGAATGCACATCATCATCTGATTTTGCAAACAAACGGAACGTAAAATTTGTTCAAAGGTTGTAAATATCAGGAAACAGCAAATCTGATGGAGTTACGTATATATATTGTATAGCAAAATAACACATATTAGTACTGTAAATTGACCCATTGTACATAGATTGTACATATGAATATTGTGATCAATTTATAATATGTAAATAATCAGGCATGTTTAATTCCATTTTTTGGTCTGTTTTTTACTCCTGGATGATATGCATCAAGTGTTTTTTTAGTTTCTATCATTTTTTCCCGCCCTACTTGTTGATTGGTGACCCTTTATATATGTTGTCATTGGTTTTGTTCGTCATGTGATCAAGGTCACCGTGGAGTGACCGAAACGCGTCATGCTGGCGAATCCGTGTGACTAAACCTTGTTAATATCTCACCTTTGAGCTGTGGAGTGGTCTGTACCTGTGGTATCCGATGTGGCAGATTGGATCTTGGTCCTAGTTTGAGGCAGCGGAACAGGATTGTGAAGTGCATATATATATATATATATATATATATATATATATGCAAATGAAGTCGCGGGTCTCGGAACCTCTTAATGGCGGGGGCTCGAGGTGAGGTCGCGACCCTCCACACTTGGATTTTCACTGTGATGCGGACTCAAAAATCCACTTGAGCCACAGAATAGTTCTTAATTCGTGAGTTCCTGATGTTACTGGCCACCTGCTCCTCCCACCAGCCCAGGTACAGTCCAGCGTAGCTGGGGCAAAGCAGGTTCCCATCGCGGTCCCCTGGGTTTGCCATTGTCATTTGCTTGTAAAGACAGAGTAGTCCTATTTTTATGAGAATGAATTGCACTATATGTATTGGGATTGCACAAACGTTACTTGACCCGTGACCAAGGTGCTCTGGCACTGAAACGTTTCGGGCGTTTACTTGTGGCATGTTTTGTTAAATAAACTCACGAATTAAGAACTATTCTGTGGCTTGAGTGGATTTTTGAGTCGACATCACGGTGAAAATCCAAAGATTATATATATATATATATATATATATATTATATATATATATATATATATATATATATATATATATATATATATATATATATATATATATATATATATATATCCAAAGATTATATATAATGGCGGCGAGCCCCCCGCCATTAAGAGGTTCCGAGACCCGCGACTTCATTTGCATATATATATATATATATATATATATAGATATATATATATATATATATATATATATATATATATATATATATATATATATATATATATATATCTATATATATATATATATATATTACCTACTAGCGTTGGCCAGTAGATAGTTTTAATTAGGATTATATTACGAATTATATTTGTGATAATCGCATTGGCAAATTAACATAAGAAATTGGGTGCGGTTACGGGCTGAGTGCCCTTTACTGCGCCCTGTGTTTAACGCTTATCTTCCCAATTGGTCCCATTTAGCATCTCGATTTAACATTTGCATGTGTTAAAAGCGCGACTAAGCAGTGTGTTACTGTGCACATAAGGCTATGTCATAAACCATGTTATTTAACTGTGTTTAAACAGTATCATGTTTGCGGACAGTGTTTTTTATATATCTAGGGCTGAGTGCCCTTGCCACTGCTCAAGATTAGTCGCGATTGCTGTCCTGATCAAGTTTCTAAGATCAAAGAGTTTTATGAATCTGCAGTTCATCTTGCAGTGGCATTTCCATGAATATACTAGTACTTCGTGCTCAGAATTTGTTTTTCTGAATCACTTTTGCAGGCATGGTGTATGATCTTTCGTGTCATACATCATATTAAAGATGGAAATAAAGTTCTTCGTCCCCGTTCAATCCTGTAGGTTGTTTCGATCTGAATCTCATGATTAGTTTGGATTCTAATCTTTGTAATTTCAATTTCCTGTTTCCTCCACGTTCATGCTGTGGTATCGTTGCTAATCCAAAATACTGGATGTCCTTCCATGTTTTGTTGGCGTGACTGGTGATATGTTTGGCCATAGCATAAGAGTGGTTGCCATTCTGTATGGCGTGTGTGTGTTCCAAGATTATCTTTTTTAGTGTACATGTAGTGCTGCCAATGTACCTTTTTCCGCAATAACATTGCAGCATGTATACCACAAAGGTGGTGTCACAGGTGATATGATCCTTGATTTTGAAGATTTTTCCAGCTGGATCTTTTAGGTTCCTTAGGTTTTTTTCCTATCTTGCAGGCCTTGCAAGTATGGCATTTGGTAAATCCTTTATTCTTGTCTGTGAGCCAGTTGTCAGTCTTTTTGATTTCGAAATGGCTGTGCACCAGATGATCCGAAAGGTTAGGTGCTCGCCTGTAGGTCATCAATGGTCGGTCACCTATGTTATTGCCTATATGCGGATCTTTCTGGATTATATGCCAATACATCTTCAGGATTTTTCGAATTTTATAACTTTCTTTGTTGTATGTAATGATCATACGTGGTGATTCTTCTTTGTTGTTTGTCTCTTCAGTGTTTGTTTTTTTCTCTTCCTTTGTTAACAGTGTTTCTGCTCTTGTTTTCTTTCTGGCTTTGCTTTCTCCTCTTTGGATATCGGAGTATTTATACCCTCGTTGTGTGAATCGCCTTTTTGTTTCATCGAATTTCTTTTCCATTTCGCTTTCCTTCTAGCAATTTCTCTTCATTCTGAGGAGTTCTCCGAATGGAATGCATTTTTTAAGTTTTTTAGGATGAAAGCTATGACCATGTAGTAGGCTGTTTGTGGCAGTTTTCTTTCTATGTACTGTTGTTTGTATCTTATTCTCACTTACGTAAGCTTTGGTGTCCAGAAATTCCACCTCCTTGTTGCTTATTGAGTATGTAAATTTTAAGCCCACATCATTGTCATTGAGTATATTGAAAAAAGTTTGAAATTCTGATTCCGTACCCTTCCATAATAGGAAGAGGTCATCAATGAAGCGCAGCCATAGCGCTATGTAAGGGGGTACCCCTGGTGCCCCCAGGCGAGACAGTAACCTATGACCCCTCCCTCTTGTCTTTACAGCCCCCGCTTCCTCCCTCGTGGAACCAGTTCGAGGAGCGCTACAGCTGTGATGAGGAAGAGACTGACTGCGGCCCCTTTAACTGGTGCGGCGGTTCTACGGAGGCGGGGCCCGATTCCACCTTAAAGGAGGAAGGAGAACAGGTACAGGTGTGTCTATACACCGGAGGAGCGGTCAGCGGAAGGAGAGGTGCGGCGTGGAGCAAGTGGGAAGACAGCAACGAAACGTGGGAAGAAGACGAGGTGCTGGAGACTGCGCTGGAAGGAAGAGAAAGGCGAGAAGCATCGTATACGGAGGAGGAGGAAAGGAGAGAAGTCCGGAGATTCGGAGACGTGACAAGAGCGCTGGTGGCATCAGGAGAGGCGATACCATCACTGGAGGCAGGCGGGGAAGGAGGAACACCAGAAGCCAATCCCTGGGAGCAAGAGGATCGAGAGAGAGCCGAGGCGGACGCCGGACCGAGAGAGGACGACACCCCGAAGCCAGGAGGCCACCGATTCCACGAGCCGCCCAGCCGCTCCCCTGGAGGGGTGTGGCTCACAGAGGTGCATGCTCGTATAGCGCGTTGGGCGGGGAGGAAGGTTAAACGCAAAAGCAACCCCTGACCCCTTTGTTAGAGTTGTAAAATAACACGGAGTTCACAAATCCCTCACTTTCACTATAGTGTGTTGAGCACCGGGTTCTCCTCACTCCCCTCCCTTATTGCGTTGCACTAGCATAATCGGCAGCGAACCTGATATATACCTCTCTTATTTTCCCACCGGCGGAGCCAAGGCGAAGACGGAGCCCGAAAGTATAGTGAGAAGGCGGACGCTGACAAGGAGACGAGAGGAAGGGGTGATCACAAAGAGCCGAAGAGAAAGAAGCCGCTCCCCTAGGAAAACAGTACCACGTAAAACTTGCACAGACTTTCTTTTGACTCAAATAAAACCAAGTGGTTTAATCAACAAAACATGTCTCCTGCCTATCCCTGTCCCGCCGGTTACACGCTACTTTAGGCTTGTGATGATCATTTTCTTCTCTCCAAGCTATGCTCCTCTCCCACCACCCCATCATGAGGTTAGCATAGCTTGGAGAGAAGGAAACTCCCATCGCAGTTCCACACTTCTGCATGTATACTTTTTGTTGAACAGAAATACATTGTTGTAGAGACATAGTTTGATAATTTTTATCAACATTTTTTAATGTTCAAATTCACTGACAGGACGTTGCTGCAAAAAATATTTAATTTCTCTGACGCCAATCTCATGCTCAATTGAGGTGTATAATGAGATGACGTCTATTGTCACTAGTAGGTAGGTGGGCTGCCATTGTGTGTCCATCAATATGCATAAAAAGTCCCCAATGTCTTTATGTATGAATTCAAAGTTGTTACAATAGGGGACAGGAAGTGGTCGACATATACAGAAATGTGTTCGTACAGGCTGCCACAACTGGATATAATTGGTCGTCCACGGAGTTTGTTGAGTGTTTTGTGCACTTTGGGGAGGAAATATATGGTAGGAGTGATTGGATATTCTACCATAAGAAATTTTCTTTCATCCTCCGTTATGAGCCCTCCTTCCTTCCATGAATTCAATTTGCTGCCCAGATCAATCCTGTAGTTTTGTGTTGGGTCTTTGGGTAAAAGTTCATAGTTTTTAGTGTCGTTTAGTTTGCGCATTGCTTCCTCTATGTAATCGGATTTTTCCATGATTACAATGTTTCCGCCTTTGTCGGCTGGTTTGATTTCTATTGTTGCATTTGCTTTTAAAGTTTGTATCGCTTAAATTCTCTCTTCCACATTTAAAATTGACCTCTACAAATATATAAGAAAACAAACTAAAAAAATATTTCACAAAATCTCCATCACCTCGAGGCACCATTTCAAACCAAAGTAATCTAGGATCAAGCCAAGCATCTGGTGACTGCAACATAGGGGAAATACCATGTCTCCGCACAGCCTATGAATTGGCCAACGACACTATGGCCTCACAAGTGACCGACACACAAATACTCGGAGAAATGAATGTCACAACAGGCAAAAGAAGAGCAACAGAATTCAAACAGAAATCAAAGTTCTGCCCGATAATGCATCCTGGTAACAAAATCGACATCTTTTATGATCTTGTATTGGAAGACCTGGATAAAATGACGCAAAATGCTAAATGTGGAAGAGAGAATTTAAGCACGTTGGAACGTCTGGCGATACAAACTTTAAAAGCAAATGCAACAATAGAAATCAAACCAGCCGACAAAGGCGGAAACATTGTAATCATGGAAAAATCCGATTACATAGAGGAAGCAATGCGCCAACTAAACAACACTAAAAACTATGAACTTTTACCCAAAGACCCAACACAAAACTACAGGATTGATCTGGGCAGCAAATTGAATTCATGGAAGGAAGGAGGGCTCATAACGGGGGATGAAAGAAAATTTCTTATGGTAGAATATCCAATCACTCCTACCATATATTTCCTCCCCAAAGTGCAGAAAATACTCAACAAACCCCCTGGACGACCAATTATATCCAGTTGTGGCAGCCTGTACGAACACATTTCTGTATATGTCGATCAACTTCCTGTCCCCTATTGTACCAACTTTGAATTCATACATTAAAGACACTGGGGACTTTTTACGCATATTGATAGACACACAATGGCAGCCCACATATTTACTAGTGACAATAGACGTCATCTCATTATACACCTCAATTGAGCATGAGATTGGCGTCAGAGCAATTCAATATTTTTTGCAGCAACGTCCTGTCAGTGAATTTGAACATTTAAAAATGTTGATAAAAATTATCAAACTATGTCTCTACAACAATGTATTTCTGTTCAACAAAAAGTATACATGCAGAAGTGTGGAACTGCGATGGGAGTTTCCTTCTCTCCAAGCTATGCTAACCTCATGATGGGGTGGTGGGAGAGGAGCATAGCTTGGAGAGAAGAAAATGACCATCACATGTCTAAAGTAGCGCTATGGCTGCGCTTCATTAATGACCTCTTCCTATTATGGAAGGGTACGGAATCAGAACTTCAAACTTTTTTCAATATACTCAATGACAATGATGTGGGCTTAAAATTTACATACTCAATAAGCAACAAGGAGGTGGAATTTCTGGACACCAAAGTTTATGTAAGTGAGAATAAGATACAAACAACAGTACACAGAAAGAAAACTGCCACCAACAGCCTACTACATGGTCATAGCTTTCATCCTGAAAAACTTTAAAAAAGCATTCCATTCGGAGAACTCCTCAGAATGAAGAGAAATTGCTCGGAGGAAAGCGAAATGGAAAAGAAATTCGATGAAACAAAAAGGTGATTCACACAATGAGGGTATAAATACTCCGATATCCAAAGAGGAGAAAGCAAAGCCAGAAAGAAAACAAGAGCAGAAACACTGTTAACAAAGGAAGAGAAAAAAACAAACACTGAAGAGACAAACAACAAAGAAGAATCACCACGTATGATCATTACATACAACAAAGAAAGTTATAAAATTCGAAAAATCCTGACAAAGTATTGGCATATAATCCAGAAAGATCCGGATATAGGCAATAACATAGGTGACCGACCATTGATGACCTACAGGCGAGCACCTAACCTATATATATATTCCTCCAAAATGCTGGGTTGTTCCTCCTAATCAGAGGGCGCGTCGACAAACGAACTCCCAGACACAGTCCGATAACATCAAACTGCTTTTCAAGAAAGAAATGTCGATGTTGTGTCTCCGTGCAAAGTTGTTTTAATTGTCTGCCACAATCGTTGAACGTGTTTCGCCGGTAACACCGGCTTGTTCACCAACAATTACATAAAGTTTCTTCCTTCATTTTAATTTGATACACAAACAAAACGTGATGACTACAAAAATAAAACTTGAAGAAAGGCTGGTAGTTCGGCACTGTGTGCATTATGGCAATAATGTAGGTCATCGCTTAAGAGTGCATTTCATACGCAAATAAATATATATTGCATCCTAAAATTCTCAATACATGAATATATGACCTTATATATAATTTCACAATGGAAATTCCTAGTGTATTATAAAACACAATTTTTTACGCTGCATGGGAGGCTCGAATATATATATGTATATGTGATGCTTGTTTGAAACCAGCCCATGAAGAAGAGGATTCTCACCTCGAAACGCGTAGCTAAAAGAGAGAACCAACTTGTGAGAAACTTAGACCGGAGGTCGGCGAGCAGTGTGTGCCCTTGAAACAAGCTTTTGAGCACTGTATATTACCTACTGGCGGCCGCCAGTAGGTAGATATAGTTAGGATTTTTTCAATGCAAAATCTCAAAATTCTATTTGGAATAACTTTGGCGCCGGTTGACGAATCTGCCTGAAACTTTCCTCAAATTTGCCTCGTGGAGCCCCGGTCCTTCCTTGAAAGTTTGGGGGGGATTTGTCAAGCGGGGCCGAGATAAAAGGGGGGTCCAAAAACGTGTTTTCCCCATGTTAATTTCCATAGGGCGGTCAACCTCACTTTTAGCCCGAACGGCTGAATGGATTTCCACCAAACTTGGCAAAATTGTAGGGACTGGTAGCCCGATGTGCCTTTGCTATGTCTCAAGATATGTGCTCCAGTGGTTTTTGAGTAACTTAGGTAAAAAAAAAAATATATATCTATGGCAGCGCCCCGGTACGCGCACCGGGGAGCGCACCTGGCGCGCCCCGCGACTTGCGCACGGAAAGCTGATTGGCTCTCGGGTGTCTGTAAACATTCCAAACAGTCCGGAGCGGCCGCCATCTTGTGTCTCGGTAAAATCGAGACACAAGAGGTGGCAAAAACAAAGGGGGAAATGACCATAAGGGGGCAGAGTAGACCCCCCTTGACCCCCTAGGTTTGATGTGGGGGCTATAAAAGGGCCCCGCGGGGCAAAAAAAAATAAAAAAATTTCGATTTGCGCGGGGGGAGTGCACTGTACGCGCACCGGGGAGCGCACCGGGGAGTGTACCATGGGGAAAAAAGATTGACAGACTTTAAAAAAAATGAAGCCTTTTTTTATAAATTGGAGGTAGTTCTAAAAAGAACAGTTTTTTTATTCTTTTTGTTGTTTTATATTTATTTTTTTGTTTTTTTGAAATCTTTTACTTTTTTTGGCTTTTATGAACAGTTTTATTTTTTTTTTGTATTTTTTATAGGGAAAAACAAAAAACAGGGATTTGGAAACGGCTCAACTGGAGCAAAAAAAAAAAACAGGAAAAAATTCAGGCTTCTTTGTGCATTTGTGGTTATCACCAGCAAGCATGATGAGTGTAATGCTCTGCTCACCATAAGTGATTAATTTCCCACAATATACACAAACAATTTTGTATCCCCCAAACTTTGGTTGGATACTTGAAATCAACTGACTTGCTTCTGGACCCGATGGAGTGGGTTCTTTGGTTGTTGAGGTTGTGCCAGATGATTGGGGTAGGTTTTTGCAGAGTTCTCTCATCTCTGCTGCTGAAAAATTAATAGGGTGCAAACGCTGCATATGCCGAATCATTGTATGATTCCCAAAGGAATATTTTTTTTTAGGTTTCCCCCTGGATAGCACCTCACCACAGATGAGACAGGTCACCTTTGCAGCGTTTACTTTTTTAAACCACTTGGGATTTTAAAAAACTCCCATATGAAGTGCTCCTTAGGTTTGTATGGTGGAGTGTTTTCTTGCAGGAACTGCCTTGTCCCTTCCTCCTTTTTCTCCTCCTCCTCCTCTTCTTCTTGACCACCAATGAGATGTTCTGGTGGTCCTTGTGGTGGTGGTGGTGGTGGTGGGGCAGATGATCCAGCTGCTGCTGCTACTGTAGCCATTTCTGAGTAGAAGTAGGTAGTAATAGCTCTGGAAACAGGTCTTCCTCACTCAAAGTACAAAGTGAGAATGAGGAAAAAAGGTGGGGGCTTTCATCATTTGGAAAAAAAACTGTTCTGAACCAATGAAAAGTGTTATTTTCAGGTCACAAGAACAGGGGTTTCATTATTATGAAATCAAAACTGCTATGAACCAATGAAAAGTGTTATTTTCAGGTCACATGACCCGACGCGCTTACGCTACGCGCCCCGCGGCGCTTACGTAGCGCGTTCGTATGCGCGTGGGTGCTTCCGGGTGCGCTTACGCCGTGCGTATCACGCGGACGCGGCTACGTGATACGTCACAATGATGTTTTTGTTCGAGGCAATAGCGCTAACGGGACGCTCACCGGTACGTGCCCCGGGGCGCGTCAAAAGACTACGCTTTCCGGGGCGCTCACCGGGGCGCGCACCGGGAGCGCTCCAGGACAAAAAAACATAATAATAAAAAAAAACTATATACATAAAAAAATTGTTTAACATAAATATATAATATAGGATTCATTTTCACAAATATTACATTTCATAGCTATAGACATTTGCTATTAAAAAAACTTTGAAATTCACTGAAAACCATAGGTTTCACACTAGTTATAGTTAGGATTTAGCATTTAAAAAACCTATGAAATTCACTGATAAAACCAGAGGTTTCAGACCAGTTATAGTTAGGAATTAGCATTTAAAAGACCTATTAAATTCACTGAAAAAAACATAGGTTTCACACCAGTTATACTTAGTTCGAATTTTTACTGACATAAAACCATTGAAATTCCCACGTTATAGTTAGTTGGACTCACTATAACTTGCGCGCCTGCAATGCACTGCTGATGACGTCACATATTACATCACTCATGACATGGTCAGTGACATCACTCATGACATCACTGATGACACCATTCTTGTGAGAGAGTGACAGACCTCCTTTCATTGTAATGTAACCCTTGAAACACATATTCAAAAATAGAAACTAAAATTTTCAAAAAAAATTGAGATTCCCATACCAGTTACAACAACCAATTCAGTAGTTCCACCATCTATATACACATTCACTCATTCACCAACAGTTCTATATAGTCACTCATATATATACTCACTCATCATATGTAGTGATACACCTATACATCCTGTTACACACCGACAGTCATCCAAAAGTTACTCACACACATACTCAAACATGCAAATAAACTATTGAACATCCATTTATTTGCATATACAGCTATACACACACAACCACCTCACTTCTAAGGAAACTTACACATACTTACTCTCTTAAACAATCACTTATAGAAACACAAACGTATATAAACAGGAACTCTTACAATCTCTCACTCTCACATATACTCACTTATATACATAAATACTCACATATACTAGATTTAAACATATGTAGTTACTGATAAAGACACTAGTGAGGCAGTCATTCACTCACTAACACACACATATACACACTTATCCACCCATACAGTCCTGCACATATGCTGTCTTCAAAACACATACAAACAGTGAGTCAGTCATTGATGCATCTATGTGCTAAGTAACACCCCCACCAAACCATGCAGACACTCTTACTGATACTAAAAAAAATCTAACAACCCATATACACACACATGTAGCTACTCACCAACCCATGTAGCCACTTATACACAAAGTGAAACACTGATACATATATTTAAATGTTTAAACATTACTCGCTAATATATGTATTCACTAAGACACACTTATTAAGCCAGTTAACCAATCAATTTTTAAAAACAAAAAACATCCATTTAGACACTTACTTAAACATTTATTCTTCAATCGACCTTTTTCATATACATATATAAAACATATTTATTTTTCAGAAAGACACACATTCACTGGATGGTGTCATGAGTGATGTCATGAGTGATGTCACTGACCATGTCATGAGTGATGTAATATGTGACGTCATCAGCAGTGCATTGCAGGCGCGCAAGTTATAGTGAGTCCAACTAACTATAACGTGGGAATTTCACTGGTTTTATGTCAGTAAAATTTCCAACCAAGTATAACTGGTGTGAAACCTATGGTTTTTTCAGTGAATTTAATAGGTTTTTTAAATGCTAATTCCTAACTAAAACTGGTCTGAAACCTCTGTTTTTTTCAGTATATATATATATATATATATATATATATATATATATATATATATATATATATATATATATATATATATATATATATATATATATATATATATATATATATATATATATATATATATATATATATATATATATATATATATATATATATTAATGCTTCATGGGGTGACCAACAGTAAGCAGCACTCTGCACCCAACCGCTTTTCCCTGTAAAAGCATCTTTATTGGTAGGAACACCTTCCTTTACAGTCCATAAAAGCATGAAACAGCAGCCTGATGTGTTTTGTGTTTCACTTCCTTAGAGGCTGTCGCGGGTCAAAGGAACATGAGCGTGCCGCATCTCCCTATTTATCCATATCGTACGCTGTGTATCAGCTGCTCTGTATGAGAATTGCGTTAGGATTTGTGGGAGTTGTAGTTCGATTTCAATTCACTGATGGATGCTCATTGAATAAATGCTCAATCCAAGGCTCTGAATGAGCCCCCTGAAAAGCTGGAGTCCCTCTATGAGTCTGAGGTGGTGCTTGCTCAGCGACTGGACTGCCACCTTCAATATTAACCCTCCATGGGGTGACCAACAGTAAGCAGCACTCTGCACACTACCGCTTTTCCCTGTAAAAGCATCTTTATTGGTATGAACAACCTTCCTTTAAATTCCATAAAAGCATGAAACTGCAGCCTGACGCATTTCATGTTTCAATACTCAGAGGCTGTTGCGGTTCACCCCATGGAGCGTTATTATATATATATATGTGTATAAATATATATATATATATATATTATATATATATATATATATATATATATATATATATATATATATATATATATATATATATATATATATATATATATATATATATATATATATATATATAAAGCGCTCCAAACTCCGAAACAATTTCCGAAGGAGACGACACAGCGTGGTGATGGAACTTTCTTTATTTTTCAAAGTCGCTTACGACGCGTTTCGCCTGACCCAGCAGGCTTGGTCACGATATATATATATATTGCAAACCACAATTCCGGTATCTGGCCAGTACCTGCTCACGAGCGGGTCGTCGTTAGGGTCCCGGCGGCCCAAATATCCAAGAGAAATTTCCCATGTACAAGGAAACGTTACGACAACACTCCAGAAGTTGCTGTGCTTAAGAATTTATTCGGCAGCAAAACAAACAACGCGTTTCACCAAACAGGCTTGATCACGTGATCAAGCCTGTTTGGTGAAACGCGTTGTTTGTTTTGCTGCCGAATAAATTCTTAAGCACAGCAACTTCTGGAGTGTTGTCGTAACGTTTCATTGTACATGGGAAATTTCTCTTGGATATATATATATATATATATATATATATATATATATATATATATATATATATATATATATATATATATATAAATATTACCTACTGGCGATAGCCAGTAGGTATAGATAGTTAGGACCTAGCTACCATAGGAAATCCGCAACATTCTATTGGGAATAACTTTGGCGCCGGTTGAGGAATTTGCGTGTAATTTTCCAAAATTTTGGCCAGCTCCGCTGCGCTCCTTCCCTGAAAGTTTCAAGGGGATTCGCGAAGTGGGGGCTGAGAAAAAAGGGGGGTCCCAAAACGTGTTTTCTCCATGTTAATTTCCATAGGACGATCTGACAAGTCTACAGCCCGAACCGCTGAACGGAATTACACCAAACGTGGCAAAATTGTAGGGACTGGTACGCAGATGTGCCTTTGCTATGTTTGGTGAAAATTGCTCCAGTGGTTTTTATGAAAATTAACTTAAAAAACACATATATATCTATATGAGCTCACACTAAGCTTACTCCTAAGCGTACCGGTATGCGTACCGTACGTGTACGTACGTGTACAGTACATGTACATGCGTACGTGTACAGTACATGTACATGCACGTATCCCTACGTGCACGAGCTGCATGCTGATTGGCTGCCACTGTCTGTCAACTCTCTAAAACAGAAATTGTGGGCAGCCACATTGTGCCTCTATAGAGTGAGGTACAGGAAAGCAAACAAACAAATGTGTAGAACTCAAAAAGGGGGCAGGGTAGAAGCACCCTGACCCCCTAGGTCTGTTCAGGGGGTCCCACAAGGACCCCCAAGGCAGAAAAAAAAATTGGGGGGAAAAAAGTTGCGGGGTACGCATACAGTACACATACCCCGCAACTTTTTCAAAAAAAGTATTGTTTTTTTGCCTTGGGGGTTTTTGTGGGACCCCCTGAGCAGGCCTAGGGGGTCAGGGTGCTTCTACCTTGCCCCCTTTTTGAGGTCTACACATTTGTTTTACTACTTTCTTGCCCGTGAGCTTGAAACGCGTCGTTTGTTTATGCCCTAAATAAACAACTTTTTCGGTACCTGGTGGTGTGGCTCGTCATCCTTTTCCTGATCGAAAGGAGTCCGTGGATATATATATATATATATATATATATATATATATATATATATATATATATATATATATATATATATATATATATATATATATATATATATATATATATATATATATATATATATATATATATATATATATATATATATATATATATATATTAATATTTATAACTATATATAAAAGATAATAAAAGATACAGTCTCTTCTGCAGAAGTTACTGAGGGGCCACAGCGGGGATTCCTGGAAGAGTCTTTATTGCAACAGAGGCATGACACGTTTCGTGCAATACCTTTATCAAATGCCTGCAACACCAACGTTTTAACTTTCCAACCTCTTTTTAAAGCTGACCAATCACTCCGCACTGAATTGCAGAACAGCTAAGTCGAGTTGGCAAATCCTGCCTCTCTGTAGTCCGACATCGACGAGCCACAGTACCCAACATGCACATGGCAGGACTACTTGGTAAGTGATGTTTACCGGCTTGTATTGAGGGCTAGACGAGTGTTGTTCAAAAGTTGAAGCTGGCTGAAAAACCTTGTTGCTGCTGCAGTAAATTCTTCTCCCTGGTCCCCAATGCCCAGCCGCATGTACCAATTACCAGCAGTCACTAAGCCCAATACAATGACCAGGTCACACCATGTAATAATGGACTCTTGCCATTTTCTGCACCTCTCTTGCCTCTTTCTGCATTTCTGCACCCCTCATGCCTCTTTCTGCACCCCTCTTCCTTCTTTCTGCTCCACTCTTTCCTCTTTCTGCACCCCTGTTCCCTCTTTCTGCCCTTTTCCTGCCTGTTTCTGCACCTCTCTTGCTTATTTCTGTACCTCTGTTGCTTTTTTCTGCACTTCTCTTGCCTTTTTCTGCACCCTTCACACCTCTTTCAGCACCTCTGTTGTTTCTTTCTGTACTTCTCTTCCTTCTTTCTGCACCCCTCATGCCTCTTTCTGTATCTCTCTTGCCTTTTTCTGCACCGTACTTTAGGGTGACCAGACGTTCCGGTTTTTCACCAGCTGTCCCGGCAGATTTCGGCAATTTTGGCTCATGTCCCAGTTTTTAGAGGGGGTCGACTGAAAACAGTGAGAGGCACTTTTTTTGGTGTTCTAAAGGTGTGCTAGTTAGCAGCTGTTATAAGTAAGCAATTTAATTTATAGATTTGATGTTAGTTGTAGAAATTATATTTTATTTATTTTCTTAATGCATCTTCTGTGGTCCTATGTGGATGAGAGCTGTAATTCTGCATCATTCCGTGGATGAAAAATGTCAGTACTTCTATTTTTTCGGTTTTTGGTTCTCAAGATCTGGTCACCCTACCATACTTGTTTATTTCAGCACTTCTCTTGCCTCTTTCTGTATCCCTCTTGCCTCTTTCTGTACCTCTGTTGGTTCTTTCTGCACTGCTCTTGTTTCTATATGCTACTCTCTTGCACCTTTCTGCACCCCTCTTCCCTCTTTCTGCACCTGTTGGTTCTATCTATACCTCTCTTGCCTCTGTGTACACAACTGTTCCCTCTTTGTGAACCTCTTTGGTCTGTTTCTGCAACTCTCTTGCTTCTTTCTGCACCTTTCTTGCCTCTTTCAGCACCTCTGTTGCTTCTTTCTGTACTTCTCTTGCTTCTTTCTACACCTCTCTTGCTTCTTTCTGCACTCCTTGTGCCTCTTTCTGCACCCTTCTTCCCTTTTGCTGCAAGTCTCTTGGTTCTTTCAGCACTGCTC
This sequence comes from Lissotriton vulgaris, assembly GCF_964263255.1. Classification (NCBI taxonomy): domain Eukaryota; kingdom Metazoa; phylum Chordata; class Amphibia; order Caudata; family Salamandridae; genus Lissotriton; species Lissotriton vulgaris. Next base: position 335,414,195 of record NC_141689.1, on the reverse strand, counting down.
TTGTCTCTTTCTGACACCTTGTCCCTCTTTCTGCACCTCTTTTGCTTCTTTCTGCACTTCTCTTGCTTCTTTCTGCACTTCTCTTGCCTCTTTCTGTATCCCTCTTTTGCTCTTTCTGCACCGCTGTTGGTTCTTTCTGCACTGCTCTTGCTTCTTTCTGCACCTCTGCTGTTTCTTTCTTCACTTTTCTTGCCTCTTTCTGCAACCCTCTTTCCCAGACCATGTCATGAATGATGTAATATGTGACATCATCAGCAGTGCTTTGCGGGGTACACCACACTTGCTTCTTTAAACACTTCACTTGCCTCTTTATGCACCCCTCTAGCCTCTTTCCACATCTCTTTTGCTTGTTTCTGTACTTCTTTTGCTTCTGTCTGTACCCCTCTTCTCTCTTTCTGCACCCCTGTTCCCCCTTTCTGCACCTCTTCTGCCTGTTTCTGTACCTCTGTTGCTTCTTTCTGCACTTCCCTTGCCTCTTTCTGCACCCCTCTTCCCTCTTTCCCAGACCATGTCATGAATGATGTAATATGTGACATCATCAGCAGAGCTTTGCAGGGCACGAGTTATAGTTAGCTCAACTAACTATAACGGACAAATTTCTCTGGTTTTGTACGAGTGAAATGTCCAACTAACTATAACGTCCCTGAAACCAGTGTTTTTTTCAGTGAATTTCTAAGTTTTTAAATGCTAATTTCTAACTATAAAGTCCTTGAAACCTATGTTTTTGTAGTGAATATACACACACACACACATATATATAAACACACACAATACTGTAACAGCATCCATTTTGATTTTCGAGAGAGCCCAATTTGACATGAGGACTTTTCCTGGAAATGCTTACTTTAATTTGCCAGTGTGTTGATTCTTTCTTCTGCAGGCGCATTGTCATGCTTCTCGTTAGTTAGAGAAAGGCTTATTTTTGTATTTGACTACTGATAGTGAGGCTTGCGTGGAGGAAGTTGGCAACAAACTCAGAGAAATGAAGATGAGAGGAGGCCTTCTGTTTACTGCGTACCAGGGGCATGAGATGTCAAAGGATACCAGCTGCATACCTAATTCTGAGGAGATGGGAACTTGGGGAGTATGTCAACTCCCTTCACTTATGGTGATATGATTGGCTTTTGGCTAGGGAAGAGAGATATGGATGCTTATGAAGCTACTGGTTATATCTAATTGGCGTTTTCACATTAGAGTCAGACTTTTCCTTGATTCTGAGTGTAAACCTTCATGCAGAACACTCCTCTTATTTTCCCTGAACTCCTAAAGAAGTTTGACTATAGGTTGATACCTACAATGATCCTGACAAGGAATCTCTTTTAGATAATTTAGCCTCAACCTATTTTTCGATTAGTAAAGATTTTTTTTGTTTCTCTATTTTTATTACGATTTAACTTTCTGGAACATTTTAGCTTTCAAACTATATTGCTGTACCTTCTAAATGTATTTCTATTTTGCATTTATACTGGATGGAATAATGTCCAGAAATAAAACCACATAATTGAATTGATCGATTTCTGGTCCTCATTGTGGAGTCACATTGACTTCATAAATTGGAAATGTAGCTCTGATGTTAACTCCCTTACAATGCATCAAGTCAAATATGAAAGGTCAATACGACCAATGGGGAAATATATTCATTGACTTTAGTAAGAGATTGAGTGTAGATATCCATACACCATCATTCTCTTAAGAGCTAAAGTTGGTTTGATTTGTTATGGTTTGTTGTGAGGATGTAACCCGGATGAGTGTCTTGGAAATCTAGTAGAAAAGGAATTTAAAGCTGTGTGCAGTTCGTGGATTGGGTACATTGATTATGCTACAATATGTAAAAGTCAATTCTATCATGTATTTTGATATGAGTTTCTCTTTTTCAACCAGAAGCAGAATCTAGGTGCTTTCCAACCATGGTTTGGAGGATTCCATTACAAACCAGAGTAGATTTTGGCTTGTAATGATCCATTGTCGGTGGTGTGTTGTGGCACAGTTTGCGGTCAGTATTTTTATTTGGTCTTTTTGTAAAGTGGTGAAAAAAACCCATGCAGCAATCAATCAATTAATCAATCAATCAATCAAGACATTTATAAAGCGCACTACATACCTGTGAGGGTCTCAAGGCACTGGTGGGGGAGGTGCTGCTGCTAGTGATCGAAGAACCAGGTCTTGAGGAGTCTTCTGAGGGCCAGTAGGTCTTGGGTCTGTCGTAGGTTGGTGGGGAGGGTGTTCCAGGTCTTGGCGGCTAGGTGGGAGAAGGATCTGCAGCCGGTGGTCGTTTTTCGGACACGGGGGACTGTGGCGAGGGCGAGGCTGGCGGAGCGGAGCTGTCGGGTGGTGGTGTAGAATTTGAGTCGTCTGTTTGTTTGAATATCTTTTATTGCATTTTTCGTTTATATTGCATAACATAGCATTAAATCTACACTGTGACCATATCACAAAAGAAAACAGGAGAAAATGACTCATGATTGCACAAGATTACATGTGTTGGCACCAACAGTTCGCTACGATGTCATCACTTGCCGTTCAACATTCACTGATCAGGTGTACAGCTGAAAGCACATATGTCGAGAAGAGGAAGAAACAGTTAGCCCAAAAGGAGGTGCAGTCACATAAAGATAATCAGGAGAACAGCAAACAGGTTAAATCAATGCCACTTCATCAACGGTGCCAGTTGGCTTCAGAGTACATTTGAAACAAGGGAGTTGCGATGCTTACATAGCATCACAATTCACCTAAACATATATATCTCTGGCCGGTGATTTCTACGCGTAAGGTGCGTTCTCCATCATGTCCCTTTTAAAAAGTCAAACAACCATTCACCAGGCCATTGCATCAATACAACTGAGCCTATTCATCCAACCAATGGGACAGGCCCTTAGGGGGGCTGTGCACGCAATTCAATATTCAAAACATTTTACTTGCTAGTTCAGAACTGTTAACAAGAACATAATAAACCATAACTTCATGAAAGAAAAAGAAAACAGAAGCAAAGAGACTTCAAAAGAAAAAAAAAGAGACTGACTGTGCGTGCTGTGTTGTGTTGTATAAGTTGAGTCGTCTGTTGAGGTATGCTGGGCCGGTCTTGTGGAGAGCTTTGTGTGCGTGGATGAGGAGTTTGAAGGTTATCCTCTTGTTGACTGGGAGCCAGTGCAGGTCTCTCAGGTGGGGTGTGATGTGGCTGCGGCGGGGGATGTCTGGGATCAGACGTGCAAACGAATTCTGGATGCGTTGCAGTCGCCTCAGGAGCTTGGCCGACGTTCCTGCATAGAGGGCGTTTCCGTAGTCCAGCTTGCTGGTGATGAGGGCCTGGGTGACAGTTCTTCTTGTCTCGGTGGGGATCCACTTGAAGATCCTGCGGAGCATTCTGAGGGTGTTGAAGCAGGTTGAGGAGACGGCATTGACCTGCTTGGTCATAGAGAAGGTGGAATCGAGGATGACCCCTAGGTTGCATGCGTGGTCGGTGGGCGTCAGGCTGTTCCTAGAGTTGTCGGCCACCAGGAGTCGTCCCAGGCTGAGGGGGTGGAGCTGAGGATCAAGACTTCCGTCTTGTCCGCGTTCAGCTTCAGTCGGCTCTTCCTCATCCATTTGAAGACTGCTTTCATTCCTTCTTGGAGGTTGGTCTTGGCGGTGTGAGGGTCTTTGGTGAGGGAGATGATCAGCAGGGTGTCGTCGGCGTAGGAGATGATATTGAGGTCGTGCTGTCGGGCAAGGTGTGCCAGGGGTGCCATGTAGATGTTGAACAGCGTTGGGCTGAGGGTAGAGCCCTGGGGTACGCCGCAGATGATTTCGGTGGCAGTGGAGCGGAAGGGGGAGGCGGATGCTCTGAGTTCTGCCGGAAAGGAAGGATGTGGTCCAGTCCAGGACCTTCTCTTGGATCTTGGCGTCGTGTAGGCGTGTTCCTAGTGTGTGGTGGCAGACCATGTCGAAGGCGGCTGACAGGTCCAGGAGGATGAGGGCCGCTGTTTCTCCGTTGTCAAGCAGGGTCCTGATGTCATCGGTGGCGGCGATAAGGGCGGTTTCGGTGCTGTTGTTGCTGCAGAACCCGGACTGGAACGGGTCCAGGATGCTGTTCTCCTTGAGGAAGTGGGTCAGTTGTTTGTTGATGATCTTCTCGGTAACCTTCGCCGGGAACGGGAGCAGGGAGATGGGTCCGAAGTTCTTGAGGTCCTTAGGGGTCGCCTTGGGTTCTTGAGCAAGGCGTTGATCTCGGCGTGCTTTCAGCTTTCTGAGAAGATTGCTGTCTCAAAGGAAATGTTGATTACTTTCCGTAGGTCGGGTGCGATGGTTGTGCTGGCTTTGTTGAAGATGTGGTGGGGGCATGGGTCCAGCGGTGATCCGGAGTTGATGATATTCATGGTCTCGCTGGTAACTTCGCCATTGGTGCTGGTCCAGGAGAGCAGGCGGCTGGTGCAGGTGGTGGTCATGGGGGCGGTGGTTGTCGGGCGGTCGTGGCATTGAAGCTGTTGTGGATGTCGGCAATATTGCGGTGGGAGAAGGTGGCCAGCGAGTTGCACAGGTCTGGCGAAGGCTGGATGTCGTTGGGGTTGGAGCTGGGGTTGGAGAGTTCCTTCACGATGTTGAAGAGCTCTTTGCTGTTGTGTGCATTGTTCTCCAGGCGGTATTTGAATGAGGCCCTTTTGGCGGCTCTGATGAGTTGGTGGTGTCTGCGGGTGGCGTTCTTGTGGGCTGCGTAGCTGTCCGGTGTTCGTTCGCGGAGCCAGTTTTTCTCCAGTTTTTGGCATGTCCGTTTGGAGGCCTGGAGGTCTTTGTGAACCAGGTGGCTTTCTTACTGGTGTGGCTGTTGGAGGGTGCTTTGAGCAGGGCAAGGGTGTTACTTAGTTGGTCTTCTGTGACCTTACTCCAGTGTTGTCAAGGCATCTGCTGGGTGCGGTGGTGCGTGGTGGGATTCCTGAAGGTGAAGTGGATGCAATGGTGGTCGGTCCAGTGGGGTTCGGTGGTGTGGCTGAAGGTGACGTGGGGGCTTGCTGTCAAGATGGGGTCAAGCGTGTGGCTGGCGGCGTGGGTGGGTGTTGTCATGAGCTGTCTGAGTCCGAGTTTGGCTAGGTTGTCGATCAGGGTGGGGGAGTTGGTGTTGTTGTTCTTGAGGTGGAAGTTCAGGTACTCGAGGAGGATGTAGTCCGTGGAGCGTGCGTGCTGATGAGGTCAGCGATTTAGTCGCTGAACTGTGGTCGTGGTCCGGGGGGTCTGTAGACGAGGGTTCCTCTGACGGTGATATTCGGGTCGGTGTGCATCTGGAAGTGCATGTGTTCGGCGGTGCTGAGGGAGTCGTCGGTGTAGGTCGAGACTGTGAGGGTGTTCCTGTGGACAATGGCTATTCCTCCTCCAATGCCGTTGGTGTGGTCCTTGAGGGAGATCTTGTAGCCGTGCGCGATGGCTATGGCGATGTCGGGTGCTGAGGCGGTGTTAAGCCAGGTCTCCGTCAGGAAGGCGACGTCTGGGGCGGTAGAGTCATGGAGGTCCCAGAGTCATGGAGGTCCCAGAGTTCAAGGGTGTGTGTGCGGGCGGAGCGGGTGTTGAGGAGGATGCATCTGAGGTAGTTGGCTTCTTTTGCTGGTGGTTCGGTGGGCCGGAGCTGGTGAAGCTGCAGGCCCGGCAGGTGAAGGGTCCTTGGGTGCGCTTCGGGGTGGCCTGGTCCGTGGATGAGTTCCTGGAGGGTGCTGGCATCGTAGTGGAGTCAGGGGTTCTGGCGCAGGGTGCGGTCCAGGCATGGACGGTCTCAGAGTACTTTAATGTAATCCATTTATTGGTGGTTCCAAACCAATTTTAGCATTTGTGATGAGTTATAAGGTGTTTTTTACCCACTGAAAAATATTATGCGTCTGCTGGGATTGGATGAACCATCTTTGAGAGAAAGATGTTTGAGAGTTGCTCTCTATTCCTACTTGGCCTCTCTTTTGTAAAATGTAGTGATACATTTCATACTGTAACATAAGCATTTAAACATCTTGGTTAAATTCACAAACCATTTATTAGTACTGGAAGTAGTACTACAAGAGCATTCTTTAATGTATTCTTAAATGCCTATGGGTATCGTTCAACTCGCTATTGGAAAAAATATATATCCTTCCTATTTGTACTAATTGCATATGAATAATCCCTGAAAATTCCCATTTACATATTTTGGGGCCAACTCACAAATCCATAAAAGAGTAAGTAAAAGAGTACTACCAGAGTACTACTTTACACAATCCAAAATGTCTTTGTGATTAGGCCCTATAAAAGCCCCACACTGCACATATGCTATGAAAATAAAGATACAATTCTTTTTTGCTATCAACATCTTAGCCCCGACAACGACAATGTGTTTCTACAGAGGAAACATTTGGTCAAGTATCCTGCCCAGATTGGTGTGGTACCAGAATATCACTTTTATAATACCATTTGACATAAATATTGTGTCCTAAATAATGTTTACAATATTGTCAGGCCATTGGATTAATAGGAAATAAATACCGAAAGGAACATATTTTTGTATATAATATTTAAGATGCAATATTTATGCCAGATTATATTTCTGAATTTGATTTCCTGAAACACAGCTGGAAAATGCAGAAATTAATAATTAAACATTTCCTTGTGGAATTGCAGACTCTTCATTAAACCTATGGTGCGCCTATTTGAAGCAAAGGGTTTGGTAGGTAATAGATTCTCAACGCAACTATTCATGGACTTGGCTCTGACAGCCTGGGATTTCCAGAAATTCCTTCGCGTCTCCCACAAAGTTAGCTCAATGAAGGCTTGAATATTGAAAAGACATTACGTCATAGCAACGAGAGTGTGTGAAAAAAAGGTTCTCAGCCTGGTGAAAAGGATGTCTTAGTTCCCCAAAGAAAAAAAAGGAAAGCGAAAACAGTTTCCTGGGTGATGGGGCTCATCATGCTTGTTAGCGCTTCCCAGCGGGAACAATGGTGGGACATCGGCCTCGGGTGGGGACCGAATGGGCCAGGGACTGCCTATGCGCAGCCCTATGCGCTGGCTGCAGGCTCTGTGTGTTCATAGAGCGAAAAAATGAATAAAAAGGTAGGAAAAGAGCTAAGAACTCTGCTGCAGTGATTTTGCGAGCACTAAAGAGTGGTTTGATTTAATGTGACCTAACACCTGAGATGGAAATGCACAGTGCAAAGCATTTTGCGCTGCTGTCATTTAGCCATTTTAATCTTCGTCTTCGCCAGGATTAAGCAGAGCTTGGTCAAGAATGAAGCCCACTTGGTTCCCTCCAAGAGCAGACGAGCCCTCATTGCCGCTGTCTACTATCTTCTCACTCAGCTCTCTGGATCCTTAATCGTGCCACAAACCACTTGTAATGAATCACATATGCAACGTACAGTGTCCGTCCCAAAGTTCCAACAGGCATTCAGTTACAATGGAAGAGGATGTTAAAACATGTGCCAACATACATTAAAGTAAAAGTCAACATACGTGTTATTGAATCAAAGTCACTTGTCTGTCTATAAACATGTCTCTGGCTGATTTTATATACAAACTCGGGTCAAAGAGGTAGCTTTGATCTTAGGTAGTTCAAATCTATAGAAAACAGCAATATTTTTTATTATACCATGTCAACCTGTAGACATGACAAGAGGCAGCCCAAATCTGCAAAAAAACGTGAAAATCTGAAGCAATATTTTAATTTCTGCAAAAAAGGGGCTACCGCAAAAAGACTAATTTTTTCGACGATTACAATGGCAAAATGTATGTGAGTAGCTCACCAAACTGCACTCAGAATTAATCGAGAGTTGGGAAAAATAGTCCTCAACGTGCGGAAAATGGTTATGACAACATTTAACACAGTATTTCTCTATAGAGAAAAGTGGCATAATGCTTCACCTCTGCATGGAAAATCCACGGTTCTGAGCTCTGGCGCTACTATTGCACCTGCAGAAAATGCGGGCAAAGAAGCAGGAAGCATTCCCATGTACTATTACCCGTTTACATCTAATTGCGGCAATATCATGCTTATTAGAGGCCGTAAAGTAATTACTGGCTCATGGTCTTATCACAGAGTGACCCAGAATCTCTAAAAAAATTCCCTCTCATTGTGTACATGTCAGCTATCATGAATGTTTGGAAAGCAAGTTGACTGAAATATGGACGTGTCTGTCACCCTGTGTACCTTTCTCTTCAGCCACATTGACTCTGTGATGCCTGATGCCAAGGTCTCCACATAGCCCTCCCTGCCACCGTATACGATTCTCAGTCTCGGGCGCTTTACTGCACCCTGATGGCAGGGCATCTTCACCATCACACACCTTTCCCCAGGCCTGCATGTGGATGTTTGTGTTTCTGACATCACACACATGCTAATTGCATTCTGTTACGGAGGAGAGGAGTGGCTCGGTGCTTTGGGGGTTTGTGGGTGTCTTGAAAAGAGGCACTATATAGGTTCCCCGCCTGCAACGCTCCTGGGGAGCTATTAAAATGAATGGGAACCCCAGACAGTGCCTACAGTGTTGACCCGCTTCGTTGGTCCCAGACATTCCATCTTTCCTGGTCATTTTACATTCTTTCCCTCTGCCTGGAAATTGGGAAACTCATAGAACACCGTCAGGTGATCCCAGAATGTTCAGATATATGTGGAAATGTTGAGACTGTCCAAATCATTCAAGGAATGTGTGGGGAACTAAGGAATCTATGATTTCCTTAGAAAAATATGTGACACAGATTTGAACTGTTCCTAGTTATAACTCTTGTTTTGTAAGATACCCCACTCTGCAACCTTTACCTCTTCTATTAAAATCGTTCATTCATTTCCATTGATTTACCCATCTATCACTAGGAGAATGGAGCATTCCCATTTCCTTCAATGATGTACAAAGTCACCTTACTTTAATTTTCTAATAGTCGAAAGATTCATAATTCTGTATTGATCATTGATTTGACCAAATAACATTTAAAATTAGGCGGATCAGTCAGCGTATAATGTGTGTGTATGTCTGCATGCATAAGTATTTTTAAAACCCAAGTTTAGCTCGGGAGCAACAAAGCTCTGGCTATAGTGATTGGAGAGTAGAGTGATTGGTGATTGTGGAAGAGATGGATGGTTAATGATGTAAGTTTGTGGATTAGAGGGTGTGGCAGTCTCAATTAATGGTCCATGAATGGGGGGTACTGGGAAGTTCCTTATATGTGGTGCTCCTTAAAGAGATTTAACTTTATTTAATTTTTGAATATCGGGATTGATGGGGTGAGCCTGATATGTGGAGGGATGCCACTGCAATTTCTGGGTGCCTAGATTGAGAAATGTGGTCTTCTGGTGTTTTCATTTTCCGTAAAGGATCCTAGCATATTGGCTATATGCAGGTTGTAGCCCTTTTATGCTTTTATGTTAATGTTACAAATGTCATAAACTGCAAATGCTACCTCAAAGGCCCTGAGAACGCTAGCAGAGCAGAGGGAGTAGCAAGGAGGGAGAAAACAGGATGATCGACTAGACTACCATGGGGTAATATTAGGGAATTCCAAGTAGTACTATAGAGCCAATTAATTTGTGAAAAGCCAGGCTTTTAAAGCCCTTCTGAATCTGAGAAGGGTGGATGCAAGCCATAATGCCAATGGGAGATTATTCAAAATCTTCAATGCTGTTACTGTGAAGGATTTGCCCTCCGCATGGAAGCATTTGTAGCAAGGAATTACTATTGAATTAACTACAGCTGATCATACATTGCGAGCCTTTTTTTTTGTAGGGATAAATACCCAGGCAGACTGAAAGAATACAAAAGCTGGCTGACTGTACAGATAGTGTTAAAAATAGTAACAAAATTAATATACAAAAATGATTTAAGCAATGGACTGAAATGATATCAAAATATACACTTTAATATAAATATAGGGTAGACATATACACAAATGATAAACAAATTACACAATAGACATTTCATGAAGTTCATTTGTTTGTTATTAAAACATCTTCATAAAGTAGTTCTTTTTAAAATTATTTTCTTTCAAAACATGGCTGTATATCATGTGTCAACGCGTTTCGACAAAATAATTTTAAAAAGAACTACTTTATGAAGATGTTTTAATAACAAACAAATGAACTTCATGAAATGTCTATTGTGTAATTTGTTTATCATTTGTGTATATGTCTACCCTATATTTATATTAAAGTGTATATTTTGATATCATTTCAGTCCATTGCTTAAATCATTTTTGTATATTAATTTTGTTACTATTTTTAACACTATCTGTACAGTCAGCCAGCTTTTGTATTCTTTCAGTCTGCCTGGGTATTTATCCCTACAAGAAATTGTTGTCCCTGACCCAGGAGTCGTATCCTCATCAGGGGGTCCTTGATATTTACAAAACATACATTGCGAGCCACAATGTAATGTTGGAACTCATCCACCAAACAATCAGGGCCACTAAGATGAATAGCCTTAAAGACTAGCCAGAGTGATTTAACCATCACCCTTTTGCCCACTGGCAGCCAATGAAGAGCTTTGAGTGTGTGGGTCGAAGAAGAAGAACATCACCAACCAAGCACTAAGACGCATTCTGTATTCTTTGTAGTTGCTTCAAAGGCCCGGCATCACGGCCTAAGAAAAGGGAGTTACAATAGTCTAGGCTACTCCGGTCTGTTGCTGGATCACTACCCTACGGGATCTTCTTCAGTTGTTTTAAAAGGAAGAAGCACGTGGATGCAATGTCAGTTATCTGATGCTCTAAAGAGATCTCTGGGTCCAGGTGAAGCCTGAGGCATTTTACTATTTTTGCATGTGATGGAGAAGAGATTCAGGAACTTGACCAAAAGTCAGATTGCATAAGATCAGAGATACAGGGATCTCTCACCAGCAGTACTTCAGTTTTGTCTAAGTTAAATCTGAGAGTATGAATGTAGCCTTTCTGATACCGCAGCCACACACTGGTGAAATAGTTCAAGTGGGTTTTCAGCCGCTTGATCCAGTGTGATGATCAGCTAGACGTCATCTGCATAATTCATCCCACTAAGACTAATGTTCCATGTTTTATGCACCATACTGTGGAGATTTCCTACAGTAGCTTGGCTCCACAGAACTTCTTCACATTTTTCTTCATACTCTGAAACAGACTGCCCTCAGAGATATTACCCATTGTATTTCCTGCAATAGAAAAAAACAAGCAACAAAATCAATAACTCACTAAGGGGCAGATCTACTATTGTACTCACTGCACTAAATTGGTGAGCAATTTATTAGGCAAACCAGCCTATGTACTAATAGGCCAATAAGCAAAGTAAGGTATCAGAGAAGGTTAGCAGAATTACATGTCTAATAAAAAATTCATAAGGAAGATCACAAATTGTGATAGTCTCCAATTGGTTACCTTCACACTTATGGTGGCATACAAGGCACATCAGACCATCATCCCTATGAAAGCATTTGAAAATGGATTTTATACAGCAGACTGAGTTTCTTTAAGGAAACAAGGCTGCTTTAAAAGAAGAAAAAATGAGAGCATGCAGGCGGTGGTACCCTGTAAAACTCTTACTCCCTCGCAAGCTACCACCATGATTCCTGAAGGGCAAGCAATCCAAAGGGGTTCCTTTGCTATTTCAGAATCAGTTACCACTCCAAATTTGGAGTCTGTAACTGGTCAATGGTTGCGATTATCATTCTGTTCGCAATCATTAATACATAGTTATCTATTTGAAAATTGGAAGGGATACCCAAAACATGCACTTCCAAATTGTAAAAACACTAGCCTATCTTATTTAGCTGTTCGCGGGGGTTATCAACTGGTGATCAGTTTTAAATAATTTTTATTAGTTAAATAAACCTTAGTGCAATAGTGACAGGCATATAATACAGAGCAAAATTATGTGCACTACATATATAGTAATGTGTTTCAAAAAGCAGATATATACAGATAGTTATAATAGATTAAAAGATAGATTAAAAAGGAAAAATACCCAGATAACTATAATTAATAGATTAAAAGTGATAATCAATATATCTCATATGACATGCATCCACAATCATTCAAGCATATTACAACTACTATACATGTCATACATATCTTAGGTCCACTAAAATTACTATAATAATACTATCTTAAGGGGAGGAGGTACATCCAACTCGTCTGGCTTTGTGCTTTTCACCTTGGTGCCTCCAGCTACCATGGATAATCTCCTCTGTACTATCTTCCTTTTTTCTTTTCTTGCTGCTGTTTCCCAATTGATGTTGATGTTTATACTACCCCCTTGTTCTTTCCTTCTGCCTACTGTAAAGCGCTCTGATATCCTTCGGGATCTTGTTCGCGCGATATAAAACTTTATAAATAAAAAAATAATGTAAATCCCCCGGGCACAGTTAGCCCATATCAAGTAAAGCAGTCATAAATAAAGTGCCAACATTGACATGTATATCACCATAGTACCCATTATCACCATATCCATATATCTGAATTAAACTAGATTTTCCTTCTTTCACCCGCAAGGACTAAAGGAGCCATTTGACAAATCTGTCTCTGCTTCTGGGGCCAACAAACTATCCACCAGGTGTTCCCATGCTTTAACACTTTCAATGTTTCCTTGCCCTCCCTTTATCTCACAAAACTACTAATGAGCATCTGATAAACAGCTTTTTACATCCGTCCAAAAGATCCAAAGATAGCAGGACAGTGACCATAACGCTCTGATTGTAACATTGAAGCTGGGGAATCGGGGTTCATCTGCCATCTGCTCAAACCCGGCGACTAGCATCGGTGGTCTAGTAACCACTAATAACCGAAGGAAAGTTAGATGGAATCATGTCCAGCAATCTCCCCCCAAACTGACAAAAGTGTACCAGCTTGCAATACCTGCAATAGACAGAATGAGAGAATTGGGACAGGTGGAGACATCCGTAGAGGACAGAGACAAAGCTAAAATAATCCACGAAGAAGCTAGTAGTAAAGATGACAGATGTATTCTACCTGGAAACATCTAAGAGGGAAATAGATCGACCTAAAAGCTCCTGGTATAACAGAAAATGCTGTAAAGCAAAACCAGATCGTGTAAATGTGTTGAAAACCAAAGATAGGCCAAATATAAAGCTAGCTAGAATAAAGCATAGGAAAACCTTGCATCAGGAAAAGAAAGATTGGGAAATAGAAAGGTGGGATGCCCTGGGGTTTGCCCTGAAGGCAAACAATTTTAAACTGTTCTGGAGGCTAGCTAGTTAGCTCTGGTGAGGAGGGGGGACATGCAGCTATAGAGCCTAACATAGCGCCCAAAGCTTGGGAATCACGCTTTGGGTCCCTGTATGATTGGGAGGCAGAAAGTCCCCCAAGCCCAGAAATCTCGAGTAACATCTTAGAGCGTTGTCAGGAGGGAGGTAGGGACATGTCGCTGATGGAGGTTCGAAATGCTTTAACTAGCTTTCCCCCCAATATAGCCCCGGGTCTTGACAAACTCCCGGGGGACCTCTTCCGGGAAGAGCCGATTGTTTGGGTCCCATACCTGTGTGCCTTATTTAATGCAATTTTGAAGTGCATCACTCCCCCAGATACTTGGAAGGGTGCGGAGATAGTACCCATTTTAAAAAAGGGTTGCCCTCTTCTACCCACCAATTATAGACCCATCAGTCTAATTGACAGCACCCAAAAGCTGATGGACAGGGTCCTTTTGATCTGTATACAGGGGTGGATGGAGGAGCAGGGAATTTTGAGCCCCTATCAGGCTGGCTTCAGATCAAATATGTCCACCGTGGACCAGATATTCAGACTACATCTACTTTTCTGGAAAACAGTGAAGATGGAGGGTGGCAGCCTCTATCTCATATTTGCTGATCTGAAGTCCGCCTCTGATCTTGTGCCTAGAAAGAAGTTGTGGGAGGTGCTTGACGAGCTTGGGTTCCCACAATACCTTCTTAATGTGTTGGTGAGATAACACACAGATAATTATGCACAAGTTAGATGCAGTAAATATGGGGAACTTTCCTCACGCTTCCCTGTCAGAAAGGGGGTTAGGCAGGGCTGCGTTTTAGCCCCTACATTATTTTGTCTTTACATTAACGGGCTTATTGCTTTTTTAAACAATATAAAAGATACTGATGCACCAAAACTGGCCACTGGGAAAATACCTGAGTTGATGTTCGCGGACGATACTTTGTTATTGTCCAAGTCACCCCTAGGCATTCAACTCATCCTGGATGGGTTTGCACAGTTCTGCAATATGAGAGGTCTGGAGATAAATGTATCCAAGACCAAATTCATGGTATTCAACCCTCCAAAGAGCACGTGTCCAAACCCCTCTCTTAATGGTATCCTCCTCGACAAAGTAAGGACGTTTGATTTTCTGTGCATAACATTGTCCGAGCAATTCGAGTGGGGCCCATAGATGACCAAAGCATGGCTTAGGCTCACCCAGACAGCAGTGGGGATAATGAAAATGCTCAGAACATCTGCTTAAAAGCCAGCAGCCCCTGTGGTGGAGATATACAAGGCTCAAGCAAGAGGGGCCACACTATATGGAGCAGAGCTTTGGGGACACAGTTCTACTATAGACCTTGTGAAGCTAGAAAATAACTTCATGAGACAGCTTATAGGTCTACCACACAGTACCCCATTGGTTCCCCTCCGCATGGAATTGGGTATGAGGCCAATTGATCAAGAGATCGCCCTCAGGCCCCTGTCATTTTGGCGGAGGTTATGGATAACTCCCTAGCTGAATGTGTTTAAAGAAGAGTTGAAGGAGCTCCTCCCCAGACTCAATCCTAGTAAAACACCATGATTGGCCCATATCAGAAGCCTCTCGAATTGGCTTGGGAGACCGGAACTTTGGTTGTCTCCTGAGCTATCCTGTCCCACGACATCCAGGGTGGATCTTGTAAAACATTTTAGGGAATCCAACCTGCTGTCGCTACAGGAGAGCGCTAACGAGGGCAGGTTGAAAAGGAAGTTTTTACAAGTAAAGGAGATGTACATGAAGGAACCCTTTCTGGATGCGATCCAGCCACCTATGGCAAGGAAACTGTACGCTCAATTTAGATGGGGGAATTTACCTTTGGCAGAGTACACTAGTTCATGGGCTCCGAAGAACTCGAGTGTGTGCCCCGGTTGTAAACTAACGGCTGAAGCTGTTCTGCATGTGCTGTTTTTCTGCCCGGCATATGTGCTACCCCGCAAACGCTGAGTTACCCAATTATGTAAAAATGTAGGGTTTACCTGTTGTGCTGAGGCTTTTAGAGTTTTAAAATATGATACTGTTCCTCCAATTGTATTTACGGTATCTCGGTTTTTAAATGCCATGTGGCACATTAGGAGAGGACTTTTAAAGCATGTATAGGGGAGGATCAATTGGAGGCACCCCTTGTCTATTCTTAAAGTGTATTTCAATGATTGTCCTGCTCTCTTTTTAGAAAACTGAACTTGGTAGTATGTTTTTGTAACCGTGTATACACTATGTAGATCTAATCATTGTATAAATTGTGTATATATGTGAAAATTGTATATTATGCACTTTTATGGCCTGAATGGACGAAATAACGTTTTTACAAACAAACAAACAAAACGAAGATATACACAGATAGTTATAATAGATTAAAAGATAGATTAAAAAGGAGAAATACCCAGATAACTATAATTAATAGATTAAAAGTGATAATCAATATATCTCATATGACATGCATCCACAATCATTCAAACATATTTCAACTACTATAAATGTCATACATATCTTAGGTCCACTAACATTACTATAATAATACTATAATGTCAATCCCCCGGGCACAGTTACCCCATATCAAGTACAGGAGTCATAAATAAAGTGCCAACATTGACAAGTATATCACCATAGTACCCATTATCACCATATCCATATATCTGAATTAAACTAGATTTTCCTTCTTTCACCCGCAAGGACTAAAGGAGCCATTTGACAAATCTGTCTCTGCTTCTGGGGCCAACAAACTAGCCACCAGGTGTTCCCATGCTTTAACACTTTCAATGTTTCCTTGCCCTCCCTTTATCTCACAAAACTACTAATGAGCAGCTGATAAACAGCTTTTTACATCTGTGTAAAAGATCCAAAGAAATGTGAGGGTAGTAAACCTCACCGAGAACTAAACCAGTATTTGATGATACATTACAAATGAAAACGCTGCTACCAATTAATACTCTTTATTAGACCAACTCAAGAAACATCATCAGGTTAAAATGTAGAGAAGACTTAATTTTTAAGACCAGAAGCACAAGAAAAGATTCAAGGAAAGGGTTGAACACAACTTTTCTGCAACACAGCGTCATTCAACTTGAATTTCTTTTATTGTTTTTTTACTCCATTCTTTCCCTCTTCGTTCTACTCCTTCATTTTTAGTCACCCCTGACTTCTCTTTCACCACTTCTTTTTAACTCCTTCACCTCCATTTCCTATCTTCCTCTCTTACCTTTACATGATGTTTGGATAATATTTGGGAAGGGGGAAGGATAAGATGTATTCTGTCGTTGTCACATCATAGGGGCGGTCTAGGCAGTCCCCTTCTATTTTCTCTTCTACCTTTCTCAGTCACAATTTATGTTCAAATGTCCCCATGCCAGATGAGAGCAGAGGGCAGTGGTGGCACTGAGATCATGTCCGACCCAGGGCTCCAAAGGTGACCACTCACTCTGGCTTCTCGTTGCTGCTCTCAACCATCAACAGGACGTTGACCTCTCCTAAGGTTTAGCTTCTGATTACCCCGCCTTATAACCCCAGCCACATTCAATGGATGAATATTTTTGTTTATAGGGATTTTTATTCCGAGGACTACCCACTCTCGTACTAATAATTATGCAGCCGGACAGTGTTAAAGTTGTAAAAGAATAAACTGCTGGGGCCCACGTTTTTCTCAGACGCCTGCTGGCGCCACTGCCGAATGTCAAGGTTGTCACACGCCAAGGCTCTCCAGACTTGATTCCACCTCGTGCTTCTTTCTTCCCTCAGTACACTCTCACTCATCCTGTATCTCATTCATGGAGGTTCCTGTCATTCCTTATTTTAGCCCTTGTCACTGTTTATCTGTATTTCTCTTCCTCCTTTCCCTGTTTGATGTTTTTCTCTCTCTTGTTGTGGGTCAAAGTTAATGATTAAAAGTAAGCCCAGTCCCCAAAAATGGTGCAGGTGGCTGCCACCTGCAAGCACCGGCTCAAACTAAGCACTGCCACTTGATTACCAGCCTGGGGCCGGTCACCTGGACACGGAGCCACTCTTCGGAAGAGTTGCAGCAGTAAAGAACAGTCGAAGGTTGGGGGCCAGGCAGTGCCATGCCAACAGCTGCATTGCTTATGCTTTTCTTTATGCATAGCTCCCAGCGAGTCTCCAAATTATGTATCTGTGCGGACCAGCGCTACAGCAGTGCACATTGGACCACACGTTAGACCAGTTGCAACCGAATTGCCCAACATTGCAATCGAGGCCTGTTTCGTATCATTCATCAGCTGTAAGTTCCTTCATATCAGGTTACCACAGCATGGGTGTGTTGCACACTTATGCATGCTTTAAGGATCGTTCACAGTCACTTCCTATTTGTTTTAAAGGCGCCCTTTATTTTAGCGAGCAGTACGGTAAGGGGCGGGCGTGTATTGCCCTTTAAATGAAAGATTCCGGCTGCGGCTGCTTCCCTGCCTCTCCACGGACCCCTGACAACGTTGTGTCGGTCCACGCGAGCCTCTGCGACGCCCTTTGCGCTGCGCAGCATAGAAATGGCCCCTGCCGTTTCCTAGTTGACTGTAAAAGAATCTGAGGTCTATTATGTTCGTGTGCTGGGCCGCCGAGGGTGTAAGCGGGAGCCACAATCCTCACGGGTCCGGCCGCATTGATGGAGGGACATGGGATATGAATCCTGCGGGGTCACCCAGAGGGCAAACACAATGCCCGCGCCCTGGTAACCATTATCCGCCTGGATCAAACTTCAAATGCGGGCCTCGGCTCGCTCCCGTGATGGTTTCCTCGACTGGCTGAGCCCGTTCTCACATCCGTTGAAAGCCCTGCGCGGTCTCCCTATAAAGCAGCTTTTTATCTCGCTCGCTCGGCATGGCAGAGACAGGCAACAGATTTGTGGCCAACAAAGGTTCACTCTCTGCTGCATCGAGAGTTTTAGATGGCGGTTGCCACCGACAAGGGGTTGAAAATGACATCATAGAATACGAGAGTGAAGCTGAGTTGTCTATGATGTCACTTGTATTGACAGTCACATTCTAAGTTGTCTGTGGCCCTTCTGAAGCCCCCTCCCAATAATATGATCCTATGATCCTATGGGTTAGTTTGCAGGTAGTAAGTGTGAAATGCTATGGGATCTCGAAGGACGGGTTACTCTGTCACAATCCAGACACAACATATTCTGGATTGAGATGATACACTTTGGCCAAATTATTTATAACGAGCCAACCTGAAGGGAAAAGATCAAGGAAAGTAAAGATAAATCTCAGGGTTATCCGGTTTGACATAAGGAGGTTACTACCTTAGTTTCAATAAAAGTATCGGGCATGCATATCGATGGTGGCTTTCCTCACCAACAATAGGTTTTTAATTGGTCATTTGCAAGTTTTTAAATATAAGAGAGTCAAGTGTTTGGTCTTGAGAAATATGGAGGTATAATTAATCCATAGAAACGCGTCGACGCCCTGTTAACTACACAATCCGTGAACATGAGCAGTGGCTAACGAGTATAAACCACAAAGTACCAGGTTCCACGCTCTAGGCATTGTTATATCACAGATATGTTAATCTCAAATGGCATATTGTACTTGTCTGATTTAGTTCTCTTTCTCTTTTATTGTCTGGATTTTTATTATCTCATGTTACTGTATTGTATAAAGGACTGCTGCTGATGAATATTGTGAGAGATCACGTCAACCAATTTTTTGTCCTATTTTATTTGTGTTCTGTATAAATAATAAATACATTTGTAGATTTTTATTAGCTTTTTCGTATTCTTATCTACTGACTATATGTGGTTGAATCTTCCCCATCATTGATGAGTGAGTTTGAAAAGTGAGGAATTAGACTTGAATGTAATGTATGGATTGATGGATTTTTGGATAAAATAGCCTTGTACAAAGGATATTGTTTTTTACTCAGGTGAAAGAATGCATTAATTACATATTATTTTTCTGTTAGCGATAATCAAATAATAGAAAGAAGTGGATACTTTCACTTAGTCGGAGTACGGGGACCAGGAATTATAGGTATGTCTTCAGAGTTTTCAGATCTGACACAACACCCTCAACTGTGTTTTACTTGTCATGTGTTTTTTAATGGGGGTATGGAGAATCAGACAGAGTAGTGTTGGGTCCTGAGATCCCTACTGCACTGTCTATTGCTGTCAGCAATGTGATTTGCGCAAGTTTTTAGCTCTACCTTCTAATTTATTGACCCTTCCTAATTGAGTTGTTACTGGAACTCACAAATATAAGTCAATGGCTCTGGACATATTATGAAACACTATGAATAACGATTATTTTTCGAGTTGTTACACGAGTAAAGATTTGAAGGTTTTAGGATTGTAACTTTTTATTTTATTTCCAAAAAAGGTATGAGTGAACAACAGCTGTCGCCTACATCCTTGGGCCGGCGAGGAATAAGCAGCAAATTATTAGTTCAGGTTACATCAACCTGCACCTACATCCAGAGGCCGGTGCAGTATTTATGCGATCAGAAAGAGCTGCAGGAGTGGGGAGGAGGGGAGACATAGGAATGGAGAGATAGGTCAAATTCACATCAACATTCAACAACAAATAACAACATGTGTTCAGGTTGCGCAAATGTAGACTCACTCTTTCATTACCCTTGGGTCAACTGGGGGTGTAGGGGACGTAATCTGTAGTATGCGTAGGTATATGGGACATGTTAATTGTTGGAACTCTGAAATATTCAGATAAAGGGGCCCCATCGTTTCTCAAATGTGGGCAAAGTGTGGTTCACCATGGCAGTCAACTTCTCCATTCCCAATAGGGCCCACAGTTTATGGAGACAGTCTGCGTGGGTCGGAATCGCCTCTGTACCCCATTTGGACGACAAGACTTGTTTCACAGCGCACAATGCCTTACTTACCCCGTTCGGAGTGCAATGGGTAGGTTAAAGCGTTGGGCAATCCTAATAGGATGTAGGCAGGGAAGCGGGGCATTTCGGTATCAAACATTGTGTCAATGTCAGCTAGGACGTCCGACCAACATCTATGAAGATTAGGGCAATGCCACAGCAAATGAGTGAGCGCGCCTGAGTGTGCACAATGTCGCCAGCATTCATCCGACCTCCCCTTCTGCCACTGGACAAAAGTGCTGGGGTATAGTACTAGTAATGTGCTAATTTTAATAGTGTTTCTTTGCCCGCATCACTTGTGGCGGATGTGGGTGCTCGGTGCAGGACGTCCAGGCACTCCTTATCCGTGAAGCTGCGCTCGCATTCTAGCTCCAAGCGCTTCCGGGCTGAAGTGCACAGCGGTGTAGGTAAGAATTTAAGAAGGAGTAAATATTCGATAAAAGACGGGACTCATCTGCTCTAGTGAAAAGCCAGCATTCAAACAGGGTGAACATCCTGCTAGCATGCACAGTAATGCCAAAGCTCTGAGTTCGGGACGCCGAAATCCCATTGAAATGCCTCAAAATCCAACAGACTTTGCTTATCAAACAGGTCTCCCAGTCGCTTACATTGTGCCTCTTGCCAGGGCGCAAACTCTTTCTCCGAAATCGCCGGAGGGAAGTCCAGATTGCCGATGGTTGGCGTAAGTGGTGAGATACGTGTGGAAAGGTGGTAGGAGGGACACGCCCTGTCCCAGACCCCGACAGTTGCCCTAACCACCGGTGAGATGTATATCCCAGGCGGGTGGTATCTATGCTGTAGCCACGGGATCTTCCAGACATGGATGCCGGCCACCGCCTGGTCCAGAAAACACCAGTGTTTCTCAGATATTAGGCGCTGCCATTCGACTATATAGCGGAGCTGAGCGGCTTGATAATACTTCTTCAGGTAAGGTATTCCCAGTTTCCCTATGGCCAGTGGCAGGTACTTATGCTCTTTCCCCATACAAGCCCACTTACCCGCCCATATGATGTTCTCCAGTGCATCCTGCAATTTCCGCAAGATAGTAGGAGGAGGCGGTAACTGCATAACTCTCATCGAGTAAAGGATTTTCAGCAACAGGGTAATTTTCACTGCCACGATGTGACCCACCCAAGATAGAGGACCTCCCGCCATGTTTGAATAAGGGATCGAACGGTGTGCAACAGAGCCTCATAGTTATGGGTTATCGATCCGTCTATTGTGGGCAGTATTTGGATCCCCAGGTACTAGATATCCTGTGACTATTGGAAGGGGAATGAGGCTTCCAAGTGAGCCTGCTCCGCTCATGGTATAGTAATGTTCAGGGCTTGCATCTTGGTCGTATTTACCTTGAAACCGGAAGCCTTTCCAAACCACACCAGTTCCTCCAGGAGGAGGGGGAGGGAGCCACATGGTTTAGTGACAGTCAGCAGAACATCGTCTGTGTACAGAGCTATTTTATGAGATTGGCCCCCCCATCCATACGCCCTACCTGTGGATGACGGCAGATGCATTCTGGCAGGGGCTCCATGTAAAGTGCAAATAGAAGGGGCGAAAGGGGGTAGCCCTGGCGAGTCCCTCTAGCAACCGGGAAGATCGGGGATTGCGTATTATTGACCCGCACCCATGCTTTGGGGTCCGTATAGCCTGCCCCAACCCAACGCTGGAACCTGGGTCTGAAGCCCACCGCTTTCAGCACCCTATGGAGGCATGGCAAATGTACACGGTCAAAGGCCTTTTTGGCATCCATGGACAGGAACAACGTTGGAACCCGAGATCGCTGAGTTTTATCCAATAGATGAAAAAGATGCTTATTATTGGCACTACAGGTACGACCCAGTATAAAGCCGGATTGATCAGGCTCTATCAAGCCCGGCATATGCCGACCCAGGCATCCGGCCAAAATCCCAGTGAATATCTTAGCATCAACATTCAAAAGAGAGTTGGGGCGGTAGGAGGCACAACAATAGGGATCCTTCTCCAGCTTTGGTAACACTGTGATGACCGCCAAACGTATCGATTCTGCAAGTTCCCCCGATTTGCTAAAGGAGTTATAGAGGCGAGTTAAAATGGGAGCCAAAAGGGATGTGTATTGCTTATAAAAGGCTGCTATAAACCCATCCTGCCCTGGCGCTTTCTCTAGCTTCAAGCGACCTATCACATCTAGCACTTCCCTCTCAGAAATGTCCTTTTCGACTTGGTTAGAATGAAATGGCAGTAATTTTGTGACAGGAGCCTATGCGATGTATGAGGTGCAAGTGTCCGTGTGGATGTCCCCGGGTGCATATTGTTGTGCATAAAAGCGGCAAAACTCCAACGATATACCTTCATCCCTCGTAAGATGACGTCCATTACTATCTATGACCGCCTGTACCCGTCTAGAGTGCACCTACGCCCGCAGCCTATGTGCCAATAATTTCCCTGCCTTATTGCTCCCTGCAAAGTACTTCTGTCGCGTTCTTAGCAAGGCATACACAGCTGCATCCATATCTAGTGCCTGAAGCTGTTTCCACGCTGCATTTAACTGTCACCTATTTTTATGGGTGGTTACTCGGCAGTGCTCTTCCTTCAGCTCTTTCACACTGGCTTCAAGCGCTGCTCGCTTAGAGTCCCTGTCCCTGTTAAGCCTTGCCGATATTGCAAGGTAGGTCCCTCTAATGACTGCTTTAAGGGCTTCCCAAAGTGTCGTGATCACTGTGTTCGGCGTGTCATTGAGAGAAATATAGTCAACTATCGCCTTCTCTACCTCTTTCGCCGCAGCCTCATAAGTGAGCAGTTTAGAATTAAGGCACCACGTTTTGCTAGCCTGATGCGCAGCTGGGAGGCGAATATCTAACTGAATCGGGGCATGGTCATAGGTGGCTGCCACGTCTATTGTGGTGTCAACGACTCTTAGGCACAAAGGGGCCAAAACCAGAAAATGATCTATTCGAGCATGAGATTGGTGGGCTGCGGAAAAGAAAGAACAGGACCTCGATTGAGGATGCAGTGTATGCCAAATATCAGTAAGCCCAGCTTCCTCAACCCAGCGCACCCCTTGTAAAGAGAACATCCCAGCGGGCCACGAACGAGAAGGAAACCTATTCATAGCTGCATGCAGGACCAAATTAAAGTCACCCTACTATTAGGTTGGGATCTGGAGATGTCAGTACCTCACCAAGTGCTTGGCGAATAAAGAGTTCCCGCTTTTCATTGGGAGCATAGAGAGTAGCAATAGTGAATGTGTGGTGAGCCAGAGACACCCTCAAAGTAAACAGCCACCCGTAAGTTCAGCTTGCACCCCTTCAATCCTCCACTGAAAGTGTGTGGCCACCAGGATTGCTATTCCTGCCTTCTTTAAGCATGGGCGAATTTTGCGAATCTGGCGTTTGCGAATTTGCGTATTTGCATACTCGCAATCCGCAAAATCCACGAATTCTCACAAATTTGCGGATTTTTTTTTTGGGTTCGCAAGGGTTTCTGCCAGTTCGCGAGTGTTTTGTACCAGTTTGCAATTGCGAACTTACTTGTCGGCTCGCAACGGTCGCGACTATGTTGTTTCTACGTCTGGTTCATCATCACAGGATCCCAGCACCCTCTGTTTCACCACTGCCACCCTCTGTTTCACCCATGCCACCCTCTGGTACATCAATGCCACCCTCTGGTTCATCATCACTGTAGATTATGGGGGGGAAAAGCAAGCACACCTGCCCTGCTTCAACTGACATGAATTAATTTGGGGTTGGTTTATTAATGTGTCACTGTTTTAAAATTCCAGTCTGGCACCTGCTTCCTTATCTGTAATTTGCTTTATGTTGCAGTGCAATTTTTTTTTCCAGGACCTTTGTGGCCTACTTGTAGCTATTCTATGAGCCTGCTGTGAGGGTCAGAGCAGGGTCATACAATTGTTGCAACTAGCAACTGAACTCTGGAGGGGCCCCAGTCAGGAAGCACTACAGGGAATGGTTACTAATGATGAGTTTGAACTTTTGCACCTGCTGATTGCTTTCAGTTTTGCAAAACTCATTTTTCTGCAATTTCGCGGGATTCGCGGGGCGCGAACTTGCGCGAGATCAAATTCGGAAGCAGCGAATTCGTGCGAATATGCGATTTGTTTTTTGCGGCGTGTTAGTTCGCAAGGTTTTGTGCGTTTTAGCGAGCCGTTGTAGCGCACGGCGCGAAGTTACCCTTGCGGTCATTCACGGGCATGGCCATCTTGTTTGCATGACGTATTTCCATTTCCGGGCGCGATGTGTAATTACGCAAAGTGTGCGGCTCGCTAGTACAATTTCGCGTGTGATCGCGAGGAAAATCTCGCGCGAACTTACCCACGCGGTCGTGAACGGGCGCGGCCATCTTGTTTCTCATTCATTGCTATGGTTCTGGGCATGCTTTTTGTATCCTCTCTAAATCTCTGCCATCCTTTGCTTGTTTGAAGTTTTTTTTGATCTATTTTACTTATTATCCCTCTATTTTTCTAGCCCTATATTTTTGTGTTTTCTACTACTTTTGGTTAATTTTAAACTACTTTTTTTTAACTCTTTTCTTTTCTTCTCTTCCCTATTCTATTTTCTTTATTATTTAGCTTCCTTTCCGCCCAGACCATGGTGAAGGGAGCCGGTAAGCATCCCGAGAAGGGGAAGGGTCCCGCACCCCGTGCCCGGCTCCCGTGCGGGCGTTTGAGGGGGGAGACAGTCGCACCCCGGGAGATTTTCAGCCCGGAAGAGGTGGCCGCACTAATTTTTTATGTTCAGCGCCGCCTCCCCAGGACCATCATGGCAGGCGGCAGGATCGGTAGCGGGTACGGGATCCGGAAGCGCCGGAAGCGGTGGAAGAAGGTGTGCCGGGCCATGAACCACCACTCTCGGGTCCGGCGCACCTACAACCAGGCCACCCACCGCTTGACGGATGTCCTGGACCATGAACGCGATCTGCTCGACCTGCTTGGCCTTGAGATCCCCGGGCTTGGTGAGCAGTAGTAGCTATTTCTTTACTACTCTGTTTTCTCCTGCTCTGTGTGTTATTATATTGCAAATGTTTGTTTTTTACCAAGAGCAATAATGCTGCTGATTACATTGTAGGTAAATTATATTTCAAAATCTTCTGTGCATTTCAGGTGCACTGCTCTCCTTCTCAGTAGTGTTGCTACTATGCTTATTTGTTTTCGATTTTGTGTTCATTTCATTGGCCTGTGAAATTATGTATGAGTGTAGTTTAAAGAACTGTGTAATGCTAGACACTAAGGTTCAGATTTTTAATTACCGGCGCATCCCTGCAAAGTAGCAGGGATGCGCCAGTAATTGTGCGCCACGCCACCACCACCCATGGTGCGCCGTATTTACAATGCGGAGCACCATGGGCCCAAAACGTCACCAAAGCATTACGCATCTGTGCCGTAAAGGCGGCGCATTGCTGGAGTTGCGTCGCAACGATGGCGCAGCTCCATCAATGCTCTGGGGTGCCCTATCTCCCCAAGGCTGCGTCAAGCCGTACGTCTGCTTCAAGCAGGCGCAGGGTTTGATTCACGCATCATTGTCCTTAAAGTGACTGATTGAAATCTTGTAGATTTCCCTCAGCCACTTTTAGGATGCGTTCCTGCGCAGGAACGCCCTCCCTTGCTCTGTAACGCCCCCTGATGGCGCAGGGCTTTACAACGTGATGCATCTCCCATATGCGTCACGTTGTTAATATACGCTGCACCATTGCGCCTCTTTTGTTCTGCCGCTGCGTCACAAAAGTCACGCAACAATGGAGCAAAAGAGCCGCAAGGGGCTTCTAAATCAGCCCCTACAGACTCAAGTCCAGTCCTTCCTTTGTACACATGGCGATAGGAAGAAATAGTGGTGGTGGATTGATAGTTTGAGTATTTTAATGACTGGTTAATGTAGTAGGAAACTTTAGTGTTGTCGCTGATCTGCAATCACAATGGACTTTGTCTGTCACTTCGCGTGCTGCGGACTGCTGCCTGCCAATCCTAGGCAAACCCTTTTAGTACTTTGTTTAGTGAGTTACATAAGAACTTTCCAAATCGACGGTCCGCAAATCAAGCAATACTAATAACGTAGTAGACCACATGAGATCGGTCAATATATCCCGTGGAATAGTTGTCTATTTGCTATTTCGCCAAAATATTTTGTTATTGTTCTTTTGAAATGTTTGATTTGGTTGACAACTATCATCCATGTTTTCTGGTCTTTCTTTCTTTCATGTTGTACATCAGCTCCCCCCAGGGGCAAGAGGACACAGGAGGAGGAGGAGGGTGCTGTTCAGGATGCAGGCCAGGATCGGGCAGGCGAGGGCTCCTTTGCTGGCCCCAGTAAGTTTTAATTTTAATATAGAGTACCTATTTTTTCCTAGCGTTCCTCATTTGATTTTTTCTAAATCGTCTTTGATCTTCTTGTAGACTGGATCTAAATTCTTATCCTGCCTCGACTATGACTCCCTGTGGTATTACTAGATTATTCTTATTAGCCTGTCTGTGTAGCTAACTAAGATTGCACATTTGGCAATTCCATTGGACTCCCATTCTAGTCAGCAATAGCTCTATGCACTGAGTGCAGTCCTCTGGGATTGTCCATAATGTATTTTCAAGTCTTCTAAATGTTTATGCTTTGACAATTGCCAACAATAAAAAGGTGAATGACCACCAAGAAAGAATAAGATACTACTTTACTTTTGGTTTGGATAGTAGGACAATCCATTCTACTACTGTTGCAGGGACAAATCTGCACAAACAGAACTATGGACACTAAATAATGCATTGCTTAGCTTATCAATTATAATAGGTGCTGTTAGACTTTCCACATACCTCAGTGATAACAGACTTTGAAGTTGAACCCCCAATCTCCTTACTGACTAGATAGTGTGGCAGAGTCATTTAGCTCCCAAAGTCACCGATGATTGATCCCCAATGATGATTAGATTATCCAACGCAGGACAAGAGTACGGAGTCAGAGTCAAGAAGTGTCAGAGGCACGGACTCATGCTTGCAAAAATTCCAAAACCTTTAGCTCATCCACTCTAGTCTGGAGGACCAAAAACCACAGAGTCTATTTAAGTTAAAAAGCTTTATTAAAAGTAAACACATTTATTAAAATCAAGTTTGTCATAAAACTAAACGTTTAACTGAAAATGGAAAAGTGCTTAGTGCTGACGATTAATTGGACACATTTCTTGTGGTCGAGCCGAGCTCTCACCTGGTTTGAACTTGATATTGCTCGCGTTCTTAGAAGTCAAGCTTCTGTCTGTTAGGAGAAAAAATAAAAAGCAAGCATTCATCAGTTGTGCCAAAAAGTGCAGCAAGACAACAGCCTTCCCTGGAAAAAGGGACATTTTTACTTTAGAGTAGACAGTCACAAATTATTACATTGTATTCTGTTTTTTTCACATTTCTTTATTCCCCCTAGACCAAATATTATATAGTAGTGAGTGGTGTATTCTAACATTCTTAAATGTACTTTGTAGGTGGAACATCTGGTGGCTGGGCCAGCGCGGAGGTGGTGGTATTGGACGAGGGGAACAACTCTGGGGAGGAGGCGGTGCAAGTGCCGGATGTGCCTGTGAGGGTTAACACGGTGGTGGCGGGCAGAGGTAAGCTATATATTCCTTACTTATTGAGATTGAAGACTGCAGAGTGTGCTTTCTGCATGGGTGTATTATAAATCAACCAGGTAGTAGCCTCCTCTAAATGTACTTCGACTTAGCTGTGAAGTTTTTGGCGAGAAGAATCCCAATCAGATCTGAGATGAACTTGATGGATGGGATGAACGAAAAGCAAAAGAAGGGTGTAAGTAAGTGTGGAAGGACGAGAAATTTAATGATGACTGGCAAAGAAGAATGATATGTGTTTGCTTGGTCCCCGAGGTGGCTGGGAAGGAAAGAATATGGTATGGTGCATGGCTGGGTGAATGATGAAGCAAGGATGGGTGGAAGGAGAACAGCCTGGGTGGGTGAAATAGAAACTGGACCAAACTGCTGTGCGGGTTGCCACGGTAGTGGCGGGCAGTGGTAAGCTCTTATATTCCTTACCTATTAAGATTGCAGACTGCATAGTGTGCTGCTCCCCGTGAGAAAACGTAAGGTTTGTCCAGATGAGAGACATGAAGAAGAATGATTGACATTTAGGGGCCTATTATGATGGCGGACGGACCTGAGTCCGTCCGCCACCATAGAATAGGAGGGACCGTCCGCAGGTGCAGTGGCGGTCCCTCCGTGGTAATTAGGATGTGACCGCCACCCTGGCAGTCACATCCTGTATTTTTAAAGCAGCACCGCCGCAATGATAAAAATGTAAGTTGTGCATTTGCATGCACAAACCGGCAGGCACCGCGTGGTGCCTGCCGCTTTGTGTAGGCAAATGCAGGGGGGTACCATAGGTACCCCCCACCCCCCTTCACCTCTGGGGGCTTGCAAATAAAAATCTGTATGCCTTTGCACGTCGGAAATGCCGCTGTGTAAAGGCATGTGTTCCTCCAGACATCCTAATATGGCTGGCGGTGTCTGATAGACACCGCCAGCCATGTTAGTGCTTTTCCGCCACGGACGGGAGGCGACCGCGGCGGAAAATCTGCGGACTGAAAAACGATCCCCCAGCCATCCTAATCTGGCGGGGGGTCTTTTTCAGTCCGCTGCGGATTTCCCGCATCCTCCGGGCCGGCGGTGGATTCCGCCGGCCCGGAGGATGCGGGAAATCCGAAATCCTAATCTGCCCCATAGTTTGAATGGATGGATGCCTGGATCATGGTACTATCTGACTCTTAGATAGCATATGTGTATCTAGAGAGAGTAGACGGTCACTGGATGAACTAAGTGTTACTTTGAAGAGCATGTAACACCGCACCCGCATGTCCGTTCCAGTGTAGGAAAGGCAAGGAAAAGAAGTTGTAATTTTGTCCAAATACTACCATGAATAGTAGCAGTAGTTTGTATTGCAACTGCAAGCACAGCATATATCCGGTTATTACGGTGGACACTCCCTACCTCTCTTAATAA
This sequence comes from Lissotriton vulgaris, assembly GCF_964263255.1. NCBI lineage: Eukaryota > Metazoa > Chordata > Amphibia > Caudata > Salamandridae > Lissotriton > Lissotriton vulgaris. The sequence continues at coordinate 335,385,232 of NC_141689.1, read as the reverse complement.
CTTTAGTTTAGTAGTAGTACGTCATTCATGTGTGGGTGTATCACTCAATAATAAGCAAAGCACCTAAAGTCATCCCATATGTCATCAAATACATCCCATGTGAAGTGATAGATAATCAGATTATTTAGCTCCTTCATTTTCCTTTTCTAGTACTCATTTGCATTGTAGGGTGAAAGCTAAATTAATTAAGCAGTAGCCCTTTTAACAGAGTATTCTCAGTGCCAACCGTAATAGAAAAGTAAGAGCTTCACCACCTGCATGTACTGGACCGGTACAGTAACGCAAGTCTGTCTCACTCATCATGGTGTGCGTCTGTTTTTCTCGGGTGCAAGTTCACTGCGCTGGCATTATGCCGGCTTGCATAAGATAACGTACCAATTTTCCTAAACAAGAGAGAAGAAGAAGAATAAGACTGGTGTACTGTCATAGTCGACTGTAATGAAAGTCCATAGTGCTCGTAGAATTTGTTCCTTAAACTCCCACTAATGTTAGAGCGAGGATGAAGAAGTGGGAGGTTAGATAGATACTGTCCTCAATAGTTATGTACTGTGCTTTCAATTTGCTACTTGTACTGTGACACAACTTTCTGCTCAATCATTTTGTGTTAATCTTAAGGAGCATTGGTTACAGACTATGTCCTTCTTTCTTCATATAGTTGCTCCTTCCAAATCAAACAGACCATCAAGGAGGGAGCTGGCTCGAATGGCCTGGCAACGGAGGCTGGATGCCACTGTCGCCGAATATCGGCGGCTGGTGGCCCTGGAGGAGGAGGACACGCAGTCTACCGGTACAACAACAACATCCACTGGGACAGCTGCATCCTCCTCCGTGCCCCCACGGGCTGCCAGCCAGCGCAGTGCTCCAGCGGTACGGAGCCGGGCTACCAAAGCCAACCGCCACCGTTGAGCAGCAAAGACAGCACCTGCCCCCCACAGGAGTTGCAAGGCACGCCAGCGCCGCTTATGCCTCAGAGTGTCCTACCTGGAGCAGGAGGTCCTAACCTATAAGAACTTGGTGGAGGGCCTCCGCTTCGACCATGCCACCCTCCGCAAGGAGTATGATGCCCTGGCCGCTAAAGTCAACAGCACCCTGCCATAGTGTCCCTTGCCCCTTTTTTAGAGACTTGTGGGGGGTGGGAATTGGGAGTTGGGTTGTTTTTGGGACTTTTGAAGGACAATCGTTGGGGTTAGGGAGGGTCTTGTGGGAGATTATTTTGTTAGGGCTACAAAAATATACTTTTTGAAACTTTATCTGACCATACCTGTTTTTTACTGCTTTTGAGTCTGGTGGGTGGGGGTTTAACAGTAAGTTTGTTTTCCTGAAGAGTCCTAGGACTTTAGTAGTACTACCGTCAATCTATCGTCTCTCCTAATACTCCATTATACTACCTCCCACCAAACGCTTATCTTACCTGTAATTTGTGTTTGAAAGTAGGGCTAGGCCCAGGGCTGGCTCCACGGGAAATGGCGATTAAGGTTGGCAATCCTGGGCGGATAAAATGTCCTCCTCATTGCGGTGGTACTAGTGGTGTGACACAGTGGCAGTTGCATGCCTATGGAAAAAAAGAAAATGAAACCTGGTTTGTCCTTACTGTAGCATTACACCGGTATGATAGAGATTATAGCAGGTGACAGTACACTAGAACAGTGCCACAATGTAGCCTAACAAATGGTAAAGTATTGAAAGTATAACTTGTACTTGTGTTGAATTTCTTTGACATTGGCTACTACTACAAGAAATAGTACTGAAGCTGAGTAAGTCTAGAATATATCCTCGGATTCCTCCACCAGCCTGTTGCTATGACCTTATCCTCCCCAGCAAGTGTGTGGAATTATTGATGTCATTTAGTCACACATCAAGCAAAACCACACAGTCCGGGGGAAGAGGGTTAGGGTTTGGAAAATGGATGGGAATGGGGGTTTCTTTTTGGGTAGGTTTTGTTGAGAGAAGAAAAAAAAAGCACAGCATGGACAAACAATAATTGAAGATAAAGAAATCTTTGGGTACAAAGCTAACCATAAATCTTTTAAGTTTCATAAAGGAAGTGCATGCACTACTGCATGCATTGTTACTGAAAAGTAAGTAGTACTAGAATGCGACAGTACAGGGCTGCAGCGTTTTCACTTGCCTATCTCTGCACTCAGAGAAACACTTCTTATATTAAATTAGGTTTAAAAAATAGCCGAAGTAAAACCTATAGAATGGCTGTAGGGATCAATTTAGAAGCAGAGAGAGATCCAAGAAATGCAGTCACACTCATAGAAGAAAACAATGGATACTGTATCTGTATGTTGTTGTAGTTGTCCTGTTGAATTTGGTAAGTAAGTTGCACGCAGCAAACAATTCCTCTTATTAGCGGCACTCCTCCATTCCAGCTGACGCTTCGTCCATCAGTGTTGGTGACCAGAAGACACCCTGTCCACTGCCTGCCTGGCGGATGCTGAATTGCGGCTCGCTAATGTGAAGCCTGACTCCATCCTTTTTTCCCCATTGCACAGACTGAAACCCGGCCTGTAATTATTGAACGAAAAACAGGAAGTCATATTAGAACACCACTGATAAATAAATATAAGGTATGTACGCTGTGTAGTGCAAAAAGTCACACTTTGATTTTCCTAATAGACAGTACAATATTTTTGAAAGTGCGTACTCTGTCTGAGTCACCTTTTGAAGGATAAATAAGTATGGGCAAATTAATTTTGCGGATCTTTCCCCTCAAGCTAGGTGTACTGTAAACTGTGTTTTAGAACAAAATTAGACCTTCCCAGCAGTGCTCCCACCCAGACCCTTACTAAAGCCAGTCGCAAAAATGTAGAAGACCGCCAATCAGATCTAAAAAAACGAGGCCTAGCAGAAAACTGCTGACAAAACGTACTTTGAAAGTAAAAGTAGGCCCAAATACCCCCTTACCCACCGTGGATTGTATCCAAACCACTTGCAAGCAAGCAAAAGTATCCATAGCCAGCGTCGCTCCAAGGCTCAAAAACCCCCCCACCCAAAGACATGCAATAGAAATACTGCTAACTCTAACGAGCCCTAAGTTAAGAATAGTGGCAAAGGCTTTCTTTAACTATGCCAAATCCCCCCTTTCCAACCATGGATTTTCTTCAAATGACTTGCAACCAAAATTACACATTCCCACGAGTGCTCTAAGACCCCAGAACTCAGTTGCAAAAATCTAGAACACCCCGAAACACATGCAATCCTGCTGCTAGGGCTAACCCTAACGAATCCTAAGTTACAAAAAGTGCCAAAAGGCTTTTCCTTATGGATTTTGTACGAACCACTTCTATCCGGTATTAGACCTTCCCAGCAATGCCCCAAGACCCGCCAACCCACCCGCAAAAAGGCACAACACCCCCAAACAGCCAAAAAGGAAAATCTCATACTTACAATATTTCTCGGCCTTCCGTCCAAACGCGCTGTGCAGCTAGGTCATAACTCCCGTTTCCCACCATGGATTTCCTGAAAAGCAAATGCAATCAAGATCAGACTGTCCCAGCAGTGCTCCCAGACCCCAAAACTCACCCACAAACACCCGGAACCCCCCCAAAGGGCACCTCAAAGGCAAGCAAGTCAGCAAAAACGCAAAAAAATTCCGCCTCCGATTTGGTCCAAACCACTTTTATCCGGTATTAGAGCTTCCCAGCAATGGCCCCAGAGCCGTCAACCCAGGTGAAAACTAATAGAAGACCCCCAAACAGCCAAAAAGCAAAAGTACAAAAATTGGGACTTAGTCATTTTTTTTGAAATGTCCAAAATCACTCCGCGCGTGCTCTGAAGCTAGGCCCTAACTCCCCTCTGCAACCATGGATTTGCTTAAAACCTCTTGCAATCTAAAGTATCCATAGCCAGCAGTGCTCCCAGACCCCAAAACCCACCCACAAACACCAGGAAGCCCCGCAAACAGGCCCCCGAAAACGCTACATTGAGCAAAATGTCAGAAATAGCAAAAAAAAATTCTGCATGGATTTTGTACGAACCACTTCTATCCGGTATTAGACCTTCCCAGCAATGCCCCAAGACCCGCCAACCCACCCGCAAAAAAGCACAACACCCCCAAACAGCCAAAAAGAAAAATCTCATACTTACAATATTTCTCGGCCTTCGGTCCAAATGCGCTGTGCAGCTCGGTCATAACTCCCGTTTCCCACCACGGATTTCCTGAAAAGCAAATGCAATCAAGATTAGACTGTCCCAGCAGTACTCCCAGACCCCAAAACTCACCCACAAACACCCAGAACCCCCCCAAAGAGCACCTCCAAGGCAAGCAAGTCAGCAAAAACGCAAAAAAAATTCCGCCTCCGATTTGGTCCAAACCACTTTTATCCGGTATTAGAGCTTCCCAGCAATGCCCCCAGAGCCGTCAACCCAGGCGAAAACTAGTAGAAGACCCCCAAACAGCCAAAAAGCAAAAGTACAAAAATGGGGACTTAGTCATTTTTTGGGAAATTTCCAAAATCACTCCGCGCGTGCTCTGCAGCTAGGCCCTAACTCCCCTCTGCCACCATGGATTTGCTTCAAACCTCTTGCAATCTAAAGTATCCATAGCCAGCAGTGCTCCCAGACCCCGAAACCCACCCACAAACACCAGGAAGCCCCCCAAACAGGCCCCCGAAAATGCTAAATTGAGCAAAATGTCAGAAATAGCAAAAAAAAATTCTGCATGGATTTTGTACGAACCACTTCTATCCGTATTAGACCTTCCCAGCAATGCCCCAAGACCCGCCAACCCACCCGCAAAAAAGCACAACACCCCCAAACAGCCAAAATGGAAAATCTCATACTTACAATATTTCTCGGCCTTCGGTCCAAACGCGCTGTGCAGCTAGGTCATAACTCCCGTTTCCCACCCCGGATTTCCTGAAAAGCAAATGCAATCAAGATTAGACTGTCCCAGCAGTGCTCCCAGACCCCAAAACTCACCCACAAACACCCGGAACCCCCCCAAAGAGCACCTCAAAGGCAAGCAAGTCACCAAAAATGTAAAAAACATTCTGCCTCCGATATGGTCCAAACAACTTTTATCCGGTATTAGAGCTTCCCAGCAATGGCCCCAGAGCCGTCAACTCACCCGCAAAGAAGTAGAACACCCCCACAAGTGCAGAGTCTTTCTTCATTGGGCGTAATCCAGCCGTCTGCTTTGAGGGAAATAGGAGTCTGGAGGAGGAGGATAGAGGAGCATGTTCTTGTGAACTTGTGAACCTGAGGAATGCAGACTGCGGCACCTTCAAATCAATAAGCAAACAAGTGAAGACAGTTCTGCTGATGGGCTTGTTTTTGTGATTAGGTGATTAAAGTTTGAATTATATTAACTGTGCACAACAAAGAAAGACAGACACACAGGAATAAAAGTGAATAAGGACGAAAAAGAAAGTTATTGATTCATTGTCTCATTTTCAGGGCTCGGTGTCAGCGACTAAGAATAAGGCTTCGTCATCATACTCTGGGAATTCAGGCAGGGTGCGGTCAGTGTCACCTAACAGAGAAGAAATTTCCTCATCTACGTTGCTGTCCACCTCGTCTTCATCCGGCGTGCTTTCTCGTACTTTGTAATCTGGTGGTATGAGGTGCTGATTCATCTTGATCATTGTTAACCTCTCCACATTTTTGGGCGAGAGGCGGCTCCATTTGGAAGTTACAATGCCACCAGCAGCACTGAAAACACGTTCAGAAGACACGCTTGCGAGTGGGCAAGACAAGTAGTTTATAGCCAGGTTGGAGAGCTGTGCCCACAATTCTTTTTTCCCATGCCAATACGCAAATGGGTCAGCATTAACATAGTCCTCTGTTGAGTCATTCAGATAGTCCTGCACCATCGACTCAAGGTCCTCCAAGGTTCCTCCACTAGGCTTACTTTTTGCTGTGACCTTTTGAGAACCAAACCCAAGCCGAGTTAGCCAATCCTCTTCTGCATCCAATTTTACTGTTCTGTCTGGTGCAGATGATCCGCTTGCCGGTGTCTTTAACGGCTGAGAGGTCCCTTGTGCCACAGCCACAGGTGCAGAAGTGGATTCTTTTGACTTGGGATGGCCTGCTGATGCTGATGTACTGCCTTTTCCTTCAATTTGCTGCCGTTCTCTTTCAAACCTCTTGGCTGACAAGGCTTGCCAACGTTTGTACTTTGTAACATCTTGATCACCAAAAGGAATGAATTCTTGGCCTGCCAGCGCCTTTTTGTAGCGTGGATCCACAATAGTAGCACAAATGTAATGCTGTTCTGAGTGGATCATTTTAAGACGTTCATCACCAAGTAGGCGCTCTAATAATTTCTCCGCCAAAAGAAAAGCGTCTTTCATTTCTTCATCTTTTTCAAACATAGAAGACACCACCTTCAGTTGGTGCTCCAGCATGCGCAACAATGGGACAGCTTTTCCCAAATTACAGTCCTCCTTGCTGACTGAACGCGTGAAGACCTCAAAAGGACGAAGCATGTCTGTCAGGCTTTTAACTAGGTCCCATTGCGCCGCATCTAGCCTCAGGTCCTTCTGAGCTATACCCAGTGTTAAGAAATACTGATCGAGTACCGTATACTGGTCATACAGACGCTCAAGCATGTAGAAGGTTGAGTTCCAACGTGCTGCCACCTCCTGGATGAGTCCTTTCACTGCCATTCGACGTTCATGTAGCAGGGTCCTCAGATGCTTCCGGGCCTTAAAAGAATGGCTGAAATGGTTGCACATTCTTCGGCAGATGGCCACTATCTCGCACGCTGGACTGTCTTCATCACTCAACAATTTTTTAACAACCAGGTTTATACAGTGCGCCAAACACGGCACTCTGAAATAGTCACCCAGCTCCATGGCCTTAACTATATTGGCGCCATTATCCGTGGAAACATAACCAATCTGGCGTTTTTTTGGGGGACAGCCAGTGAAAGACCTTTGTGTTAAACTCATTCAAAATGTTTTCTGCTGTGTGACGTTTCTCCAAGCCAAACATGGCTAGTGTTGCATGTTTCCGAGCAGCTTTAAAAACTTGGTCCGGGTCAACACCTGCGTTTAGCTTTGCTTTAACCCCAGAAAAAGAGACCCAGTGTGCAGTGATGCACATGTAATCAGCGCCTGCGCCACTGGTCCACATGTCTGTTGTCAGATGTATAGTGTGAACAGCACTCTTCTGCAAAGCTGCCCCAATCACCTCCAGCACATCTTCATGTAGTGCTGGAACCGCAACTCTGGCAAAATAGAACCGGCTAGGAACCTTCCATTTAGGGCAGAGCGCTGCCACTAATTCTAGAAAACCAACCCCTTCTACAAAAGAAAAAGGGAGAAGGTCCAGAGCTAGCATTTTAGCCAGCTTAGTGTTATACAGACGCGTCAGTGGGTGGTTGCGTTCATATGGCGCTTCTGTAAAGAACATGCTTCTAATGTTACCCTGGACCAAGCATTTACGGGATGATGATGATGACTTCTTCGGCCCAGTTACGCTCGCTGATGAACTTATTCACATTGGTGTCTCACTCTCTCCCACACTCTTAGTGTGGCTCACATGCGGTGTGCTGCTGACAGGGGTACTGGGTGTAAGTGAAGTGTTTGACACGTCTTCTTCCTCCTCGTCATCATCAGATGAAACATCAACGTTTTCTTGACGTGCAATTCGGGCTTCCTTGATCTCCTTTAGGTGCGCAAACCATTGGACAGCGTGGTGTCTGTTAAGATGACCTCTCTGGCCTCCGGTACCATAGTTGGTACCAAACTTACCATGACTAACTGCAACCTTACAAATGCTACAAATGGCGAAGTTTTCCCTTTTTGGGCAAACACTAAAGAAGTCCCAAGCTGGGGACTTGAATTGTCTGTGGGGGCCGGAGGAGGCGGCGATACTCGTGGTGGTGGTCATGCTGCTAATGCCAGATGAAGTGGAGGATGTGGATTGCCGAACTTTAGTACGTTGTGCACTTTCACCACCACTAATTGAGGTCGAGGTGGATGGAGGTCCCTTCTGGCGAGGAAGAAATATGGAAGCGGTACGTGTTGGTGTACTACTTAACTCCAATGATTGTTGTGTTTCCAGTGCCTCCTCGTCGACATCATCATCACGCTCAGCAGCTTCTTGGGCTAGGGTCAAAATGTCTGTTTGCTGCATGCCTGCTGGGGCTACAGTGACCTTTATGATGACTGGGTCGTCGTCGTGAGAGCCTTCATCAGCAGCAGTATCCGCCACTTCTTGTTGAGCCTCATCACACTCCATAACTATGAGACTTTGGACGAGCTTCCTTTTACGCTTAAGTACCTTTGTCAGATCATGGTGTGCCTCACTCTCAGACGGCAGTGGTGCTGGTTCCCAATTGTGATCCGTATCATCAGAAGGAGGTGTGCTTGAAGAAGATGTAGACCTCACCCTTGATCTCTTCCTGGCTAGGGGTGTGGAAGACAATGAATGATCATCAGGAGGAGTGGCTTCCTCAAATGTTACCTCGCCTTGATTGTCGATTTCCTGATGTGCCCCTACTTCGGCAGGAACAACTATTGTGGGCACTTGTGACCCTCCATGCACCTCTGCTTGCGCATCTCCTTGCGCTGCCTCTCCTTCCACTTGTACTTGGGCTTGTACTTGCACATGTGGTTGTTGTTGCGGCTGTGGTTGTTCAACACTCGTCAGATGAGTTACAACAACCTGTGTTGATTGCGGGACATTGCTGCTACTTTCTTGCGATGAGCCAACATCACTGGTCGATGGTGATTGAACAAGTACACTGGCTGCCTCTGCAGCACTCAAGGGCTTGGACTTAAGTTGGCGTGGTGGTGTTGGTGGCACTGAGCCCAATGTAGCGGGGGTGCTGCTCCCAGCTTGGTCCCCAGCAGATCCCGCTGCTGCTGCAGGCGTACTTTTTTTTTTACTCCCAAAAAATGTGGCGGGCGGCACACCAGTCTCCTTGGTAACTTGCTTCTTCTGCTCCTTACTGGCAACTTTCTTGCTAGAGGAGCTACGGGGAACTTTTTTTGTGGCCATATTCTTCAGAGCACGTCAGAACAGCAGGCCGCAGTTGCACGAGTTGCAGAGTTGTCTGTGGCCAGACGTGACGTCGCGTGACGTTATGCTGCACACACACACCGCTGCAGGACTTCTTCCTGGCACTGGTGGTTCTCTTGAGTCTTGTGCACCTAAAAGCAATGGAAGACAGAGGAACATCAGTTCACTTATACACCCCAAAAAAACGAAAATCACAGAAAAATCAGCACAATCCCAAGCCATCCAGGCCCTCCATGATGTTTAAATTCAAGACACCCCACAGAAAGACTAGGCTCATGCACCACTCACTACCCCTGGTGAAAAGGCCACAACAACAGCCCAAAAAAACGAAAATCACAGAAAAATCAGCACAATCCCAAGCCATCCAGGCCCTCCATGATGTTTAAATTCAAGACACCCCACAGAAAGACTAGGCCCATGCATCACTCACTACCCCTGGGCATAAAGGTTGAAAGCTTGGCAAAATGGTTGCAGACCTAAGAACACTGCTTGAATTCAAAATGGCCCCCTGCCTCCCAGCACATGGCCAGGGCCTGCCTGTAGCAGCACTCAAAATGGCCCCCACCCACATGGCCTGTCCCCATGAACACCCCAAAAAATTGAAAAACACAAAAAAAACAGCACAATCCTAAGCCATCCAGACCCTCCATGATGTTTAAATTCAAGACACACCACAGAAAGACTAGGCCCATGCATCACTCACTACCCCTGGTGAAAAGGCCACAACAGCCCAAAAAAAACGAAAATCACAGAAAAATCAGCACAATCCCAAGCCATCCAGGCCCTCCATGATGTTTAAATTCAAGACACCCCAAAGAAAGACTAGGCCCATGCATCACTCACGACCCCTGGGCATAAAGGTTGAAAGCTAGGCAAAATGGTTGCAGACCTAAGAACACTGCTTGCATTCAAAATGGCCCCCTGCCTCCCAGCACATGGCCAGGGCCTGCCTGTAGCAGCACTCAAAAAGGCCTCCACCCACATGGCCTGTCCCCATGAACACCCCAAAAAATCGAAAAACACAGAAAAATCAGCACAATCCCATGCCATCCATGCCCTCCATGATGTTTAAATTCAAGACACCACACAGAAAGACTAGGCTCATGCACCACTCACTACCCCTGGTGAAAAGGCCACAACAGCCCCAAAAAACGAAAATCACAGAAACATCAGCACAATCCCAAGCCATCCAGGCCCTCCATGATGTTTAAATTCAAGACACCCCACAGAAAAACTCAGTCCACCCACCACTGAGTACCCCTGGGCAAAAGGCCCCAAAACAGCCCAAAAATCGAAAATTGTAGTTGCAGCAACTGTAATGCCCCAAACAAACTTACTTGTGAAATTTCTAATCCAAAAGTGATCCAAAGAAAGTCAAAAAGGCCTCAAATCCAAATATCCAGCAGCATCCACAAAAAGTAATCCTTCCAGGTGAAGAATCCGAATGAAAGTGACCAGCACATGAAGAAAGCACTGGGAGGAGCCTGCTGGACAGGAACAGGAAGTTGGAGACTGTGGGGCACTTCCTTCCCCCCCCACCCCCAAAATGGACTCCTTGAAAAAAAAAGTGCAGGCAAATGTCAACCTGAGAAGTTATTCTGATAAAAATCATCATTTCCAGAAGGTTTATGCTGCTTGCTGGTGGATTCCTTGTGCAGAATTGCAAATTTTGTATTTTCGCGAGTGCGAGATTGTTGCTGCCCGCCGCATCTACGTGTTCGCAATTGCGAACTCCCGCGATACGTGATCACGGCGTACTCGCGTTGACAAACTCTCGCTGTGCAAGCTGGCAAGCCGCGATGACGTAATCGCGCTCGCCAAACTCCCGCGGGATCCGCAGCAAGATCCAAAATGGCGCAGCACTCGCAAAATATCAAGAAAAACAACTCGGCAAACGCTGAATGATGGTAAGTGAACGCCGCGCGCGCGCAAAATTGTATAACCGAGAAAAAAAAATCCGCTGCGTGCGAATTTGCGGATTTTCAGTAAATTCGCGAGCGTTCGCGGATTGCGAATTTACCGAAAATCTGCAAAATCCGCGAGCGGAACGGATTTTCCGCCCATGCTTAGCCTTCTTCCCCTGTACCGGAGACCAATACTGGCAATAGAACCACCGCAATCGCATTCTAGACGAGTCCTGTTTCAACAGGTGCGTCTCTCGTAGGAGACAAAGATCACAGCAAGCCACCCTAAGTTGATTGAGAATTACTACCCTTTTAGCCGTTGAATTGAGACCCTGTACATTCAGACTAAGGGGTCCATTAGGATGGTCCGCCCGCTATCCCATTGGTAATCGGGATCGCCGGCCATAAGGGCGGGGGTCCCGCGGGGGGTATTAGCATTGTGGTGGGCGGTGCTCTCAGCACCGCCCGCCACAATGCTAAAAATGCACTTTTACATTTGCATAAACAAAGCGGCAGGCACTGCGTGCGGTGTCTGCCGCTTTGTTCATGCAAATGCAGGGGGGTACCACAGGTAGCCCCCATGTGCACCCCCACCTCTCCTTCACTGTGGGGGCCCGCAGGGGACCCCCAGAGTGAAGACCGCATTTGATGCCGCCACGGAAAGGCATCTCCCTAAGCCCATTGTATTATGGCTGGTGGTGTCTAATAGACACCGCCACCATATTAATCCTTTTCCGCCCCGGCCGCAAGGCGACCGGGGCAGAAAAGCGACAGACGGTCTTTCCGTCCGCCGAGGTCCCCCCCGCCATACATCCTAATGGGCCCCTAAGTATCTTCACCATGTTATCCTGGAACAGAGCCGCTGCACAGATTCCCAACAATCCCTGTAGAGTTCCCACCCACAACCGGAATGCACAGCGAATCTGCCCAAAGAAGTGGAGAGCACAAAAACAGAAAAAATACATAACAAGAAAGATAGAAAAAATTAACAAAGGCACCAAGAGGTGCCCAACTTTCGATTGTGTAGAGAGGATCCATGTCACTGGTCGGCGACAGGAGAGAAACAACGAAAGGGGAGATCTCCTTCCCCCCTCAACAAGGCAAGGAGGAAGCACAACGATGTCCCCGGGGGGGGCACCCATCACCCTCTCTGGAAACGAAGTGTTGAGCGGGAGGCCGCTAGTCGTCGTCTTGGTTCGGGGACTGGTGGTGATCGGAAAGTTGCCACAGCAGCTCAAAGCTTTCCTTGATGCTTTCAGTTTTCGTGGGCTTCGAGAGCTGCAACAATGGAGAGGTCCTGGTGCTGCATCATCTCCGGACATCCGCAGTTGAGGCTTGTGAGCTAATGCATGGTGGGGAAGAATCGTGCTCCAGCGTTAGGTCCAAAATATCCGCCACCTCCGTGGGTCTGTGGGTTACCCATGTCTCGCCCTGCCAAGCGAATATTAACCGGAACGGGTGACTCCATTTGTACTTCACTCCTTTGTCTCTCAAGAATGCCGTGACACGTCGCGTTTACCTCTAAAGCGAAATGATTGAAAGTCCTTGTCCAAGTGGACCTTGTGGCCTTCAAAAAGGACATGGGGCTGGTTCCGCAACGCTGTAATAATAAGGTCCTTCTAGGTGTAATTATGGAGACATGTCAAAATGTCCTGTGGGGCATCTGGAGAGTTAGAGGGAAGCCCGCTCTCTGTGTCCGGTCCAGAAGAAGGCCTTTCCCCTCCCAAGTCGGCACAATGTGTCTGATGAGACGCAGAACATAATCCTCCAGGCGACCTGCATCCGCCTGCAGAGTCGCCCCTTTAATGCGAATGTTAGACCTGCGGGACCTTTATCTGAGTCCTCCAGATGCAAGTTGAGGTCTGCATTGCAATCCTTGAGTACCAGAATCTCCCTGCGGCACTCCTCTATCTCTTAATCTCTGGAGTCTGCAGTGCGCTCTACAGAATCCACCCTCTGTTCCAGCTCCCCCAGGTCATGTCGCAGATCTTTAACTTCAGTGGCCATGTCCGATCGGAGGGCCGCAATATCGCTCCGCAGCACGCCAATGAGAGCCTCCATAAAATCCCTAGTGGTCAGGGCTTCATTATCTGCCTCTGGACGCAGTGGCTAGCCAGATCCGCTCGCGTCAAGGATGGGCGCCGTGGACTCCAGTTTCTTTTTATAGCCTTTACTCAAAAGGTCCCGGATGGAAGCATTGTCCTTCTTTGACCTTGCCATGGCCATGTCGAGGCAGGGTGGGAGGCACCACCGAAACCTCACTCTGGGCGATTCCAATGCAAGGGAGGGCCGCACAGAAGGCGTCAACCGGCAGGCCTCCAGTCAATCGTGAAGTCCCTCTAGGCTCAACCCTCCTGCTAGGGGGGCCTGGGGTCCGAACATTAAATTGCTATAAGGAACCAGGTCCTAGCGCTCCAGGAGGCCCACACCTGGCCGCTCGTTGTAATCCACTGCGACCTAGGGTACAGGGACCTGTACATGCTGAAACTGGTCCCGATCACTCAGCTCGCCACAGTCGGATCTGGGGAAGTGGAGCTGATCCAGATATCCGACGCACCTCCACCCCTCAATAGCATCAGGCACTATACTCAGGGCACCCTCGGAGGGGAAGGCTGCATATCAGCCCCCGGTGCGGAGGCTCACCCACCTCTGATGTGCTCAGACACAGCCGGCACCACATGGTCACTGGCTACCGGAGCACTCCACACCAAGTCCGAAGCACTCTGGCAATGTCCACCGGGGCCAAACCTGGAGACTGGCTCACCTCTGCTGCTAGCTGCACACTGGGCCCTGACAGCTCTGCTAAGTCTGCCATTCCCTGCCCTCCAGGATATCATGGCTCAAACGGCCGCTATTTGCGGATTGCAAGGGCTTGTGCTGTAGTTCGCATCGGACTCAGCCCCCACCGCTGGGACTCCAGACACAGGAGTCCGCCACACCCACCTCCCGTCTCCGATAGCAGCCGCCGTCTCAGGCCCAGCCAGAACATAACGGGAGAAAGATATCCTCCTGAGGGCTGCCCGCTCACTGTGACCTCGTAATTCAAAGCGCCGTCATTTTGCCTGCGCTCCGAGGCAGCGTGCGTGCGAAATGCGGCTCGGCGGCGGCTTTAGCCTCCACTGCCGACGAAGCTGCCAGGCACAAGGATCTGTCCCACTGGTCTTCGGCCCTCTGCGGAGCAACACGGGGCCCCCCCCGGGAATCACTAATAGGAAAGCCGGCGTAGCGGAGCTCTGAGGTCCCACTACCGCAAAGGAGCCATCTTGGTCACGCCCCCCCCAATTAAAAGTGTTAAACGAGGTTTTAAGGATTCCTATTGTTTATATTGTTTTAATGTTTTATGTGAATTGTATCCATGTGTGTACTTTTATAGCAGTATCTACCGAATAAAGATTATGATGATGATGATAACATTAACATAAGTGTTCCACTTTACATTTATTTCTGGAGTGCATTTACAATAAAAAAAGATTTTGAGTAAAAAATATCGATGTAAAAAATAGTTATACAAAATATCGAATTTACATCTATATATATATATATATATATATATATATATATATATATATATATATATATAATGAAATTATAAATATTAAAATATGTTAAATAATAAAATTAATATAAAAAGGTAAAGTAGATTTAATATAAATTATAAAAAATATAATAAATAAACCTAATTAAAAAAAGTTAAACACACATACACAATTCATATATATTTCCTTTAAAGCAATTAATAAACTATTAATTTTAATTTATTTGATGATTTTAAAATTATATAAAAATGTACAAATATATATATATATATATATATATATATATATATATATATATATATATATATATATATATATATATATATATATATATATATATTTATATATAATCACTCTCTCCTCTGTGAAGAAGATAACCAGGGACACAGCGGGGCTTTTAGATGGTATTTAATTCAGGAATAGTGGCATGACCGGTTTAGGCTTGTGCCTTTTTCAAATGCCTTAGTCCTTAAGAAGTGCTCGCACCCACACATAAGTGTATTACAAGCTCCTCCTTCCAAGTGGTGGTGGGTTCATCTGCGAAGGATTGTCTCTGCTCGCGTCTGTGTTAGGGACTACCAGTCCCGAAATGCAGCGTGCTGGCAATCCGAATGCAGGGTGATGGGGCTTCACTTTATTAAAACAATACTTGTGGCCACTAAAGTCCCGAACTCTCTGCCACATCCTCTGAGGTAACACACCCGAAAGCACAGATCAGGCATCGGCGTCTCTCCGCACCTTCCATGCTCGATGTCATTTTCAGTTGCCCTTAATGCCTCAGGAAGTTTCAATGGCGGGCTGTGGATTTCTCCGACTCCTCGGCAACACTTCAGTTCAATTCCAATGTCTCCACGGCCACTTAATGAAAGGGTCCCTCGTGCGCGTCACTGGAACCGCGCTATATATTTTATATATATATATATATATAGATATATATATATATATCTATATATATATATATATATATATCCCACTGGTGGTCGCCAGTAGGTAGTTGTAGTTAGAACCTATTTTCCATGGGAAACCCGCAACATTCTATGTGGAATAACTTTGGCGCTGGTTGATGAATCTTTGCGAAATTTTCAAAACTAATGGCCTGTTCCGTTCCGCTCCTTCCCTGAAAGTTTGGGGGTGATTCGTCAAGCGGGTCCATGAAAAAAGGGGAGCCCCAAAAAGTGTGTTTTCTCCATGCAATTTCCCATAGGACCTTTAGCCACAGCTACAGCCCGAACTGCTGAACGGAATTACGCCAAATTTGGCAGAGATGTAGTCCTCAGTTCAGATTCGTGCCTTTTTCTGAAATGGTGTCAATCTGTTCAGTAGTTCCTGAGAAAATTGAAGCATATATATATCTATTGGCGTGGTGGATCCATGGACTCTGAGCACACCGTGGACGCACCATAAGCGCACCCTTTCGATCACGCGCTGAATGCTAATTGGCTGTCAAGTGGCTGTCAACATTCGAAACCAGGAACTGTTGGCAGCCATTTTGTGCCTCGGTAGATGCGAGGCTGAAGAAGTTAGTGGAACAAGTGTGCAAAACGTAGAAAGGGAGCAGGGTAGAAATATCCTGATCCTCTAGATCTGTTTAGGGGACCCCCAGGTCTCAAAATTGTATTTAAAAAAAAATAAAAAAATAACCTGGCAGGTGTTTCCCAATGGGGCTTCTTTTATAATTAGCCCCCGGGGGGCCAAATCCCGGGGGCAAATGTTAAAAATGTATGGTGGGCCCGGAGGGGCCCCCTAGCCCTGGGGACCACTACACCCCTGCTCTCTCTTTCAAAATCCAAACCAAGTTTGCTATGGGAGGGCGGGAGCCGCGAGACTCCCGCCCTCTCAGAACAAACAGCAGTGCCCCAGGGGTGGGCACTTCGGGACGCTGCAGGAGCTGGACCAGGGCCCTTGGGGCTCCAGGCAGGGGTCACGCAGCCTCTATTCCCCAATACAGAAAGCCCTGGGGGGTGGTGGTCCCTGGGGCTTGGGGGGGCCGTTAAGGCGCTCCACCTCTAATTTTGCAGGAGGGGGCCTTGGAGCCCCACCCCAACCATTTATTTTATAGCCACGGGGGTAGATCTCACTCTTGCATAACAAACAGCTATGTTGAAAAAATCTTCCGGTAAGATAACAAAGGATTTTGAAGTCCATTTTCACAATTTTTGTTGTAGTTTGCTGCCGTTAAAGCGGCCACAATTTTAACCCCGTCTTTGTAAATATGCCCCCAAGTTTTGTAATGTCGACAATCCCGTCTCCCATTTAAATAGGCACAAAATATTTATTGAAGTGCATTGTGAATCGTGACGCAACACTGTCTAATTGTGATTGATAAAGAATTGAAAGAGTTGTGTACTTCTTTTGCTTGTAATGTGCATAGGGTCAGATTTACAAGTTTATTGCGTTACTATTGCATCACTTTTAAGATGGAAAAGTGACGCAAAAGTAGTGCAAGGGGCTTGTAAATCTGCTACACAGTGTTCTATCTTACTTTGCTTTCCTTTCTGTCATGTAGAGGTTCCTGGGTAAATATAACGGTTTCTGTACAGCCAGTACCTTTCAACCGTACCCTCAAACTGCTTACTGCCTGTTACCATGGTAACAGTTCATCGAACTCTTACATGAGCACAGAGGTTAGAAGTTCACCACAGAATAGTGCTAATCGAAGAGTTACTGTTCTGGAGTTGTAAACGTTTTCCATAGGAACCATTAGTCAGACCCTCCAGGATTTCGCGATTTCGCGGTTTGCCGCGAAATTGGCACTTTTGTAAAAATGCAGCGATTTTTACAAAAGTGCCCGCGAAATCGGCACTTTTGTAGAAATCGAGCGGCATTTTTACAAAAGCCGCTATATCCTGGGGGGTCTGAAAAGGCATCCTCCCTGAGAACAAACAGCCTCTGTGTTCTTGGCTGCAGGCTCTGGTTTACGCACCACGTCTATACAAAACCGGCCACAAATGGCGAACCACGCGGGCAGCCTCTCCAGGCATGCCTGGGCCAGCCAGCCCTGGACACGGCCCGCCACTTTTCCGAGAGGCGCAGCAGGAGGCAGCTGCACTTGCTCTCAATCGGGTCCCATTAATTTAATGGGACCCGATTGAGAGCAAGTAATGTTTGCTTTAAAGACCTTGTAATCAGCCCTTGAAGTACCTCAGCGTCACTTGTAGCACCGCCATTAACCCCCTTCCCTCTCCGCCCATCTTCCTCACACCTCCGGCCGTGACTACGCAACGACTCCCCTGCCCCCCTCGCCCAATATCAAACACCACATTTACTTTCCGCCTAGGGCCCTGCCCCGGTGAAGCGGATTTAGAAGGTGGGACACAGGGGTCAGTCAGCCTATGAAATTCTCTGCCCCATTCACACAGTCAGAGATGGTCTGGGGAGGAAGAAATCCAGGCTTCTCTGTGCTTGGTACCCAGGGGTGTTGAGAATGGCAGAAAGACAGCTGCTCTGATTTAGCCAGGCATGGGTGTCTGTAATGGTAGATAGCTCTGCTGCTCTGTGTTGGTGGTGGCTATGAATGGGTGCTGTGATGGCAGACATCACTGCGTTGCAGTGCTGGGCAACACCGGGTGCTCGCACTGCAGGAAGCCTGGAGTGATTTCTATCCAGTACTGTTGTTCTACACTGGATCATTGTGACCCAGTGGCATAATGCAAAATAATGGGTCCCCCTGCAAATGGATGGATGCACATAAAATGCCGCAAAATTGCAGCTAAATTTCCATATTTGTGCCGATGAATTTCCATTTTTGTGCCGCTAAATTTGCTAATCCATGCCGCTATATCCTGGGGGGTCTGGTTAGTCCTAGCTATAGACTCTGGTAAAGAGCTGGTAAAGAGTTAGCCTCAGTATTATACTTATAGTTTTTTTTAAAATAATTTTTTATTGTTTTCAATATCATGCATGACAGTCAATTACTCATCTCTTGCATTGCCATTGCGCAGATGGGCCATTGATCATTGTACGTGTCATTTAAGATCAACTGGCAAAATCCTTCCCCAACATTCCTAATCGTCCTCCCCTCTACCCCCAACCCCCGTCAGTGTGCCCTGGCTTGTACAGCCCAATCTATAGCTACAAATCTGTCCCATCTTCAACTCATCAATCAGGAGAAAAGGAGATAAAGAATAACCATTTGTAACAAACAGGAAGATCCGGCCCTTGCCGCCTCCAATGCCTTTTCATTAGCCGTGCACCTAGCTACCTGTAGGCGAAGTGTCCCTTCGCTACCCCCCCAATTTAAAAAACCTGCTCTCCATCTCAGATAATTGGGCCCTGCTTTTGACTTCCAGTGCATGGTAAGCTCCCTTTTCGCCATTATTAACCCCAAATCATAGAATTTGCTAATAATCTTAATACTGGGGGTATGTGGGAACCAAAGCGATAGGCAAGTCCCCATCTCTGCCTCTATCGTGTGTCCTGTCGCCTGATTTAACCTCTTCAGTGCTCATGACAAGGTCAACTCGTCATGGGTTTTACCTGCCCTGTGCTTATGACGAGTTGACCTTGTCATGAACAATGGGGAATCTGGG
This sequence comes from Lissotriton vulgaris, assembly GCF_964263255.1. Classification (NCBI taxonomy): domain Eukaryota; kingdom Metazoa; phylum Chordata; class Amphibia; order Caudata; family Salamandridae; genus Lissotriton; species Lissotriton vulgaris. The sequence goes on along the minus strand of NC_141689.1, from coordinate 335,366,287 downwards.
AATCCAGCACCGGAGGGGGAAAACCCCTTAGCACCCAAGGTGTTAAACATGCCACCACCTCCTCCCAGTAGGATCTCAGCCCCGTACAAGACCAGAACATATGACTGAAATCAGCTCCGTCGGCATTACACCTGGGGCACGATGATCAGGATCTCCCAAAATACTGTAGGATTTTAACCGGCGTCATATAGGCCCTGTTTAATGTAAAGAATTGAACTAATTGGAACCTGGCATTGCGCGTACCCTTCCAAGCGCGCCTCAGCAATGGATTTACCAATATCTGCCTCCCATTTACCCTTTAGAGTATCCACTCGGTCGACAGTTACCTGTAGAGACACGTGATAGATTTAAACATACCTGCCGCCATGGTGATATATTGGCAGCCCAATGACGTCGGGGGCTCCAATAGCCCCATCTTCCACTGCCGTTGAATCCCTGCTACCAGGGCAGCATGCAACAAATAGTCTCCCCGCGGCAATTCAAAAGCGCTCTGCAAGTCATGAAAAGATAACAGAGCCCCATATCCATATAGATCCCCCAGCATATAGACCCCAAGCTCCTCCCAAACAGCTAGTGCAGACCAATCCCCTCCATGCGGGAGGGCTGTACACATGCCCAGTGGAATCTCCGGAGCTTACGGGCAAGAAAAACCTGTGCGTTTCTGGCTTCGGTTCCAACATAAGAGGAGAGTGGACTCTTCAAGAGTAAGCTGGTCAAGACTGATTTTCTGCTGGAGAACTATAAACGACAATACATGGCGGGGGATTACTCTACCTTGTGGTCCCTCTGGGCCTCTGAACTCTCGAGCCACCGCCTGCGTGAGACACTGCAGCTGCGCCCCAAGATAATACCATTCAAAATCAGGGACCGCTAGTCCCCCCCTCTGCCCTCGGTCACATCAGGGTATTTAGTGCGACCCGCCTTCTGCCCGAGCCCCAGATAAACCCTGTAGTCAAGGCCCGAAGCCTCAGGAAGAATGAAGCCGGGATCAACACGGGTAGCGTACGAAAAAAGTAGACTAAACGTGGGAGCACCACCATCTTTAACAGTGCCACCCTCCCGGCCACTGACAGGGGAAGGGTTCGCCAGAAATCCATGCTGCCCCAGAGCCCACATAGCCCTCCAAAATGTCGGGCTGAGTGTGATAAATGTGGACCCCCAGGTAAGGTAGGCATTGAGACTCCCAACACACATCCCCCACAGTCAGAGGCTCCCGGCCATCCGGGGTCTGAGGGAACAAACAGGTCTTACGCCAGTTCACCCTTAACCCTGAAAGAGGGCCGAACTCCAGAAGCAGGGCCTTGGCACCCTGTAGTGATTCAACTACATCTGCCAAGTACAGCAGCAAATCGTCCGCATACAGGGATATGTAGTGGACTTCCCCTCGTAGCGATAATCCTTCGTAAGACTGTCCCGGTCTAGCATGCGCAGCCAGCGGCTCAATAGCCAGGGCGAACAATAACGGCGACAAGGAACAGCCATGGCGGGTACCTCTCCTTACTTGATATGCCGCTGATATGACACGCCCCGTTCGAACCCTAGCTGTAGCCGAGCTGTAAAACAGTTTAGTCCACCGCACAAACTGATCCCCAAGGCCAAATACCCTCAACACTTGAAACAAATACGGCCATTCCACACTATCGAAGGCCTTCTCAATGTCGACCGATAACACCACTGCGCACTGCATCCTATCGCGGCTATCACCCATAATCCTAACCAGCCGGCGTATACACGTCGCTGTGTTCCTGGTGGGAATGAAACCTGCTTGGTCCGAGTTCACTAAAGCACTCATATGTTCCAAGAGTCGCGTTGCAAGAATCTTGCTTAGGACATTGTAATCCACCGTGAGCATTGATAGCGGCCGGTATGCCGACCTAGAGCTGGGATCCCCGCCTCTCTTCAACAGCGGCACTATGATCGCCTCCCTGGTAGAAGATGGCAACCTACCAAGTTCCCACACTTCTCTGTACACTGACTGCAATTGCGGTGCAAGGAGGTTCACATACATCGCATAAAACTCCTCAGGGAGGCCATCCACTCCTGTAAGTTAATACTGGAGAAAATCTTCGTAGCTCACCTTTTTGCCTCCTTTGTGTGTCCAAGCATATGCCGGTTCATAGTGCACCCTCTAGTTTAGTGATCTAAAAGATAGTATATAGAGTTAGTAATAGCATAGTACATACAACTGCACAAGTAGATTTTTGCTTTATTTCTTTGTACACTGAGGATACTGTATGTCATCAACTTCCACTGTAAGGAGGTGTCTGTGCGCTGGTTTTCTTCCAAAGTACTATATCCCATGCACTCCTACTGCATAGCGGTGATTTTTCAATACTGTGTACCCAGACTGTTGCACCCCATTGATTCCCAGAGTCCGGAGGTGAGTGCTTTTTTTTGCGCACTCAGGGGCAGATTTACAAGCTCCTTGCGCCACTTTTCCCATGTTAATAATGACACAAAAGTGGCGCAAGTGGCTTGTAAATCTGCCCCTCAGAGGTAATTGTACATTCCTACGCAGTCAAGCTGCTGCACACTAACCACTCTCTTCGTCCACAGATGACTTGTCGTTGATTTGGAAACAATCTTCTTTGCTCACCTTGTGCCATTGGCGTGATTCAAAAAGGGCGCACCACGTGTCGAAGCAGCCTTCTCAGACGTTGTTACGATGGCCACGCATCATCGCAGAATGCATGAACGTTGCGCTTTGGAGGTGTTTGGGGGGGGCGCTAATTTGTGAAACACAACCTGTAAGATAAAAAGGAAGTTAACATTGTGTGTCGTTTCTTTATCAAAGGAGAGAGGAAGTGAGAGAGTGAATGAAAAGAATATTTGCAGCTCACCTTTTTGTCACCGGTGTGTCTTTCACTATGTGCCAGGTGGTAATGCACCCTGAAGTTCTACATCTAAAAGATAGTAAAAGAAAGATGTTATGATTGGTAATTGTTACTATCTTAATGTGGAGTAGAATTACATCGCCCTTTCACACACCTTCCATCCCTCATTTAAAAACAACTATTTGTACAGTTCCAACTTGTTAAATAGGCTTTGATTTTTAAAAAATGTCTATAGTAGTAATCACCGTTCCCTCTATGGCGCGCACGCGTGCGCGCGCGCACTGCTCCTGACCTCAGCGCGCACCACCTCGCGTGGAGTGCGCACACAGTCAGGGCGTTGTGCCGCCGGCCGCTTTGAAAGAAGCGAGCAGCGCAAATGCGGCGGAGCGGTCGTGAGGAGTGCAGGTAAGGAGGCAGGGAGGGCTTGTGGCGCTTGCGGCTATGTGGGAGCGTGGGACAGACTCTGGCCTTTGTTTAAGTATTGCTGTTAATCTGAGACCCTTCACGGGCTCCAATTAACAGCAATACTTAAACAAAAGGCCAGAGTGTGCCCCGCGCTTTACTAACAAAGGCGTAGACACTTTCCAAACACAGCGTGTACTTTAGCACACGCTGCGTTTGGAAAGTTGCTACGCTTTTGTTAGTAAAGCGTGGGGCAGACTCTGGCCTTTTGTTTAAGTATTGCTGTTAATCGGAGCCCGTGAAGGGGCTCTGATTAACAGCAATACTTAAACAAAAGGCCAGAGTCTGCCCGCGTCCTCACAGCACGCAAGAGCTGCGACACAGAAGGCAGAAGGGCACAAAAAAGAAGGGGAAATAGAGTGAAACAGAGGGCAGAAGGGCACAAAAAAGAAGAGGAAACAAGTGAAACAGAGGGCAGAAGGGCACAAAAAAAGGGGAAAACGAGTGAAACAGAGGGCAGAAGGGCACAAAAAAGGGGAAAACAAGTGAAACAGGGGCAGAAGGGCACAAAAAAAGGGGGAAACGAGTGAAACAGAGGGTAGAAGGGCACAAAAAAAGGGGAAACAAATGAAACAGAGCGCAGAAGGGTACAAAAAAAGGGGAAAACGAGTGAAACTGAGAGATCAGAAGGGCACAAAAAACGAGTGGAACAGAGGACGGAAGGGCACAAAAAAGGGGAAAACAAGTGAAACAGAGGGCAGAAGGGCACAAAAAAAGGGGAAAATGAGTGAAACAGAGGGTAGAAGGGCACAAAAACCGGGGAAAACGAATGAAAAAGAGCGCAGAAGGGCACAAAAAAAGGGGAAAGCAAGTGAAACAGAGGGCAGAAGGGCACAAAAAACGAGTAGAACAGAGGGCAGAAGGGCACAAAAAAGAAGGGGAAAACGAGTGAAACAGAGGGCAGAAGGGCACAAAAAAGGGGAAAACGAGTGAAACAGAGGGCAGAAGGGCACAAAAACAAGAAGAACAGAAAGCAGAAGGGCACAAAAAACGAGTGGAACAGAGGGCAGAAGAGCACAAAAAACAAGGGAAAAAACGAGTGGAACAGAGGGCAGAAAGGCACAAAAAACTATTGGAAAAGAGGACAGAAGGGCACAAAAAACGATGGAAAAACGAGTGGAACAGAGGGCAGAAGGGCACAAAAAAGAAGGGGAAAACGAGTGAAACAGAGGGCAGAAGGGCACAAAAGAAGAGGAAAACGAGTGAAACAGAGGGCAGAAAGGCACAAAAGCAAGTAGAACAGAGGGCAGAAGGGCCCAAAAAACGAGTGGAACAGAGGGCAGAAGAGCACAGAAAACAAGGGAAAAACGAGTGGAAGAGAGGGCAGAAAGGCACAAAAACAAGTAGAACAGAGGGCAGAAGGGCACAAAAAACGATTGGAACAGAGGGCAGAAGAGCACAAAAAACAAGGGAAAAACGAGTGGAACAGAGGGCAGAAGAGTACAAAAAACAAGGGAAAAACAAGTGGAACAGAGGGCAGAAAGGCACCATAAATGATTGGAATAGAGGGCAGAAGGGTACAAAAAATGAGACGAAAACGAGTGGAACAGAGGGTAGAAAGGCACAAAAAACGAGTGGAACAGAGGGCAGAAGGGCACAAAAAACGAGGGGAAAACGAGTGGAACAGAGGGCAGAAAGTCACAAACAAAAGAGTGGAACAGAGGGCAGAGGGGAACAAAAACGAGGGAAAAACCAGTGGAACAGAGGGCAAAACGGGCCAGTTTAACCAATTCATGTCATGGTGTGCTTATCCAATTTGCAAACTGCCCTTAAGACCCTTATTGTGGCGCTGTATGTGTGAAAATGCACCATCTTTTCACTTTGTAAAGTAAACGTTTTGAGTGCCATTTTGCGCCACAGGCACGCGCGGTTTGGTTCCTGGAGCACATAGCCATGGTTGCAGCACACAGAGACCCTCCACTGCCGCGCACAGAGGAAAAAAATTAGAGGGAACATTGGTAGTAATCTTTTTATTCTGTTGTGAAAGCAAGTGGTGCGAAGTGATACACGTGGTTTCGCTCATTACACGAGTCAGACATTTGACCGCTTATAAAAACGTTCCTGCTATTGAAAAAAAATATATAAATGCAATAAGATACGGTATTTAGGACTGCGTACTCCTAAATCACTGCGTCGCCTTTTTGTATCCAGTCTGCTACACTCCCTCCGATGCACACCCGGGCCTCATTGCTCACCTTTTCGTGGACAGGACACTTTCTACATAATGCAGTCCAGCTCTGCCACCAAGAAGTCTGACATATGGTGTGAGTCTTGATATCGTTGTAGGAAAGGACATATTCGTGCACCTATCTTCATCGCAGGTTCCTCACCCGCTCAGTCCTTGTGGTACCACTAACTCAGTGACCTAAGAGGCCACGCACATAGTGGTGAACGTTGTACTCAGTGTTTCGGGCCTACATGAGGCGTCCGAACCACAAGGACTGGCCATCACAGCGCTTGCAATGGGAGCTCTAAAATGATGTAAAGAACGTACGCCTCACCTTTTTTATTGGTATGGTCACGTGTGTAGTGACGCATATGCTGGATGAGTGTGGTGTGGGTGTATACCAGGCATGAGGGAGTGTGTGTGTGTGCTGTTCTGACAATTGGACCTGGAACTAAGAAATCAGTACAATGGAAGTCTGGGCAATGTTGCGTTGTTGTGTTTTCCTGGAAGCGTAAGTGGAGTGGGTTGGACTGACGTATGCCAGTGCTGCGCAAGGCTCTGAACCATGATCCCGGAGCTATGGGCGTGGCTCCGTCATTAGCTATGTGAGTTCAAGTGATTCGGGTGTCCGTTTTGTAGTGCAGACGTCACCCGGGTCTTAAACGTTAATGTGTAAATATATATGTAAAGTTTCACAACATGGTCAACATGGAAGGTATGGGGTATCACTGATCCTATATTCATCCCCATAGATGCACACATAAAAGATGGTGGACATGACACATTTCTGCGGTTATGAATGTTTGTTCTACATTCAGTGGAGTGTTGTAGCTGTAGTAATACAGGGCTGTGAAAGGTTTAAGTTGCAGTTTTAGCACATGAAAGGCAGATAATATAAATATGTATGTGGTCATTCAGGTATACTGTTGAACTTGGTGCTGGAAAGCAGTGTTCAAGGCTCGGAGTTGCGTCCACATCCTGTTATTGTAGAGTAATGACATAATCTACGCGTGCCTGAAAATGTACTGTAAATATAGTGCTCATGTAAATTGCTGATATAGTTTTGGGTTGATTTTGCGCTATATAAATATGGCATAAAAAAAGGAGGAATAGCCCACACTTACTGTCGGAGGTAAGATGGTTGCATACCCTATTTACAGTGCAATATAATATCGTAGGGCGCAGGATCAGCATTTTACAAACATAATGAATACACAGACACAGACAGATAGTTGAAGTGGGTATGGGCACGTGTGCTTGACTCCAATTCATTACGTTGCTGTTGGTAACAAGTAGAATAGTAATCATGATATCATACACAGATATTCAATCTGGCGAACTATGGTATCGTTGTTCCGCTTTATCCTAATTAACTGCCTGCAGTCTGCCCTGCTTGCCGCTTTACTTAAATTACATTTTCAAAGCGCGATTGTCATTGTATAAGCATTGTAATTGTATCTGCGCATTTCGCCCCAAGCGCTCCGCTCCGCTGACCCCTCCGCTGCCATTTTGGTTGTTGTTGTCCTCCTCCGTGGCCCGCCCCGCCTCCCAGCTGAGCCGCCCTCCCACTGCCTAGAAACAGCGCTCCGTGTCCTGAACGCGCTGTGACTCGCTTCGCTCTCCAGCTGAGTGGTCGCTCCCCTGCCTCCCTGGCGAACTGTGGTATCGTTGTTCCGCTTTATCCTAATTAACTGCCTGCAATCTGCCCTGCTTGCTGCTTTACTTAAATTACATTTTCAAAGCGCGATTGTCATTGTATAAGCATTGTAATTGTATTTGCGCATTTCGCCCCAAGCGATCCGCTCCGCTGACCCCTCCGCTGCCATTTTGGTTGTTGTTGTCCTCCTCCGTGGCCCGCCCCGCCTCCCAGCTGAGCCGCCCTCCCACTGCCTAGAAACAGCGCTCCGTGTCCTGAACGCGCTGTGACTCGCTTCGCTCTCCAGCTGAGTGGTCGCTCCCCTGCCTCCCTGGCGAACTGTGGTATCGTTGTTCCGCTTTATCCTAATTAACTGCCTGCAGTCTGCCCTGCTTGCCGCTTTACTTAAATTACATTTTCAAAGCGCGATTGTCATTGTATAAGCATTGTAATTGTATTTGCGCATTTCGCCCCAAGCGCTCCGCTCTGCTGACCCCTCCGCTGCCATTTTGGTTGTTGTTGTCCTCCTCCGTGGCCCGCCCCGCCTCCCAGCTGAGCCGCCCTCGCCCCTCCCCCTCCACCTTCCATATATGACAGGAGTTCCCGCGCGCAGCGTTCACGCGCAGCGTTCGCGCCCCAGCCGCGCCGAAGGTGCACCAAAGGTAAGCCCGTCTACGCCCGTCCACGCCTGGACCGCGCCCAGCGCCAGACCCCCTGCCCCTCGCGCTTCCCAGCCCTCCCGCATTACCTACGATGCCGCCACCCTCCTAGTCCTTAACCACGGTCGCGCCCCCAACTGCGTCCAAGCCGCTCCTGGACACACCCATGGACCTTTCTCCTGCTACTCCTGCAAATTCAGCGGCACCGACAACATCTCCGCTACGACCACACCACAGACTCTCGACCCCAACCACCTACAATGCATCCTTCTCAACACCCGATCGGTCCACAGACACGCCATTGACCTATGGAATCTACTAGACACCATCTCTCCAGACGTCGCCTTCCTAACAGAAACATGGATGAACGCTTCTTCCGCCCCAGACATCACCATTGCCATCCCTGAAGATTATAAGATCACATGCAAGGACCGTACCGGCCACACAGGAGGAGGCATCGCTATCGTCCATAAAAAATCAATCCACATCTCAACCAGCTCTGACGTCAATCTCGCCAACTCTGAACACCTTCACTTCCAGATCCACATCGACCCCAAGACCACACTCAGAGGCACCCTCCTCTACAGGCCACCAGGACCCCGCGCAAAATTCAGTGAAGACATCACGGACTTCATCACTCCACACGCGCTCCCCTCCAAAGATTACATCCTTCTGGGAGACCTCAACTTTCACATTGAAAAGAACAACGACCGCAACACCACCACCCTCTTGGACAACCTCGCCAACCTCGGACTTAAACAACTGGTCACCTCCCCCACCCACATCGCAGGTCACACACTCGACCCCATCTTCACCTCCAGCAACCATGTCTCATTCAGCCACACTACGGATCTCCTCTGGACTGACCACAGCTGCGTTCACTTCACCTACAACAAGCCGAAACCCACCAACCACCTCCAACCAACTCTGCAAAGAAACTGGAACAAAATCACCATCGACCAGATCTCCTCATCGCTCCTTCTAAACACCCCAGCCCACTCTTCTAACCCAGACCAAGCCGCCGCCAACTTCACCCTATGGTTATCCAACACCGCCGACATCCTAGCACCACTGAAAAAACGTCAAAGCAAACCTGGCAGCAAGAAGGCCTCATGGTTCAACGATGATCTTAAGAAGTCCAAGAAACTCTGCCGCTCCCTTGAGAAGGCCTGGAAAAAAGACCCAACCACTAGCACCAAGGACGCCTTCAAAAACGCCACCCGCACACACCACCAACTAATCCAAAAAGCCAAGAAAACAGCATTCAAGGATCGACTAGACAACAATGCCCACAACAGCAAGGAACTTTTCAACATCGTCAAGGAATTTACCAACCCCTCGGCCAACTCCAACGACATCACCCCCTCTCAAGCCCTCTGCGACTCCCTAGCTTTATTCTTCCACAACAAAATTGCAGACATCCACAACAGCTTCGACAACCAACCCGGAGACCAACCCACCCAACCATATGCTGGACATTCTCCCCCCTTGAACACCCTCAACGACTGGAACCCGATCTCCACTGAGGACACCATCCGCCTGATGAACTCCATCCACTCAGGATCCCCCACAGACCCATGTCCTCACCACATCTTCAACAAAGCGGACTCCGTCATAGCACCGCACCTCCGAGACGTCATCAACTGCTCCTTCAACTCCGCCACCTTCCCGGAGAGCTGGAAACACGCTGAACTCACCGCCCTTCTGAAAAAACCCACAGCGGACCCCAACGAACTCAAAAATTACCGCCCCATATCGCTCCTTCCTTTCCCGGCCAAAGTCATTGAGAAAGCTGTCAACAACCAACTCGCCGCTTTCCTCGAAGCCAACAAATCCCTCGACTCCTCACAATCTGGCTTCCGAGCAAAACACAGCACTGAGACCGCCCTCATCGCAGCAACAGACGACATTCGAACTCTACTGGACAATGGAGACACAGTCGCCCTCATCCTCCTCGACCTCTCTGCAGCCTTCGACACAGTCTGCCACAGCACCCTTTTACAACGCCTCAGAAACATCGGAATACAAGGAAAAGCACTTGAATGGATCACCTCGTTCCTCACCGGAAGAACCCAGAGAGTCCGCCTTCCACCATTCAAGTCCGAGGCCACTGAAGTTCTCTGTGGCGTACCACAAGGATCCTCACTCAGTCCCACCCTCTTCAACGTATACATGAGCCCCCTTGCGGCCATCGCTCGCCAACACAATCTCAACATCATCTCCTACGCAGATGACACTCAACTGATCCTTTCTCTCACCAATGACCCCAGCACTGCCAAAACCAACCTACACGAAGGAATGAAAGAAGTTGCCGAATGGATGAAACACAGCCGTCTGAAGCTGAACTCAGATAAAACAGAAGTCCTCATCTTAGGTACATCCCCCTCTGCATGGGACGACTCTTGGTGGCCAGAAGCCCTTGGAAAAGCACCCATCCCGACAGACCACGCACGGAACCTAGGCGTTATCCTGGATTCTTCACTCTCAATGAACAGACAAGTCAGTGCCGTATCCTCATCCTGCTTCAACATTCTTTGCATGCTCAAAAAAACATTTCGCTGGATCCCCACCGAAACCAGAAAAACAGTCACCCATGCTCTGGTCACGAGCCGACTGGACTACGGAAACACCCTCTACGCAGGTACTACCGCTAAAATCCAGAAGAAACTCCAACGAATCCAAAACGCCTCAGCCAGGATCATACTAGACATCCCGCGTAACGAACACATCTCTGGCCACCTGAAAGACCTCCACTGGCTGCCCGTCGATAAGAGGATCACTTTCCGACTGCTGACCCACGCACACAAATCACTCTACGACATCGGACCAGAATGCCTCAACTCTCGACTGTCCTTCTACACCCCCTACCGCCAACCGAGCTCTTTCAGCCAAGCCCTCGCCACTGTACCCCGCATCAACAAGACCACTATGGGAGGAAGATCCTTCTCATACCTGGCAGCTAAAACTTGGAACTCACTCCCCACTTACCTTCGCCTTACCCAGAACCACCTAGCATTCAGAAAGCAACTTAAAACGTGGATATTTGACAAGTAATCCCCCTCCCTTCCCTAAGCGCCTTGAGACCCTCTGGGTATGTAGTGCGCTATATAAATTCTTTGACTTGACTTGACTTGACTTTATGACTTCTGTACAAAGGTAGGAGCAATATATGTGAAATAATACACAGCAGGTTCTATCATAAAGGGTTCATGAGTTGTGGTGCACTGAGGTAGGGGGCATTTGTGTGGAGCATGCGAAGATGCGTGGTTCAGGCAGACCGCACTGGTAAGAATGTCTTTTGGCAACTGAATGTTGCCTTAATAAGGCCACATGGCGATTATTTATGGTGCACTGAGTAAGTGGTACATGTGGTGCTCAGCGTGTGCTCACCCTGCGATGATGCGTGGTTCGAACGGTCTGTATACAAAATATTGAGTGTTGCATACTGCTCTGCATGAATTTTGAGGTTAACAAAAAACTACCATCAATGGTTATCAATCGCTCTGCAAACTAGGTCTACTGATTGCTCTGCAAAACAAATTAAACAATTGCATTTCACGCAGTGCATTCTAACTTTCTCAAAATGGGGACGTATGTCTGGTGGTGATTTTGAAGGTGATACCCCAGAGGTACTTGGTATTGCCGGTGGTAGATGTACATTTTGGCGCTGTGTTCTTCTTTCTTTGTAAACATAGTTCACTGGATGTAGGGATTAAAGGTGCTTGCACATACTAGCAGTGCCACAGGAGTTTTTTTGTCTGTGACTTAAATAAATCAAGGCTAAATTCCCTACTGTCTGTAGTGTAGATACAAAGCTGAATTCAAGTTGTGAATCCTACTGACCACAGTGTTCATTAAAGCCACTATTCAGCACAGTTATAGAAGAATGCTTTTTTTCACTTATTTTAACAAAATCTGAATACATACAGTATAATTGTCTCTACAATAAGTAAATGAAGGCTGAATTCCGTACTGTCTATAGAGTAGATACAAAGCTGAATTGAAGTTGTAAACCCTGCTGTCCGCAGTGTAGGGTGGACTGCATCATCAGTAATCATGATTGAAGTGAAAGATAGAACATGTATGCAGCGTACATTTTATTATTCAACTAAATCTATAAGTGATATAAAAGAAGTTTTTTAAGGAAGCATATCAAAGGGATATTGTATAGGGTTTGATAGGTGTTATACCTAATTTGGTTTGCACTGAGTTAGTGGTATCTGTAACAACAAGGTTCTGTGAAGCCTGCGATGATGCGTAATGTTTTTTGTCTTGTGAATTCTGCCTTAGTGAGGCCATGTGATAATGATTTTTGGTGCACTGAGTTACTAGTACCTTTGGAGCTTAGCGTGTACGTATCCTGTGATGATGCGTGTTCAGGGGGAAGGGAGGGTACAGTAATTGGACTAATGTGTTTTGTTGTTAAAATTTTGCATGAATTCCATCTAAAACTGACAGTATGTCTCACTGTGACATACAACTGTTCACTCTTCTTTGCGATGATTTATGGTGCACTGACTTAGTAGTATCTTTGGCGCTTAGCTTGTACGTATCCTGCGATAATGCGTAGTGCAGGGGGGCCACACTGAGAGCATTGTTTTTTGCCTAGTGAATTCTGCTTTAATAACCGAAACGCGCGTTGTAAGACATCTGCCGCACTGCCCGAATCAACGCTTGCATCTATTGCATGGATTTGTATATAGTTTCTGATACTGTATGAATTTATTCACATGTAATTTATTTTTGATTTTCAAACGCACTTTTTGTATCATTGATTCGTCTATTTAAATATGAACTTTGTATAAGTCAACAAAAAGGAAAAAAATATTTCAAATAAACTAATTAAAATAAGTATATAAAAAATCTTTTTGTCTATCAGGCTGTTATAGAGTGCTTATCTCATATATGTCTACAATTGAGACATAGAAGGGTATTCTTTCAGTTAACAACAGTTTAGTACCTTTTCTAGCTATAACTTCCTTCCACTAGTTTCATACCCTGTGTTATAGCTAGTCTATTTATAGGGGTCCCCTGTTTTCTAAATGATCATGTCAGATATTACATCATTCATGACATGGTCAGTGACATCACTGATGACATCACTGATGACATCTCAAACGACATCACTGATGACATCACTGATGACATCACTGATGACATCTCAAATGACATCACTGATGACATCACTGATGACATCTCATTTGACATTACTGATCACATCACTGATGACATCATTCATGTGATAATACGATGAACCTCTTCAGACTCTAATATAACCTTAGATACACTCAGTGTAAACAGACACTCACAGACTGTCACTCATCCATGGAGTTACTCACACACCTAGTCAGTCATGCAAAGAATCAATCACACCTCCATTTCCTCAACTATACAGTTATACACACCTTACTTATTCAAACATATACTAACACATATTTACTCTCTTATACAATCCCTGATACAAGTTCACAATAATCCATACAGCCACTCACACATTCACTGGCTCTTATGCACAGTTATTTATATATGTCAACTCTCACATGTACTGTGTTTTACATATTTACTTACTTTGACATGTAGCACTGAGATATCCATTCACTCACCAATACACTTATGCACACAGTCAACCGCCCATACAGCTGTTTCCACATGCACTTTTGAACCCATACATCTAGTGAATCAACTGCTCACACATCTATGCACAGAGTCATACACCTCCCAGCCACCCACACACACACTCAGTCTCCCATACAAATACTAGGGCAACCAATCAATAACCCACATAGTTACTCATATAGCTACTGATCAACACATGCAGCAGTTTACAGAACAACAGACATAATGATGCACAAATTAAGACAGTTTAGTCACTAACCCATGCACTCAGTGAGACACATTTAATCACTCACTCATACAGTCAGTCATGCACCTACTAAATCCTTCATCCAGACACTTATACATCCACTCATTCTTCAATATGTAAGACATACTTTAACTTTGTCATCAGTGATGTCATTTGAGATGTCTTCAGTGATGTCATCAGTGATGTCACAGACCATGTCATGAATGATGTAATATGTGACATGATCAGCAGTGGATTGTGGGTGTGCGATATATAGTTAGTGCAACTAACTATATATGCGAATTTCAATGGTTTTGTGTGAGTAAAATAAGGTTTTGTAAATGGTAATTCCTAACTATATATGGTCTATAACCTATGTTTTTTTCAGTGAATTTTCAAGGTTTTGTAAATGCTAATTCCTAACTATATATGGTCTATAACCTATGGTTTTTTCAGTGAATTTCAATGGTTTTTTAATAGCAAATATCAAAAGCTGTAAAATGTATTCTTCTTTTAAAGGAAAAATATATTTTATATGTATTTAATATAATTGTTTTCTGTATATACATTTTTTGAGGGAACAAATTTATCAACTATCATGCTGAAGAAGAGTGTGGGGAAAAAAAACCAAAAGGAGGACTAAGAGGAAAGAACAATCCGTTCAAAAATACAATTGCTTTAAAGCATGAAGTGCTTTTCCACACATTTACACTTAAATAACTCATATTAGAACATACAAAATATCTACAGAGGAGACGGTGTACATTGAATTTTAGACTCTTCATTGGTACCTACATGTTGGTACTTACATCACCCACACACCACAACAGCTCTATTCAGAGCTACCCTACCTCAAAGCACTCTAAAATATTATTTTACTATTTCCCTTGGTTTTTCCCTTGTTACGCTTTCCGGAACGCTACCCGGTGCGCGGACCGGGCGCTAACCGTGCGAAAATTTGAATTTTTTTTTTTTACCATATATGGGCCTCTTCAGCCACCCTCAGAAAACCTAGGGGGTCAGGATATGTCTCCCGTGCCCCCTTATACCCATTCCCAACATTGTTTATCCTCCATCTTGTGACTAAATTCGTTCGAAAGACAAGATGGCGGACTCCCGTTATGCTACCGGTGAGCTACCCGGTTCGCGTACCGGGTAGCGCTTCCACCGCGAAAAAAATCGAAAAAAATGTATAATATAATATAAAATAGCCCCCACATCAATCCTAGGGGGTCAGGAGGGGTCTACCTTGCCCCTTTCATTCATTTCCCCCTTCGTTTATTTCCACCTCTTGTCTCTCGATCCTACCGAGAGACAAGATGGCGGCCGCTCCGGACTGTTTAGAATGTTGAGAGTCACCGGAGAGCCAATCCACTTCTCCTCGCGAAGTTCCATTACGCGTCTGGTACGCGAACCGGGGCGCTGTCACAGATATATATATTTTTTTGAAAGTTAATTTCTCAAAATCCACTGGAGCACATATCTTGAGACCTAGCAAAGGCACATCGGGCAAACAGTCTCTACAATTTTGCCAAGTTTCATAGAAATCCATTCAGCCGTTCGATCTAAAAGTGAGTCTAACCGCCCTATGGAAAACTCAATGTTAAAAACACGTTTTGGGACCCCCCTTTTTTCTTGGCCCCCGCTTGACGAAACCCCCCCAAACTTTCAGGGGACGCTCAGAAACAAAATGTGCCATTTTCTTGAAAAGTTCAGCCAATTCCGTCCATCAACGCCAAAGTTCAACATAGAATTTTCAGAAATCCCTATTCAAAAAAAATCCTAACTATATATACCTACTGGCGACCGCCAGTAGGTAATATATATATATATATATATATATATATATATATATATATATGTGTGTGTGTGTGAACAAGAGTACATCTTACTCGAAACGCGTAATTTGAAAGGTCTTAAATAAATACAACATCTTGCCTGAAAACGTGGGGTCTGCTTTCTTCTTTCGCTACGCTGCCAGCGTGGAGGTTCGAGGATTTGCTCTGTATATATATATATATATATATATATATATATATATATATATATATATATATATATATATATATATATATATACTCAAACAGTTCTCTCCCGACAATCTCTTGCACTCCAGCCGGTAATGCTCTGAGAAACGGGAAACAGACACCAAATATCGTGGTTAGCAGGTCTTGATTTATTTAGTCATTGTCAGACGTGTTTCGAATACCTTAGTATCCTTGATCACTAGCGGAAACGCAGTCCGCTTGCTATGTTTATGCCGTGTTTTCTTTCTTGTGATGCTGACACCCCAATCACGTGATTAATGAACATAAACAAAACACTACTGGCATTACTTTGTTTGTCTCTTTCTACCTTGTGACATCATATTTGACATTTATACATTTGCTAAATACATAATGAGACACCAAAATTGTTAATGAAAATTCATGTGCTTAAATGCAACACATAGTACTGTACATTGTTCATTGATTGCATGCATTGAATTGCAGTATTTAAAATGATTAATAATCATTTGACAAATAAATATATAAAAAATTGAATAAATACAATTTTTATAAAAAATCGTTAATATAAAAATAAATAATTATTATCAAATCGCTACAGTACTTAAGATTGAGCTATATGTCGGAATACATTCCTGTGGTGTGTAAGTCCCTGGAGAATTGTATTGGGATAGACGTCTGTGTATATGTGCAAAATTGCAATGAGCAAATGCTATGCTAGTCTGGGTGGTGTTAAGGAATAATAGCTGCCATAGGAGTGTTTGAAATAGTGCAAAAGAATTGTGCTAATGTGCAAATAGTATATATGTACAAGGAAAAGGGGTTGTATTAAAAAATATGCATATTTAAAAGTCAATATGTATATTAAAAAACAGACTCATGGGAGTAAAGGGAAATCTAATTACAGTGATAACGTGTATACGTTGTATGTTTTATTAGACGCTTAAGTAATTCATGTTTGTTAAAGAAAGTTGTGAAGGTCCTCCGTGTTGTTAAGCCCTTTAGGATATTTGCTGCCCAATTCCAGGATGAATTTGGACTCAAGTTTCCTTAATGCTTTCTCTCTATTGCCTCCCCTAGGGTACTCTGGGATGGCTATGATCACATAGTATTGCAAGCATTTAAGGTCATTGCCATGCACTGCTTTAAAGTGTTTGGCAACTGGGTACGCTGTATCGTTATTGACTACGGCCCTGAGGTGTTGGAGAATTCTGATATGCACCTGTAGTTTTGTGCTGCCTACATATTTGAAGCCACAGATGCATGTCAGAAAGTATACGGCGTGCTCAGTTTGCCAATTCAAATATCCTTGAATTTTAGTTTCATATGGGCTGATTGGAGTTTTGTATTTGGTGGGTGTGATTCCAAATTTGCAGGCCCTGCATGATGTACATTTGTAAAAATCTTCTCGAGGCATTATCCATGTGGTTTTGTTGTTTTTGGAGACTTCTGGGTTGTTGCGCACTACCTGAGATCTCATAGAGATTCATCTACGATATGTTATGGTTGGTGTGCTAGGTACTTCAGGAGCCATGACTGCATCCGTCAAAACTATCGGCCAATTCTGATAAATAATTGATCGAATTTGGCGATGCTGTTTATTAAACGTGAGGATGAGTCTTGGTGTGTTATTTTTATTATTAGGCTCTATAATGGCAGTGGGAGGATCTAATAATGATTCTCTAGATCTTATGTTGACTTTGCTGAGTGCTTGGTTGAGAGGGGATGTGCTGTACCCTCTCCTGCGAAATCTCTCTAGTGCCTCCCTAATGCATACTTCCTGTTGGTCAGTGGTGCTACATGTTCGCTTTATTCTCAATACTTAGGTATGCTTTGAATTAGATGTTTGAGGTGGGAACTCTTCGCATGAAGCGTGGAATTGCCCGCTGTGGCTTTTCTATGGAGCGTGGTGTTAATGGTTCCTGCTTCCATATATACTTTCACATCCAGAAACTCAACCTCCTGGTCACTGATATGTGAGGTGAATTTAAGATTGACCTGATTATTATTGAGGTCAGTGATAAACACATTAGTACTGTCATCATTGCCATGCCAAACAATAAAAACATCATCAATGAATCTGAGCCAGAGTCTGACATGTGTCTTGTATTGTTCTCGATGTTCCATTTTGAGGGTCTGCTCCTCCCACTAGTCTACCATTAAATAGGCGTAGCTGGGGGAGAAGCAGGATCCCATCGCTACTCCCCTCAGTTGTTTATACATCTGTGTGCCAAACATGAAATAGTTGTTATTGAGACACCCTTCAATGCTCTTGACTATGAGTTTGTTGTGTTCATAGCACTCTGCTGGTTTGTTGTTCAAGAAGTGTTTAGTCGCCTTGAGCCCCACATCATGGTCAATGCATGTATATAATGATTCTATGTCCAAAGTTATTAATCTCATGTTAGCATCCCATTGGATGTTCTTGATTTTATTTAAAAAGTCATCGTATCTTTGACATAGGTTGGAAGATCTTTAACCAAATCCTGTAGGTAGTAGTCAATATATTGTGATAGGTGTTCGCCAACACTGTTTATCGCTGATATATTCGGTCTACCTGGAATGGGACAGATGCCTTTGTGGGTCTTTGGAACAAAGTATATGGAGGTAATTGTTGGATATTCAATACATAGAAAGTTGAATTCATCTTTGGAAATCATGCCATCACGTTTAAATTGCTGGAGATGCTTCCTGAGATTCTCTATAGCATCAGTCTACTCTTTGATATTAGTTTGTTTGTAACATGCTTCATCAGATAGTTGTCTGTGGGCTTCCTTAAGATAGTCACTTTTGGGCCAAAGGACTATATTTCCTCCCTTGTCCGAGGGCTTTATGACCACCTCTGTGTTTTTGCTTAATCTGTCCATGACTTTAGCATATTGCATTTCATTGTAGTATTTTCTTTTGTTTGTGATTCAGACGATAGTAAAGTTGTTTGATGCCGTCTGTTATTCTCTCATGGTAGATGTTGATGGCATCTTAGGGCATTTGTGGAACAAAAGTGGATTTTCGTTTGTTTGGGCTACTGCCCGCCCTTGCTTTCGTTATTGCTGCTAGTTGTAATTGTTGCTGAGTTGAAAACTCTGTATAATTTTCTTAATTGTTGGAAGCTATAGATTGTACAGCTAATTACACTGGGATGTCTGTGACCAGCAAATTGCTTTTCTTGGATTGATCCGTGGTAGTCAGTGTCTGTCTGTTCGCTAAACCATTTTTCAATGTGAAAAATGTAATTAATTTGAGTTTGCGAATATAGTTGAAAATGTCTATCCTGGTTTGAGCATAATTGAAATTGATAGGCGGGCAGTATGACAGACCAAGGGGCCTATTAGGATGTCGGGCGATTGCCCCCGCCAGGCTGGCGGTGGCTACCACCAGCCTGGCGGGGGCGATCAGCCCGACATCCGCATTCAAATTCCCCCCACCATATTAGTATGGCAGGGGGGACCTCGGCGGACGGAAAGACCGTCCGCCGCTTTTCCGCCCCGGTCGCCTTGCGGCCGGGACGGGAAAGGATTAATATGGTGGCGGTGTCTATTAGACACCGCCAGCCATATTACAATGGGCTTACGGAGATGCCTATCCGCGACGAAATCGCTGCCACGGAAAGGTATGCGGTCTTCACTCTGGGGGCCCCCTGCAGGCCCCCGGAGTGAAAGAGAGGTGTGGGGTGCACACAGGGGGTACCTGTGGTACCCCCCTGCATTTGCATAAACAAAGCGGCAGGCACCACGCGGTGCCTGCCGCTTTGTTTATGCAAATGTAAAAGTGAATTTTTAGCATTGTGGCGGGCGGTGCTGAGAGCACCGCCCGCCATAATGCTAAAAATACAGGATGCGTCCGCCACAGTGGCGGACGCATCCTAATACCCCTCGCGGGACCCCCGCCCTTATGGCGGGCGGTCCCGAATACCGTTGGGATGGCGGGCGGACTAAGTCTACCCGCCATCCTATTGGACCCTCAAATTTCAGGATTTGTTGTTCTCTTTCATTGAGTTGCATATCATTCAGATTTATGATTGTTTTATCATCTTTGTTGCTCTCAATCATTTGCGCCAGTATCCTCTTTTTGGCTTTGAGTTGAACTTTTTTTGCGCCTTTCTCGCCTCTTGGCATTTCTACTTTTGTTTGAGGCTGTGTTGGTTTCCGGGGTCTTCAGGTGTTGCACCGGTCCTCCACTAAAAAAATCAATTTCTTCTCCTAGATCCAGCCTTTTTGTTTCCATGTTTTCTTCGGATGCACTTCTGTTACTGCAGTTAGAGTTTGTCTCACTGTAAATGGAACTAGTATCAGAGTTGACCTCTGTCGAGCATCCTGCTTGTGGGGTTTTTTGCTGTGCACTATCTTTTGTGGGATTAGATTTGAGTTTCTTTGCTGTATCATATTTGCGCGCAAATGTGTTTATTCTTCCTTGCTCATAGTCAGCTAGGTCTCTGGCGAATTTGTAGATCTTTCATTGTTTGATTTTTTTCTTCCTGTTTTGTCAGTCAATCTTATATTTCCTTTCGTGTTTTAGTAATTAGTTCAATGGGTTCCAATTTGCCTAGTGCTTCATTGATGCTTTCGATCTCATCCAGTAGTTTAAGTCTATCAGATTCCGCATATTTAATTAGTATTCATACCAGGTTCATTGAGGCCTCCAAGTTACTTGTACCCCATTCTTTTAACATGTTGGGGTCTGGATCTCGTAACTTGGGGCCAGAAGAATTCGGAGTCCATGGGGTACCCGTCCTGCTGCCTCATATTTGCTTAGGGATTTCTTTTCCCACCATTTGGTGACTTCTACCCGCATGCATTTTTCTAGCCGTTTCAATAAGGTTTTAGCGGTATCATCAACTTTCACATTTGCATTGTTCGATTCATTGTTTTCCCGCTGTGTTATTAATGGCAGGTTGCTGAACAGATCGTCAGCTGCTGCTTCCCAGGCATGGACCGCGTCCGCTGACGTAATGGCTGTATGCGTACGTTGTGCTTACTCAAATCTGAGAGTTTGCTGTGCCTGCACACACCTACCCACCAAGTGTAATTGTACCCGGACACTCACCGCCGTATGTGTTGGACTGGAGAGCCCTCTGACCCTGCTAAAGTTCGCAACCGCTCGGTGCCGGTCCTTCCTTTCAGGATAAAATTCCAAGAGAGGTTGCAAGCGGCTGCCACTTCCGGGGTATGGGGTCCGTAGGCGGAATCAACCAATTTCCGCAGCGTAATATCCAAACAGTACTCTCCCGACAATCTCTCGCACTCCAGCCGGTAATGCTCTGAGAAACAGGAAACGGACACCAAATATCATGGTTAGCAGGTCTTGATTTATTTAGCCATCGTCAGACGCTGTTCGAATACCTTAGTATCCTTGATCACTAGCGGAAACGCAGTCCGCTTGCTATTTTTATGCCGTTTTTTTTTTCTTGTGATGCTGACACCCCAATCACGTGAGTAATGAACATAAAGAAAACACTACTGGCATTATTTCGTTTGCCTCTTTCTACCTTGTGACATCATATTTGACATTCATACATTTGCTAAATACATAATGAGACACCACAATTGTTAATGAAAATTCATGTGCTTATACATATATATTACAGCGCAGCGACCAGATATTAATTGAACTCTTCCCAATGAACACCTCCTTTGCGAGAAAAGAGTGGAAGCCACAGCGGGGGAACATCAAGGAGGCCGCTTTATTTCAGTACATCACTCATGGCAGGTATCGCATTTCGGCCGTTAGGCTTTCTTCAGTGCCCGGTAAGTATAGCAGGAGGCGTGCCCAGTCCCCGAGGAAATATGTCCCGCTCTGTGCTGGTTGGTTGAAACCCAATCACACCCCCTCCAAGTGGAAACACCGCCCTACTGCTGTCCATTGTGTAGTAATGGACTGTGGATCCCAGAATGCACTGTTCCGGTGTTGGGCGATGTTGGGGTGGGTCAACACCAAGTCATTAGATGATTTTGTGCAGGCGAGTCAGGGAAATGGACACGGATAATATCCTGATGTGTCCACGGAGCAAAAGCACCCCCTCGAGTCCCCTCACCGGACCAACCGCCTGTCCAAGAGTCAGTTCGGCGAGGGCTCCAATGTCAGTGCATCAGACCCAGTGTGAGGCAGAATGGCCTCAGCATCGCTTCTCTTCTTCCCGGATAGTGAAGGTGGGCTCTGAATGATCCGATACCTCGGCGAACATCACGGGAGCAGCCTGAGCCACCAAATATATATATACATTGCATTGTATTGTAATTGTAATTGCATTTATATACTGCTTACTACCCCTGACGAAGCATTGAAGCACTTTTTCGGCGAGTAGCATGCTACTCCAGGACCCATAAAGGATTAGTGTTGAATTAGTATGGTGAAACATGCAAGTACATTTTAAGTCCTGGATAGGTTAGTCAGTTATTTGGATTTGTAAGGATAGCAGAAGGATAGAAGAGGTAAAAAAAAAGGTTTTTATTTATATAGCGCTTGTTACCCCTGATGGGGTGTTGAAGCACGCTACTCGAGAAACCCATCAGGTATTAGTGCTGAATTAGAATGGTGAAATATGAAAGTAATTTGAATGGTGGATATTAGTCAGTTATTTGGAGTGAGAAGGATAGTTGAGGGATAAAAGGAAAGAAAGGTTTGCATGTATGTAGCCCCTGTTACTCCTGATGGGTGTTGAAGTACTTTTCTGGCGAGTAGGATTAGTTTTGAAAATTAGTATACTGAAATATGAAGTACTTTGAGTGGTGGATATCTTATTCAGTTTTTTGGATAGAGAAGGGTAGGTTGCGGGATAGAAGGGGTAAAGAGGTTTCTATTTATATAGTGCTTGCTACCCCTTGATGGGGTTTTGAAGCGCTTTATTGGTGAGTAGCACTCTGGAACCCTTAAGGATTACTGTTGAATTAGTATGGCGAAACATGAAAGTAATTTGAGTGGTGGATATGTTAGTCAGTTATTTGGATTGAGAAGGGTTGGGGAGGGGTGGAAAAGGGAAACAGATTTGCATTTATATAGCGCTGGTAACCCTGATGGGGTGTTGAAACGCTTTATTGGCGAGTATCACACTACTCTGGAACCCATAAAGAATTAGTGGTGAATTAGTATTGTATTATGGAATTTGAGAAGTGAACATGTTAGTCTGTTATTTTGATTGAAACGGATATTGGAGGGACAGAAGAGTGAAAGATTTTTAATTTTTAATTTGTTTTAGGTCATAGCAGTAGGGGGAGATTTATGGATGAATAAAAAGGAAATTTTGAGGGGAAGAGTCAGAGAGAAGAGTTTAAAAGGGTTTGTTTTGAGGGATTGGTATAGTAAAAGAGGTGTCAGATGATGCAAGGAGGCGTAGAGTAGGAGAGAGTCTAGAAAGGGTTATTTTGGGGATCATAGTAGTGGTATGGGGTTTGGGATAAATGAGAGAGTGGATGTAGAGGATATATTGATAGATGTATAGGGTGAGAGATAAGGGAGTACATTGGAAAGAGTAGTAGAAGGGAGTGTGAGATGAGCCAGAAGGTTGGGCTAGAGGATATATTGAGAGAAGTATAGGCTGAGAAATAGGGTAGTGCATTTGAATTGCTAAATTAGAAGAAAGTGATAAATATATAGATCCATAAGTACATTGAAAGTATATAGATGCATAAAGGAGGCAAGTATATGTAGATTAAAGATATTGATAGAGGTACAGGATGAGAAATAGGGTAGTGCATTGGATATGCTTTTTCAGGGGAATAGTAACAGACACACAGATCCAAGTACATGGAAGGTACATAGATGCACAATGGAAGTAAGTACATGTAGACCAAAGATCATTTTCATTTATTTATTTATTTTCAACAACATAATTATTTTACATGTTTATATAAAGCAATACACACAGATAGGTACATATCTATAGTGAAAATAAATGCTTATATACAGAGGAATATGCTGTAAATTTCTGTTTGGGTATGGTGCTTATGTGGGGAAGAGCCAATTCTTGAGTAGTTTTCTGAAGATAAGGTGGTTGTCGGTAGATCTTATGTTGGGGGGTAAAGAGTTCCATAGTTTGACTGCTTAAACAGAGAAGGATGTGCCACCTATGTTTTTATTCTTGTATCTTGGGATTTTGAGGCGAGATGACCCTTTAGAGCGTAGGTTCCTTAGTTGAATGCGTTTGGTGATTTTGTTCCTGATGAAGAGGAGTCACATTCCATGTATTTCTTTGTGGGTGATACAAAGTAGCTTGAAAGTGGATCTTCTTGCAACCGGTAACCAACGCAGGACTTTCAAAGCAGGTGAGATGTGGTCTCACGGTTTGATATGCAAGAGTAGTCTGGCAACCGGGGGTTGGCTGCTGCCGCTGCTCTCTGGCGGTTTGTCCCCCCCCCAATTTCCCCCAGGAGTGGCAACAAGCCATGTAGCTGGAGCCAGGGCTAGGGGGCATGTGGTGGGTGCCGGCGCCGCCGAGCCCTTGCAGGACTACGGAGCCGTAGCCACCCAAGTGGCAGCCCAGCGGCCCAGGGGCGCCTGGGAGTCGAAGGCCCTGAAACTCAGGCCGTTGACCATGCAGTACTTGGTGCCTGGCGGGTTTCAGAACCTGGTACTTGCCCTGGAAGCTGCGGGACCTTCGCCTTAAGGAATCCTCCTCGAACATGAACTCGGAGGCAGGTAGTGGCCCTTGCCGGGCAGGCCCAGGCACTTGGACAGCTTGAAGAAGCACTTGTCGAGGGAGAGGTTGTGGCGCACCAAGTTCTTCCAGCCCTGGTAGGCGCTGCGGAAGAAGGGGAAGCGCGCCTGCAGTAACTGGAATATCTCGCTCAGCATCAGGCGCCGCGCCGGTGCGCTTTGGATGGCCATGAAGATCAGCGCGATGTAGGAGTAGGGCGGCTTCTCAGGCCGGCGCACAGCTTCGTGGCTTTGATGAGGCTGGTGGCTCCATGGGGCAGGTGGCGGGCTCAGCAGGCCCTGCTGTGCGGCTCCACCGGGGCTGCAGGGCTGCAGAAAGGTCCGGGGGGCAGATGCTGCTGGTGCGCAGGGCCGTTACTACCATTAGGCAAGACTCGGCGGGTGCCTAGCTTTACTTTCGTAGGTTCAAATTTAAAGAAAAATTCCCCTTTTTGCCGCCCTAGCCCTTTTGCCGCCCTAGGCGGCTGCCTAGTCTTGCCTAATGGTAGAAAAGCATGGGTGAGATGATAGAACCTTGAGGGATCCCTGCTTTTGTGGAGTAGGGTTTGGACGAGAAAGGTGGGGTATGGATGACATTAGTTCTGTTTTGAAGGTAGGACGCGATCCTGTCCAGAGCAGTTCACTCTATGCCGGCTTCATAGAGTCTTTGTTTCAGAGTGTCATGGTCAACTGTGTCAAAGGAAGCTGAGAGGTCCAAGAGGAGTAGCCCAGTAAAGGGCGTATGGGTCATTTTCTGAGTTCTTCTGGAAATATTTCGATAGTCTGGTATGACCCCTTGCTGAATTTCGAATTTTATCTACTTTTTCAGAAATCTATATCTTCTCAGACCACTCATGGGTTTCACCCTTGTTTCCATCACAAACTGAAAGATGACTGAAAGCCCAAAAGTTAGGGGCCGATTAAGAGTCTGGCAGTGGCAAGACAGCCACACTCGCAGTGGTACTTCTGCAGAAAGTCGCTGCGGCAGAGGACCACCGGCTGCACCAGGAAACAGTTGTTCCCTGGCAGTTGCAGAGCTGAGCTGCGCCGCCATGTAACCTGCTGAGCGCGACTGGCGCAGTCCTGCTTAACATATTTCGAGTTTCCCCACTGACAGCCAATTCATGGCGTGAGCCCTGCCATGAAAAGGCTGGTGGTGGAGGAGCAAAGAGAGCCCTACAGGGCCCACACACCCCCTCCCCCACCATGAGGATACATTTCTGTATTTTTCCAAAGTTCTATCACTGCATTTATGTCACCACACAAACTGGGCTGGAACTTTGCCGTTCCCATTGTGGAGCTCTTTTCCACGCACTGTCATGGGAAAGGCGGAGGACTGTCCACCTTACAGAAGCTCAACTAGTAATAAGACGGGCGGTCCTTGAGTGGCTTTGGTGCTGCTGTGTCGGCGGATAGCCAGCGCAACTGTGCTAAAGTCCTAATCAGGCCCATAGAAAGAATGGGCTACCTCTTTGAAAAATGCCAAAACTGTTGCATAAAAATTGATTTGATTCAGCTAGGTATGTTCCTGAAAGCCGGGTAAATCGTGAGTTTAACACAGCAAACCTGTAGATGCCATATTTAAGGGTGGTGGACACAACCAGAAGCTTTTTTGCGGAGGAATTTATTCCAATTCATAAAAAAACCCACACATTTTGCTATATTTTGGCCATTTTCTTATTCTGGGGTAATACACAGAATGTTGGGGGAAAAGCATGCAAATTTAGCATGGATACTTATGCAGAAACATTTATGGATACCTAAGCGCCAACTACCCTCAAATTGCCAAAGAAGGCCTTAGCATTCAAGAGAAAAAAGGCCAAGCAGCGAAGGTTTGAGCCATCAATAAGCAAATGTCCCCACACAACCAATAGAGTTCATCAATAGGCTCAACATGTGACTAGGGTAAAAAAAGAAAAAGCCCACACCTGTAAAAAGCTCAAAGAAAGCACATCCATGTATAGAATTTAGAGCAAGCTTCTGACATGCGGGCAGGTAAACAACACATGCAATTGTGGCGCAAATGAAGGTTTACACCACAAAAGGGTAGCTGGACCCCCCCACTTGCAAGTATTACCTTTTGTAAAGCTTTAGATACACAACTGACTGTATAATCAGTACAATCATACTTGGAGAACCACTGAAATCAAAAGTACCCTCCAAGCAGTCTAAAGGTTTCCAAGTAAACAAATAATAAATTATAACACAAAACAATGATGTCAATGGTGTTAAGTTCCCACAGCAGAGACAGAGGAATAAAGAATAGACTTAACTCACCTTCTGAGTTCAGACACACTGTATGGTGTTGGCCTCCAGAGAACCCCTTCAGGACCTGGTGTAGTTTTTGAATGAAGACAGATTTTGAGGGGCAAAGCAGGAGCTTGTGCTCTTATTCCCGAGCTGGTGGTATATGTATATATACAATAACATAAAGTCTAACAAAAAAAACATTCTACTATACATTAAAACATTCAACTATTTAAAAATCTTCATACTTAAATGTCCCACTCCATTGAATGCAACAGTAGAGAAATTGCTGGATAGTGGAGGAGTAAAAAATACTACTCCCACTCCACCACTTCAATGAGAGCAACAGTTGGGAATGTGTTGGATAGAGGAGAAAAACATTACTATTCTTACTCTAGTAAGTGCAACAGTAGGGAAAGTGTTGGATAGTGGAGGGGGAGAGATTACTATTCCCACTCCGGTGAGGGCAAGAGCAGGGAAAGTATTGGATAGCGGAGGGGTATAAATTACTATTCCCACTTCAGTGAGTGCAACAGTAGGAAAAATGTTGGATAACGGAGGGGTAGAAATGACTATTCCCACCCTAGTAAGTGCAGTAGAAGACAAAGTCTTAAATAGCGGAGGGGTAAAAATTACTATTCCCACTCCAGTGAGTGTAACAGTAGGGAAAGTGTTGGATTTCAGAGGAGTAACAATTTATATTCTCACTCCAGTGTTTTCAAAATTAAAAACAAACACAATTTTAACAACAATAAAAATATCTAAAAAACTAAATAAATTAAAAAAATATAAAAATGTTAAAATTTCAAATACTAATATATTTAATATTAATAAAAAAATTATACTGTTAAATGTATATAACATATCCTTACAAATATTATATTAAATAAAATAAAAAACAATTTCCAAAAATAGAAATATTTTGAATAAAAAATGATTTAGAAACAAAAACATTATTACATACATTTACTTTTTTATTTGCTACCCTATGACACCAGACAATCCACAACACACATCTAAATAAAAAAATGTACTTCTTCAAATAACATAATTAATTAATAATCAAAGAAATATTATCAATTAAAAAACCTCATAAAACGTATTTAACTTCCCAAACTTTACACCTATAATCCCAACAACCCACAGTTAAAATTAAAGTATAACAAAATTAATTGCACAATTAAAACTTATTTTTAATTAAAAAAACTAATAGTATTTAACAACTAATTATAAAGTAAGTAAAATTAATATGCTCCCCACACTGTACCCCTATAACAATAAAACCAGCACACAAAAAAATAAACAAATTCCCTAATTGAATATAAATTAATTAATTATAATTAATGATCAACTTATTTTTAATTAATTCAACATAAATTACTTCCCACCCTTTACCACTATAAACCCCACAACACACACCTACAATTGATGATACAATTTCTGTAATCCATTTTTATCAATTTAATAATATTAAGAACTAATTAATAATTTAAAAAAAATTAACTTTCCACCCTTTACCCCATAAACTCCACATCTCATACATAAAAAACACACAATTACCATACTTAATGATCAATGAATTAGTTAATATAAATTACCAACAAATTATTAATTAATTAAACCTAAATTACTTCCCACCATACACCCCCATAAACCCAACCCGCACCTAAAATTAATAACACAATTTCGATAGTTAATTTTCAATAAAATAATTAATATAAATTAACAACTAATTATTAATCAAAACTAAATTACTTCCCACCCTTTACCCCTATAAACCCCACAACTCACACCTATTTTTGATACACAATTAGCATAATTAATTATCAATTAATTAATTATTATTAATTAACAAATGAATAATTAATTACAAATAAATTACTTCCCACAATTAATGCTATAAAATCTAAATTAAATAAATAAAAAAATTATCATTCATTTATTAGAATAAAATTACTTTCCACCCTATTCCCCTATAAACCCACAACCCGCTATGGAACTAAAAAATGCATAATTTAATTAAAATAAAATTCATAACTACTAAAATTGTAACACATATATTAGAACATTGGAATGTTGGGAGCTACATTGAAAACAATGGAGTTCTCCGGGCTTATAATGGTTGGTATTCCAATCCCCTCACGCTTCCAAAACGCTTTGTTCTTTTGAGGCTCTGGCCTTTAACCCCTCCCAAGTTCATGACAAGCTCAGCTCATCATGAGCCATGGTTCCCATGTGTTCATGACGAGGTGATCTTGTCATGACCGTTTAAACGCCCCCATGCGGGGCTAATTCCCCTGCTGTGCGAGCGTTCTACAGAAACGGGTGTGGCTGTGACGAGCTGAGCTCGTCATGAGCACACGACCACCGTGGCTCATGACGAGCTGAGCTCGTCATGGGCACAGGGTCGCTGTGCGCGCCCTCCCACCCCCCAGCACAGCGGGGGAATCAGCCCCGCAGGCAAGGGGTTAACACCGGCACAGCCCTCTATGGCAGGCTATAAGGCTATATTAAAAAACAGAAACAATACTTATACAAAAAAATACATCACATACATTTAAAATATAAACTAAAATACATAACACTAATTAGAAAATCGATATTTTAAACATCTATGTTTTTGCAAACAATATTAACTACTTCTATATTTTTAAAAACAATATTTCTTACCTTAAATTCGATATTCTTGACCACAATATTCTTGCTGTCGATATTACTGTATCATGATACTTTCAACTCGATAAATGTGTAAGTCGACATTTCCAACTCGATATTCTGTCTCAGCACCTCCTAGACACTCTTACACACATACTTTTAATATTTTACTGCATACCACATGTAATATGAATCTAATGTACAGACATTTTACATTTACTTGTTTTAACTCGCCAAGTTGACATTTTTTACCTACTGTTTTTTTTTTGCCGGTATTCACACAAATTGTTAGTTTGAGAATAAATAATTACTATACTAGTGATATAAGGAGAGAGCCTGAGAAGAAGACCTTGACAAAAGAACGTGGAGAGCCAGAGCATTAACTGAAAGGTCTATTCAGCTATGTTACCACCTAACCTGAGTGAGAAAGGATGATGTTGTTCCCATGTCCAGTGTGGGATGCTTTCAGCAACCAACTGGGCACGAAAAGCAGCCCTTAAAATTGAGTTGGGCCGGCCACGGGTGGGGGGGGGGGGAACACTGCAGCTGCTTTTATTACTGGGGGCCCTGGTAACAATAATGGTCCCCTAGAGGTCCAAAATTGGTCCCCACCCTGGCGGTCCACCGGGTAAACGCTCAGTGTCCACTACGGCCAGTCCGGCCCTGGATAGTTTGTGTCTGTTGAAGTCTGCTACCTGAGAAGGGAGAAAGACAATGGACCCCTGATGATGCGGACATAGAGGTGTTATCTGAACGATTTTAGTGTGAATAATTGGAGTTTACACTGTGTGAGGTTACAGCACTTTTCCCTTTACTTTGAGAGGCTCAGACCGTTAAGCTTCTCTTGATCCTTTCCTGAGTGTATTTTAGGCTATCATTTATTTCCCTGACCCAAGAAGACTCTTGATTGAGCTTCTTCAATGCTGACACATTCTTGTTTAATTTCATGCCCCGTTCTATTTTCCATTATGTAACATTTTTCTTTTTGAGATCTTTTAGTCTCTAGAGCCATCCTCTTAGCTTGGACTTTACTTTAGGGGATTTAGATGTACCAATGTGTAGATGAGAGAATCTGAGACTCTTTTCTGAGCATCAGATACTTTTGTTAATCTTTTGTATTGCTGTGACTGAACTTCTTGTTTGCCTAACACTGGTACGCCTAAACCTTTGTAGGAGGTTAGAATTTCCAGTGGTTATTCTGTATCTTTATAGTATGATGCTAGGAGTTGTGTACCTTAACTTGATTGCTAGTTTGTAATATAGCTTCTTAACCCCAGCTACTGATTCCTGGTCCTTATTGTGGAGCCAAATGGGTTACACGGTCAATTGAAATTGATTCAGAATTCAATGTTCGAGAGAGGAGTGGCAAGTTATTATACTGGTTCAGACACATGGTGATTTTAAGTGTATTCTGCTTTTCAATGGTGTAAGATTGAAAATTAAGTGATGGTGACTGATAAGACCTAGAAAGGTTTTCTAGTACAAAATTAATAAATTTCTGGACAATAGAGAACCCTGGGGATGCCATCGGCCCAGGTGATAATAGGACAGATAAACAATCTGAGTCATACCATCCAAACAGCTCCATTGCAGCCTGGTGCACTCTCGAACGGGTGCCTGACAATGCGGGGGTGCTCCCGCATATGTATAACTGCTCCCAAACTCCACCGGGTAATCGTACCCACCAAGGATGACAGCACTCACGGGGGCGAGTTCCATAATTGTATTCAGCAAAACGGACTCAGGGCACATAGATGCGTTTCATCAACCGCCTTCTTCGATGTTTGCCAAAAACGCCGGAGCCACCATTTTTTGTGTATTCAACAAACATAGACGTCATACATTTCCGGGTAGACAAAACAGTAAAAGGACCACTGTGTAAGTAAATGACTGCAGTGTTGGCAACAGAGTTCTGCCATTTTATAATGTATATAACACAAACGGAAATACTGTCCTCTATGCA
Organism: Lissotriton vulgaris; assembly: GCF_964263255.1. NCBI lineage: Eukaryota > Metazoa > Chordata > Amphibia > Caudata > Salamandridae > Lissotriton > Lissotriton vulgaris. The sequence continues at coordinate 335,335,188 of NC_141689.1, read as the reverse complement.
TTGATAATGAATAAAGTAAATTTATACAATGATAGTATTGCCAAAATTTACTGCGCCCATACCCTGAATTGGCCGATCAGCCTGCCAGATTTGACTGTACAATTCTACCATCATTTCCTAAATGGATTGGCTTGCATCATTCCCCTGCACCAGTCACCTCTAAAACATTTTTCTGAGTCCCAACCGTTGCCTGTGAAATAGCCAACACTGCTACATTTCGCATTAAATATGCATAGGTCACCTTTAAACATTTCTCAGTATCCCGAGAGATGCCGGTGTGATAGCTAATTCTGGTACATCTACAAAGATTAAAGAAATGTTATAGTTAAGTGAATATGTCAGGGAAATCATTAACGTTTTGAACTAAAAAACACATAGAAATTCACCAGTTATAGTTAGCTGCGCTGACTATGCTAAAGTGAAAGGGCAGGAATGCACCAGAACTAAGCAGTATGGTGCATTCCTGTCCTTTCTGCCTGCGGTGGCACCGTTTCATCAGCCTAGCGCCAATGTAGGCACCCTTGCACCATGGTGCAAGGGTGCCCTTGTTACAGGCAGAATTGTTTTTGTGCAGGAAGGGGCACCTTTCTGCACAAAAACAATCCAAAGAGACGTTTTCCGGTTTCCATGTGTGCTGGTGAATGCAGCACACATGGAAAGAAGAACAAATGAGGAGAAATAAACATAAATAAACAAAACTGAGATTCTCTTCTTTGGGGAGTTCCCCCTCTGTTTTGGCATCACTTCTGGCCGCTGAGTCTCCCTGCCCTCCCCTTCTGGCCATCCTGTGAAAAATCTTGGCATCTGGTTTGATGAAAAACTCAGTTTTGGTAACCAGATTGGCAAATTTACTGGCACTTGCTTTGGTATTTTAAAACTTCTCTGTAGATTTCTGCCACTATTGCCTCTCTTTGCTAAAGAAACAGTTATCCGTGCTCTGGTCACCTCTCTTATAGATTATGTGAAAGCACTTTATGCCGTTTTGCCTTGTTACCTTCAGGACAAACTACAGGTGGTTCAGATTGTCGCTGCTTTTCTCCTTCTGGATCTTCCTAAGCACTCCAGTGTCAGGCATCTCTTGCGTAAACTACACTGGCTGCCAGTTAAAGCTAGGATAACCATCGCTCACACTGCACTTTACGAGTATGGCCCTGCATATCTTAGGAAACGTTTTCAGTTCTATACCCCTGGCAGGTGTCTGCGCTCCTCAAATATGCTTCTAGCATCTGTCCCCAGGTTTCGTCTGAAACATAAGGGTGGTAGTTCTCTGTCCTATCTTGCAGCAACTTACTGGAATTCTCTCCCCCTCGATCTACGTAACCTAAAGAATCCCTCTCAGTTTAGGAACAAATATAAAACCTTCTTGTTCAATTAGCTTGTTCTCTGCTTACTCTGCTGTGGTCCCCTTTGATGCTCGGGCTCGCGCTGGGACACTCGACTGAGTAGATGTGCGCTCTATAAATCCCGTAAATAATTAAATATTTCTCATCACCTTGGGAGGCATACAGATTTGGTGCTTACCCAGGATTACATCACTGTGTATATCTGGGGCAGCATAAAATTCTATGGGTGTTGGTTGGGAAAACCTACCCCAAAACCCATGGAATTCCTCCCGGGGGCATAGTAAGGCGACTCAGTTATTCGATCTGCATTGCCTTTCTCATGATTTATGAGGCCACTCAAAGCCATGCAGGATAGCTTTGCATGGCTTCATAAATCATTATGAGAGCTCTGCGTCACACATCTACCACTTTACGTGGTGCAAAAGTGACATAGGGCTCTCCTAAATAAGCCCCTAAATATTGTAAACAATCTTGAGTTATTAGAGCAACAAAAAGGGGGTATGCAGTTCCTAAGGAAAATTACTGAATAGACAATATAGGTCAGTGCTAGAACTGAGGAATTAGATAGGGGGTGTCTAATTTCTCAGGAGCAAGAGCTCTTCCACACCTAGATGGGTGTCAAGCTTCATCATAGGGCATGGTCCTCGTTGGGCTAGTGCTGCTATGCCCGATGGGCACCCACAAGGGGACTCTTTGCCATAGATCTTTTGTTTAACATAAGTCCTGTATGATTAGGTTGTGAAAAATGTCTTTCATGTACACTGTATACATTTTTTTATATTAATGAATGTTTTATTAATTTTCATTGTATTTTATGAGATGTTTTTATATTCACTGTTTTTCAGGGAACATTTTTTCCTTTTTTTCTGAAATTTTAACTTTGTGTTTGTCTCCTTATGTGAAGGATAATACTATGTGAAGTAAGAGAATTTTTAATAAAGAAAGAGTGTAAACGTTACATTTTAGCTTGTGGCCTAATCCTTAAAGAATATAATCAAGTTACTGTGAAGTGTGAATGAGACTAGATAGTCTACTCTTAATAGTTGATCCAGGGAAAACTTTTTTTTATGACTTTGACTGTTTGTAGTACCCTGTTCCTTGGAATAAGTGGGGTCTTCTCTGTTTTGTTAAAAAATTTTTTTTTTATAGTTACTGCTCATGTGTTGAGCTGGATGTTGGTATGCTGTCATAGCGACTTTTTCAATCACGCCCTGTTGGGCCGTTTGGACACCCATGTGAATTGGAAGAAGCTGTGAATGTTTTAATAAAGTTCAGGGAACTATTGCATTTCTTTGAATACCAGCACCCACCTTAACTCACGCTCGTCTAGTGAGTGGGCTATGAGTGCACAGACTCACCGCAATGAAGTGGGTTGTAATAATTTATTCACGGGCCCTGCCAAATGCGCAATGATGCTCGCCACACCACCTTGATGCTTATGCATGATAACTTCCTTGTCATGCACCAACACCCACCAGACTTCTCGACCACTCTGAGTGTCATATTTTGAGGTGCACTTTGCACACGTCTTTTGGCAATTGTACTGAAAAATGTGTGTTTGTCTTTTGTTTGTTTCTCTTTCCTTGCAGGTACTTTTTTCTAGGATTCCTGGAGGAAGTAACTCTACAGCAGCTATTTGAATTTTTTAGGTGGTCCTTCACCTAGCCAAGGGCAGGGTACACCTTAGCGAGTGTATACCACCCGGGCTACAACCACTGGTCCTGACGAAAACCCTATATTCATATCAGCGGTTGAAACATGTAGACCATTTTTTATTTCTCACTACACAAGCTTTGACATCTGAGTCCTACCTAATTTAGCATTGGTGTCCAGCTTAAAAATCTTTTATAGTTGCCCAGACACTCCAGAATAAAGTTTTTAAGTGAGTAGCTTACTGGACAATTTTTAAATCACCACCTCTTCTTTTACTCACACATAAAATTCAAAAAACAAACCAGCTCCACTGTAGTCAGGTGTCGCAGCACACCCGGATGGCACTCGGCTGTCCGGGTGAGACACCGATGATGAAGCATGTCACCAACTAGGTTGGTGAGTGAGGGGTCTTCTAACAAAGGATGAATCTGTCCTTTTAGACATTTTTGTGCACCTCTTTTCTTCTGATAGAGGTATTGTAGCACCTCCTGGGGGTACTCCTCCATTTGTTTGTTTATCATTAACCAAGGGGACTAGGAGTATTCCCGTTATACATGGACATATAAAAATACCCTTTCTCTCTCATTGTTTTTCTATAAGTACTTGGGCCTTCATGTTATGCCCCATCCTGAGCAGTTCACGGAAAAAAACCTAAGGAACCCCTTGGATGGTTCTGCCGTGATGTAAAACACTGGTGCTCCCTACCGTTGACGCTATTGGGAAAATGATGGCGCTCCCTGGATTCCTCAACGCCCTACAAAATACCCCCTTTCCGGTCCCCCCCACCTATTTTAAAGCAATCGAAACTGAAGTACGCAATCTCCTGTAGGACGGAAAACATGCCCGCGCACTTGGCTGGGAGAGGACTATAACACAAGCCACCCCACTCTGGGAAACCTGACGACTGGGCAAATTACGCAATAGTAAAGGATTAAACAATGGGTCTTAATAGGTATATCCCAGGTGGGGGATCTGTGGAATAAGGGCAGGATCATTGAATTAGTTCAGCTCCAAGAAACATATGGGATGGCATCGACAGAAGCCTTTCGCTACATGCAGGTCAGACACGCACGTACAAGAACTATTCCACCGGGAACTGAGCTCCCAGAGGCCTCACCATTAGAGGATAGACTGTTGACGTATCACATGACAAAAAAGCGATTTCCCAAACCTACCTTACAATTATAAATAATCAACCGGACCCCATGAAAACCCTCAGGGATAGATGGCAGAGTGACATTGGGGAACTGGATGAGACAGACTGTCAGGCGGCTTCCCCGCGTGAGGTGGCAATACCCTTAAAGTTAGTGCAACTGAAAATCCTTCATCAAATCTACTACACACGTACAACCATGCACCAAATGGGTCATGCTGACACACCACTCTGTCTGCGACAATGCGGGGATCTGGGTACCTTTCACCACATACTGTGGGATACCCAAAGATCATACCATACTGGGAGACTGTCATGGGCACCATCTTGTGGGTGGGCAGAGCTGCTATTGAACCGGAATCCAAGAGATGTCTTTTAAATATCTGGGAGCCAACAGACCTTAACCAAATGTCCAAATGTTAATGTTAAATCATTTTATATAGTGCACAGTGCTAGTAGCAGTGTCAATAAAGAGATATGGGATTAAGCCACAGGAAAGAGAAAAGACTTAATGGCCTTACGGAAAGACATCAAGCTGTCCAGACAACGAATATGCGTAGGCAGGGAATTCCACAATTTAGCCGCCAACCAGCGAAAAGATCATCCACCAGCTCGATGACGCGTCACTCGGGGGACCATAGCTAGGTGTAGCCCAGCTGGGCGACATTGGGTATGATGGTTACGAAACAAAACATGGCTCAACATTGGGGATTGAGGTCAATTCCCACCTACAGACAATGGTGCTGTGACATGGACAGTGCAATGATTGCGGAGAAAGTGGAGTATTTATATAGAGGTTTCTCTAAAAAATGGACACGGGTGTGGGGAGGGTGGAAAGCTTTCAGGGGAAACATTTGTGATCCGACTCAAGAAGAGTCAATGTCAGATGTCAGTGATTAACTGTCTACGCCAAGGACACTGTGGCACACTCAATATTGTACATAAAAATGCTGGGATAAGTATGCAGGGATATGTGATGCAGAGCAACCAACCGTATTCAATCCCTGTATGACTAATCAATGCACCATGCTATAACTATACTTATCAATATATAGTAATGTGTACCAACCAGAAAATGCCAATGAAAATGTTTAAAAACAATAAAGAATAGTGAAGGTGCGTGATTTGCAAGACAAAATGAAAACCATTTAAAACCATGAAAACAGACACATTTACATACCACACAACAATCTTGACAAGCACTGCGTCCATTGGAATGTCTCACCCAAATTTGGGATGATTGTAAGCCCCCTTGAATGGATGCAGAGGCCACACTATTTTTAGCTGGCTGGAAACACAATTACAGACAATATGAGAGTCGGTAAGAGACAGCTCCTCAAAACGTGTCGGGAGAAGCTGAAAGGGTCCTGCAAGAGGAAGAAAAGATCCACTCTCTATGTTTTGACACGAAGTACGTAGAGTAACCTACCCTGTCTCTGCCACCTTGAAGGTGACGAGACAGAGTGCGGGCGAGGTTGTAAGTACTAATGTGTCTCTGGTAATTTGAGGTGAGAGCAATTACGACCCAAACAGCAGTATGTGACCCGCTAGTGGAGCTGAATGATGGCTAGTAATGGGCGCCATCTTGAAGTGGAATGAAGTTACATGAATACTCAGATGTTTATGGTGTGTGCATAGATCTGTCAATCAACGGAAGAGTGGCAATAACTGGTGGAATTTGATAAGAGTTTCAACATAATAAATGACCTCACAGGCAGTGTTAGAACAGTATCATAGAGTGGTATGGTCAGTTATCCAATTCACTCTAAGAGATGTCATTGTTTAAGCCATTTTGGTGAGTGGCAAGGTGAAATATCCAGTTTTGCTACCTTCTGAACAAGCTGCTTTTGCTTATGTGCTGGTGGACTTCCAAAATCGTCCAGTGGATGTCATCGGTGTGTTATTTTGGTCGATAAAAGGTGTGCTAATTTTTGAGGTTGTCTTTTTGCAGCGGATGCTGCTATGGTGTTTCATGATTCGCACCTTGACAGGTCTAGTGGTCATCCCAATGTACAATGTATCTTTTGTCACATGGACAGATTAACATATATTCGCAATTTTTGGAATTACAGTTGATGTGTGTCTTTTGAACTCAGGTATTGATTGCATCAAGTTTGATCTCCTTCATTGTTTCAGTGCAGACACAGACTATGCATGATCCGCAAGGGAAATTACCTCTGACTGGGGGGAGGGCCCATAGAGGGCATTGCTCGGGACCTACGGATTTGCGTGGTCTCATATGTACAATAATGTCCTTTATGTTGTTGGTGTATTTGCAGGAAACCCATGTTTGGGGGAAAATGAGGTTGCCTGTCTGAAGAATTGACCAGTGTTTTTGGAAGATTTTTTGTATTTTGTATGATTTAGGTATGAATGTGGTCACACATGTCATCACATCTTCTTGTGTCCGGGTGCATGGTTCCAACAGGGCAGCCCTAACGTTGTTTCTTGCCCTTTTGCATGTCAATCTGACACTGTGGGGTGAATAGTCACGCGCCTCTAGATTTGAGGTTAGAGATCGTGCTTATATCTCAAAATCTAGTGGGGTACTGCAATTACATTGGAGCTGCAAAAAGTGGCCAGAATGGAGGTTATCCCTGAGAGATTTCAGGTGGTGGCTACCATACAAGAGTAGACTGTTGCTGTCTGTGGGCTTTTTTTTCGATGTGTTAGTTGTCAGTCTGCCATCAGTGTATTGCAGTTCCAGCCTTATCAGGAGCATTCCCTATGATGAAGCATGACACCCATCTGGGTGTGTGAGCGCTCTTGCTCCTGAGCAATCAGATGCCCCTATCTGATTCCTCATTTCTAACACTGACCTGTCTTTTCTATTCAATAATTTTCCTTAGGAACTGCATTCCCCTTTTATTTACTCTAGAATTGATTGTAGGACGTACGCTAGACCCTCATGTGCTCTTTCTCCCCATCTTCTATATAGCCCTGAGGTATTAGATAGAAACATCACATGGCAATTTCTACATAACATAGAAGACTATGTTCATCACTGTAGCTTATTTTGCTTCAGAGGATGGACTAATTGTTATGTTTTCCCCACGATATGAAGGCTGCAGGTAGCATAATCTTTAGTACCTTCAGACCTTGGTTATTTTAAGAGAATAATATTTTTTGACAAGTGTTGCATAGAGTGTGCAGTCTTCTAAGTAGATGCCTAAGTAGATACTTGTCATATGGCAGTTAGGGTCATTGTCGACATTGTCAAGTTAGCATGAGCTCTGCTGCCATGATACTGCTTTTGCACACGTTACTACATGACTTTATTTTGCAAGACTCTGTTTGTGCCTTTCACATGAGAACAGTCTGCTTTCTGCTGTCTCTGCATTCTCTGCCTCTTCCTGGAGTTTATTCTGAACACGGTGAACAAGGTCGATAAACAATGCCCACTTGTTATTCTGTACTGGTCAGTCCCTAGCACCTAGACAAAACACGCTAACACCGCTGCGGCTGCTGAAGACTCGTCATTTTATATTTTTGGAATGCATGTTTGGTTGACACACACTTGGAGAGGGACCTTTCCAGGGAGAAGAGCAATGCATTTCCTATGATGTAGAAATATCATCTAAGCACTAAGGTATGGGATCTGCTGACAAAGCCCAGAGATTTTCCTTTATATAATAAAACTTCTTCTTATCAAGGGGAGGATGGTTAGGTCTTATAGTCCGTAATCTACTGTCTATCTACGATGACATCCCCCTTTATAATATATGGACTTGCTACAATGCTAACTGTTTTAGGTTGATGCGTTTTGCAGCTGGTAGTGGCTCGTGAACTGCACTATAGAGTAGTGTAGTTAAAATAAACATTTTGAACTATAACAGTGACTCTGTCAATTCTAATTGTGGACAAGTACGAGTCTGTGAGCGAAAAGGGTTCATCTTGCTACAGCGATTCCTGAGAGAGTCAGGAGTGTTGTTTTCTGGGGTATCTAATCATTTGCATCTTCGTGATTGTGTAGGAGAGCGAGTGAGACACTATAGCTATTCGGTCCTGGGATTTTGGGTACTAAGGCGATAGGAAGGCCTAGCCCCTATACACTGAGGTCCTGTTTTCCTGCGTATAATTCTGTGTATGTACAGAATCCTTGCAACATACTGTTTGATACTCTGTGGTGTATTTCTCATGAGAGTTTCACTGTCTGCAAACAGAGTGGTACAGAGTAAACAAACACAGTTTACAGTACCCATTGTCTACTCATATCAACTTCATTTCTCAATGTAGGTCCAGTGACTGTGAGAGGTTTAATACAGATAAAAGCTGTCCATAGAAGGGCATTCATTTGGGAACAAAAGTTGAGTATCTTGAGGAACTTAGCTTTCTCTGATCAGTTGTACAAATATTGAACACCATGCCATGTGCAATGAGAGTTTCCCATATCTCTGTGGTTAATTCTTAATATGAACTAGGCTACATTTGAAGTGTATGCTATAGGGCCAATGTTGCACATAACGCATGCTTGCCTTGCCAGAGTTGTATCTGTGATGGAATTAATGAGGTTTCATAATATTCTGAGCTATTTTTTACTTACTTTCATGCCTCTAATGGAATACTAGTTTACAGAGTAATGTGCACAAAAGAAACTTGGATGACATCATCAATGATGTCACCAGTGATGTCATAAATTATGTCATTTGAGATGTCATCAGCAATGTCTTAAATGATGTCATAAGCATGTCATGAGTTTTGTAATATGTGAAGTCATAAACAGTGTGTGGCGTGGACACAAGTTAAAATTATTTCTGCTACTAAAAACTGGTGAAAATCTGTTTTTTGTAGTTCAAAATGTTAATGTTGTCACTGACATATTCACCTAACTATAACGTTACTTTAACCTTTGGTATTTTCAACCAATTTCTAAGATCATTTAAAAACAAAAACAGATCTTTTTACAACACCGCTATAATATTACTTTAAACCCTGTTCTTTTCAGTAATTTGCTAGGGTTTTTTAAACGTAAAATAATATTTAATTACCATACCTAAAGCCAACCCCTTGCCCCGCACAGCCCTCCAGCCCTCCAGCCAGACCTTTGACAAGTCCCTTACAGGAAGTCAATCCCACGGTTCGCACGGGGATGGCAGCAGTGCATGGCTCGTGGCCAGGCCCTGTAGCCAACACAACCGGAGGCAGCACAGTTTCTTACTACTAATGTTGATGGGTGGGCTAAAACCGGTGGAGCTTGTAGGTTTATTTGGTGCCTTTGCATAATCTGCAGCAATTGATAGGTAGAATCCTTGGCTCTGCTCTCAGACCAGGAGATGACAAGAAAGAATCCACTCATCTTGGACAGTCACTACAGAGGAGATTGCGCTCCAATAAATCAACAATGCATTCACCTTCATCAAAGATTCAGAGGCCAATCTGTTAAATGAGGGAAGGAGGACCGTGCCCCACCTATCAGATCCTTAAAAAAGCCCTGGGGACCCCAATATTTTTTTTAAGTGGCAGGGGCCATGTGGACCCCTTCTCTGAGCCCAGAGACCCCATCTATGGGATTAAATTATTTTAAGGTGGGTGCCTGCCAGGGCACCCACCATACACACTGGGCCGAGGGGGGAGCCCCAGGGCCCCCCAGAGCTCCAGACAGCTCCCTGCATGCTGTGGGAGCCAGCATTGCTTCCGCCCGCAGGAAACCGATATTTATACTGCTCCCGGGCGGGAGCTATATCTTTTCTATGAGGCACTGTTTCATAAGTGCAGGCAGGGCAATGGACTAAAGTCTGCTCTCAGCTGGCGTGAGCATTTTTAAAGCTCATACCTGCTGAGAGCAGACTTTGTGTTTGCTCCCATTTTCAGGAGCAAACACAAGTTATCATGCATGCGTGTGTGCGGCCAGGGAAATGACTGTGTCCCGGGACACAGTAAGTGCACCAGGGGATGGGGTCCCAAGGGCTAATAAAGGCTCAGGTCAGGGGGCTGCATACCACCCCTCCCTCTGAAGTACTTTAGCGCTCTGGGAGATGGGGTTCCCATTGCCTTTTAAAGGCTCAGGGAGTAACGCCATGCCTTCCCCCTCCCCTCAGAAAATACAGTGGGATCCTGGAGCCAAATATAGCCTTGGGGAGGGGGCCATTTGCCCCCTCCCCTAATTAATTAAATTGTGCCCCCAGGCAATGGGGTCCTGATGATTCAACCCTCTCGAAATAATATATAATATTCTAATAAACCTATTTTGTCTTACTAACAATGCACCACACAACATTTCTAGTATCTAGGGGAAGCTTTTCAATGTGCTTTCTACTAACCGTAACTCGAGTATCTTAAAATGGCCGCCGCAACGTTGGAACAATTCTGCGCATGCGTCCTTCACACTCACGTGACGTGATGTATTCTTAGCTTGGTGGGAAATGTCTGCTTCTGCACACTAGAACTAAAGATGGCTGCTCTATGTTTTCATGTGCTAACGCTTGCATTGCTGTTTTTATTAAATTGCTCATTCTGCTTAATTCCTAACGCTGTAGTTAAAATAAAGTAATGGGAGTAGAGTAGAGATAAGTGGTATACAGTGCATTCATGTATTCTTTGTTCTAAAACTGTTATTCTTTGACTTTGCTATTTCTTCGTGTTTGGACCAATCAAGTACAATGTTGCTCCATATTGGTTCCCGCGACTGCGCATGTGCTGCGTTCTCAAGAGTCCACAAGCCATGGCATTAAATCTATGCCAACGACAGTCTGGCTTGAAGATGCTCGTGGGAAACTCACCCCACGACCTCTCGAGAGGACGAAGCTTTAATAAATTGTTTAACATTGTATTTACTATTAGAACATTTATTGTTGGGTGGAATAAAATGCATGGGAAAATTAAAGTTATGGGCGGGAAAATAATGTGCATTATTGAATCCATTGACCTCATAACTGGTATGGTGTGATGACCTCTCCTCGTCATTTGACCAATCAAATTGAGGGAATACACGTATTTGCAACATTGGGGGGTGGTACACTGCCCTGGAAAATTGAATATCTAAGGTAGGCTTAGCAAGTTAGTTTGTCCGACTTGTCCGAATAGCTGATCTGTCACTGACCCAACGCACTCAATAGGCGATCGAGAGCAGAGTTGCTGGCGAAGCACTCTGTCAGAAGAATCGATAACCCAATCGGGGTTCTGGGAAGGAGATTCGATAACCCAATCGGGGTTCCTGAGTGAGAAGATTCGATAACCCAATCGGGGTCCAACTGTTAGCCGCAGTAAGGGGTGTGATGCTGGCGTTGCACTTAGCTGAGGGTACCTGTTTCCAACCTGAATCCATCCTGATTTGGTCATCACTGGTCCTGATCTACACCTGTGCTGTTTTACTGGCATCTGAACTGCTAGAAGTCCTGTTCTTTATCCCAGCCCGTGGCCAGGGTTGGTCTTTACACCATTCTAGGTAAATATAAAATTCATGTGGGTATATCATTGTACTGTTTCCCTTTTCATACCCTTCCTATATTTCAATTCTTAAAGAAAGTCTCATAATAATGTTGCATCATCTTGCTTTGATTATATTCTTCCTAATTGAACAAGTTGTGACTAATTTAGTATGGACTCTGACATTTAATAATTTACTTAGATAAAAGTGTTAAAACTTTTCCAGAGTCTGTGGTTATTTTTAATGAGTGCAAATGTTTATTTACTACCTACTACTCTAACTCCCTTGATCCCTTAGGACTTTAGGTACCGGTGACAAGAATTGGTAAGATTATTGTGTCTGGGGGTAAACATGGCGGCAGCGAGTTGCGCCGCCGCAGCGCTCCACACTAGGGCTCTCGTAGTTCCTTCTCCTTTCTTCAATCTGTGCCATAGGATTTTATCTTTTGTGCCAATATGCTGATGAAATGATGAATTTATCAGAGATGAGACACTTTTCAATGTGAATTGGTTAAAAGAAATTAATCCCTACCTTTGACGACTTGGCGTGTCAGCGGGTCGGCGTTTCGGCGTGCCGGTGCTTTTTCTGCGGGTTTGTGCTCCCGGCCTACCCTGTAAGACAGTTTTTTTCTCACTGCTTCCCGACCGCGTATGTGTCTCGACACAGCAGCTCTCCTGCCGCCGGGTCTCTTGCGGTGGGGGTCGGCCACACTGGAGCTTCGAAGAGGGCGTCAGATTCGGAGCCTCCTCCGGGGCACTTGGGTCCGTGGCAGCATCGGTGCTTCCGGGACCTCCGAAGGTGGAGGCATTTCAGGCAAGACGGAGGTTGAGGCTGTGAGCTTCCACCTGCTGGAGGAACAAAGCCAAAGTCAGACTCAGGTGAGCGGTGAACTATTGATAGACGCCATAGCCGGGTCCCCGTTAGAGCAGGAGGCGGTAATTGTGGTAGGGCCAGGCGCAGTGAAAAAAAGAGGAAGGCGGGGTGCCAAGACCCAAAGTAACTGGAAAGAGGTGAGAGGACCCCTCGTTGGAGACAAGTAGATGTACAAGGGCTCAGTCTCAAACCCAAAATCGTGGCTCTATCCATTATTGTAAGAGAGACAACTTCTCTACATTTTTGTGTGGGGAAGTGAAAGCTAAACGCTCAAAAGGCCGTAAATCGACAAAAGCGGTTAAAATCACTGCCGCCCTTGGCACAAAAGTAACGCCCTCTCTAAGGTCTTATTTTAAAGTTGTGCCACCAGTCCTAGATCTAGCGAAAGAGAGAGCTTTGTGAGGGCAAACTTCCCTCCCCCCCTTCTTCCCATTCTTTCCCTTCCTGCACCATGGATCTGGCAAGGGGTTCATTAGGGGGAGATAAGTGCGATATCAGCGGTGGGGTCCCGGGCACTGTTGAAACTGTAGAAACCTTAGAGGTTACAATGTCAGTGATGGGAGATATGGGAGTACTGGATGAGCCTGCATTAGAATCACAGCAGACAACATAGGCATTGGAGTCGGGAGTGGTTCAGCAGGAGCGTATGGCCTTAACGGCAAACAGCTCTGAGGTTGAGGGTGGAAGTAGAGGTGGATCAGAAGCAACCTCCCTGGAAACTATGTTTTCATCTCTGTCACTGGATATAAAAAGGGGTTTCGAAGTCTTAACTGCTAACCAGACAGAAATCAGAAAATTTTGTGAATCCTTGGAGAGCAAAATAGATGGACTTAACACTAGGACGTTGGCACTAGAAGATACTGTGGTGGGCCTCTCTCTTCATCTCGATAAAGCCAAAGCTGACATTGTTCATCTTAAAAAGGAGGATCTTGCCTTGTGTGAAAGAATGGAGATCTTTGAGAACAATGCTCAACGCAATAACCTTAGAATCCTTAATATTCCCGAGGGGAGTGAGGGTACCGATATTAAGCAATATGTCACCATACTGTTAAAAGATTTCTTAGGGCTTGATCAGTCGGTAGAAGATCTAGGCACGGATATACAAAGAATCCATAGGGACCCCTTTAGGAAGAACCCACAAAGATCCAAGCCTAGGAAGATCTTAGTCAACTTCCACACCTACTCTCTAAGGAATCTATCCTTAACCAAGCCCTAAAACAGAAATCCCTGAGTGGCAAGGGGTTTGCTTTTCAGATAAGGTCAGATCTATCTAGGGCGACCTAGGACAAACAATGGGAGTTGGGGAGGAGGTTGGACGCCTTCAGGAAGCTAGGGGCGGTAGCACAACTCAAGTTCCCAGCTACACAAAGGATAATGCATAATAACAAAGATCTGTACAGGCTGCAGATGAATTGTTGCTGGACTTGGGTAAGGAGGAAGGTCCATCAGGTTAGCTTTGAGCTGGTCCCAGTCTTTCAGTAGATCTTCAGTAGGTCTTCCTCTCTCTGATTATCTCTGATTATCAAATTCAACAGTGGGTAAATTTAGCTTTGGTAGGATAGTGCTTGGGCATTTATATATTTATATCTTGTGTATACTGAGCATTAAGAGGTTATTTTAAAAGGTGGAAAAATAAAAATAAAAATGGGGAAAAATATATATTTTGACTCCCAATTATTTTCTTGTGGGAATTGACACTAATTTTTCAGCATATTATCTGCTTCTTCTTCCCTTTCTTCTTGTTTGGTAAGGAGTAAAGAGCTGCCGGAGTCTGGTGGGGCGCTACTTTCTGGACTAGGTCCGGATAGATAGGGCAAGTGTTTCCCACGGAGGGTAGGTGGGTACACTAGGGCACGGGGAAGGTGGGTGGGTGTCGCAAGGTAAAAAACCTACAAATGTCCTCATTTTTTCCTCTGTAACGTTCTTGTACTCTTCTTTTTCTTATAGAGTGATTTCTTGTGTAAATATGGCGGTTCTGGATGGGCTTAGGGGGTTTCTGTCAGAAGGGGGAGGCAACTTTACCTATGAGTAGTTTACGGATTCTCTCCTGGAATATTAATGGCCTTCGCATCAGACCTAGAAGGGACAATATTTTGCAATATCTTCGTGATTCTGATGCGCAGGTCATTGTGCTCCAGGAGACACATTTGACAGAATCTGAGATGCTCTCCCTGGTTAAAGAAAATAGGTGGATCGATTTATCTATATCTACAACTCAGACCATGAATATTAGGGGGGTCACAATACTTTTTAAGAAATCAGCAAACGCTTGTCTCATTTCTAAATTAGTAGACCCAGGTGGCAGATGGGTCATTGTATCAGTAAATATTCCTGGTGTACAAATTACAATTGTCAGATATTATGGTCTGAACTATGATGACCCCTCTGTTGTTAAATCCATCTTTTCTCATTTATTACTGTATCCAGAACCTATTATCCTGGCCGGAGATTTCAATATAGTTTTATACCCCCTCCTCGATAAATCATCAAATACTTGGGCCTCAATACCTTCTAAAACCAGGGCCTTCATATTGGATACTATGAAACAGTACAGCTATTTGGATATATGGAGACTAAAGTCTGGACAACAACTGGGCGTGTCATTTCGTAATTATAAATATCATCATTAATCAAAGATTGATTTCATTTTGATCAGTCAGACCCTGAAAAGTGTAGTAAAAACCATCTCTTACCTTCCCTCACATCTGTCAGACCATTCAGCTGTATGGATGGAAATGGTAGGCACTGGCCAAGCCTCTCCCAGAATTTGGTCGTTTGATCGCTCGCTTCTCTTGGAACAAGAGGAGATTTCCTCCTTGGTGAATGAAACGGAGTGGTTCATGAAAGTGAACATTGGTTCAGCCTCATTAGGTTGCGTCTGGGACTCCTATAAGGCCTTTTTAAGGGGCCAAATTACCAGTAGGGCTACTTATAGGAGGAAACTATATAGAGAGGAGGTACTCACCAGTGAAGCTGAAATTGTTAAAGTACAAGGGGAAATAGATTTACATTCAGATGCCTCGCTCGATACATTACAGGAGTTACGCAACAAGTTAACGCGTGTAAAGGGACACCTGGACACAGTGTTAAATACACGTGTTTTACAAAGGTGGGAAGCAAGCAAAATCGCTCATTTTGAAAATGGGGAGGGAGCAGGTAGACTTTTATCTTGGAAATCTAAGACTGATCAGGTACGAAATAACATTGGTTCAATCACCCATGATAATTTGGTATAAACATCGGATGAAGAGATTCGTCCGATTTGTAGGCTGTTTTTTCAAAAATCTATAAGGAGGATAAATGTTTTGAGTTGAATAGTATTAAAGATTGTTTGAAGGAGATACCATTGCCTTTGCTGACCTTGGAACAACGTGCCTGTCTGGATCAGGCGATCTCGCAGGATGAGGTCAAAGCGGCCATTGCTAGTAGTAAGAAGGGTAAGGCGGCAGGCCCAGATGGCCGTCCCACTGAAATCTATAGGGTCTTGGAGCAGGCCATTGTTCCTTTCTTAACTACCCTATTCAACCAGATCCTCCAGGAAGGGATGTCACTACCAGCATCATGGGACAATGCATCCATAACCCTGATTTTAAAACCTGTTAAACCTGCATCACAGTGCGGGTCTTGCAGACCGATTTCCATCCTTAACATGGATTACAAAATCTTTGCCTCTATCATGGCCAATAGATTGGGGTCAGTAGCAGGTAACATCTTGAACCAAGACCAGAGGGGTTTTGTTAATGGTCGACAACTTTTTGAACTTAGATATGACCTGATAGGGGCTATTGATATGGCTTCCACGGACTCTCTTCCTTTGGCTGTTCTCACGCTTGATGCTACTAAGGCCTTTGACAGGGTGCACTGGTCATACGTGTCGGGGGTCTTAGGTAAGTTTAACATCGGAGACAAATTTTGTCGAGCAGTGAGATTATTATACCAGAATCCTTCTGCCTGTCTCTTGGTGAATGGAGCCTTGACTGACCCTTTTACCATTACACGGGGAACGCGTCAGGGCTGTCCACTCTCCCCTCTCCTGTTTGACCTATATATTGAACCCTTCGCCCAATGACTGAGGGATGACCTGATTATCAAGCCTTTTAGGTACAAGGAGTGGGAGAAGAAGGTGGCCCTGTATGCGGATGACATCTTGATCTTTTCTTTGGAATTGTGTACAGCCCTTCCGTCAGTGATTACATTGGCTCAGGACTTTGGTGCAATCTCTGGATATGAGATTAATGCCTCTAAAACAGAGATCATGGTTTAGAACATGGAGGAGTCAGTTGCAGGGGTGCAGTCTAGTTTGAATATGAGGTACCTTGGTATCAATATCGTCCACGATGTCAGTAAAATAGCTGAAACTAATCTTTCTGCAGTAGCGAAAGACTGTCGGAAACTTATGAGATCATGGTCTACTTTACCCATATCCATGTTGGGAAGGGTAAATTTAATAAAAATGTCTATTTTGCCCAGAATCACTTTTCTGTTTAATATAATCCCTCTTTATTTTGATCATTCTTCTATGTCTAAGTTACAGAGTGATATTAACTCATTTATTTGGGCTCACCATTTACCTAGGATCGCCTGGAAAAAACTTAGGTGCCGAATGGAAAAGGGAGGTACAGCTGCTCCGGATCTTCAACTGAATGCGTGGGCATTCCAACTTACCCATTCACGCATGCTATTGAAGACGCCCAGTAACATCGGGGTTGGTTCTATGTTCAGAGCTATGCTCAGTGGGGCAAACCTATTACAGGAGGGGTTTTTGTTCAAATTTGGGGACCCCAAATTAAAAAAAATTAATAAAACTAAAGGTCTTACAGGACATCAATCAATCAATCATAACACTTGTATAGCGCGCTACTCACCCGGAAGGGTCTCAAGGCGCTTGGGGAAGGGGTCCACTACTGCTCGAACAGCCAGGTCTTGAGTTGTCTCCTGAAGGCGAGGTGGTCCTGGGTCAGCCAAAGGTGGATTGGGAGGGAGTTCCATGTCTTGGCCGCCAGGTAGGAGAAGGATCTGCCTCTGGCGGTGGCTCTTCGGATGCGTGGTACGGTGGTGAGGGCGAGGCTGGTAGACCGTAGCTGGCGGGTGGGCGTGTAGAAGGTCAGGCGGTCGTTGAGATACTTGGGGCCCAGGTCGTGGAGAGACTTGTGAGCCTGAACGTGATCCTCTTGTTGACGGGGAGCCAGTGCAGGTCCCTCAGGTGGCCGGAGATGTGGCTGCATCGGGGGATGTCCAGGATGTGTCGGGCGGAGGCGTTCTGGATGCGTTGGAGTCTTTTCTGTAGCTTGGCTGTGGTTCCGGCGTAGAGGGTGTTTCCATAGTCCAGTCGGCTGGTGACGAGGGCCTGGGTGACCGTCTTCCTGGTTTTGATCGGGATCCTTGCGAAGCATGTGAAGGGTGTGAAAGCATGATGAGGAGACGGCGTTGACTTGTCTGGTCATCGAGAGGGAGGAGTCCAGGATGAAGCCCAGGTTGTGTGCGTGGTCTGTTGGCTTGGGGGCGGTGCCCAGGGCTGGGGGCCACCAGGAGTCGTCCCAGGTGGAGGGTGATGGTCCCAGGATGAGGACTTCCGTCTTGTCTGAGTTCAGTTTCAGACGGCTGTTCTTCATCCACTCGGCGACGTCTTTCATCCCTTCGTGGAGGCTGGTTCTGGCGGTGTCGGGTTCTCTGGTGAGGGAGAGGATCTGCTGGGTGTCGTCGGCGTAGGAGATGATGTTGAGGTTGTGTTGCCGTGCGATTGTAGCGAGAGGTCTCATGTAGACATTGAAGAGGGTGGGGCTGAGTGATGATCCTTGCGGGACGCAGCAGATGACTTCGGTGGCCTCGGATCGAAACGGGGGGAGGCGGACTCTCTGTGTTCTTCCGGCGAGGAACGAGATGATCCACTTCAGTGCCTTCTCTTGGATGCCGGTGTTGCTGAGACGTTGGACTAGGGTGCGGTGGCAGACAGTGTCGAATGCTGCGGAGAGGTCCAGGAGGATGAGTGGGAAAATACAAAATGTGGAGAGGGTCTGGAAGGGGTGAAAGCTTAGAGACCTAACAGCACCCTACCCTAGAGACTAATGAAAAACACACAAGGGGTGCTAAGGTCAATAGTGGCCTCGGATGTCTACCGTGTACTTAAAGTATAGAGGTATAGGCTGTAAGAATGAGAGGAAAGAGCAGACGTGAACCCATCAGCCTACCCATTGGCGGAACTTCATCATCTGGGTTGGAAGAACACCAGCCTGGTGTCTACTAGGTGTCTCACTTAGGAAGAAAATGTGAGTACAACAGCTAGTATGTAGTTCGCCAAAGATGTAGAGTTGGGTAATAGTATCTCAAGGGCTGTGGAAAGAAGAAAAGTTGCAGTGTAGAAAGCTAGTGTGCTATAAAGAAAGTGGTGAAATAAAATTGACTAACATGGTGCCTGAAAAACCTTTATTGAGGCGGTCACCATGGTGCCAAAATTAAAAGCAGAGTGAAAAATGGATATAAACAAATATTACCATTATGAAGTAGATCAAACGGTCGACATGTTTCAGCCTTGAAAGGCTTTCTTCAGGACCTCATGGAACACTACTGCAACAGTGATTGTGAAAATCAAACTATATACCATGCCAAAACACATTAACCTACCAGTATTTTGTGGGTGAATTGGTAGGAGATGAAGTCATGGTAATTAAATTTATTCTGCTCCTGAAACAAAAAAAATTGTATATACCAGAATAAAGTACACGTGTTATGAATATTATCAAATTTAAAGATTTCAGACATAAAGGGCCACAGAGCCAAGACTCTTTTACTATAATCTAACTTATCAATTAATCACTCACCCGTACATTGGCTAGGAGATGGCCTCACCTTGCCTGGCAATCGCCCAGGACAATGAGGCCCGCTCTAATAAGAAATAGGGAGAGAAAATAACAACAGAGAAATTGATGGAAACTCTCTATTTCTATTACCACTAAGTGCTTATAAAAGAATAGAGTAGCAGGACATTGGTGTCTGCAGGCCAGCTAAAAACTGATGTTAGATCATTTTATCAAATCTGTGAAAGAATTTTAGGGTTCTATATGTAAATTCCCCATATCCTAATAACTATACACAAGCAGACCCAAACATGAATCTCTTGTAGTCTTAAATGAGGATTTAGTAAACTTAAGTCAGAACAGACTATTGAGCTAAAAAACAGATAAGGCTGTTTAGCTGAAAAACAATTTAGCTGCAAAACAAAGAAGAAGAAGCAGCAAGAAGAATCAATGCTAGTAAGGTCTATCCTCCCCTGGAACCATCAAAGGGATGTACTAGTAGACTATGACCCAGGAGCTAGAAAGCACTCACCTGTCCGTCGGTACCTCGAAGCCCTACTGAGACGAGGGGAAGGTAACTCGACGGACAGGGAGAGCTGTTTAAACGGCATCCAGGCGGACCAGAGCGTGAGCCTGTCAATGCCACGTAAAACGAAGCAAGAAACACACCCTTTGTATAGTTTCGAAGTCCTAAAAGCAATAGAACAGTTGATAGGGTCCCGCCGTGTACAGACAGTGCTGATTGGTTTAAGTCTTGGCCAATCGTGAAGTCAAATCCGTCAGTTGTTTTGTGAGAAAGGGAAACTGTATTATCAACCTTAGAGGATTTTGTGCAGGAAAGTAAGCTTGCACTCCAAAACGCTATTCACGTCGGGCCGAAAAGGGATACAAAACCTGATTGTAAGCGCTATATGGAGAGGTAAACAACAAAACAGGCAAAAAGCTGGTTGGACGCAGCTGCGCGGCGGCAGTCCGGATTGGTCAAACTCTAAGACAATCAAGGAGCCGGAACTACGGAACGTTGTTCGTGTGTTCGCCGCCCTTGTCAGGATGTCCCTGATTTATACGTCTGTGAGCAGGAGTGTCAGTGAAAACTATACTTGTATCTCTGCACTAGATAGCATTATATGGGGCTAATAATATGAAGGGCCGCAGATAGCTACGGGACTACTGATGAAGCCTGGCCACATGTAGACGCAGCTGATTGGGCAAGGCCGTACAACGGCTGCCCTAATTGGTCGAACCCCTGGAGTCAGAGCCTAAGAGCCTCGGAGCAGGGTTCGTGAATATACCCCATGGTCAGCGCGTCTTTGATATGATCGCTGTGAGCATATTCAGTGAAAAATGACGGCAAAAGGAACTGGACCCGGATTTATAATGAAGTCCAATTGTCCGTATGTCAAAAGTGCACCAAGGGCCTATGTAAAGATACACGAGGTGTTGATTATGGCCACCTCATTTGCGTGTGTTATGTATAAAGATCATAAGCGTCATGATGCACGGGGCATTCAAAACACATGTGCCGCTCAACCGTATACGGAGCAATATAGTTCACCACTACAAACCACATATATAGTGGAACTAACCAGTGTTCTGATATAGCCTAATGTATAGGTGCCCTAGTGGAAAGGTGCCCTATTAGAAAGCCTTAACATAATCTTCCGTGAAAATTCAAAGTGAATTCCAGGGAAGGAGTGTCCTAGATTAGACTTGTGTAAATAGATGTGGCCAGTAAGGACGTACATTTTTGAGGAAGCAAAAATGTTTTACAGAGGGCAAGGAAAAACTAGTGAAACCAGTGACTCTAATCTGACACATGGTTCGCAGATGATGGACTGCATGTTGAAAGACTGGACTGACAGGCGATCTTCTAATCATGGGAGAAGAACGCAAGACCTGTGTGTAAAACCAAAATTATTGTATGGAAAGATGCATAATCACTACAGGATAAAGTGAGGAGTACTTCAGGCATGTGATGGCCCGGTCATAGACATAATCTGAGTTATCAGACATCCTATTACACACGTTAAATTTGAATCCAAGGGATCTCATCATTCAGCCCGTTTGTTACACAGTTAAGCCGGAAAATCCATTTTTGTTCTTTAACGAACTGATAATGGGCTACATCACTAGTATGTGGTGGAATAAAGGGTTTCTCAATTACAATCCACTTCAAATCGTCAACGTTGTGTCTCATGGTAAAAAAATGGTTAGTGAGACGTGTTGCTTGGCGATTACACCTAATGGTGCTCTTATGCTCCAAAATCCTGAGTCTAACCTTCCTAGTAGTCATCCCTATATATCGTATGGAACATGGACAGAAGATCATATATATCACCTTTTCGCTATTGCAATTGGTGTGGTGTTTCAAGATCCAGGGACAGGCTGTGCTGCTGTCCAATGTTAGAGTTTTTTCAGTTTGAGGACAAACAGAAAAACAGCCACAAGGGTAATGACCCTGAACTGGTGGAAGGTTCCATAAAGTGTTGGTAGGCTCAGGTGGAGGCATATGTGGTCTCGTGTGTACTAAGCCATCGCGGAGATTGGAGCTTCGTTTAAAAGAGAACATAGGGCAGGGTATGGAAACTCCAGGGGTGTTTAGGATGCGCCAATGTTTTCTGATGATCTTTTGTACATGAGTCGAGGCAGTGCTAAAGGTGGTTACAAACGTGAGCTTTTCAAGGGGAGGTTTGGGAACTGGTGGAGCAAGCAGAGCATCACGATGGTTATTAGAAGCACTCTTTTTCGCTTTGCGTATGATGGAAGGTGGGTAGTTTAGTTTCTTCAATTTAGTGCTCAGATCTTGAGATAGATCAATATAGTCACACATTTCAGTACAGTTCCTATGTACCCTCAAGAACTGACTAAAGGGTAGGTTCTCCCGTAGGGAACGTGGGTGGTGACTCTGAAATAGAAGCAACGAATTTCTCGCCATAGATTTGCGATAAAGTTTACTGGCTAAGTGGCCATCTTTTGGAAAAATCAGTAAGTCCAGAAAGGGGAGCTCGGTTTTACTGTATTCAAGTGTGAATTTCAAAAATTGATTGTCCAGAATCAATTTTTGAAATTCACACTTGAATACAGTAAAACCGAGCTCCCCTTTCTGGACTTACTGATTTTTCCAAAAGATGACCACTTAGCCAGTAAACTTTATCGCAAATCTATGGCGAGAAATTTGTTGCTTCTATTTCAGAGTCACCACCCACGTTCCCTACGGGAGAACCTACCCTTTAGTCAGTTCTTGAGGGTACGTAGGAACTGTACAGAAATGTGTGACTATATTGATCTATCTCAAGATCTGAGCACTAAATTGAAGAAACGAAACTACCCACCTTCCATCACACGCAAAGCAAAAAAGAGGGCTTCTAATAACCATCGTGATGCTCTGCTTGCTCCACCAGTTCCCAAACCTCCCCTTGAAAAGCTCACGTTTGTAACCACCTTTAGCACTGCCTCGACTCATGTACAAAAGATCAACAGAAAACATTGGCGCATCCTAAACACTGCTGGAGTTTCCATACCCTGCCCTATGTTCTCTTTTAAACAAAGCTCCAATCTCCGCGATGGCTTAGTACACACGAGACCACATATGCCTCCACCTGAGCCTACCAACACTTTATGGAACCTTCCACCAGTTCAGGGTCATTACCCTTGTGGCTGTTGTTCTGTTTGTCCTCAAACTGAAAAAACTCTAACATTGGACATCGGCACAGCCCGTCCCTGGATCTTGAAACACCGCACCAATTGCAATAGCGAAAAGGTGATATATATGATCTCCTGTCCATGTTCCATACGATGTATAGGGATGACTACTAGGAAGGTTAGACTCAGGATTTTGGAGCATAAGAGCACCATTAGGTGTAATCGCCAAGCAACACGTCTCACTAACCATTTTTTGACCATGAGACACAACGTTGACGATTTGAAGTGGATTGTAATTGAGAAACCCTTTATTCCACAACATACTAGTGATGTAGCCCATTATCTGTTCGTTAAAGAACAAAAATTGATTTTCCGGCTTAACTGTGTAACAAACGGGCTGAATGATGAGATCCCTTGGATTCAAATTTAACGTGTGTAATAGGATGTCTGATAACTCAGATTATGGCTATGACCGGGCCATCACATGCCTGAAGTACTCCTCACTTTATCCTGTAGTGATTATGCATCTTTCCATACAATAATTTTGGTTTTACACACAGGTCTTGCGTTCTTCTCCCATGATTAGAAGATCGCCTGTCAGTCCAGTCTTTCAACATGCAGTCCATCATCTGCGAACCATGTGTCAGATTAGAGTCACTGGTTTCACTAGTTTTTCCTTGCCCTCTGTAAAACATTTTTGCTTCTTCAAAAATGTACGTCCTTACTGGCCACATCTATTCACTGGCCACATCTATTTACACAAGTCTAATCTAGGACACTCCTTCCCTGGAATTCACTTTGAATTTTCACGGAAGATTATGTTGAGGTTTTCTAATAGGGCACCTTTCCACTAGGGCACCTATACATTAGGCTGTATCAGAACACTGGTTAGTTCTACTATATATGTGGTTTGTAGTGGTGAACTATATCGCTCCGTATACGGTTGAGCGGCGCATGTGTTTTGAATGCCCCGTGCATCATGACGCTTATGATCTTTATACATAACACACGCAAATGAGGTGGCCATAATCAACACCTCGTGTATCTTTACATAGGCCCTTGGTGCACTTTTGACATACGGTCAATTGGACTCCATTATAAATCCGGGTCCAGTTCCTTTTGCCATAATTTTACACTGAATATGCTCACAGCGATCATATCAAAGACGCGCTGACCATGGGGTATATTCACGAACCCTGCTCCGAGGCTCTTAGGCTCTGACTCCAGGGGTTCGACCAATTAGGGTAGCCGTTGTACGGCCTTGTCCAATCAGCTGCGTCTACATGTGGCCAGGCTTCATTAGTAGTCCCGTAGCTATCTGCGGCCCCTCATATTATTAGCCCCATATAATGCTATCTAGTGCAGAGATACAAGTATAGTTTTCACTGACACTCCAGCTCACAGACGTATAAATCAGGGACATACTGACAAGGGCGGCGAACACACGAATAACGTTCCGTAGTTCCGGCTCCTTGATTGTCTTAGAGTTTGACCAATCCGGACTGCCGCCGCGCGGCTGCGTCCAACCAGCTTTTTGCCTATTCGGTTGTTTACCTCTCCATATAGCGCTTACAATCGGGTTTTGTATCCCTTTTCGGCCCGACGTGAATAGCGTTTTGGAGTTCAAGCTTACTTTCCGCACAAAATCCTCTAAGGTTGATAATACAGTTTCCCTTTCTCACAAAACAACTGACGGATTTGACTTCACGATTGGCCAAGACTTTAACCAATCAGCACTGTCTGTACACGGCGGGACCCTATCAACTGTTCTATTGCTTTTAGGGCTTCGAAACTATACAAAGGGTGTGTTTCTTGCTTCGTTTTCCGTGGCATTGACAGGCTCACTCTCTGGTCCGCCTGGATGCCGTTTAAACAGCTCTCCCTGTCCGTCGAGTTACCTTCCCCTCGTCTCAGTAGGGCTTCGAGGTACCGACGGACAGGTGAGTGCTTGCTAGCTCCTGGGTCATAGTCTACAAGTACATACCTTTGATGGTTCCAGGGGAGGATAGACCTTACTAGCATTGATTCTTCTTGCTGCTTCTTCTTCTTTGTTTTGCAGCTAAACTGTTTTTCAGCTAAACAGCCTTATCTGTTTTTTAGCTCAATAGTCTGTTCTAACTTAAGTTTACTAAATCCTAATTTAAGACTACAAGAGATTCATGTTTGGGTCTGCTTGTGTATAGTTATTAGGATATGGGGAATTTACATATAGAACCCTAAAATTCTTTCACAGATTTGATAAAATGATCTAACATCAGTTTTTAGCTGGCCAGCAGACACCAATGTCCTGCTACACTATTCTTTTATAAACACTTAGTGGTAATAGAAATAGAGAGTTTCCATCAATTTTTCTGTTGGTATTTTTTCTCCCTATTTCTTATTAGAGCGGGGCCTCATTGTCCTGAGCGAGCGCCAGGCGAGGTGAGGCCATCTCCTAGCCAATGTGCGGGTGAGTGATTAATTGATTAATTAGATTATAGTAAAAGAGTCTTGGCTCTGTGGTCCTTTATGTCTGAAATCTTTAAATTAGATTTACTTGTTAATGTTCATAACACGTGTACTTTATTCTGGTATATACACTGTTTTCTTGTTTCAGGAGCAGAATAAATTTAATTACCATGACTTCATCTCCTACCAATTCACCCACAAAATACTGGTAGGTTAATGTGTTTTGGCATGGTATATAGTTTGAGTTTCACAATCACTGTTGCAGTAGTGTTCCATGAGGTCCTGAAGAAAGCCTTTCAAGGCTGAAACATGTCGACCGTTTAATCTACTTCATAATGGTAATATTTGTTTATATCCATTTTCACTCTGCTTTTAATTTTGGCACCATGGTGACCGTCTCAATAAAGGTTTTGCAGGCACCATGTTAGTCAATTTTATTTCACCACTTTCTTTATAGCACACTAGCTTTCTACACTGCAACTTTTCTTCTTTCCACAGCCCTTGAGATACTATTACCCAACTCTACATCTTTGGCGAACTACATACTAGCTGTTGTACTCACATTTTCTTCCTAAGTGAGACACCTAGTAGACACCAGGCTGGTGTTCTTCCAACCCAGATGATGAAGTTCCGCCAATGGGTGGGCTGATGGGTTCACGTCTGCTCTTTCCTCTCATTCTTACAGCCTATACCTCTATACTTTAAGTACACGGTAGACATCCGAGGCCACTATTGACCTTAGCAACCCTTGTGTGTTTTTTCCAGGAGGATGAGTGCTGCTGTTTCCCCGTTGTCGAGCAGAGTTCGGATGTCGTAGGTGGCTGCGATGAGCACGGTCTCTGTGCTGTGGTTGGCTCTGAATCCGGACTGCGAGGGGTCGAGGGAACCGTTCGTCTCGAGGAAGGCGGCAAGGTGTCTGTTGGCGATCTTCTCGATGACTTTGGCAGGAAAAGGGAGGAGCGAGATGGGGCGGAAGTTTTTGAAGTCAGTGGGGTCCGCTGTCGGTTTCTTCAGTAGGGCGCTGAGCTCGACATGCTTCCAGCTCTCCGGGTAGGTGGCAGTGTTGAAGGAGATGTTGATGACGTCCTGGAGTTGGGGTGCGATGGTGGAGTCGGCCATGTTGAAGACGTGGTGGGGGCAGGGGTCGGTTGGAGAACCGGAGTGGATGGTGTTCATTGTGCGGGCTGTGTCTTCGGTGGTCACCGTGGTCCAGGTGCGGAGGGTGGCGGTGGGGTGCGTTGGTTCGGTGGTTGGGTGCGTGGAAACTGTTGTGGATGTTGGCAATCTTGCGGTGGAAGAACGAGGCGAGGGAGTCGCAGAGATCTTGTGAAGGGGTGATGTCGTTGTTGCCGGTGCTGGGGTTGGAGAACTCCTTGACGATGCTGAAGAGTTCCTTGTTGTCGTGGGCGTTGTTGTCCAGTCGCTCCTTCAGTGATTTCTTCTTGGTGGTGCGGATGAGCTGGTGGTGCTTGCGGGTGGCGTGTTTGAGGGCGGTCATGTTGTCAGTGGTCTGGTCGAGGAGCCAGGTTTTCTCGAGGGTGCGGCAGGTCTTCTTGGAGTCCTTGAGTTCGTCGGTGAACCAGGGGGCTTTCTTGCTTCTGGGTCTGCTGGGAGGGTTCTTCAGTGGTGCGAGGTCGTCGGCGCAGGCGGTCAGCCACTGCGTGAAGTTGCGGGCTGCTTCGTTGGGGTCCGATGTGCTGGCAGGTGGGTTCTGGCTGAGGGAGGTGGTGAGCTGGTCGGCGGTGATCTTGCTCCAGCTCCTGTGAGGAACCTGTTGCGGGTGGTGGTGGGTTGTGGCTTTTCTGAAGCTGAAGTGGACGCAGCTGTGGTCGGTCCAGTGGAGTCCGGTGGAGTGGCTGAAGGTGATGTGCTTGCTGGATGAGAAGACGGGATCAAGCGTGTGGCCGGCATAGTGGGTGGGGGTGTTGACCAGTTGCTTGAGTCCGAGGTTGGCGAGGTTGTCCAGCAGGGTGACGGTGTTGCGGTCCTTGGTGTTCTCCAGGTAGAAGTTGAGGTCCCCTAGGAGGATGTAGTCGGCGGAGGGGAGGGCGTGTGGGCTGATGAAGTCCGTGATGTCTTCTCTGAATTGTGTGCGTGGTCCTGGGGGTCTGTAGATGAGGGTGCCTCTGAGGGTCGTCTTTGGGTCGGTGTGAATCTGGAAGTGGAGGTGTTCGGCGGTGGCGAAGGTGTCGTCGGCGTTGGCGTTTCGGGGCAGCCCGGCAGCAGGTGGGGTTCCGGCCGGCATTGAGTGCGTTGAGGGCCGTGGAGTCGTAGGTCTGTCGGGTCGTCTTGCAGCATTGGGGACCAGGGGTCCTGGCACTGGGCGCGGTCCAGGCACGGACTGGCGCAGACGGGCTTGCCTTTGGCGCACCTTTGGCGCACAATCGGTGCGCCCGCTGCACGTGACCGCTACGCGTTCGCGCGGTCGCCATTTATGGACAAGTGGGAGGGAGGAGCAGCTGTGAGGCGGGAGCGGGGAGGACACACAACAAAAGGGGGCGTGGCCGCGTGAACGGCGGCGGGGAGCGGAGTGGGCAAGGCACAGGGGGACGACAATAAAATTAATACAAAGGCAATAATAACGCACACAGGCACAGGGGGACAACAGCAAAGATAAAACAGAAGGCAATGAAAAAAACAGCAGAACCACAATAAATTACGAAAGCACGACGGAGGGGCAGGGGGCAGCGAGGCAGGCAGCTAGGGCGGCAAAACAGCACAACGAGGCTGCGAGCAGCAGGGAGGGGCGAGGGGCACTCACACAGCTGGTGGCCGTGCGGCGCGGGGGTGTCCTGAGAACAGGTTACACTCACCTGCGCCGCGCTGTCGCCATTTATGGACAAGTGGGAGGAAGGAACAGCTGGGAGGCGGGAGCGGGGAGGACACAAACAAAAGGGGGCGTGGCCGCGTGAACAGCGGCGGGAAGCGGTGAGCGGGGTGGGCAAGGCACAGGGGGACGACAATAAAATTAATACAAAGGCAATAATTACGCACACAGGCACAGGGGGACAACAGCAATGATAAAACAGAAGGCAATGAAAAAAACAGCAGAACCACAATAAATGGCTAGAACGTGTGTCAAATTGCGTAATTCGGTAATGCTAGGGTATTTCTCTAGTAAGGCACCTCTGTGGGACTCACCTGGGTGCCCGGGTTGGCTTGAGGACATTCTTGCTTTGCCCTTGAGAGAGGCAGCTGTGGAGGTTTGGGGTGACCTGTTAGTAGAGGGGGTTCTTGTATCTTGGGAATCTCTTAGAGATAGAGTCGGTTCAAACCTTTCTAGGTTTAAATACCTTCAGATGGCCAGCTGGGCTCAGTCACAGTCTACCACTAAGGGCAGATTCCCAGTAGGGGGAGGTAACCACCTTGAGCTCCAACTTCTTAATAAAATCCCGGCTAAAAAGGAAATCTCTTTTTGGTACCATGCAATTCTAGAGGAGATTGATGGTGAATTTCAACTGGCCGATAAGCTTTGGGGGAGCTCCTTTTTGGATCAGGATGTGGGATACCTCTGGCTTAATTCCTTGAAGTTTCTGTGGGAAATTGTCAAACCAGCATTGCTTCGAAGGAATCAGCTCTACACCCTGCACAGGGCCTATTATTCACCACAGAGGCTCTCAAAATTCTCAAAGGAATCATCGGTATCTTGTATGAAGTGTGGGGCAATAGCCGCCTCTAATCTTCATATGTTTTTTGAATCCCCATCTTTGTCTCCTTTTTGGGACTCCATAAGCAGTCTTTTGTCAACTTCTCTCGGCCTCCCCATCTTAAATCCCGCACTTGCAATTTTTGGTGTGATGGAGGGTGTCATGGGTCCTGCTAAACATCTTCTTTTTTATACCATCCTCTTGGCCAGAAGAGAAATCTGTAAGATTTCTCTGACCAGACTGCTCATGAGTGAGGAGGAGTCACGTTAGCAAGCAGTTTGTAGCACCGGGAGGGGCAGGAGTTGGAGCGGACCGCTGCAGCAGTAACGCAGAGAAAGAACGTAGCGTTACGCGGAAAAAACACGGAATAGGGCGAGGACCCGACCCGGGCCAAACCAGGGTTGAGCTACCGGGGGTCGAGCGATCGAGTGGCTGAGCGAAGGAGCGGAGTAGGAAGCGGAGGCGGAGTCGCGCAGGACGGGGTCGAGCAGCTGAGCAGGTTGGTGCGGCTTCCCTGCTTCCCTGCTTTCTTCGTCTCTCCCCCAGCATCTGTACCACTACCACCATCTTCCCTACCCGCAGCCTCTCTGCAGCCCGCAATCCCGGAATCCCACTTACTCTCCCTTACTCTCCCCACCCCCGCACCGGAAGTAGTAGGTTACCGGGGGAGCCACAGAGGAGTGAGAGAAACTCCAGTGAAGCAGCGAAAACAGTGAAAATCGCGATACCGTTGTGATATCTCTGTGCAAGTCCCTTCGTGAGGCGCTGCGGACAACGCGGTACTAAGGAGCAGCCCCGTACTCTGAACTCTGAAAACAGGGGCGAAAGGACTCTCAAGACTCGAGACTCCGCAGAGCACCCGTGACGGAAAATCAGCCACATCAGCAACCTGCAACTGGCACTAGTAACCAGTAATCCGCACCAGTAAACCGCGTAGCAGCGACCGCCCATAACCGGACCACCACTAGGGGAGGCCAGTGCAGCCCTTGCCATCCCTCTGCCGCGGGGTTCCTTGGAGCAGCATCGGGGGGCCCAGTGCCCACAGCTAAGCCATAATCAAGGCAAGACTCTTCAGAACCTTACAGAACTGACTCTGGGCTGCCATGTTTGACCAGAGAATTTGCGAGCGCGTCTGCCGTTAGAGGCAGCTGCGGAGTAAGAGCCCGGGGGTGGTGGTCTAGGCTGGTGTGACTAGGTCCGACTTCACCAGTGGCCCCCCTGCGTGCCCCGCTCGCTCCCGCTAGCCCTTCAGTGGCTCTCCAACAGAAGGGCGCAGACGCCGGGGGAAACGCCAGATTTATTCCAAACTGAGGGCACTAACTACATTTCAATTTATTACAACTATCCCGACACTAGGGGGCTTGGAAAATCTCGTGGAAGAAAGGAAAGTGACCGGTCAGAGGATCTGGACAGTAAGCACCCTGCAATCTGTGCTGCCTAAAATTGAATGCCCCTGTCACATATGTCATGCATGTAGTTCACATTCAATCCGCATAAAAGCAAAACATAGAAACATAGAAACACTGTACTCTGAGTAGGGTAGAGCCGTCATACTGCCACATACCACAACGCCACTATGTTGCCCTTCCCAGACGGCAGCTGATCCAACCTTCTGTGAGCCGTGTCCAAGCCATGTCCAAGCCGCCCCACTCCACCTCATACCGCACCCCAGCTTGAAGTTGTCAGCGGTGGTGGTGGTGGTTCTTATTAAGTAAGCTGGTAAGAATGAGATCTGGGAAAGTGCGGCAGGAGATAAGCGACGAGACACAAAAAAACGAAGAAGATAAAGATCAGGGCACCCAAAAGAAGAAGAAGGCCGTACAACAAAGAGAGAGACTAGTATCTGCATATGAACTGTCAACAACTAGTCCAAAAAAATCATTGGGATTGGAATTCTTTTTTTCCTGAAGGACCCCATGGCGGCCATTTATGGCCAAACGCAAGAACAAGTCCACTTACCAAGTCCAATCATACCAGCAACAAGGATAAATAAGATTGAACAGCTTCAACTAATGAGTAAAAGGAGGAAAAAGAAGTACAGAAAATCTATACTGAGAATGATCCTCCAAATAAACCAACAAACCAGTTACACATTTCTCAGACTACAGCCAAGTCAAAAAGCAATTCTGACGATTGTAAGTCAGTCGTGGTATCAGCTCAAATACACAAGAACAATTCCCAAGTTCATGAAAAAGAAGTGGAAAATACGAGCATGGATAAGGACAAGGACAATCCACCTATAAAGGAAGAAAAATGATGGTTGAGCATATTGCCATACAAGAGGACACGTGGCCAACCTCCTTTTCCCTACCCGACGACATAAGTATGGACAGACAAATTGAAATAGAAAATCTCACTCAATCCCAATTGGAAGAAAATCCCAAGACCAAACAAGGTCTGCAAGCTAGACATAGACCAGTACAAGATCAGGAAAAGGGACTTGGTGGTAAAGAAAGGTTGGAATCTACACCATTATATTCAGATAAAAACCCCGACAAACGTGATGAGATCCATGAAAAAACCAAATGATGGCCAAAAAAACTAAACCTGACGTCCCCAATCACGATCTCCTCTATGAGCAGGTCAGAAAAAGTGTCAGACATCCTGGAAATACCGGCCAAGGTCCCATGGAGTGAAACACTATTAAATACCTTGGATCAGGCTATTAAGGCCCTGAATTTCCAGTTTGATAAAATGGATGTTCAGATCGATCTAATAAACCTTATTGCTGGTCACATTTCAGGTATAAACACCAGATAGGACCATATGGCAACACTGTTACCGAGGAGGGTAGATATGGTACAGCACACATATCTCTTCCAGCCAAGCTGCGTATGTGGTAAATTGGTGGACAAATTGTCAAACCTACCGGACATACTAAAAGATATCCTAAGGGCAGTTCAGTCATCAGTAGTAAAAAAAAAATAACATGAGCCCTAGAGGGATAAACGAAATCGAAGAGGAAAACGGGATCCAAACGAAGTCAAAGAACTTTACCAAAACAACAACCTTGAACGAGAGACAACAAAGATAAACGAGGAACATTTAGATCGTAATACTCGTCAAATTGATGACACACAAAGTGCAACAGACAATATAAAAACAAAGTTAACAAAAAGACAAAGAAAACGCGCTAGGTAGGGGAGGAACCAGCTCATGGACCCACCTCCGATAAATGTTCACACGTACCCCATCTTCCACCATATCACCTCAAGGAAAGAGAAATTACCTACTGAAGCAAACGTTTCAAAGTAAATAGACAAGGGCGCCAGATCAATCAACCCAGTCAGGTACAGAGACTGGATGCAGTTCGATTTAGGAATCATCGACCTGCCACATGTCCGCACAGCTAAATCACACACAAGGAAGTAAAAATTTGGTTACTCAAAAACATAAAATTACACAATTACAAGACAAAGATTGGACCAAAGTGGAAGGTGAAGAAAGGCGATTAGGTCAAGAGGACTATGGAAATCGGGTAGATATGATACAGCGGATAGACGAAACCCCAACATGTGAAGTAAAAAAAAGCGAAGCGAGATATGTGGACCCAAAACTCCCCGAAGAACGAGGAAACACAACAAAAAGTAAGCGACAAAATTATCCAAGGGCAACCCATAAAAATAGTCAACAAAGATGGAAAAACAAGAACACCTATAATAATAAAATCAAATGGTCACGGACGAACCTGCAACCTTCATCAAATAGACCAATATATACTGCATACACAGATACCCAAATACACAAAGAATGACAAAGGCAAAGATATAAAAAACAAAGAGAATAAGTTGAATACATGCAGGACCATTGTACCCATCTCTCAGCCATATAGAACAGCTGATGCAACTGGAGAAAGAACAAAAAACATTCAGGGGCTAGGTAGAATAATGAATGTAAAGGGAGAAATAATAGAAATTACACAACGGCAGGTTGAAAAAGAGAATAAATTGGTAACCCAATCATAAGGAGAAACTACTGAGAAATTGTCATTTGTACCGGAATACCAGACAACTGGTGGACAAGACTTTTTGAACAGAGGAAACATAATGCGGCTTTTGAAAGAAATTCCAGAATTAGACGATATATCATCGCAAGATCTTCTGTCAGTAGAATTTAAAAGCAATAAAAACAACCCAGAGGTAGAGGAATCCTTACCTACCTGGTTGTCCAAGGACATAGTAGATAGAATATTCGCTATGAATACATCCTTTAAAGAATGGGGCTGAGGCGTCATCAACGGAAAAAATATCCATTTCCCCTTTTAAAAAACATCAAAACAGGAAAGACGGAATGGAAGAGGGAAATACCCAGAAATCATGCCTAAAGTGTGCATGTTCAGTAACTCCACAAAAAACATCACAAAGTATAAGGAGACAGGTAATATCAGAGGAACAAGAATGTATGCTGGAAAAGAGCACTGACTGGTCTTGGGTTGCAAAGGTATTGAATAATAAGAGTTCCTAGCTAGCCTAAAGAGAAGAACGAGAACAATAAATTACAGCTACGGATAACATTTTGCAACCAAAAAGAATCGGGAAGAAAACCTAAAATGTAAGGACCAAATAATCGCTTTGAACTTACATACGATCAGCATTTGTTCTTGGAACTTCCATGGCTTCAACAGTATAGGGCAAGATCACGAAACCGCAAATTTCTTGGAACAACATGACCTAATACTATTACAAGAAACCTGGAATTTGAGCCAAGTATCCATCCCCGGTTACATAGAGTTTCATGTTCTAGCTGAAAAATTCTCAAAATTTGGGCACCCGAGAGGAGGCTTAACAACATACATCACCCAGCAGGCAGATGGCAAGTGGAAGAAGTAGATACTGGGGTAATTTGGTTGCAGGCAATAAAACTCACAGTGAAGCCCGATTCAAATCTACACATTCAAAACCTATTAGTACTCAATGTCGATATACACCCGGAAAAGAAACAGAAAAAGGAAAAACTGATAACATTAATGACTTTGATCCGGGCTCTACAAAGCTCACACAAATTATATTCCATGATCATCTCAGGAGACTTTAATAGTAATTAAAAAAAATATAATAAAATAACTCAAGATTTCGGAGACTTGGGCCTTTCAATTTTGAGTGGCAACGAAAAGGGGGACGTAGTTACACCAATAACCTTCTTAAGCGGCAATCGGAAATCATTAATAGATTTCACAATAATGAGCAATAACCTGATGCCGATGGTAAGCACGTTTTCGGTGGGGCAACACACAGAAAGTGATAATTTCCCACTAATTACCAAAATCAAAATCTTGGCCAACAAAATCCAAAAAGTAAATACCGTTATTCAACATACTGAAAAATTCAACCTACTGAAATTGAAATGGGGTGGAAAGGATATAAAACCAACAATGAACAATTTCAAAAAAGAATTGCTCAAACTCACATTAAAAGAAAAAGAAAACCCTATAAAAACATGGGAACATCTATGTGATGTCTTAACCAGAAATCCCCCAACTCCGAAATTGAATAACGTAAGACCCAATACCGGGAAAAAGGCATGGTACAACATCACCCTTCGGGAGGAAAATTGGAAAATCACACGTGAAGTCCGTAAGCAGGTAATAACGATGAAAAACGGAAAGAAACCGGATAAGGCAAAATTAAAGGCCATGCGAAAAAAATACAGGATTTTGCTGAGTAATGCAAAAAAAATCATACCAAGAAGAAATCTGGACAGAACTACTAATCGCTGGTAAATACAAAAATGGCCGGACATTCTGGGGTATCATTAACAAACTGACAAAGGGAAACCTTCTAAGACAAGAGGCAGGAATTGGAGAAAATAAGTGGATCCAGTTTGTCAAAAATATGTTTATTGACAGGGAGGACGGACAAAAATGGCATTGCAAAAAAGAGTGCGAAATATGCGCTAGAAACTGGGAGCATGCGAAAAATATTTTAGGAACACAAGAAATTCCGGTAAAAGATATGAGGAAGTCATCGCATGATAATGAAAATTGGACCAAAGATAACATCGGTAATAGGCCAACCATACCTCCCAAAAAATCAGAAGATTCAGTACTAGGCCCAGACACCCTTGTAGCAGTTGAACAGCTACAAGGAATAATAAAACGCCTGAAAACAGAGGGCGCAGCAGGTCCCAATGGGCTCCCAAACACCATTTTTAAACATTCTCCTGAGTTCTGGGCAGAATACTTAACACCACTTTTTAACTCAATCTACAACCAGAATAAAATTCCCAAGTCTTGGAATGGGAGTATAATACACCTTATTTTCAAGCAAGGCGATCATAACAAGCCGGGAAACTATAGGCGGATATCGCTGATGGACGTGGAGGCGAAACTATACGGTTCTTGTTTATTGCTACACCTCCAAGACTGGATGGGGAGTACAAACATAATACCCTTGTTCCAAACGGGTTTCCGGCCAAGGACGGGCACACTGACAAACCTAACAACCCTGGCTCTCCTGAAGGAAAAAGCAGAAACAAAGAAGATCAGATTGTTTGCATGTTTTATAGACCTACGAGCTGCTTTTGACAGGGTGAACCAAAATAGATTATGGGAAAAATTAAGATCATGGGGAATACCGAAGAACCTACTGGGGGCAATAATAAGCCAGCATAGTGAAACATGGGCAAGAGTTAAATTGGTAGACGGTAGCAGTATTACGGACGAAATTAGCACGAAACAGGGTTTAAAACAAGGCTGCGTCCTGGCCCCCAGCTTATTCAATCTTTACATGGCGGACTTTGTCAGACACATGCAGGTGGGGGAAGGACATCCACCATACTTGGCAAAAACCCCAATTCCCTTCCTGCAGTATGCTGACAACATTGTTGTTCTGAGTAAAACCCCAATAGGACTCCAAAGAATGATTAACAACCTGATAACCTACTTGAAGCACAAAAGTTTGGAACTAAATACAGAGAAAACCAAAGTGGTTCGCCTAGTAGACCCGAAAAAATCGACATTTAAATGGTACGCAAATAGTACCCTAATAAAGGAGGAAGTATCCTACAAGTACATAGGTCAAAAACTGGGGCGAGGCCTAGCTAACAAGGAACATAAAATAGATCTAAAGGCAAAATCACATTCCCTGATATATGCATTTCGGCAATTACAGAACAAATGAAGTTGCCCAAATTATACACACCTGCTTAAAGTGATGAAATCGCAAACCATACCCACTTTGTCATATGAATTAGTCACCTGGTGTGGCAAAGAGGCAGGGTTGTTAAACAGCCTACAAACAAAGACAGACAAGGCGGCTTTAAACCTCCCAAAATCAGCCTCACCTGCGAAGGTTCTCCTAGAACTTGGCCTGCTGAATCAGAAGTTTCGCAGCATGGGTACTTTTGTGAAATTTTGTCATAAAGTACGTTTGTCAGAGGAAGGCTCACTGGATAGCCTGTGTTGGGAAGAAATCGAAATCCAGCAGAAACAGCATACGCCACACAGTTGGGGAGATTTCTTGACCCAATCCTTGAGTTGCATAGGCATCCAATCGACATGGGATTCGATGTCAGATAGAACCAGCTTCGACAAAATAACAAATAATGCTGTCAAATGGAAATCCTATTTGGAAGACAAATCAATAATTTCGAAGCAACGACATGGGTGGACAGTGATAAATTCATACTCCGGGATAAAGCCTCAGCCTTATTTAGAAAGTCACTTTAATATGACACTAAAACACGGATATATAGAACATCAGCTGGGCTTACAGCTTTCAAAAGACTTGTTACCATCCTGGAAAGGTAGTTACACTGACCTCAATGTTGCC
Organism: Lissotriton vulgaris; assembly: GCF_964263255.1. Lineage (NCBI taxonomy): Eukaryota > Metazoa > Chordata > Amphibia > Caudata > Salamandridae > Lissotriton > Lissotriton vulgaris. The sequence goes on along the minus strand of NC_141689.1, from coordinate 335,298,500 downwards.
TATATGGTTATCAAAATGAAACATTAACCCAACTGCTATGTGTTTGCCCAGCTCTTATGGACTTAAGGAGACAGCTTTTAAAAAATATTTTTAATCAATTGAACATTCGAACATGCAGGCAAGCTATAATTCGATGGTTGGATGGATCGTCCCCCAGGTTGGCCTGTAAGGGGGTTAAATACTTGAGGAAAGTACAATCTCTCCTACGACAAGCAGAAATTGGGGAGACGAGAGAAGTTGAAAACGCTAAATCCAACACTTGATAGACAAAGATAGTATTTATTAAAAAGCGCAGGAAATGCACACTTGAGAAGATCGGCCAAGCAAGAAGAACTCAACCGAAATTAAATAAGTGAGAACTTAATCATTTTATGGACTATTCAATTTAATATGACAAAACTCATGCACATTTTTTATTGAATGATTTTCTAATGTATTTGTAATAATTTTTAATAATTGGAAACAATAAATCTTGACTTGACTGTAAGAAATGGAAGGACGCTATCCCACCCTCTTTTTTGGACTGGCGGGCAACAGTATTGCAGGTTTCCAGACTAAACCTAATGAGATCGGGCAACCAAAACAAACAAGCCTTCTGGTTTCTTTTGAAGTGGGGCCAACAGTGAGAGTTTGGATGGGCCCCCGCCCCCCCCCTGTCCAATGATTAGGCTGCCCTTTCCTTCTTTTCCTTTCTAGGCATATCTAGATATATCAGGTTGCGCCCTGATCACTGGGATACATGCCTAATATGGTGGCTCGCCTATGGTCTTTGGATAAAGGTCTTGGAGGTTTTGACATCACTGATAGGCGAACACTATCTAACCAATAGCCCACCCATCCAGTGTACTGAGGCAGTGTGTCACTCTCTCCAGACTTTGACGGAACGACCAGGGTGGAAAATGAGGACAAAAAAAATAAAGGATTCGTAAGAATAATGGTATAGGTCCTAATTGGTTAAAATAATAATAAAATTCTGATTAAGCGTAGGTTTACCTGTTCAAAGTGTCTATGTTTTATATGGGCCCAGGTGAGTATGGTAAAACGAGCAGGTGAGCCTGCGGTCTATCAGTATTCTTTTGGTAGCAGTATGATGGTTAGGGTTTAGTTAAGATAGGTAGTTAGTCGTGTATTGATCAGATGATTGTATTTGATTAATGTATTATCCAAAACCCGTTTGTATTGTTCTATGTTTGTTTTGGAATCCCTGGGGGCAGTATAGCGGGTGATAAATGGAAGCCACACTGCAGTGAGGTCACTTGCCTAAGGAAGTAAGTGCATGGTAAAACTGGAAGCACTGATTAGGGATTTTTGGTATAAATGAGTGAATAAATGATAGCAAAGGATTTCGCTGGTGAAACTTTGGCCTTATATCACCTAGAAAGGGTAAGCCCGAGAGAGTAACAGGTTCTCTAATGTTTGTATGAAGAGTAGGCGGAAGGGATCTACTCGCTGTGTATGAAGAGTAGGCTGAAGGGATTCACTCGCAGTGAGAGAAATTATTCTTTCCTTTGAATTTAGTCACTTAGGCACAGTGACAAATGTTTTTACATTGTTAAATAATGAATATTGCATTTAAAAGTGAAAAGAAATAAGTTTATGTATTACCTTGCAAAGGAGGGAGTCAGTTGCGGAGCTGCTCTGATGTTACCAAGAGCTGCGCTGGTATTGGTTGAGACAGCGGGTGTATAGCTGAGGTAATAATTGTAAATGAGGGGTGAGTGCAGGAGCGTGGGAACTTGTCTCACGAGAAAAGCCGCGCAACTATTGGTCAAAAATTATTTGGATTCTAATTGCTGATTGGTTCTTGAAAATAAGAAACGCACTGGTATTGGTGAAGTATTTAGTAAACAATTGAGTGTAGCTGCATATTAAAATCCTCAGTATATGTGGCATTTAGATCCAACAGTTATGTTATGTTATGTTATATAGGATTTTATAGCGCGCTCAATTCCTACTGGAGTATCCTGGAGCACAGGGGCGATGCAGCAGGGCAGAGGCTACAGGAAAAAAGACAAAGAATTAAGATGACATTTTAAACAGGTGAGGCTTACGCGCTTTTTTAAAGAGCGAATAGTTCTGATTAGCGCAAAGGGCCAAAGGTAGAGAGTTCCAGGCCACAGCTGCTTTAACAGCAATGGATTGTCCACCAAAACGAGAATGTTTGAATAGTGGAACCGCCAACCGATCATGAATGGCTCTGTGGGCGAAAGTCAGGGTCTTAAAGATAATCCTTTGAAACACCGGAAGCCAGTGCAGACTACGCAAATGGAGACGAACACTAGTCCTCCTTGAGATGTTAAAAAGGAGTCTGGCAGTCGCATTTTGGATTATCTGAAGACGGTTAGTCAGATATGCCGTGGAGCCACTAAACAGGGCATTGGCATAGTCAATGCGAGAGAGAATAAGCGCTCTCGCCACTGTTTCTCTCGCCGTTCTAGGTAGAAGAGGAAAACATTTCCGAAGAGCCACAAGGGCGCCAAAGCACCCGCAGGTAAGTTTTTTAATGTGGGCCTCAAATTTTAAGTCTTCCCCAAACCACAACCCGAGATTTTTTGCCGGGTTACCCACGGAGCTAGGGAAGGGAGAGTCCATGGGCCACAGGGATTCTCTAAAATGTGAAGGAAACTGCCCATACAGTAAGATTTTGGTTTTATCTTCATTGCACTTTAACTGGGCAGAAGCCAACCAAGTAAAAACTGAGGAGAGACAAGTCTGGGCAGAGGCAACATCCAAATCCATAGCAGGCCAGGTGAACAACAGCTGTGTGTCATCGGCATAAGCTATTATTTTGCCCCCCAGCTGTTCAGCCTAGACAATCATAGGTGTCACATATATGTTAAACAATAACGGACTTAAAGTTGACCCTTGGGGCACCCCGGTTAGCCGATGACGCAAAAGGGGGCAACCAGACCTGCTGAGTCCGGAGAGAAAGAAAAGAAGTTAGCCACTCTAGAGCCAGACTAGTGATGCCAATGGCTGATAGACGAGAAAGAAGAAGCTGATGGGGAACCGTGTCGAACGCTGCAGAGACGTCCAATAATATTAGAGCCGTTCTGCCGCCTGCGTCCAAACAGTCCCTAATGGCCTCTGAAATTTCCACCAATGCCGATTCAGTGCTGTGAGCAGCACGGAATCCGGACTGAGCCGGGTGAAGGGCATTAGATGTTTCCACAAAAGTATTCAAATGGCGGAAAGCAATCTTTTCACAAACCTTGGCCAACACTGGCAATAACGAAATTGGCCGGTAGTTGGCTGGAACTTCCGGATCTAAACCCGCTTTCTTCAACAGTGGCAGGAGTTTGGCCTGCTTTCAGCATTCCAGAACTGTCGCAGACCTAAAGGAAAGGTTCACAATTTCGGTGACCTCATAACATACCACCTCGGCCACCCAGCCGAGAACACGTGTGGGACAGGGGTCAGTAAGTGATTCTGAATTCAAGGATTTTAAAACTGCTAAGATGTCAGTTTCTGAAGGTGGAACAAATTCCTCAAAGGTGTAGGCCTTAGAAGAAGGAAGCGAGGAATGAACAGGAGCTGAGAGGCTCTGACTAAGACAGGTGGTCCGCAAACTAGCCTGAATCCCTGCTATTTGGTTTTCAAAGAATGACGACAAGTTCCCACACCAGCGCGAAGAAGATGGCACTTCTGGTTGCTCGGCGCAAGGGGCAAGAAAGCTGTTGACAATAGCAAAAATGTCCCTACTGTTAATATTGGCCTTAGAGATCCTACCCACGAAGTATTCGCTCTTAGCCATCCTGATGCTAGCATAGTACTCCCTCTGAACAGAACGTATTAACACCTTAGCGGCAGGGCAGTAGGCAAGCCACCAGCGTTTTTCTATTCTTTTACAACCTAGTTTAAGCTCTCTTAAGGCCGGCGAAAACCAGGGCTTAGAGGGGGTGGAGCGCATTTTAGATCTAGTACTCCCTTTGGAGGAGGACTCCGCCCCGAGCAAATCCAGGTGTTAAAGGTCTGCACAGCAATTGTCAATTCCTGGCCTAACATAGGACGACCCATACAAAGGGCATTGGAGAGGGCAGACAAGTTGATCTTCTTGGGACAGGTAGTAAACTTATATTTGGAGGGGGGTTTTCTAAGGACCAGGAAAACCTGATCAGCCTATGATCCGACCAAGTAAGAATTTCAGGGTCAGATACCGATAAAGAAAAATTGGAACACACCACATCCAGGGTATGACCCCCGGCGTGTGTGGGCATTGTGACCCATTGAGTTAATTGGGCCAGGCCAAGCGAATCCAACAGATATTTGGAGTCTGATGACTTGCCCACCTCCGTATGGATGTTAAAGTCACCCAAGAGAAGGAATCTGGAAAACCTCAAGGCACGGGGCACAATGACATCGACCAGCGCTTTAAGGACAGGTCCAGCGGGACCCGGGGGACGGTATACCAGTGTGCCTCCCAACGTAAAATGCGGTGAGAGGGTGAGAGAGAAGTGAAGGACTTAGACCCGATAGGAGGTACTTAGATTTTGCACAAGAGCAATTCATAAGAGGAAGACCTCATATCATGTACGGAGGAGAGAGAAAAATGTCGCTTTATAAGAAAATTAAAAATTTCTTTAAGAAAGATAAAACGATTAAAACTAGAGAAGGGATTATTATTTCACTACCAAATACGCCCACATCATACATGATGGTAGAAAGGGGCTACCACACTTGTGTGTGGTTAGAGAACTGGACGGAGTACACAAAAGATGATGGTGCTTTGGCATTTCCAGAACATGGTACCTTTAATGGTAGAATTTTGTACAATTTGAGAACACACATGAATGAACTAGATCCCAGACCTAGATTAACTCAGTACGAAGCATTATAAGAATGGGAATCTGAGGCTTTTGAGCGAGGTAGACCTAGAAGCGACAGAAATTGGAGTACATTTTATCCCAGATTTCCTAAAGAGACAAGAAATAAACAAATGAAGACAGTCTATGTTAGTAGAAGGATTATATCCTGTACTGACTTTAGAGGAACCATCAGGAAGTAAGTGCCCAGAGAAAACGAGAAATGTAATGACTAGTGGTGAATCAGATGATTACTACTCGGAGGATCTGTTAATGAAAAGTCCGCCACCTTACCATGAAGAAGCAAATAGAGTTAACCCTAGCGTCCCATTTTTAAAACCACCTTTGGTTCCGCAAGTAGCGCATGAAACTTCGTTAGAAAAAGTTCTACAAGAGAGGGAACGAGAAGCCATAAATAAATAGAGAAGTGAATTAATTCACAACATTTTACAGTTGAATACGAGTCCTGAAGTTTTGACCATTCCGGTAACCATAGGCCCCGTTGTTCCATTATATGGAGCAAAGCAGTCCTGTTCTAAACCTCCCGTTCTGACTACACCTGTAGTGCAATCTAGAAAAGAACCCTTGATAGTTGATGATCAAGCAAGTGAATGCGAGTCAGTGATTTCCCTGATGGATTTACCTACAAGGGAACCAGTGGGTGACTCGATCAGGAAAAACACTTCCGGAAGCTCTAGAGAGGTACCGATGGAAACATCCTCAGGTCGAAGAAGCGCTACTTTAGTATCCCCAGAAGAAATAGAGAGATGGTCCAGAGAAATAGAAAAGCCAAAATCAAAGCCAAAGGTATTGGATATTTTTAAATTAAGAGTTGAATTAGAAGAAATTATTGCTGGAAATGTGGGATTGGACAGGTTAAACACATTTCAGTGAAGACAAATTATTGTTTATATGTCGAAGTATCACTCGAAATACAAAAATATTTCATGAAAAGTTAATGAGTTTGGCTTCTGAAATGGGAATTGATATTGGAAAATCTAAAGTGTTATAGAAACCTTACAGAGCTGAATTTTCTGAGAAAGATTTAGAAAACAGGAATGTGTCAGGACGTAAAGTGCAAATCAAGGAGCTACTGTCCCTATTGCAAAAGTGGGGTGATCTAGACAAATGGAAAGCTAGATGGGCAAAGAAAAAGGCGGAAGCTCAAGCAAAAAATATTACAAATGAATATTTATTAAAAGAACCAGAAAAGGTAGAAAGATTGTGCCCAATGAGAGAAGTGCCCGGGGGAGGTTATGTGCATGTCCCATGGTCCCGACAGGATATTTTATCATTTACAGATGATTTCCCAAAACTCAGAGAGAAACCTGTAGAGTGGTACAGGCAAGTCGAAAGGTTTGTAAAAGTCTCAAAAGTATTGTTGAAAGATTTAGATGGGTTGTTTGATATTGTAGTCCCCGCCGATCTATGGACAGAATGTAAGATCACTATTGATTGGCCTAATGACGAGTACCCTAGAGATCCAAAGACAGGGGCACCATCAGATGACATGATCAAAAAGTATCATCAAGTCATAACATTTCTGAAAGGGAATGTACCCCCAAAAGAAACAGATTGAACAAGAATAGACAGAACTACCCAAAATAAAGATGAATCAGTACATGTATATTATGAACGCCTTTTACAGGAATTCAAGCAGTACAGTGGTTTGGAAAGCATTGATACGAAAGACATGACACATTTTATTTATCAATTTGTGTCAGGGCTAAAGCCAGAAATTTCGCAAAATAATTAAAGATCATAAAATCTTCTGGCAGGCCAAGCCATGGGTGTCATGGGTGCGGAAAAATGGGGCATTGGAGGAATGAGTGTAAGGCTGTATTGAGTAACAATGTGCAAAATGATAATTTAAATTCACAGTCACAGAATGGGGTGTCAAGGAGGCCACAGCAACAGGTAATACAGAACCAGTTACCGCTTGCACTTATGCCAGATTCTGGGAGCCAAGCAAATTACAAGGTGAATACCACAAATTGGGAGGGAAGTGGAAGGAGAGACGCAGTGACATCACAATTTCTTTTGAGTGACACATTTTTTGAGGAAGATAGTTACTGACGTTGCCTGAGAGGGGAGGACGAGGAGTGCGTGCTTGGTGCATCCTTGCCGGTAGATCAGTCAGGTCCATACATTGAGGGAAAACTTGAGGGAAATGATGTTACCTTTTTGTTGGATACTGGCGCTACCCGTTCTACTGTAAGAACAGCAGACGTTCCAAACCTACCCCTCTCGGGAGATGCGATCCAAGTACTGGGCGTTTCTAATAAACAAATTAGTATCCCTGTTACAGAACCCATGGAAATCTTTGTGGTGGGCGACTCCAGTGCAGTGAATCTATTAGGTAGGAACTTATTGTGTAAAATAAATTGCACAATCTTTTGTACCCCAAGTGGTGTTGAAATTCAAACCCCAGATAAAGATGGAGTTTATAAATTAATGTTAGCCAAACAAGAAACTGAAAATTAAAAGATGCTAGTGGAAGATCTCCCAAAAGAATTACAGCATACGGTGAATCCTGAAGTGTGGGATTTCACTGGGAAAAATGTAGGATTATTGGCAAATGTTGACCCAGTAAAAGTGACAGTAAAAGAAGGTGCAGTTTACCCAAATATTCGACAATACAAAATGAGCCCAGAAATAAAAGCAGGCATTGCAGCAGAAATAAAGTGTCTGGTTGAACAAGGCATTTTACAGGAAATAATGAGCAGTCCATGTAATTCACCTATAATTGGCATAAAGAAACCGAGCTGGAAATATAGGGTCGTACAAGACCTCTGCAAAGTTAATAAAATTGTCGTCCCAGGTTGTCCAGTTGTGCCAAATCCTGCAGTAATTCTGTATCAGATACTGTGGGGAGCCGGATTGTTCACGGTAATTGATTTGTGCCATGCATTTTTCTCCATTCCATTACATTCAGATAGCAAATATCTTTTCTCGTTCAAATTCGATGACCATGTCTACGTTTGGAACCGTGTCCATCAGGGGTACACAGAAAGTCCATCGATGTTTAATGAGAGATCGAAAAGATTTCTTGAATCTTTTGTTCTACCCAGACAGTCTGTCTTGGTGCAGTACATAGACGACCTATTGGTGGCGTCTAAGACTGGAAATGACTGTGTTGTTGATACCATTGCATTGCTGAATCATTTGGCAGGAGGAGGGCATAAAGTGTCACCTGAGAAGTTGCAATTCTGCACCACATCAGTAAAATATCTGGGGCACCAGATAGAGAGAGGTGTCAGAAGAGTTACCTCTGCAAGAATTAAAATAATCAGAAACACAAATCTACCTCAAACACAGAAAGAAATCAGAATGTTTCTTGGAGTTGTAGGTTACTGCAGGCAGTGGATTGTGGGATTTGCAGTCCTGGCTAAACCCCTGATACAGATGACAACAAAGAGAGCAAAAGACCCAGTAGAGCGAGATGATGAAAGCATGACTGCCTTCTTGAAGCTGCAAGACTGTCACTGCTCAGCTCCAGCCTTAGAGATGCCCAATTATTCAAAAGAATTTGCATTGTTTTGTGATGCACGTGACAATTGTGCATTGTCTGTTTTGACCAAAACTTATTGTTTAATATTTTTCATCCACACTAGATCCAGTGCCATCTGCATTGCCAGGATGTCTGAAAGCAGTAGCTGCAACCTGCATGAGTCTTGAGCAAAGTGAATCCATTATTATGGGACACCCTGTAATTGTATATGTCCCACACTCAGTGGTGATTCTGTTAACCAGAACACATACTCAGTATTTGACTCCTAGTTGGCTGACTAAGTACGAGCAAATTCTTCTATGTGCAGGAAATGTGACCATTGCTAGATGCACTGTCTTAAATCCAGCTACACTGTTACCTGATTCACACTTTGAAGAGGTGAAAGGGGAAGTTGAGCATGATTGCACCGACCTCCCGGAATACAGTACTAAACCCCGTCCAGACATAAAGGAAGAGCCATTGTTAACTTTTGAATATGAGCTGTTCATGGATGGCTTATGCATGAGACAGGAAGAAGGAGGAGTAAGGGCTGTTTATGTTGTATGTACTCTGTGGGGTCCAGTGGAAGCATCCTATTTACCTGGAGTCAAGTCTGCACAAGTAGCCAAATTAATTGCATTGACAAGAGCCTGCAAATTTGGGAAAAATGTGAAATTAACCATATACACTAACAGGCAGTATGGTTACGAGGTTGTTCATGACTTTGGCCAACAATGGATGCAAAAGGGAATTTCCGACTTCTTTTGGTACTCCTATTAAGAATGGACATTATGTAAAAGACTTGCTGGAAGCAATTCAATTACCAAAAGAAGTAGCTGTGGTCAAGTGTGCTGCTCACCAATCTGGAAATGACAGGGTGACAGCAGGTAACGGATATGCTGACCAACTAGCCCAGCATTGTGCCAAACATAAGATGGCAATAAATAAGAAAATCAATGCACATTGAAACAGCTGTCAACTTATGTTGCTTGAAAGGGTGAAAACATGGGAAGAAGTGAGAGATTTGCAAAATGAGGCAGAAATGAAGGAAAAGGAAGAGTAGGAGAAAATAGGATGTCGGAGAAGGGCTGAGGATGGCGTTATTGTCTATCTCGATGGGAGAGCTGTGTTACCAGATTGTATGCTTGCTCCTATGGCTAGGATGTATCATGGAAGTTCACACATAGGTAGAGACGTGATGATTAGGCAGTTTAGACAGAGTTGGTTCAATGAGAGATTCAGGAACGTAGCAGAGAGTCTTTGCCAGAGATGTTTAACATGCCAACAAATTAATCCTGGAAAGAGAACTGTAGTGTTGCCAGGACAAATTGGAAAGGCAGAAGATCCCTTCATACGACTCCATATTGATTTCATCCAGTTACCCCCATGCCGAGGATTGAAGTACGTCTTTGTCATTGTCTGCCTGTTTTCAAAGTGGGTGGAATCCTACCCTACCCGCAGGAATGATAGCATCACTGTAGCTAAATTATTATTGAGGGAACTCATACCACGTTTTGGTTTTCCAGTAACAATTGAATCAGACCGAGGGTCTCATTTTAATAATGAAATAATTAGTCTGATCTGTGAAGCATTCCAAATTGAGCAAAAACTGCACTGTGCATACCGCCCAGAGGCTTCTGGAGTGGTAGAACAACTGAAGGGCATAATCAAGGAACAATTGGGAAAGATGTATGAATCTACCCGATTGGAGTAGCCTGCTGCTTTACCTCTTGTTCTGATGGGACTCAGAAGCATTCCAGACAGAAACACTGGCTTGAGTCCCCGTGAAATACTCATGGGAAGAGCAATGAGGCAGGAATGTGTATCAGGACACAAGCTGATAAATATATCTGATGATTTAGTGCTCGAGTACTGCAAAGAACTGGCTGACCAAGTGCGTTCTATCTCTCATCAGGTTGGGGAAGACGCTGTCACCAGACAATCAACTCCAGCACATGACCTGAATCCAGGTGACTGGGTAGTGATAAAGTAACATACTCGAGAATCTTGCCTAGCACCAAGGTGGGGAGAGCCACATCAAGTGATATTGGTTACCACCACAGCTGTAAAGTGCAGAGGAATTCCAAACTGGATCCATGCGAGTCATACCAAGACAGTGACTGAACCTGATGATATTGGAGCTGAAGGTTGTGCAGCTGAGGGGTCTCAAGAAGTTGATCCCGAAGTAGTTGATGAGGAACAACCGAGCACCAGTCAGGATGAATGGATTCCAGTAGTCGACATACCTACAGACTTTGTGAGAACCAGAAGTCAAACCTATCTAGACAGACAGAGTGATAATGAGGATGAGTCAGGAATAGAAGAATGTACTCAGATTACAGAATTCCAAGTCAATACTAATTCTGAGGAGGACCAGATAAGCAAAGATCGGTGTACTCAGACATTTGAAACTCCGGCCAGAACTCCAGAGTCTGAAGAGGGAAAGATAGGTATTAGGGCGAAAGCTCAGGCAGAAGACAATCAAGAAATCCAAAGACCTGAGCAGGACCAGATAGGTGTAGAAAAGTGTATTCAGGAAGAAGAAGGCGAACAAAGTCAAAATCAAAGTCAAATACAGCAAAATCCTGAACAAGGCCAGATTAGTATCCAGGCAGAAGAAACAAAATTAAGCCCTGGACCAAGTCAGATAGAGAGGAGTTCAGAAGTTGATGAAGAACAATTAGTGCCACAACTGAACGAAAATAAGGAGCTTCTGAAGAAAATCAAAGCACAGTGCCAGCCAAAAGACTTAGAAAGGGAGATAAGTGGCCTGGTTTTGTCAAAAGACTAAAATTTCGCCTTAACACAATAAATGAAGATCCAGAGCAAGTAAATGAGATATCAAGCCAAGCTGGACCTTTCACAGGGCAACCAAGAAGGAGAAATCCACGTTTGAAAAGACTGAATAACAAGTTCAAAGGACCTGGATGGACCTACGTCATACTTGAAGAGTTCAAAAATCTAGAATTGAGTGACGACGAACTGATTGTTGATCAGACTGACGAAGAAGTGAGACCAACTTGAGAAAAGAATCACAGGTTAAAGTCTGTGGAAAAGTTACAAAGAGGGGATAAAATCTCCTTAGTCAGAAATGGCTGATTATAATGTTAATGGAAGACCAAAAAGAAATTGTCTAAAGACATGTTGTAGAATATGCACTTGTAGTATAGTTATAATAGTTATAGTATGGTTTGGATTGACATTAGCTATACCTTACCTAATGAGCAAAGAAATGCAGAATAGCACTAATATACCTGAGCAAGTAGATTCACCAAAGAAAGTAGATACACATACACATGAGAAAGCAGTCAGTCTTAAGCAACTTGGGGTAGGTTTAGAAGCACCAGATGAAAAGCTAGAAATAGAATTCATTTAAATGTATTTGCTAATTTGTTAGTACATTATGTAGAAGCTATGGAAATCAGTGATTGCTACGTGTGCATGAAGTTGCCCACATCAGTAGCTGAAGGGGTCACTTACCATCACTTACCTCTGACCTATGGTATTTCATGTAGCATTTTAGCTAGTTTATTTTATAAAACTGGAAAATTACAGTATTATTATTCAAATGTTGATGTCGTTTTTTCTGAAGTTCCTTTACGCAGATATTTGAATCGTATTTCAAGCACTAGAGATTCTACACACTTTATGGGAGATTATTTTTTAACACTAGGATCAATAGATATAGCCGAAGCACACAAAAACAATGTAACATGTACATTACTGGAGAAAGAAAAGATTTTTCTAGATTTAGTAGAGAAAAGGAGACAGAATTTCCATAAGAAAGCATCTGATCATAAACGAAAGATTCCTAAATGGGCTGAAAATAAAGAGTTTACCTCTAATGGCAGGACTCAAGCTGCTATGTTGTTGGATTTCGAAAAGAAAGGGAAACTCTGTCTCCATAAAGAGAAAACAGATTATTATAACAATATATTAATTGGTTCCAGTGAGTGCGAACATATTTTCAAAGTTATTGGAGGATGGGGTTTCAAAGATGGAGCTGAACCAGTTTATCCTGGAATCTATTACATTTCTGGGAACAAGGCCTATTTTAAATTGCCTGATCATTGGTATGTGAGTTGCTATTTTGGAATAGTATTCCCAAAGGTATACCATGTAGAGGAAATCACTGGAAGCAATGAAGAAACTAATGGATTAACTCGTAGTAAAAGATCATCATTTGCTGAAATTGTAGGTGACATATTTAGTGCAATAATACCTTCAGTGGGAGTGGTTCTGAACACTCAAAGAATTTGCAAAATGTCAACAGTGGTGGATCGCTTATCGACTGACACTGCTAGTGGATTTCTAATGATCAATACCGGACTAGTTGTGGTAAGATCAATGGTTTTACAAAATCGACTTGCTCTTGATATATTATTGGCAAAAGAGGGCAAAGTCTGTAGAATGTTGAAGACGCAACATTGTTGCACTTACATTCCAGACGAAAGGGTAGAAATTAAGAAGTACACGAGAAATATTACACATTTGAGGGAAGAATTGAAACCACTGGAGGTTGAGAGTGCATGGAAGAGACTAATGCCAATGGTGGGAGTAGCACTACTGATTTTAGAGATAATAATTTTTTGCAAATGTTGCAAACATAAAAAGACATATACAATAAATAAGAAAGGGAAGAAAAGAAACTTCTGTGAAATTGAGCTTGAAGAATTAAATGGGAATTTGTATAAAAAGATGAAAAACTTCCACATGAATAATGGTGAGAAACCTAAAAGAGTGTTTGAAGAAATAGAAATGAGTAAATGTTGAAAAGTTGGCATCTGTTTCTGTAATTTGTGATGATATAAAATATCATCAAAGAGGGGATTGATGCCGCAAGGTTTCACTCGTAAAAGACTTGCTTGGATTCAACCCTCTCGAAATAATATATAATATTCTAATAAACATGTTTTGTTTTACTAACAATGCACCACATGACATTTCTAGTATCTAGGAGAATCTTTTCAATGTGCTTTCTACTAACTGTAACTCGAGTCTCTTAAAATGGCCACTGCAACGTGGGAACTTTCCTGCGCATGTGTCCGTCACACTCACGTGACGTGACGTATTCTTAGCTTGGTGGGAAATCTCTGCTTCTGCGCACTAGAACTAAAGATGGCTGCTCTATGTTTTCATGTGCTAACGCTTGCATTGCTGTTTTTATTAAATTGTTAGTTCTGCTTAATTCCTAACGCTGTAGTTAAAATAAAGTAATGGGAATAGAGTAGAGATAAGTGGTATACAGTGCATTCGTTTATTCTTTGTTCTAAAAACTGTTCTTCTTTGACTTTGCTATTAGCTCGTGTTTAGATCAATCAAGTACAATGTTGCGCCATCTTGGGTCCCGCGACTGCGCATGTGCTGCGTTCTCAAGAGTCCACAAGCCATGGCATCGAATCTATGCCAACGACAGACTTGCTTGAAGATGCGCCTGTGAAACTCACCCCGCGACCTCTCTAGAGAAGGAAACTTTGATAAATTGTTTAACATTGCATTTACTATTTGAACATTCATTGTTGGGTGGAATAAAATGCATGGGAAAATTAAAGTTATGGGCGGGAAGATAATTTGCATTATTAAATCCAGTGACCTCATAACTGGTATGGTGTGATGACCTCTCCTCGTCTTTTGACCAATCAAATTGAGGGAATACACATATTTGCAACATTGGGGTGGTACACTGCCCTGGAAAATGGTATAACTAAGGTAGGCTTAGCTAATTAGTTTGTCCGACTTGTCCGAATAGCTGACCTGCACTGACCTAACGCACTCAATAGGTGATCGAGAGCAGAGGTGCTGGCGGAGCACTCTGTCAGAAGAATCGATAAACCAATCGGGGTTCTGGGAAGGAGATTTGATAACCCAATCGGGGTTCCTGAGGGAGAAGATTCGATAACCCAATCGGGGTCCAACCGCAGTAAGGTGTGTGACGCTGGCGTTGCACTTAGCTTAGAGTACCCGTTTCCAACCTGAATCCATCCTAATTTGGTCATCACTGGTCCTGATCTACACCTGTGCTGTTTTACTGGCATCTGAACTACTAGAAGTCCTGTTCTTTATCCCAGCCCGTGGCCAGGGTTGGTCTTCACACCATTCTAGGTAAATATAAAATTCATGTGGGTATGTCATTGTACTGTTTACCTTTTCTTACCCTTCCTATGTTTCAATGCTTAAAGAAAGTCTCATAATAATTTTGCATCATCTTGCTTTGATTATATTCTTCCTAATTGAACAGGTTGTGACTAATTTAGTATGGACTTTGACATTTAAGAATTTACTTAAATAAAAGTGTTAAAACTTTTTCCGAGTCTGTGGTTATTTTTAATGAGTGCAAATGTTTATTTACTACCTATTATTCTAACTCTCTTGATCCCTTAGGACTTTAGGTACCGGTGACAAGGATTGATAAGATTAATAGTATAGGTCCTAATTGGTTAAAATATTTGAAAAATTCTGATTAAGCGTAGGTTTACCTGTTCAAAGTGTGCACGTTTTATATGGGTCCAGGTGAGTGTGGTAAAATGAGCAGGTGAGCCCGTGCTCTATCAGACCTGAGAGCTGCCAGCTGCCTGGAGAGGGGGCTGTTCACCCCCTCTCCCCTAAACAATTGAATTGGACCCGGGGGAGGGAGACCCCGGGCCAGAATTGGCTTAGTGAGGGGGGCTGTGCATTTGTGTGTAAAACATGCATCAAATGTGCTAAAATATGATGAGGTGTCTTGAAAAATCAAAAAAGTATGTCATTAGTACGTGGAAGGATTTCACCTGAATACATCAGATTCTATCTCTGCATTGAGAAGTATTTATTTAAAGTGAGAGTATATAAATATGAACTGAGAAACATCTTAGTGAACCCTGATAATAATGCTATTAGTGAATTAAGAGGCAAGTCAGTTGTCATGTGTATCACAGATTCTTATTACAGATGGAGCAACATTAAAGGTTATGTAATCAGACACAGTAGGCTTTTGTACAGTGCACATCCTGAATTATTTCAAGGTCTTCTCATACGTGATAACGAAGAAAAAGAAAACTCCTTGAAATAAAGGACCACAAAGTTTGGTCAAGCAGGGAGGCTAGGATTGATCCTAAGCTTTCTGGTTTCAGACTTTGCAATTCACTCACTAGATGAGTACCTCTTTCTGACACTAAAGGTTAATGCCTTGGGCAGTTTTGCATAGCTCCAACCTTGCCAAAGGACATAAGAGCGCTTCAGAACAGACACAGGCTACGTTACATGTTTTGTCTGGCACAGGGAGACTGCCAAGGGTTCACAGGATGCATCGCCAAGGCAGGGATTGCAATCCACTTCCCCTGTGTTATTCGGTCAGCAGCTGTAGACATTAAGAACACTGTCTCTCGTGATAACCTGGCTCGCCTTTGCTTCAGGTTTTGAGCAAGAGCCATACATCTGGCTCGAGCTTTCAGTGGTTCACCCACCTCTGATTGGGGAAGCACCTTCCATGGACGCAGAGTATTCAACCCGGTAAAATCTGAAACATTTCTCAATACCTCAGCCTTCAACCTCTTGCTCTTTGAATAACAGTTTCTGAAAGAAAGGGAACTATTATTTGTCTTCGATGTTTTTTTTTAGATAGACAGCTGTTCAAACACAATAATAGTTCACATATTTTCTTGTTACAGTTTTGCTTACACAAGTAGTTAAAATATCTCTTCCAGGACCAGATGGCTGAAATACATGTCAATGGGTCGCCCTGCTGTTCATTCGTTTCCTGTTTTTTCAGCCATCATTGTGCAGCATGAATACCAGTGAAAGTTTTGACCATGTCACTCCCGAAGCATCACAATTATAAAGACCTAGATTGGGATTACCTGAGACACTATCATGCAAGCACAGAGAGCCTTAAAACAATCCCCTACAACAAGGAGTAGATGAAGCTTGTGAAGGAAGGTATAATGATATAAAGTGCGGCTAGGAAACATTTTCACTTTGCTCCATACAATATATTTTTAGGGCAGGGATAGTGCCTGGGCATACTTGTCTGGCCGCTTTAACACAGTCGCAATCCTACTGTGCCTGCTCTGCCTTAACATACATTCCAAAACCCTCTCTAGATCTTCGGGGTAATTGCCTAAAATACAAACCGAAGCAAAATTACCAAAGCACAAAATGTATTGCAGAAATGTGTTTGGCCTCTAATGTCGCTGCTCCACTGTGATGTAGTGGAACAATGTATGCAGCGCTTCATAACTAGGGGCGTAGTTTGGTCAATATGACTGAAGGGGTGTGAGATTCAGATTTCCCAGCAATCACACTGGGACATGTTTTTAAGACACAATATATGAAAAGCAGGACTTGAGGGGGGCTTAAGGGGCAGTGGAAAGAGAGAGCCGGGCGAATTGTTAGGAATACACAGTGTACTCAAAACATAGACGAGAGAGAGAGAGTGTGTGTGTTTTTGTTAGTGCGAGCATGTCAACGCATGTAAAAGTCCCAGGTGAAATCCGACAGACACATTACCCGACTGAAAGCAACTGTACCCAACTATGTACTATTTACTATTTACTACAGAATACATCTTTTAGGGGGTGTAAATCCCCAAACACCCCCTCGAGGTTCGTCCCTGTTAACAACCTGGATGAATCACAGAAGCGCTCTGATTTGCATCGGGGTTTCTTGGCATTCTTGACGAGTGCATGGGCAACAATATAGGATGTTTGATCGACTTTGATGTATGTGGGAGATGTCATGAGTGATGTAATATGTGACGTCATCAGCAGTGCATTGCAGGCGCGCAAGTTATAGTGAGTCCAACTAACTATAATGTGGGAATTTCAATGGTTTTATGTCAGTAAAATTTCCAGCTAACTATAACTGGTGTGAAACCTATGGTTTTTTCAGTGAATTTCAAAGGTTTTTTAATGCTAATTCCTAACTATATAAGACCTGAAAGCCCACCAGGAATCTCCAGTATGCGCCAGGGGACTGCATTGCAGAGAGGTGTAATGAAGCCACAACCCTTTTTACACCTCTCTGCAACGCAGCCCCCGTGCATGTTTAAAGAGGGGGAACTAATTCCCCTTGCATACTGGGGGCCCCTGGGGGCCAACTAGCCCACCTGGAACCTCCAGTATGCGCCAGGGGGCTGCATTGCAGAGGTGTAATGAGGCTATGCCCCTTGTTACACCTCTCTGCAACGCAGCCCCCTGCCGCGTTTGCAGAGGGGGAACTAATTCCCTTTGCATACTGGGGTCCCTGGGGGCCAACTAGCCCACCAGGAGCCTCCAGTATGTGCCAGGGGGCTGCGTTGCAGAGAGGTGTAATGAGGCCACACCCTTTTTACACCTCTCTGCAATGCAGGCCACTGGCGCGTTTGCAGAGGGGGGACTAATTCCCCTTGCATACTGGGGGTCCCATGGTCATATCTGCCCAAACACCGATATTCCAAACGATTGAAAATGACTTTTCTTGAGAAACATTTGGATTTGGATTATCATGTCCTATACTTTGGAATTTTTGAAAGACTGACTTTGAGGATGCTACAAATTACTCAAGTCTGCCCGAATTGTGTGGGTAAAATTGATACCTAGTCACTTTGAATAAGAATGTACTTACGTCTCGTCTAACATTTGGAAGAAATATCTAGTTATATGACAACAGGATACCGACATAACTTGAAGGAAATAAGAACGCCCTGAAGAAGTTCTGTTGTACAGAACGAAACGTTTTGGCTGGCTGTGGTACATAAACTTAAGGAAAATAAAAGCATTTGAGTATACACCAAGATTCAGCGCTTCAATAAGGACTCTAAGTGATATGATTTGATTGGACTCATTGTGCAAGTGGTGCTGTGCCAACCTTTGGAATATTCCCCACTACTCTCTACTACTTACTCTCTCCTACTCCA
Organism: Lissotriton vulgaris; assembly: GCF_964263255.1. NCBI lineage: Eukaryota > Metazoa > Chordata > Amphibia > Caudata > Salamandridae > Lissotriton > Lissotriton vulgaris. The sequence continues at coordinate 335,280,337 of NC_141689.1, read as the reverse complement.
CTACTCCCAAATACTCACTCTCTACTACTCATTCTCTGCTACTCTACTACTCTCTACTAATCTCTCTCTACTACTCACTCCCTACTACTCGCTACTCACTACTCCCTACAACTCACTATCTACTACTCTCTACTACTCACTCTCTACTACTCTCTCTCTACTACTCACTCTTTACTACTCACTACTACTCTCTACTACTCACTCTCTACTTCTCACTCTCTACTACTCTCTACTACTCACTCTCTACTACTCTCTCTCTACTACTCACTCTCTACTACTCACTCTACTACTCACTCTCTACTACTCTCTACTACTCACTCTCTACTACTCTCTCTCTACTAGTCTCTACTACTCTCTACTATTCTCTCTGCTACTCACTCTCTACTACTCTCTACTACTCACTCTCTACTACTCACTCTCTACTACTCTCTACTACTCACTCTTTACTACTCTCTACTACTCACTCTCTACTGCTCTCTACTACTCACTCTACTACTTACTCTCTACTACTCTCTACTACTCACTCTCTACTACTCACTCTCTACTACTCCCTACTACTCACTCTACTATTCACTCTACTACTCTCTACTACTCACTCTCCGCTACTCTCTCTACTGCTCTCTACTACTCTCTACTACTCACTCTCTACTCTCTATTACTCACTCTCTACTCTCTACTTCTCTCTCTACTAGTCTCTACCTCTCTACCTCTCTCTACACGCACACATATACACATATATGCATATATATGCATATGCATTTATATATATGTATGTGTATGCATATATATATATATATATATAAAAAAACAACAAAAATATATATTTTTTAAAACAGCGACTTTTTTTTAAAACTGTCATTCTTTTTCCCCATGGTACGCTCCCCGGTACGCTCCCCGGTGCGCGTACCGGGCGCTCCCCCAGCAAAAATAAAAAAATATATTTTTTTTTGCCCCGCGGGGCCCTTTTATGGCCCCCACATCAAACCTAGGGGGTCAAAGGGGGGTCTACTCTGCCCCATTATGGTCAATTCCCCCTTTGTTTTAGCCACCTCTTGTGTCTTGATCCTACCGAGACACAAGATGGGGGCTGCTCCGGACTGTTTGGAATGTTTACAGACACCTGAGAGCCAATCAGCTTTCCGCACGCAGGTCACGTAGCGCGCCCGGTACGCGCCCCGGTGTGCGTACCAGGGCGCTGCCATAGATATATATATATTTTTGAACCTAAATTACTCAAAAACCACTGGAGCACATATCTTGAGACATAGCAAAGGCACATCGGGCTACCAGTCCCTACAATTTTGCCAAGTTTGGTGGAAATCCATTCAGCCGTTCGGGCTAAAAGTGAGTTCCACCGCCCTATGGAAATTAACATGGGGAAAACATGTTTTGGGACCCCCCTTTTATCTCGGCCCCCGCTTCATGAATGCTCCCCAAACTTTCAAGGAAAGACCGGAGCTCCGCGAGGCAAATTTGAGGAAATTTTCAGGCAGATTCGTCAACCAGTGCCAAAGTTATTCCAAATAGAATTTTGAGATTTTGCATTGAAAAAAATCCTAACTATAACTACTTACTGGCGACCGCCAGTAGGTAATATATATATATATATATATATATGTATATATATATATATATATATATATACATATACTTTATTCGGTTATCATTGACCATCAAAGTGTACACAGACAGAAACACAATAATAGCAAAGCATGTACTTTAAATATACAATAACAATCTGTATATACTTTGTTAGAAATGGGGGTCCCTAGTTGGTAAGGATTTGCACCTTTGTCCAAGTAGGGACTCTTCTTCCTAGTCAGGGTAAGTGGGGGATACACTTCTAAAATAACCCCTGCTCACTCCCTTGGTAGCTTGACATGAGCAGACAGGCTTATCTCAGAAGCAGTGTGTAAAGCATTTTTGAACAAATACAGTAATACAGTGAAAGCTCAACAAATGGACACCACACCAGTTTGGAAACAGAAGTAAAATTTATCTAAACCAAACAAGACCAAAATGACAAAAATCAGAATACAGTAAAAAAAGTATGACTTTCAAAAGGTAAAAATAGTTCTGTTCAAAGCAAATTGCAGCTGCAACACTTTTCACATAAAGTACCTTGGTATCACAAAATCAAAAGCAAGAACAGCCGCAGGGAAGATGATGCGTCGGTTCCTTACGCCCAGGAAAGGTGATGTATTGGTTCTGTACTCCAGAGGAAGTAATGCGTTGGTTCCTTACTGCCAAGTTGGGGTGGTGATGCGTCTATTCCTTACTGGAGGGGAGGTGATGCGTTGGTTTCTTACTGCGGCCCCAGTGTCCTTGGCGCCCCTTTACAATATGTGAGGATTGGGGATGTGTCGGTTCTTGATGCGGCGTTGGCAACATCACTTGCGTTGGTTTCTTCCGCCACGGTCCCACGATGTGTTGGTTCTTGAAGCCGCACAGCAGAGCCTGAGTCTGAATCAGTGCGGAGTTCTCGGCCTTCGTAGATCGGTGCACTCGATGTGGCGTGTGGCGATTTCTCAAGCCACGAGCAGGCTCTGCATCAGCTTCTTCCACGATGCATTGGAAACAGGTACGGATGAGTTGCGCTTCTTGAAGTTGCGTGACTTTTCCAGCTCCCAGCGGAAAAACAGCCTCTAGAGGTCCAAAACAGCAGCAGGTCAGAACTTCCAGCAAGAAGGTTCAGGGGAGCTGGTGTTGAAGTCTTTGTGTCCCTAAGACGTCAGAACAGGAGGCAAGCGGTATTTCAAGAGCTTGGAGATCTTCCTCAACAGGGGACACAGCACACAGTAAAGTCCTTCTCCTTTCCTTTGCAGAATCAGCCACTGCAGGCCAACCCCAGACAGCACACAGCAAAGGGGCAGAACTCCTCCTCAGTTTCTCCAGCTCTTCTCATTGGCAAAGGTTCCTCTTGATTCCCAGAAGTTATCTAAAGTTCAGGGGTCTGGGCCCCACTCTTTATAGCACACATTCCTTTGTTCTCTGGTGGCAGACAAACTCTTTGCCCAGCCAAAACCAGTTCTGTCATCTCTGGTGCAGCTCCCTGGCAGGAGGTGGGGACAGCATTGTGTAAGGCAGACCAGGCCTATTCAGGTGCAAAGAAATCTCTGCCCCCTAACTCTAAATGCAGCCCAGGTCTATTCAGCCCAGCCCTGACTCATTCAGGAAAGGCAGGCCACACATCACCCCTCTTCCCCCGGTTGCTGTCTGAGAGAATACACATCCCCAGCACCTGTCACTCCAAAGCCAGACAGTCAATCAAAAAACCAGCAGAGGCACACAGGATGGCTAACCTAGAAATTATCCTTTTTCTAAAGGTGGTATTTTCAAACACAATATAAAACTCATCTTTCCTAAAAGATGCATTTTTATATTCTGAGTTCAGGCATACAAAACTCCATCTTTTTACCTTGTCCCAATGGGAATTTATATTTATTATATGGCATAAATAAACTCCCATTCTGTCCTATTGGACAGATAGCCTTTCAATAGCGAAAAACAAAATACACTGTATTTCACTATCAGGACATATCACACACCTCAGAACATGTCCTACCTTTCACATGCACTGAACTCTGCCCATGGGGCTACCTTGGGCCTACCGTAGGGGTGTCATACTTGTATGAAAAGGGAAGGTTAGGGTCTGGCAAGTGGGTGCACTTGCTAGGTCGACATGGCAGTACCAAACTGCGCAGGTCTGAGTTACATTTACATACATGCTCATGTGGGTGGCACAATCAGTGCTGCAGGCCCACTAGCAGCATTTTTTTTGTTTTTTGTAAGACCTTTATTATGGCATACGATGAATACAAAGTCAGGAGCCTACAACCCGGAGGCCGGCTGCGGAAATTCAAGCAGTGCAGTGAGAAAAAAAAAATGATTGTACAAAGCCGTGTTGCTGACAACACAGGGTCCGGCGGCGTTACGCATGGAACTTAGGGCTTGTTTTGTAATTTTTGTCAAGTGCAACAACAGAACATAAATTAACAAAGAACAAACCAAAGTAAGAGACCATCATGCACTACCAGTCTAAAATAGGAGTGTCGAATGCTTCACGGCATACCTTCGTGCACAGACCCAGTGGAGCCAGAGTCACCGCACCTCACATTCAACCATTCAGAACACCATCACATTTTAATCTTCAGTGGCCGCTTCTAGGGTATGCATATATTCAGTGAAGTATATCCAGAAATCTTTCGGCCTGGATCTCATTGGTAACTCTTCCTCATATGTCAGGAGTTTATCCTTACAGCTGGACACATCCTGTAACCATTTGGTTATAGTAGGTACTTTAGTACTGTGCCAGCATTGGGAGATTTGCCTCTTGGCAAGCAACAAAGACACAGCACAGAATTTACTTTGGTGGATTTGAGCTGCGGTACAACTCCCAATAAACATACAGTAATCGTACATGTCAGATCGACTCCATTCATGGCCGAGATTGTGTCGGTGACTTTGATCCAGTATTCATGGATTCTATAGCAGGTCCAGGCTAAATGCGTGAAGTCCGCTCCCTCCATCCTACAACGTTTACACCTGTCATCGTCTTGTAAACCATATTTCTGCATTCGTGCGGGCGTGTAATATGCCTGATGTAGGAACTTGTAATGAATCAACCTGAGATTACCATTGGGAGTGAGAATTTGTGTCAACGCGCAGGCCTGCTGCCATTCTTCCTCTGTTAATGGCTCCGGTAGTACCGAGTCCCACCTGGCTTTGGCTTTGTCTGTGGTGTGATGTGTTTCCGCCTGTGCAACGGTGTATAGTCGCGACACCAAGTGTGATAAGTCCTGCGTTGTGATTATTAACTGTAAAGTGTGAAGACTCTCCGGTTCGTCTGGAAAGCAAGGATACAGTTCCATCAGGGCCTGTTTCAGCCTGTAGTGTGTAAAGTTGAATAGTGGTGATTTATTTTGGATATATGTCAGATCGGCGAGTTCTATAAATTTCCCGTCCTTAAACAGATCGCCCATACGTGTCAATCCCACCTGTTGCAAAAGTGACATTCCCACCTTCTCTCCCGTGACCGACAGAGCATGATGATCTCGTAGGGGAATGTCTGGAGCATATAGAGGGGTCTTGTGTGCTAGGTGGCCAAGTGCTCTCCATGCTTTCACTGTAGTGTCTATTGTATTGATGTCCTGAGCATGTAGGGGCTGTCTCTTGCGTGACATAATAGCTACTAACGGGATGGGGCTCGCATCCCCCTCCTCTATTGCCGCGTGTGTGAGGTATGGTACAGCGTGAAGCCAGTAAGCTGCATATTGAGCCTGTGCGCATAAGTAATATAATTTAAAGTCCGGTACCCCCAATCCACCTCGGGCGCACGGTAATGTCAAGGTTTGGAGATCTATCCACGCCTGCTTGCCCGCCCAGATGAGTTGTATAATGAGTGCTTTTATTCGGCGGAACACTTCGCCCGGGGGAGTGATTGGAATATTATTAAACAGATATAACAATTTGGGTAAGATGTTCATTTTTATTATCGCAACGCGATCTGCGAGGGACAACGGCAGCTGAATCCAGCGCTTCACTTTGTCTTCTAATTTGGATATGATGTAGCCATAATTCGCACGGATAACCACTTCTGGGTCTCTGTGATACATCACCCCCAGATACCTAATCGGTTCGGATTGCCACTCTAATGGGCACTCGATGTGCATGGGGGATGTCGTGTCCGTGAGAGGGATAATGTATGATTTGGACCAGTTAATGGCTAGGCCTGAGGGACCCCGGAACTTGATGTATTCCCTCAGGAGCTGGTTTAAGTGAACTTCCGGGTCGCGCACATAGAGCAACATATCATCTCGGTACAGAGATATGTGTAGTGGTCTGGAAGGGAATTGTAGTGCGGATGATTTGTGATTTTGGCGGATCAAGCAGGCTAAAGGTTCGAGGGCTAAGGCGAATTGGAGGGGCGATAGAGGGCATCCCTGCCTAGTGCCCCGCTCAATGACAAAACTCTCAGGCAGGTACCCATTGATTCGGACCCTGGCACATGGTTTGGTGTAAATTAGAGTTATCCATTGGACAAATCTTTTGGGGAATCCCATGCGGTGTAGGATAGCAATCAAGTAGCTCCATTCGATAGAATCGAACGCCTTGGCAGCGTCCAGCATTACCGCAATCGCTTTTGTGTGGGGTTGAAGGTAATGGGACAGGGCAAATAGGGTTCTGGTGTTGTGGGATGTGGATCTAGTAGGTATAAACCCCGCCTGGTCGGGTAGTACTAGATTGGCCATCAGTGGGAGTATTTTGGCGTCTACATTGATCATCGACAGAGGTCTGTAGGAATCGCAGTAGTCCGGGTCCTTAAAAGGTTTCAGAAGGGCGATCACCACAGCTTCCCTGAGTGTCGGAGGTAGTTCTTCCTGGTCAAATGCGGCCCGTACATCTCGGCCAAGTATGGAGCCAGTGTGTCAACGTAATGTTTATAGAATTCATTCGTGAACCCGTCAGGGCCTGGCGCTTTCCCATTCGGTAATGATTTAATCACTTCCGTGACTTCCTAACCGTTATGGGTGCGGCTAAATATTCTCTTTGACCATCTGAAAGCCAAGCTATCGCCACATCTCTCAAGTAGCTTTCAATTTCTTCGGTCGCCGCAATTGGGTGGGATCTATATAGCGCCCCGTACGTGTCGACAAAACATTTCAGAATGTCAGTGGGTTGTGTATGGAGTGTCCCATCGTCTGATTTAACAGGTAAAATGGCTGTGTGACTCCTGCCTTCGCATATTTTTGCAGCTAGCACCCGTCACGGACGACCCCCTCACCATAGGCCCTAGCTGAATATTTCTTGTCTAAATATTTTATCTCATCATCGACCAGTGTTTGATGTTCCGTTTGTGCCTGTCTCAGCCTGCCGAGAATCGTAACATCGTGTGTGACCTCAAAAGCTTGTTCCATTTCTCTCATGCGTTTTTCACAAGTACGTATTTGCTGCCGAAGATCCCGTAGTATGCCCACCGTGGTGCTCATACATACACCGCGTAGCGTCGCCTTGAAGGCTTCCCACAGGAGACATGGGTCCTCAACTACTGGCTCATTTATCTGAAAGTAGTCTCTAATCGCCGTGTTGATGGTGTCGGCGTAGAGTAAATCAGTTAGGGCGCGTGAATTGAACCGCCATTGGAAAGGGGGTGGAGTGTAGTTTGGTATGGTGAGCTTACATAGCACAGGGTTATGGTCTGAGAGTGTCCTTGGGAGGACCTGTAGGTCTTGCGTCCATAGTGTGATGTTATCTGTGCCCAGCCAGTAGTCCAGGCGTGACCAACTATTGTGAATAGCGGATATATGTGTGCCCGGTGAGTTAGGGTGTTGGTGTCTCCAGAGATCCGTTAACGATATGTCCTGTAGCATGTGGAGAAGTTTGGTTCTAGCCTGTTTGTGTGGTTCAATGGATTGGGTGGAGCGATCTATATCGTCAGCCAATGTCACATTCCAGTCCCCTCCGCATATGATGTGTGTGTCTTTCAACTGCTGTAGATGCCCCCATAGTTCTTGAAAGAACCCCGGTGTATCCACATTCGGGCCGTAAACATTAAGAATTGTTATTTTACGCCCGCGTAGAAGACCCGTTACAATAACGTATCTGCCATTGGAGTCCTGGATTACCTTGTGTGTAGTAAAGTTTAGACCCTTACGCATCAGCGTCATCACCCCTCTAGAGTAGGAGGAGTATGTAGCAGAGTGCACCGTTTCAGCCCAGCGTGTACCCATGGATAGATGTGTGTTGGGTGCGATGTGTGTCTCCTGCAGTAAGGCGATGTCTATGTTGCATCTTGTGAGATAGGCGAACACCTGTCTAATTTTCTTTGGTCTCGCCAGGCCCCTGACATTCCACGTGAGGAGATTCACAGAATTACTTCGTGTAATATGCACTCTCTGTGTCATTGATGAGGTAGAGGCGATAACTCACAGCTATGTGTATCACAAGGCGGTAGCTCATAGGTATCCATGTTCTCGTGTGCCGCCTCACCAAATCAGAAGTGACATGTTCTATATAAGTGTGTTCCAGATGGGCACTCCATTGTTGCCTTGCATTCATACATATAGTACATTTCGAATGAGATGGTCTCATAACAGTAACAAAACCCCAGTCCTTCCCACCCCCACCCACTCCAGCAACCCAACCCTGCCGAAGCCATTTACCCTTGCAACAATCCCCTTTGAACCTACAAAGAACCGTGGCTCCTTCCATTGAAACCAACTGATTTGGGGAACACCCTTAAGGAGGTCCGCTTGGGGCACAACTCGACATCCATCCAGGTGGATGTGGACGACTCTAATACCGTTATGGATGTACAAGAGCGAAGTGACCTTATGACCCATGTCCTCACAAAATTGGACTGTGACCTCGGGAGTCGTGCCTCCGGCCCCTCCCCCCTGTCAACCCACGCAACCCCCCACAGCAACTGTTGGTACATGAGGGTAGGCGGGACACCCTATCTGGTTCCGCATCACATTGCAAAAATCCCTTGACCCTGGCTGCGCCACCAGCAGCGCAATCCACACTTCCACCATCGACAAGGCTACTACCCAGATTATTAAGTAACTGTAACAGACCCTGGGGCCATGCAGTGTACACCGGTAGCGTCTGGCAGCGCCCCACGGGCCCAGCATAATGCGAAAAAGTGAACAGCCTGCACCATTTAAAGACGTGCAACACATCCGTCCCCAACCTCGTGAGTGACATATAACATTTTGGGTTTGTCTCTGTAACATTACCCATCCCAGCTCCCATGTTCCTTGTAGACAGTGTCATGAGAACAGTACGCTGGGAGAGGATGGAGTTATATTATGACCATGCATGTTCATACCAAGTCAGTGTAGCCCTCGTGTCTCTCAGTGGAGGTGGTGTCATATCCACAACAGGAGCAGCGGTGCTTCACTCCCGAATGTCATGATGACCGTTAAAGCCCCTCAGCAAAGTGTATCTGTGGGAAGGCAACAGCCGCACACCCCCACGTGTCAGGCCAGGAGCTGGGGACAAGAATGCACCTCACAGAACGGTACAAAAGGTAAGTCTTACCGCCATCCAACTTTGCTCATGCGTTCGGAATCCGCCTGCGACTCTTAGTCTGAGTCCGCGTGCTGCTCTTCTCGTGCTTTAGACTTCGCTTGTTTGGTTACTTTCTTTATAAACTCCTGAGCTGCCTTCGGGCTAGGCAGGATAACTGCCTTACCTTCCCACTTCACGCGAAGTCGGGCCGGATATAGCATAGAGTATTCCAGTTGGAGCTCTCTGAGCTTGGCTTTCGCGGTAGCAAACTCCTTCCTGGCCTGCTGAACAGCGACTGTGTGGTCCGGATAAAATTCCAGCTTGTTGCCTTGATGGGTGATGGGTCCCTTCTCCTGCGCGAGCCTGAGGATGGTGTCTCTGTCTCGATAAATAAAAATTCTCGCCACGATGGGACGTGGCGCGGCACCCGGTGGAGGACGTGGCGCCAGGGATCTATGCGCCCTCTCGACTATGAAGACGGAGGATAGAGCCTCTGCGCTAAACAGTTCTGTACACAGTTGTTCTACATACAGCTCCATGCGTCTCGTGTTGGTCGATTCCGGAACGCCCGTGATTCGCACATTATAATGTCTCAAGCGCGCTTCCAACTCTTCCTCCTTCGCACGGATGACTTCCATAACCCGCTCCATGCCGCCACACTTGGTAGCGGTGGTTCGTGACTCATCTTCCACTTCCGAGATTCTGGTCTCTGCTGCATCTAGTCGCTCGCCATGTTTTTCAATCTTGTCTGACATGCCATCCATTCTACACGTTAGGTGATCTAACTTCCCGTTGATGTCCTGTAGATTGGATTGAATGGCCAGGAGTATTTTCTCCATGTTGTTGTTGGGCGCCACCTTGGGCGATCCACCACCCTCCGCCATTTGGTCCGAGTTTTTTTAGGGGTTTTTTTCGCTTCGAAATTTATCTTTTGTTGTTGTTTGTCTGGCTGCACCATCATCCCCTGCGCAGCGTTCTGTATTTTTGCAGTCTGCAGGGTGGCCCTTGTTGACCTAGTGGACGTCGCCGTTGTGATGGCTGGAACGGTGAGCAGCCAAAACCGGTGCAAGGCCACACTATTATTCTGAGTTTTTATTCACAAGGGTGGTCCGTTCCCCTCCCCCGACCGCCTGTCGTTAATGCAAGGTGCTGTGAGGTGCCGGAGGTGCCAGGGCAGCAGTGTCGGGCAGGGTCCTGGAAGCACTATGTTGCAGACTGTGAACACGCTGTAAGGTTAGCTCGAACCTCGGGCCCGGGCCGTCTCTTGATGGGGATATCGCGGTAGCGGTGAGGCAATCACAGTCACTCAGTGGCCCTTCCTGGTCGGGCCCCCAGCATGCAGCCCGTGTTCAACGTTTCAGGCAAGGTCATGTTGATTGAAAAGGAGGCATCAGCCACCATCCACGGTCCGCAGGAGCATTCACGGCCCGGGAGCCCCGCTGTACTGCCTTACCGGCTCATCAACGGTGATTGCGCCATGCGATTCCACCAGTATGCGAGTCTCCGCTTGACCAGACCCGATCAGTTAGACCGGTGACAGTATCCCCGCATAGGAGCCCCCTGACGTGTCCCTTCTCGTCGTCGTTATGGCATGCTTCATGGATCAGGTCTCCCGGCCGTGGACCCCGCCATCGATCCTCACCGCTCATTAGTGTCCCAGCCAGCTCCCATCTACGAGCTCCGTGCACGCTGGATGAGCCCTCACACACTGGGCGCCGCCATCTTGCTCCAGCCGGGCTGCGGACGGCGCAGTGAAACAGCAGCCTCCAAGGCAACACAAGGGCACCGCCTGGAGCCGCCTGGGCATTCGGGATGTCAGCAACGCCCACAGGTCTTTCAGGGTCCGCGGCAGAGCCCGCAACGTTTGTTGAAGTCCACTTACTGGCATACGTGGGAGAGGAGTTCACAAAGCCCCACAGTGGCCGCCATTTTGTCCGTCGCTCCGCATCGGAACAAAGAAATAGCGATTTCTTCTTGACTTGGGAGCATAATCCACCGCTTTAGATCCAGAAAGTTGTGCTTCACATTCCGACGTTAGGTTCCGCTATTTGTTGGCAGGTTCGGCCGCTTATTACTGGTTTACATGCGGTCCGGTGTCGGTCGTCCGGCGGAGCTGCGGTTTCACCCAGCCATTCCGCTGTGCGCCCCCTAGCGCCTCCCACTAGCAGCATTTGATTTACAGGTCCTGGGTACACAGTGCACTGTACTAGGGACTTACCAATGAATCAAATATGCCAATCATGGAATCCCCAATCCATCAACACAATTGATAGGGAGAGCCTGGTAAAGTGCCCAGAGTCATGAAACCAAGAAAAACAGGGTCCAAGACAGGAGGCCAAAAAGCAAAAAGTCTGGGGATAAACACCTTGGTAAAGCCAGGTCTAACATACTTCATCCAACTTCGGAGTTAGAATGTATATGAAATAATAATAATCCTGTTGTTTTATAATAAAATCAAGTACAAGCATGTCATCGGTTCCCTAAAATAAAAATACATCCACAGCAGCATCATAGCAATTCTCAAAACAACATTATCGCAGAGGCAGCATGGAGAAAATCAGTACAAATAACTCCACATAGGAGACAGTGCATAATGCGACCAGCAGTCATGTGCAAAAGGGCAAACATTTTACAGTTATGGTTTCCCAATAAAATCTCCCAATATAAATATATTATAGAAAGAAATCCTAAATAACCTTGAAAAAAAATTACACAAATAATTTAAAAAAGGTATTTATAAATACTTATACAAAGGGCGCACGCATTAAGTGGCGGCCTTTAAGATTTTGTTCCTCTTGTACCAGATTGCCTGTAAGAACCTGCTCACTGCAAATACTACTTTTAGAGTAGTATCACTAAAAGCTACCAAGTGTCTGTATGTTCCCATGTCACAGCAAATTGGCAGAATCCATTTATGGCGGGAATTATAGTACTCAGGGCTGAAAAACATTATATGAAACTCATTCTCATCATTCAAACAACATGCTGGGCAAATAGTAGAATCTTATTCCAAGAGCCATTTATAAGTAAAAGATCTTAAAGGGAGGGTCCCATGGCAAAATCGTTTATACAAGCTTCTAGCTAAAGGAAAGGATATTAAATCTAAAAATGGCTCGAAGTCTGGAAAAGGCTTGAAATCTAAAAACAAGTTGGTCAAAGAACCATTTGAGCTAGTTGTTATGAATTGATCATTTATATGGGCCCAATAGCGAGTCCATCATTTGTTGCAGATACCCAATTGCGAGTCTTCAAGGTCCTAAGGTCTTCTTTGCAAATTAAAGTTGGCTCGTCCCATTTGCTCTGTATACCCCATTTCCCCAGCTAAGCACAAACTAATTTAACTCAAGGAAGAGTCCTAGCTCTTAGGGCTTTTAGTAAATCTATGAGTGAACCTTTATAAACTCCTAACTCTGGTGTAGCCCAAAGGCGGACCCAGTACACTAACATTTATAAAACAGCTAGGTCAGCAATTCTTTTCAAACCTTCATCAAAATATAATGGGGTAAGGGATGACCTGGATGGAACGGAAAGCAGCTTCCTAATAAAATAGTTTTCAGCTATTGTTAGTAAGTGAGTGTCAACACAATCCCCTGATCTCGGCGCCATGAAGCACCACACCCTGAGCTTTAGCTCGATAAATTTCCAGGGCTGTTGAGACTACACGCGATGTTGTGTGCTTATAAAATCTAATAATAGCATTAGATCTATGCTCTATTACTAGAGTACTCTTATTCAGTTGACTTGTCCACCTGTAATTATTCATAAGTCTAACACCTAAATGCTCAAAGTTGTGTACCCTTTCTAAAATCTCGTTGCCAACATGAACAATGGAACTTTTCCTCATAAACTTTCCAAGCACCATAATTTGGAGCCCTATAGGTGTCTTGCCAATAAGAAAGGAATTGTCGGTGAAAAGAATTGGTATCTTTCTGTAATTCAAAACAGGGGAATCATTTCTGTATTGTTCCAGAGCATCTCCAACATCATTGATATATAAAGAGAGCAGCAATGGTGCAAGAACACAGCCCTGACGCACACCACGCTTAATGGAAATGCCGTTAGTCAATTCTCCATTTGGGCCCTAATGGACTTGAGCATAGTCTTTTTCATGTAATTTACTAATAAGGTGGACAAGATTACTTGGGACCCCATATTTATCAAAACTGGCCATAAGTTTGAACGTGGCATAAGATCGAGCGCGGCTCTTAAATCTACAAAAGCCACATAAAGCTTTTGATTTTGTATTAAAACATATTTCCAGTATAAAATTGTGAACCTAAAAATATGATCAATTGTACTAACATTTGCTCTAAAACCTGCCTGGAGAGGGGGCAGAATTTTGTTTGTATCAGCCCAGTCATGAAGTTTCTCTAAAATGTGTTTTGCCCTTTCTATATATTGTTATGATTTCTGCCTCGCGCCAGGAATCTGTCACTTTACCCCCAGTGGCTATTGCATTTAATAATACGTTTAAATAAATTGTCCATATCTGGGGCTCTGTTTTATATAAATCTCCAGGAATTTTATCTGGACCTGGAGCCTTAGCAAGCTTTAAGGAATCAATGGCTCTATTTGTATCATCAAGGCTAAAGACAGCAGGGGCAGTAGCTTCTGTAAAATTTGGGATATCTGGTTTTGCAAACGCGTCTAAGGTGCTACTACTCCATAGACCATAACAATCTTCTGCAGCATAAAGGGTAGAAAAGTGCACTGCCCATTTATCAGGCAAGATGTTATAATGATGAGATTTAGCTTCATCAGACTTGGTTAGAGCCACTAGACGCCAGAACAACCTAGGGGTCATTTCCGATTCGAGAAAAAAAACATCTGTACGATTTTCATACGGAGCAATCGCCATACGATTCGTACCCGCCCGTCCGATTCGCGTTGTACGATCCGTATTCCGTCAATCCGTCTGAATCGTCACGATCCGTACGTATTGCAAGGCTGAAACAGTGAACTGTACGACTCGTACACATGCCGTACGACCCGACAAGGACGATCAGGACCGGGGTATGAGGACGCGATTCGTACAGTCCACGTCAGGTAAGGGCGATTCGTACGGAAAAGCACACAATCACTTACACACCGTACGGTGCGTACACCCCATGATCGCAGTGGTACGGTGTGTACCCCTGCAATCATGAGGTGTACGCACCGTACCCCACGATTGAAGTGTGTACGCACTTTACACATAGCGAACATGGGGTACGGTGCGTACACCCCGTGATCGCAGGGGTACGCACCCTACCCCTGCGATCATGGGGTATACGCACCGTACCCGGGAGGGCGTTCCGTAGCTGTTTTGAGCGAACTCTGCTTTTACGGCTGTTTTCAGCTCCCGTAGAAAAAGGGTCGTACGGTGCGTACCCCCACACGAATCGTACTTGCCGGGTCGAAAAAAGCAGCCGCGAACCGTACAGATGTCGCGTACAGCGGGTTCCGAGGGAGATTCGTGTGGAGATTTGAGTCGTACGGTCTTCGTACGATTCGTACAGAGTCCTGCTCCTGGTACCAATCGTACTTCGCCGTACGTACGGGGGACATTGCAGGGTACGATTTGTACGGGAAAAACGCTCCGAACAGCTATTCGGAGCGGTTTTTCCCGAATCGGAATCAACCCCCTACTATCATTAGTTTTATTAGCAGCTGACAGATCTTGCCAGAGTTTTTCATTCCAGTTCCTTTTTGTCTTGTTCAAAAGTGACTTATAAATGCATCTTGCTTTGCTTACTTTGGTCAAATCAGTGGTGGCCGGCACAGGTAAGCTCGGTGTGCAGGAGCAGGGTGCGACAGGGTGGTAGCCGCCAGACGCCGGAATAGGTTTTATCTATTTATTTAATTATATCTATCCATTGTCCGTCGACTTCCCCCCACTCCAACCCCGCCCTGCCCCACCCCACTGCCCCAACGCATTTACCTGTGCCGGCCGCTGCTGGGTCTGATCACTATCTAAAATAGCCAATCTTAATGAATTCTTAGCTGATATACATACCTGATCAAACCACTTTGTCTCCTTAGAAGAATTGGATTTCGCATGAAATACATCCTTATAAAAAACCTTTTGCAGCTTCCCAAACAGCTGATTATGTACACTTAATATAGGAATTTCTACTTCGTTAAATTCCAAACATTCCGCCAAATATTTAACAGAAAGACTTTAAATCTGTGTATCTAATTTTAGATTAGACATAACATTTGGCCAAGTAACATAACAGGGATTTTTGGTTACAAGAGGGGCTGGTACTAGAGTAGTGCAAATATTATTTTTTTGTGTTAGACCTGACATCATTGTCGTGAGTCTCCTTTCCATTTTTGACGGATTGCCTCCTCTGTTGAAATATGTATTTGCTGGATTTATGCTTTGGGCACTGTGCCACTGCTAATCAGTGCCACCGTGCAAGTGCTCCACATGTTAAATTGATATACTAAATGGATTCCATGATTGGGTTATTTGATTTATCTGTCAGCCCCTAGTACAGTGCACCATGTGTGCCCAGGGCTTGTAAATCAAATGCTGCTGGTGGGCTTGCAGCACTGGTTGTGCCACCCACAGAAGCTGCTTGTAACGTGTGTCTCAGGCCTGCCATTGCAAGGCCTTCGTGCAGTCTAGCACTGCCATGTTGACCTGGCCAAGTGCACCCACTTGCCAGTCCCTAAACCTTTCCTTTGCTTCATGTTAGACACCCCTATGGTAGGCCCAAGGGCAGACTGCGTTGTAAGTATAAGGTAGGACATGCCCTGATGTATGTAGCATGTTCTAATAGTGAATTACAGCCATTTCACTATTGAAGGGTACCTGTTCCCATAGGCCAGAATGGGCAGTTAAGATTGTTAACTCCTTATAATCCTAACTGACTCAGGAAACATGGTAGCAATTCGAATTTAGTATGCCTGAACTCCTCAGAATAATAAAATACATCTTTTAGTGAAGTTTATTTTAATATTCTGTGTTTGCAAATACCACTTTTAGAAAGCAGGTAATGCTTGCCTAACCATTTGGGCCTGCCTCTGCTGGGTTCTGTATTCCTTGTCTGGGTTTGTGAGTGACAGGGCTGGGGAATTCCAGGAGACAGGCTAGGACAGCCCAGTGGTGAATAGGGAGATCAGCATCTAGATGGGAGGGAGGAGTTGTACCTGAGACCTGAATAGGGCTGGGCCTTCCATCTACAATGCTGGCTCCACCCTCTGTGGCTTGTCTGATGTCTCTGCCCTGCACTGTGAAAGGAGAGGAGGAAGCATGTCAACAGAGTTCTCCAGAGCTGCATCTTCCCGCACCCTGTGCTGGCTCCACCTCCTGTGGGGCGGCTGATGGCTCTGCCTTCAGAGAACAAAGGAAGTTTGGTGTATAAATATGGGGACCCTGATCCCAAGAAATTAGATCACTTCTGGAACAAGAAACCTTTCTGCCAAGGAGAAGAGCCAAGGAAGCTGCAGGAGTTTGGACTGCCTCTCTGCCAGTGTGCTGTTTGCTGGGTTGGCCTGCAGTGGTTGCTTCATTGCCAAGGGAAAGGAGAAGGAACTTTGTAAGGACTTTCATCAACAGAATATTCTCCAAGGGCTTGAACTGTGCTTGCCTCTTGCTGAAGTCTCAGAGACAAAAGACTTCACCTCCAGCTCCCTCCTGAATTTCCTTGCTGGGAATTCTGACTCAAATCACTTGCGTGCCGCTGGGAGCTGGAAGCGCGACGCATCGAGAAGAAGCATGTTGCCGCCGCAGCTGAAATCATCGCAACGCCAGAGAAGCAAGCCTTCGCCGCATCTCCCTGGAAGCGTGTGTTCATCGCAGCTGCTTGCTGTCGCATCACCGGAGAAGCGTGACGCCACTGAGAGAGTCACCATCGCATCACTGGAGAAGCGCGTCGCAGGGCCTATCGTGGCTCCAAAGTACAGAGTCGTCGCAAGGCTGCCAGGGCGTCATTGCATCGTCATCGCATCGCCGCATCAAGGGCGCTATCTTCTCGCATCGCAACCGGATCGTCGCATTGAATCAAGGCGCCATCTTGCGCACCGCAACGGGCCCGCAGGCCGAGAATCTACGCATCACCTCCGCACCGGTAAGGCTCACAACGAGTCCCCTACTCTGCGCAAGCATTGAGGAAGGACGCAACCGTTCCCCCCGGTCATGGAACCGACGCATCTCCACTTTTGCGAGCCTTTTGTTCACTTTGCGTTACGTATCCAGGTACTTTGTTGAGAACTTTGTCGCATTTACCATCAACTTGAACTAAGAGACTTTAATCATCTTTTAAGTAATCTTATGTGTAGTATTGTGGTTTTTTGTTGTTTGTGGTCTTGTGTTTAAGTCTATATAAAGAATACTTATTTTTGTAAAACCTGTGTTGTGTCCATCTGTAGTGTTATCACTGTATTACTGTGTATATATTCACAAATGCTTAACACACTGCCTCTGAGATAAGCCTGTCTGCTCGTGCCAAGCTAACAAGGGGGTGAGCAGGGGTTATTAAGGAGTGTAACCCCCTTATGCTGATTTAGAAGTAAGGGTCCCTATTTGGACATAGGTGATAGCCATTGCCAACTAGAGACCCCCAGATCTAACATTGGTGGTCAGCGGTGAAGATTTGTACTTTGCATTTGTGTTTCTCTACTCTCTACTTCTCTCTCTACTAGTCTCTACCTCTCTACCTCTCTCTACACGCACACATATACACATATATGCATATATATGCATATGCATTTATATATATGTATGTGTATGCATATATATATATATATATATAAAAAAACAACAAAAATATATATTTTTTAAAACAGCGACTTTTTTTTAAAACTGTCATTCTTTTTCCCCATGGTACGCTCCCCGGTACGCTCCCCGGTGCGCGTACCGGGCGCTCCCCCAGCAAAAATAAAAAAATATATATTTTTTTACCCCGCGGGGCCCTTTTATGGCCCCCACATCAAACCTAGGGGGTCAAAGGGGGGTCTACTCTGCCCCATTATGGTCAATTCCCCCTTTGTTTTAGCCACCTCTTGTGTCTTGATCCTACCGAGACACAAGATGGGGGCTGCTCCGGACTGTTTGGAATGTTTACAGACACCTGAGAGCCAATCAGCTTTCCGCACGGAGGTCACGTAGCGCGCCCGGTACGCGCCCCGGTGTGCGTACCAGGGCGCTGCCATAGATATATATATATTTTTGAACCTAAATTACTCAAAAACCACTGGAGCACATATCTTGAGACATAGCAAAGGCACATCGGGCTACCAGTCCCTACAATTTTGCCAAGTTTGGTGGAAATCCATTCAGCCGTTCGGGCTAAAAGTGAGTTCGACCGCCCTATGGAAATTAACATGGGGAAAACATGTTTTGGGACCCCCCTTTTATCTCGGCCCCCGCTTCATGAATGCTCCCCAAACTTTCAAGGAAAGACCGGAGCTCCGCGAGGCAAATTTGAGGAAATTTTCAGGCAGATTCGTCAACCGGTGCCAAAGTTATTCCAAATAGAATTTTGAGATTTTGCATTGAAAAAAATCCTAACTATAACTACTTACTGGCGACCGCCAGTAGGTAATATATATATATATATATTCACTGAAAAAACCATAGGTTTCACACCAGTTATAGTTAGGAATTAGCATTTAAAAAACCTATTAAATTCACTGACAAAACCATAGATTTCACACCATTTATAGTTAGCTGGAAATTTTACTGACATAAAACCATTGAAATTCCCACGTTATAGTTAGTTGGACTCACTATAACTTGCGCGCCTGTAATGCACTGCTGATGACGTCACATATTACATCACTCATGACATGGTCAGTGACATCACTCATGACATCACTGATGACACCATCCAGTGAATGTGTGTCTTTCTGAAAAATAAATTTGTTTTATATATGTATTTGTAAAGGTCGATGGAAGAATAAATGTTTAAATAAGTGTGTAAATGGATGTTTTTTAAAAAAAAAATTGGTTGGGTAACTGGCTTATTACGTGTATCTTAGTGAATACATATATTAGCGAGTATTGTTTAAATATTTAAATGTTTGTATCAGTGTTTCTCTTTGTGTATAAGTGGCTGCAGGGGTTGGTGACTGACTCACTGTTTGTATGTGTTTTGAAGACAGCATATGTGCAGGACTGTATGGGTGGATGAGTGTGTATATGTGTGTGTTAGTGAGTGAATGACTGTCTCACTAGTGTCTTCATTAGTAACGACATATGTTTTAATCTAGTATATGTGAGTATTGATGTATATAAGTGAGTATAGTATATATAGTGAGAGATTGTAGGAGTTCCTGTTTAAATAAGTATGTGTTTCTATAAGTGATTGTTTAAGAGAGTAAGTATGGGTAAGTTTCCTTAGAAGTAAGGTGGTAGTGTGTGTATAAATGTATATGCAAATAAATGGATGTTCAATAGTTTATTTGCATGTGTGAGTATGTGTGTGAGTAACTTTTGGATGACTGCTGATGTGTAACAGGATGTATAGGTGTATCACTACATATGATGAGTGAGTATATATATGAGTGACTATATAGAACTGTTGGTGAATGAGTGGATGTGTATATAGATGGTGGAATTACTGAATTGGTTGTTGTTACTGGTTTGGGTATCTCCATTTTTTTGAAAATGTTTGTTTCTATTTTTGAATATGTGTTTCAAGCATTACATTACACTGAAATTAGGTCTGTCACTCTGTCACAAGGATGGTGTCATCAGTGATGTCATGAGTGATGTCACTGACCATGTCATGAGTGATGTAATATGTGACGTCATCAGCAGTGCATTACAGGCGCGCAAGTTATAGTGAGTCCAACTAACTATAACGTGGGAATTTCAATGGTTTTATGTCAGTAAAATTTCCAGCTAACTATAAATGGTGTGAAATCTATGGTTTTGTCAGTGAATTTAATAGGTTTTTTAAATGCTAATTCCTAACTATAACTGGTGTGAAACCTATGGTTTTTTCAGTGAATTTCAAAGGTTTTTTAAATGCTAATTCCTAACTATAACTGGTGTGAAACCTATGGTTTTTTCAGTGAATTTCAAAGGTTTTTTTAATGCTAATTCCTAACTATATAAGACCTGAAAGCCCACCAGGAATCTCCAGTATGCGCCAGGGGACTGCATTGCAGAGAGGTGTAATGAAGCCACAACCCTTTTTACACCTCTCTGCAACGCAGCCCCCGTGCATGTTTGAAGAGGGGGAACTAATTCCCCTTGCATACTGGGGGCCCCTGGGGGCCAATTAGCCCACCTGGAACCTCCAGTATGCGCCAGGGGCTGCATTGCAGAGGTGTAATGAGACTATGCCCCTTGTTACACCTCTCTGCAACGCAGCCCACTGCCGCGTTTGCAGAGGGGGAACTAATTCCCCTTGCATACTGGGGGTCCCTGGGGTCAACTGGTCCACCAGGAGCCTCCAGTATGCGCGAGGGAGCTGCATTGCAGAGAAGTGTAATGAGGCCACACCCTTGTTACACCTCTCTGCAATGCAGGCCACTGGCGCGTTTGTAGAGGGGGGACTAATTCCCCTTGCATACTGGGGGTCCCTGGATCATATATGCCCAAACACCGATCTTCCGAACGATTGTAAATTACTTTTCTTGAGAAACATTTGGATTTGGGTTATCATGTCCTATACTTTGGAATTTTTGAAAGACTGACTTTGAGGATGCTATAAATTACTCAAGTCTGCCCGAATTGTGTGGGTAAAATTGATACCTAGTCACTTTGAATAAGAATATACTTATGTCTCGTCTAACATTTGGAAGAAATATCTAGTTATATGACAACTGGATACCGACATAACTTGAAGGAAATAAGAACGCCCTGAAGAAGTTCTGTTGTACAGAACGAAACCTTTCGGCTGGCTGTGGTACATAAACTTAAGGAAAATAAAAGCATTTGAATATACACCAAGATTCAGCGCTTCAATAAGGACTCTAAGTGATATGATTTGATTGGACT
Source organism: Lissotriton vulgaris (assembly GCF_964263255.1). Taxonomy (NCBI): domain Eukaryota; kingdom Metazoa; phylum Chordata; class Amphibia; order Caudata; family Salamandridae; genus Lissotriton; species Lissotriton vulgaris. Next base: position 335,259,387 of record NC_141689.1, on the reverse strand, counting down.
CATTGTGAAAGTGGTGCTGTGCCAAACTTTGGAATATTCTCCACTACTCTCTACTACTTACTCTCTCCTACTCCACTACTCTCAAATACTCACTGTCTACTACTCATTCTCTACTACTCTACTACTCTCTCTCTACTACTCACTCCCTACTACTCGCTACTCACTACTCCCTACTACTCACTATCTACTACTCTCTACTACTCACTCTCTACTACTCTCTCTACTACTCACTCTTTACTACTCACTACTACTCTCTACTACTCACTCTCTACTTCTCACTCTCTACTACTGTCTACTACTCACTCTCTACTACTCTCTCTCTACTAGTCTCTACTACTCACTCTACTACTCACTCTCTACTACTCACTACTATTCTCTCTGCTACTCATTCTCTACTACTCTCTACTACTCACTCTCTACTACTCACTCTCTACTACTCACTCTTTACTACTCTCTACTACTCACTTTTTACTGCTCTCTACTACTCACTCTACTACTTACTCTCTACTACTGTCTACTACTCACTCTCTACTACTCACTCTCTACTACTCTCTACTACTCACTCTACTATTCACTCTACTACTCTCTACTACTCACTCTCTGCTACTCTCTCTACTGCTCTCTACTACTCTCTACTACTCACTCTCTACTCTCTATTACTCACTCTCTACTCTCTACCTCTCTACCTCTCTCTTCTTCTCTCTCTACTAATCTCTACCTCTCTACCGCTACCTCTCTACCTCTCTACCTCTACACCTCTACCTCTCTACCTCTCTCTACACGCACACATATACACATATATGCATATATATATATATGCATATGCATTTATATATATATGTATGTGTATGTATAAAAAAAAACAACAAAACATTTTTTTTTTAAACAGCTACTTTTAAAACTGTCATTCTTTTTCCCCATGGTACACTCCCCGGTACGCTTACCGGTGCGCGTACCGGTGCGCGTACCGGGCGCTCACCCCGCGAAAATCAAAATTTTTAGAAATTTTTTTTTTGCTCCGCGGGGCCCTTTTATGGCCCCCACATCAAACCTGGGGGTCAAGGGGGGTCTACTCTGCCCCCTTATGGTCATTTCCCTCTTTGTTTTGGCCACCTCTCGTGTCTCGATCCTACCGAGACACAAGATGGCGGCCGCTCCGGACTGTTTAGAATGTTTACAGACATCCCAGAGCCAATCAGCTTTCTGCGCGCAAGTCGCGGTAAGCGCCCGGTGCGCGTACCGGTGCGCGTACCGGAGCGCGGCTATAGATATATATATTTTTTTGAACCTTAATTACTCAAAATCCACTGGAGCACATATCTTGAGACATAGCAAAGGCACATCGGGCTACCAGTCCCTACAATTTTGCCAAGTTTGGTAGAAATCCATTCAGCCGTTCGGGCTAAAAGTGAAATCGACCGCCCTATGGAAATTAACATGGGGAAAACGCGTTTTGGGACCCCCCTTTTATCTCGGCCCCCGCTTGACGAATCCCCCCCAAACTTTCAGGGAAGGACCGGAACGCCGCGAGGCCATTTTGAGGAAATTTTCAGGCAGATTCGTCAACCGGCGCCAAAGTTATTCCAAATAGAATTTTCAGATTTAACATTGAAAAAAATCCTAACTATAACTACCTACTGGCGACCGCCAGTAGGTAATATATATATATATATATATATATATATATATATATATATATATATATATATATATATATATATATATATATATACATATACTTTATTCGGTTATCATTGACCATCAAAGTGTACACAGACAGAAACACAATAATAGCAAAGCATGTACTTTAAATATACAATAACAATCTGTATATACTTTGTTAGAAATGGGGGTCCCTAGTTGGTAAGGATTTGCACCTTTGTCCAAGTAGGGACTCTTCTTCCTAGTCAGGGTAAGTGGGGGATACACTTCTAAAATAACCCCTGCTCACTCCCTTGGTAGCTTGACATGAGCAGACAGGCTTATCTCAGAAGCAGTGTGTAAAGCATTTTTGAACAAATACAGTAATACAGTGAAAGCTCAACAAATGGACACCACACCAGTTTGGAAACAGAAGTAAAATTTATCTAAACCAAACAAGACCAAAATGACAAAAATCAGAATACAGTAAAAAAAGTATGACTTTCAAAAGGTAAAAATAGTTCTGTTCAAAGCAAATTGCAGCTGCAACACTTTTCACATAAAGTACCTTGGTATCACAAAATCAAAAGCAAGAACAGCCGCAGGGAAGATGATGCGTCGGTTCCTTACGCCCAGGAAAGGCGATGTATCGGTTCTGTACTCCAGAGGAAGTAATGCGTTGGTTCCTTACTGCCAAGTTGGGGTGGTGATGCGTCTATTCCTTACTGGAGGGGAGGTGATGCGTTGGTTTCTTACTGCGGCCCCAGTGTCCTTGGCGCCCCTTTACAATATGTGAGGATTGGGGATGTGTCGGTTCTTGATGCGGCGTTGGCAACATCACTTGCGTTGGTTTCTTCCGCCACGGTCCCACGATGTGTTGGTTCTTGAAGCCGCACAGCAGAGCCTGAGTCTGAATCAGTGCGGAGTTCTCGGCCTTCGTAGATCGGTGCACTCGATGTGGCGTGTGGCGATTTCTCAAGCCACGAGCAGGCTCTGCATCAGCTTCTTCCACGATGCATTGGAAACAGGTACGGATGAGTTGCGCTTCTTGAAGTTGCGTGACTTTTCCAGCTCCCAGCGGAAAACAGCCTCTAGAGGTCCAAAACAGCAGCAGGTCAGAACTTCCAGCAAGAAGGTTCAGGGGAGCTGGTGTTGAAGTCTTTGTGTCCCTAAGACTTCAGAACAGGAGGCAAGCGGTATTTCAAGAGCTTGGAGATCTTCCTCAACAGGGGACACAGCACACAGTAAAGTCCTTCTCCTTTCCTTTGCAGAATCAGCCACTGCAGGCCAACCCCAGACAGCACACAGCAAAGGGGCAGAACTCCTCCTCAGTTTCTCCAGCTCTTCTCATTGGCAAAGGTTCCTCTTGATTCCCAGAAGTTATCTAAAGTTCAGGGGTCTGGGCCCCACTCTTTATAGCACACATTCCTTTGTTCTCTGGTGGCAGACAAACTCTTTGCCCAGCCAAAACCAGTTCTGTCCTCTCTGGTGCAGCTCCCTGGCAGGAGGTGGGGACAGCATTGTGTAAGGCAGACCAGGCCTATTCAGGTGCAAAGAAATCTCTGCCCCCTAACTCTAAATGCAGCCCAGGTCTATTCAGCCCAGCCCTGACTCATTCAGGAAAGGCAGGCCACACATCACCCCTCTTCCCCCGGTTGCTGTCTGAGAGAATACACATCCCCAGCACCTGTCACTCCAAAGCCAGACAGTCAATCAAAAAACCAGCAGAGGCACACAGGATGGCTAACCTAGAAATTATCCTTTTTCTAAAGGTGGTATTTTCAAACACAATATAAAACTCATCTTTCCTAAAAGATGCATTTTTATATTCTGAGTTCAGGCATACAAAACTCCATCTTTTTACCTTGTCCCAATGGGAATTTATATTTATTATATGGCATAAATAAACTCCCATTCTGTCCTATTGGACAGATAGCCTTTCAATAGCGAAAAACAAAATACACTGTATTTCACTATCAGGACATATCACACACCTCAGAACATGTCCTACCTTTCACATGCACTGAACTCTGCCCATGGGGCTACCTTGGGCCTACCGTAGGGGTGTCATACTTGTATGAAAAGGGAAGGTTAGGGTCTGGCAAGTGGGTGCACTTGCTAGGTCGACATGGCAGTACCAAACTGCGCAGGTCTGAGTTACATTTACATACATGCTCATGTGGGTGGCACAATCAGTGCTGCAGGCCCACTAGCAGCATTTTTTTTGTTTTTTGTAAGACCTTTATTATGGCATACGATGAATACAAAGTCAGGAGCCTACAACCCGGAGGCCGGCTGCGGAAATTCAAGCAGTGCAGTGAGAAAAAAAAAAATGATTGTACAAAGCCGTGTTGCCGACAACACAGGGTCCGGCGGCGTTACGCATGGAACTTAGGGCTTGTTTTGTAATTTTTGTCAAGTGCAACAACAGAACATAAATTAACAAAGAACAAACCAAAGTAAGAGACCATCATGCACTACCAGTCTAAAATAGGAGTGTCGAATGCTTCACGGCATACCTTCGTGCACAGACCCAGTGGAGCCCGAGTCACCGCACCTCACATTCAACCATTCAGAACACCATCACATTTTAATCTTCAGTGGCCGCTTCTAGGGTACGCATATATTCAGTGAAGTATATCCAGAAATCTTTCGGCCTGGATCTCATTGGTAACTCTTCCTCATATGTCAGGAGTTTATCCTTACAGCTGGACACATCCTGTAACCATTTGGTTATAGTAGGTACTTTAGTACTGTGCCAGCATTGGGAGATTTGCCTCTTGGCAAGCAACAAAGACATAGCACAGAATTTACTTTGGTGGATTTGAGCTGCGGTACAACTCCCAATAAACATACAGTAATCGTACATGTCAGATCGACTCCATTCATGGCCGAGATTGTGTCGGTGACTTTGATCCAGTATTCATGGATTCTATAGCAGGTCCAGGCTAAATGCGTGAAGTCCGCTCCCTCCATCCTACAACGTTTACACCTGTCATCGTCTTGTAAACCATATTTCTGCATTTGTGCGGGCGTGTAATATGCCTGATGTAGGAACTTGTAATGAATCAACCTGAGATTACCATTGGGAGTGAGAATTTGTGTCAACGCGCAGGCCTGCTGCCATTCTTCCTCTGTTAATGGCTCCGGTAGTACCGAGTCCCACCTGGCTTTGGCTTTGTCTGTGGTGTGATGTGTTTCCGCCTGTGCAACGGTGTATAGTCGCGACACCAAGTGTGATAAGTCCTGCGTTGTGATTATTAACTGTAAAGTGTGAAGACTCTCTGGTTCGTCTGGAAAGCAAGGATACAGTTCCATCAGGGCCCGTTTCAGCCTGTAGTGTGTAAAGTTGAATAGTGGTGATTTATTTTGGATATATGTCAGATCGGCGAGTTCTATAAATTTCCCGTCCTTAAACAGATCGCCCATACGTGTCAATCCCACCTGTTGCAAAAGTGACATTCCCACCTTCTCTCCCGTGACCGACAGAGCATGATGATCTCGTAGGGGAATGTCTGGAGCATATAAAGGGGTCTTGTGTGCTAGGTGGCCAAGTGCTCTCCATGCTTTCACTGTAGTGTCTATTGTATTGATGTCCTGAGCATGTAGGGGCTGTCTCTTGCGTGACATAATAGCTACTAACGGGATGGGGCTCGCATCCCCCTCCTCTATTGCCGCGTGTGTGAGGTATGGTACAGCGTGAAGCCAGTAAGCTGCATATTGAGCCTGTGCGCATAAGTAATATAATTTAAAGTCCGGTACCCCCAATCCACCTCGGGCGCACGGTAATGTCAAGGTTTGGAGATCTATCCACGCCTGCTTGCCCGCCCAGATGAGTTGTATAATGAGTGCTTTTATTCGGCGGAACACTTCGCCCGGGGGAGTGATTGGAATATTAATAAACAGATATAACAATTTGGGTAAGATGTTCATTTTTATTATCGCAACGCGATCTGCGAGGGACAACGGCAGCTGAATCCAGCGCTTCACTTTGTCTTCTAATTTGGATATGATGTAGCCATAATTCGCACGGATAACCACTTCTGGGTCTCTGTGATACATCACCCCCAGATACCTAATCGGTTCGGATTGCCACTCTAATGGGCACTCGATGTGCATGGGGGATGTCGTGTCCGTGAGAGGGATAATGTATGATTTGGACCAGTTAATGGCTAGGCCTGAGGGACCCCTGAACTTGATGTATTCCCTCAGGAGCTGGTTTAAGTGAACTTCCGGGTCGCGCACATAGAGCAACATATCATCTCGGTACAGAGATATGTGTAGTGGTCTGGAAGGGAATTGTAGTGCGGATGATTTGTGATTTTGGCGGATCAAGCAGGCTAAAGGTTCGAGGGCTAAGGCGAATTGGAGGGGCGATAGAGGGCATCCCTGCCTAGTGCCCCGCTCAATGACAAAACTCTCAGGCAGGTACCCATTGATTCGGACCCTGGCACATGGTTTGGTGTAAATTAGAGTTATCCATTGGACAAATCTTTTGGGGAATCCCATGCGGTGTAGGATAGCAATCAAGTAGCTCCATTCGATAGAATCGAACGCCTTGGCAGCGTCCAGCATTACCGCAATCGCTTTCGTGTGGGGTTGAAGGTAATGGGACAGGGCAAATAGGGTTCTGGTGTTGTGGGATGTGGATCTAGTAGGTATAAACCCCGCCTGGTCGGGTAGTACTAGATTGGCCATCAGTGGCGAGTATTTTGGCGTCTACATTGATCATCGACAGAGGTCTGTAGGAATCGCAGTAGTCCGGGTCCTTAAAAGGTTTCAGAAGGGCGATCACCACAGCTTCCTTGAGTGTCGGAGGTAGTTCTTCCTGGTCAAATGCGGCCCGTACATCTCGGCCAAGTATGGAGCCAGTGTGTCAACGTAATGTTTATAGAATTCATTCGTGAACCCGTCAGGGCCTGGCGCTTTCCCATTCGGTAATGATTTAATCACTTCCGTGACTTCCTCAACCGTTATGGGTGCGGCTAAATATTCTCTTTGACCATCTGAAAGCCAAGCTATCGCCACATCTCTCAAGTAGCTTTCAATTTCTTCGGTCGCCGCAATTGGGTGGGATCTATATAGCGCCCCGTACGTGTCGACAAAACATTTCAGAATGTCAGTGGGTTGTGTATGGAGCGTCCCATCGTCTGATTTAACAGGTAAAATGGCTGTGTGACTCCTGCCTTCGCATATTTTTGCAGCTAGCACCCGTCACGGACGACCCCCTCACCATAGGCCCTAGCTGAATATTTCTTGTCTAAATATTTTATCTCATCATCGACCAGTGTTTGATGTTCCGTTTGTGCCTGTCTCAGCCTGCCGAGAATCGTAACATCGTGTGTGACCTCAAAAGCTTGTTCCATTTCTCTCATGCGTTTTTCACAAGTACGTATTTGCTGCCGAAGATCCCGTAGTATGCCCACCGTGGTGCTCATACATACACCGCGTAGCGTCGCCTTGAAGGCTTCCCACAGGAGACATGGGTCCTCAACTACTGGCTCATTTATCTGAAAGTAGTCTCTAATCGCCGTGTTGATGGTGTCGGCATAGAGTAAATCAGTTAGGGCGCGTGAATTGAACCGCCATTGGAAAGGGGGTGGAGTGTAGTTTGGTATGGTGAGCTTACATAGCACAGGGTTATGGTCTGAGAGTGTCCTTGGGAGGACCTGTAGGTCTTGCGTCCATAGTGTGATGTTATCCGTGCCCAGCCAGTAGTCCAGGCGTGACCAACTATTGTGAATAGCGGATATATGTGTGCCCGGTGAGTTAGGGTGTTTGTGTCTCCAGAGATCCGTTAACGATATGTCCTGTAGCATGTGGAGAAGTTTGGTTCTAGCCTGTTTGTGTGGTTCAATGGATTGGGTGGAGCGATCTATATCGTCAGCCAATGTCACATTCCAGTCCCCGCCGCATATGATGTGTGTGTCTTTCAACTGCTGTAGATGCCCCCATAGTTCTTGAAAGAACCCCGGTGTATCCACATTCGGGCCGTAAACATTAAGAATTGTTATTTTACGCCCGCGTAGAAGACCCGTTACAATAACGTATCTGCCATTGGAGTCCTGGATTACCTTGTGTGTAGTAAAGTTTAGACCCTTACGCATCAGCGTCATCACCCCTCTAGAGTAGGAGGAGTATGTAGCAGAGTGCACCGTTTCAGCCCAGCGTGTACCCATGGATAGATGTGTGTTGGGTGCGATGTGTGTCTCCTGCAGTAAGGCGATGTCTATGTTGCATCTTGTGAGATAGGCGAACACCTGTCTAATTTTCTTTGGTCTCGCCAGGCCCCTGACATTCCACGTGAGGAGATTCACAGAATTACTTCGTGTAATATGCACTCTCTGTGTCATTGATGAGGTAGAGGCGATAACTCACAGCTATGTGTATCACAATGCGGTAGCTCATAGGTATCCATGTTCTCGTGTGCCGCATCACCAAATCAGAAGTGACATGTTCTATATAAGTGTGTTCCAGATGGGCACTCCATTGTTGCCTTGCATTCATACATATAGTACATTTCGAATGAGATGGTCTCATAACAGTAACAAAACCCCAGTCCTTCCCACCCCCACCCACTCCAGCAACCCAACCCTGCCGAAGCCATTTACCCTTGCAACAATCCCCTTTGAACCTAGAAAGAACCGTGGCTCCTTCCATTGAAACCAACTGATTTGGGGAACACCCTTAAGGAGGTCCGCTTGGGGCACAACTCGACATCCATCCAGGTGGATGTGGACGACTCTAATACCGTTATGGATGTACAAGAGCGAAGTGACCTTATGACCCATGTCCTCACAAAATTGGACTGTGACCTCGGGAGTCGTGCCTCCGGCCCCTCCCCCCTGTCAACCCACGCAACCCCCCACAGCAACTGTTGGTACATGAGGGTAGGCGGGACACCCTATCTGGTTCCGCATCACATTGCAAAAATCCCTTGACCCTGGCTGCGCCACCAGCAGCGCGATCCACACTTCCACCATCGACAAGGCCACTACCCAGATTATTAAGTAACTGTAACAGACCCTGGGGCCATGCAGTGTACACCGGTAGCGTCTGGCAGCGCCCCACGGGCCCAGCATAATGCGAAAAAGTGAACAGCCTGCACCATTTAAAGACGTGCAACACATCCGTCCCCAACCTCGTGAGTGACATATAACATTTTGGGTTTGTCTCTGTAACATTACCCATCCCAGCTCCCATGTTCCTTGTAGACAGTGTCATGAGAACAGTACGCTGGGAGAGGATGGAGTTATATTATGACCATGCATGTTCATACCAAGTCAGTGTAGCCCTCGTGTCTCTCAGTGGAGGTGGTGTCATATCGTTAAAGCCCCTCAGCAAAGTGTATCTGTGGGAAGGCAACAGCCGCACACCCCCACGTGTCAGGCCAGGTGCTGGGGACAAGAATGCACCTCACAGAACGATACAAAAGGTAAGTCTTACCGCCATCCAACTTTGCTCATGCGTTCGGAATCCGCCTGCGACTCTTAGTCTGAGTCCGCGTGCTGCTCTTCTCGTGCTTTAGACTTCGCTTGTTTGGTTACTTTCTTTATAAACTCCTGAGCTGCCTTCGGGCTAGGCAGGATAACTGCCTTACCTTCCCACTTCACGCGAAGTCGGGCCGGATATAGCATAGAGTATTCCAGTTGGAGCTCTCTGAGCTTGGCTTTCGCGGTAGCAAACTCCTTCCTGGCCTGCTGAACAGCGACTGTGTGGTCCGGATAAAATTCCAGCTTGTTGCCTTGATGGGTGATGGGTCCCTTCTCCTGCGCGAGCCTGAGGATGGTGTCTCTGTCTCGATAAATAAAAATTCTCGCCACGATGGGACGTGGCGCGGCACCCGGTGGAGGACGTGGCGCCAGGGATCTATGCGCCCTCTCGACTATGAAGACGGAGGATAGAGCCTCTGCGCTAAACAGTTCTGTACACAGTTGTTCTACATACAGCTCCATGCGTCCCGTGTTGGTCGATTCCGGAACGCCCGTGATTCGCACATTATAATGTCTCAAGCGCGCTTCCAACTCTTCCTCCTTCCCACGGATGACTTCCATAACCCGCTCCATGCCGCCACACTTGGTAGCGGTGGTTCGTGACTCATCTTCCACTTCCGAGATTCTGGTCTCTGCTGCATCTAGTCGCTCGCCATGTTTTTCAATCTTGTCCGACATGCCATCCATTCTACACGTTAGGTGATCTAACTTCCCGTTGATGTCCTGTAGATTGGATTGAATGGCCAGGAGTATTTTCTCCATGTTGTTGTTGGGCGCCACCTTGGGCGATCCACCACCCTCCGCCATTTGGTACGAGTTTTTTTAGGGTTTTTTTTCGCTTCGAAATTTATCTTTTGTTGTTGTTTGTCTGGCTGCACCATCATCCCCTGCGCAGCGTTCTGTATTTTTGCAGTCTGCAGGGTGGCCCTTGTTGACCTAGTGGACGTCGCCGTTGTGATGGCTGGAACGGTGAGCAGCCAAAACCGGTGCAAGGCCACACTATTATTCTGAGTTTTTATTCACAAGGGTGGTCCGTTCCCCTCCCCCGACTGCCTGTCGTTAATGCAAGGTGCTGTGAGGTGCCGGAGGTGCCAGGGCAGCAGTGTCGGGCAGGGTCCTGGAAGCACTATGTTGCAGACTGTGAACACGCTGTAAGGTTAGCTCGAACCTCGGGCCCGGGCCGTCTCTTGATGGGGATATCGCGGTAGCGGTGAGGCAATCACAGTCACTCAGTGGCCCTTCCTGGTCGGGCCCCCAGCATGCAGCCCGTGTTCAACGTTTCAGGCAAGGTCATGTTGATTGAAAAGGAGGCATCAGCCACCATCCACGGTCCGCAGGAGCATTCACGGCCCGGGAGCCCCGCTGTACTGCCTTACCGGCTCATCAACGGTGATTGCGCCATGCGATTCCACCAGTATGCGAGTCTCCGCTTGACCAGACCCGATCAGTTAGACCGGTGACAGTATCCCCGCATAGGAGCCCCCTGACGTGTCCCTTCTCGTCGTCGTTATGGCATGCTTCATGGATCAGGTCTCCCGGCCGTGGACCCCGCCATCGATCCTCACCGCTCATTAGTGTCCCAGCCAGCTCCCATCTACGAGCTCCGTGCACGCTGGATGAGCCCTCACACACTGGGCGCCGCCATCTTGCTCCAGCCGGGCTGCGGACGGCGCAGTGAAACGGCAGCCTCCAAGGCAACACAAGGGCACCGCCTGGAGCCGCCTGGGCATTCGGGATGTCAGCAACGCCCACAGGTCTTTCAGGGTCCGCGGTAGAGCCCGCAACGTTTGTTGAAGTCCACTTACTGGCATACGTGGGAGAGGAGTTCACAAAGCCCCACAGTGGCCGCCATTTTGTCCGTCGCTCCGCATCGGAACAAAGAAATAGCGATTTCTTCTTGACTTGGGAGCATAATCCACCGCCTTAGATCCAGAAAGTTGTGCTTCACATTCCGACGTTAGGTTCCGCTATTTGTTGGCAGGTTCGGCCGCTTATTACTGGTTTACATGCGGTCCGGTGTCGGTCGTCCGGCGGAGCTGCGGTTTCACCCAGCCATTCCGCTGTGCGCCCCCTAGCGCCTCCCACTAGCAGCATTTGATTTACAGGTCCTGGGTACACAGTGCACTGTACTAGGGACTTACCAATGAATCAAATATGCCAATCATGGAATCCCCAATCCATCAACACAATTGATAGGGAGAGCCTGGTAAAGTGCCCAGAGTCATGAAACCAAGAAAAACAGGGTCCAAGACAGGAGGCCAAAAAGCAAAAAGTCTGGGGATAAACCCCTTGGTAAAGCCAGGTCTAACATACTTCATCCAACTTCGGAGTTAGAATGTATATGAAATAATAATAATCCTGTTGTTTTATAATAAAATCAAGTACAAGCATGTCATCGGTTCCCTAAAATAAAAATACATCCACAGCAGCATCATAGCAATTCTCAAAACAACATTATCGCAGAGGCAGCATGGAGAAAATCAGTACAAATAACTCCACATAGGAGACAGTGCATAATGCGACCAGCAGTCATGTGCAAAAGGGCAAACATTTTACAGTTATGGTTTCCCAATAAAATCTCCCAATATAAATATATTATAGAAAGAAATCCTAAATAACCTTGAAAAAAAATTACACAAATAATTTAAAAAAGGTATTTATAAATACTTATACAAAGGGCGCACGCATTAAGTGGCGGCCTTTAAGATTTTGTTCCTCTTGTACCAGATTGCCTGTAAGAACCTGCTCACTGCAAATACTACTTTTAGAGTAGTATCACTAAAAGCTACCAAGTGTCTGTATGTTCCCATGTCACAGCAAATTGGCAGAATCCATTTATGGCGGGAATTATAGTACTCAGGGCTGAAAAACATTATATGAAACTCATTCTCATCATTCAAACAACATGCTGGGCAAATAGTAGAATCTTGTTCCAAGAGCCATTTATAAGTAAAAGATCTTAAAGGGAGGGTCCCATGGCAAAATCGTTTATACAAGCTTCTAGCTAAAGGAAAGGATATTAAATCTAAAAATGGCTCGAAGTCTGGAAAAGGCTTGAAATCTAAAAACAAGTTGGTCAAAGAACCATTTGAGCTAGTTGTTATGAATTGATCATTTATATGGGCCCAATAGCGAGTCCATCATTTGTTGCAGATACCCAATTGCGAGTCTTCAAGGTCCTAAGGTCTTCTTTGCAAATTAAAGTTGGCTCGTCCCATTTGCTCTGTATACCCCATTTCCCCAGCTAAGCACAAACTAATTTAACTCAAGGAAGAGTCCTAGCTCTTAGGGCTTTTAGTAAATCTATGAGTGAACCTTTATAAACTCCTAACTCTGGTGTAGCCCAAAGGCGGACCCAGTACACTAACATTTATAAAACAGCTAGGTCAGCAATTCTTTTCAAACCTTCATCAAAATATAATGGGGTAAGGGATGACCTGGATGGAACGGAAAGCAGCTTCCTAATAAAATAGTTTTCAGCTATTGTTAGTAAGTGAGTGTCAACACAATCCCCTGATCTCGGCGCCATGAAGCACCACACCCTGAGCTTTAGCTCGATAAATTTCCAGGGCTGTTGAGACTACACGCGATGATGTGTGCTTATAAAATCTAATAATAGCATTAGATCTATGCTCTATTACTAGAGTACTCTTATTCAGTTGACTTGTCCACCTGTAATTATTCATAAGTCTAACACCTAAATGCTCAAAGTTGTGTACCCTTTCTAAAATCTCGTTGCCAACATGAACAATGGAACTTTTCCTCATAAACTTTCCAAGCACCATAATTTGGAGCCCTATAGGTGTCTTGCCAATAAGAAAGGAATTGTCGGTGAAAAGAATTGGTATCTTTCTGTAATTCAAAACAGGGGAATCATTTCTGTATTGTTCCAGAGCATCTCCAACATCATTGATATATAAAGAGAGCAGCAATGGTGCAAGAACACAGCCCTGACGCACACCACGCTTAATGGAAATGCCGTTAGTCAATTCTCCATTTGGGCCCTAATGGACTTGAGCATAGTCTTTTTCATGTAATTTACTAATAAGGTGGACAAGATTACTTGGGACCCCATATTTATCAAAACTGGCCATAAGTTTGAACGTGGCATAAGATCGAGCGCGGCTCTTAAATCTACAAAAGCCACATAAAGCTTTTGATTTTGTATTAAAACATATTTCCAGTATAAAATTGTGAACCTAAAAATATGATCAATTGTACTAACATTTGCTCTAAAACCTGCCTGGAGAGGGGGCAGAATTTTGTTTGTATCAGCCCAGTCATGAAGTTTCTCTAAAATGTGTTTTGCCCTTTCTATATATTGTTATGATTTCTGCCTCGCGCCAGGAATCTGTCACTTTACCCCCAGTGGCTATTGCATTTAATAATACGTTTAAATAAATTGTCCATATCTGGGGCTCTGTTTTATATAAATCTCCAGGAATTTTATCTGGACCTGGAGCCTTAGCAAGCTTTAAGGAATCAATGGCTCTATTTGTATCATCAAGGCTAAAGACAGCAGGGGCAGTAGCTTCTGTAAAATTTGGGATATCTGGTTTTGCAAACGCGTCTAAGGTGCTACTACTCCATAGACCATAACAATCTTCTGCAGCATAAAGGGTAGAAAGGTGCACTGCCCATTTATCAGGCAAGATGTTATAATGATGAGATTTAGCTTCATCAGACTTGGTTAGAGCCACTAGACGCCAGAACAACCTAGGGGTCATTTCCGATTCGAGAAAAAAAACATCTGTACGATTTTCATACGGAGCAATCGCCATACGATTCGTACCCGCCCGTCCGATTCGCGTTGTACGATCCGTATTCCGTCAATCCGTCTGAATCGTCGCGATCCGTACGTATTGCAAGGCTGAAACAGTGAACTGTACGACTCGTACACATGCCGTACGACCCGACAAGGACGATCAGGACCGGGGTATGAGGACGCGATTCGTACAGTCCACGTCAGGTAAGGGCGATTCGTACGGAAAAGCACACAATCACTTACACACCGTACGGTGCGTACACCCCATGATCGCAGTGGTACGGTGTGTACCCCTGCAATCATGAGGTGTACGCACCGTACCCCACGATTGCAGTGTGTACGCACTTTACACATAGCGAACATGGGGTACGGTGCGTACACCCCGTGATCGCAGGGGTACGCACCCTACCCCTGCGATCATGGGGTGTACGCACCGTACCCGGGGGGGCGTTCCGTAGCTGTTTTGAGCGAACTCTGCTTTTACGGCTGTTTTCAGCTCCCGTAGAAAAAGGGTCGTACGGTGCGTACCCCCACACGAATCGTACTTGCCGGGTCGAAAAAAGCAGCCGCGAACCGTACAGATGTCGCGTACAGCGGGTTCCGAGGGAGATTCGTGTGGAGATTTGAGTCGTACGGTCTTCGTACGATTCGTACAGAGTCCTGCTCCTGGTACCAATCGTACTTCGCCGTACGTACGGGGGACATTGCAGGGTACGATTTGTACGGGAAAAACGCTCCGAACAGCTATTCGGAGCGGTTTTTCCCGAATCGGAATCAACCCCCTACTATCATTAGTTTTATTAGCAGCTGACAGATCTTGCCAGAGTTTTTCATTCCAGTTCCTTTTTGTCTTGTTCAAAAGTGACTTATAAATGCATCTTGCTTTGCTTACTTTGGTCAAATCAGTGGTGGCCGGCACAGGTAAGCTCGGTGTGCAGGAGCAGGGTGCGACAGGGTGGTAGCCGCCAGACGCCGGAATAGGTTTTATCTATTTATTTAATTATATCTATCCATTGTCCGTCGACTTCCCCCCACTCCAACCCCGCCCTGCCCCACCCCACTGCCCCAACGCATTTACCTGTGCCGGCCGCTGCTGGGTCTGATCACTATCTAAAATAGCCAATCTTAATGAATTCTTAGCTGATATACATACCTGATCAAACCACTTTGTCTCCTTAGAAGACTTGGATTTCGCATGAAATACATCCTTATAAAAAACCTTTTGCAGCTTCCCAAACAGCTGATTATGTACACTTAATATAGGAATTTCTACTTCGTTAAATTCCAAACATTCCGCCAAATATTTAACAGAAAGACTTTAAATCTGTGTATCTAATTTTAGATTAGACATAACATTTGGCCAAGTAACATAACAGGGATTTTTGGTTACAAGAGGGGCTGGTACTAGAGTAGTGCAAATATTATTTTTTTGTGTTAGACCTGACATCATTGTCGTGAGTCTCCTTTCCATTTTTGACGGATTGCCTCCTCTGTTGAAATATGTATTTGCTGGATTTATGCTTTGGGCACTGTGCCACTGCTAATCAGTGCCACCGTGCAAGTGCTCCACATGTTAAATTGATATACTAAATGGATTCCATGATTGGGTTATTTGATTTATCTGTCAGCCCCTAGTACAGTGCACCATGTGTGCCCAGGGCTTGTAAATCAAATGCTGCTGGTGGGCTTGCAGCACTGGTTGTGCCACCCACAGAAGCTGCTTGTAACGTGTGTCTCAGGCCTGCCATTGCAAGGCCTTCGTGCAGTCTAGCACTGCCATGTTGACCTGGCCAAGTGCACCCACTTGCCAGTCCCTAAACCTTTCCTTTGCTTCATGTTAGACACCCCTATGGTAGGCCCAAGGGCAGACTGCGTTGTAAGTATAAGGTAGGACATGCCCTGATGTATGTAGCATGTTCTAATAGTGAATTACAGCCATTTCACTATTGAAGGGTACCTGTTCCTATAGGCCAGAATGGGCAGTTAAGATTGTTAACTCCTTATAATCCTAACTGACTCAGGAAACATGGTAGCAATTCGAATTTAGTATGCCTGAACTCCTCAGAATAATAAAATACATCTTTTAGTGAAGTTTATTTTAATATTCTGTGTTTGCAAATACCACTTTTAGAAAGCAGGTAATGCTTGCCTAACCATTTGGGCCTGCCTCTGCTGGGTTCTGTATTCCTTGTCTGGGTTTGTGAGTGACAGGGCTGGGGAATTCCAGGAGACAGGCTGGGACAGCCCAGTGGTGAATAGGGAGATCAGCATCTAGATGGGAGGGAGGAGTTGTACCTGAGACCTGAATAGGACTGGGCCTTCCCTCTACAATGCTGGCTCCACCCTCTGTGGCTTGTCTGATGTCTCTGCCCTGCACTGTGAAAGGAGAGGAGGAAGCATGTCAACAGAGTTCTCCAGAGCTGCATCTTCCCGCACCCTGTGCTGGCTCCACCTCCTGTGGGGCGGCTGATGGCTCTGCCTTCAGAGAACAAAGGAAGTTTGGTGTATAAATATGGGGACCCTGATCCCAAGAAATTAGATCACTTCTGGAACAAGAAACCTTTCTGCCAAGGAGAAGAGCCAAGGAAGCTGCAGGAGTTTGGACTGCCTCTCTGCCAGTGTGCTGTTTGCTGGGTTGGCCTGCAGTGGTTGCTTCATTGCCAAGGGAAAGGAGAAGGAACTTTGTAAGGACTTTCATCAACAGAATATTCTCCAAGGGCTTGAACTGTGCTTGCCTCTTGCTGAAGTCTCAGAGACAAAAGACTTCACCTCCAGCTCCCTCCTGAATTTCCTTGCTGGGAATTCTGACTCAAATCACTTGCGTGCCGCTGGGAGCTGGAAGCGCGACGCATCGAGAAGAAGCATGTTGCCGCCGCAGCTGAAATCATCGCAACGCCAGAGAAGCAAGCCTTCGCCGCATCTCCCTGGAAGCGTGTGTTCATCGCAGCTGCTTGCTGTCGCATCACCGGAGAAGCGTGACGCCACTGAGAGAGTCACCATCACATCACTGGAGAAGCGCGTCGCAGGGCCTATCGCGGCTCCAAAGTACAGAGTCGTCGCAAGGCTGCCAGGGCGTCATTGCATCGTCATCGCATCGCCGCATCAAGGGCGCTATCTTCTCGCATCGCAACCGGATCGTCGCATTGAATCAAGGCGCCATCTTGCGCACCGCAACGGGCCCGCAGGCCGAGAATCTACGCATCACCTCCGCACCGGTAAGGCTCACAACGAGTCCCCTACTCTGCGCAAGCATTGAGGAAGGACGCAACCGTTCCCCCCGGTCATGGAACCGACGCATCTCCACTTTTGCGAGACTTTTGTTCACTTTGCGTTACGTATCCAGGTACTTTGTTGAGAACTTTGTCGCATTTACCATCAACTTGAACTAAGAGACTTTAATCATCTTTTAAGTAATCTTATGTGTAGTATTGTGGTTTTTTGTTGTTTGTGGTCTTGTGTTTAAGTCTATATAAAGAATACTTATTTTTGTAAAACCTGTGTTGTGTCCATCTGTAGTGTTATCACTGTATTACTGTGTATATATTCACAAATGCTTAACACACTGCCTCTGAGATAAGCCTGTCTGCTCGTGCCAAGCTAACAAGGGGGTGAGCAGGGGTTATTAAGGAGTGTAACCCCCTTATGCTGATTTAGAAGTAAGGGTCCCTATTTGGACATAGGTGATAGCCATTGCCAACTAGAGACCCCCAGATCTAACATTGGTGGTCAGCGGTGAAGATTTGTACTTTGCATTTGTGTTTCATATACAGTGATTGGTGTACACTACTAGTGAGTGCAGACCAAATGCGACCACATACTTTTTTTAGAATCCTATTTCCTTGGACTGTTCGTTTTTCCTGAAAACTCCCAATGTTTGCTACCATGAGTAAACCAACATCTGTTGCATCTATGGATCTTGATTTTGAAGAAGAGAGGTTGGAAACCTACACTGTGAAACAGCTCAAGTATCACTGCAGGAAATTGAAAGTTGCTACACCAGGCATTTCTAAAAAGGAAGACTACCAAAAGGTGCTGAGGGCCTGGGTAGAAGCAAGAAATGCCCCATATCTTGTGGTGGAGCCTGTGGGGGATGCAAATGGGCAAATTGATAGGCCAGAGTTTCAAGCCAAGGGTGGGGTGCCGTCCCCGCCTGGCAGCAGCATCTCTTCCAAAGACCTGTCCCCAAAGAGTTGGAAGACAGGGAGAGAAATAGGACACACACGCTGGAGATGGCTAAGCTTAAGATGGAGAGTCAGAGGGAAACCGAGGATAACAGGCTGTCTTTGGAAAGGGAGAGAATGAGAATGGAGCATGAGACAATGTTGAGGGAGTTAGAGAACAAGACCAATGGCTTAGAAATCAATTCCTCTGGTGGCAGCGCACCATTTGTGCCTTCAGAAGGCAGGGTGCATATTCCCAAGGATGTCATCAAGGATTTTAACAAAGGTGAAGATATTGGTCAGTGGTTTGCAGCCTATGAGATAGCAATGTTGGCCCACCGGGTCCCTGAGAAGGATTGGGGAGCAGGGTTGTGGGGCCGCTTTCTGACTGAGGGGAGAGATACTTTGTTAGACCTACCCAGTGAGCATAGGATGTCTTACCACCACATGAAGGAAGCACTGATGACAAGGTAGGGGTTAACTCCAGAGCTCTATAGACAGAGCTTCAGGAACTGTAAGAAACTGGAGGGAAACATGTGGGTAGAATATGTGTCTTTCTTTTGCAGAGCTATGGATGGTTGGGTGAGGGGTAGCAATGTTGATAATTTTCAAGCGCTCTATGATTTGATTGCTAGGGAGCACTTGTCTGCTAATTGTTTTCCAGAGCTATGCCAGCACCTTATTGATTGCAAGTTGACTAATCCTAGAAAGCTTGCTGAGGATGTGGGCCGCTGGGTCAGTACCAGGGTCCACAAGGGTCTTGTGGGAGACTCCGCCAAGGGTGGGCAGGGTCCCCTAGAGGAAGAGGGGGGGGACAAGGGTAAACAGAGGGAGTTCCACAAAGGTCCCCAAAGTAATTCCCAAAGGAACCAAGGTAAGGGTTCCCAACCTCCCCCTGAAAAGAAGTCAGGACCCCGACAGGTAACAGGGGGTCTGTTACCTGCTTCCAGTGTAAGCAGGTGGGACACCGTTGATATGATCCCCAGTGTCCTCATAAAGTCAGATGGCCAGTGTAGCCCTGTGTGGGGAAGAAATGGGTGCCCAAGGTGTGTGGGTCCCGCAGAAATGCCCCTTGTTTCATTAGGAGACTTTGAGATAGTCCCTAAAACTCAGCTGCCTGAGAACACTAAAAAATACAGGCAGTGGGTGACCATCAATGGCCATAGAGTGGAGGCTCTCAGAGACACAGGAGCAAGCGTGACAGCTGTCAAGTGTCACGGTCTCTGAAAAGCAGGTAGTCCCCAATGCATTCTTCCCAGTTGTTGCCGCTGACAACACAGAGAGCCATTGCAAAGTGGCTCAAGTTCCCTTTGAGTGGGGGGGTCTCTTGTACTCTTCAAGTAGCTGTGAGGCCATCCATGCCTGTTGATTGTCTGTTAGGCAATGATTTAGAAAGCTCCCAGGGACCTGCCTTAAGCGCCTTGAGACCCTAACAGGTGAGTAGCGCCCTATACAAATTCTGTTGATTGATTGATTGATTGATTTAGAGATGTTGGGTCTGCCTGGGTGGGCATGTATGACCACTCGGTGTATGGCAGCTAAGGGTGTTTAAGAGGCCCTGGAGCCTGAAAGTATGGCCCAGGGACCTGCTTAAAGAGAAGAGGTAGGGTGTGTGGGAAACCTGCCCCCATTGGTCCCACGGTCCAGGAGGAGGCAGACCTTGAGGGGGATGCCCTGGAGCCTACAGGGGAGCAAGTTTCTGAACTGGGAACCTTCCTGAGCTGACCCATTGGCAGCAAGAAGGGGGTCCCTCCAGGGAGGAATTTTGTGAAGAGCAGCCGAAGTGCCCTTCTCTTGTGGGTTTGAGACAACAGGCCACAAACCAGGCAGCAGGTGATCACTCTGGATAGCATTGGATCTACTGGGAGAAGGGCCTCCTGTATAGCGAGCCTAAGGTTGCTGAGCCTGGGCCAGCCTGTGTGCTGGTGGTACCCCTGCGCCTCAGGGCCTTCCTACTGGGTTTGACTCATGATGTTCCTTTAGCTGGTCATCTGGGGCAGAATAAGACCTTTGAAAGGCTTGTCTCCCACTTTTATTGGCCCCAGATACGAAAGAGTTCAGATACTCATTGAAGGACTTGTCAAACTTGCCAGGCAAGTGGGAAAAGTGGAAGGAGGCACAAGGCCCCTCTCCAACCTCTCCCTGTAATCAGTGCCCCCTTTGAACGGGTGGTGATTGACATTGTGGGGCCACTGAACCCCAAGACAGCCATGGGCAACAGGTTTATCCTGGTCTTGGAGGACCATTCCGCTCAGGACAGTGACGGCCCCCGTGTTGGGATGGGCACTGATGGGGATCTCTTCCCCTGTGTGGGGTTTCCCAGAGAGGTTATGTCTGACCGAGGTATAAACTTAATTTCCAATTATATGAAGGAGTTTGGGGTTACCTACAAGTTCACCACTCCTCACCACCCACAAGAAAATGGGCTTGTTAAAAGATTGAACCGGACCCTTAAAGGCAGGATCATGGGTCTTGAAGAACCAATGAGGGGTAATTGGGACGTCCTCTTGCCATGCCTTCTGTTTGCCTACTGTGAGGTGCCACAAAAGTCTCTAGGGTGCAGCCCCTTCGAGCTTTTGTATGGTCACCCGGTAAGGGGACCTTTGAGTCTAGTCAAGGAAGGCTGGGAGCAATCTCCCAGGAAACCTCTCCAAGATGTGTATAGTTACATGCTGGCCTTCAGGAACCAGACTCGGCGTTTCAGAGATCTTGCTCAGGCAAATCAGGAAGCCAGCCAGGAGGAAATGAAGCGGTGGTACGATCAGAATGCCACTCTGATTGAGCTTCAACCTGGACAGAAAGTTTGGGTCATGGCCCCTGTGGAGCCTTGTGTGCTCCAGGACAGGTAGACCGGTTTATATGAGGTGGTGGAGCGCAAGAGTGATGTCACTTACCTGGTGAACTTGCAGTCGCATGTTAACCGCCTGAAACCCCACTGAGAAAGGTCCGAAGGGGGCATGCTCCTAGCGACAGTTGATGGAATGGAGGAGGAGACCGAGCCTCTTCCTGACCTCCTGACTGCAACAGAGCAAGATGGGTCAGTGGATGGTGTCAACCTTTCTGCCACACTGACCCCTGATCAGCAGCAAGATTGTCACCAGCTGTTGGGGCAATTCTCTGATCTATTTTCCTTGGTTCCTGATGTCACTGAGTGGTGAGTCCATGATGTGGACACCGGTGGCAGTCCTCCTGTCAAGCACAAGGCTTACAGAGTGACTGACAAGGTTAGGGCTTACATTAAGGAGGAAATCTCCAAGATGTTTGCTTCAGGGGTCATTGAGCCCTCAAACAGTCCTTGGGCCCGCCCAGTGGTCTTGGTCCCAAAGGCTGCCTCGCCGGGTGCCACACCCGAACTCTGGTTCTTTGTGGACTACAGAGGGCTCAATTCAGTCACCAGGACTGATGCACACCCCATCCCCAGAGCTGATGAGGTCATTGATCGGTTGGGGGCTGCACAGTACCTTAGTACGTTTGATTTGACGTCTGGGTACTGGTAGATCACCTTGACTGATGGGGCTAAGGAAAGGTCAGCATTCTCCACACCAGATGGGCACTACCAATTCCAGGTTATGCCCTTTGGGATGAAGAATGCACCTGCCACCTTTCAGAGGTTGGTCAACCAGGTGTTGACTGGGCTGGAGGATTTCAGTACCGCCTACCTGGATGACATTGCAGTGTTCAGCGCCAGTTGGGAAGAACACTTGCAGCACCTCTGGAAAGTGTTGATGGCACTGCCCAAGGCAGGCCTCACGATCAAGGCAAGTAAGTGTCAGATCGGGCAGGACTCCGTTGTGTACTTGGGTCGCCAGGTAGGAAGCGGCCAGGTGGCGCCCCTACAACTCAACATTGATACCATCCTGGCATGGGAACGCCCAAAGACTCAGACACAGTTGAGAGCCTTTTTAGGACGCACGGGGTACTACAGGAGGTTTGTCAAGGGGTATGGCAACATTGTTGCACCCTTGACTGAGCTGACTTCCAGGAAGCAGCCCAAGAAAGTGAACTGGAATGACACCTGTCAGAAGGCTTTTGATGCCCTGAAGACTGCCATGTGCACAGCACCCGTGCTTCAGGCACCCAACTTCTCAAAAGAATTCATTGTACAGACAGACGCTTCAGAGCATGGTGTAGGGGCTGTTCTATCATCTAGCCTTCATCAGTAGGAGGTTATTTCCACGGGAACAGAGGCGGAGTGCAATTGAGCGTGAGGCATTTGCTGTGGTCTGGGCACTGAAAAAGTTGAGACCATACTTGTTTGGGACTCACTTCCGAGTTCAGACCGACCACAGGCCCCTCAGATGGCTGATGCAGATGAGGGGTGAGAACCCAAAGTTGTTGAGGTGGTCAACTTCCCTACAGGGTATGGACTTTACGGTGGAACACCGCCCTGGTACAGAACACGCCAACGCTGATGGTCTGTCCAGATTTTTCCACCTTAGTGAAGAGAACTCCCTAGGGGAAGGGTAGTCCTCCCCACATTTCAGCTGGAGGTTACACGTGTTAGACCTGACATCATTGGCGTGTGTCTCCCTTCCATTTTTGACTGATTGCCTCCGCTGTTGTAATATGTTTTTGCTGGATTTATGCTTTGGGCACTGTGCCACTGCTAATCAGTACAACAGTACAAGTGCTCCCCATGTTAAATTGATATACTAATTGGACTCCATGATTGGGTTATTTGATTTATCTGTCAGCCACTAGTACAGTGCTCCATTTGTGCCCAGGGCTTGTAAATCAAATGCTGCTGGTGGGATTACAGCACTGGTTGTGCCTCCCTCAGAAGCAGCTTGTAAAGTGTGTCTCAGGCCTGCCATTGCAAGGCCTGTGTGTAGTCTAGCACTGCCATGTCGACCTGGCCAAGTGCACCCACTTGACAGTCCCTAAACCTTCCCTTTGCTTCATGTTAGACACCCCTATGGTAGGCCCAAGGGCAGGGTGCGTTGTAAGTATAAGGTAGGACATGCCCTGATGTATGTAGCATGTTCTAATAGTGAATTACAGCCATTTTCGTTTTTCACTATTGAAGGCTACCTGTTCCAATAGGCCAGAATGGACAGTTAAGGTTGTTACATCCTTATAATCCCAACTGACTCAGGGAACATGGTAGCAATTCGAATTTAGTATGCCTGAATTCAGAATAATAAAATACATATTTTAGTGACGTTTATTTTATTATTCTGTGTTTGCAAATACCCCTTTTAGAAAGCAGGTATTTGCTTGCCTAACCATTTGGGCCTGTCTCTGCTGGGTTGTGTATTCCTTGTCTGGGTTTGTGAGTGACAGGGCTGGGGAATTCCAGGAGACAGGCTGGGGCAGCCCAATGGTGAATAGGGAGATCCGCATCTAGATGGGAGGGAGGAGTTGCACCTGGGACCTGAATAGGGCTGGGCCTTCCCTCTACAATGCTGGCTCCACCCCCTGTGGCTTGTCTGATGACTCTGCCCTGCAGTGTGAAAGGAGAGGAGGAATCATGTCAACAGAGTGCTCCAGAGCTGCATCTTCCCTCTCCTGTGCTGGCTCCACCTCCTGTGGGGCTGCTGATGTCTCTGCCCTGCATAGTGAAAGGAAGAAGAGAGTCATGTCAACAAAGTGCTCAGGAACTGGTTTGAACTAGGCAGAGGCCTCTTGCCTTCAGAGAACAAAGGATTTGGGGGTATAAACATGGGGACCCGAATCCCAAGAAATTAGATCACTTCTGGAACAAGAAACCTTTCTGCCAAGGAGAAGAACCAAGGAAGCTGCAGGAGTTTGGACTGCCCCTCTGCCAGTGTGCTGTTTGCTGGGTTGGCCTGCAGTGTTTGATTCATTGCCATGGGAAAGGAGAAGGAACTTTGTAAGGACTTTCACCCACAGAATATTTTCCAAGGCCTTGAACTGTGCTTGCCTCCTGCTGAAGTCTCAGGGACAAAAGACTTCACCTCCAGCTCCCTCCTGAATTTCCTTGCTGGGAGTTCTGACTGCAGTCACTTCCGTGCCGCTGGGAGCTGGAAGCACGACGCATCGAGAAGAAGAGTGTCGCCACCACAGCAGAAATCATCGCAACGCCGGAGAAGCGAGCCTTCGCCACATCTCCCCGGAAGCATGTGTTGATCGAAGCTGCCTGCTGTCGCATCACCGGAGAAGCGTGGCGCCATCGAGAGAGTCGCCATCGCATCACTGGAGAAGCGCGTCACAGAGCCTGTCGAGGCTCCAAAGTACAGAGTCGTCGCAAGGCTGCCAGGGCGTCATCGCATCGCTGCATCAAGGGCGTCATCTTCTCGCATCGCAACCGAATCATCGCATCACATCAAGGCGCCATCTTGCGCAACGTAACGGGCCCGCAGGCCTAGAATCTACGCATCACCTCCGCACTGGTACGGCTCACAACGAGTCCCCTACTCTGCGCAAGCATTGAGGAAGGACGCAACCGTACCCCTCGGGTCACGGAACCAACGCATGTCCCCTTTTGCGAGCCTTTTGTTCACTTTGCGTTACGCATCCAGGTACTTTGTTGAGAACGTTGTCGCATTTACCATCAACTTTAACTAAGAGACTTTAATCATCTTTTAAGTAATCTTAAATGTAGTATTGTGGATTTTTGTCGTTTGTGGTCTTGTGTTTAAGTCTATATAAAGAATACTCAAAACCTGTGTTGTGTCCATCTGTAGTGTTATCACTGTATTACTGTGTATATTCACAAATGCTTAACACACTGCTTCTGAGATAAGCCTGTCTGCTCGTTTCAAGCTACCAAGGGGGTGAGCAGGGGTTATTAAGGAGTGTAATCCCCTTATCCTGACTTAGAAGTAAGGGTCCCTATTTGGACAAAGGTGATAACCATTGCCAACTAGAGACCCTCAGATCTAACATTTTGCTGCAAAGATTCTTCCATAAATGTTACTTCCAAAGAGTTATGGTCGCTATCTGATCGTGTTACCACTTTCATGTCGGTCAGAAGTGACCCTAATCTCACATCAACAAGAACGTAATTCATAACACTAGTGCACTCTCCTCTCTTAAAAGATGGCACTCTATCGGGATTATATATGGTACACTCATTACATGCCCTAAGTCCCCTAGTAACTGTTAGAGAGGCTAATTTAAGGGCAAGACTAGAGAGGTTTTTCCTTGGTTGCCCTAATAGTAGCGGGATACCCCAAATTTCGTCTTTCTCACCTGTAATCTCACTTAAATAAATCAAAGGTTCTTAAGAAGTGTTAAAATCACCTGACACCATAATTTTAGTATTTATCTGTACGGTGTCTAGAACGTCTTGCAAAAGGGATAGTGTAGGTAATTTATCAGATACCCTTATGGTTCTAAAGTAAGTATTTAAAAGGTCAAACTGAGTACTGTTGCAAAAATCACAATAATCCTCCTTAAATCTGGGCAATCAATGTCCATTAATGTGAGCAAACTAATACATCCATACTTTCTTAAATAAAATCATACTACCCCTAATTGCTCTCCCAAATTGCCTTGCTGCTTTCCCCTCTACTCTAAAGGTAGTGAACGCATCAATAAACACTTATTCTGTGGCCCAGGTTTCTTGAAACATACAAATATCGTGTTTTATGTATAACACCCAATTTATCCAAAGAGTTAAGATATCTCATCTAAATATGCATTCTCATTCCTATCTATCTGATTGTGCAAGGTAATCTTACGTCTGTCCACTTCTTGGGTGTCATCTAAGTTGACCATAAGTGACTGGATTGATGCATTTTCTATAGTACAACAATTTCTTAGAAAGTTGTTTATGTTAACAACAACTGGACTAAACCAGTCCTTATTCACCTGCACATTTTCTATAGTGCATCAATTTGTTGAAGGGTTACTCGTATTAGCAACAACCGGACTAAGCTGATCCTTATTCACAGGTAAAGTATCAATTTTTATCACCTTGGGGTTTTCACCTGGTACTACACAGAATATGTTCTTGATAAACAGACAGGATTTGTACATTAGTCAATCAATTTCCTCCAGATTAAATGAAGCAACAGATAAGGGAGTTATGATATCTCAGGGTGGAGGGCTGGGCCTATTCCTTACAAGTCTTCTTGGTGTCCCAATAGATTAGAGAGATGCCTTCAGCCTTATTCCTAGCGATGTAACCCCCACAAATGGCATGTGCACAGTTCAATATTTATGAGATTTTCAGCCATATACCTTGAACATAAAGCAACTTGTATATAATCATGTGAAGATAGGTTAGTTGAACATCTTTTTGCATACAAAATGTCCGATCTAACCACAGAAAGACAATTCCGCCCCACCCTGAGCCAATGGGTCACTTTATTAATTAAGGCTTCTATGTTCTCAAAGGATTCTAGTTTACATTTTGGGACCTGGACCATATAGTTTGATCGTGTAGAAGAGATGACCGAAGACTCTTGTGGAAATGTAGATGAACCTTTTGTAAAATGCCGTCTTGGCTGAAAAAGTATAGGTGGTCCAGTTTTATCCACTATAAGCAGGTGCCTATCACTATAGTGATTCCTCCTATCCTACAGAATAGCTGGAGGCAAAGATTGTTTGGTTCAGAATTTCAAGTGGTTTTGCATTCGCTGCATGTGGAATCTGTAGGACCCTGTAGAAGAATGAGAATTGTACATTTTACTTGATGGTCTTTCAGATTCAGCCACTTTTCCTTGAAGTAATTTATTATGATTTCTAGTGACCACTTGTCGTGTGACCGAGATTGATTCTGTACTAGTTAAGAAATTTGAGTTGATACCTAACTGGTCTTTCACGGGAGTCTCATGAATACCAATATTGTGTGCATGATCTTGCCAACATTAGCATGTTTTAGCTAGCAAACTAGTAACCTTGGCGGACAGTAAAAGAATGAAGCCTTTGAGACACACCAATTTAAGGTACAGTGTATCAATACTACTTATTTCCCCAAAAGCTTTATGTGGCGTTTGAGTTGACTGGGTTAAATTTCTTTCAGATGTAGAAACCTTATGTACGAGAATTTCTTCATTTGGACGAATTTAATGTAATGGATCGAAACGATTATGACAAGGCTGGTTAGAGACAACATTTATTTTAGGATATAGAGAGCACGGGCCATACCAGCTATTTCCTACAACGGGATTCTTCAAAACTGGACAGAACTTTCTTTGATGAATCCAAGGGGTCAAGGGATTCTACACTTGAAGTTTTTTCACACACATCTGGTGGATTGAGAACTTTAGATTTTTTAAACATGACTGGAATTTATGGTAGTTTACCTTCCCATTTTTCTCATTTGTAGTCAGGAGCAACCCCACTTCATCTATTAAAGTGTCAATATCAGCCAATGTGTTCAAGTCAGATAAAGGGGGCTACGGTCTAGCTTTCCCTGGTCTTCGTGGTTTCTTGGCATGGGTTTCACTTTTTGCAGGATCACCTGCCTTACATTGGCCCATATTTATAAAAAAAATTGAGAATTTAAAACAACAGCAGGAGAACCAAATAAACTCAATAATAAAAGAAGCAAAAAATATTTTAGGGAGTAATTACGATGGCAGAAGGCCCGCCACGCCAGCCATGAGATGGCGGGACCTCCACCATCTGACAGCAATTTTATTCCACCAAATTACGATGGCAGGGGAATCGCTTTTGGACCACGGTGGTTGCAAAGAGCACCCGACACGCTTCCGCCACAGGCAATCGTACCATCCGCCTCTCGCAGCGGTCAGCATCTGTAAAATGGTGGCAGTGCCTAGCAGGCACTGTCCGCCAAATTTCAATGCTGGCTGTAGCCAGCCTTTCCATGGCGAAACCGCCATGGAAAGGCTAGCGGGATTGGTTTCGGGGTCCCATTACGGGCCCCCCTGTGTTGGGGAGGTGGTGGTGCACTGGGGGAGTACCCAGGGTACCCCCCTACATTTCCCTGCACTAAGAGGCAGGCACCGTGTGGTGCCTGCCATGTAGTGCAAGGAAACGCACAACATGCTGTTTTAGCATTGGGGCGGGTGCTGCAGCCAGCAACACCCACCGCAATGTTAAAGGTAGCATGATGCAACCGCCATGGTGGCGGTTGCATCATAATATGTGGAGCGGGACCGCTAAGATGGTGGGTAGACTCGCATCCATCTGCCATCGTAATCACCCCCTTAGTTTTGAGTTCAAAGGTCAGGCATGCTTGTTTAAATGCGTAATCTTGGGGTATGTGAAAGAGAGTGGGCCCGGCCTCTTCTGGTCAATGATGGGCAGAGATGGGCCTGGTCTTCGCCCGGGCACATCCCACACTGTGGAAGGCCAAAGGGTAATTTATTCAAGCGCCCATGAATGCAGACATGACGATGGTGATGGTGGTACTTGTGGTCTGTCCCCGATGGCCACAGCAGTGGTGACTTAATTGCAAGGCATTTCTTCTAGAAAACATGCACCTTACAGAACGGAAAACAATGGGCTGTAAGGAGTTATGGGCCGGCTCACTGGCACAACATCGATGTAAAAAATATCGATGTTAAAAATATTCAGTAAAAAAATCGACTCCTATACTTAAACAGGTAAGTACAAAAACATAGACTACAAAATATCAATGTAAAAAATATAGATGTATAAAATATAGACTTTTATATAAATATCAAATAAAAGAATTTATATAAAATATATTAAATATTAAATATAATTTTAACAAAATAAAATAAATTTAATATACATTTTAATAAAATATAACAAATAAACTTAATTAAAAAAGTAAACACACAAACATAATTTATACATATATATTTACTTTAAAACAATTCAGCTATTATTTTTAATTTATGTTAAAAGTTTTAAATAATATAAAGAATAACAATATGTATTAATGATTTAAAATATAAAAATAAAAAAAATCTATATTAAATTAAAACATTAATCTATTAAAAATGATGTAAACAGGGGCGTGGCCAAGCGAGATGGCTGAGGGGACGTGAGCCTCTTCAGCTCCGTCCCCCGTGGCTGCCTTAAGAGGTTTTTAGGGCTTGTGGAGAGCTGAGCACGGACTGTTTTAACGGGGCACGGTGTCGTGCTGCTATAGAGAGTACGGGTGGCTACGCACATGGGTCTGTGACAGGAGAATAGACTTGAAGCATACGCGAGGCGTGGGGCCGGATCAGCATCCAACATGGCACAGAGAGCGGCGCTGGCTGGGGCAGGTGCAAGCTACTGACCGCCCTAAGCTTTCAGACCTGGCGCCTGATACCTCCTGCTCTGACGATCGTCCCCCGAAGCTGTGCCTTCCCGGAGGCTGCCTGGATGTGGCTCTGCCCACTCGGTGCACCGCCACCTTACCTGAGGGGCTAGCGCAGACCACGCTGTAAGGTGGGGCCGTTAGTGAGGCCTGGAAAACCTCTCAGAGGTGCTCTCACCACATGCTGTGACAAAATGGTGTGAGGGGCACAGACATCGCTACTAATGAGCCCCGCTGGCAGTCTGTATGCACAGCAACATTTTCGCCTTAATTGACTCTTTTGAATGGGAAAAGACTGCAAGTGGTGCCTGCCTGACCCCAACATGGTGCCCGCGCAATGAACTGCCCTCAGTACGATTCCGGTTCTGCATCGCTGGGACCACAGGAATTGAGTTCGGATGGGCACCCTTTTTCCTGTACCCCTTCCACGGCTGGGACCACTGGCTTCTGGTTGCTCTGGTCTTTGATACCGGTCCTCAATGCCAGCTGCCTGACCTTAAGATGGCCGCTAATGTCCATTAACTAGCAACTGGCCTTGGAGAGTATAGGGGCCTTCCCGGGGTGCAACCCCACAACCAGGTCTGTTGCATACTTCGACGCCAGTCGCCGCATCGCCCCTATGCCACCTAAGAAGGCGTCAAACAAAGACTTCCTCTACTTTGCTGCTGCGGAGAAGATTTCTACTGTTGATTCAGGTCAGTCACGGACCATAGCTCTCACCAGGGAGGACCTAGTAGCCACTCTAAGTGACTTTAAAGCTGATCTCTATCAGGAGATAAAGAAAGGTTTACATGCATCCGTGGATCAACTGAAAGATGACCTCAGAGAAGATGGCTTCCCTTAGACAGTATGTGGATGCGGTGGGCACCAAGGTGCTAGAGGCGGAGGAACAGACCCAGGCCCTCGATGCACGCTCCAGCAGCTTACACGAATCCCAGCTGGCACTCCAGTCTCAGCTGCAACACATACTCCTGAAGGCGGAGGATTTGGAGAACAGGTCCCAAAGGGAAAATATGCTTATCCGGGACCTGGAAGAGGGCGCGGAAGGCCCTGATCTTGAGGCGTTCACTGCCTGGCTCTTCTCAGAGCTGTTGGTGGCCCGTCATCTAAAGATAAAGATTGATCGTGTCCACCGGGGGGGGGCCCTCACAGGTGGGAGATTGCAAACCGACAAGAGACGTTCTAGTGAAGTTGCACTCCTTCCAAACGAAGGAAGCCATCCTAGGCCCGGCAAAGAAGAAGGATGACGCCTCCTTTCAGGGATATAAATGAGCCCTATTTCATGATCTGGCGCCTGCCACCCTAGTGCGCTGACAATCACTATGCCCTGTCACCACCAAGCTTCGAGAGGACAATAGTGCTGGACATATCCCTTTGGTCTTGCCTCTGAATATAAGAATAAGTCCCACCATGTGACTGAACTGAACAAGGGGCTGCGTATTCTAGGCCTTCCAATACCGGATGACGATGGCGCCTTGGACCCCCCCACCAGTGAGGGCTGACACAGGAGGGAGACCTGTTCCTGGCAAACGGTCACAAAGAACAGATCGAGGCCTAAGTGAGCATTCTGTTGAGTGCAGAGAGTTATGTCTATTCCGACATGCTTGGGTTCCCCTGTGGCACTCTGGCGTGGAGCCACTCTAGGCTGGCACAATGGTCCGGTGTTGCCGAAGGCATGCACCAGGTCTCTGAACTAAGATGCTTAGATGTAACAGTCACAATAGAGCTTTACAAGTACTCTCTATGTTATTGCAGCATGGCAGCCAGGGGTACAGGCCTTTTCCGTACTGCCCGAAATGTTATTTTGCTTTTCCACAAAGTTTGCTGCTGAGAGCCTGTTGGCGTCTTGGCACATTTGTTCTTGGGGTTGTTGGGGTCTTGGTTATGGGTGTGTGGGGGGCGGTTCCTGGTGGTGGTGCTAGGGGGGTATGGTATTCCTGCAGCAGAAGCGCCTTGTGGGGGGTGGTTCATGTGGAGGGACCAATGGGTAGGAGCGGAGCACCCAGATTCTTGAATGGTCTCAATAGCGTCCTGGAACGTTAGAGGTCACAATTCTCCTCAAAAACTGCAAAAAAATCTGGAAATATATCAATGACTGCCAATTTGAAGTGGTGGCGCTCCAGGAAACACATTTGAAAAAGTCTGAGGGTATGCGGCTCGGTCACAAAGCTTACCCTTTAATTTATAAATCGTCGACTGGTACTAAACACAACGGGGTAGCACTGCTCTTCCAGACTTCAGCCAAATTACAGCCGGAAGCAGTTAAGGCTGACCGGCAGGGGAGAGTCCTCACAGTGAAGAGACTCCGAGGCATCTTGTGCACATTTATCTCCCTGTACGCTCCTATCTCGGGGCAGGCGACGTTCCTTTCCAAAATACTCGACTTAATAGGCAGCTTCGCGGAGGGCCCACTGATTCTTTTGGGGACTTCAATCTTACATGGCATGACACTTTAGACAGCTCCTATGCACACAGGGCGACCCTCGCTTGCTTCCCCAAAAATTCCTCACCTCAGGTCTCCTTGATGCGTGGCGAACATTGTACCCTGATACCAGAGATTATAAATACCTCACTCATGCCCACCGCACCTATTCTAGGATTTATTGCATTTTCATTAGCCAAATGCTTCTGGGACCTCACCGGGCCGCCCAGATCTTGCCAATTTCAATCTCGGACCATGGTCTCGTATCTATCAGCGTAGCGTGGGTTGGGCCTAAATCTGACATATCCCGCTGGTATTTCCCGACTTCCATCACCTGGGACAAGACCCCCCGGGACGACTTGAGGTCTGCTATTACTGAATTTTTTACATTTAATGCCCCGGCAGACACCTCCCTGCAAAATAACTGGGATGCTTTTAAAGTGGTTTTGCGTGGTAAATTCATCCAAATTAATATAGTTCTTAATAAACAAAGGGCGAAGGAGCGCCTGGCATTGGAGGCCAAACTGGAGGCAGTTGAAAAATTGCACAAGGAAACGCCCACCCGTGCGCTGCAGCGGCAACTCACGGGCAAACTTTGGGCCATTTACAGTAATAGGGCTGAATACACTCTGCTTAAACTGCGACAGACATCATACGCTCAAGGGGACAAAGTGGGGACTCACTTAGCATGACAGCTGCAAGAGAAACGAGAAGGTGAGGATATAGGGGCATTCTAGACTCAGACGGTCACCTTACTCACAAAGACACCATTAAAGTTAATATCTTTGGCGCTTTCTATGGAGACCTCTACCGAGGCGCTACCCTTGACCCCACCCTTCAACAGCAATATATCGACCCAATAGAGCCACGCCGCCTATCACTAGCGATGGCGGATCGGTTGAATGCCCCCATTTACATCAGAGGAGGTAAGGCAGGTTATTACTAAACTCAAACGGCACAAGGCACCGGGGCCGGATGGCCTCACGGCACAATTTTACAAATGTTATGCTTCTGAGTTGACCCCGCATTTAACTACTCTGTTTAATGACATTGCGCTGGATGCCAAAGTATCGGCTTCAATGGCCGAGGCAGTCATTTCTGTCATCCCAAAGCCGGGGAACGACCCTCAGGTCTGCACGTCCTACAGACCCATAGCCTTCTCAACCTAGATGCAAAGCTTTACTCTGCGATTCTGGCTGCAAGGCTCGAAGACTTGATGCCCACTCTATTCCACCCTGATCAATCTTGGTTTATAAAGGGGCAGCAAACACATGATAATATTCGTCGCACTATCCACCTTATAGAAAAAGTTTCCAAGTTTACAATTCCGGCAATTCTGGTGGGGCTTGACACCGAGAAGGCCTTTGACAGGGTGGATTGGTCCTTTCTTTTTCTTACTTTGCGGAGATTCGGCTTTGGAGAAGGGTTCCTCAATATGGTCCAGGCCAACTACCATCTTCGGCAATCACAGGTACTAGTTAATGACTACCAATTACTCCCCTTTAATCTTAGCAGAGGCACGCAACATAGTTGCCTGCTCTCCCCCCTTTTATTTGCCCTCAGCATCAAACTCCTTACTTCACAATTTCGAACCAATGAAGCGATCCGAGGCATACGCTTCGGAGGCACAGATCATAAAGCCTCCTTTTTTGCAGATGATGTCTTGCTTACGCTTCTGGAGCCATCCACTTCCCTCAGAGCAGTGCAAGAAGATCTGCGAAACTTCGAGCGGGTCTCAGGTTCTAAAGTGAATCTTTCCAAATCTTCCATATTCCATCTCACACTCTCTGATGCTGATGCAGCAAACTTGCGGGGCCAAACATCGCTTCACTGGGCCAAGCACTCTCTACTATATCTCGGTGTGCACCTCAAACCCAAAATCGAGGTTCTCTATAAGGCAAACTACCCATCGCTTGAAACGCATCTAAAATGGGTTTTTAAAAGATGGAAGCCGCTGTATATTTCCTGGCTGGGGCGGATCAGCGCCGTCAAGATGGTTGTCCTGCCGAAGCTTTTGTTTCTCTTCCAGGCACTTCCAATAGCACTGGATCGTAATTTCGTACGGTGTTTGTGCTCATTGGTCATCAAGGTCATTTGGCAGGGAGGGAGGGCATGCCTTTCCTGCCATCCTGGATGCCCTGTGGAAGCCAAAGTCCAACAGGCTGGTGAATGCATACCGTAGCACACCCACCTGCACCACTCTTACAGTGTGGGACCAGGTCAAGAAGCGGGAGGACAGGACCACTTTCCCCTCTCCTTACACCCCAATCCACTTTAATCCAGCTTTCCACCAGCAATGAATGAGGGGGCCTTTGACAGCTGGCGGAAAGGTGGCTATTTGAAATTATCGGATCTATTCCATAACTTTGACATTTTGACATTTGAAAGCTGCAAACGAGAATTCCAAGTTACTCACAGGGAACATTGCCACTACCTTCAGCTTAAGCATTGGGCCACCCTCCCACACATGAGAGAAGCCGCTACTAGAGACCTCAAGGCTATGGAGAGGCTGGTACACAAGCCATGAAGGGGGGCGATCTCCTCACTGTATAACATGCTCCTCAATACATTACACACCCCAGAGTGCGCTGTATGTTCTTTTGGGAACAGGTGCTGGGTCGGGGGATTACCGAAGAATGGAAACACCTCTGGGGCGACATTCCTAGACATAACCCCTTGGTGGGCCTAAGGGAAGCGCATTACAAAACTCTCCTTGACTGGTACCTTTACCCCATCAAACTCAAACGGATTTTCCCTGACACCGCAGATCTCTGCTGGCGGGGCTGTGAGTTGCACATCTGGTGGGATTGCCCAGGTATTAGGCCTTTTTGGGAAGAAATAATTTCTCAAATCAACATACTGAGGTATCCCATTCGGACTACTATAGAGGGGGCATTACATGGCATTAGGGATCCCGACCTGGAGCATCGAATGAAAGCTGACAAAGCTATACTGTGGTCATGTCTGGGGGCGGCAAAACTTGCGATAGCATTTGCCTGGAAGAAGAAAGCCACGCCGGAGATTTTCATTATGGCATGCCCGGATGTGGAGACTTCTCTCTATTGAGCGTCCCTCAGATATCTCCTGGGATGGCTTCAAGAACTTTGAAAATAAATGGGGCCCATTAGTGACCTATCTGTATCGGGCCACTCTCAGCGGTTTGCCCTCCCTCATTAAGGTCTATGCATCTATTCCAAATTCTAATTTCTCTGATAAGAACTGGATACAGCGCTCACCACTCCCCTTACAGTTCAGGCCATGCTCTTACAGTCACACCTTTCTGACACACCTGTGCGACTTACTTTACTTTTGTATGGCACCACCATCACCAGGGTTCGGGAGGGGGAGGGTTGGGGGGAATTTTTAATTTCTATTTGTTTTCCTATTGTGTATGGGGTTGTTTCTTAGGGTTGAAATCTCGAAACAAAAACAGCTATCAGCTTTGATGATAGTAGAGGGGTTGTACCAGACCTAGTGCCATGTGCAACTGGACTTCCTTTAGCTGAAGGGTTTGACTCTGGGTCCTGTGTACCCTACTGTACTTTGAGTGTTCTATTTACTTCTGATGCTGAATAAAATGATTTTTGACAACAGCAAAAAAAATGTAAACTTACATTTCACAATACAATCAGTGCAGCAGTAGGAAAAGTGTTGGATAGCAAAGGGGTAAAAATAACTATTCCCACTCCAGTGAATGCAACAGTAGGGTAAGTGTTGCATAGTGGAGAAATTACATTTACTATTCTTACTCCAGTGAGTGCAACAGTTAGGAAAGTGTTGAATAGCGGAGGGGTAACAATTATTATTCCCACTCCAGTGAGAGCAACAGTAGGGAAAGTCTTGAATAACATCTTTTATTCCCACAGTAGGAAAAGTGCTGGATAGCGGAGAGGTAAAAATTACTATTCCCACTCCAGTGAGTGCAACATTAGGGAAAATCTATTACTAATAACACCTAATAATGAAGTAATTAAAATGTATTTAATACCCACCCTTACAACACGCACAGAAATAAACAATTACCCAAAATAAATATAAAATAATTAACATTAATTAACAACTATAGACTTCTGAAACAGTCGAGCCTCCCTACCCTGTTATCTGGAGGCTTTATCTTGGGAGGAAATGTAGATGAGAGCTACATGTGTCTCACTCAGAAAATTACTGATTCCCTGGATAAAATTGTACCCTTACGGAAAGCGAGGGTTAGGCCCAAACTCGCCATGCCTTGGTATTCTAAAGATCTTCTCCAACAGAAACTGCGGTGTAAGCAGGCTGAGAGAGCTTGGAGGAAGCACTACATAGAGTCAGACAAAGCCTGTTATAAACAGGCCCTCCAGGTGCTATAAAGCTCAAATTAAATGCGCCAAAGCCAAGTTTCTCGAGGAGACGCTGACCCAGGCAGTAAACAAGTCTCATACCTTGTTTAAAATTGTTCCGGATCTTTCTCATCCGGTCTGTGTAACCAATAGCATCCCAGCCTCTCAGTCCCTCTGCGATTCCTTGGCAGCGGCCTTTGAGGACAACATCACCACCATTTTGAGTGGGCTCTCTGATCCAGCTTCTCCCTGCCCTCAGCTCTCGATGGACCCGGCTCTTCTAACTATTCCGGGGACCTCTGAGGCTGTGATGGAACGGCCTTGGCTCAACAGCTTTCCCCTCCCTCTATACGAGGAGTTTTGCAAATTGGCAAACGGGGTGTCCTCAAGCTCTCCCACGGACCCGCTGCCTCATAGACTCTGGAAGGTGTTTCAAGTGGAACTTTTTTTCCCTCTGTTCGCCACCTGCTGTCAATCCCTTACTACCGCCACCGTTCCGACAGCTGTAAATTGGCCGCGGTTTCTCCTCTCCTGAAGAAGGCAACATTGGACCGCTCTTGTTTGGGGAACTACCGCCAATCTCACTGCTTCCAAGATCTTGGAGAGGTGGGTCACAAAACATATGTCCAGTTTTTTGGAAGCTAATACCTGGCTGGATGTGGCTCAGTTCGGCTTCAGGCCTGCTCACAGCACCGAATCTGCAGTAGCGGTTGTCCTGGTTGATCTTCGTTCGCGTGTCGACTCAGGTCGAGCAGCCTTTTTAGTGCTGCTGGATATGTCGGCCGCGTTCGACACGGTCAACCACGCCATTCTCATCAGCAGATTGGAGGAAGCTGGGGTGATTGGTCTGGCTAGAGACTGGCTGGTTTCCTATCTTCAGGACCGATATCAGGTAGTGGCCCTACAGCCTTACAAATCTGGCATAAAAAAAGTGGGGCAAGGGGTACCTCAGGGGTCTGCCATTAGTCCTATTTTATTTACTCTCTACCTCCGCCCCTTAGTTAAGCTGATTAAGTCATTCGGTATCTCACTCATGAACTATGCTGATGATACGCAGCTCATCTTCTCCTTAGAAGGCAGAGAGGCCGTGTCTCAGGAGACCTTTCATCGCTGCATGACAGCCATCGTGAACTGGTTGCGCTTCAACTCACTCCAGTTTAACGGTTCCAAAACCGAGGTGCTGCATTGCTCTACGGACCGTATTCCTCGGCCTTTGCCGATGGATTTTTGGCCCACCTCTTTCCAGGGTACGGTTGCGGCAGCAGATTCCGCTCGTAATCTGGGCGTTATGTTTGGACCTAATTTGCAGCTCAATGCTTTTGTAAATAAAACAGTCGTCACATGTATGATGCTGCTCCGCATTCTCCCTAAGATTCTCCCAATGCTCCTGGCTCTAGCCAGACCAGAGGTAGTGCGCAGTATCATTCTCAGTAGGCTTGACTACTGCAACGCACTGCTTCTGGGTGCCCCAGACATCTTGATCGGAAGGCTGCAGCGCATTCAGAATATGGCAGCCAAGCTGGCCCTTTCTCGATTGCGCTCGGCTTTTTCTTCCCTGGCGCTTAAGGACCTCCACTGGCTGCCGGTCCACCAGCGCATCTGTTTTAAAGCTTCATGTATAGTGTTCAAGGCCCTCCATGGTCAGGGGCCTGTCCCGCTGCAAGAGCTTTTTTCCTGGTACTCGACTTCCAGACCTTTGCGATCTTCATCGGCATGTCTGGCTACAGTTCCTAAGATCCGGAGGATACGAATGGGCAGACGTTCCTTTGGTTAACACTGCGGCCAATCTCTGGAAATCTCTGCCAGTGGTCCTAAGGAGCACGGGGGAACTTGTCTCATTTAAGAAAGGCTTGAAGTCCCATCTGTTCCCCAGGGCAATGTAATATCGTGACTTTTTTGTTGGTCTGGAAAAGTCAAAGTGCCAGGATACTCTTTGGGTGACAGTTCGCGCTATACAAGTAGGCATAACATACATACATACATACTATATATTAATTAATTGAACACAAATTACTTACCACCCTTTACTCCTATAAACACCACAGCACACACCTAAAATTAATTACACAATTACCTTAATAACATTTTAATTAATTTAATCAATTTCAATTAACAGAAAATTATTTAACAAATTAATAACAAAAAGAAACTACTTACACCCTTTGCTCATATGAACCTCAAAACACACACCTAAAATTAATTACACAAATACCATAATTAATTACCAATTCAATATTTAAAATTAACAAGCAATTGTTAATTCAATTAAAAATAAATTACTTTCCACCCTTTACACCTAAAAACACCACAACACACACCTACAATTAATTACACAATGACCATAATTAATTACCAATTAATTAATTACAAATAATTAACAACCAATTATTAATTCATAAATTAAAAATAAATTACTTCCCATCCTTTACACCTATAAACATCACAACACACACCTAAAATTAATGACAGTTACCATAATTAATTACAAATTACTTAATTAAAATTAATCAACAACCAATTATTAATGAATTAGTAATACATTATTTTACACATTTAAAACTATAAAATCTCAATCAAACAAATATTACTCAATAAAAATTAATCAATGTATTTAATATAATTAAATTACTTTCCACGCTATTCCCCTATAAACCCACAACCCGCTACGGACCTACAAATGCAAAATTCAAATATTTTTTTTATTAACTACTAAAAATGTAACACATATATGAAAAATACAAATAATTCTTGTACAAACAAAATACATCATACATATAAAATATATTCTAAAATACATAACATTAATTTAAAAAAAAAAGATATTTTCATCGAGGAACATCACATTCTGGATAGTACCCAATTTGGGTTCCGTAAATTCCATGGCACCGAAACTGCCTTGATTAAAGGCGCGGATGACATTAGAGTCATTCGAGATCAAGGAGGAACAGCAGTATTAGTGCTACTAGATCTATCTGCAGCTTTCGACACGGTCGACCATTCCATTTTGGTCGATCGTGTCGAAAAAATGGGCATTCAACAAGCAGCCAAAGACCTACTGGCCTCCTTTTTGTCAGGAAGAACTCAGGCTGTCACCCTGGGAACGTTCCAATCGACTAATCTGTCTCTGCCATGTGGGGTCCCACAAGGCTCATCCCTGAGTCCAACACTTTTTAATATCTACGTGTTGGACCTAGCCAAAATCATCAGAGCACATGGGATGAGCCTAACCTCATACGCAGATGATACGCAGTTAGTCCTGGCGTTCAAAAATAATGGCGAAAGGGTGGCCAAGAGCTTTAAAGAAGGTATGCTGGCAATTGGAGACTGGATGGCCTCCAATTGTCTAAAACTCAATTCTGAGAAGATGAAGGTTGTCATATTTGGACAACTTACCCCAAGTTGGTCCCCCGCTTGGTGGCCCGCGTCTTTCGGAACCTTGCCTAAACCTGCCCCTAAAGTAAGGAATTTGGGAGTTGTCTTTGATGATAACCTCAATTTCGTCTCTCATGCCAACCAAATAGCGCCTCAGCCTTTCATAAACTGCGCCTAGTAAGGAAAATCATTCCCTTCCTTCCCAAAAGTGCAGGTAAAACCCTGATAAGTTCCCTAGTGTTTTCCACATTGGACTACTGCAATGGCCTTTTTGCCAATGCTCAGATCAGGGTAATCAATAAAATGCAGACTATACAAAAAGCGGCAGCTAGACTCCTCGCCAGAATTCCCAAACATAAGTCTGCGACTGATACAATCAGAAACTATCACTGGCTCCCAATCAGAAGGCGGATCAAGTTCAAAATCCTGTGTATCGTATATAAGGCACTGCATAAACAGGGACCTCAGTTTCTTAAAGAGCAGCTGACTCCCTACTGTCCCCTCAGATTACTGCGATCCACCACTCTCAACGACCTAGTGGTGCCTCGCACTAAGACCGTCTCTTGGAGAGATCGCCGGTTCTTGGTCACGGCTCCAAAACTGTGGAATACCTTGCCTCAGTCAATTAGGACTAGTCCCTCTCTCTGGTCATTTCATAAACAGCTAAAAACTTGGCTGTTTAATCAGTAACATCTTAAAATATACAAAAGCAGTTGGAGAACTTTTTGCAGATGTCGCAGCGCCGAGACGCCCCTGGGTATTTGTTCGCGCTTAATCAAATGTCATAAAATAAATAAATAAATAAATAAATAAAAACTATATTTTTGAAAATAATATTAAACCCGTATATTTTTATTCGATATTACTTACCTTAAGTCGATATTCTTGACTATGATATTCTTGCTGTCGATATTTCTGAATCGCAATATTTATTAAACAATATTTGCGCAACTCAATATTTTTTACTCAATATTCTGTCTGCACACCATATGATCTACTACCAGCATCTCATAAAGAAGTATTTGGCTTAAAACGGGAAACATTAGATCTATGTGGAAAGAAAAGGCCCAGTTCCTTAAAGACATTTTCTGGGGCAAGTAAAAACACACACCGCAACTACATGGAAAGATTCAAACAAATACATGGTACAAAACTCTGACGAGAGATAGGGGCTGACTTAGAGTTTGGTGGATGAAGTTTACTTTGTCGTGATGAAGGAGGATATTACCTCTGCCATCATTAGGAATGAAGCCCACCAAAGTTAGAGATATCCACTGTCCCCACGGGCATCTTTCTACATTGACAGGAACTGCTGTCATGGCAGTTCTTGTCAGTGTAGTAAACGTTTGCAAATGGTACTGTCAGCCATGGCATCTGGCTGTCAAACTTTCTAGGAGTTATTTCTTTTTCAAAAACAAACTTACAAAGTGGAAGTTTGTTTTTGAAAAACAAAAACAAATGACTCCCTTTCCCTGGGAGTTTTCTACCATGATATGGGGGTACTTTGGAGATTTTTCTATCCCTCGCTTTCAGTTCTTTACTGGTGGTCACTGTCAGGGAATAAAGACATTACAGCATCAACCCTAAATAGAGCGGATGGTCTAATGCCCTTCTGCTGAAAGTCCTTGCTCTCTAAATGAGGCAGGCCGACAGAAAGTTTGGTGGGTAGGGTACTCTGCCGCGTTCTGCAGGAATAAGCTGTCTGGTCCCTGGATCACAGATAGTCTCAGTAAAGAGAATAAACGTTGTAAAACTCTAAAGAGACAATGGCAGAAAGACTACAGAACTAATGACAAAGTCATATATAAGGCAGCTAGAAAGAAAAAAAACATGATGAGGGCAAAAGAGCTAAGAAGCTATATTGTGAAGGTAAGATGGAGGGAGCAGGGAATAGATCAAGATATATTTTTAAAGTAGTAAAACACGTTATGTCCCCGGAGGTCTGTGGTAGAGTCCAGCAACCATTGGTGGGATGGTGAGCTGGCTTTATATTTTAAAAATAAGATCTCTGTCATCCAAGCTAGTCTTTCCTTTAGCACTCGGCTAGGAAGAGGGTTTGATGGACATAGTGTACTCAAGTATGGCCACTGCATCTGAGGACACACTTTCTAGTTTCCATCACATTCCCTTGGAGGGTCCTCCTAACCTGCCAGCATTAGGGGCCACTATCATCAACCCACTGGCTAACAAGGTGCTTAATACTTCACTGTCTACACACTATTACCCCTGTCCTGGAAGCATGCAAAGATTCTCCCCCTGCTAAAACAAAAAACACGGCGGACCTCAGAGAGCAGTCTAATTACGGGCCAATATTTCTACTGCCTGCCCTGTTGAAAGTGCTGGAAAAGTTTGTTAATCAGCAGCTCTCCCAGGACTTGGAAGATAATAACCTGCTCCATTCTAGCCAGTCCAGCTTCAGATCCAATGTAAGTATGGAAACAGCGCTAATGAAGGTTGCTGGATACATTAGGGACATCCTGGATGCTGGCGGGAAGGCAGCACTGATTATGTTAGATCTGTCAGCGGCTTTTGGCACGGTCCCCCACTCCAGACTCCTAGTGTGTCTCTAATCCATTGGGATAATTGGACAAGCTTTGGACTGGGGTGCTTCCTTTCTGGAGGGCAGAGGACAGGAGATATGGGGCTCGGCCTTGAGCCCCATACTGTTTAACCTGTATCTTACACCACTAGTCCAGCTGTGGGAAGCCTTGGGAGAAAAGGTGATCTCATAGGCTGATGACACTCAGCTGCTTTTCTTCTGTGGTAGAGGAAAAAAAT
This sequence comes from Lissotriton vulgaris, assembly GCF_964263255.1. Classification (NCBI taxonomy): domain Eukaryota; kingdom Metazoa; phylum Chordata; class Amphibia; order Caudata; family Salamandridae; genus Lissotriton; species Lissotriton vulgaris. The sequence goes on along the minus strand of NC_141689.1, from coordinate 335,217,288 downwards.
TGCAGGAGAATCTATCAAATCCTGCCTAACAGCTGTATTCTGCTGTGTGACCACCCATCAACTAAAATGTAGCATACCAAAACCAAAATTATTTCCTTTGGTAAAAACTCCACGGAAAGATGGCAGACCTTCTGGCCTTAAGACGTTCCTTCTCCCACCCCCAAACTCCTGGAAGCTCAGGGGGGAACAATTACGAATCTGAGTGTCAAATTTGACAACCTCTTATTCTTCCAACCACAAATTAATTCTGTGGTAGGTATATGCTTTGGTCTGCTGCACATTTAAAAAAAAGTTCTTGCATTTCCTCTCATTTTCTGTGAAGAAATCAGCTGTCCAAGCACTCATAACTTCGAGGCTGGACTATGGAAATGCCCTGTATCTGGGACTCCGTGACTACCCGATCAATAGACTTTAAGTGGTCCAGAATACGGCAGCTCACGTTCGTCTTAGCGTACCTCCAAGAACTCACATGTCCCTTCCACTACATGCCCTTCACTGGCTTCCAGTAAGGACGACGATCCTGTTTAAAGCACTGGTCTTCATCCACAAAGCACCCCATCAGACAGGACCTCATAGCAAGCATCAGCTTTTATGTCCCCACTAGAAACCTGCGATCAGCCAACGGCCTCCAGGCTAGGATTACCAATGTTCGCCGCACCAGAGCTATGGACAGTCTTCATGGAAGAAGCTCGCCCTCAAGATACGCTTAGTGCACCCTATCTCGCTGTTCAAAAAATGGCTGAAAAGATGGCTTACTTACCAATGGTAGGCTTGGTCGCCGCTCGCCACTGTCTTAGTGATAGCTGTAGTTTTAAACTGCCATGTTGACCTGGTAAGTTACCCTACTTGCCAGGCCTAAACCTTCCCTTTTATTACATGTAAGGCACACCTGAAGTAGGCCTGAGGTAGCCCCATGGGCATGGTGCACTGTATTTAAGAAGTAAGAAATGTGATTTTAATTTTTACATGTCCTGGTAGTGAAAAACTGCTAAATTCATTTGGTGAAGTTCGTTTTTAAATTGCAGGTCTGAAAATGCCACTTTTAGAAAGTCTGTATTTTCTTACTTAACCATTCTATGTCTCTGCATGTCCTTAGAATATATGTCTGGATACGATTACAAGTGGGCTTTGTGATTTCACTCTACACAGTCACACACAAAGGGAGCTGAGGTGTGCCTTGCATATCCTGATGTCCCATCACCAGGCTGAAGAGCCTTCCTGAGCTAGAGTAGTGGGAGGAGTTGATACTTGCACCTGAATAGAGCTGTGCCTGTCCCCACACAAAGCGCTACATACCCCACTGTAGTATGTCGGGTCTTTTTCACTACAAAGACCTTTCTTTGAAGTCTCCTTTCTTCAAAGGCTAAAATGGGTATAAGTACTGGACCTCTGACACCATATACTCAGAACACCTTTGGACTGAAGACATTCGGTCAGGAAGAACAGCTGTTGTGCTGCCAGGAGGGACAGCCACTTTGCTGCTTGCTTTGCTGTGTTGGCCTGTTGCCTTTTGCTTCTTGCCTGGGAGTGAGAGGAAGGGACTTTACTGTTAGCATCCTGCTTTCTGAGGTTCTCCAATGGCTTGACTGAGCTTACCTACTGTTGCTGAAGTCTCATTGACATCAAGGACTATACATGCATCTTGCTACCAGTAATTGGGCTCCTCTGCTGTGAGTCTTCACCTGCCAAGGGGTACCAAATCCAGTCAGGGGTCCTTGGAGGTGAATTTGGGGCTTTAACCAAGAAACCGACTAAACGACTCCAAGCGTCATTTCTGAACCTTTGCATCCCTGCGAACCCGATGCATCGCCGCTGCCTACACCGAAGCCATGAACGCTGCTAGCCAAGTGTGCAACCAATACATTACCTCCTCGGCACAAAGCATCAGCCTGTGCTCCATCATGGTCGGACAGAACTTTTGGATTTGTTCCGGTCAGGCGTGGCTAGATAACCCAAGTTGGAGCTATTGACTTCTAAGCACTGCATTTTGATTTACTCTTTAAAAATTCAAATCTTGACTTGTGTATGTCGATTACTTTTTTGGTGTTTTTACTGTGCTACTGTGTGTGTGTGTGCAAATTGCCTCTTTAGTTTAGCCTGACTGCTCTGTGCCAAACTACCAGAGGCTGAGCACAGGTAAACTTTTAGTGTGTACTACACTTACCCTGACTAGAGTGTGGGTTGGGCCTGATTTTGGAGTAATGGGGTCAGTTTTGGAGCATTGGGTGCCGTTTTTGTTTAGCAGCAGTGCTTCACACTTGCCCTCCCCATTCCTCCCCCCTGGGGTGGGGACCAGTCCAACAAAATTCCCAGGGCTGCTATGTGTACAAACCCACAAGTCACATAATAGAAAGAGATGATAGCAAAATTCTAGAAGAGGCGGAAATTAAAATACGCAATGTATATACCCTTGACAGCAATGTATGCAAGACATGTTTGGGATGAATAGGATAGCGGGCGGATCACCACCGCTGGGCCGGCGGTGGTGATCCGCCCGCCATCGCAACTTGATTTACCCCTGCCATATTATAATGGGGTAGGTAACACAGTAGACGTAAAGTGCGGCGGGCGCTTTTCCGCTGGTCAGCAATTGTTGTGACCGGGCAGACATGGGCCACAATATGGGGATGCCATCCATATTAGTATGTGTGTCTTTTAAGGCCTTTCCATGGCGGTGATGCCACCACGTAAAGGCTGGCAGGGAATTGCTTTGGGGGCCCGTTGCGGGCCCCCAGGGGTGGAGGTTGAGGGGCTGCACTTGAGAGGTACCTGTAGTATCCCCTTACATTGCCATGCACAAGGTGAAAGGCATCGTGCAGTGCCTGCCACGTTGTGCATGGCAATGCACAACATGGCACTTTGGCAGTACAGCACTACTTACAGCAGCACTCGCCGCAATGTCAAAATAAAGCGCAATGCGGCCGCCAGTGTGGCGGGTGCATCCTAATTAGCGGTGCGGGACCACCGCACTTCAGGCGGCCGGTACCAGCACCACTAGGGTGGCAGATATCAGGATGGCGGTTGCATCCTAATTAGTGGTGCGGGACCACTGCACGTCAAGCGGGCGGTCCCAGCACCGCTAGGGTGGCGGGCGGACTAAAGTCCACCCGCCATCCTAATAACCCCATAATATTTTAGGCCTGCATTTGCCCACTTTTGGTTTAAACCCCTAACTCTTCATATGATTATCTTTAATCATCTTTTTCATTTCCAACATGTTAACATTTTTGGCACTAAAAGATGTGTGACTTCTCCTTAAATGCAGTTGAGGTATAGTTTGTTCAGAGGATGCAGTGTGTCCCACATGAAATCAACTACAACTTTCTCTAAAGAAATGTGTGAAAGGCATTTGACACATTAAGTAAGGATAGTAATGTTTCTAAAGCCCACGGTTCGCTATTAAGATGGCCTCTAGCACCCTCTTGGTCATCTAGATTGCTAATGACAGGTTTGCAACTAGAGTCAGAGTCGCCATGGGATGCAAAATTGTGTTCTTGACCGTTTATCGGTTGTGTGGGTTTATGATGCTGGTGTTCAAAGAGGGCTGGGGGTGGAGGGTGGTCTTGGAATGAGTTATTTCAACTACTCTGTTGCTTTACATTTTAGATGCCCCACCCAAGACCATTTAGGTCTTATCCTTATGAAAGCTTATCCTTATGTCAGTCAGTCAAAATACTTTATTTTCGATAAATTTATATCATAAAAAGACATAGGCACAATTCCATTTTACACAATTATCAATACATAATGTATACAAAATCAAATCCTAATTGATTTACATACTATAACTGTTTACAAAAAAATAAAAAAACTCATTATTAAAATGTATTAAAAAGAGGTCAGTTAAATAAAACCATCTATTCCCGTCATTAACATATAGCATTTAGGTCTAATAATTTCATGAGGTAAACATTTCATATGACCAATATTAAAATTCATCCATTATAGAACAATATTAGTTAGATTATTGGACAGCTTCCTTTTCTTGATCCTGACAGCCCCCACTAGAAAACTAGCAACATGGAACATAGTCCTGGGGGTCTGTAATAACTGTAAAAACAGGAGCGCTGGCTTAACCTGAATAAATCCTGCCTCCTTTAGGATTGGGATCAGATATTTCCTTCTAGGTGCTGTGTAATGATCACAGAACATCAAAAAGTGTAATGTGTTCTGGATCGAAAAGTTATCACAAGTACACGGCATTGCATTTTCGGGAGTACTCCAGGTTGGGAAGTGTCCCAGGGTTAGATGAAGCAAATTAAACCGAAAACGAGTTAAAAGAAAGCGATGATATGGTTGGTTTACAGTAATTAAGTATACTTCAGGGCCTACATGAGTACTCAAAATAATGCTAGTCCGTACCGTTGGTTTCTCAAGCTCTACTTGTTCCCTGTCCAGACTTAGCAATTCTCCCATCAAGCTTTTAATCTGTACAATGTCTTTAGCAGTTATAGAGGCCGGGGAAAAAAAGAGATCTGGTCTCCCTAACTTAACAAGACAGTTTTTAATGTAAACTAGCCACGGGATTTTGTTTACTCTATCCAGCTGCAAGCAGTCTTTTAAGATGATATGGTTAAGCGGGATTTCTTGATTCAACCAGATCTTTAGCCAGGCCAGAACAGGGGCCACTTTAATCAGGTCTGAGATATATCCTAGACCAAGTTCAGTATGAACATTATATGTTGAAGTGGACTGTGGTATAGAGAGAACGGCTCTTAAAAATTTGTTCTCGGTGGTCTGTAAAATTTCCGTAGGACAGTATCCCCATATGGCACCTCCATATGTAGCAACTGCAAGACATTTAGCTTTATAATTTTTTGCGAGAGCTACTATTGGCCTTGCTCACAATTTATTTGTAAAGCCTTGCAATGCGGAAGATGATCTAGCAAGGGAAATGTTTCTATTTTTTAACTGGGGACCCCAAGTGCCTCTATCATCAAAAGTGATCCCCAGGTAAGGAAAAGTGGCTACTCTGCAAAGCTCTTGTTTGCCACAGGTAAATGTTTTTAAGAGCTCGTTATTCTTACCCTTGCCCATTATCATAATTTGAGATTTTTTTACATTAATTTTTAGGTCCAAAGAACCCATAAAGTCCTCAAAGTTATCCAGTAATCGTTGAAGACCAACCCCAGTGCGTGAAAGCAAGACGGCATCATCCGCGTATAGAAGAACTGGAATTCCAAGTTCTCCTATACGTGGGATGTCAGGGGAAGCCTCTTTAAGTGCTGGTTCCAGGGCATTTATGTAAACTGTAAATAGGAGGGGTGCCAAAATGCACCCCTGCCTAACTCCCCTTTCAGATTTAAAGTGACTCGTGCAACGCCCCTCCTGGGTAACTCTGAACTAAGCTGTAAGATCAGTATGTAAGTCTGCTAAAAGACTAACAAGGGCCCTGTCCAGTCCTATATCGAGCAAAATTTTCCATAGTTTAGCGCGATTTACAAGATCAAAAGCAGACGAGAGGTCCATGAACCCCAAGTACATGGACCCCTCCTTGGCCCTCGTATACTTTTCTACCAATAAGTGCAAATTAAGGCCTTGATCTATTGCGCTCCTTTTTGATCTAAAACCATACTGAACGTTTGATAAGACCCCTTTCTCTGTTAACCAGTCATTCAGTTTTGATAAAATAACCCGGCCTAGAATTTTCACCGATGAGTCAATCAATGAAATGGGTCTGTAACAGGATGGGTCTTGCCTGTTACCCTTTTTAAAGACCGGTATGATGATGGATTTTTTCCAGGAGTCCGGGATTTTACTAGGGGTCGGCGGCCAGCTACGCTCCGTGCACGGAGTGTGCGTAGTGCCGCCTACTCCGCATTTTGCGGAGCGGGCGTAGCCAGGCGGCACTACGCACGCTCCGCAGACGGAGCGTAGCTGGCCGCCACCCGCCTCCCTCCCGCCCTCCCTAAATACTTTCAATGAAGCGAGTAACATAATTAAAACGCACTTACCTTGCCCGCCGCTGCCCGCCGCGTCCCCGGGGCTCGCTATCTGCATTCTTCTGTCTTGTTTAGTAATGCACATGCGCGGGCGGCCGCGCATGCGCATTTTCTCGTGAGAAATGCGCATGCGCGGCCGCCCGCGCATGCGCATTACTAAACAAGACGGAAGACTGCAGATAGCGAGCCCCGGGGACGCGACGGGCAAGGTAAGTGCGTTTTTAATTATTTCACTCGTTTCATTGAAAGTATTTAGGGAGGGCGGGAGGGAGGCGGGTGGCGGGGCTGGCGGCCAGTGGTGTTTGCGTAGTGGGGCTACGCGGAGTGCGGAGGTGGGCGTAGTTTCTCGCCCACTTCGCGTAGCTCCGCGAAGCCCCACTCCGCCCACTCCGCCCAGGGTTAGATTTTACCATTTGAAAGAGCATTAAAAACATTACATAAGACTTTAGACCAGAATTTCGGGGCACTTTTGAAGACATCGCCTGGTACCCCATCAGGGCCCGGTGCTTTGTTTTATCTATTACCTTTTCCACTTCTGTTGCCACAAAAATGACGTCATCCTCTGCAGTACAGAGTTCCATTACCTCAGCTTCTGAAATGACATTAGAAGTGGTAGCACTACTAGCTTCTGTGTATATCTGTCTAAAATGTTCAGTCCAACCCTCATCTGAGATGTTTGCCTCTAGGGGGGTGTTTTCGTCATCAGAAAAGAGTGGCTGATTTATAATTTTCCAAAAGAGGCCACTATTTTTTAAAGTTTCTGGTTCAAGAAGTTGAGCCAGAGCATTGTCTTTAAGGACCCTCTTCCTTTCTAGGATAGTTTTTTTATATGCAATCCTTGCACTAGCTATATCGGTACGATTTTTGGGGGTTGCTTTCAAAACTTTAAGTAGCACTCTATGCGCTTTTGAGCACTTCTTGTCGAACCATCTTTTGCCCACTAGCGGCTTCTGCCTCGATTTATTCTGCAAACTACAATTAATTTCTATGCAGATATTATCAAATGCTACTATAACGTCTTTACATTGTGTTCTATTTGCTAGGCATATTGCAACTTCATCCTCTACTTTAGACAGAACCTCTTGAAGAAAGGTTTCAGGGACTATTTTAGACCATTTCAGCCTACGGTTCTGATCTTTTAGCTTAACATTTTCTCCCCCTCTAACTTTTACTGTTTTTAGAGAAATTAAATCCGTATGCTTCACTTCCATTAAAACAGGATTATGATCGCTAAAAACTGACACCTTTGTATAATATTTTATCACATTGTTTAACCAAAAAGAAGACAAAAAAATATAATCTAAAATAGTACCCACATCTTTTCCCTTAAACGTAGGGGCCTATTTTTTCCATCCCCACATCCTGACTCATAAAGGTTCCATCTTGCAAGAAAAGTTTCAAGAAGGTCTCCACGCCTAGTGTGTTCCAGATGAACAGGTGAGGAGAGGCGGGGACCATCATCATCCTGGATAATGCATGGAAGGGTGCATGGGTGTATATTAAAGTCCCCTAATAATATCAGTTCAAAGGTATTTACATTAAAACTGTAAGCTGACAAAAATGTATCCAGTACTTCCAAATTTTGACTGGTATGCTCATTCGCGTGTGAATTATAAAAATTAACAAAAAGAATCTTGGCTTTGTCTTGAGTAGCAAGTTCAACAATCAGACAATTTTCAGAGCCCGATGAGCATTGGGATAATGTGCCTTTTATGTCCAATTTGAATAGGCTTAGCAAGCCCCCCTTAGATCTTCCTGCAACGCTACTAATGGCTGGGTTGCAAAAGTGGCTATATCCATCCAAAGAGAAACTGTTCGTTTGATCCCATGTCTCTTGTAGGGCAATAATGCCAAAGGATTTTAAAGACATTAACCATTCAGCATTCCCAATTTTATTCTTTAGGCCAGCAATGTTCCATGTAGCGATTTTGAGAGACGGAGCTGATAACTGAATAGAATTCTCCGTGGCAACGGGCAGTCAGTCATTTTCTTCTAGTGTTGATAAAGCAGTAAAGCGATTATAAAGAGGTAGAGTATGATCAAACTGACTATTTGCTAACTGATAACAACATGGGTCCGCACTATTTTGATGCAGGGGTACATGCAGAGATACATTCGGAACACAACCAGCCACCCCCCTCCCGAGCCCATTTACAGGATACCTTTGCTGATGAGGCAATCGGTGTTGAGTATTATCCAGGTGGTTATAGAAAAAGCCAAGGGGTCTGGCACATACAGAATTTTCCAAAGTTGGTAAAGAGGCGGCTCTAAGGAGGACTGTTGCAACGTGTTGTGGATGTTTAAAATTAACAATGATGCAGTCCCCTCTTATATTTTTTCTACCATTGCCAATCCAACTACCTCTACGGGTGGATATTATATAGTTTGAAAAGGCCAGCGGGAAGCCACAATTCCTATTTAGCCAGGCAAGTGTTTTATTTTTTAGGGCAGCATGAGTTTCTAACCTAGGGTCAGTTAGACAAGAGTCAACCTCTGGGACATTAGTTAATACCACCGTGTACGGAACACACTCCGGTGGGAGGTTGACAGAGTTTTTCCTCCTAGTCCTACTTCTCCCTGCAATATCTCCCCGTGCTAAGTTGTTTTGACTGCCATTTTGTGCTACTTGTGGTTGTACTGGTTTTTGTGCTATGGGAGTTCCCACTGATGATAGATTAGAAGGTGGAATATTCAATGTGTTTACGACTGAGGGCGCCTGAGCCATAACCCCTGTGCCACTAACCCTGGTGCTAGCCGGCACAGGAGCTGTGGGTCCCACTGTAGTGTTACCCACAGGACCCGATGGGCCAGATTGAGGGCTCGTCTGAATTGAAAACCGGGTCATATGAGAATCCTGAAGACCCTCCAGTCTAGTGACCTCATGAGCAACTAGTTCTATCTTTGCCACCAATGGTCTAATCAATGCCTCTAATTTTGTCTCAATGATGGTTATCAAGAGTTCAATATGGGCTGGATGCAAGGTACTTCCCTCAACAGTGTTTATGGACTCAGGAGTGTCTCCCCTGCTAAGTGATGTTATGCCTGCCTTTTTGGTCTTCCGTCCTACCACCCTTTTGGCAGGAGCCTTCCTGCAGGCTCGAACCATCCTCCGTACAGGTGATTGAGTTGGTGAAGGCCTTGGGGAGGGTGATGGGCTCTGACTTGGGATGGATTCAGTTAAAATTTCCCGTTCTTCTGTTGACACTATGATGGAAGCATCGTTATTTGTGTCAACATTATTAGGGGCAGCCAGGCCACTGTCTAGATGGAGCAACGGTGTGGTGGGCGAGCTCAGCTTTGTAGGTGAGATTTCTGTGCTTACCCTGCTTAATGATAATCTCCTATCTTTGTTGATCTTGCTGACAACCTTAACAAGATAATTGTCCATTGTCCGTGTATCATTTGTTGCCGCTGGTTTTGAGGACCTAAGCTTAGACATCATATGACCAGCAAATGCTAGCTATAGAGTAGGTAGAAAGACAGTATCTAAGCCAATTATTATGAAGACTATGTTAGCAATAAGGCCAAGATAGATAAAACAAACAATAAACAGTGATTAAAAGTAATGTCTTACTAAAAGTCCAGGATCCAAGTACAAAGAGCCAAGGTCCGTGGCCCAGCCCAGCCTCCTCCGGCCTCTGACGGCCGCAGACGGCCCCGCCCTTGTCCCGGGCTTCTCCCAGGCGCGCCCACGCGCGTCCCGCGGGATGAGGGAGCAAGGGTTCCTTTATGCGCCCCCAGGCGCTTCCTGATTGCCTGTGCGGCGGCGTCCTTGCCGCAGGGGCTGATGGGAGTTGTGGTTCACGCGGCCCGGTGGAGCCAAGCCCGGCCAGGCCACCAGCGGAGCAAAGCCCGGCCCTCTCTACACCACAACAAAGGACAGCAGGTCGGCGGAGCCAAGCCCGGCCACAGGACACACAGCGGAGCCAAGCCCGGCCGTGTGCAGCTCTCTGGTTAGTTCAAACGCCTCCCGCAGTTCTCCTTCGCAAGGGCTCCTTTATGCGCCCCCAGGCGCTTCCTGATTGCCTGCGCGGCGGCGTCCTTGCCGCAGGGGCTGACGGGAGTTGTGGTTCACGCGGCCCGGCGGAGCCAAGCCCGGCCAGGCCACCAGCGGAGCAAAGCCCGGCCCTCTCTACACCACAACAAAGGACAGCAGGTCGGCAGAGCCAAGCCCTGCCACAGGACACACAGCGGAGCCAAGCCCGGCCGTGTGCAGCTCTCTGGTTAGTTCAAGCTTATCCTTATAAAAGCGACGGCCTCTCTCACAAGTACCTTCAGAGTGAACTACTGCTCACTTTTAACCAGCATCTACTCCTTCTGGATTTTGTAGGTCCATACTTTGAAAGGATGGGGGCGTCATCATGAACGACACATCCCAGAATTCAAAGTGCTGATGAAAAAGACTCACAACAGGCTTAGAATGTTATGTTTGTCATAGAGCCACTTGGTAGTTATGCCGCCAAAATCGAACTTTTTGACAAAAGTACGTGGCAAAACCAACACGTTTCAATCAAGCACCGAGAAACAAATGCCCAATTTATGATGTGGAAGTTTTCAGCTGGGTACAGGATATGAATAAAAATGTTCACAGCATAAGTTAGAAATGGGGTCTCTAGATGGTAGAGATGTGCACCTTGACCAAGTAGGGACCCTTCCTTCCAGCCAGCGTGAGGGGCTACACTTCTAAAATAACCCCTGCTAACTCCCTAGGAAGCTTGGCACGAGTAGTCAGGCTTATCTAAGAGGCAACGTGTGAAGCATTTGCAAATAACACACAGTAATACTGTGAAAACACCACACCAGTTTTAGAAATAAGGCCAATATTTATCTGTGTAAAACAATAAACATACTGTAGAACATAGAAACCTTCTCAGGGGCCCACTGATCCTTGGTCCTTTTAAACCAACAAAGAAGAAATTGTCACAGAAGCTGAAATATAAAAGTAACATCTTTATTAACCTCAAATGAGGGGGACTAGGTCACACAGAATCCTTAGCAACTGAATGAGGCAGTCTAAGGAGTACAGAAAACAGGGGCCTTATATGTGCTTAGGGTTACATAGTCAGCATACGACCAAGGGGCAGTCCTGGCTCATGTAAGCATGCAAAATGACTAATATGGGCATGCAAGATCTACTTGCTCAACAAAGTGGGAGGAGAGTTACTTCTCCACACAGCAGCAAAAATAGCCTGACAGTTCTACAAGATGAGCAGGTGCATTCTACTAGCTAGGCCCTTCTGAGCATGTGCGAAGGTGTAAGATGGTAAATATAGTTAGTTTCTAGGCAGATTACAAGAGCAGTCAACACTGAGGGTGGACAGAGCACATGGCGAGCATGTGGCAGCACATTGCAAACAAGATGGCTGCCAGAAATACAAAATGGCTTTTAGCCCATGCTAACAAATCTGTCCAATCTTTAACAATACAACATCCTATAGATGGTTGAAACATCAAAGAAGCAGCACCATCTTGACTTCCACCACCCGTCCTATAATAGTGAGCGGGAGATGCACCAAAAGTGCAATCAATCAATCAATCAAAATACTTGTAAAGTGCTCTACTTACCCGTGAGGGTCTCAAGGCGCTGAGGGGAGGGGGTGCCGCTACGGCTCGAAGAGCCAGGTCTTGAGGAGTCTTCTGAAGGTGAGCAGGTCTTGGGTAAGCCGTAGGTGGGTGGGGAGGGAGTTCCAGGTCTTGGCATCGAGGAAGGAGAAGGATCTGGGGGCGTGGCTTGAACGCCGACGGGAATGGCGGCGTGAGCTCAGAGCTCCGCGCCTGATCCCCTTATTATCCTGCATCCCAGTGCGGCAGACCGTGTGGTTGGGTCCAGCTAAACAGCGGAAGGGACCGAGACTGCAACGCCGCTACCCGATGCGAGCCTGAAAGCTCCGCAAGCTGCCAGACGAGAGTGTGGGGACGGAGAAGCCTACGGTCGGGGAAACGGCAAAATGGCGCCCGTACACTGATCGGACTCCTGGAGACGGCGACCCTTGCTAGTGAGCGGTGGCTCCGGCGAGACCCAGCAGAGGAGAGTGCGAGCGCCGCACGGTAAAGGAGTGTGGCTGGGCAGTGAGGCAGAGGAGAAGCGCGGCCCGCCCGGAGCCGATTCCCGGTGTATGCTGACTCCCAACATGGCGGAGGCCGAAGAACGGAAAAGTGGATGACGGCGGAAGTAGCGGGGGAGGCCTGCGGAGAGCCAGGGTATGGAGCCCTGCGGTGTGCGGGAGCTGGGACCCGCAAACAGCGGATCGGTACGTGGTAGGATTGTGGCCTGATACGTGTGCAAAGGACGGTGGAGTGCACTGCCACTAGACGGAGGCCACTGACGCTGGGCGAGGGCGGACCGCCCGCCCAGAGGCCATTGTTATAACACAGTAAGGGGCAGGAGAACGCACGAGCTGGGCCCCGTCCTACACTAACTGCACCACGACCGATGGTCTAGCGGGCTGGAGCACAAATCGCCGACCATCCCCTTTGAGAGGAGGTCACCAGGGACCGGACTTAGAAGGGGCGTATCAACGGGAGCTGGGTGTATTCCTGTGGCGCCCCCCGGCGAAAGTGGAATGCGGCGGTTGCGAAAGAGCGTGGCCCCCTGGTAGACGGGAGGACGAGCCAGATAACAGGTCAGGAGGGAAGGAGATTGTAGGTACTGGAGGGCCCCCGGTACGTTGACCCCAAAGGGCCTCTTGTCCCACTGGCGGTTTCCTTGCACAAGACATGGGCCCATCGAAGCACGCGGTTAAGCAGTCGGGTGGGGGAACAGACACCACCGCGGAGGACGGAGGGGATGGAGGCCTTAGCCTACTGTGAGGGAGTCCCGAGGTAGGAGCTGCACCTTGGGCCACGAGGTTGATGGGGGCCGTCGCTCGAGGGGAACGGCGCGCTCGTGTCTGGTGTTCACCGGTGTCGGAGCTGTGCAGGAAACCGAGGCCTGGGAGTGCCCCATGAGTTGTGCGGCCAACGCATGCCCCCCCGCGCCCTCAGACTTGGTGGCCCCCGGCGACATTGGAGACACGCGGGCGTTGCAGGGAGCCCTGAATCAGAAAGCATTTATTAAGCGCGCTTACACCAAACGGTTTCATGGCGCTGTGAGCGGGGAGGGGGTAGACGGTTCAGCAATGCGGTGATACTAACAATATTTAATCATAGGCTTTATGAAACAAGATGGTTTTCAGGAGTGACCTGAAGCGAGCGTAGGAGTTGGTGACTCTCAGCTCCAGGGGAAGAGCGTTCCAGTGGGATGGAGTAAGGAACGAGAATCTGAGGCCAACATGTTTTTTGCGCTTGAAGGTAGGGGTGGTGAGCAGAGCCAAGTGGAAGGAACGAAGATTACGTGACGAGAGATAGTGATGGAGGAGAGAGGAGATGAACACGGGGCCTTGACCTGCCAATGCCTTAAAGGTGATGCAGCCTAGTTTAAATTCGCAGCGCTTGGCCACCGGAAGCCAGTGGAGAGCTTTAAGCAGGGGGCGGACATGATGGTGTCTGGGTTGATGGAAGATCAAGCGAGCGGCCTGATTCTGCACCAACTGTAGGCGGTTTAGCTGGTACGCAGGAATGCCTACATAAAGAGAGTTGGCATAATCAAGCCTGGACACTACTAGAGCCAAAAGAGCCAGAGTAAGGGCCTCCCTAGTTAGAAAGAGAGAGCTCTTGCGGATCTTCCGGAGATGGAAAAAACTAGAGGAGACCACCGCGTTGATATGGGGCTTCAGAGAAAGGTCTTTACAAATAATGACTCCAAGGCTCTTAGCGGAGTCCACGGGGCATGGAGGGTGACCAAGGCAGGGAGGCCAAAAGTTAGAGCTCCAAGGGTTAGAGACGCCACCGGTTAGGACCAACTCAGTTATGTCAGGGTTGAGTTTTAAAAAAAAATTCTCCATCTAATTGCTAATGAGACACAAAGTTGACTGGAAGTTGTGGATAGACTGGTCAGAGGAATCAATATCAAAAACTAGCTGGATGTCGTCAGCGTAGTTAAAAGCGGTAACCTTACTGCCTTGCAGGGAACGAATAAGGGGGGTCAAATATAAATTGAAAAGGAGGGGAGAAAGGGAAAGAGCCCTGGGGAACACCGCAAGTCAGCCTAACCTTTTCGCCTGAGAAATTAGAGAGACGGACAGCCTGATGGCGGTTGGTCAAAAAAGAGCGAACCTACTCTAAGGCTGTCCCCCGGATGCCGGACTCCTCGACACGGTCGACCAAGATGTCATGGTCAACCGTGTCAAAGGCAGCCGACAAATCCAGAAGCACCAGGGCCTGGCTGGTCCCAAGGTCCGCCCCTCTCCGCAATTCCTCCATAACAGAAAGGATGACTGACTCAGTCGAGTGGGCCGGCCTAAAGCTGGCCTGTTGCGGGTCAAGGAACATAGAGCCTTCAATAAAGGAACTCAGGAAGCCGGTGACATGGGTCTCCAGCACTTTACTCAAATAAGGGAGGAGAGAGAAATTGTTCATCACAGAGGAGTCGGCATTGGGCTTTTTCAGGATAGGTACTATCTCAGCAGTTTTAAAAGATTCAGGGACCCGGCCCAGACGTAGGGAATTGTTAAGAAGGGTCAGGGCAGGAGTGGGACAGGCGGTAAAAGCCTCTTGCAAAATATGGGGAGGGCAATAGTCAGTAGGAGAGCCCGAACCCAAACTTTTTCAGCAGGACAGAGAGTTCCTCCTCTGATATCAGAGGTATCTGATCTACTGTACGGGGATTTACAGTGGCAGAGGGAGGGGCAGGTATAGGTATAGAGGGTACCGTGCAGCAGACAATACTGTTTTTAATTTTTACTATTTTCTCCACAAAGAAAGAATTAAGGGAGTCACAAAGGGCTTGGGAGGGGAGAGGTTTAATAGTCACCCTATCTGGAAGTGAAAGTTCTTCTACAATAGAAAACATATCTTTGGCCTTTGTGGCCGAATCTACAATCTTTTTGGAGAAATACAGATTTTTTGCCTTAACGATGGCTTGCTTAAAGACTTTGAGCTGGGCCATGAAAAGCAGTTTTTTCTCGGGGGCATACTCTCGCCTCCAGTTTCGCTCAGCCTGCCTAAGCGAAAGTTTTTCTACTTTCAGTTCTTCTGAGAACCTATTCTAAGCATCGTGAGGACGTTTTAATTTGATGTGTCTAAGCGGCGCAACTATGTTGCTAGCCAATTCAAGCCAATGTCTCAAATTCAAGGCCTGAGTGTCAAGGGAGTCGTGCTCAACAGGAATCGAGGAACTGAGTAAAGAACAAAGTTCCCTAGGGTCGACTTTGTTCCAGTTCCTAGCTAGGAGGCTTCCTGAAGGAGTAAGACTAGTGCGGGAAGCCGAGGTGAGAGAGAATGATATAGTGAAATGATCTGACCATGAACAGGGAGAGATGAGGGGATTAGAAATGGTGAAGTTGGAAGTCCAGACCTGGTCTAAGACATGGCCTTTAACATGAGTTGCTGAGCTAATATGTTGGGAGCAGTTCATGCCTTCTAGTAGCTCGGAAAAAGGCCAAGGAGCAAGGGCTTTCCCTGGCATCCAAAGGCCAAAAGTTAAAATCGGCTATAATTAGAACTCTGGAATTATTGATCACCAACTGGCAGAGCATGTCGCTAAACAGTGATGGAAAATCGGGCATATACTGGGGAGGCCAATAGACCAGCACACAGATAAGGGGGGACAAAGAGGACTCGAGTCTTAGAATAAGGCAATCTACAGAAGAGATACTAACAGTATAAGGGGTGAGAACCTAAGGGACTGTTTGACAATAGCCGCAACCCCGCCTCCCGGCTTACCAGATGACCTGTTGGCCTGAAGGATGTAATAGCCCGGGGGGACTGCGGCCAGGATATCTGGGGTAGATTTCTCATTAAGCCAAGTTTCCGTCAATAGGAGCATGTCAGGTTTTTCCGAATCCAAAAGGTGGAAAATCTCTAACTGGTGTTTAACCAGCGAGCAGGTGTTAAGATAACTAACTGTAAGGTCAGGATTAATCGCTCTATTGGTGGAGGGGGGGGGAGCCTCACCTGGGGTTGCCATGAAGAGAGGGGGCGGAGCCACAGCCAAGGGGGAAGCGAATTCCTCAAAATTTGTCCTGGCCTGAGAATTCCCAGTATGTCCAAACGTGAGAGCATAGTAGGGCTAAGGGGCCAGTGGTCGTGCAGGCGAATCAAGGCCGGGGCTGAATAGTTGTTAAAACGGACAGCGTTTCCTGCCCCTGGCCCCGGCCGGCCGCGGACGGGCGCAGACGGGCTTGCCTTAGGCGCGCCTGCGGCGCGCCCCCTTTGCGCGTCGCAAACAATGGAGGAATGGAAGGCTGCACTGCAAGCGGTGGTGGAATTTTCGGGCGCGAGTCCGTCTCTATTGAAACACGGCACAGAATCCGAGGGAAATCACAAAGGCTCGGAGACGGACGTGTCGGAAATGCATGGTGCCAAGGGTCCGAAGGTGACGCCGAACTCGGCGGAAGAAATCCTAGAGACCTTGGTAATCTGTAATTGTGATGATTGTTCGAGTTTGAGATGGGTGGGAAGGACAGAGTTGTTACCACAAACGGGACTGCCGCAAACCCTATATAGGGGATTCTGGTTGCGAGGGATATGGTTTGGCGCAGCTGCCTGTCGGACTAGAGCCAACCCCTTGAAGCCCTTAAGGCTCCTGCAGTGACGACTGCAGATTAGGCGGGAGTTAGAGTTGAATGGTGGCAGTTTGGACGGGGTCTGATGGGTTGCTATTGGGTCCTGTTCTGGGGGGGAGGAGGGGTAACTGTTCGGGATGTTCCTTTGAGACGAATGCTAGTATTTATTGTTGGGGGTTGGGAGGGGAGGGGCAGCAAGGGAAAGGTTGGGCGGGTTCCACCACTGAAGCAGAGTCGACGGCCCGTTTGGCCAGCGGGAGATGGAGTGGGACAATGGTTGAAATTGATAACTTGAGATGTATGATCTGGAATGTGTGGGGCCTCCATACGATGGCAAGGAGGCACAAGGTACGCTCTTTTTTAACTTGCAGACGGGTCCAGATTGCATTTCTCCAAGAAACACACCTAACAGCAACAGAGGGGCTGGCACTGCAGCGTAGATGGAGAGGTCAAGTATTTAATACAGTCTATTCCGCATTTGCTAGAGGGACGCTGATCTGGATAAGGGCTGGAGTGCCATTTCAGGTGACCAGACAGGTGATTGACCCTGAGGGCAGATTTGTGGCGGTTGTGGGTAGACTGCGGGCCGCGATATTACACTATGCAGCATATATGCACCCAACACGGAACAGCTGGTTTTCCTGGGGAAACTGTCGGGGACACTTGCACACTTCCAGATGGGCCCGGTGGTGGTTGGAGGGGACTTCAACTCGGTGACGGACGTCTCGCTGGACAGATCTCACCCACCGCTTACTGACTCCCCGGTTCACCGGTTAGCCAAGGGCAGGCTGGAATGGCAGACACGCTGGAGTTTGGTGAACGCTTGGCGCGTACGGCACCCGACAGCTCGGGATTACTCCTACTTCTCTAGTGTACATGAGCTGCATGTCCGGTTGGATGCAATGTTATGCTCTCCACTGGTGATTCCATCTGTGGTACACGCCGAATATCTCACCAGAACAATCTCAGACCACAACCCCCTATTGGTCACTTTAGACTGGATGTCTGAGACTCCATGTATTCCCACTTGGAAACTACGCCCTGACACCCTAGATGACCCACTCTTACATACAATGCTAGAGGAGGGAATTAAGCAATATTTTGCAGACAATGCTGGCACCACCGCGGCCAGGGCAACCGAGTGGGACGCCTTCAAGGTCTTTATCAGAGGGCTTTGTATTGGGAAGCAGGTGGGGGTACGGAAGGTGCTCCTGGGAGACTTAGATAAGGTAGAGAAAAGACTCAGGGAAGCAGAAATAGCGAGGCCTGGACACCCTGAAATACAGGAGAGAGTCAGCACAGCTCGAGAAGCAGTGGCCGTCGAAGTAGAGCGACTCCGTAGCTTCAACTACAAGACCTACTCGACGAGGGCGCATGCAGAAGGGGATAAAGCGAGCACACTGCTGGCATGGTTAGCCAACCCCACACGGCGACACTCCCCCTTCCTGGCTTTGGAGGAAGACAAGGGTACGATAGTGCATACTCAGGCTGAAATACTACAGGGCTTCACACGATACTACGAGAAGCTCTATAAAAGAATGGTGATGAACGGAGATCCGGCTCTGGACGTCTATTTAGATGAGCTGGATTTGCCACAAGTAGACCGCGATCAAGCGAAAAAACTAGGGAAAGATATTAAGCTGGGAGAGATTTGAGGAGCTATAAAGCGTATGGCCCGCAACAAAACACCAGGGCTGGATGGTCTGCCGATAGAATTTTATGGTAAATATGTGGACCTGTTGGCGCCGAGGCTATTGGAGGTATACAAGGAGGCCAAGGAAGCGGGCCACTTGCCCCAATCAATGAGAGAGGCGCTAGTGATCACATTGCTGAAGCCAGGGAGGGAAAGAAGCAACACGGCATCATATAGGCCGTTGTCCATGTTGACGACCGATTACAAAATTCTTAGTAGTATACTGGCAGCCCGATTACTGCCATATATGACCGCGTTGGTCCACAAAAATCAGTCAGGTTTCATCCCTGGGCGCAACACCACTTCGAATATTCGGACACTCATACGGCTTCTGAGCGATGACGATTCCGAAGCACAAATGCCATTGATCCTGTCCGTCGACATAGAGAAAACTTTTGATAGCTTGGAATGGGACTACTTATATAATGTTTTGAAGCGCTTCGGGCTTGGAGACGAGTATATACAATGGACGAGAGTCTTATACACCTCAGCGGTGGCAAGGGTACGAGTGGGGAGGCTGATATTGCGCCAATACCCGGTAACACGCGGGACGAGACAAGGATGCTCGCTGTCCCCCCTCCTGTTTGCCCTCGCTATTGAACTATAGCTAGTGAAATCAGGACGGGGAGACATTATAGAGGACTGGACGGCAGAGATGGGCGGCACCTTATATCCCTATATGCGGACAACATATTACTATTTCTTGAGAATGCAGAGGCGGCCTTGACTGGGGCGGAAAGACTACTTCAACGCTTTGGAGAGCTCTCAGGCCTAAAAGTCAATTGGTCCAAGACGTGCATGTTTCCCGTTCGGCGGGGAGAGGTTAGACCCGATGGACACCCGTTGATAAAATGGGAACCTACCTGTTTGAAATACATCGGGGTATACATATACCACACACCGGCGGACATGTGGAAGGCAATGTAGGTCGTTGTATAGGGGTACTGAAGGGCAATATGGCCCTCTGGGCGACCCTGCCACTATCATTGATGGGCCGGATCTCCCTCTTGAAAATGGTAGCATTGCCGAGACTTCTGTACTATTTTCGTACTCTGCCTGTGTGGGTACCCTGTTCCCTTTTTAAAGCGTTACAATCGCAGATATCCTCATTTCTTTGGGGCGCAGGGAGATGCAGGGTTGCCCAGTAAATGCTCCTGTGGCCAAAAGATGAGGGGGGTCTTGCAGTCCCGGATTTCGAACTCTACTATTTAGCAGCTCAGTTGCAGCTCTTTACGCAGGAAGTGGCGAGAGTGTACAGAGGCCCAGAGCAGGAGAGGGAGGGAGGCACAACACGCCATGTCTTAGCTTACATAACACTACAACAGAAGCTAGACTTGCGATACCTAACCATGGAGGAACAAACGTTCCGCCTTTGCTGGAACAGATCACGACGCTTGGCGGGAGTGCGTCACCCGTACGCGCCGGAAATACCTATCGGAAGGGTGACGGCGTTACCGCATGGTGGGGACTGGTCGCAGCTGCAGGACTGGGAAGAGGCTGGACTGCACGTGGTGGGGGATTTGTACGAAGATGGGACGCTGCTGCCTTACCAAACCCTCCAGGAATGATTTGACCTACCAACGGGGGGTTTCTTATTGCATGCCGCGATCACAAGAGCCATGCAGGCGCACTGGCAGGAGGGATTACTGGAGCCCACGGCGTCTATGGCCTGCCAATATACCATGATGGCGGCGGGTACTTACAAAGCGGTCACATGCCTCTATGCTAGAATGCTCTGAGAAAACTTGCCACCTTTGACCGGGTTGAAAAACAAATGGGAAGCAGATATAGGATCCCAGAGACAGCTTGGGCGCAGATAATTCTTCCAACTAGTACATTTTTTCATACTACATAGAGCGTATTTAACACTGGGAAAAATTTGTAAATATTTTGTAGGGACTGAGGCAGCATGCCCTAGATGCACTAGAGAGGCGGTAGAACTGGACCACATGCTGTGGACTTGTCCAATGCTGGGAGACTATTGGAAGGAGAAAAGAGAAGCGCTGAACGAGGTGACGGGGAGACAGCTGCAGTTTGACATGGCTGTCGGTGTCCTCCATTGGTTCCCTCACACCCCCAAACACAAAAATACCAGCAAATTTATTGAAATGGGTCTTATAATAGCCAAACGTGAAATTACTCGACATTGGAAGGCAAGGGCGGGGCCTACGTACAGACTTTGGATGAATGAATTCCTGAAATGGGCTGCCTGCGAAAGCTCCCTTAGGTATCAGATGGCGCATAGGCGACAGGACGACAAAGCATTAGCCGCAGCGATGGCATGGGAGGTGTTAGTACAAGCCCTAAGGGACCTAGAGGTACATGACGAGGAAGAGGAGCAGGATAATGAAAGAGAACCCCTTCGACACACCCAGGACATATCGAACTGCGAAACACCTAACGCTCCTGGCACATAGCTCTAGAAAACTGACTGAGATGACACGTGGAAGTGGTGGGACATTGGGGAGGGGAGGGAGGGGGGGAGACCACATCAGGAGCATTAAGGGACTGTAGACTGCGCAGCAACACTCCTTAGAGACCACAGCAGATGGTACCTTTAAGACACAGCACACTATATTGTAAGGTTAGCGAGGAGCACTCAGACGAGGGGTACGGAGGTCGTGCCATCCGACACTGGGATAGGGGCTTTCCTGTCAGGCTTAGCTAACCGCTGGAGGGTCCGCAAGATTGAAGGGTTGCAGTGGCATGGCAAGCTGTATCAAGGCGCATCCAGTTGCTTATGTTTGTTTCCTAAAGTTGATAACGAGATGGGGGTTGCTGGGGGGGGTTCTTTTGAAAGGGGTTATTCAGAAATGGCATATCATTAGTGTGCGGTGGCAGGCACTGATGCACAAGCATCAATCTCCTATATAATCCCTAGATCCAGGAAATGTGCTCCCTCGGATCTGGCCAGCCCCTCCACCCCCCAAAAGGATGAAGAAGACTATGCCACCTGATAACCCAAAGAGCAGAAATCATCCCAACCCCTTCTAACAGATGCAACAAGTGAGGCAATTAATATGGTGACTCCTTCAGGTAGAAAAGGGTATCATCTGCATTCAGGGACACCATATGAGTTGAGTCCCAAATCATGAAGATACCTTCTAAGTTGGATCGCCAACGGATCCAGCATCAGAGCAAACAAGAGTGGGGGTGAAGAGCAGCACTGTTGCATGGCTCTTTTGATAGACCAAATAGCTGAGATTGTTCCACTTGACTGGACCCATGCCACAGGGCTTGAGTAGAGGAGCCGAACCCAACAACACAGAACATAGTCCCAAACCCTATCTGCTCAAGGACCTCCATCAGATAAGAGTTTCAAATTCCTTCTTCAAGTCGATCGCCACCAGACAGAGCCCCACATCACAGTCTGCAGCAGCATGCAGGACGTGAGCGAGTCTCCTTATATTCATAGGACTGCTGTGGCCCAGTATGGACCTACTGCCCCATCACCGTCACAATCTGTTGGCCAACACTTTACAGAGGACCTTTGTGTCTGTGTTTATCAGTGCCAATGGCCTATATGAAGGCTACCTTCATTAAGGACCCCTAAGAGCTTCTCCGAGAGTTAGGGCAAAAAATTACACATAGCGTCTCCCTGAGTTCATCCAAGGTGAGCTCAGCCTCAAGTTCCTCCAGTAGAACCTCCGGGACTATGGGGACTCATACACCAGCCACATATTCACTGGCAGCGTCTGGGGCATCAGTACATCCTCTCCTTTAGACACTCTGTAAATGATCCCGGAATACATCATTTATGGCCTTCTGCGTAATTGCCATTGTGCCATCCGGGAGCTCCAGGAAGCAAATTGAAGATTCCTCTATTTCTCATTTCAACAACCATGCAAGTGATCGGCCAGGCTTATCCCTCTAACAATGTAGTCCCTGCCAGTTAGCTTTAAGCGTAAACGTGTCCAGCCTATCCCTTGTGTCCCTAACTCAGGTTCACCAGTCTAGCATTTCTTGGCAGGCCTCTGCTGACAACTTTTCTCTCTGCTGCGCTTCCACTAGCTTTTCCTCTCAGTCTTCAATTCCCTCCGGAGTTGCTTCTTCACCCCATATACTTTGCTCTTGCACTCCCTCGCACTACCACCTTAATTGACTCCCATTCATTCACCCTCGTGTTTGTATTGCCCCAGCTAGTGGACATATAACCAGAGAGGGCCTCAGAGAGATCAGCACAGCACCTCTCATCCAACAGAATATCCAGCAAATGTGTCCAAGTCAATGAAGGCCCACTCACTGCTTCCCACAAACTGCTGACAAGCAGTGAGGCATGATCAGCGAAGAATCTACCCAGGTACTTAGCAGTCACAATGTCCTAGAGGTCCAGACTAGTGACCAATATGTGGTCCATTCGGCTGAATGTGTTAGGGGAGGGCTTATAACAGGAGTACTCCCTAGACACCGGGTGAAGGGCCTGCCAAATGTGTGCAAAACTTACATTGGACACAACAGCAGCCAAGACTGCGGTCATGCCCAGCTTAGTTTGCTGTGTTGGTTGCATCTGTCCATTGTGCCATCCGGGACACAGTTAAAGTCTCCAGCCCACAATATGGGTGCCTCTAGATAGTCAGTCAGGAGTGCCTGCATTTTATAATAGTAACTTGCTTCATCAATGTTTGGCACATGAGAATTGAAGATGCAGAATTCTCTCCTTCCAGAGCACCAAACATCAATACATAATATTGATCTTCTATATTTACTTAGGAGCAGTTAAGCTTAAAAAGTATCCCCGGCACTATTCACATGATTCATCCTAACATAACCAGAGTGTGTGGCCGAATATAAATGCCCCCTTCATTTTTCGCGTATTTCTGGGCTTCCACCTTCGTTAGATGGGTCTCCTACAGACACGAAAATGCAACTTTGTTACACCTCAGATAAGTGAGGTGTCTATGGTGCTTCATGCACCCACTAAGTCCCCAGACATTGCAGGTAATAATTGTAGGGAAGCAGGCTCCTTGCAGGTGTCGCCCCACTTTCTACCCCCATTTGGACTACTAGATACTGGGTTTCAACTCTGAAAGTGCACGGGAGCCTGCTAACCAGATCCAAGTTCCAGTGCTCTCTCCCTAAAACTGATGCATGTAAATTGGTAACCCCAAATGGTAAGTCCCAGTTAAGTGGTACCATGGTACCCAGGGCATGGGAGTTAAAAGGGTCACCAGGGCCTAAAGCACTTTTTGTGCCACCCTGAGTGACCCAAGTAAACAGATGACAGCAGTCCTGCCATTGCAGACTGTAGGATCACTGCAAACTGCTGGAAATCGTCTTTGCCCTCACAGTGTTTGGAAAGGTCAAAACACTATTTTTAATATATGTCAGTCACCCCTAAGGAATGATGCATTATAACAAAGGTGTAGATATATACGTGGAAGCTTTTATGTCCCTTTAACAGCCTCTTTCCATTAATGGCTACTTTAAGTGATTATCAGGCGATAGGATAAAAAAGATTGGCGCCCAGACAACCTCAAGGTTGCCAGCTCCATTATGGTACCACTGAAATGTGTCATGTTTGGTATCAAACAACTTGCCTCATCATCATTGACATGATTTTCTTGTCAGAGTCAATGTGGCATTCACTCAGGTGGATACCTTACAGGTTGCTCACCTGGTTGCCACAACCTTTCATGTGCCTTGGCTGACAGCCCGCACCTGCTGCCACCAAGTCAGGAATCTGACCCCTGCCAGAAGATGTATACTCTCCCAGAAGTCAGAAACAAAGGCTTGGGCATGAAGGAGGTAACACATCTCTCCTTGACAGAATGGCTAGTGAAGTGGCACATCAAGGTGGTGAGATTCATGCTTTCACTACCTCTGTTATTCATCCAGGCTGCCTCCCAAAGGAGGAAACAACCATCCCCCTGCCTCCAGGCACATTTGCACTCAGGTAGGTGGGAAGATTACGTAGTCAGGAGGTGTACATCCCCAGAAAACTTGCCACATCCCTAGGGTGGGCTACCTGGTCTGTACAGCCAAGGAAGGTTTTCCTTTTTATTTTTATAACTACCCTATGTGGTTCTTTTTCACTTAACCTACAGTATGTGATTAGTACTGGTAACAAAGCTGCTGTACACTCCTTCTGGACTAAGCCTGAAGGCTGATCTGCACACCTACCACTTAGAGAGCTTTCTATGGTTGTCTAAGACCAGTAAAATCACCATTAGGGTTGTCACGATTAGTGCAAGGTGCTCCAATTAAATAAGTGGTACAAAAGGGGGTGGTGATGGGCGGGGGTGGCAGAGTGGGCTAAAGAATGGTGATGGATTAAACCCAGATCTTTTGACTGGGTGTGAGTGTTTGATTGATTCAGATGCTCCATCCATCACTACCCCCTTTTGTTTCGCTTTTGGCCGCCATAAGTGTGGCAGGGTATGCTCAGACGTGAGTCCCTTGCTCACTTTGCCACTGGATTCAAGCAAGCCGGGCTGAAGACGGCTGGAATGCCAGAAACCGGTCCTCGGAAGCTTGTTTCCGGTCCAGGGAAGACATGGCTTGGCAATTCGGGCTGGACTGTTCCCATGAGGCACAGGGTCAGACTGATTTGCCTATAGCCATGTCTGAACTGGGGTGGCAGAGTGGGCTAAAGAACGGTGATAGATTAAACCCAGTTCTTTTGACTGGATGTGAGTGTTTGATTGATTCAGATGCTCCGTCCATCACCACCCCTTTTTGTACCACTTAAATAAGTGAGCATCATGTGCTAAGCCAGCCACCTACAGCTATTAACTATGGCCACATGCCCACATACATGAAAAAGAGTCCAAGTATTCTGTATGTAGCATAGAGCCCCCCTAAGTCCAACCACCCACTCTCCCTTCCAAGGGGGCAAGGGAGCCAAAGAGTAACCCACACAATTCCTAGCAGTCATCAAATAAGACATGACACAGTACAAACATAGCAACCATAGAACAATCCCCTCCCTCAGTCCCACCCCTGCGAGACACAGTGTAAACTGGTAAATCTGTGTCTGCCCGTGCAATTCTGGCTAAACCAACAATCTAGTAAAGTTCACCCAAATAGAAGATATACAATCCCCATTAATTCAAAAAGTTCCCCTTCTGTCCATTTAAACCCAGTAAGTGGTCAATATTTGTCAGGAAGAGGTGACAACTCCAATCCCACCTAAGACCTATAGGGTGTGAGAGAGGGCCCCTGTCCCTGCAGGCTATGGCCCAGCAATCAATCAATCCTCCCCTGTGTATCTGTAGTACAATCACTTCACAACAAGACAGTCCCAGCATCTTGTCCGGGAGGCTGTCCCTGCCTCCTTCCCGATTGCCTCCCTATCACTGGTGCCAAAAATCACAGAGTCTAATATATAAGCAAGATGGACTCCAGTGATTGGTTTGCAAATCCAATTCATATCATTCACAGATGCATGGAGGCAGGGGCCTGCAACAATTCCAAAAGAGAATAAGAAATACATCACCAAACGAGCTGCATCAGGACCCAGAGTTCTCGAGTCTCCCAGCCTCAATCAATCAATCAAAACATTTATATAGTGCTCTACTCACACGTGAGGGTCTCAAGTCGCGGGGGCGTGGGGGACAGCTACTGATCGAACAGCCATGTCTTGAGGTGCCTCCTGAAGGTCAGCAAGTACTGGGTCTTACGTAGATGGGCTGGGAGGGTATTCCATGTCTTTCCGGTGAGGTGGGAGAAGGATCTGCCGCCCGTGGTCGTTCGACGGTTGTGAGGGAAGGTGGCGAGGGCGAGGTCTGCAAAGCGCTGCTGGCGGTTCTGGGTGCAGAAGGACAGTCGTTTGTTGAGGTATACTGGTCCGGTGTTCTGGAGTGCTTTATGTGCGTGTGTTAGGAGTTTGAAAGTGATCCTCTTGTTGATTGGGAGCCGGTGCAGGTCTCGTAGGTGGGTGGTGATGTGGTTGTGGCGGGGGAGTCTAAGTGCTGAGGCGTTCTGTGTGCGCTGGAGTCTTTTCTGGAGTGTGGCCGTGGTTCCTGCGTAGAGGGTGTTGCCGTAGTCCAGCCTGCTGGTGACCGTTCTCCTGGTTTCGGTGAGGATCCATCTGTAGATCGTGCGGACATTCAGAGGGTGTTGAAGCAGGAGGAGGAGATGGCGTTGACTTGCTGGGTCATGGCGAGTGTTGAGTCCAGGATGAAACCCAGATTGCGTGCACGGTTAGTGGGTGTTGGAGCAGCTCCCAGCGTGGTCCAGGTCCAGCTCTGCAGTCCTTGGCACAGGAGTTGCTCCCTATACTTCATAGAGGGTGGGGATCCCCATTGATTAGAAGGCCTCCTCGTGCCGCACAGTTCCAACCTCCAGCACCTAGACTCGTGGGGTCCGATGTGTACCAGGGTTGGCTGTCCTCAACTGGTCATGCTGTCTACCACTGTGCTGCCCCAATTTCCAGGAACCCAGGGAGCTGCTTACCACCTTCAGCCGTCATGCAGGTACCTTGTTCCATAGCTCAAGCCAAGTCCATACCTCCTTGGGTTCATCAAAATAGTTTGTTTTCCTATTGGCAATGACTTGCAGCTTGGCTGGGTACAACTGCAAATATCTCAAATTCATCCCCTTGAGTTTTTGCCTAACCTCTATGTACGGCTTTCTCAGAGTTTGCACCTTGTGGGTGTAATCTGGGGAAATAGTTAAGTTATTATTTTCATAGCACAATGTTCCTGACTCTGGCCGCTTTAAGGTTAGAGTGTTTGTCTTAAAAATGAAATATATGCGAGCAATTATGACTCCGGGGAGGGCAAACCACAAGCGCCCTGTGAGCTCACTCCACAAATAACACCTCAGAAAGACCCACAGGCCTCAGCATCTGACGGATCCACCTTTCCAAATATTGCTCAGTAGAGGAGCTCTTCGCTCCCTCCGGAAATCCCAGCATTCTAATGTTGTTGCGCCTCACTCGCTCCTCTGTGTCCTTCACCCTGGCCTCCAGAGTCTATGACACCATCTCCATTTTCTCCATTCGCACTCAATCAATCAATCAATCAAAGAAATTTATAGAGCGCACTACCTACCCGTAGGGTCTCGAGGCGCTTGGGGGGGGGGGGTGCCGCTACTGCTCGAACAGCCAGGTCTTGAGCTTTTTCCTGAAGGAGAGGTGGTCTTGGGTCAGGTGCAGGTCGGCCGGGAGGGAGTTCCAGGTCTTGGCGGCCAGGTAGGAGAAGGACCTTCCTCCAGCAGTGGTTCTGCGGATGCGTGGGACGGTGGCGAGGGCGTGGCTGGCGGATTGGAGGTGGCGTTTGGGAGCGTAGAAGTTGATTCGGTTGTTGAGGTAGCTCGGGCCTTGGTCGTGGAGAGCTTTGTGTGCGTGGGTAAGGAGGCGGAAGGTGATTCTCTTGTTGACCGGGAGCCAGTGCAGGTCTCTTAGATGTCCGGAGATGTGGCTGTGACGTGGGATGTCGAGGATGAGTCTGGCTGAGGCGTTCTGGATGCGCTGGAGTCTCTTCTGGATCTTGGCGGTGGTTCCGGCGTAGAGTGCGTTGCCGTAGTCCAGTCGGCTGGTGACGAGGGCCTGGGTGACGGTCTTCCTGGTCTCTGTGGGGATCCACCAGAAGATCTTCCGAAGCATGCGCAGGATGTTGAAGCACGACGAGGAGACGGCGTTGACTTGCCTGGTCATGGAGAGGGAGGAGTCCAGGATGAAACCCAGGTTGCGTGCGTGGTCTGTCGGTTTGGGTGCGGTGCCCAGGGCGGGGGGCCACCAGGAGTCGTCCCAGGCGGAGGGCGAGGAGCCCAGGATGAGGACCTCCGTCTTATCTGAGTTCAGCTTCAGGCGGCTCGTCGTCATCCACTCGGCTGCCTCTCTCATCCCTTCGTGCAGGTTGGCTCTGGCGGCGGCGGGGTCGTTGGTCAGGGAGAGGATCAGCTGGGTGTCGTCGGCGTAGGAGATTATGTTGAGGTTGTGTTGGCGTGCGATGGCCGCGAGAGGGCTCATGTAGACGTTGAAGAGAGTCGGGCTCAGTGAGGATCCCTGAGGGACGCCGCAGATGACTTCGGTGGCCTCTGACTTGTACGGTGGTAGGCGGACTCTTTGTGTTCTTCCGTCGAGAAAGGAGACGATCCATTCCAGCGCCTTCTCCTGGATTCCGACGTTGCTGAGGCGCTGTACTAGGGTGCGGTGGCAGACCGTGTCGAAAGCCGCGGAGAGGTCTAGGAGGATGAGGGCCGCTGTTTCCCCGTTGTCCATCAGGGCTCGGATGTCGTCAGTGGCGGCGATGAGGGCGGTCTCGGTGCTGTGGTTGGCCCGGAATCCGGATTGCGATGGGTCGAGGGATCCATTCGTCTCGAGGAAGGCGGCCAGCTGTTTGTTGACGGTTTTCTCGATGACTTTGGCTGGAAACGGGAGTAGAGAGATGGGGCGGTAATTCTTGAGTTCGGTGGGGTCTGCTGTAGGTTTCTTGAGTAGAGCGCTGAGTTCGGCGTGCTTCCAGCTCTTGGGGAAGGTGGCGGTGTCGAATGAGGTGTTGATGATGTCCCGCAGGTGGGGTGCGATGACAGCGTTGGCTTTGTTGAAGACGTGGTGAGGGCAGGGGTCGGTCGGAGATCCGGAGTGGATGGAGTTCATCGTGTGGACGGTGTCTTCGGTGTTGACCGGGGTCCAGGCGCGGAGGGTGGTGGTGGGTGGCGTTGCTGCGGTCGTGGCGTGGGTCGGATGGGTGCTGAAGCTGTTGTGTATGTCCGCGACCTTGTTGTGGAAGTAGGAGGCGAGGGAGTTGCAGAGGTCTTGCGAAGGGGTGATGTCGTTGTTTCCGGCGTTGGGGTTGGAGAGCTCTTTCACGATGTTGAAGAGTTCCTTGCAGTTGTGTGCGTTGTTGTCCAGTCGGTTCTTGAAAGCCGTCTTCTTGGCGATGCGGATCAGTTGGTGGTGTTTCCGGGTGGCGAGCTTGAGGGTGGTCCTGTTGTCCGGCGTGGGTTCCCTTCTCCAGGCTTTCTCGAGGGCGCGGCAGTTCTTCTTGGAGCTCTTGAGTTCGTCGGTGAACCATGGGGCTCTCTTGCTGCCGGGTCTGCTGGGCGGGGTCCTCAGTGGGGCGAGTTCGTCCGCGCAGTCGCTGATCCACTTCGTGAGGTTGTCGGCGGCCTGGCTGGGGTTCGCTGAGCTGGCCGGAGGGTGCTGGCTCAGGGAGGCGGCGAGCTGGTCGGCTGTGATCTTGTTCCAGCTTCTTCGGGCAGCCTGTTGCTGGTGGTGGTGGATCGTCGTTCTTCTGAAGGTGAAGTGGATGCATCTGTGATCCGTCCAGTGGAGTTCTGTGGCGTGGCTGAAGGCGATGTCTTTGCTGGATGAGAAGATGGCGTCGAGAGTGTGTCCGGCGAGGTGGGTGGGGGTGGACACCAGCTGCTTGAGTCCCAGGTTGGCGAGGTTGTCGAGCAGGGTGCTGGTGTTGCAGTCGTTGTTGTTCTCCAGGTGGAAGTTGAAGTCCCCCAGGAGGATGTAGTCGGCGGAGGGGAGGGCGTGCGGGCTGACGAAGTCGGCGATGTCCTCGCTGAATTGAGTGCGTGGTCCCGGGGGTCGGTAGATCAGGGTGCCTCTGAGGGTGGTCAACACTGAAAGTGTTGAAACTTCTATTTGGAACTCAGTGACTGTATCTTCAGCAGCATGCACTTTGTTGGTCACT
Source organism: Lissotriton vulgaris (assembly GCF_964263255.1). Classification (NCBI taxonomy): domain Eukaryota; kingdom Metazoa; phylum Chordata; class Amphibia; order Caudata; family Salamandridae; genus Lissotriton; species Lissotriton vulgaris. Next base: position 335,187,458 of record NC_141689.1, on the reverse strand, counting down.
TTTCCAAGATCCGCCATTATCAGGTTGACATCCACCACCATAGCTTAAATGTTCTCCTCCAGGGCCATCCTTAAGCCCTGTATGGACGCCAACAATTCTTCCCCTGATGGCTCCTCCCGCATTGTGCAATCCCCAGGGAGTCACCTCACTCCACAGTCCCCAGCCTAGGCATAGGAGGCATTGTGCACTGCCCGATGGCATTGCCCGATGAGGTTTAGCCACTTTGTGTTTTCCCATTGTCATGTGATGACCACAGCAGCTAGTCACTCTCAGGAGCATGTCAGCTGCGAAAGAAGCCACTCAATCGTAGGGGCATCACTCAGCAACATCATCAGCTATCCAAAGATGGGGGTCTCACAACAGGATGATCACTGTGAGCCACCTCAGTCCAGGTCAATTCAATCACCCAGTCTCTCCAAGCCCCAAGAAAGGTGCTGCACTCTCTGGCCCCCCTCCTCACAGTTCACCTCAGCAGGGGCTGGCAAGCACCTGGCCAGGGCCCACGCAGGTTCCTATGCCAAACTAATAACTTAAAGATGACTAGCAAAATATTCCTACATAAATGGTGACCTGCTCTTAGTTCCACTATTCAGTACGTACAGCAGCATGTAATTTGACTGTTTTTTAAAATAGCTAATTTATCCAGTACAATATATACATATAGGAATGAAACACAAGTTGAAATGTTTGAAGGAAGATGTTCTTGTATGGTCAACATTTTGATAGTCTGTATTTTAGAGGCTATGTTGTGGCAAAAGATGACTTTGCTTTCCTAACTGCTGAATGTGTACACTTCATTTGCAGGTATTCACATTTTTTTGTGTTACAAAAAAATGACATCCTACAGCCTCCTTTCAAACACCTCTATCCCAGCAATATTATTAGATAAGTCACATGACTTCAAAGTGAGAAGAGTTTGTAAACATCAATCCCCATATTAAATCAAGCATTGACAAAGCCAATTGGTTTCACCTATGTGAGAGCTATTGTTCATGTCATTTAGCCATGTTGTACAGCAGGGTGGAGTTGAGTAGAATATAGTAGAGTGGAGTGGAGTAGCATGGCATAGAGTAGTGCAGAATAGAGTACAGTGGCTTAAAGTATAGTGGAATACAGTGCAGTGGCTTAGACTGCAGTGGTTTAGACTGCAGAGGCGTAGCGGCGTAGAGTAGGGTGAGGCAGAGTGGCATAGAGTGCAGTGGCATAGATTAGAGTTGTGCAGAGTGGATTTGAGTATGATAAAGTGCAGTGGCATAGAATATAGTACAGTGGAGTAGAGTGCAATGGCATAGAGTAGAGTGGTATAGAGTGCAGTGGTGTAGTGTAGAATGGTGCAGAGTAGAGTAGAGCAGCATAGAGTGTAGTACTTTAGATTGCAGTGCCCTAGAGTAGAGTTGTGCGGCGTAAAGTTCAGTGGCATAGAGTGCAATGGGGTAGAGTGGTGCAGATTAGAGTGTGGTAGAGTGGTGCACAGTCTAAATATCGAATTTGTAATATCGACCTACAGATATATTGAGTCTGAAATATCGAAGGTAAAGAATATCGAGGTCAAGAATATCATTGGACAGAATATCGACCCTAAGGTAAGTAATATCGAATTGCTTTATATCGAAGTCAGTAATATCGATATCAAATATATCGATGTTATTAATTTTGATGTATTATTGTTATGTATTTTATTATGTATTTAATATGTATGTGTTATATGTTTTTTGTTAAGTATTTTGCTTGTTTTAAAATATATGTGTACTATTTTTATATATCAATAATGGTATTTTTAAGTCAATTTTATGTTTAGTACTGGAGCGGGTTGTGGGTTTATAGGGGAATAGGATGGGAAGTAATTTAAATACATTAAATGAATTTTTTTCTTTTTAGGAATTACAAATTAATTTTAATTAATTTTTGCGTCTAAGTTTTGTAGCGGGTAGTGGGTTTATAGGGAAATTGGGTGGGAAGTATTTTAATTGTAGTTAAGTAATGATTTATTTTAATTTATTGGTATTGATAATTAATTTATTTTAATTCATTATTAATTGGCAATTAATTATTTTAATTGTTAATTTAATTTTTAAATTGGTATTTAATGTTTGTAATTGGTAATAAATGTTTTTAATTGGTAATTAGTTTTTGTAATTGGTAATATTTTTTTTAAATTGGTAAGTAATCTTTTTTAATTGGTAATTATTTTTTAATAATTGGTAATAAATATTTTCTTGTTTGGTATAAAAATAATGTTATTGTTTCAAGTTTTTTAATTGCTAATCAATTTTTAATAATAAATATGTTTTTTGTTTTGAAAAATATTTTATTCAATATTTATTATTTGGTAACTAATATTAATTAATTAATATTTATTGGTATTTATTGTTAATTTATTGTTAATTAATTAAATTGTAATTGTTATTAATTATTAATGGGTATTTGTAAATGATGTTGAGTTATTTAAAATGTAAATTATTAATTATTTTAAATACAAACATTATTTATAAGTATGTTATATTTAATTTCTATGCTATCCGAACGCTTTCCCTACTGTTGCACTCTCTGGAGTAGGAATAGTATTTTTTACCTTCCTGCTATCCAACGCTTTCCCTACTGTTGCACTCTTTGGAGTGGGAATATTAATTTTTACCCCTACTCTATCCAACGCTTTCCCTACTGTTGCACTCACTGGCATGGGAATAGTCATTTTTACCCACCCGCTATCCAACGCTTTCCCTACTGCTGCACTCACTGGAGTGGGAATAGTAATTTTTACCCCTACTCTATCCAACGCTTTCCCTACTGTTGCACTCTCTGGAGTAGGAATAGTATTTTTTACCTTCCTGCTATCCAACGCTTTCCCTACTGTTGCACTCATTGGAGTGGGAATAGTAATTTTTACTCCTACGCTATCCAACGCTTTCCCTACAGTTGCACTCTCTGGAGTGGGAATAGTAATTTTTACCCACCCGCTATCCAACATTTTCTCTACTGTTGCACTCTCTGGAGCAGGAATAGTAATTTTTACCCCTACGCTATCAAACGTTTTCCCTACTGTTTCACTCTCTTGAGTGGGAATAGTAATTTGTACCCCTATGCTATCCAACGCTTTCCCTACTGTTGCACTCACTGGAGTGCAAATAGTAATTTTTACCCCTACGCTATCCAACGCTTTCCCGACTGTTGCACTCCCTGGAGTGGGAATAGTAATTTTTACCTTCCCGCTATCCAACGCTTTCCCTTCTGTTGCACTCTTTGGAGTGGGAATAGTAATTTTTACCCCTACGCTATCCAGCGCTTTCCCTACTGTTGCATTTTTTTAGAGTGGGAATAGTAATTTTACGTTCTACGGTATCCAATGTTTTCATTACTGTCGTTTTTTAAAAACTTTAAATAGTAGTTTTATTTATTTATCTATTTAGTATTTGTTGTATTATTTTAGATAATATAGTATTTAATTAATTTTAAATATTTTGAAAGTATATGTAATTTTTTTAATTTATTAAAATAATTATTTACTTTTTATTTATGTTATTATTTTATGTGTGTAGATGTATTTGCAATTTATAGTATTTATAAATAATTTATAAGTAATTAAAGTAATTATTAAAAGTTTTATTAAGTAAGTATATGTTAAATATTTTATGTATATGTTTAATTCATGTTTTATTATTATATATGTATTATTTATTAATTTAAATATTATAAAATACTTTTAACTATGCCTATTTTGTTTAATTATTATTATTTACTTTATTTCACACATTTATTTTAACAGAAAAAAACGATATTTGTAATTACGATATTTTTAACACTGATATTTTGGTTTAGAGATTTTTGTACTTACCTTGTTGTAGATAGGATGCCGATATACTTGCCTTCGATATTCCAGCTTCGATGTTTCTGTAGGTCGATATTCTGAGTTGATATTCTGTCAGTGATTCTGGTAGAGTGCAGTAGCATAAAGTGCAGTGGCATAAAGGGCAGTGGCTTAGAGTGGTGCAGAATAGAGTGGCGTATAGGAATATATAGCATATAGCAATTGGCCTACAGTAGAGTGGTGCAGAGTAGAGTGTAGTAGCTTAGAGTGCAGTGGCACAAAGTACAGTTGCATAAAGTGCAGTGGCATAGAGTGCAGCGGTGCAAACTGGAGTGGTAGAGAGTACAGTGGCATAAAGTGCAGTGGCATAGAGTGCTTTGGCATAAAGCTCTGTAGAGTAGAGTGACGTGGAGTGCAGTGGCATAGCGTGGTTCACACTAGAGTGCAGTAGCGTAGAGTGCAGTGGCATAGAGAAGAGTGGTGCAGTGTACAGTGCAGTGGCATAGAGTGCAGTGGCGCAGTGTAAATTGGTGGAGAGAAGAGCAGAGAGGCTTAGAGTGCAGGGGTGTAGAGGGCACTGGCATAGAGTGGTGTAGAGGAGCGTGGCAAAGGTGGCAAGGGTGTGGAGTGGTGCACACTAGAGTACAGTGACATTGAGTGCAGGGTCATAGAATAGAGTGGTGCAGAGTAAAGTGCAGTGGCGTAGAGTGCAGTGGAGTAGAGTACAGGGAAAGGGAGTGGGAGGGAAAAGAAGTAATATGGAAGGGGACGGTGGGAGAGAATAGAAGCTAATTGGATGGGGATATGCAAGACGGGCTTGAACACAAACAAAAAATTGCTGCAAAAACAGGAGCAGTGGATGGACACAAGTACTTGCTCCTTGCTACAGGAGAGACCCAAACACCACAAGAAGACATGATGCCCGCATGCTGTGACAAATGGGAGCAAAGCAAATGAGAGTGACGCAGAAGCTAACAAATGGTAAGCAATGGGCAAGCTGTAAGCCCAATGTATGTAAACAAAAGTCTCTCAGAGACAGCGCAACTATAAAAAGCAGAAATTTGTAAGAAGGCATACCCTGGCCTTTGACCTTTGTCTTTGAAGTGCAATAAATGTGACAAGATAAATATAGAATGTAAATGAATCTTTATTTATTGCTTAAACTTTTGTGACCCACCAAAAATCGACTCACGACCCTTCAGTGGGTCACGACCCACATTTTAGGAGACACTGGTCTACGTAATGATCCAAGTGCCTTTAGGAGGAATTGTACTTGTTAAACTGTCTGATTGGTTAGAACAGCAAGGAGTTCATGAAAGACAGAATGGGGAGTTTCTCACAAGAAGCACATTTTTTTTATTTTTCTGATTTTAAAAATAAATACAGACAGGAAACACATTGTTTTCTGTCTGTATTTATCTGTAAAAATCAGTAAAAACGGAAAACTAGGAGCCTTAAGCATAATGTACTTTCCAACCTACAATATGGATTCAGAACAGGAAAGGGTCCCATAGACCAGTGCCTCAATTTACATCTGATAGTTGGAAAATACACTGTAGCTAAAAGAGGGTCAATGTTTATGGCCTATTGGACTCTAATCGGCATTTGACTGAGTGAATAATTCCAAACTGTGGTTATTACTGATTAACATGGGGGTGGACCAAAATATTGTGAATTTCTTGCACGACCTCCATAGAGACCTCTCTGCTACTGTAAGACATAACCGTAAGGACAGTCTCTCTTCTACCATCAAGGTACTTAGGGGTGTTAGACAGGGGTGTATATTAGCTTCCCTGCTGTCCACTCTATATATTATTAATTTGGGCCCGGTATTATGTTCAGCCAGCAAAGACATCTCCTCGGGCAGATATTCCGTTTATTCCTGCATTACTTTATGCAGATGACGTAATGTTATTAGCGAGTATGCCGATTGGGCTACAGTGTCGACTTAACTCTTTTTTCAACTTCATGGCATCATTAGACTTAAATACCAACCTGGCTACGTCGCACACAATGATTATGGGCCGGAGAACTAAAAACCGAGAACCCAATATGGGGAGGTTCAAGAAATTACAAGGGTTACTACCTTCTCCTATTTGGGGGTCTTGTATGACAAAAAGGACACTTGCGCCCCACAGAGAAAAGCAAAGAGAAATGCTATGTCAAGAGCTACAGTTACCGTTCTTGACTTCGCCAAAAAGTTGGGAGCCAAACCAGTTCAAGCCAAGTTACATTTTTACAGTGCAAAGGGTATCACCATTGCTTGTTATGGGTCGGATATTTTGTGATATAGGGAGTCAGGAGATCTCCAAATAGAGGAGAATATGTTTTTTCAAAATCTGCTTTCTGTCCCTCAGTCTGTAACATCCTTCATTGTTCATCAGGAATTGGGGTAGGGTATGCCTCTGTCCTGATGGTATTGCCTCCATTATTACGCTGGATAAGGATGTGGACTAACCCGGAAGTAGAATTTAATCAAATTATAGACAAAAATTGCTTGATCTTGGAGAGTGTAAATAGCTGCTATATTAAGACTCTAGCAGAAAAACTGGGGCGCCCTGATCTGTTGCAATCCCCAAATGGGTTAGGTATAAAATATCTGCAAAAAAGAGTTAATATCCTGAGCAATAAGTGTCCAAAGTAATTAGAACAGTCCACTGTCTCACTGTCTCACTGGTCCGTGTGACTCCGTGGCCAGCCCGCATACCCCGCAGTCCACACCGTACTTTGGATTTGCACATGTCACGACATTAAAATATCCCCAGTTGGAGCTATTGTCTTTTGGGAGCTATGTATCTGTAAAAAACCTTTTACAAGTGAGTTTGAGTTGTGTATGTTGGATTTTTGTCATTTTGGTCTTGTTTGGTCTAGATAAAGATACTTCATTTTTCTAAACTGATGTGGTGTCCATTTGTAGTGCTTTCACTATGTTACTGTGGAATATATACAAATGCTCTACACATTGCCTCTGTAGTCTAGAACGACTGCTATGTGCCAAGCTACCAGAGGGTGAGCACAGGCAAACTTAGGTGTGTACTTTACTCATCCTGACTAGAAGGTCTCTACTTAGTTGGGGTGTCAACCGCTGCCAACTAGAGACCTCCATTTTTAACAGTAGGCCTGTTCTGTAGAGGGAATGTGTTATGAGGTTTACTACGTTATCTTGTGTTGAGAAAGAGGGCTTGTGAGACTATCTAAATTACTTATGGTAGAGAGGTACCTGGTACCATAACTAGGGTGAAAATTCAAGATTTTAGAACGCTTCCGGAGTTGAAAATCATTCTAAGATTTTTAATCAAGGGGGACTGAGTGGGTGTGTTAGTGAAAGCAGTTACAGTAAGTTGGAAGGTAGGTGTGATAGATGCAGGCACATACATTCTTTTCATTTTTGGAAAATTAAACATATGGGTGCGGTTATCCATCCAATGGTGGTTTGCTGTCACAGTGTCAGAAATCTACTTAGAGAGGTAGGGTGAAAAGGATGGAAATCAGTAGAAGATTTTGGTAAAGTCCACACAGAAGTGATTTCGGAAGCCACATGAGGGAATATTGTCACACAGGACAGTGATGGAGAGGGAGAAGGGAAGTGGACACAGACTGGTCCTTGATGGGTGCTAATTGATACACTAATTTTAACAGGAGAGTGAAAAATCCAGGAAATACAGAAAGAGTGGCAAGAGAGTCAAGCTGAAAACAGCCTAGTTCTGAGGTACTGATGCTAAAAGTGGCTAGCGTTGTTGGAAGCTGAGAATATCGACTAATGTGACTCTGGTTTTGGCAGCATTGTAATGGTACATGTAGCATTGGGAACGCCTGCTTAATTTATGTAAGAAAGAAACAGAGAAGAGAGAGAAAATAGTCCCTCGTGTATTGCAAGGAAAAGACTTGATGTTAGCAGTGTGAGGAGACAACTATTTGAAGCAAAACACGATGAGGCCAAAATGCTCCTTGGCTATCAAATCTGAAACAGGGAACTGGGATAGACAAAAAAGGCATTGACTTGTGAATAAAGAACATATACAAAGGCACTCTATACTGCATAATAGGAATGTTACCACCGCAGAGCTAAAACCTTAGTGAGACCTAAAGATGATTTTGATGTAAAGTTGCTGTAAAATTAAATGCTGCATTGACCGCATACATGTTTAGTAACCATGCCACACCCTATGTCTGATCGGTATGTGTTTGTATGGTGTTAGTTTGCAAGTGGACTCATTGTCTTGCCTGTTATTAGGTTTGCAAGTGTCACAAAGTAAGATATTTGACTTTAAAAGATATGGATGAGTCTAACAGAAGTCACAATGAAACAACAAACAATTCGTTTTCATGTGTGGGGGTGACTCATCAGGGCTTAGATGCTACATATCAGCGGGAGATCCCAGAATCAATACAGCTGCAAGTTATGATAACAATTGTAAAATCCGCGAAAGGCTAGTTCCGCTGAGTAAGGACCTTGCAAACATTGCCTGTTTCTTGAGCTTCCCAGTTTTATATCTGGAGTTAATATAAAGAAAATGCAAAACAATGGAAACAGAATTCGTGAGTGTGGATCTATTCGAACAATAGCAAATGTCATTGTTGGAATTAGTCGATGTTACTTTTCACTAACTGCACGAGGGAATTTTACAACATTACTGGGCAATTTTGCAACGTGGTCGGCAATTTTCCGCAAGCTTTGAGGTGACATTTGTATGGACTGACCTGACCTCCACACAAATGTCATTTTGGCACTAATGGGCCTTGCAAATGACTGCCACATTTCAGATTTTCCCAGAATCAAGGCAGAATTCTCTGACACCTGCGCAGCTTGCATGATCAGGCCTCTACAAAGAGGGACAGTCAATCCAAGCAGAGGTGTGGACATGCCAGGCCTGCAAAGATGAAATCTCCTATTATCGACTTGAGCAACTGCTACAAAGTCCAGGTGCTACCAGCTCCTTTGTTTTGATATTTCATTTACTTCGATAAACATGTTTGTTTACCTCTGTATAAAGCACAGCAGTTCCTTAGCCTGACTGGCTCTATCACTGGTCATCTCTACAACGTCTCAGATGCAACAAGTGCGCAGCAGGCGCAGTGGTGTAGCCAGTGCGTCATGGGCCGCAGTGCAAGGAAGCAAATGGCCCCCCCCCTGGCTGTTGTCTGAACTGTCAAATGCAGCAATATTAGTGGTATTGTATGATAGTCTTGCAGAGGCTTGTGATGTTTTCCTGTGTTCTGAAGTTTGATTTTATGAGAGTCTTCCAGAGCGCTTCTGATGTTGTCCTGTGTTCTGAGCGCCTGTGATGTTTTCCTGTGTTCTGTAGTTTTATTTTATGAGAGTCCTCCAGAGCGCTTGTGATGTTTTCCTGTGTTCTGAAGTTTTATTTTATAATAGTCTTGCAGAGCGCTTGTGATGTGTTCCTGTGCTCAGAGCGCTTGTGATGTGTTCCTGTGCTCAGAGCGCTTGTGATGTTTTCCTGTGTTCTGAAGTTTTATTTTATAATAGTCTTGCAGAGCGCTTGTGATGTGTTCCTGTGCTCAGAGCGCTTGTGATGTGTTCCTGTGCTCAGAGCGCTTGCGATGTTTTCCTGTATTATGTAGTTTTATTTTATGATAGTCTTGCAGAGCGCTTGTGATGTGTTCCTGTGCTCAGAGCGCTTGCGATGTTTTCCTGTATTATGTAGTTTTATTTTATGATAGTCTTGCAGAGCGCTTGTGATGTTTTCCTGTGTTCTGAAGTTTTATTTTATGATAGTCTTCCAGAGCGCCTAAGATGTTTTCCTGTTTTCTGAAGTTTTATTTTATGACAGTCTTGCAGAGCGCTTGTGATGTGTTCCTGTGCTCAGAGCGCTAGTGATGTTTTCCTGTGTTATGTAGTTTTGTTTTATGACAGTCTTGCAGAGCGCTTGTGATGTGTTCCTGTGCTCAGAGCGCTTGTGATGTTTTCCTGTGTTCTGAAGTTTGATTTTATGAGAGTCTTCCAGAGCACTTCTGATGTTGTCCTGTGTTCTGAGCGCCTGTGATGTTTTCCTGTTTTCTGAAGTTTTATTTTATGACAGTCTTGCAGAGCGCTTGTGATGTGTTCCTGTGCTCAGAGCGCTTGTGATGTGTTCCTGTGCTCAGAGCGGTTGCGATGTTTTCCTGTGTTATGTAGTTATGTTTTATGATAGTCTTGCAGAGCGCTTGTGATGTGTTCCTGTGCTCAGAGCGCTTGTGATGTTTTCCTGTGTTATGTAATTTTGTTTTATGATATTCTTGCAGAGCGCTTGTGATGTGTTCCTGTGCTCAGAGTGCTTGTGATGTGTTCCTGTGCTCAGAGCGCTTGTGATGTGTTCCTGTGCTCAGAGCGCTTGTGATGTTTTCCTGTGTTATGTAGTTTTGTTTTATGATATTCTTGCAGAGCGCTTGTGATGTGTTCCTGTGCTCAGAGTGCTTGTGATGTGTTCTTGTGCTCAGAGTGCTTGTGATGTGTTCTTGTGCTCAGAGCGCTTGTGATGTGTTCCTGTGCTCAGAGCGCTTGTGATGTGTTCCTGTGCTCAGAGCGCTTGTGATGTTTTCCTGTCTTATGTAGTTTTGTTTTATGACAGTCTTGCAGAGCGCTTGTGATGTGTTCCTGTGCTCAGAGCGCTTGTGATGTGTTCCTGTGCTCAGAGCGCTTGTGATGTTTTCCTGTCTTATGTAGTTTTGTTTTATGATATTCTTGCAGAGCGCTTGTGATGTGTTCCTGTGCTCAGAGCGCTAGTGATGTTTTCCTGTGTTATGTAGTTTTGTTTTATGATACTCTTGCAGAGCGCTTGTGATGTGTTCCTGTGCTCAGAGTGCTTGTGATGTGTTCCTGTGCTCAGAGCGCTTGTGATGTTTTCCTGTGTTATGTAGTTTTGTTTTATGATAGTCCTCCAGAGCGCTTGTGATGTGTTCCTGTGTTCTGAAGTTTTATTTTATGATAGTCTTGCAGAGGCTAGTGATGTGTTCCTGTGTTCTGAAGTTTTATTTTATGATAGTCTTGCAGAGAGCTTGTGATGTGTTCCTGTGCTCAGAGTGCTTGTGATGTGTTCTTGTGCTCAGAGCGCTTGTGATGTGTTCCTGTGCTCAGAGCGCTTGTGATGTTTTCCTGTGTTATGTAGTTTTGTTTTATGATATTCTTGCAGAGCGCTTGTGATGTGTTCCTGTGCTCAGAGTGCTTGTGATGTGTTCTTGTGCTCAGAGTGCTTGTGATGTGTTCTTGTGCTCAGAGCGCTTGTGATGTGTTCCTGTGCTCAGAGCGCTTGTGATGTGTTCCTGTGCTCAGAGCGCTTGTGATGTTTTCCTGTCTTATGTAGTTTTGTTTTATGACAGTCTTGCAGAGCGCTTGTGATGTGTTCCTGTGCTCAGAGCGCTTGTGATGTGTTCCTGTGCTCAGAGCGCTTGTGATGTTTTCCTGTCTTATGTAGTTTTGTTTTATGATATTCTTGCAGAGCGCTTGTGATGTGTTCCTGTGCTCAGAGCGCTAGTGATGTTTTCCTGTGTTATGTAGTTTTGTTTTATGATACTCTTGCAGAGCGCTTGTGATGTGTTCCTGTGCTCAGAGTGCTTGTGATGTGTTCCTGTGCTCAGAGCGCTTGTGATGTTTTCCTGTGTTATGTAGTTTTGTTTTATGATAGTCCTCCAGAGCGCTTGTGATGTGTTCCTGTGTTCTGAAGTTTTATTTTATGATAGTCTTGCAGAGGCTAGTGATGTGTTCCTGTGTTCTGAAGTTTTATTTTATGATAGTCTTGCAGAGAGCTTGTGATGTGTTCCTGTGCTCAGAGCGCTTGTGATGTTTTCATGTATTATGTAGTTTTGTTTTATGATAGTCTTCCAGAGCGCTTGTGATGTTTTCATGTATTATGTAGTTTTGTTTTATGATAGTCTTCCAGAGCGCCTGTGATGTTTTCCTGTATTCTGAAGTTTTATTTTATGATAAGCGGACGCCCTTGATTACGAGGCGCAGAGGTGCTGCCGGTGAAGAGTGTGTGTGTTGCCTGGCAAATACCTTTTTTAATTATTGTTTTAAAGACTATTACTGTAACATCGTGGATTTCACTTGGTTTCTTACCTGCTGACATCTTGGTCGGCGCCTCGTTCCACCGCGGCAAGTGCCGTTTGTAGTGGAGGGCATTCACGACCTGGGCACGCCCCCTGAGGGTGTCTACATCGCCAGAGGCGGGGTGGATGCCTATTTAGGGAACTCTGCATTTTCCCGCGCAGCGGACGCGCGCGGCGGGCAGCCGGCGGGTCGCCGAAGCATTCCAAAGGCGAGCCCGTCTGCGCCCGTCTGCGCCGGTCCGTTGCCAGTGGCCAGGACTCCTGATTGCTTAGTCTGCTGCCATGGCCCCGTTTGCTCGTGAGGCGCTATTTGCTCTCCGATGTCAAACGGCCTGTGCGGTCCATTCTTGGCACCCTGGCTCACACCATTTGCGTTGTGACCATTGCAGCTTTGAGGCCACGGAGGCTGTCCGTATTCCACCAGCCTCTGTTGTTGAGGAAAAAACTACTGCAAGCCTACAGATCCTAAGCCTCAATTGTAGGTCCCTTGTTAAACACCATGAGGATATCCATGAGCTTCTTATGGATTACTCTCCTGACTTGCTGGTTCTAACAGAGACGTGGCTAACTAGTGACGCATTGGCTATCCCAGCTTTAGCCCTTCCCTCCAACTATCTCATTCAAACTCTGAATAGAGCTAAGGGTAGGGGAGGGGGATTGGCGGTGATTTTTAAAGCCATCTATTCCTGCACTCTTTCCCCTGCAAAGATAGCCAATTGTGAAAGCGCTCTTTTTAAGTTAAAGGTCTCTGACACCTTCACTTTTACTGGGCTGGTGATTTACCGCCTGCCTGGATCAGCGAGTGCTTTCCAGGAGTCGCTGGTTTTAAACGTCTCTGCTCTTATTATGCAGTCAGCTAACTTTAGTATACTGGGGGATCTCAACCTCCATTTGGAGTCATGTAGTTCCCCGGCCATACTTAAGTTTCTGGGGGATTTGGAAGCCTGCCAACTATGTCAACTGGTTGTAGGATCTTCCCACTTAGCAGGTCACTTATTGGACCCGGTGTTCTCTAATATCCAGGGAATTTCAGTCTCCACCCCCAGTCCTCTTAGCTGGACGGACCATTTCCTGGTACAGATCTCTGTTAAGATTCCAGCCAGCATCGGGGAAAAGCCTCCTCCCCCTCTTTGGAGACGATCATGGCAAAAACTTGATGGGGCTCTGTTTGAGGCTAGACTAATAAACTCCCGGCCAGATTGGCCTGTTAACTTGGATGAGGCGGATCTAGTCTATAGAGAATGGATCAATGAGTCCTTGGATTATTTTATACCTAGGAAAATGTCTAGACCCAAATGCAAACAGTCCCACTTATGGTACTGTGAGGCACTCTCAATCAAAAAAAAGCAGTGCAAGGTACTTGAACGTATCTGGAGGCGATCGTACGACTCTGTTGCCAAATCCAATTTCAGAAGTGCCACTAAAGCCTATCATAGGCTTATAAAAAAGACCAAGGCCAGCTATTACACTGATCTGATCAATGCCAGCACTAATCGCGCTAAAACTATCTTCGCGCTAGTGAAGGAGCTTACTAAACCACCTGTCGGGACTAATAACATCATAGTGTCACAATGTGAAAATCTGGCGCGCTTTTTTATCAACAAAGTTCAAGGGATTTATAATACATTCAACTCTGGAGGCCCGTCTATGACTTATAGATCTGTTACAGATCCTCCAGATCTCCCTTACTCCCTCGTAACTTTCCCACACATCTCTCAGACAGATATGGAACTCCTAACTTTAAGAATCAAATCGGGGTCCCCGGAAGATCCTGTCAAACCAGAGATGTTTAGATTGTGTCAGAACTCCATCATGACGGAAGGGCGGGAACTGATTAACAAATCTCTGCAGTCAGCCACGATCCCGAAATCGTGGAAGCACGCCAAGGTGATCCCCTTGTTAAAAAAACCCACCCTGGACTCTTCCAAGCCAAAAAGCTTCCGGCCTATCTCCTTGCTTCCGTACTTGGCCAAAGTTACGGAGGCTCATGTAAATTCCATCTTGACGGGTTTCTTGGAGACTAACGGGATCTTGGAGGAGTCTCAGAATGGATTCCGTGCTAAACATAGCACGGAGTCGGCTTTACTAGCCGTTATGGAACATCTAAGGGTGGCACAGGACATGGGCAGCACCTCAGCTGTGGTGCTGCTGGATTTGAGCGCGGCGTTTGACACCGTTTCCCATGGGATCCTGCTTAGGAGACTGTGGGAGATAGGTGTCAGAGATGAAGCTCTGGACTGGTTCGTGTCATTTCTATCTGACCGTTCCTTCCAGGTTCACGCTCCCCCATACTCATCCAGCAGTTATCCATTAGGCTGCGGTGTCCCACAGGGCTCTGCCCTCAGCCCCACGCTGTTTAATGTGTATGTCCCCCCCTTGGCCATAATGGCCAGGGAACGTAACATCAAATTAATATCCCATGCGGATGATATGCAATTGATTTTTACCTTTTCTAATAACACAGTGGGAGATCAAGCCAAATTCCAAGAGGACATTCTGGCCATTTCCAGCTGGCTAACAGAGAACTGCCTTCAGCTAAATTCATCTAAGACTGAAGTCCTCCTTATTGGCACTGATACTCAAAAGTGGGATGAGCGGTGGTGGCCCCCTACATTGGGCCCCCCTCCCACGCCCAAGAGGGAAGTTAAAAATCTGGGCGTGATTCTAGATGACGCACTCACCCTGGATTCCCACGCAAAAAGAGTCGCTGGTACTTGTTATGGTCGCCTGCGCTCTCTGAAACCTATCCTCAGCTTCTTTGAACCTTCCATCCGTCAGACAATTGTCCAAGCTATGGTCTTATCCCATCTAGACTATTGTAATGTTCTTATGCTTGGGTCCAATCTGACAGTCGTTAATAGACTACAAGAGCCCAGAACGCTGCAGCCCGTACTTTGTTCGGTCTGCCAAAACGCTGCCACACTTCTCAGGTCTTACGTAGACTCCATTGGCTGCCCGTTAAACAGCGCATTCAATTTAAAGCCTTATGTGTTATTCACAGAATGTTGCATTGTTTAGGTCCCCAAATCCTGCAAGGAATTTGCTCCTTCTATATCCCGCCACGTGCCCTCCGCTCTGCAGATCTCTCCCTTGCCTGTACCATCAAGATTCGGAAGTGCAGAGCTGGAGGCCGATCTTTTAAGTTCCTGGCTCCAAAACTCTGGAACTCTATCCCTCTGGATGTGCGCTCCATCACTAATCACCTTCATTTTCGAAAACATGCTAAAACTTGGATGTTTTCTTCTATCTAGGGCTCTTTTTGAGCAGGTACTTTATCATATCCCTCTGGGTGTTATGTAATTGGGCTTGTCTGCAAGCGCTGGGACGCCTCGTTGCTGGGGTAGCCATGCGCTATATAAGCGTTTTATAACATAACATAACATAACATAGTCTTGCAGAGGGGTTCCTATTCATAGGCGCAGCCCTGGGCTGATTACTGGCCACACATTTAATTAAATGCAAAGCCTCTTTTTTATCATTGTTTTTCAAGGTGTTTTAACTCACATACTTCTTTAGCACAGAAAGTATACAAAACTTCTATGAAATTCTATGAATTCTTTTTAAAAGCAACTAACACCTGCTGGCCTCCAGCCAAGGATTTAAAGTCATCTATTTGAGGCGTGAGCCTACAAGCTGACGAGCTTCTGAGCTCCTGTGTCCACGGAGTGGTATTGTTACCTGAGACCATTTTGTGGCACCATTTCCAGAAACACAAAAATAACTATCGATGACTTTCTACTTTTGATGGACCAAATCCAGAAACAAATGTCCAGAGATCCAGCAATGACTTCACCAGCTTTGGTGAAAATTATGATGAACTTTGAAGCAAGCGCGAAATCCTGCACTACACTAACCAGGAAGCAAAGGGGTAATGGCACTGGGATGTGAGGCAGTGTGTTCTTAACCCCCTATCTATAAAACTAATACCTGCTGTCCTGTGGCCAAGGAACTAAAATCATCTATTTGAGGCGTTTTTACAGTTCAGCAGACCAGAAATGATCAAAATTCTTTGCAAAGAAGACCGACAAATGAAATGAGCAGCAGCATGAAACAAATTAAAGTGAATGAATATTGTAAAACTGAGGAATCCAGAGAGAATGTGCAAACTGCAGAACTACTGCAGAATGGAAGGCTTATAAAATAGGCTGCAGGCAGATGGACTTAGAAAGTCAGAACGACGGAAAGAGGTTAGTTTTTAGAATTGTTTAAGGATGACAAAGTCATGTGCCAGAAGGTTCACAAGAGGAATACAATTCCAGATTCTTGGGGCTGTAGCTGAGCAAGCTTTGGATTTTTTTCAGAAGATGGTGAGGTGGAGGATTACTTAGTAGGGGGTCAGATGAGAAGGAGAGTTCAGAGACTGGTATCAGGGATGGGCCTCTCGGTGGTCGTGAGGTGGTAGACTCCCTGTGGGGAGCATTGTCTGCTCCCTCCATGATGCCTGAGGAGATGGGGGGCATGTGCCTCTGCCATGCGTCCTTTGCCTCAGGTTTTCCAGCGTCTCGAGGCCTTCGGGCATTCGAGCGCTATATACATTTTAAATTCATTCATTTATTTGTTTTCAAGGTGCTGGTCTGCACCCTGCAAAATTGATCTGAAACTGGACTGGAGGAGATAGATCCATTGAGATTTCATGTCCTCCCGCCCATTCTTAGACACGCAGTTGTCATAGTAAAAGTTTGACGTATAGAGAGGTGAGGGGAAAAGGGGCAGAGAGAGAGGCACAGAAGCCAGCTATCAGCATGAGGAGGTTCAGTTACACAGTCTTCTGTTACCTAGCCCTCAGCAACAGGAAGAGCAAAGGAAGACAAAAGGGAACACATCATTAGAATGAGAAGTGAGGCACAGAAGAACATGAATTAAGTAGCAGTCTAAGCAACGTACCAAATTCCAAGGCGGATGCTGTGCTATGAGGAGTTCTTGCAAAAACCAGAAACTGCTGAAGAACCTGAAGAAGCCAAGGAATGGTAAGCTAGAGGTTTGATGATACACCAGCCAGCACATACAAACCTGAAGCAGAGAAGCATGATCTGGTAATTACGTCACTATGTAGTGGAATCAGGAAGGAGTGTTACATTCATATACGGCTCCCACTC
Organism: Lissotriton vulgaris; assembly: GCF_964263255.1. Lineage (NCBI taxonomy): Eukaryota > Metazoa > Chordata > Amphibia > Caudata > Salamandridae > Lissotriton > Lissotriton vulgaris. The sequence continues at coordinate 335,170,511 of NC_141689.1, read as the reverse complement.
ACGATACCAACCTCCTGACAGAGTGGGGTAGGTCTTGAACTCGAACTCTTTGTCTGATCATGGTAGTGCCTTTCGGAATCCCTGCACTGGATTGCCTTATGTCTTGCAACTATTTGTAACGTCACTTTATCATGACTGTGCTCATTCTAACAGCATCTCACCGCAGTTGGGACGCAATCATCTGTCCCGATCCATGGGGTCTGATATAACACTACCATAGGGTAAGCCGCGTCTCCTTACCACCGCTGGCCACAGTACATGTTTGGATTTTGGGCTCCCACTAATATGAATTCATTACGTGTTTGTCTGTCAGCTCAATATGTGTCATTGCACCTTGTTTGAACTAACCGTTTTACCTGATGATTGTTACTCACTTTAAAGAAGCTATCAGGTACCACACACACTCTACCCTAGATACACAGACCCACACTCACCCATATGGCTAACAGAGAAGACCTATGCCAAAAATCCCTCTAGAAGGGCCCGAAGGGCATTGCAGCACAGGCCGCATGAGGAGACGAAGCCCAATGATGAATCATGACATTCATCTGGGTGTGTGAGGGCTCTATCTTCCATTTAGCAAGACCCTCCCCTTAACTGCCTAATCTCCACCGTCATGTCACAGCAGACATCCTTCTTCTCCTAGGAACAGATTACCCCTCTTTTGCATACCTTTTATTTCGGGCACAATAATATACAGTTGTGATAGGACAAGAAGGAAGCGCAGTCACGTAGTTTTGTATGAAGGGGTTTTATTTGTGTCTCTCTGTCCCTTAGTACATGTATTCTTTGTCCTCTGGTGCCCTTCTCGAGTTCTTCTTCCCTCGTCTAGCTGTCCCAGTATCTTTCCTCCTCTTATCCCCATCTTTCTTCTTTCTCTTTGGCGGTCTTGCCCTCAGGAGAAATAGACAGACCTGCGGCTGTTAGTAATCACATCCCTGAAAATGAGGAGCTCTTCACCAACAATTCAGCCAGGTCGGTGTGGTTCTGATCCCTCTGGCAACAATCTGTGCCTCTTCTCAGTTTTGCAGGGTAAGCTGGGAGTTTACTATAAGGAAGTAACTCCAGGATCCCCTTTTGTGCTCTCTGCTTTTCCTTTCCCCTGTGCCGCCTCTAACACCCTGCCCAGCACCCACAAGCAAAACCCCACCCTCTTCAGGGTTTCTCCCTGTGACAACACTTGCCTTGAGACGTGACTCCGGACTGGGGTCACGGTCATCCCGTCTGTTTAGCCTTCCCTCGGGTCACTCGCTGTATTCCTTCTGGTGTCTTCTTTGTCTTCCTTTTGGCTCCTACACTTGCCTCCCGGACTACTTACTTCACTTGTCTTCTCATCTGTTACCGCATCCACGTCTCCTCCTTCCCTGATGTCCCCGCGCCTCTCTTCCTCTCGCGTTGGTCCGTCCTCTTCCCTCGTCGCTCCGGCAACTACTTCCGGGTCGGAATGGAGCGGGCTACTATAGCGCGTCCCTCTAGTGCCCCTGGGGTGCCTCTCACCAGTATCCGCAATGCTCCTGCCACAGCAGGATATGCAAGTGTCCTCACTGATAGACTTTGCTCTTTCTGATTGTTTAGTGTCCTGCAATTGGTACAATCCTCTGAGAAAACTTTTGTTTAATTTAGGGTTCCCATGAGAAAGGTCTAAATGTGTAAGCATTTTTATGAGGTTAAGGAAAGTGTTTAAAATTATTGCGTATACCCTCAGATTATGACTGGAGGGGACTTGAAGAAAATACCCAAAGTTAGGAGCATGTGGGTGTAGTGTAGCGCTCCAGTTGTTACGCGGAGGGGTAATGACGTGTAGTGTGTCCGCCATTTTGTGCGTGAGTGAGCGCGTGGCCGGAGCACAGTTCGGACATATTTCCTGGCGCTCTCTTGATAATACCAATAAATAGACCTGTTCACCTGTAACCAGTGTCTTGTGGTCCCTTAGGGGATAACACCAACTTCACAGTAGCGACAAGGCCGGGACTCGGCACCGATTAAATAATAAAAGAAGACACGCCAGCCACCGAGGACCGACCCCTAACACCCTGCAGGGGCGGAGGCCATGAGAGAGGCAGCATCAGGTGAAGAACATTGGGGAGAGCGCGGCAGAGGTCAGCGCTCCAGCCAGGAGTGCAAATCCACGCCTGCTTACAGCTGCAAATGGCAGGGCGAATACGGCCAGAACGGGGACAAGGACAGGAGCCTCCACAAGTCTCCCGACCACGACATACCTGCTGACCGCGGGTGAGAAAAGAACTGCCCACAGTGAGTACCAGGGCCCGTGCACAGAGGGAAAGAAGAGGGAGCGAGCAGCCCCAAGCCCTACACCTTCAGGCCCAAATAAAACACAGCCTACATATCGGGGGCCCTGGAGAAGCACGCACTGCAAAGCGAAGGGGGCACGTCCAGCCCTCAGCAAGACCGTACACACCGAGCAGGTCGGTGCACCAGGCAGTCCCAAGGGAGAGGAGGTGCACCCAGAAAGGCGAGTGGAAATGTGTGCCCAGCCTTCGTCACTCACGATGCCCGTCCCGCTCCTCCCCAAACCGGGGGACCCGGTGATGAAATGGGAGGACTGGAGGGAATACTTTATGAACTACCTAGAGGCTTTAGAGGATGAGAGTTGGTAAGTGTTTCTAAGCAAGAGTAGGAGGAGAATATTACTCCATAACCTACACCCTGAAGGCATGAGTATTCCAGAATCTAGTCCCAGCACCACGACAAGCAGCAGATAAGGACGTATTCCGACATGCGATAGAGGATTTAAACAACCATTACAGACCAGCGGTATGCACTTCCATAGACAGATACAATTTCCTACAAAGGAAACAGGCGGTGGGAGAGTCTATCGATGAGTATGTTGCAGCCCTGAAGAAATTAGCAATCACGTGTAAGTACGGCACCTTGCAGGATGATTTTATCAAAGACCAAATAGTCATGCACACTACCAACACGGCCATCCAAGACAAGTTGTGGGTGAACTGTGATGCCACCCTGAAGGAAGTCATCGCCATGGTAAAGAAAGCGGAACTATCCAAGAGGTGTGCGGACGCGGTAAAAAGAGACGCGGCAACCAGACCTATGGTCAACAGAATCACCCACACAGAACCACCAGAGAGGAGCAAGGCAGCTGCGGCGGAAGGAAAGACGCAAACCAAATGGACACCCCGGGCAGAGCAGGGAAGAAGTCAAGCCAAAGAGAACAAGAAAGAGTGCTACTGATGCGGCAGCCCATCCCTTGCAGCTTACGACAAATGCTGTCCAGCCTTCCGCACCAAATGCATGTTCTGTGGAATCATGGGACATTTTGAGAAGGTATGTCGCCGCAAAAAGAAGAGACCGATAGTCAAGTACATAGCCAAGGAGTCAGGTGCAGAAGGAGATAAAGAAGAGGAAGAGGAGGACAGCGTGCTGTGCGTAGAAGAGCACATCCTGGGCATCGACTACAACCGTTTCAAGAAACCGCAATGCGACCTGGTGGTACGGGGGATACCGATCAAGATGGTGGCAGACGCAGGGTCCCCGTACACCATAATACAAATAACTGTGTGGGACGAACGCTTCAGACGCAACCTGGGACCTCAGCTAGAGCCTCCGGACATTCGGCCGGTCACCTACACAGGTGAGCCCATCCTCATGGTAGGATTTCGGATCTTGAAATTTTAATTTAAAGATCGAAGTGCGGAGTGCAAGCTTTATGCTGCTGAAAAGGGCCCCTCTGTGCTCGGATGGATGGACCAAGGTGACCGGGGCATACAGCTGGACCCAGGAAGTGCCACACAAGTTTTGATGACCGGCTCGGAATGCCAACCTGACGTCACTAGATTGAAGGAGGAATTCCCCACAGTGTTCGGGGGTAAGGTCGGAAAGCTGATGAAATTTACACACAATATTGACCTCAAGGCTGACGCAAAACCGGTATCCCACAAGGTGAGAAATATACCGCTGGCCATCAGAGAGGTAGTGCAACAGGAATATCAGAGGCTAGAAGATAATGGCATCATTAAACCGATAAGCTGTGCGGAATGGCTGGCACCCCTGGTGGTAGTGAGGAAACCCAATGGTAACGTTCGCTTATGCGTGGACTTGAGGGAACTAAACAAGAACATAATAATGGAAAAATTCCCCCTGCCCTGGATAGACGAGATGCTTTCAAAGACAAAGGGGATAAGGTGGTTTTCCACCATCGACCTCACCTCAGCCTACCATCAGATAGCCCTTCCCCACACAAGCCGCAAACTCACATCGTTCATAACACCATTCAGATGTTATGAGTTTCGCAGGATGCCGTTCGGGCTGCCTTCGGCAGCAGCGGTGTTCCAAAAACTGATGCACAGACTGTTGAGGAACATAGAGGGAGTACAATACAGGATGATATCTTGGTGATGGGCAAATATCAAGCAGACCACAACAAGAAACTGTCAGAAGTGTGGCGGATCCTAAAACTTAATAGTCTCACGGCAGAGTGGGAGAAGTGCCGATTTGGGATGCCCTCAGTTACCTACCTAGGCCATGAGTTTAGCAATCACAGCATCATGCCCAAACACGCCAATGTCAGAGCCATCTGAGAGGCGCCACCTCCGAAGAGTAAGGAAGAAGAGAGGTTGTTCCTCGGGATGGCGGAGTACTACAGTAAATTCGTACAGCACTTCGCAACAAAGACACACCATTTGCGTCAACTCCTAGGAGACAAGACAACCTATGAGTGGACGGATGAGGCGCAAGGAGAGTTTCAAAGAATCAAGGAAGACATCAGCAAAGCCATCCCCCTACAAGGATTTGATCAGCAAGAAAAATCCATACTCACTACGGATGCTAGTGAAAGAGGTCTGGGAGACGTCCTCATGCAGGAGAGGAGAAATGGGGAGTTGGTCAACATCAGTTTTGCGTCCAGGACACTTTCTCCTACAGAACAGAAATTCAGTGTAATAGAAAAGGAAATGTTAGCTTCTGTATGGGCCATGGGGAAGTTCCGTCAATTCATCTGGGGGACCAGGTTGAGACTCAAAACAGACCACAAACCCCTAGTCAAAGTACTCACGTCTAGCGGGCACGCGAATGCCACCCCCGCATTGCCAAAATGACTTTAACCCCTTCACTGCGGCGGCTATTCCTCCGCAGTGCTAAGGCGGCGGGACGGCTGCGCGGCGGCCGCATGCTGGTGACGGAACCGCTCCGTCACCAGCGTCAGTTGCACTGTGCTTATGACGGAGCGGTTCCGTCATGGCCCGCCCCGCTCAATGGAACGCTCAGCGCAGGCGCGGAATTCGCGCCGCGCAGGCGCTCCGAGCGGGCCATGACGGAACCGCTCCGTCATCAGCACAGCGCCACCGCAGCTGATGACGGAGCGGTTCCGTCATCAGCGGGCAAGGGGTTAAAGCTGTTGGATTACAGGTACGACGTGGATTACATTCCGGGAGCAAAGAACAAAGTAGCGGACTATCTCAGTCGAGCTTCCGCCATGGAAGAGGCTCCCCCATACGTGGAGAACAAAGACAACAGTGTCGTATTCATGGAGGACCATGAGAAAGTGATAAGCGAACAAGAGTGGGAGAGAGCGTATGAGGAAGACCAAGACATTGACAAGGTGAAGCACTTCATACTGCAAGGATGGCCTGAGAAGAAACACATGAAACCTGAGCTGAGAAAGTTCTTCGAAGTGAGGGAGGAGTTATCCATAGGAGACCGAGGCATATTTTTATTCAGAGGTGAAAAAGTGGTTCCCCCTGCTTCGCTGATACCGCACTTGATGGCCATATTGCATGAAAGGCACCTAGGCATCGTGAAGACAAAAATGAGAGCAAAGTTGATGTATTGGTGGCCAGCAATGGACAGCATGATCAAAAATACGTCCGGGAATGTGGACAGTGCCAAGGGGCGGAAAAGTCACAAACCTTGATGCGCCCCTCTCTGGGAAAATTTGACACCCCCCCAAACCCGTGGGAAGAGTTGTCCATTGACATCCTGGGTCCGGTGCTGGACGCACAAGGAGTACAAAAGTATGTGGTAGTACTCATAGACAGGTATTCTAAGTGGCCAGAAATAGACATCCAAGAAGACATGGACACAGAGAGAGTGCTAAAGTTCCTCACTGCCCTTTCATCAGGGAAGGCATCCCCCGCTCCACATTGAGTGACAATGGACCTCAGTTCATCTCGGAGAGATGGAACAACTACATGGAAAGGAATGACATCAAGATAAAACACACATCCATATATCACCCGGCTGGCAATGGACTTACCGAGAGGTTCAACCGAGTCATAATGGGCTCCATTCAAGCTGTAATAGGAGTGGGAAAGGACTGGGAGAAGGAAGTGAAGAGTACTTTGTGGGCCTATAGAATCACCCCGACAAATCCTGAGAGGACGTGACCCTTTCACGAAAGACAACCTAGCGTGGAAGGAACGCACCATCATGAGCAAATGATCCCCTGGAGTTATCCATTGTAAATTGGAAAGGGCCCAAAGGATATACACTGAGCACTATAACAAGAGGCGGAATGTGAAGGAAACGAACGTGGAAGGAGGAGAATGGGTCAGAGTCAAATTGGCCCAACTGAAGAGAAAAGGGGACAGTAAATTCAGCGAGCCCTTGCAAGTGAAGGAGGTGTACGACAGGGCGGAGTTGCTAAGTGATGGAAAAACATGGTCCCAAGATCGGATGTCAAAATCCAACAAGATATTGCAGTGGGCCCGAGATGAAGAATTGCGATCCCAAGGGAGTCAGAACCGACCGGAGGACAGTGTCCTGTCACAGGATGGAGAAAAGAACTCGAGGACGAGGGAAGAGGAAGAAGAGGAAGAAAATTTGGAAGGAGTAGACAACCCGACAGACACGCAATTCCAGGGAAGGCCCAGCCAAACTCCGAGGAGAGAAACTCCCCTGGGAGCCAGGAGAATGGGAACACCCCCTTATGTAGAGAGTCTGGAGAGTCACTCTCTTACCCCAGTGAGACGCACCTGGTCGGGGAGAACAGTGGTTAGACCAGCAAGGTATAGAGATTACGAAATGAGAGGAGATGAACAGCCGGGGGGCTGATGGACTGCGAGACATTGTTTTCTTTAATTGCATATAATAAAAGAGGGAGATATGTAGTGTAGCGCGCGGCCGGAGCACCGTTCGGACGTGTTTCCCGGCGCTCTCCCGATAATACCAATAAATAGACCTGTTCACCTGTAACCAGTGTCTTGTGGTCCCTTGGGGGATAACACCAACTTCACAGTGGGGTGTCCCTGTGAGACTGGGCACCCCAAGAGAAAAAAAAAGAGCACAGCACCAGTCCCCACACAAAAGATTAAAGTGCCTCTCCTCAACGCAGCAGTAGAGCTGCACATTAAATATTCTCTGTTCCTCCAGCTGGAGCACCCCATAATGCCCCAAGAGGGGCTGTTTGTATATTTTTTCCTCTTGTGGTGGCTCCAGGACTAGAGGGGTACCACCTATGTAAGAAAGAACGCATGGCAGGGCTGTAGGAGTGCAGCAACTCCCACAAAATGTTTGTAGGGTCATGGAATCTATGACCTTCTGGTATTCTTACTTTGTTTTTCAAAATACTCCCAAGGTTCTGCTTAACAGCTGAGAGTGCAGTGCTCTCTATGGGCTTGTTCTATGGTTACATTTAATGTGGCCTGAAGGTGTAGTAGAAAGATACATGTAATGAAGCACCCTTTAGGGACTGATTCTATGGTTGCATTTTATGTGAAAAGCAACACAAAAAGATGATGGACGGAATGTAGAACATTGTCAAACATTCACCCCAGTCATAGATCTGGGAATAATCCATCGTTATTTTGCTCACCACACCATTCCAGTTTGGACCCAGCCACATGCAAATCAGCCTTGACCCTACCGCCCCATGGGAATAGTCCAGCCCAAACTGCCAGGCCAGGACCTCCCTGAACTGGAAACCAAGCATCCTAGTGATGGAGCAAGGTCTTGGAGAACAAAGACTTGCTCAGATGCAATCAGCTCGTTTAACTCATTAACAAGTTATTAACAGAGTTTTGTGGATACGAATACGAATTCACACGAACACTTTTGGGTTAGCAAAGTTTGCTTATGAATGTACTAATGCAGATAACATTGAAGAAGGACTAATACCGCTTTAAAACGTGAAATCTGTTTTACATCTACGTAATATGAAGAGTAACGCATGGACGGAAATTCTTGCGCATGAGCAGAAGCTACTAATATGGCGTCTTGAAGACTCACTTGCATGGCACCTGCTTAGCTAAAATTAGAGCACGCTATTTTACTAATGCTAATGTGGGGATGAGTCTAATAAGTAAAATGGGATAGAGTAGAGGTGGGTGGCATATAGTGCAAACACTTATTTTGAGAAATTAACATCTGTCTTTGACTTTTATCATTAGTGCGTATAACTGAATGAGCTGAATGACGCGAAGTCTGCGCATGCCCACTGAGGGAAATCATGAAGATCAATGATAGAGCAGTTGAACAGAAGCCAAGAACGAGTGCCACAGCACATGGTGCAAAAGTTCAGCAATTAAATGTTTTATTCACTGTAATGTTTTAATGTTACCATACGGATACATGTAGCGGATGGGAATAAAAATTATGAATAAAAATTAAGGGGTTGGGTTTGCGAACAATGGTTTGACAGAATTTTGGGACATGTAAGGATGGTGTGATGAACACCTCCCTTTGCCGGACCAATCACATTTCGTATTTTTCCAATATTGAAACATCAACACCATCCCTGCTGATGGAATTCTCCTCCTGTGCTGGCCCTTATTAAAATGGGTGTGGTTGTGACGGAACCATTCCGTCATCAGCACAGCCCAACCGTGACTGATGATTCCGTCACAAGCATCGAAGGGGTTAATGGGTGGAACATGCAGAACGAAAGGTATAATTAAAATAGCTTTAGTTAGTTAGTCAGATGGGGTTTTGCCGAATGCTGCAGAATAGAAGATGGGGTCTTGCCGAATGCTGCAGAACAGGAGATGACGATTTGGTGAGAGAGAGAGCGAAGGACTGAATGCTGTGAGCTGAGACCTGAGAATGCTGGGGAGAGAAGCTGATGCTGTGTAGCTGTTGAAGAATCGATTGCTGAAGCAGAACTTTATATCCTAATTTAATTGGGTTAGATTCAAAGATTGCTAAAGAATCTTGAGGAGGAAGAGAGTGTCAGAGAGGGGTGCAGCGCAACCGTCGGTATCTTAGAGAGGGTAACTGATTCCTGTCCTGAAGTCTTTGTCTCCAGAACCTACCTCAGGGGACCCCTCCAGTCCTTTGGCAAAGGGGCTGGTCTTCCACACCATCCTTGGTAACTATAATTTTCTGTTATTTGCTAAATGTTTTGATCTTTTCTCTCTGTCCTCTCCCTTTCCGGCATTGATTATTGTTTGAGTCAGAGATAAATGCATTGCGTATACTGAATGAATTTTCTCTCCTACGAATGATGGTGACTGCACTGTAGTGAGGCTGTTCACATGCACCTAAAATGTTAGATGAAGTTTTGAAAACTTCTTGAGTCTGTGGTTATTTACTTAAAGTATAGAAAAGTTAGGTAATGTTAATTATTGCCATCAACTAGTTTCAAATAATGGTCCATCGACCAGAGGTAAGAACTTGTTGGTCTGCAAAGGGTTAGTTAGAAATTTGAATTAAGGTATTGTATACATTAATTCTAAGCAGGTTGTGAACATTTTAAATAAAACTTGTAACCCCAGCGGTTTATCCAATGTTTGTGAGTTTATGGGCCCAGGTGAGTATATGGTAGTGGAGTATCTGCTGTTGGTGAACCGCTGGATCAGTTTTCTGGTAGCAGAGAGCTATGGTTATTATTGACTAGTTTGGTGATAAGTATTGATTATTAATGATCGATTTGTGTTTAAGAAAAGAGTTAGCGTCTTGTTTTATGTTGTCTAGAAGCACAGGTACAGTGGATACCTGGGCATCCCTCGAATGGAATTTTGAATAGCGGGTGTTGACAGAAGCCAAACTGCAGAAGGTTACTCATCTGTTGTCGTAATACTGAAAAGCTACCGACGGCTAGCAGTGGTACAATAGGGACTATATCATGTAAAAGTAGAGTACGAATGATAGCAGAGGGTGTTACAAGAGGGACCTAAGCCTTATTTCCCAAAAAGGGTATCGCTGAAGTAGAAAAGGGGCTCCCCGAGCTTGAATAAAGGATAAACAGTGGTGTTACTCGCAGTGAATATTAGTACTTATTTACTTCGGAACAAGTTGAATCTATTCTTAATCTAGTGGAGCAGACAGAGTAGCGCTGTTTTTATGTTGTTACTAACAAATTTTATTAAGAAAAATAAAAGAAATACATTTTGTATTACCTTGTAAAGGGAGGGTCAGTCGCAGGAGTTATACTCACGTCACAGAGAGCCGAGCTGGGATTGGTCGAAGCAGCGGGCATGAGAAGGGAGCAGATTGTAAAGGGAGGGTCAGTAGTGAGGAGTAATACTGATGTCACAAATGGATGCACTAGTATTGGTTAGATGAGCAGCGCAAGCCTGAGCTTTGATTGGTTGTTAGATAGAAGCTTTGTTAGGATTGGTTTAAAAGAAATCGGATGGTGTATTCTGATTTGATTTTTGGTGTGAGTTGCGCTGAGATAGTACAAGACATAAGTAATAGAGTTTGAGGGTTTACGGAAGACTCTTTCATATATCGTTTGTCCAGAATGTATGGAGAAAAGAGGAAGATGTCGCTAATAAAGAAAATTAAGAATTTCTTTAAGAAAGAGAAGCCTGTGTTGACTGGAGAGGGAATTCCTATTCTGCCACCGAAAGCGCCTGCTTCATTTATGATGATGGAAAGAGGATATCATACTTGCGTATGGTTGGAGTATTGGATAGAGTATACAAAAGGGGATGGTGTTCTAGCTTTCCCAGAACATGGTATGTTTAATGGGAGAATTCTTTAGAACTTGAGAATGAGAATGAATGATTTAGACCCAATATCTAGATTAACTCAGCATGAGGCTTTAGAGGAATGGCAAACTGAGGCATTTGAACGAGAGAAATTCAGAAGTGGTAAGAGATTCAGAGGATTTTTACCTGGATAACCATATGAGTCACGTGAGGATCAAATGAAGCAATGGAGAAGAGCTGTTGTATCAGAAGGTTTATATCCAGTGTTGATGGCTGAAGAGCAGTCCTGAATCAAGTGTAGGGAGAAAACGAAGCACATGAATGTGTCAGGGTATGGAGAATCAAATGATGAATTGTTGGAGGATAATTTTATTTAAAAACCCTTCACCGTATCAAGAGGTACCTAGTAGAGTCACTCCGAGCGCTCCAGTGTTGGGAATGCCATTGGTTCCACAGATTCTTCATGATACATCAAACACTAGGTGTTGAGCTTACACCTCAACACTGCCGATTTTTGTTTCTTTTCTTTGCTGCAAACCCCCAACTCCCTCTTGAACAAACCAAAGCGTCAAGGATGATAACTCTTGAACACTCTAATTTATCCACAAGGGAAAAGGGGAAGTGGAATGAGAAACAAAAAGAAACACAGGAGCTCTTGAGATCCAATGATGTCTCTCAGATAAGTGTGCCGGGCCTTCCAAACGTTTACTTCTGTGCAAGTGTTACAAGACATCAATACAATTGTTTGTCAATTAAATTTTTCAATTATTTGTTATTATCTAGTGAAACATACCTTTTGTTTTTTCAGCCCTGGCTTACACTTCTACAACAATCACTAAACTCTTCCTTCTTGAAAAGCCTTGAATAAGAAATACAATTCCTTGAATGTTCTACTTATCACTAAAATTAGTATATTAGTACTAACTTTGAACTTGTATTATCAACTTGACATACCTGGATTGTTGAAATTTAAAGCTGGATTTGGGAGTCCGGTCGGTAACGATAATTAGGAGAAAACAACAACAAACAAATTCCTGCACCCTAATGATGCCTATTTGCTTTGTTAGCTTTTGCTTTAAACAATGCTTGTTTATATTTCACAGCATCAATTCCATGACAAACTCTGTACAATGCAATGGTGAAACACCTAATAATTCTACAACTCTGTATAATGGTTACACACCTAGTAATTCTACAAAATGACAATAGTCTTTTGCATGTGCCAATGCTTTTGTCCGTATGTTCGTTCAAAGTTCCAATGCTTATTTGTCCAGAGCACTATATTCCCTAACAAGTTCAAAGTCTTTATGTTTATAAGTTCTTCTCACCGAGAAATAGATGCTTCCTTGATGAATAACTGGGCTAATAATCTGTTCTTTGATTTACAGGGAAAACAAGGGGTTAAATGAACCTACTTGGTTGCCGGACCGGAGGTGACGTGCTGAATCGGAAACTGAGGTGATGCGGTCCGATCAGGATGAGGAAACCTCCATGAATTGCCAGGGACTGCAGGCAAGAACAAGACGCCGTCCGGACTCTTCTTCCGTATAGGTAAGGATTGAGGATGGGAAACGGGAGGCGGGAAGCACTTGCAGGGAGAGAAGAAGGGAGACGGGAGGCACTACCGGGCTAAGAAGGAAGCGGGAGGAGGGGAGGCGGAGAGCACTTACGGGAAAAGAGGAGATCTTCTGGGTGATACCGGGGCTTCTGATTTCCAGACGCGGCGGGAGTCAAAGGTCAAGAATCCAATACGCGGTAAGAGCCTCAGCAGCAGTGTTCGCGGTGACGCTCAGTTGAAGCGAAGCGTCGTCACAAGCGCTGTATTCATATTTATACCTGTTGGTAATTTGCATGGCACATGCTGCACGCATATGAGCCGCTGACTGTTTACACATGCCTTTGAACACCATATTCCAGCAGAACCTTTCCTTACGATCATTACCAAGTTCTAGCATGCAAACAAGCATTAGCAAGTGCACAATTGCAGGTAGTAAGAAATTACAGTTCTTTAATGCTTATTTACAGCTTTAACAAAACCAAAGGCATACATTAAATGTATATTTCCTTCTGTGGAATACCATGAAACCCTGTATATTTCCTTCTGTGGAATACCATGAAACCCTAACATATATTAACCTTTAACACTAGGGTGTTACAAGACAGTGAGAGAGAAGCCTTGAACAAAACTAGAGAAGAATTAGTACAGAAAATAAGTCAGTTGAATTTGAATACTGAAGCTTTGACAGTGCCAGTGAGGATTGGTCCTGTGATTCCATTGTATGGAGATAAAAAGAGTAGTCTGAAACCACAAACTGAAACAGTATCCTTGGGTGTTTTTAGAAAAGAAATAGTGATGTCCGATGATCAAGGCAGTGAGAGTGATTTGGTTATTTCATTAATGGATCTTCTAATTATGGAACCCTTAACTGAGACCCCAAAGAGAGTTACACCTGAAAAGGTGAAAGAAAAGGTTTCTACAAGCCATAGTGGACAGGAGGCTCAACAATGGTTACTCCTGAGGATTTCGAGCGATGGGCACACGGAATAGAGAAGCGAAATTCATAACCAAAGGTCCTAGATATTAGCATATTGAAAGTGGATTTGGAAGAAATGATAGCTGGTAATGTAAGTACAGAAAGATTAACCATTTATAGTGTAGAAGAATTGTTGTTTCTGTGTTAAAGCATAAATAGAAGAGCAAAGATTTTTCATGAGAAGCAGCAGCAACAGGTAGTTACTCCACAGTATCAGGTGCCACAAGCTACTATGCCAAACAATGTGAACATTCAAAAATACAGTGCAAACACCGGATTTCAAGTAGAAATTGGTAAGAAAAACCCTGTGGGTTCACAATATTTTTACAGAATGATGATGATGACTCCGTTTATGGTGCCTGAGAGGGGAGGAAGAGGAGTGCGTGCTTGGTGCATCCTTGCCAGTAGATAAGACAGGTCCATTTATTGACGGGAAAGTTGAAGGCAGTGATATCACTTTTCATTGGACACAGGAGCTACCATGTCTACTGTGAGAACAGCAGGTATCCCAAACCTACCCCTCTCGGGAGAGACTATCCAAATTGTAGGAGAATCAAACAAACAGATTAGAACTCCAGAAGTAGATGATATGTATTCATTAATGACTGAAAATGGATTGCCAGAAGAATTGAAAACCACTGTGAATCCCGAAGTATGGGATTTTTCAGTAAAAGAGGTAGGGTTAATGACAAATGTTGATCCACTAAAAAATAGTGGTGAAAGACGGTGCAGTTTATCCATACACAAAGCTGTACAAAATGAGTCCAGAAGGGAAAGCAGGAGTTGGTGCAGTGATTGAACAAATGATTGAGCAAGGTATTCTGAAAGAAATAGTAGGGAGTCCTTGCAACTTGCCAATTATGGGACCTGAAAAAAGCCTAGTGGCAAGATTTACAAAAGATTATTAAGATTGTAGTGCCTTGTTATCCAGCAGTACCAAATCCAGCAGTGATTCTTTATCAGATACCATGGAATGCAAGTTGGTATACAGTGATTGATTTATGTCAAGCATTCTATTCTATACCTTTGCACCCGGATAGCCAGTCTTTATTTGTGTTCCGGTTTGGAGATCATGTGTTGGCATGGTGCAGAGTTCCTCAAGGGTATACAGAGAGTCCCTCGATTTTTAATCAGAACTTGAAAAAGTGTCTAGAGTCATTAGTAAAGTCCAGAAAATCTGTTCTGGTTCAGTATATTGATGACCTATTGGCGGCATCAAAGACACAAGAAGATTGTGTCACTGACACAATTGCATTACTGAACCATTTGGCCGAAGGAGGACACAAGGTGTCTCCAGATAAATTGCAATTCTGTCAACAAGTTAAGTACTAAGGCATAAAATAGAAAGAGGAGTTAGAAAAGTGACCCCCAAAAGAATAAAAATAATGAAGCAGATGCAGCTACCTCGGATGCAAAAGGAGATGAGAATGTTTCTGGGAGTGGTTGGGTATTGTAGGCAGTGGATCAATGGATTCTCCCTGCTGGCAAAAACATTGATACAACTGACTCGGAAAAGAGCAAAGGATCCGGTTGATTGGGATGATGTGTGTCAAGAAGCATTTGTAAAGTTGCGAAATTGTCTGTGTGAGGCTCCAGCCTTGGGAATGTCAGATTATTCAAAAGAATTTGCATTATTCTGTTGTGAAAGAGAGAGTTGTGCACTTTCAGTTTTGACTCAAAGACATGGTCTGAGCCGACGTCCAGTAGCGTATTTCTCTGCTACTTTGGACATAGTGGCTTCAGCTTTACCTGGCTGCTTAAAAGTAGTAGCTGCTACTTGTGTGAGTCTGGAGCTAAGTGGATCGATTGAGATGAGACATCCAGTTAAAGTCTATGTGCCACACTCAGTTGAGATTCTTTAACAAGAACTGGAACACAGCACCTCACTCCTAGTGTGATGACTAAGTATGAAAGAGTGATTTTGGGAGCAGAGAATGTGACAGTGATAAGGTGCACAATGATGAATCCTGCCACCTTGTTACCATATACATGTTGTGAGGAGGTGAAAGATTAAGCAAATCATGATTGTTTGGCTGTGACTGAAATGTGTACAAAACCTCACCCGGACATAAAAGAAGTCCCTTTGACGGAATCAGATCATGTATTGTTTGTGGATGGGTCAAGTCTGAGGATGGAAAAGGGAGGTATAGGTGCTGCTTATGCTATATGTAACATTTCAGGAGTTATTGAAGCATCCTGTTTAAGAGGAGTCAAGTCTTCACAAGTAGCCGAATTGGTGGCCTTAACAAAGGCATGTAAAATTGGGAAAAATTGTAGAGTAACAATATTTACGGACGGCCAGCATGGGTTTAGGGTTGTGCACGACTTTGGTCAGCTCTGGATGCAGAGGGGATTTCTGACTTCTTCAGGATCTCCTATCAGAAAAAGTAACAATGTGAAAGAATTGCTGGAAGCATTACAATTGCCAAAAGAAATAGCAGTGGTCAAATATGCTGCACACCAGTCAGGAAATGACTATGTGACGGCGGGCAATAGATATGCTGACCAAATTGCTCAATATTGTGCAAGAAACAAATCAGCAATTAATAAGAAAATGGAAAATGTTGAAACCAGCTGCCAAGTGATGTTTTTCTCAGCATTAGGAGCATGGGATGAGGTCAGATAATTGCAGGAAGAAGCTGAAGAGAGAGTGAAAGAAATCTGGATAAGGTCAGGTTGTACAAAAAAGACAGAAGAAGAAGTGTGCGTGTCTTTAGATGGCAGACCAGTCATGCCAGATTGCCTGCTCTCCCAAATGGTAAGAGTATACCACGGAGAAACACATATAGGCAGGGATGATCAGACTTTTCAGACACAATTGGTACAATCCGAAGTTTAGGGTAGTCGCAGAGAGCCTTTGCTAACGATGCTTAATCTGTCAGCAGCAAAACCCAGGAAGGAAGACAGTGGTTAGTTGGGGTAAAATTGGAAAGGCAGAAGGACCCTTCACCAGGTTGCAGTTTGATTTTATCGACTTACCACCTTGCAACGGATTGAAATATGTTTCGTCAAAGTATGTCTGTTTTCGAGATGGGTGGAGGCATACCCCACTAGGAGAAATGACAGTTTGCCAGTTGCAAATTATTGCTGAGGGAGTTGATACCAAGATTTGGTTTTCCAGTGACTTTGGAATCAGATAGAGAACCTCATTTTAATAATGAGATAATCAGATTAATCTGTGCTGCATTTAACATTTTACAGAAAGTACACTGTGCATATCATCCAGAGGCTTCTGCAGTAGTTGAACAGCTTAATGGCATAAATAAATCAAGATTAGGGAAGGTGTGTGCATCCACAATGCTGAAATGGCCAGATGCATTACCCGAAGCGATAGTGGGTGAAGGGAAAGGGTAGATAGAAAAGGCAAGAAAGAAAGAAAATATAAAAACAAACTTGCCCTCCATTGGGCATTGAGCACACCATCGTGTATGGGTCTAAATGACCGGCAATCGGTTATCATCTCCAGAGGTGTGAGCACTCTCCAGCAGGCCGATTTCGGTTTCCATCGTGCACACCCGTTCTTTTATGTAGGCTCGGAACCAATTGCGGTTGATAGAGCGTCGCAAATTAGTCCTTGGCTGAGTCCTCCGGATCAGTTCTTTTCTGTAGCTGTTTTTTTTTTTAATTTGATTGATTTTATGCAAGGAGCAAGCAAGATACAGAGAAGCAAACAAAAAACAAACAAAGGACAATGCATTACAGTACAATACATCACAATACATCACAATAGCTCGGGCGGTGTACAGACAAAATATCGACTCCAAAATATCGACTGGACATAATATCGAGTTTTAAATATAGACTGGACAAAATATCGACTGGACATAATATCGACTACAAAAATATCGTTTTTCAGGTAAGTGAAGTAATATCGACTGTATAAAATATAGATAGCAAAAATATCGAATTTTTAATAATATATAATATTTTATAGTGTATTTTTATGTAATAATATGTGTGAAAAGTGTGTCTTAATGTTATAAAATATTTTATTAAATGAATTTTGTTTTTATAATAATTGCGTAATGTAATTCTGTAGCGGGTTGTGGGTTTATAGGGGAATAGGGTGGGAAGTAATTTAATAATAATTAATTAATTAATATATGTTTGTTAATATTTTTAATTAATAATTAATTGATAATTAATTAATATTAATTAGTTAATTAATTAATATAATTTTGAACATATTTTGTATTAGTAATTAATTGGTAATTAATTAATTGTAATTAGTTAATTACATTAATTAGAGTAAATTTTTAATATATATAATTTTGTGTTATTTTTAAGTAATTAATTTGGAAAAAATAATATTAATTATTAAAATAATTACAGCTAATGTGCTAATATATTTACTTTATTGTTATTGTTAATTAATAATTAATTGGCAATTAAATAATATTGATACATTTTGGGTAAAGGAGCATTTTTAGGGTTCAGGGTCAGTTTTCAGTTTTAGGGTAAAGGGGTATTTTTGGGGTTCAGGGTCAGTTTTCAGTTTTTGGGTAAAGGGGCATTTTTAGGGTTCATGGTCAGTTTTCAGTTTTAGGGTAAAGGGGTATTTTTAGGGTTCAGGGTCAGTTTTCAGTTCATGGGTAAAGGGGTATTTTTAGGGTTCAGGGTCAGTTTTCAGTTCATGGGTAAAGGGCTATTTTTAGGGTTCAGGGTCAGTTTTCAGTTCTTGGGTAAAGGGGTATTTTTAGGGTTCAGGGTCAGTTTTCAATTTTTGGGTAAAGGGGCATTTTTAGGGTTCAGGGTCAGTTTTCAGTTTTTGGGTAAAGGGGTATTTTTAGGGTTCAGGGTCAACAAATAAGATTGTAAAAAATTATTTTTATTATTTTCATTTATTATTTAATTATTATAATTTAATTTAAGTATTTTTAAGTATATTTTAGTAATTAAAATTTAATATTAATTTAATTTAACACTGTTTTTAATAAAGTCGATATTTTTTACATCTATATTATTGTTAACGATATTTTGTACTCGATATTTTTGTACTTACCTGTTTGTAGATACAAACTCGATATTTTGACTGTCGATATTTTGTCCACGATATTTTGGCAAGTCGATATTTTGTCCCTCGATATTATTTCAGTGATCCAGCTCGGGCATGGACAGAGTATACATATGTAATAAAGTCAATTACTCAGGAAAAAAAAAAGAATATATGTATGATATTAGTCAGACGTATAGAAACCAGAAACCAGAGAAAAAAGTAATAGTCTGCAAATAAAGAAAAGAAGGCAGCCAACTTTCATATCTTTAAATCCAATCAACAATTGGGCCCCACATTTTTAGCCCTTTGACCCTTTTACAAATAGTCTTCGTTTTAAATATAGCTACTTCAAGATTATACATAGATAACAGCTGTGCCCTCCAGGAAGTAAATAGAGGAGGTTCAACAGATAGCCATTCTTTATTGATACAAGCACGGAACACCGCCATACATAAAAATAAAAAGGCGGAGCGTTCATTTGATCTAGACAGAGCTTCTGGATCAGGGCCAAATAAAACAAACCTCCGCTGACAGGACAATTGAAGGATCAAAAATGTCTTTCAAAAACTCTCAAATAGATGTTAATAAACCTGCCAACTGAGGACATGAGAAGAACATGTGTTGCGTGTCTGCTGCAAAACAGCCACATCTGCTACAGCTAGTACCAGTGCCAGCACTCCATTTAGAAACTTGCCTCGGTGTGTAGTACATATCGTAAAGAACCATGTAATGTTGAGCCCTCATCCTACCCGAAATCAGTACATCGTTGGCTAGTGAAATCGACAACTGCAGATCGATTGTCTGAAGATTGAGTTTTGCTCTCCATTTCTCTTGAAGTTGCTCCAGACCATCTGGGAGTAGGGAAATCAGTTGAGAATAAAAGAAGCCAATTGAAAGCCCCTTTCCTAACCCTTCAAGCAAAGGAAATATCTTAAACCGAGTGTCATATTGACCCAATTGTCCGTATTAGCTGCGGATTTGTAAAAATTTTAAGAAATCCTTCTTTTGTATAACAAATTTATGTTGTCATTCTGTAAAAGACAGTGGTTGGCAATCGTGAAACATGTGTCCGAGGCTAGTGATCCCAAACTGATACCAGTTTCTAGTCACAGCATCACGAAAAATAGTAGGAAGAATTCCCGCTGCCTCGAAAGGAGTATAGCGGTTTATTTGTGGTAGGCCTAGAAACCTCTTAATTTGCTTCCAAATTGAAAATGCTGCTAAAAGAATCTTAAACCTAGTTTTTTTGTAGTAATTTGGTTCAAGTATTTTCAGAAGACACCCATCGGCCTCTTCACCAATAGCGAATCTATATATAGAGGGATAATGACACAGTAAGGGCCTACACTTTTTGCCAACAACTAAAGGGAAAATAAATTGCAAGGCTGATGCCCAATAATAAAATAGAAAGTATGGGATGCCCCATCCCCCAGAAGATCTAGGGAGTACCATCTTTAAAAGGAACAGAATACCTTCTGTTCCTTTTAAAGCCCCCACAGAAATCTTGAAGAGATGTTTTCAAGTTTTTTAAAACAGCCAACGGGGAACTCTAATGGAATCGCTCTGAATAAATAAAGAAATTTCGGTAGCACCATCATTTTCAACACATTTGATCTTCCATGTAGTGATAGATGCAGGTGATTGAGACGTTCTAGGGTAGATTGGACTTTATCTAGGACTGGGTTGAAGTTGCTTTCTGGAATATTACTAACTGAAGAGGAGATTTTGATACCGAGATAAGTAGCCTCTCTTGCAAGGACTATACCTGGCGGAGGATGAGCACCCACATACAAAATTAGAGTTTTATTAATATTCAACTTATAGCCGGAAAAATTACCAAATTGCCTTGCAATGGCTTCCACGGCTGATAATGCAGACTGTAAGTCAGTAGTTGTTACCACAATGTCATCAGCATAAGCTAATGCTCTATATTCAACCTCAGCAATGGTAATAGGTTTAATTTCTCTGCACTCCGTTAGTTTAACCAATAAATAATCAATATATAGGGCAAATAAAAGAGGGGAAGATGGGCAACCTTGCCTAGTGCCCCATAGAATCGGAAAAAAGCCGACTCGTTCCCAGCAAGGCATATAGCTGCCATTGGCACCGAGTACATAGTCTGTACTGACTGAAGGAAAGGAGGCCCGAACCCCTTCAGACGAAGGACTTCCCAGAGATAATGCCAGGCAAACCCTGTCGAATGCCTTCTCGGCATCCAACAGGGTCACACCTATAGCTGTTTTAGTCACCTCTGTCCTGTCCATTAGGGCAATTAACACGACGCACGTGATCCGTAGTGTACCGGCCAGGAATAAACCCATGTTGCAACTGGGAAACTAAAGAAGAGATCAAACGGAAAGCCGAGTAGCTATGATTTTAGAGTATAGCTTACTGTTAGAGTTTATCAAGGATATTGGTCTGTATGAAGATGGAGAAAGCGGAGACTTATCTTTCTTTAAAAAAATCTTGATTATAGAATTCTGCCACGAGGCGGGAGATATGCCTTCCTGTGCCGTGGTAAAAACTTCCAGCATATAGTCCTTCAAGACTGAGAAAAATGTACGAAAAAATTCCAGGGGGATCCCATCGACTTCAAGCTCCTGCACTGTAAATTCCCCCTCTAGCATTTCCCTCTGGGAATTAGTTAGTTTCGAAAATTCGCAATCACCAATAAACTCGGCAACCTCCTCAACAGTATATAAAGAGTCTTCGTTTGAGTATAAATTACTATAGAATTCTCTAAACGTATCTAAGATTTTTCCCGGTTCAGTATGTGTTAAACCACTAAAGTCTTGTATAGCCGCCACCTTCCTGGCCATAACTTTCTGTCTTAGCCGTTTGGCCAATAGACGTCCTGAATTTTCGCCCACCTCGTACATATCAGAGCGATGGATTGCTATTTCTGCAGGTAATTTCTCGGCTAGAACTTCATACATTTTAATTCTTTGGATTGCCACCTCCTTCAGTTTTTGTTCATAAAGTGGACTTGAATTAATGATGCGGGCTAGAGCTAGTTCTAAAGAGCGTAATTTGGACAATTCCGTAGCTTGTTTGACCCTGATGCTGCGTTGTTTATTTATAGAGAATCTTAACGTCTCCCCCCGCACGCCGGCTTTGAAAGCATCCCAGACAATGCCTATCGGAGCTGAATTTATCAATCACTAATTCAAGAATAATCGGGTTATGGTCTGATATTATCCTAGGATTGATGTCGATTTTGGCATTAGTTAGTAATTCTGAGGCAGCAAAGAAATAATCAATATGCACATGCTTTTGGTGGGGAGCTGAATAGAAAGTATACCTAGGCATGCCAGAGTTTTTCAGTGACCAAACATCAACTAAGCCAAGCTCCTTAACCATCCCCCTGGTGGCTTTAAACACCTTGTGCTTTCTACCTGAGTAAACACCATTGTGATGAATAACAAAGTCTGACGGTAAATGGAGATTAAAATCTCCACAGACCACGAGAGGAGCGGGCCAGGAAGCAAGCTCGATGCTGATCTCATTAAGCATTTCCGGGTCATCAAAATTAGAAGCGTATATAGAAAAAAAAGTGTAATAGCCCACCTTCCATAAGAGTCTGCCTTAGCCCGTTTACACTCCCCCCAACCAAATTTTTTCAAATCGCAACCCCTCTAATAGTTGAGCCATGCTTTGTACACACCAAAACTTCAAGCCCTAAATCCCTCAGACAGTCCCTGTTATTCCAAACAATATGTGTTTCCTGGACACATAACAGCTGAACCGCCATATTTTTTAAGATCAATGCCATAACGCCCCTTTTTTCCTGTTATTGAGCCCACAGACGTTCCAAGAGCAGATACATATCTAAGATATCTTAGCCATTATCAAAAAAAAGAAGAGAAAAGAAAGCTAATGGAATTTTATTATTGCAACACCCTGCTTGAATTCTCAAATCCTTAACTATTGTCCATGCCCCCCAAAATAGACTACCTCTGCAGTTCCTTTCCCCTCTACCCCCAACCCCACCCCACCCTACCAACCCAGAAACCCCCTTGCTACCCCCCCATACCCTCACCACCCAACAAACCCATCTCTCTGAGGCTAAGGGACTGAATGGTCCCTCTAGTGATGGAAAGAAAGAAGTGGACGCTCTCCTACCACCACTGATCCCCCTGCAGTAACAGTGACTCCTCTATGTACAGGGTTTTTAAGAATAGGAGCAGAAAAGCAAAACAATGGAGGTGCCACTAAAATATCTGCAAAACAAGACATGAGAAACCTTACAGCGAAAGAAAAGAGGAAGAAAAAAAATTAGCCCCACATCAGAATAATGATCAGCTGGTTAGACCAGAAACCAACATGATAGGAATTTTGATAGGCACAGCATGAACACCAGCTGAACATCACAAAGTATTAAAGAACTCCTTTGCCTTGATTTCAGAGGTGAAAAAGAAGGTTTTCTCTTTAGCAATGACCTTTAACTTAGCAGGATTTAATAGAAAGGCTTATGGCCCCTTACTTTGAAAATTGGCAATAAGTTGACGAAGATGACATCTTTCCTGTACCGTTGCCTGACAATAGTCAGGACGCACGAAAAACTCACAGCCTTTGGCCCTAAGTTTACGGTCGGGCGAGCAAGATCGTATAACTGCTCTCGTAATAAAAAGTTGTTAAGGCAGATAAGAATAGCCCTTTGCTTACTCTCCTCACCCCTATGACCTGGCCGAATCTGAAAGGGGAACCTATGAACTCTTTGCAGCTCCATCTCTCACTCCCAATCTTTTAGCTCCGGGAACGCTTCTGTAGAAAGATCGATGACATACTGACGTATATTTTGTCCCTCCTCTCCTTCAGGAGTACCCAGTATTCGGAGGTCATTCCTCCTAGCCCTGTTTTCCATGTCACTGAGTTTCCAGTTAATGTCGTCTCGCAAAGAATGCAGGGCTGACACCTCAGCTTTGCAGGAGACAAAATCATCTTCGATAGTAGATATCCTATTTTCAGCCTCCGCCACTCTTGTTGAAAGTTCTGCATTGGTTTTAGCAATCCGCCGAACTGAATTCTGTAGCTTACATACTGCACCATGGATACGGAGACTTTCCGCTTTGGTCTCCTCCCTATGTGTCATAACAGCCTGATAAATTATAGCGAGAGTATGAGGAATGCTGCTAATTGGATCTTCAGATGAGGGTATTTTATTCATAGCTGCATCGTTAAGACTAGTTTCAGTAATGACCTGTGATGATGGTAGCGCAGCACCAGACTCCAAAACAGTTAATACAGAATTATCACCCCCAGGTGAACTCAAAAAGTTTTCCTCTTCCTCTTCCCCCAAATGACTAGAGCCAGGTAGACTATGGTCGTCAACCCAGTCCAGATGAACCTCCGCATGCTCACCTTCGAACCCCGCATTTTCGTCCTCAGCCTCCCTCTCAGAGACCACTGATACATCGGACATGGAATAGAATTTCCGCCCTGAATCACAAGAGTCCAAATCGTTCGTTATTTCCTTTTCTTTTTCGTGAGAGGGGAGCCCAGTTGGCAACAGCGATAAAGTGACAGTTATAGGATTAGTATGGACAACAGATAAGGCAGATAAGGCAAGGTCAGGACTACATGGAGCAGTGCCCAAGGCAGTGGGGGGGGGGGAGTTCAGTTCTAACACTCTGGCGTCCAAAGGCTGTTCTGGTATTTGCTGGTCTGTTAATTTATCTTCCTTTGGCTGGTTCCGTTTCTTGTTTTTATTGAAGATCGACGGGATTATAAATTTGGGTCCTTGTAAAGACTCATCAGATCCTGCTGAGGAGACAAGAGGAATTGTGGATGTATTCGTCGGATCTGGATTTATCCCGTCCTCCCCACTATTAACAGTGCAGGAGTCGCCTTCCTTCGCCCTCATTATTCTCTTCTGGACCCTGAGATCAGACTCTGTACTTAGTGTTGACCCCCCAGGGGTGTTAGCCGCCGCTGCCGCCCTCGTGGTTGCTTCTTTAACACCTTTAGCACCAGAATTAGAATTAACATTTGTAGCCTTCGGCCTCATCCTTGCAACTGTGACTCTCCGCTCCGGGTTTTGCAGGGGAACAATCCAGGTGCACACTGGTCCCGGGAGCTGCTTTCCTCACGTTGGCACACTTATCATAAAGAGCGGGTATACCCAGTTTACAGTACCGGGGTGCCAGCCGATCCACAGCCAAACTACCTGAATCAGCACCCCTTGAAGTCAGACAGGCAAGACAGGACACTCCCCCGCAGCACCTACCGGAAAGCGAAGAGACACCGGAGAGCAGCTGCCGAGATCCGATGATTGAAAGCTGCCGCCGTCTCAGGGCAGCAAAACCGGCCAAGCAGAGAAGTTTCAGCATACCAACATCGCAGCACACCGAGACCCCCAGGCTCCGATAGATGGCACATGGAGACAACTGCTGAAACCTGTTTTTTTTTCTTTCTGCCAGAGCCAGAGCAGAGCGGAGATCAGAGATCGGGAAGGAGGGAGGAGGAGTGCCTCCTGGAGCAGGCAGATTTCCAGCAGCACAGCGGAGGCACATACGAACGCCTCCAAGAGCGTTACTTCTTCTCTTCTTCTCTTCTCTAGTGTAAGTTAAGAAGACTGCCATCTAGGTCAAGGAAGCCGGTAAGACTGACGAAGTATTCTCGACAGCAATGTGAGGATCAGGGAAGTGGTAGGTAGAGCGAGCGTCGGAGACCTCCCTTACTCAGACACCGAAGTGTCCGCCATCATGCCCCCCCTTTTCTGTAGCTGTTGAAGTAAGGCCTCACTTTCTTTCTGCCTTTTGAGTTCAGAAGGCTTTAATCATTTCTCTTTCCCGGTCCTCCGTCGCCGTCTAAGATTGGGTGTCCCATGGTCCGATGTGCCATTGAGCTGTCGCTCCCCCTCCCCTTTTCCTCCAGGTCAATGCCAAGCACCTCCGGTGCCTCTTTCAGGGACCACACCGCTCACAACTCACTATTTCACACAAAAGTCAATCTGAAGGGGTGTCTCCAGCGATAGCAGATTCCCTTTTTCCGTAGGTAGCTCGTAGCTGATTTAAGGACTTTACGTCGTTGAAGGGTGAGAGGCGAGAGGCCCTGGTAGATTCCAACTTGAAGGCCCTCGAAGGAGGTAGTCGCTACCTTTGGCTGCATTCATTATGATTTCCTTCTGTTAGTACGAATGAAGGCAGGTGAGGATATCTGGCTGTTGACCAGGGCCCGATGCATGCCTCCCGGCTCGGTGATTGCGGTCCAAAACGATCTTCTTGTGCCCAAGTGCCGGTGCTAAACAAACAACACCGATGCCAGCGCTGAGAACATCAACTTATCCTACTATTTTTTAGGGGAAGAAAATGGTTGTTATGAACATAACATAATAACCTGCTTTTAAATATGCAAAACTACAATTTTATTACTCTTTTTTATACATCACTGAATTTTTACACATAATTATTTGTGCATGGAAATATCAATGAAACAAACAGACTATATACATATATATATACATACATCAAAAATACAATTGTAACTAAACAAGAGAATTATTTACGACACGCTATACATTTCACGCATTCTTGGCCAAACATTCATAACACACTACCACTATCCACACTCACACACATGAAGGTCCCAGTGTCAAAAATTACTACAAAAAGTAATAAATAAAGACAAAGTTTTTCACTACATTACAAATTATTCTAATAATCTGATAAAGGAAAAGATCCTTTTGCTATTTACAGTCCAATCTTAAATTCTATATGACCCAGAACCAGATCGGTCGACGCGTTTCGAACCCCAGTGACTCAAGGGTTCTCCTCAGGACCAATAGTTTTGCTTCAATCTTGGGTCCATGTTCACCACCTGTATGCCACAAAGATTGTATTTCCAAATTCTTACCAGAAGGAGCCGCTTAATGTGCGGGTTCCTGCTCAAAGGAGCCGCTTCCAATAAGTCAATGGGCAGCCTATCCTAGTTGCGGCCGCTCCGTCTATTTCTTGACAATCGTATTTAATCGGTTCTAGTCCTTCAGTGCGACTCGGTACGCTTTCATCAATCTGTAAACTGCTGCCGGTGCGGCATGGAGGAAAAAGCAAACTACCCAGTCCTCCAATTTCCCACCAGCTGCCTGGAGTGGTACTCCTTTAATGCGAATATTTTATTTTTATTTATTTTATTTTTTATTTTATTTAAAAACATTTATTAAGCTCACTGTCACCTTGCAGGCATCCTGGCGCTGACTGGTTCATAACGGACGTTAGCAACTAGAGCGTGATCTTTCAAAGAGTTATCTTGGGAAACAGCCATGTTTTAATCTTTCTCCTAAACGGAAGCAGTTCAGAAATTTGTCTGATCTCGAGCGGGAATAGATTCCAGAGTTTGGCAGCCGCCACCTCAAAGGATCTGCCCCCAGCTCTGACCTTCCTGAATCTTGGTACCTTCACCAACTTGGCAGTGGAAGATCAAAGCTGTCTAGCTGGAGCGTACCAAGCAAATTTCGATTGCAGGGAGGCAGGACCTGTTCCGTGGAGAGCCCTAAAAACTAGGCAGAGGGCCTTCTGGTTAGAGGCGGCAGACCCGAGAGCAGAGGACGGCCCGGGACCAGGGTTCGATTCCCGGCGCGGCAGGTTTCTGGACCAGGGTCAGCGGACTCGATAATTCTCTCGCCTCGGTGCCCACTCTGATCAGCGATCACACTCGGCAACTCTGGGCATTAGCTTGCCTCATCTTCACTAACGGCCCCACCAGACCGCCGGGGATGCCTGGTCTCACCCTGGAGATACCCATTAAGAGACCATCTCTCAGGGAAGCCAGGAAGGGTTTCGCAGCGGTCGAAGCGCCTTGGGACCCTACGGGTAAGTAGTGCGCTATATAAATGCCTATACATTTACATACATTTACATTTACATAGGTAGCCAATGCAGTTTCGAATGGGCGGACAACCCATGTGCTCTTCTAGGCAACCCCAGAGCAAGCCTGGCCGCCGCTGATTGAACCCTTTGGAGCCTATCCAACAAAAACTGAGGGGACCCCAGCAAAAGGGCATTGCAATAGTCCAGCCTGCTAAGAATTGTACACCTTATCACTTGAGCACGCACTTGAGATGGTAAAAGTGGCAAGACTTTCCTCAGGGAGCGTAAGATGGCAAAACAGATGTCTTTTTTACATGGGTCTCCATACTGAGCCTCTGATCTAGTGTAACCCCTAAATTACGGACTGAGTCCACAGGCAGTACTTTGGTCCCAGTTTCCAGAGGCCAAAA
Source organism: Lissotriton vulgaris (assembly GCF_964263255.1). Lineage (NCBI taxonomy): Eukaryota > Metazoa > Chordata > Amphibia > Caudata > Salamandridae > Lissotriton > Lissotriton vulgaris. The sequence goes on along the minus strand of NC_141689.1, from coordinate 335,142,920 downwards.
GTTATCTGGAAAAGGACGGGGGATCTTATTCCCAGGCGCTAAAGAGCACCTCTGTTTTCCCAGCATTAAACTGGAGGGAGTTATCCTTTAACCATCGTGACTATCACGCAGACAGTTGTGGAAACCCTCCACAGATGTTGAGTCCTCGCCCTCAAGGGAGAGGATCATCTACGTGTCGTCAGCATAATTTACAATCCTGATGTTATACGATTTAATAAGTGATATCAAAGGTCTAAGATACAGATTAAAAAGTATGGGACTAATTGCAGAGCCCTGAGGGCCCCCATGGGAAAAAGCCGATTGAAAGGGGGGTAGAGACACCGCCTGCTGCCAATCCTGCAAAAACGAGCGAAACCACATCAAAGCAACGCCTCTCACCCCAGCCTCAGATAGCCGGTTCAACAAGATCTTGTGGTTGACGAGTTCAAAGGCGGCAGACATATACAGCAGGATCAGAAATGCTGCCTGCCTCCTATCTGCACGCCTCTGAAGCTCATCCATAGCCGTGACCAAGGCTGTTTCAGCCGCGTGAAGTGGGCGAAAACCAAATTGATCATCATCTAGTAAATGATGATTTTCCAGATGTTTAGACAAGGTGGTGCTGACCATGCGCTCGACAATCTTGGCTGGAAAAGGCAACAGGGAAATAGGTCTATAGTTTTTAGAGCAGTCCGGGTCTAGGGAGGGCTTTTTCAGCAAAGGAGATATCACCACCCTTTTCCACTGGGTTGGAACAATACCAGTAGCAAGAGATTGATTGCATGTAGGACGCAGGGTGGGGAATAATTCCTCCTCATATTCTTTCCAAATTTTGTGTGGCACAAGGTCCAGAGGAGACCCAGAGGAAATCCCTCTGGCTAACCCGCTAAATACCTCCTTCGTAAAGAGAGGGAATCCAAGTAAAAGCTCCTTAGATCTCTCAGCTGACCCAACCGGGCCGTTCACTAAGGATCCGAGTCTCATACTGAGAGAAGGAGCAAGATCAGGAGAAACCTCCAAATCTTCAATAATTTTCTCGATTTTTTCTTTAAAGAATTTGGCGAGGTTCTCGCAAAGATCTTGGGACGGGACAATTGCATTCTTAGAGCAATCAGGGTTGGTAAAGCTGTTCAGTATATTGAAAATGCTCCTGGAGCTGTTATTAGAGTTACAAATCAAGGAGGAACAATAGTCTGCCTTAGATCTCTTAATCATATTCTTATATTTCCCAACCTTGTTTTTCCAAACCTCCTTAGAGGCTTCCTCATATTCCCATCTCCAGCTTCTTTCAGCCTTTTTACAGCCCTGCCTCATATTTTTCAATGTGTCGTTGAACCAGGGGGCAGATCCCTTCCCCTTGCAACTGCGAGTTTTTTTGGGAGCATAAGCATCTAGGACAGCTGTAATTCCTATCCAAAGAGAGTCGTAGTTTACCTCTACTTGCTTGTCCGCATCAAAGAGCTCACCCACATTAAACACCCCCCCCAGGGATTTCCGGCGTCCGAGAGCCCTCCAATCTCTGCACCGAAATTCCTTAGTAGTCGTAGAAGCCCTGACATGTACTCCATTAGTGTTTACAAAAAATTTGATAAGAGAGTGATTTGTCCAATCCATGGGTAAGATTTCCCCCATAACCAATAGGTCAGGAGCCGTGAACACCAGATCTAAAAGGTGTCCAGCCTTGTGAGTAGCACCCATGACCTGCTGAGTAAGACCAAGACTATCACAGGACTAAAGTATGTTGAGAAGACCCACATCAAGAGAGCCATTGCACCAAAGGTTAAAATCTCCCAAAATAACCAGCTTATGATGGGAAACTGCCATGTTGGTAAAGGTAGCTAATAGCGCCTGTTGCTGTTGTAGGTTAAATGCCCCTGGTGGTCTATAACATAATACCCCAGTGAAAGTGGTCCCAGAGTGAGTCTGAATAGATAGACCCGACAGCTCTGTTCCCTCAACCGGATCTAGGTCAATAATATTGATTCTACAAGTTGCATTAAAGATCACCCCTAGTCCTCCACCTCTCCCACTGCACCTAGGGAGATGTATACATTTGAACCCCGGAGGACAGGCACAGCCGGGGTCGACCAGATAATCCGAGCGAGTCCATGTTTCCGTCATGAATAGAATGTCCAATTCATGAGTTTCAATCAACAGCTAGATCTCAATACTGTGTTTAGGCAGGGACCTCACATTAAAGAGCCCACATTTCAAGAGATTGTCAGCAAGAAAGTCTGCTCGCGGAAGGGCTGTGTGCAACAGTCTAACCGTACCCTTGTCTCATGGAGCTTACCTATTTGTATGAGCGTCTCTCTCGAATAGGGAGGACCGGATGGTAATTGCCCAGATTCAAAAAGGCCAAAACAGGCAGCGTAATTGGCACTAGGCGCTACCTTAGCGCGGACGGGCGCAGACGGGCTTGCCTTTGGCGCGCCGCCGGCGCGCACGCTGCGCCCGCCCGCTGCGCGGACGAAATGGCACCGTCCTTATATCCGGTGTTGAGGAGGGTGGGATGCGGCCAGCAACCGTACCGCAACCCTTTCCTCCGTCCAGTATGGCGGCTCTCAGCACTCTCTCCTACAGCGTCAGCACGCAGTCTGCTGCGCTGGGAGATGAGAGGTGCACAGCCGTGGGGCAGTGAGGTTAAAAACTGTCACAAACTAAATGAAATAAAAGAGGATTTAAATGCACACAATTTAAAAGAAACGCGCTAGCCTCCGGCTTCCGCCTCAGAGGTGAGCCAGTCAAGAATCACGCGCTCGCCCTACAAAGCAGTTTAAGTACCTCGGGAGGGCGGGATGCGGCCAGCAACTGGACCGCAACCCTTTCCTCCGTCCAGTATGGCGGCTCTCAGCACTCTCTCCTACAGCGTCAGCACGCAGTCTGCTGCGCTGGGAGATGAGAGGTGCTCAGCCGTGGGGCAAGTGAGGTTAAAAACTGTCACGAAATAAATGAAATAACAGAGGATTTAAATGCACACAATTTAAAAGAAACGCACTAGCCTCCGGCTTCCGCCTCAGAGGTGAGCCAGTCAAGAATCACGCGCTCGCCCTACAAAGCAGTTTAAGTACCTCGGGAGGGCGGGATGCGGCCAGCAACTGGACCGCAACCCTTTCCTCCGAATATTGGATCGCCTCAAGCGGTTTTTAAGGTCTTCCAGTCGGTGGTGGAGTTCCTCGTTTCGGCCACTGAGGTCTATAAGTTCTCAAACCTGTTCAGTAAATTCTTTATCTCTTCGGTCGCCTGCATGCTCCAGTAAGTCCATGCAATCGCCAATTTCTTGGACATCTGTCATTATTTGTGAACTCCTGCCTGAGGGCCGCAAAGCCCTCCCTAAGCATACCGAAGAGTTTCTCTAGGAAGACACATGTGATCAGTTCCTCCATCTGATCGCTCTCTAGGACCTTATCTTTCTCTGAAGGTTGAGACGGTGTCTGTTCTGAGCCATGGCCCTCTGCTCTCTTAGAGCCTGGTTTCTGCAGAAGGTCTTTGATCGTGGGGTCCTGTCATGGTTTCTCTTTTAGAACAGGTCCACTAACACATGAGTGAAGTGCTGGATTGTAGGAGTCAGAGAGGGCCCCTGCATCCTACAGATTGTGGACTGCAATGCAGAACTGTGAGTAAAGGACCAACACTCTCCGGGAACTCACCCTTTCCAATAACCCTGGAGTGTTGATTGAAGTGCTGGACTTGGAGGAGGGCTGAGCAAAACTTGGGTGTTTGCTTTCATATCCACCAGGAGCCTAATGACTTCCTAGACCTGCAAGCAGAAATTCATGTATAACACATGTTCCACTTAACAGCAAAGTCTTACACTTCATGGCAAAACATGACAATAGTTTCTAAAAAGTTCTTAGATCGGAGCGGAGATTCAATCCATTTGATGTAATTAGAGGTTGGTGCAGCCCCCCGCCCCTCAAATAAATGGTGGCCTCAGAGAGGCATGCAGACTCCCCTAAATACCAGCCTCTGGGTGTGCCATGGCCTTCCTACAAAAAGGCAGCCTTTTCTTTTTGGGGGACGGGGAAGAATCCCCATTATGGTCATTAGGGTGGTGCATGATTTATCCATTGGATTCATTCACATGGATACTGAAGCTGACCTGTATAATATCTGAAGGCTAGGACAGTCTCCCAATATTATCATCCACTTGGCTGAGGCTTCCCAATATTAGCATCAGCATTAACTATAACGTTGTTATGCATGTAGGAGAATGGAGAAGTGGTAACATTTAAATACTCAAGCCTCGTTCCTCTTTGATTTGAGTCATAGGAAATAACACGGAGAGCACAAAATGCAAGAAAACCCGCCATGGGTCATTGACTGGTGTGGGTGGGATTGGAGAAAAAGAAGAATCTGGAAGAGTAAGGGGACGATTGAAACAAATACCAAACAAGTAGCCTCAAACACCATCAAGAAGAATTGTGAGATAAAATGAGGTATGGTATAATTGCAAAATGAAATGTAAAGGTCTGAAAATTGCTTCAGGAAGTAATTGAACTATTTAACAGAAAGAATAAAAGTAGCATAACTCGTTTCCCAGTGTAAGCTGCTCATGCATCAATCGTGTTGCAAATCAAAACATATAATGAGCTATTTTATCAAAAGGTAAAAGAACTGCCTTTACTGCAAAGTAAAAATATGCCAAGAGCTCTGTTGGTGAAAATGATCGCTTGAAGAAATTTGAGGCTAAATTTGAGTTTCACGCAGATGTTAAGTATGTGTAGTAGCAGGATTACTATTTGTTGTCACTCATTTTGTCCCCTCAGATTTCAACACTGGGGTTGGGGCCCGGTAGAAAGATTACTCCTGCTTCCAGGTTTTACGTCCCGATTTTGTTCAATACTCTAAATGAGCACCTGTGCGGATGAGACTGAAGGACATTGAATGATGTGATGGCTTGGCCCGAATGTGGCCAGTGGTTTAATGAGATTAAAGTCAACTGTATACGATTAATATATTATGATTATAAAAATCTCCCCAATGAGTTATGAACCAGTGTGACAACATTAGACGAGTAAAAGGAACAATAATTGTATTCTATTGCATCATGCATATAGCGGAGGGGTCTCCAAACCGGTCCTGGAGGGCTGGATCCATGCCAGATTTTTAAAATAACTACATGTATCTCAATGGGCATATCCCAAAAATCTGACATGGAACTGGCCCTCCAGAACCGGTTTGGAGACCCATGATATAGCGCCTCAAACGAAGTGGGGAGAACGACTGTGTGTGGGGGCTGAGGGACTGACTTGCAGTTAATTCATTAGGTGCTTTATTTGCATACTTTTCCAGACTTGCAGTGTGATTTCATGAGCACGGGTATGATGCACATTATGTTGCGAGCTCTCCCTGCACCATGCCCCCCTACAGATATATGTGTCATTAAAAACTTCAATAAGTTCTGTTTTTAAAAGATAATTCATGTAGCGCCTCGTAGTTCAGACCACTGACAAGACCATGAATCCCTTTGATGTGCATGAGAGCGAGGCTGGAAGGACTTTGGATGTAGTATGTCCTTTATGGGGGATTTTCGGTGAGGTGCATGCGGTTCGGAGACATGCTGCAGACATGGTGCCATGTACATCCCTACGCTGAAGTATGCATGTTGCAGAGTGTGGAAAGAGATGACTTCACGCTAGCACACAGCAGTGGCATCCATGCCTCACTGCGAAAAGTGCAATGACCCTTCCCGCCACAGGGAGTGTTCTGCAGCATTTCTTTGAAAGGCCCCATGCCTCTCCAGATAAGTAGGGATATTTCTGTTGTTTGCATAACTATTCACACAGTAGATATTCAGACTCAACAAACTCGTCAGTTTCGTCATAAACTGACCGAGAAACCATGGACAGGGGACAGGGTACGGTCGAACATTGTGCAAACTGCATAAACGCCTACAAAAGCAACAGCCAACCACTCTCCACCTTGAACACCCAGCACATCCAGTGAGCGAACCATCCCTTCACGAGCTGACTGACATGAGAGGGACGTCAGCCACGAGCTGACTGACATGAGAGGGACGTCAGCCACGTGCTAACTGACATGAGAGGGCCGTCAGTCACCTTAATCACAAGTCATTTACACGCGTGTGGGCAGCTAAAGTCCCAGCAGAAGCTGATCCATCACATGTGATGGTGAACCTTTCACATCAGGATACCGAGCACACGTAGAGGGTGATAAACGCTGTGGGCCCAAATCACAAAGGGTCTGCTATGACTGACTCCTGTCGTACACCAGGCTTCGTCAGGAATTCCAGGGGTAAGTCAGGAGCACTACAAATGTAAGGCATACCTACTCATAGAAGGCTTTGGGTAGATCGGCCCCGCAGTTTTATGGTGAATAAAACAAAACATGGACAAGCCAGCCCAAAACAACCAGCCAACTACCGTGGAATGTCTAGGGGCCATATCCATATTACGGAGAGTGCCTAGGGGTGCACAAGGGGTATGTGTGCCCGCCATGTGTGCCCGCCTTGTGCACCCTTAGGGCACTTTGGTATTAGAGAAGGGGTGCTCACACTTGTTCGGCCCCTTATGTAATACAGGTAGTGCTGGCGCACATGTAGTGACACTGCTATCATTAGAGGGCATTCCCTAATTTGCATGGTGGTGTGGTCCCATGCAAAGGAGGAAATCACTGTGCCGCTGTGCCTGCGCCGTATTATGAGCACTGGCCGTAAGGCAGGCATGCCTTTAAGAGGCGCACTTGCAGTGCACCTCCCAAAGGCAGACCTCTGGAGGAGATACAGGGGGTCTCATAAACCCCTCAGACATCCCCCCTGCAGGCAGGTGCAGTCACTCACTGCCCCCCCTGCAGGAGGACCTCTCTCCCCTCTTGAAAGTGAAGGCAGGTTGCCGCATGCACCGTGAAACTTAAAGTGGCTTTGAAGCAGCCACTCCGTATTTAACTTGAATGCACTGTCCCCAGGGCACCACAAGTTTGTGGCTTCCCTAAGGGCAGCACATTCAATATAATAGGGTGCCCTTTCCCTGTTTGTGTCTGGCACACCTGTTTTAAGATGCTCTGTGGCGAAAACACTGAAAGTGTGCCCTATGTGTAATAAGATATATTTACAACAAGGGGTGGTGAGGGACAGGGTCTCTGAATTAAGCAGAAAGCTCTCACCCAGTCAAGAGATCAGGGCTAGATCCAACACCGTTTTTTAGCTCACTGCACCATCCCAGTTTCAGAACCTGGCTGTATGCAAATTAGTCTGTTCCTGTCCCAGTGCATGATGGGAACAGAGCAAACCAAACTACAAAAGCCAATTCTTACACTGGGAAGGAACCAAGCTCCCGGGGACCGATTTCTGGCATTACAGCCGTCTTCGGCCCGGTTTGCTTGAATCCTGATGGTGCAATGAGCAAGGGTCTCACATCTGAGAATACCCTTCCACGCTTAGGGTGGACAAAAATATTTACAACAAGGGGTGGTGAGGGACAGAGTCTCTGAATTAAGCAGAAAGCTCTCACCCAGTCAAGAGATCAGGGCTAGATCCAACACCGTTTTTTAGCTCACTGCACCATCCCAGTTTCAGAACCTGGCTGTATGCAAATTAGTCTGTTCCTGTCCCAGTGCATGATGGGAACAGGGCAAACCAAACTACAAAAGCCAATTCTTACACTGGGAAGGAACCAAGCTCCCGGGGACCGGTTTCTGGCATTACAGCCGTCTTCGGCCCGGTTTGCTTGAATCCTGATGGTGCAATGAGCAAGGGTCTCACATCTGAGAATACCCTTCCACGCTTAGGGTGGACAAAAATATTTACAACAAGGGGTGGTGAGGGACAGAGTCTCTGAATTAAGCAGAAAGCTCTCACCCAGTCAAGAGATCAGGGCTAGATCCAACACCGTTTTTTAGCTCACTGCACCATCCCAGTTTCAGAACCTGGCTGTATGCAAATTAGTCTGTTCCTGTCCCAGTGCATGATGGGAACAGGGCAAACCAAACTACAAAAGCCAATTCTTACACTGGGAAGGAACCAAGCTCCCGGGGACCGGTTTCTGGCATTACAGCCGTCTTCGGCCCGGTTTGCTTGAATCCTGATGGTGCAATGAGCAAGGGTCTCACATCTGAGAATACCCTTCCACGCTTAGGGTGGACAAAAATATTTACAACAAGGGGTGGTGAGGGACAGAGTCTCTGAATTAAGCAGAAAGCTCTCACCCAGTCAAGAGATCAGGGCTAGATCCAACACCGTTTTTTAGCTCACTGCACCATCCCAGTTTCAGAACCTGGCTGTATGCAAATTAGTCTGTTCCTGTCCCAGTGCATGATGGGAACAGGGCAAACCAAACTACAAAAGCCAATTCTTACACTGGGAAGGAACCAAGCTCCCGGGGACCGGTTTCTGGCATTACAGCCGTCTTCGGCCCGGTTTGCTTGAATCCTGATGGTGCAATGAGCAAGGGTCTCACATCTGAGAATACCCTTCCACGCTTAGGGTGGACAAAAATATTTACAACAAGGGGTGGTGAGGGACAGAGTCTCTGAATTAAGCAGAAAGCTCTCACCCAGTCAAGAGATCAGGGCTAGATCCAACACCGTTTTTTAGCTCACTGCACCATCCCAGTTTCAGAACCTGGCTGTATGCAAATTAGTCTGTTCCTGTCCCAGTGCATGATGGGAACAGGGCAAACCAAACTACAAAAGCCAATTCTTACACTGGGAAGGAACCAAGCTCCCGGGGACCTTTTGTAAATCGATTTTGGCCACTATAGGTGTGGCAGGGTATACTCAGACATGAGTCCCTTTCTCACTGCTCCATCAGGATTCAAGCAAGCCGGGCCGAAGACGGCTGAAATGCCAGAAACCGGTCCCCGGTAGCTTGTCTCCTTTCTGGTAAAGAATTGGCTTGGTAGTTTAGTCTGCCCTGTTCCCATGATGCACTGGGCCAGGGACAGACTGATTTGCATATAGCCAGGTTCTGAGCTGGGATGGGGCAGTGAGATAAATAACGGTGATGGATCAAGCCCTGATCTTTGGACTGGGTAAGAGTGGTCTGCTCAATTCAGACACTCTGTTCATCACCACCCCCTATTGTAAATCAATTTTGGCCACTATAGGTGTGGCAGGGTATACTCAGACATGAGTCCCTTTCTCACTGCTCCATCAGGATTCAAGCAAGCCGGGCCGAAGACGGCTGAAATGCCAGAAACCGGTCCCCGGTAGCTTGTCTCCTTTCTGGTAAAGAATTGGCTTGGTAGTTTAGTCTGCCCTGTTCCCATGATGCACTGGGCCAGGGACAGACTGATTTGCATATAGCCAGGTTCTGAGCTGGGATGGGGCAGTGAGATAAATAACGGTGATGGATCAAGCCCTGATCTTTGGACTGGGTAAGAGTGGTCTGCTCAATTCAGACACTCTGTTCATCACCACCCCCTTTTGCAAATCGATTTTGGCCACTATAGGTGTGGCAGGGTATACTCAGACATGAGTCCCTTTCTCACTGCTCCATCAGGATTCAAGCAAGCCGGGCCGAAGACGGCTGAAATGCCAGAAACCGGTCCCCGGTAGCTTGTCTCCTTTCTGGTAAAGAATTGGCTTGGTAGTTTAGTCTGCCCTGTTCCCATGATGCACTGGGCCAGGGACAGACTGATTTGCATATAGCCAGGTTCTGAGCTGGGATGGGGCAGTGAGATAAATAACGGTGATGGATCAAGCCCTGATCTTTGGACTGGGTAAGAGTGGTCTGCTCAATTCAGACACTCTGTTCATCACCACCCCCTTTTGTAAATCGATTTTGGCCACTATAGGTGTGGCAGGGTATACTCAGACATGAGTCCCTTTCTCACTTCTCCATCAGGATTCAAGCAAGCCGGGCCGAAGACGGCTGAAATGCCAGAAACTGTCCCCGGTAGCTTGTCTCCTTTCTGGTAAAGAATTGGCTTGGTAGTTTAGTCTGCCCTGTTCCCATGATGCACTGGGCCAGGGACAGACTGATTTGCATATAGCCAGGTTCTGAGCTGGGATGGGGCAGTGAAATAAATAACGGTGATGGATCAAGCCCTGATCTTTGGACTGGGTAAGAGTGGTCTGCTCAATTCAGACACTCTGTTCATCACCACCCCCTTTTGTAAATCGATTTTGGCCACTATAGGTGTGGCAGGGTATACTCAGACATGAGTCCCTTTCTCACTGCTCCATCAGGATTCAAGCAAGCCGGGCCGAAGACGGCTGAAATGCCAGAAACCGGTCCCCGGTATCTTGTCTCCTTTCTGGTAAAGAATTGGCTTGGTAGTTTAGTCTGCCCTGTTCCCATGATGCACTGGGCCAGGGACAGACTGATTTGCATATAGCCAGGTTCTGAGCTGGGATGGGGCAGTGAGATAAATAACGGTGATGGATCAAGCCCTGATCTTTGGACTGGGTAAGAGTGGTCTGCTCAATTCAGACACTCTGTTCATCACCACCCCCTTTTGTAAATCGATTTTGGCCACTATAGGTGTGGCAGGGTATACTCAGACATGAGTCCCTTTCTCACTGCTCCATCAGGATTCAAGCAAGCCGGGCCGAAGACGGCTGAAATGCCAGAAACCGGTCCCCGGTAGCTTGTCTCCTTTCTGGTAAAGAATTGGCTTGGTAGTTTAGTCTGCCCTGTTCCCATGATGCACTGGGCCAGGGACAGACTGATTTGCATATAGCCAGGTTCTGAGCTGGGATGGGGCAGTGAGATAAATAACGGTGATGGATCAAGCCCTGATCTTTGGACTGGGTAAGAGTGGTCTGCTCAATTCAGACACTCTGTTCATCACCACCCCCTTTTGTAAATCGATTTTGGCCACTATAGGTGTGGCAGGGTATACTCAGACATGAGTCCCTTTCTCACTGCTCCATCAGGATTCAAGCAAGCCGGGCCGAAGACGGCTGAAATGCCAGAAACCGGTCCCCAGTAGCTTGTCTCCTTTCTGGTAAAGAATTGGCTTGGTAGTTTAGTCTGCCCTGTTCCCATGATGCACTGGGCCAGGGACAGACTGATTTGCATATAGCCAGGTTCTGAGCTGGGATGGGGCAGTGAGATAAATAACGGTGATGGATCAAGCCCTGATCTTTGGACTGGGTAAGAGTGGTCTGCTCAATTCAGACACTCTGTTCATCACCACCCCCTTTTGTAAATCGATTTTGGCCACTATAGGTGTGGCAGGGTATACTCAGACATGAGTCCCTTTCTCACTGCTCCATCAGGATTCAAGCAAGCCGGGCCGAAGACGGCTGAAATGCCAGAAACCGGTCCCCGGTAGCTTGTCTCCTTTCTGGTAAAGAATTGGCTTGGTAGTTTAGTCTGCCCTGTTCCCATGATGCACTGGGCCAGGGACAGACTGATTTGCATATAGCCAGGTTCTGAGCTGGGATGGGGCAGTGAGATAAATAACGGTGATGGATCAAGCCCTGATCTTTGGACTGGGTAAGAGTGGTCTGCTCAATTCAGACACTCTGTTCATCACCACCCCCTTTTGTAAATCGATTTTGGCCACTATAGTTGTGGCAGGGTATACTCAGACATGAGTCCCTTTCTCACTGCTCCATCAGGATTCAAGCAAGCCGGGCCGAAGACGGCTGAAATGCCAGAAACCGGTCCCCGGTAGCTTGTCTCCTTTCTGGTAAAGAATTGGCTTGGTAGTTTAGTCTGCCCTGTTCCCATGATGCACTGAGCCAGGGACAGACTGATTTAGCCAGGTTCTGAGCTGGGATGGGGCAGTGAGATAAATAACGGTGATGGATCAAGCCCTGATCTTTGGACTGGGTAAGAGTGGTCTGCTCAATTCAGACACTCTGTTCATCACCACCCCCTTTTGTAAATCGATTTTGGCCACTATAGGTGTGGCAGGGTATACTCAGACATGAGTCCCTTTCTCACTGCTCCATCAGGATTCAAGCAAGCCGGGCCGAAGACGGCTGAAATGCCAGAAACCGGTCCCCGGTAGCTTGTCTCCTTTCTGGTAAGGAATTGGCTTGGTAGTTTAGTCTGCCCTGTTCCCATGATGCACTGGGCCAGGGACAGACTGATTTGCATATAGCCAGGTTCTGAGCTGGGATGGGGCAGTGAGATAAATAACGGTGATGGATCAAGCCCTGATCTTTGGACTGGGTAAGAGTGGTCTGCTCAATTCAGACACTCTGTTCATCACCACCCCCTTTTGTAAATCGATTTTGGCCACTATAGGTGTGGCAGGGTATACTCAGACATGAGTCCCTTTCTCACTGCTCCATCAGGATTCAAGCAAGCCGGGCCGAAGACGGCTGAAATGCCAGAAACCGGTCCCCGGTAGCTTGTCTCCTTTCTGGTAAAGAATTGGCTTGGTAGTTTAGTCTGCCCTGTTCCCATGATGCACTGGGCCAGGGACAGACTGATTTGCATATAGCCAGGTTCTGAGCTGGGATGGGGCAGTGAGATAAATAACGGTGATGGATCAAGCCCTGATCTTTGGACTGGGTAAGAGTGGTCTGCTCAATTCAGACACTCTGTTCATCACCACCCCCTTTTGTAAATCGATTTTGGCCACTATAGGTGTGGCAGGGTATACTCAGACATGAGTCCCTTTCTCACTGCTCCATCAGGATTCAAGCAAGCCGGGCCGAAGACGGCTGAAATGCCAGAAACTGTCCCCGGTAGCTTGTCTCCTTTCTGGTAAAGAATTGGCTTGGTAGTTTAGTCTGCCCTGTTCCCATGATGCACTGGGCCAGGGACAGACTGATTTGCATATAGCCAGGTTCTGAGCTGGGATGGGGCAGTGAGATAAATAACGGTGATGGATCAAGCCCTGATCTTTGGACTGGGTAAGAGTGGTCTGCTCAATTCAGACACTCTGTTCATCACCACCCCCTTTTGTAAATCGATTTTGGCCACTATAGGTGTGGCAGGGTATACTCAGACATGAGTCCCTTTCTCACTGCTCCATCAGGATTCAAGCAAGCCGGGCCGAAGACGGCTGAAATGCCAGAAACCGGTCCCCGGTAGCTTGTCTCCTTTCTGGTAAAGAATTGGCTTGGTAGTTTAGTCTGCCCTGTTCCCATGATGCACTGGGCCAGGGACAGACTGATTTGCATATAGCCAGGTTCTGAGCTGGGATGGGGCAGTGAGATAAATAACGGTGATGGATCAAGCCCTGATCTTTGGACTGGGTAAGAGTGGTCTGCTCAATTCAGACACTCTGTTCATCACCACCCCCTTTTGTAAATCGATTTTGGCCACTATAGGTGTGGCAGGGTATACTCAGACATGAGTCCCTTTCTCACTGCTCCATCAGGATTCAAGCAAGCCGGGCCGAAGACGGCTGAAATGCCAGAAACCGGTCCCCGGTAGCTTGTCTCCTTTCTGGTAAAGAATTGGCTTGGTAGTTTAGTCTGCCCTGTTCCCATGATGCACTGGGCCAGGGACAGACTGATTTGCATATAGCCAGGTTCTGAGCTGGGATGGGGCAGTGAGATAAATAACGGTGATGGATCAAGCCCTGATCTTTGGACTGGGTAAGAGTGGTCTGCTCAATTCAGACACTCTGTTCATCACCACCCCCTTTTGTAAATCGATTTTGGCCACTATAGGTGTGGCAGGGTATACTCAGACATGAGTCCCTTTCTCACTGCTCCATCAGGATTCAAGCAAGCCGGGCCGAAGACGGCTGAAATGCCAGAAACCGGTCCCCGGTAGCTTGTCTCCTTTCTGGTAAAGAATTGGCTTGGTAGTTTAGTCTGCCCTGTTCCCATGATGCACTGGGCCAGGGACAGACTGATTTAGCCAGGTTCTGAGCTGGGATGGGGCAGTGAGATAAATAACGGTGATGGATCAAGCCCTGATCTTTGGACTGGGTAAGAGTGGTCTGCTCAATTCAGACACTCTGTTCATCACCACCCCCTTTTGTAAATCGATTTTGGCCACTATAGGTGTGGCAGGGTATACTCAGACATGAGTCCCTTTCTCACTGCTCCATCAGGATTCAAGCAAGCCGGGCCGAAGACGGCTGAAATGCCAGAAACCGGTCCCCGGTAGCTTGTCTCCTTTCTGGTAAAGAATTGGCTTGGTAGTTTAGTCTGCCCTGTTCCCATGATGCACTGGGCCAGGGACAGACTGATTTGCATATAGCCAGGTTCTGAGCTGGGATGGGGCAGTGAGATAAATAACGGTGATGGATCAAGCCCTGATCTTTGGACTGGGTAAGAGTGGTCTGCTCAATTCAGACACTCTGTTCATCACCACCCCCTTTTGTAAATCGATTTTGGCCACTATAGGTGTGGCAGGGTATACTCAGACATGAGTCCCTTTCTCACTGCTCCATCAGGATTCAAGCAAGCCGGGCCGAAGACGGCTGAAATGCCAGAAACCGGTCCCCGGTAGCTTGTCTCCTTTCTGGTAAAGAATTGGCTTGGTAGTTTAGTCTGCCCTGTTCCCATGATGCACTGGGCCAGGGACAGACTGATTTGCATATAGCCAGGTTCTGAGCTGGGATGGGGCAGTGAGATAAATAACGGTGATGGATCAAGCCCTGATCTTTGGACTGGGTAAGAGTGGTCTGCTCAATTCAGACACTCTGTTCATCACCACCCCCTTTTGTAAATCGATTTTGGCCACTATTGGTGTGGCAGGGTATACTCAGACATGAGTCCCTTTCTCACTGCTCCATCAGGATTCAAGCAAGCCGGGCCGAAGACGGCTGAAATGCCAGAAACCGGTCCCCGGTAGCTTGTCTCCTTTCTGGTAAAGAATTGGCTTGGTAGTTTAGTCTGCCCTGTTCCCATGATGCACTGGGCCAGGGACAGACTGATTTGCATATAGCCAGGTTCTGAGCTGGGATGGGGCAGTGAGATAAATAACGGTGATGGATCAAGCCCTGATCTTTGGACTGGGTAAGAGTGGTCTGCTCAATTCAGACACTCTGTTCATCACCACCCCCTTTTGTAAATCGATTTTGGCCACTATAGGTGTGGCAGGGTATACTCAGACATGAGTCCCTTTCTCACTGCTCCATCAGGATTCAAGCAAGCCGGGCCGAAGACGGCTGAAATGCCAGAAACCGGTCCCCGGTAGCTTGTCTCCTTTCTGGTAAAGAATTGGCTTGGTAGTTTAGTCTGCCCTGTTCCCATGATGCACTGGGCCAGGGACAGACTGATTTGCATATAGCCAGGTTCTGAGCTGGGATGGGGCAGTGAGATAAATACCGGTGATGGATCAAGCCCTGATCTTTGGACTGGGTAAGAGTGGTCTGCTCAATTCAGACACTCTGTTCATCACCACCCCCTTTTGTGAATCGATTTTGGCCACTATAGGTGTGGCAGGGTATACTCAGACATGAGTCCCTTTCTCACTGCTCCATCAGGATTCAAGCAAGCCGGGCCGAAGACGGCTGAAATGCCAGAAACCGGTCCCCGGTAGCTTGTCTCCTTTCTGGTAAAGAATTGGCTTGGTAGTTTAGTCTGCCCTGTTCCCATGATGCACTGGGCCAGGGACAGACTGATTTGCATATAGCCAGGTTCTGAGCTGGGATGGGGCAGTGAGATAAATAACGGTGATGGATCAAGCCCTGATCTTTGGACTGGGTAAGAGTGGTCTGCTCAATTCAGACACTCCGTTCATCACCACCCCCTTTTGTAAATCGATTTTGGCCACTATAGGTGTGGCAGGGTATACTCAGACATGAGTCCCTTTCTCACTGCTCCATCAGGATTCAAGCAAGCCGGGCCGAAGACGGCTGAAATGCCAGAAACCGGTCCCCGGTAGCTTGTCTCCTTTCTGGTAAAGAATTGGCTTGGTAGTTTAGTCTGCCCTGTTCCCATGATGCACTGGGCCAGGGACAGACTGATTTGCATATAGCCAGGTTCTGAGCTGGGATGGGGCAGTGAGATAAATAACGGTGATGGATCAAGCCCTGATCTTTGGACTGGGTAAGAGTGGTCTGCTCAATTCAGACACTCTGTTCATCACCACCCCCTTTTGTAAATCGATTTTGGCCACTATAGGTGTGGCAGGGTATACTCAGACATGAGTCCCTTTCTCACTGCTCCATCAGGATTCAAGCAAGCCGGGCCGAAGATGGCTGAAATGCCAGAAACCGGTCCCCGGTAGCTTGTCTCCTTTCTGGTAAAGAATTGGCTTGGTAGTTTAGTCTGCCCTGTTCCCATGATGCACTGGGCCAGGGACAGACTGATTTAGCCAGGTTCTGAGCTGGGATGGGGCAGTGAGATAAATAACGGTGATGGATCAAGCCCTGATCTTTGGACTGGGTAAGAGTGGTCTGCTCAATTCAGACACTCTGTTCATCACCACCCCCTTTTGTAAATCGATTTTGGCCACTATAGGTGTGGCAGGGTATACTCAGACATGAGTCCCTTTCTCACTGCTCCATCAAGATTCAAGCAAGCCGGGCCGAAGACGGCTGAAATGCCAGAAACCGGTCCCCGGTAGCTTGTCTCCTTTCTGGTAAAGAATTGGCTTGGTAGTTTAGTCTGCCCTGTTCCCATGATGCACTGGGCCAGGGACAGACTGATTTGCATATAGCCAGGTTCTGAGCTGGGATGGGGCAGTGAGATAAATAACGGTGATGGATCAAGCCCTGATCTTTGGACTGGGTAAGAGTGGTCTGCTCAATTCAGACACTCTGTTCATCACCACCCCCTTTTGTAAATCGATTTTGGCCACTATAGGTGTGGCAGGGTATACTCAGACATGAGTCCCTTTCTCACTGCTCCATCAGGATTCAAGCAAGCCGGGCCGAAGACGGCTGAAATGCCAGAAACCGGTCCCCGGTAGCTTGTCTCCTTTCTGGTAAAGAATTGGCTTGGTAGTTTAGTCTGCCCTGTTCCCATGATGCACTGGGCCAGGGACAGACTGATTTGCATATAGCCAGGTTCTGAGCTGGGATGGGGCAGTGAGATAAATAACGGTGATGGATCAAGCCCTGATCTTTGGACTGGGTAAGAGTGGTCTGCTCAATTCAGACACTCTGTTCATCACCACCCCCTTTTGTAAATCGATTTTGGCCACTATAGGTGTGGCAGGGTATACTCAGACATGAGTCCCTTTCTCACTGCTCCATCAGGATTCAAGCAAGCCGGGCCGAAGACGGCTGAAATGCCAGAAACCGGTCCCCGGTAGCTTGTCTCCTTTCTGGTAAAGAATTGGCTTGGTAGTTTAGTCTGCCCTGTTCCCATGATGCACTGGGCCAGGGACAGACTGATTTGCATATAGCCAGGTTCTGAGCTGGGATGGGGCAGTGAGATAAATAACGGTGATGGATCAAGCCCTGATCTTTGGACTGGGTAAGAGTGGTCTGCTCAATTCAGACACTCTGTTCATCACCACCCCCTTTTGTAAATCGATTTTGGCCACTATAGGTGTGGCAGGGTATACTCAGACATGAGTCCCTTTCTCACTGCTCCATCAGGATTCAAGCAAGCCGGGCCGAAGACGGCTGAAATGCCAGAAACCGGTCCCCGGTAGCTTGTCTCCTTTCTGGTAAAGAATTGGCTTGGTAGTTTAGTCTGCCCTGTTCCCATGATGCACTGGGCCAGGGACAGACTGATTTGCATATAGCCAGGTTCTGAGCTAGGATGGGGCAGTGAGATAAATAACGGTGATGGATCAAGCCCTGATCTTTGGACTGGGTAAGAGTGGTCTGCTCAATTCAGACACTCTGTTCATCACCACCCCCTTTTGTAAATCGATTTTGGCCACTATAGGTGTGGCAGGGTATACTCAGACATGAGTCCCTTTCTCACTGCTCCATCAGGATTCAAGCAAGCCGGGCCGAAGACGGCTGAAATGCCAGAAACTGTCCCCGGTAGCTTGTCTCCTTTCTGGTAAAGAATTGGCTTGGTAGTTTAGTCTGCCCTGTTCCCATGATGCACTGGGCCAGGGACAGACTGATTTGCATATAGCCAGGTTCTGAGCTGGGATGGGGCAGTGAGATAAATAACGGTGATGGATCAAGCCCTGATCTTTGGACTGGGTAAGAGTGGTCTGCTCAATTCAGACACTCTGTTCATCACCACCCCCTTTTGTAAATCGATTTTGGCCACTATATGTGTGGCAGGGTATACTCAGACATGAGTCCCTTTCTCACTGCTCCATCAGGATTCAAGCAAGCCGGGCCGAAGACGGCTGAAATGCCAGAAACCGGTCCCAGGTAGCTTGTCTCCTTTCTGGTAAAGAATTGGCTTGGTAGTTTAGTCTGCCCTGTTCCCATGATGCACTGGGCCAGGGACAGACTGATTTGCATATAGCCAGGTTCTGAGCTGGGATGGGGCAGTGAGATAAATAACGGTGATGGATCAAGCCCTGATCTTTGGACTGGGTAAGAGTGGTCTGCTCAATTCAGACACTCTGTTCATCACCACCCCCTTTTGTAAATCGATTTTGGCCACTATAGGTGTGGCAGGGTATACTCAGACATGAGTCCCTTTCTCACTGCTCCATCAGGATTCAAGCAAGCCGGGCCGAAGACGGCTGAAATGCCAGAAACCGGTCCCCGGTAGCTTGTCTCCTTTCTGGTAAAGAATTGGCTTGGTAGTTTAGTCTGCCCTGTTCCCATGATGCACTGGGCCAGGGACAGACTGATTTGCATATAGCCAGGTTCTGAGCTGGGATG
The DNA here is from genome assembly GCF_964263255.1 of Lissotriton vulgaris. NCBI lineage: Eukaryota > Metazoa > Chordata > Amphibia > Caudata > Salamandridae > Lissotriton > Lissotriton vulgaris. The sequence goes on along the minus strand of NC_141689.1, from coordinate 335,124,363 downwards.
GGGCAGTGAGATAAATAACGGTGATGGATCAAGCCCTGATCTTTGGACTGGGTAAGAGTGGTCTGCTCAATTCAGACACTCTGTTCATCACCACCCCCTTTTGTAAATCGATTTTGGCCACTATAGGTGTGGCAGGGTATACTCAGACATGAGTCCCTTTCTCACTGCTCCATCAGGATTCAAGCAAGCCGGGCCGAAGACGGCTGAAATGCCAGAAACCGGTCCCCAGTAGCTTGTCTCCTTTCTGGTAAAGAATTGGCTTGGTAGTTTAGTCTGCCCTGTTCCCATGATGCACTGGGCCAGGGACAGACTGATTTGCATATAGCCAGGTTCTGAGCTGGGATGGGGCAGTGAGATAAATAACGGTGATGGATCAAACCCTGATCTTTGGACTGGGTAAGAGTGGTCTGCTCAATTCAGACACTCTGTTCATCACCACCCCCTTTTGTAAATCGATTTTGGCCACTATAGGTGTGGCAGGGTATACTCAGACATGAGTCCCTTTCTCACTGCTCCATCAGGATTCAAGCAAGCCGGGCCGAAGACGGCTGAAATGCCAGAAACCGGTCCCCGGTAGCTTGTCTCCTTTCTGGTAAAGAATTGGCTTGGTAGTTTAGTCTGCCCTGTTCCCATGATGCACTGGGCCAGGGACAGACTGATTTGCATATAGCCAGGTTCTGAGCTGGGATGGGGCAGTGAGATAAATAACGGTGATGGATCAAGCCCTGATCTTTGGACTGGGTAAGAGTGGTCTGCTCAATTCAGACACTCTGTTCATCACCACCCCCTTTTGTAAATCGATTTTGGCCACTATAGGTGTGGCAGGGTATACTCAGACATGAGTCCCTTTCTCACTGCTCCATCAGGATTCAAGCAAGCCGGGCCGAAGACGGCTGAAATGCCAGAAACCGGTCCCCGGTAGCTTGTCTCCTTTCTGGTAAAGAATTGGCTTGGTAGTTTAGTCTGCCCTGTTCCCATGATGCACTGGGCCAGGGACAGACTGATTTAGCCAGGTTCTGAGCTGGGATGGGGCAGTGAGATAAATAACGGTGATGGATCAAGCCCTGATCTTTGGACTGGGTAAGAGTGGTCTGCTCAATTCAGACACTCTGTTCATCACCACCCCCTTTTGTAAATCGATTTTGGCCACTATAGGTGTGGCAGGGTATACTCAGACATGAGTCCCTTTCTCACTGCTCCATCAGGATTCAAGCAAGCCGGGCCGAAGACGGCTGAAATGCCAGAAACCGGTCCCCGGTAGCTTGTCTCCTTTCTGGTAAAGAATTGGCTTGGTAGTTTAGTCTGCCCTGTTCCCATGATGCACTGGGCCAGGGACAGACTGATTTGCATATAGCCAGGTTCTGAGCTGGGATGGGGCAGTGAGATAAATAACGGTGATGGATCAAGCCCTGATCTTTGGACTGGGTAAGAGTGGTCTGCTCAATTCAGACACTCTGTTCATCACCACCCCCTTTTGTAAATCGATTTTGGCCACTATAGGTGTGGCAGGGTATACTCAGACATGAGTCCCTTTCTCACTGCTCCATCAGGATTCATGCAAGCCGGGCCGAAGACGGCTGAAATGCCAGAAACCGGTCCCCGGTAGCTTGTCTCCTTTCTGGTAAAGAATTGGCTTGGTAGTTTAGTCTGCCCTGTTCCCATGATGCACTGGGCCAGGGACAGACTGATTTGCATATAGCCAGGTTCTGAGCTGGGATGGGGCAGTGAGATAAATAACGGTGATGGATCAAGCCCTGATCTTTGGACTGGGTAAGAGTGGTCTGCTCAATTCAGACACTCTGTTCATCACCACCCCCTTTTGTAAATCGATTTTGGCCACTATAGGTGTGGCAGGGTATACTCAGACATGAGTCCCTTTCTCACTGCTCCATCAGGATTCAAGCAAGCCGGGCCGAAGACGGCTGAAATGCCAGAAACTGTCCCCGGTAGCTTGTCTCCTTTCTGGTAAAGAATTGGCTTGGTAGTTTAGTCTGCCCTGTTCCCATGATGCACTGGGCCAGGGACAGACTGATTTGCATATAGCCAGGTTCTGAGCTAGGATGGGGCAGTGAGATAAATAACGGTGATGGATCAAGCCCTGATCTTTGGACTGGGTAAGAGTGGTCTGCTCAATTCAGACACTCTGTTCATCACCACCCCCTTTTGTAAATCGATTTTGGCCACTATAGGTGTGGCAGGGTATACTCAGACATGAGTCCCTTTCTCACTGCTCCATCAGGATTCAAGCAAGCCGGGCCGAAGACGGCTGAAATGCCAGAAACCGGTCCCCGGTAGCTTGTCTCCTTTCTGGTAAAGAATTGGCTTGGTAGTTTAGTCTGCCCTGTTCCCATGATGCACTGGGCCAGGGACAGACTGATTTGCATATAGCCAGGTTCTGAGCTGGGATGGGGCAGTGAGATAAATAACGGTGATGGATCAAGCCCTGATCTTTGGACTGGGTAAGAGTGGTCTGCTCAATTCAGACACTCTGTTCATCACCACCCCCTTTTGTAAATCGATTTTGGCCACTATAGGTGTGGCAGGGTATACTCAGACATGAGTCCCTTTCTCACTGCTCCATCAGGATTCAAGCAAGCCGGGCCGAAGACGGCTGAAATGCCAGAAACCGGTCCCCGGTAGCTTGTCTCCTTTCTGGTAAAGAATTGGCTTGGTAGTTTAGTCTGCCCTGTTCCCATGATGCACTGGGCCAGGGACAGACTGATTTGCATATAGCCAGGTTCTGAGCTGGGATGGGGCAGTGAGATAAATAACGGTGATGGATCAAGCCCTGATCTTTGGACTGGGTAAGAGTGGTCTGCTCAATTCAGACACTCTGTTCATCACCACCCCCTTTTGTAAATCGATTTTGGCCACTATAGGTGTGGCAGGGTATACTCAGACATGAGTCCCTTTCTCACTGCTCCATCAGGATTCAAGCAAGCCGGGCCGAAGACGGCTGAAATGCCAGAAACCGGTCCCCGGTAGCTTGTCTCCTTTCTGGTAAAGAATTGGCTTGGTAGTTTAGTCTGCCCTGTTCCCATGATGCACTGGGCCAGGGACAGACTGATTTGCATATAGCCAGGTTCTGAGCTGGGATGGGGCAGTGAGATAAATAACGGTGATGGATCAAGCCCTGATCTTTGGACTGGGTAAGAGTGGTCTGCTCAATTCAGACACTCTGTTCATCACCACCCCCTTTTGTAAATCGATTTTGGCCACTATTGGTGTGGCAGGGTATACTCAGACATGAGTCCCTTTCTCACTGCTCCATCAGGATTCAAGCAAGCCGGGCCGAAGACAGCTGAAATGCCAGAAACCGGTCCCCGGTAGCTTGTCTTCTTTCTGGTAAAGAATTGGCTTGGTAGTTTAGTCTGCCCTGTTCCCATGATGCACTGGGCCAGGGACAGACTGATTTGCATATAGCCAGGTTCTGAGCTGGGATGGGGCAGTGAGATAAATAACGGTGATGGATCAAGCCCTGATCTTTGGACTGGGTAAGAGTGGTCTGCTCAATTCAGACACTCTGTTCATCACCACCCCCTTTTGTAAATCGATTTTGGCCACTATAGGTGTGGCAGGGTATACTCAGACATGAGTCCCTTTCTCACTGCTCCATCAGGATTCAAGCAAGCCGGGCCGAAGACGGCTGAAATGCCAGAAACCGGTCCCCGGTAGCTTGTCTCCTTTCTGGTAAAGAATTGGCTTGGTAGTTTAGTCTGCCCTGTTCCCATGATGCACTGGGCCAGGGACAGACTGATTTGCATATAGCCAGGTTCTGAGCTGGGATGGGGCAGTGAGATAAATAACGGTGATGGATCAAGCCCTGATCTTTGGACTGGGTAAGAGTGGTCTGCTCAATTCAGACACTCTGTTCATCACCACCCCCTTTTGTAAATCGATTTTGGCCACTATAGGTGTGGCAGGGTATACTCAGACATGAGTCCCTTTCTCACTGCTCCATCAGGATTCAAGCAAGCCGGGCCGAAGACGGCTGAAATGCCAGAAACCGGTCCCCGGTAGCTTGTCTCCTTTCTGGTAAAGAATTGGCTTGGTAGTTTAGTCTGCCCTGTTCCCATGATGCACTGGGCCAGGGACAGACTGATTTGCATATAGCCAGGTTCTGAGCTGGGATGGGGCAGTGAGATAAATAACGGTGATGGATCAAGCCCTGATCTTTGGACTGGGTAAGAGTGGTCTGCTCAATTCAGACACTCTGTTCATCACCACCCCCTTTTGTAAATCGATTTTGGCCACTATAGGTGTGGCAGGGTATACTCAGACATGAGTCCCTTTCTCACTGCTCCATCAGGATTCAAGCAAGCCGGGCCGAAGACGGCTGAAATGCCAGAAACCGGTCCCCGGTAGCTTGTCTCCCTTCTGGTAAAGAATTGGCTTGGTAGTTTAGTCTGCCCTGTTCCCATGATGCACTGGGCCAGGGACAGACTGATTTGCATATAGCCAGGTTCTGAGCTGGGATGGGGCAGTGAGATAAATAACGGTGATGGATCAAGCCCTGATCTTTGGACTGGGTAAGAGTGGTCTGCTCAATTCAGACACTCTGTTCATCACCACCCCCTTTTGTAAATCGATTTTGGCCACTATAGGTGTGGCAGGGTATACTCAGACATGAGTCCCTTTCTCACTGCTCCATCAGGATTCAAGCAAGCCGGGCCGAAGACGGCTGAAATGCCAGAAACCGGTCCCCGGTAGCTTGTCTCCTTTCTGGTAAAGAATTGGCTTGGTAGTTTAGTCTGCCCTGTTCCCATGATGCACTGGGCCAGGGACAGACTGATTTAGCCAGGTTCTGAGCTGGGATGGGGCAGTGAGATAAATAACGGTGATGGATCAAGCCCTGATCTTTGGACTGGGTAAGAGTGGTCTGCTCAATTCAGACACTCTGTTCATCACCACCCCCTTTTGTAAATCGATTTTGGCCACTATAGGTGTGGCAGGGTATACTCAGACATGAGTCCCTTTCTCACTGCTCCATCAAGATTCAAGCAAGCCGGGCCGAAGACGGCTGAAATGCCAGAAACCGGTCCCCGGTAGCTTGTCTAGTTTCTGGTAAAGAATTGGCTTGGTAGTTTAGTCTGCCCTGTTCCCATGATGCACTGGGCCAGGGACAGACTGATTTGCATATAGCCAGGTTCTGAGCTGGGATGGGGCAGTGAGATAAATAACGGTGATGGATCAAGCCCTGATCTTTGGACTGGGTAAGAGTGGTCTGCTCAATTCAGACACTCTGTTCATCACCACCCCCTTTTGTAAATCGATTTTGGCCACTATAGGTGTGGCAGGGTATACTCAGACATGAGTCCCTTTCTCACTGCTCCATCAGGATTCAAGCAAGCCGGGCCGAAGACGGCTGAAATGCCAGAAACCGGTCCCCGGTAGCTTGTCTCCTTTCTGGTAAAGAATTGGCTTGGTAGTTTAGTCTGCCCTGTTCCCATGATGCACTGGGCCAGGGACAGACTGATTTGCATATAGCCAGGTTCTGAGCTGGGATGGGGCAGTGAGATAAATAACGGTGATGGATCAAGCCCTGATCTTTCGACTGGGTAAGAGTGGTCTGCTCAATTCAGACACTCTGTTCATCACCACCCCCTTTTGTAAATCGATTTTGGCCACTATTGGTGTGGCAGGGTATACTCAGACATGAGTCCCTTTCTCACTGCTCCATCAGGATTCAAGCAAGCCGGGCCGAAGACGGCTGAAATGCCAGAAACCGGTCCCCGGTAGCTTGTCTCCTTTCTGGTAAAGAATTGGCTTGGTAGTTTAGTCTGCCCTGTTCCCATGATGCACTGGGCCAGGGACAGACTGATTTGCATATAGCCAGGTTCTGAGCTGGGATGGGGCAGTGAGATAAATAACGGTGATGGATCAAGCCCTGATCTTTGGACTGGGTAAGAGTGGTCTGCTCAATTCAGACACTCTGTTCATCACCACCCCCTTTTGTAAATCGATTTTGGCCACTATAGGTGGGGCAGGGTATACTCAGACATGAGTCCCTTTCTCACTGCTCCATCAGGATTTAAGCAAGCCGGGCCGAAGACGGCTGAAATGCCAGAAACCGGTCCCCGGTAGCTTGTCTCCTTTCTGGTAAAGAATTGGCTTGGTAGTTTAGTCTGCCCTGTTCCCATGATGCACTGGGCCAGGGACAGACTGATTTGCATATAGCCAGGTTCTGAGCTGGGATGGGGCAGTGAGATAAATAACGGTGATGGATCAAGCCCTGATCTTTGGACTGGGTAAGAGTGGTCTGCTCAATTCAGACACTCTGTTCATCACCACCCCCTTTTGTAAATCGATTTTGGCCACTATAGGTGTGGCAGGGTATACTCAGACATGAGTCCCTTTCTCACTGCTCCATCAGGATTCAAGCAAGCCGGGCCGAAGACGGCTGAAATGCCATAAACCGGTCCCCGGGAGCTTGTCTCCTTTCTGGTAAAGAATTGGCTTGGTAGTTTAGTCTGCCCTGTTCCCATGATGCACTGGGCCAGGGACAGACTGATTTGCATATAGCCAGGTTCTGAGCTGGGATGGGGCAGTGAGATAAACAACGGTGATGGATCAAGCCCTGATCTTTGGACTGGGTTAGAGTGGTCTGCTCAATTCAGACACTCTGTTCATCACCACCCCCTTTTGTAAATCGATACGTTATAGTGAGGTCACAGGTTTCCTTCATCTTATTAAAGGCTCACAAGCCTCCTGGATCACAGCAGGAAGTGGCAACATACAGCAAGGGTGGATCCTTAATACTGCAAATCTGGTGTCTCCCTATAGAAAGACACGATATCGTCCCTGTCCATGAAGCTGAGTAGACTTGCGCTATCACGCCGCATTTCACACCGCTCCCAAAACATCACTAGCCTGAGCAGAAATGTGATCTTCCACCACATTATGCCTCTCTCGCTCCCTCACCCTGCACTAACATCATGGATTTTCCATTGGTCCTCATTTAACGTGTAGGAGAGGATGTGGCGCAGCAGCCAGAGCTGCCGACTCGGGTGCTGGAAATCCAAGTGCGAGTTGCGGCATCGGCGCAACAGCTTGTGATTCTGGGCAAATCACCTGATCTCCCCGTGCCCATGACAGCACCTGGATATCCTCAAAGGTGATAAGCTGCGCTATATAAATCTACAAACTTTTGGGTCTTATTCACAAGCCCCTCGCAACACCAGTGCGTCACTTTTAATATGGGAAAAGGTGAGGTACTGGCAGCGCATGATGCTTGTAAATAAGCCCCTTTATTTCTAACTCATGCTCGGTAGCTCTCTCTTTCGTCAGCTTTATACCACACACGTCCATATATGCACAGTGCCCTGGTATCCGTTAAGGTCTGGTGCCTGGTGTAGAACATCCTACAAATAAATATGCAAGTAAATGGTGCAAGAATATGACCTGTGTTCATCGTTGGTGCATCTATAAACACCACGTCTACATCCCACATAGTTATTTAATGAACATGCATAATGCCGGCTTTGTTACAGTTCTAATGATCAGAAGTATATTTTCTACTCTCAACGTCTTCACACACTCAATAGACCACCGAAAAACAATGCTGCATTTATTCGCAATTGCATCAAAAAGAGCCGCCAGGCAGGGGAGCAGTCTCCAGTCCTTCCTTCTTGGGAAGGGCCCTCTGTAGTGGCCAACGAATTACCATTTTCCATGCAATCCTCCGGAATAATTTATCCCCTCCACTGATTTTCAATGGGAGTTTATGATAGGTCCTCTTTGTCCTCCACAATGCCCTGCTGAAAATCCTTCAAATGTTGGCAATGATGACGAAACAGACATAACGACGTTACTGTACTATGAAATCTCTCCATTATCCACGATAATGACGGTTCTCTCAGTTTGGCAATGCCTGTTATCCAGTTTTGTCATACCTCGTCTTGCATCCTTTTCACTATTGTGCAAGGTTCACTTAAAGTGATTAATTGCTGGCAATTCCTGTCTCGGATGCAGTCTCCCAGGGGATAATGGTAAAACAGCAATGCCACACTTGATTAGGCCGCCATTTTAATCAGCTGGAGGTGGGAAGGTCAATGCACTCATTTTTCTTGTTATTTCTGAAAATGGTTTCATTTCCATGCCTGCTGTTGCCATGCACCGATTAAAAACTTAAACAGCACCAACCATAATACAACTGCGCTTCTACCACATGGTGAACCGTGGTTCTGTGATTCAGATTGCCCTTGACTAGGCAATCCGCATCGATAAAGAAACATTTGCTTGCCTTTACTCTCTAGTCCATTTAAGACATCTCTTGGATTGGGGCGCTGTGTACACAGCAGAAAGGATCAGTTGTATGTCTAGTGAGAGCACAATTCAAATCTTTAGATTATGCTGCACAAAAAGGGGCGTACCCCACGGAAGAAATGCCATTGCTGCACACAATACTGACAATCACAAAAGAGCTACAAAGTCTGCAACAGGAATGATAACTAAGATCATCCTCAGAATGATGCCTGTCACAGAACCTTCATTTTATCAAAATCCTTGAGGCCCAGTTTTCTCTGAGCAGGTCTAACTTACCATTGTAGTACTTTTGGCTTACTCCTGAATTCAGTAGTACACCAGAAGCGCCAGAAGAGTAGGCAACAGCACATTATTTGGAAATCTGGTTCTTTTTAATTGAACACAAAGTTAAATAATCATTTGGCATTTTAGGTATATCACATGGAGGGGAAATAACCTTTACAACGCAGTCATTACATTGCACTACCTTTACATAGGAGTCATTACATCGCAATATCTTTTACATCGCATGCCATTACAATGCAGCCATTACATTGCATGTCACTACAACGCATGTCATTACAATGCATGTTACTACAACGCAGGCATTATATCACCAGTCATTACAACGCATACCATTACAACGCATAGTACCCTTACACTATCCGACACTTACCCTACTGTTGCACTCACTGGAGTTAGAATAGTAATGTTTACCCCTCCCCTATCCAACACTTACCTTAAACGCAATGTAATGGTATGCATTGTAATGGTATGCGTTGTAAAGGTATAATGCGAGGTAATTGAATGCGTCTGAAAATACAATTTAATCGCGTGCTATGTAAAATAATGCTTTGTAAAGGATGTTGCGATTTTTAAAATTGCGCTGTAAGGGCATGCATTGTAAATGTATGCGTTGTAACGTCATACATTCCACATGGAGCTGCCCTGTCTGTGAGGGGCAGCTGCGCGCTTGACAGAACACATTTTAATGTAGTGGAGATATTTCAAACAAGACTATGTTGTGGGTGGAGTCCAGTTAAGACCTGGTTACAGAAACAAAGATTTTGCTGGGAATTACTCTTGTAGTTCTACAGGCTAATGGGTAGATGTATCAACGTTTGCATTTGCGATTCCTTATTTGCGAAAAATAAGGAATCGCAAATAAGGAATCGCAAATGGCAATTCATCATTCATTTCGCAATTTAATTGCGATTCGGTAAAAATCGAAATTTTTACCGAATCGCAAATATTTTGCGAATTCCAAATTGCGATTTCGCAATTTGGAATTCGCAAAATGTTAATGCATTCCATAGGTGCAGGGGGGGTCCAAAGGAACCCCCCCGCACCCCTGAAATGTATTTTAAAGTGCATGTTACATGTCTGTAACATGACAGAGTTTTAAAATGCATCTTTGGGCATTTTGACACATTTTTGCAAATTACCACGAGGTTCAATTTCGTGGTAATTTGCAATCCCTAATTGCGAAATCGCAATTTTAAAAATAATCATGCATTGCTTTTAAGGAATCGCAAATTTGCGATTCCTTAAAAGCAATCGCATTTTTGGAATTCGCTAAAAATAGCGATTTTCCAAAAATGCTTGATGCATCCCAGAAACCAATTTCGGAAGTGCAAACGGCCGAATTTTGCGACTCGCACCGTTTGCACTTCCTCAAAAGGTTGATGCATCTAGGCATTAGTTCTGAATTCCAGGTGTAAGCCATTATGACTCTTGGCTTACTCCTGGAATTCAGGACTAAGAAAGAAGAATAACAGGAATAAATCACACTTACTCCCAGCAAAATCTTTGTTTCTTTGTGAACCTGGTCCTTGGAAGTGACATAGAAAGGGAGGAATGTGTAATTAGGACAGCAGACTGAACGGTTGATTTTTGCATATTTACGCTGAGCATATTTACACTTTTAGGCACTAAGAGACAAAATGATTTGCCCAAAGTCAGACAAATGTTATCAAGGCTCACCTGAAGTTTCCACTGGAATGAGAGGCAGGAGACTGAAGAGTAGGTCCAAACTTCCCACTACCACATAGTCCGCCCAACAAGGTCAAAGCAAGACCAGTGTATAGGGGGAATAAGGGAAACAAGGGAAGGAGAAAACATTAGGTGGGTCCCTTAGCGCAACCTGGACAGGAAGGATTCATCACTGGAAATGTCTGTGATCCTGTAAGGAAACATTCGTAAATATACTACTCTCAAGGTAACATGGAAAAGTGGTGTAAACGGCAGCTACACTTATATCAATGTTATCTACCTGATTAGTTCCCTCTTCCACTAGTGTCCAACAGCAAATGTTCCCGGAGATAGCAATTAATTCTGCATTCAAAAGATAAATAACAAATAGAGAGAATTACCAATTGTTCAATGTTTTATCATGTAAATATAGTAAATATGTGCTTACCATCGTAAAGAACACAGCAAAATTAAATATAGCCCAAAAATAGGTAACCTAATCACCAATCCCAATGAAAGGCCTAAGGAAAAGACGTACCAAATAAGGGTAATGGACATTTCCCACAGGTTCCTAGGTATGGTCCTCAGACCCATAGCCCTTCCAATGCACAATGTATTCCAGTCTACCCCGCACTCGCCTGGAGTCCACAATAGCTCCTACTTCATATTCCGGTTCGTCCTCCACTGAAACAGGAGTTGGCTGTATTGGTAGCACAGTACCCCGCGTAACAGGCTTTAGTAGTGACATGTGAAAGACGGGGTGTATATACAGAGTTGCCGGGAGTTCAAGTTTCATGGCCACAGGATTTATTATCTTTCCAGTCTTATAAGGTCCTATGAAACGAGGTTTGAATTGCATATTCAAGACTAGGGTGACGATGGAGATCCGCATTTCTCTTGTATTGTGCCATGGCTTTGTTTATGTTAACTATGGCGGCCTTTTGTATCTCATGATTCTGCTTGGCAAACTCCTGTGCAGCAGAAACTGAAGTAGAGGCAGTCGGAAGTGATAGCATAAAGCGTGGATGAAACCCATATGAACAGAAAAAAGGGGTAGTGTCAGTAGAGGAGTGTATACTGTTGTTAATGGAAAATTTGGCAGCCCAAAGATACTTGTCCCAATCTGAGGTGAATTGTAACAACTGACATCTTATTTACTGCTCTAAACACTGATTAGACCTTTTTGTTTGTCCTTCGGTTTGTGAGTGTTGACCAGAGGAAAAATGTACATCAATTTGCAATAGCTTTCCCAACCCTTTCTAGAATCTGGAAATGAACTAAGGGTCACGGTCAGAAATCATCATAGAAGGGAGCCTATGTAATCTAACAATGTGCTGTACAAACAACAAGGCTAACACCTGAGATGTAGGAAGTGATTTCAAAAATGTAAAGTGTGTCATTTTAGTCAACATGTCCACCACCCATACAACAGTGTTTCCTTGTGTAGTTCTGGACAACTCCACTATGAAGTCCATAGAAATGGAATGCCAGGGACTAGGAGTAGGCATGGGACCCAATAACCCTGCCGGAACTTGATGAAAACTCTTACTCTGTGCACATATGTAGCATCTCTGTATGTAGATCTTATTGTCCAGAAGGCCACCAGAAGTGTCATCTTACAAGTACTACAGTCTTTTTATATCCAGGTTGGCCTGAGAGCACATGAGCATGAATCCATTCTAGGGCCTGTCTTTGTAGTTCTGTTGTGGGAACCACTAGGCCCCCCTGGATGTAAAGGAGATTCGCAAATCCTTATTCTTTGATGTTTCTCTTCCCATGCTTTAACTAACTCCGTGTCTTGTGCTACTGCCACCTTATGTATGAAATCCTCTTCCGAACTGTTGACTCCAAGAATACATTCAGTGGCAATAAAGGGAGGGGGTTCCCATTCCTGTTCCTCAACCTCATGACCTAATCTGGAAAAACCATCTGCCTTTCCATGTCTCTTCCCAGGTTGAAACTGTATAACAAAATTGAGCTCGCTAAAAAACAGAGTACACCGCAATTTTCTCATGGACAAGGGTCTTGCTGACTTTAAAAATAACAGATTTCTGAGGGGCGTGGCCAACCACAGAGCAAGATGGCTGCAACCTAGAGTGGCTCCGACCGGCACATCTGTTCCTCATTAAAATCCGTCAACTAATCCGGAGATACTGCATGAAGAATTGCAGTTTACTGTACTGGAGCACACCCGGAATATACTGAGCAAAGAACCGGGTGAATTTGACCAAGCTGAGGCGGAGAACGACTCAATTACTCTGAAGATGGGCCCGACTGCGCAGCTCGCATAGCGGAGTATGGCCACCCAGACCTTTGCAACCGTCGGGAGCATCGGTGTGGGAGAAAGGGCCCGCGGAATACTCAGGTGGATGTGCTGCCTCTGGGGAGCAAGATTGTGCTCCGAGCCGGTGAGCGCCCTGTCCCCAGTAACTGCTACCAGCAGCGATGATTGGAGATATGGCAGGTGGCGCACTCAGTGATCCGCTTGCCTGCCTCGCAGTGCCCGATTGAGTCCTGTGCTGGAGGGTGCCACACGGCTGCAGACTTAATCTGTTCTAGGCACAAGACCCGCAGTTCGCGGGGCCAATGGAGGAATGAGTTAATCTTAAATTGCCTGGTGACTGCTGTGGGGCACACAGATGGGGCTTCGGACGGCGCCCAGGGTTGGGGCTCCCGGTTGAGTGTCCCGTTCCTTACGGCAGGCATTTCGTGGCAAACAAGAAATGTACACCCTGACCATCTCTGGAGTCCTCCTGGTGCAACAGTGAGTGTGGGGTACATGCTATAGTTCTCTAAACAGTAAATCCCTGCTGCGTACATTCAACGCACCACCTGCTACAAAGCTTATGAGATCCAGCGTGGTTGCTCTGGTGTGGCTGTTCCCTACTGCCTGGGCTTTTGGTCTGGCCTGTTGGTGTTGTTGGCCTGGCGAGTTGACCTGGGGCGTGGTCGCATATCTGCCATTCTGTTAACAACTCGTTGGGGACGCGATGGTGATACAGGCTCCCGCACTCTGAGAGGGTTACCAGCTCTAGTGGATCCAAATAATACCCTGTAGCCCACGACTCAGACACTGAAGGGCACTGGTGGGCCCTGAGATGCTCCAACGATCTAGGGGCTGCGGAAAAGACACATCACCTATCGGAGTGGGATCACCCATGTGGCGGGGGCCTAATGTCGGGAGTATACATAAGACAGTGAGCTATCCTTGTCACCCCGGCACTCAGACGGAGACTTACTACCCAGAGCTGGTGACGGACAGCTACTGTTCGGACACTATTCATCAATTACCTACTGTGTCCATAGAAACTCATAATGGCCGGGGCTCAGAGTACCAAGTCCTCTACGCAGGCCAAACTAGACAAATATGCTTGGAATAATGGAGTGGGCCTAAGGAACAAAGAAGCGGGTGACCCACCAGAGAAACAACAAGAGGGCGATGGCTCACCAGAACTGACCCTTCAAGACATAATGACTCAGTATCTACAGAGGTTTCCTTAATATGAGCAGATATGCGCAATATGAACTCCAGAATTAAAGCTACCAGTTCCCTAGTTAAAGACACATCCACCCTTCAACAAAGGGTGACTGACTTAGAGACCCGTAGAAACAGGATGGAAGCCCAGCTTGACGAATATGAAGGGCGTTCGAGGTGCAACAATGTGCACATTTTTGGAGTTCCGGAGCGCGCTGAGGGGCAAACAGCAGACCTATTTTTAGAGGACTTGGTCAGGAAATACCTACAGCCCACAAGATTGTCAAAATTCCTTACGATTGAGCGGGCACATAGGGTGGGAGGCAGACCCAAACCTGCAGCACCCCCACGGCCCATAGTAGCAAGAGTCTTCAACTACAGAGACAGAGATATTATTTTACAAATGGCTCGAATGGCACCACCAATTGAACTTGAAACTAGTAAAGTGACCTTCTTCCCTGACTTTACGCTCAGGGTCCAACGACGCAGCTTCCTCAAAATTTAATGAGCCCTGAGTAAAAAAACATCAAATATGCTGTGCTCTTCCCTGCTAAGCTGCGAGTGGAAGCAGAGGGTAAAGTATATTTCTTTAAAACCCCTGAGGAGGCATGAGACTGGGTCGACGGATGGCGGGTAGCAGGAAAGAAGAACCACCAAAACCTGTGAGACAGAGAGGGGCAGACACAGGCGGAGCAGAGCATGGGGTCCATACCTAGCGAAAGTATGATGACAGATGGCAAAAGGAAATAACTGGTCTGTATCCTTTATTGTGACAATACAAAGTGTATCCCAACTCTTCCTTTGGGCCACAGATGGACTCATCTCACACGATGACCAAAAACGTATTGCAGTGTAAGATGTTATAGACTGTCCCTCATTAGAAACTTCAGACTACACATTGGATAATTGGACTGGGTTGTACGGAGAATTGAAACATTACATCAGTATCTCACTGAAATCATTGCAGAACGGATGTGGGGTTGGCACACGCATCACTAGTTTTAGGAGTGGGCGATAGGCACTCACTCTGCAACGTTGGGGAGGCGGGGGGTTCCGATACCGCCATGCAGGGAGGCAGGGAGGGGGGTACAATTACTGTCTGATGGGGGGGTGGGATTCCTGTCACTGCGAAACTACGACACACTTAAATTTTAATGCACTGGGGCGCAATTCAACCCAAACGGAGACAGGAGGGGGCGGTTTCTTCAGTTAGGTCTGTTAACAGTTTGGACAAGGTCAACAAGAGGTGTCAATACAGTGCCACTGCAATGAGTACACTCAACTGAATTAAGCTTGCGCTGGGCAAGACTGGCAGCACAAAGGCAGCTAACCAAGAAAGTGGGACACACGTGGGGACTCCCCTGATAGAACACATTAATACGCTACGCAGACATAGGGTCACCATCGACACACGGACTTAAATTACTGTCCTGGAGCGTCAGTGGGTTGGGGGACAAGTTGAAAAGGGGCATAGTGCTTCAATATATAAAACGAAACTCACCCGGTGTGATTTTACTTCAAGAGACACACTTACTGGGTAACACATGCCAGGCTCTGACAAGATGGGAGTTAAAATTAGTGGCACACTCTGCGTTTGGCTCTGGGTCTTGGGCGTGGGAATAAAGACTCAGAAAGATTTTCAGATGACGACTGATCGCATATGGGCAGATAATTTCAGAAAAACAAGCACTCGGTTGATTCAGCGCAGGTATTGTGGGAGGCCTACAAGGTTGTGATATTAGGGATGGCTATCTCTCAGATCGCCGGCACCAAAAGAGAAAAACAGGCAGGGCTAGTGTGACTAGAAACTGATATTCTGGAAATGGAAGGGAAACTCAGAGAAGTGAACTCAGGCGAGGTACGACACGCCCTGCAACTTAAAACAAAAAAATACTTAGCACTGGCCACTGATGCGGCCAAAGCACAACACAGAGCGACGCTTAGTAAAATCTATGAGATTGGTGATACAGCCGGGAAATTGCTGGCAGAGAACAGGCCAATAGAGTGGTAGTAGAACTTGTGAATGAGTCCAGTAATACAATCACTGACCCGCAAGAGATTGCGAATACATTTGGGGAATATTATCGTAGTGTTTACACGTCCCAGGCGTTACACAGAAGCAGACTCGCTCTCTTACTGCGAGATATTTCTTTACCTAAGCTCTCAGATGACAAACGGTTAGACCTAGAAAAAGACCTAGAAAGTACAGAGGTAGAATAAGCCATACAAGACCTGCGAGTGGGTAAGGCGCCTGGCCCTGATGGCTTGCCCATTGAACTATATAAACTTGCCCCGAGCAAAAGCGCACCATATTTGACTAAAATGTTTCAGGAGAGTTGCGAAATAGGATCACTGCCTACTGACAATTGGTTAGAAACCATAGTGGTCATCCACAAGAGTGGGAAACCCAAGAATTTATGTTCCTCCTATAGGCCAATATCGCTGCTTAATGCAGAAATCAAGATCCTGGCTAAAATACTTGCTACTCGTTTACTACGCGCTATCACACTGTTAGTGCATCCTGACCAGTCTGGCTTCATGCCAGCCAGAAATACCTCTCTTAATTTGCGGACATTACATGGGGTGCTGGACCGGGCTAACACGATACAAGAAGACACAGTGGTGGTATCTCTTGATGCGGCCATGGCGTTCGACAGGATTGAATGGTCCTATATGTTCTCAGTATTGAGGAAGCTGGGATTTGGACCGGGCTTTCTACGATGGGTACATCTCCTATATGCAGAACCAGTGGCCCAAATAGTGGTCAATAACCGAAAAACCTCAACATTCACACTTGGAAGAGGTACAGACAGGGCTGCCCTCTTTCCCTATTGCTCTTTGCCCTTGTACTGGAGCCCTTGGCAATGTGGATACAGAAAGACCCTATTATTAGAGGGCTCAGGGGGGCTGACGACTAGATAGACAACATTTCATTGTATGCTGATGATATTTTACTATACATGCCATCACCTGCCGCCTCTCTAAATAGAGTGATACATATCTTTATAGTATTGGAAGGTTAAAAGGTTAATTGGTCCAAGTCTGTTATTCAGTGGTAAATTGCCTTCCTTACTGTTGGACCTGGCCCTTTTTGGCATGTTCAACCCAAAACTTTTTGCTTTTGCCGAGTCTGTTTCTGTAACCTGTTGTTGGAGATTTTAGGTCTATGCACACATTTTCACTGTGGTCCAATGTAAAGTGAGTGCGCTCTCTGTGTGTGTGGTGAGAGTGACCTGCCCTCCCATAGGAATGCATGGGGAATATGTGTGACCCTGGTAGTTCCTGATGTGTGGGGAGTGCAGGGTCGAGTTTGGTATGTGCGAACTCGTGAGATTCAATGCTGCGCAATTATGTATGCAGCATGATTGTGTCTAGTGTGGAAGTGCCACTTCTAGAAGTTGGCATGTTTGTGTCATTTGTGTCTGGCGTGTGATTGGCTGTAGCTGGCTGGTGAGCCTGGCTCCAGGAGTCAGGATGGGTTTGCTCCAGTGGTGAGTGTTGAGATTAGCATGCTGATGTGAGGGAGGGGCTGCACCTGAGACCTGAATAGGGCTGGGATTTCCCCAAACAATGCTGGCTCCACCCCTGTGGTGCGTCTAATGCCCCTAGCCTGGCCAGTGAAAGGGAGTACCCCATAACCAGTTGTAGCTGGTTCTTACATTGCCTACACCCTGCTAGACAAAGGGATTTTTGTGTATAAAAAGAGGCTGTCAACTCTTGTAAAATGTTCTTGTTTTCTGACTGGAATCAACCAGGGGCGTGCTGCTGCTGGGGCCCAGGGGAAGGCTTGCCTCCCTGGGCCCTGCCCAGCCCCTGGATACCTGATGGACTTTTCCTGTAGGACTTCTCTTTGGACCTTGTTGTTGGGACCTGCTTTTTGCTGTAGGGGTCCTTTCTGGGGGCTTGGTAATCTCCCTGCCCCTCTAGCGCCAGGGAAAGCGCTTTATTTTGCCCTGTTACTAAGGGAGCCTACCCTGCATTATGGCTGTGGGTTTGTGTAGTTTTAATGATACTGTAATGGCAGGAGCCTACCCTGCATTATGGCCATGGATCGCGTCCTGCCCCTTAATGCGATCTTTTTATTTACAGGAGTCTACCCTGCATTATGCCCTCGCATCGTTTATTTTGGAAGTGCCACCCCGCGGTGTATTTTCATTTAAGGAGGGAGCTCACCCCTCTTTGATGCCTGCCGAGAAATTACGCTGCAGTCCCGCCGCGGTCGCCCCGGAAGCCAGGCTAGCTTGCCTGTGACAGGGGCGGTGCCGCGGCAGGAACGGATGCAGGAAGTGGCCGTGGCGAGCCTCTCGGGGGCCATTGTCGAAATCCCGGTCCCGAGATGGGGGACCGGGTGAAGCCGGGCACTTTTGCAAAGGCGGGGCTCTCGTTAGGAGAGAGCCCCGCGGTGATGGCAGAGAGCCCCAGGTCCCAGGAGGGGCCCCGGGTGAATCCAGACTGGCGGCCGAGGCCGCCGACGGCAGTGCGGGGATCTCAGGAGTCCATGGGAGCACCGCAGGAGAAGCGCTGCTGCATCTAGAGGAGGAGAGTCCCCCGCACCGGAGCCCGGTGAGTAAAGGTTGGGCGGGGGACCAAGCTGCAGTACGCTCCCACGCTCCGAGGGAGCAGGTTCTCGTTTGGGGCACCAGCGTAAGTTGCCCAGTCAGAGCGGCCCTGCCTGTCAGTGGGCCGCTCCTACCATTGGGGGAATTTATTTCTTAAGGAGTCAGTGGGCTCCTGGGGGCAAGACTTCATTACAGAGCCCCATGGCTCTGAGGGTCCCAGTAGTTTTTAGAGCCATGGTGCCTCCAACAACCCCCCCCCCCCCCAGTGATTTCCAGAGCCTAGATGGCTCCGTGGAGCACATTTAATGTAAAGCCCGTTTTTGCTCCAATCTGTGGCGCAGTTTGGTCCAGAGGGCCAGTGAGGGGCCCCTGCTTTAGTGCTCCTGGCAAGTTTGTTACGGGCATGTGTATTTTAAGAGCCCTGCGTGGCCCCAGCGCTGGGCACATTTGTTTTAGAGCCTAGAGGGCTCCAATGGGTGCACTATTTGTCTCCAGAGCCAGATGGCTCTAGCATGTGGCGCAGTTTTATTCTTGGGGGTCAGTGAGAGCCCATGCCACAGATTTGATTTACAGCTGCCCAGCAAGTAGTGGGCAGCTGCACCGTTTAGGCTTCCTTTCAGGGGACCTGTTCTTTGTGAATCCCGGAGTGAGTCGCACTCCCTTCACCCTGAACTTGGCCTGTCACAGCTGCGCAGCACTTAGTGCCAGCTGCAGCATTTAGGCCCTTGTGATTGTCATCAGCTGCCCAGCAAGTAGTGGGCAGCTGCAACGTTTAGGTTTGCGCCGGTGGCGCACCCCTGACAGGCGCTGCATTGGCAGCGCGCCCTGACATTCTGGACACGGGGCATTTGAGCCCTTCTTGGGATGGCCAGTTGGCCAGGGGACTGGTATGTGGGTAGGGCGCAAGGCCCTAATGTGATTTTTGCGCAATGTGATTTTACTATGTTTATGATGGTAATTGCCTAATGTGATTCTTGGGCAATGTGATTTTACTATGTTTATGATGGTAATTGCTTAATGTGTTTTATGGGCTAGAGTGATGTAGTGCTAGGAAATGTAATGCATTTCGCATGTTTTAGGCACCCTGTGTTGATACCTCTAGAGATGGTTTTACCTATGGAGGTTTATGTTAGTGAGATTATGTTTCACTGTGAGTTACGCCCCTAAATGTGATTTATTCTTAGGAGGCAGAGTCTTATGTGTTTAGACTAGTGAGAGATTGCCTACTGTAGTTATACTGGTTAGGCCTAAATGTGAGTTATGGGTAATGTGCAATGCCATTATGCCTGTGATACGTCTGACTGTGTTTTCATGTTGAGGACTTTGTTTTGCCTAGTATAGTTTGTACTAGAGAGGTTATGTGTCCATGCGTGATCTAGGCCTATGGTTATTAGTATTGCGTAGTGTGTACCTACCTGTTACCAGTGGTTACTGGTTGTGATCTATAATTGTTATTTGGTATGACAGTTATTCTAAGTGCTAGTTCTACTAAGTGCTGATTCTGACAGTGGCCCACGTGGCCCTGTCCTGGTGTAAATAATCCCTTGTGAATATTGCCTGTGCCAGTTGGCACAATGTATATTGTGTGATTACTATCTGATGTGTTTTAACAATTCAAAAGTTATTCTTTTATAACCTTGTATGGAGTTTCTTTTGTGGTGTGCCTAGGATGTTGTTGCTGTTGTGTGCGTGCGCAAATGCTTTACACATTGCCTCCGGGATAAGCCTGTCTGCTCGTGCCAACCTACCAAGGGGGTGAGTAGGGGTTATCTTGGCTTGTGACTCCCTTGCCCTGACTAGAATGGTGGTTTCTGCCTGGCTTTGGCGTAAGCCTTAGCCAACCAGAAATCCCAGTTCTAACACTTACCTAAGGGATTCACTATTATTAAAGCAAAAGCAGGATTCAAATATCTGGGGATCCAGGTTTATAAGGACCAGACTCACTTTTATGAACGTAACCTTCTCCCCCCATTACAAAGACTCAGGAGTGATGTACTGCATTGGAAATCACTTCCACTGTCCCTACTGGGGCATGCAGCCCTATTCAAAATGATGTCCCTTCCACGTTTTTTATATGCCTTGCAGAACACGCCACATCCAGTGGGTGCAAAATATTTTAAATTATAGAAAGTGCCCTAAGAGAACTTTTGTGGGAGGGAAAACCCCCTCGAATATAGATTCACAAGCTGACGCGAGGATGGTATGATGGGGGAATTGGCTTCCCAGATATCAAGAGATATTACTGGGAGACACAACTCACTGCCATAAATCAATGTACATATAGGCTCACAGGGGGAGGTTTTACAGGAGCGCTCTATGCTAACCCCACTAAATTCAAATTGTCAAGGCCCACTGGACACGCGGTCCAAGTGTGCCGGACCGCCATGATGAGCCTGGGCCGGGAGGGTAAGATCACACTGGCCACCCCACTTGTGACGCTGAGCTACTAGGCAATTTTTGACACCTCAAAGTTTCGACCAGTGGGATTTATTAGGCATCTCCACGGTTGGGATCTATGGAGAGTGGGAGGGGTAGTCCCTCTCGCCCAACTGCAGAAGGAATATGACCTAGCTGACACAGAACATTTTATGTATCTACAGATAAGACATGCACTGTAAGCGGCTACAACAAAGGGAGAGATGCCACCAGAATCCTCCCTGTTAGAAAACAGGGTCTTAGACGGAAATCTCCCAGAGAAATTAATTTTGTTGATATACAAAAAGCTTATCAACAATATGTCTGACCCTCTACTCTGACTCAGAGCTAAATGGGCCTATGACATCGTGGGACTGGAAGACGAGGAATGGCTTGAAGCACTAGCTTCTCCCAGAGAAACAACCATTTCCTCTAGGCTTAGGCTCATACAGCTCAAGATACTCTATAGAATATATCTTGTGGGACCGACATTGGTGAAGATGGGCTATAGGACTGACGAAGGGTACATGAGGAGATGTGGGAAAAAGGGCACTTTTGTACATGTGCTCTAGTAATGTCCGGTTATCCAGGCGTACTGGTCTCACTTAACGAAATGTATGGAGGAAGTAATAGGCACCAAGATTGATTGCAATATAAAGTTGTGTCTCTTGAATATTATGGCCCCTATAGATTTAAACACTAAAGAGAGAATATTGGTGACACCAGGAATGATGATTGCCAAAAGAAATATTACAAGATTGTGAAGGGCGCAGGAACCACCATCACTGATAATATGGGAAATTGACATGGACCATTACATGTTAATGGAGAGGACAGTGTATGAATCCGGAGGATGCTCCAACAAATGGACACACATTTGGGACAAATGGAATGGGTAAAGGGGAGGGATTTGTGATCCTCTGCTGACCAGACAAAGGCAGGATCCGGGGTAGAATAGTCTCACTTTGATCATATGTGAACAGTTTGCTATTGGATATGTACCCATGTCTTTGGTGGAGAAGTGTGGCTCAATGATTAGAGCGGCAGACCCTGATGCAGAGGTCTAGCCTGGGACCAGGGTTCAATTCCCTGCCTCTGCGGGTCTTGGGCTCAAAATTCCAAGGACCTGATAATTCTTGCCTCAGTGCCTATTCCAATCATGAAGTCCCACTCTGCAACTCTGGGCAATAGCTTGCTTAATCTCCACAATGGCCCCCACAACGCTAAGGATGCCTGGCCTCCACCTTGGGGGTGCCCAGGAGTGGACGCCTCACAGGGAAAGCCAGGATGGGTTCCACAGCGGTATTCATACAAGCGCCTTGAGACCCTTGTGGGTGAGTAGTGCGCTATACAAGTATCAATTTACATTTACATTTGGTTGGAACTGTACTAGCGGATCAATCTCAGGCACCTATGTTTGTACACTGTATTACCTGTGTGACGTTGTCTCTAATTAAAAAAAAAAAGATTAACAGATTTCTGTGGTCAGTGAGAACAGTAACCCTATGTAAAGCCCCCAGTAAGTATTGGCGCCATTCCTCAACCTTTAGGGGATCCATGCTCACTCCATCCGGAGATAGGATAAACCCCAGAAAGGCCACTTGATGCTTGTGAAACTCACACGTCTCTATCTTCATAAATTGATGGTTCTCTTTAAGTTTCAGGCTGTGGCGTAAATGTCCAGCATTTCTCGCAGGACTTCATTAATGAAAAACTGGAAGGCAGGTGGAGCATTGCATAGCCTGAAGGGAATTACCAGGTGTTTATACAGACCACACTTGGTATGGAAGGTAGTCTTCCATTCCTCCCCCAATGTGCAGCATCTCATAAAGTGCTTTGCCCCTCGCAAGTCAAGTATGGTAAATATTTTAGCTTTGTCTTCTTGATCCAACAAGGAGGGTATCAAGGGCAAAGTCTATACAACATCGAAGACCCCCTTCCCCCTTTGGGATAAATAAAAGAGGAGAGGAGGCAAGAAATCTAGAGGGATGGATAAACTCAATGTGCAGCATCTCATCTAGGTATTCCCTCTAAGCATGGGCGAATTTTGCGAATCTCGCGTTCGCGAATTTTGCGGATTTGCGAACTCGCAATCCGCAAAATCCGCGAATTCCCGCGAATTTGCGGATTTTTTTTTTTTGTGTTCGCGCGTGTTTCTGCCAGTTCGCGAGGGTTTTTACAATTTCGCAATTTGCGAACTTACCTGTCGGGTCGCAAGTTTTGCGAACTTGTTGTTTCTACGTGTCCAGCCTGTTTGGGACACTCTTCTTCATCACTGCCACTCTCTGTCACCACTGCCACTCTCTGACTACTCATGCCACCCTCTGGCCCACCCATGCCACCCTCTGTTTCATCACCACACCTTCTGGTTGTCCAGTGTACATTATTTTCGGCAAAGCAAAGCACACCTTCCCTGCCTCAAGTGACCTGAATTAATTTGGGGCTGATTAATGTGTCACAGAATATTTTTTTAGCTGGCACCTGCTTCCTTAGTGCTTCCTGATTAATGATCTTTTGCACTTGCTAAGTGCTTTCATTGTTGCAAAATTAGTTACAACACCTGCCCTGCCCTAACTGACAATAATGAATTAGGGGCTGATTAATGGATTTTAACTTCCAGCCTGGCTCCTGCTTGTCTCCCTTAGCTGTAATTCAGGACCTTTGTGGCATATGTGTAACTATTCTGAGGTTCAGAGCAGGGTCACATAATAGTTGCAACTGGCAACTGAACTCTGGAGGGGCCCCTCAGGAAGCACTACAGGAAATGGCTACTAATGATGAGCCTGAACTTTTGAACCTGGTAAGTAGTTTCAGTTTTGCTAAGATCGTATTTCTGCAATTTAGCACTTACTCGCGGGGTGCGAAGTTGTACTGGCAAGCCGCGAACTCACGCGAACAGTGCGAGCAAAATCCGCTGCTCGCGGATTTGCAGATTTTGCGGGAGATTCGCGGATCTCGCGGATTGCGAATTTACCGAAAATCCGCAAAATCCGCGAGCGAAACGGATTTTCCGCCCATGCTTAATTCCCTCATATATATATTCTCCTTTTCTGTAAGAGCCTGAATACAGCTTAACTGCAGACTCAAGCCTGAGTCCGTAGACTTGGCACACCTAGCAGTGAGGGTGGAATTTCCTCCGAAGTCTGCAGTCGGGTTTGAAAACGTCCAAGTAAGTTTATAAGCTCTCCCTACAGTATTCATTAATCAAATGGGGTAACCCAAAAGGTCCAAGACCTGGGTATCAAAACAGTATTACAAAACAATGATCCAAAAGCTATTACTTCTCAGTATCGCAATTAGTCAGTGCTTCATGAATTAACTTTTTTAGAGTATTAGAGTCTACTCTGAATCAATAAATGCAACAGTATCACAAAACGCAACAGCAAAACATATAATCAAAGGCAATTTATTCATTTATCGCCACTTATTGGAAAATGTAAAAAACTAACAGTACATACGGGTCATATTGGTTGCCCCGAGGGGAGCGTGCAAAATAGAAAGATGTGATTCAGATAGTGTTGGGTGTTGAAGAGAAGGAAAGAATAACAGAAATTGGTGACATAAAAGAGCTTTGTTTGTTATATTACACAAGGGATCAACAGTCATCCATGTTATAAGACCTGGCCTTAAATCAATTCATCCATAGTATTAATACATTTGGAAACCTATATATTTGGTAGAGTTAATGCACAAAAAAGGGTTGGAACATGTAGGTCCAGATCAAAAATCAAAAGGGCGTCGACGTTTCGACTCGACTTAGGGCCTGACGGTGAATTAAGCCTGGGCCATGCGAGTCTTCATCAGGACTAAAAACGGGCAACCTTAACTTTGTAGATGACCCCTGGCCACGGGGGTGATTCTAGTGTATTTATTTATTTTCCTAGTTAAATAATGAGTCGTCCTCCTTATCTCTTACACGATGGTGTCGCCCACAAGGAGGGATCACTCTGGGGTTCTTCTCTAGTATGCAGTGGGATCCCTGTTGAATCAGGTGCGAGGGATGAATTAATTATACGTGTCCCTTCAGCTGTAAACGGCGTACTGATGCTTAATTAGCACCGTGCCTCAGAGGTCCTCTCTAAATCGGACCGCTAACTCATGCAGCCTTCCAGCGGTTCAATGGATTGTTGCGTGCTTATCTAGGTTCCTGATCGATACTGTGACCTTATGCCCCTATTCGGCTATAAATCCATTTATTCCCTATATTGGCATAACCGTTCAAAGTGCGATTTTCTGAAAAGTCATCTCTGGCCTCACACGAACAGAGCCACATTCCAGCATGACTCTCTGCTACTTCCTTTGCGACCAATTAGTGCAATGACAGAGCAGCAGTCACTATCTGATATTCCTAGATAACACTCCGAGTTCTTCAACAAGATAAAAACTTAGCAAACCTGGAAATCCCCGCTTGCTATGTTTTGATTAGTAATGGAACTCTAATGAGCAACTGATAACTGTCACTTCCTAGTGACATCTTTAATTGACGTCTTATGTCCAGCAAACTTGCGTCAAACCCGGCACCTGTCAGGTATAAATATTACCAACGTTGCCTTAAGCAATGCGAGTTCGTTGCCTGTTGCTGATGCCAGCTGCCTGCATGACCCTGTGTTGGTAAATCTAGCACTCTGTCACTGCAGCCTGCTATCCTGTGGTGGTGAAGCTACTGATTACCCTTATCGCCGCTAAAGCGCGAGCTATGGTGCAGTACGCTTAAGGAGCTGAACAGCCGTCCTCTGCGAAGACATCCAGCAGATTCCAGCTGCCCGCGGACGCTGTCCCCCCTCCTTCCTCGACGCGCTGAAGAGAGCCGCTGCCTTTCTCGTGCAGAGAAATCCAGTCCCGGCGCTTCCGGTTTACCCTCGCGGGTGACTGGGATATCGAGAGAGACCCCTGAAGGAGATACCAATCCTCCATCATTCTATTCAGAGGTATGGTGTTGACTAAACCCTTAGACGAGAATTCTTGAAACAAACCTTGGCAAAACCAACTTAACTTAAGCTACTTACTTACTCCCCTTTCACGTGTTAGGCTTAGGTCAGGCACACTGGGGTAGGTTTAGTTAGAAGCACCAGTTGAGTATGTTAGCCTAATGTATATATGACTGTATATATGTTTTATTACTTTTAAACCATTGTATGGCTAAGAAACCATATCAATGCTTTTACAGTTCTATTTCGCAATACTTATCTTACTGTACGTACTTTTTATAATAACAGTTATTGCAATTGTGGCAATACATTTCTCTTGTACGAGAAGAAAGACTGTTCAATAAATGTTAACCCTTTATTGATAAACGCCCGTCTCTCTATTCTCTACATACTGTGAAAGTAAACTGCACTAGACTGACTGAGTGAAATCTATGTCTATTGTTTCACACGACCCTAGAGATTGACTCTTGATCTGAGGAGCAAAGTTGTCATGTTGCACGGTTGTTGGAAAACTGAATCCCTTCTTGTCTGTGCCAAGGAAGCTGATCACTTCCTATGCAGAGAAGAAAGTTTCCAGTGACCTCTGAGCTAGTTGGTAACACAACCCAATTACGTTTAGCATAGTCAGTGGAGGCCTGGAATATCCGCAGTTCCACGTCGATACTACTGTTTATGTTATTCCAATGCGCAGGGCCTAGTGGGAAACTAGGAACTACACTACATGGCGCCCAACCGTTTGGTAAGGCGATAAACTAACGCAAGACTTATAGAGTAACTCAGTCGTGCATATTTCACACCCCTTTCTCCCGTAAATACTCCAATAGACGTCTGGAGTGGGTGAAAGGTTAAAATCCGCCCGACCTTAGTAGGAAGAGATTCCTATGTAAAGCTCTGGTTTATTCAACGTTGAAGGATACAGTGTTCCAAAATATTGTGCACCTAATCTTTGTCTCCTTGGAGACCTACTCTGCAAACTTCGCATTTTTACAATGTCAGTAGAAAACAACGGCACCACTGGGGCCGCAGCAGATGCGACTCAGCAAGGTCCCGAATACACAGACCCGGGTGCAATAATCATCCGGGCACACTTGAGAAGATCTATAACTTCAAAACTTATAGAAAACGGACTGACACCTCAAGGTGGTACGGTCGTCTTCGTGATAGAGGCTCACGAGTATCGGCAGACAGAGGTATTCTATTCATGGATAAACTTTCCAGCGGTAAACGCTACAACACAAGAGTTTCACTATTACAAAATAGAGAAACCTCCGGAAGAGTACGCTCCTTTTGAGGAGATTGAAATTCCACTTAAATTTCAAGAGCACCTGCTCTGGTTTAATGGCGCCCTAAAACACAATGATCACATAACTAGGCTCGGTCCACTAGGTAGACCAGGAGCAACGTGGCCGGTTCTAGCCAGCTACACACCACATCCTGACATTGCAAAAATGTCTAAGGAAGAGCTGTTAGCACAGCTAAACACATTAATAAAAATACATAGGCAATTAGTCCAATATGTAATGCGGACTGCAACAGTCCAGCCAGCTGTTAATTCACACCAGCTGACCCCTCATCAGGGGAACACAAATAAAATTACACCACAGAACATACAGTCATGTCTTGGTAAAACACCCGTAAAACGGGAACAAATTCCTTTCTGGTTAGCCCAGAAAATCACTCAAATAGAGGCAGTATTTCCTGATACTACCCCTATTGAGAAACACAGAATCTTGACCATCTGCCTTCCTATGGGAATCGCACCACACGTGGAGGACTGCGACACTTGGGGTACAGTCTTTGCTTCCATTTACACAAAAACACACGGTGTTCCGTCCATGGCGGTAATACCAGAAGTGCTAAAACAGATTCAAAATGAATTCGGTCCGGAGCCCGCTTTAAATCTAGGTATGAAATTACTAAAAGACTTCAAGCAGGTCACGGCTATATTATTAGCCAACATTAGAGGAGAAGCAGCATCTGTGGCGATCCGCCAGAAGTTGAGGGAAACAGATATAAAAGATCCTGTTGAGCTTGCAAAAATCATAGAAAAATGCTATGAAGAATTAGGTAGAGACAGCTTGGGTGGGAAACCAGTAAA
Source organism: Lissotriton vulgaris (assembly GCF_964263255.1). NCBI lineage: Eukaryota > Metazoa > Chordata > Amphibia > Caudata > Salamandridae > Lissotriton > Lissotriton vulgaris. Next base: position 335,096,673 of record NC_141689.1, on the reverse strand, counting down.
GCCCCAACTGCTCGAAAATGCTGAAAAATTATTTATTAAAAATAATTCAAACACTCCTAAAAAGAGCTGGGATGGAAATAAACAATCCACTCCCACTCCCAAGGAAAAAGTTTTCCAGTCCAGAGGAAGGTCTCCTCGACGGAGGGAAAGAACTCCGACTCGAGAACGCCAGTCTCCCCAGAGGGAGCCCTCTGAGAAAAGATATAACCTTAGAAATAGGGATAATCTGAAAAAAACTGATAGATATCAAAGTATTCATACACGTCCCTCTCGATCTCTTCCACAGAATTCGGAAAGAAGAGGACGGTCAGACCCAGGAGAGCACACCAAGTCCAAAGACAAGGAACCTGCTCAAAATAAGAAATCTCAATTTCATAAAAAGAAGGTAGCCAGTATTAGAGTAATCAACCATGCCGAGAATACTGAGGACACAGTTGAAAAACGGGGAGTGGGCATTGACAATGTTGGACAGTGCAGCAGAAATCAGTATAGCGCGCAAGATCTTGATGAGTCATCTGGAGACAGTGGACACGAATGAATCCATTCAGGTTGAAACTGCCGACGCCAGACTTAGCGAGCCCCATAAAATATACGAAATAACATTGCGTATAGAGGGTGATAAGACTAGGAAAATTAAGCGTCTATTTTGGGATAAGCTCTCGAAAGGCTATGATATTCTGTTAGCTGAAAAAGATTGGCCCCTGGAGTTTGTCAGGGAGTGCCCTCGTGGCGAAGAAGTGATTATGCCTGCCTTCTCGAATCACATTCCGATTCACAAAAAATACACATATGCAAGGAAATGGGCAGTAGCCCAGGCACCTGCATTATATAAAAATCATGTAGGATGGGATGAGGATTCAACGCCTCACAAAATCCAGCTAAAAAGTGAACCAACTGCCCAACGGCAGTATCCCATAAAGCAAGAAGCTAAAAAACAAGTCAGGGAGATCTTAGATCAACTTGAGTACCAGGGGGTGATTGAAATATGCACCTCTCAAATGAACAATCCTTTGTTTCCTGTCTCCAAGCCAGACAATTCATATCGTCTAGTTTTGGACTACAGACATCTTAATACATGTTGCAAAACTTTTGCAGTACAAAACTCGCATAGTGCAGCCCTCATGAATAACATAGTTAGGAAAAAATATAAAACGACATTAGACATTTCTAATGGTTTCTTTTGTCAAAACATTGCACCAGAAAGCAGATATTTGACCGCTTTCTCTGCATTTGGGTCGCAGAAAAAATTCTGTCGACTCCCACAGGGGTTCAAGAACAGCCCAGGACTATTCTCAGCTAGGGTAACAGAGTTACTACAAATCTATGATGATGAAGTATTTTCTTACGTAGATGATATTTATCTCACAGACGACGACTTGGATACTCACTTGAAAAGAGTGAACACCATTATACTTGGGTTCGCAGCAGAGGGTTACAAATTCAACTTTAAAAAGTCCCGAATTGCCCATCTGACAGTACTATTTTTAGGGTACGAGTTATCAAGTGAAGGGAAAAGCCTAGCGGACAACTTCTTAGAGAAGTGCTCTGTACTCCAAGCTCCAAAAACGCTGAAGAATTTACAATCCATACTAGGTTTTCTGAATTTCGGAAGAACTTACATTCTAAATTACGCAGAGAGGGTTAAACCTCTCTACGAACTGATTAAACCTGATTTCAAACAAATCAATTGGACTCAAAAACACACAGAAATTTTGAGATTACTGCAAACAGACATGTTAGCAAAAACAAAACTAGATACACGTGACAACACGATCGACCTTGTAATCCGAGTCATCCCAGGAAGATGCGGATTCATGTACCTAACCTCTAATGAGGGAGAAAAGGTACCTATTTCAATTAAATCTCACTTGTACACACAAGCAGAAAAAACATTCAGTCGCACAGAAAGAACTGTGAATGCAGTGCAAATCGCATTAGCAAATGAAAGAGAACTAGCACACGGCAAACGGATTAATATCCTTACAGCGGAATCCGCTTTCGAGGCGCTATTCAGCCCAGTAAACCTGCCTACAGTGTCACTGGATCCGAAATGGATACAGTGTATAGATTCTCTAGGAGCGGAAGACGTGAAATACTATTTCGCCCCGCAATACAAAGAACTGAATGATTTAGAATATGAAGAAGAATATCCTCTGCCAATCGAAATCCTGCCTCTCCCACTATATGCCTGTATTATCCATACAGATAGCTCTGTACAGCATTTTTAACGTAGAGAGAAAATCCTACGATGCAGCATGTGCGATCATTAAATGTCGTTGGCTGTGCGGTAAAATCAAACCGAAAATAACAAAAACTGAATCAGTGAAGTACTGTTCGGCTCAAAGAACTGAAATCAGATGTTTAAAGATGGCGCTCGAAAATGCAGAACGCGAATTCCCCACACTTATAGTGTGCGATTCTCATTTTTGCGTCAATTCTTACAACAATAAACTGCAGAGTTGGATCAAGAACGACTACAAAGATGACACTGGTGCCACAATAAAGCATAAAAAGCTCTGGAACGAGGTAGCTCTTTTACACAAAGAACTACAAAAGACTCATGTGATTCACGCACAGAGTCTTCAACGTGATGGCGTTCACGTTGCAGGGAATTCATTGGCTAATACAGCCACCGCGGAAGCAACTAAACCGGCTTCCGTAGCCACAAAAAAGCGTACAGATAAGTACATAGACGGGGAAACCATGCTGGCAGTAAAAACGACCATAAAAGGCGACTGTGCAGCACTACCCGTAAACTATCCACTCAATTATGCATACATAATCGATGCAAACTCCGTTCCTTTTGCTCGAATCCCTGGAGTGGGGGATGGAGTAATTCCAAACACGAACAGGAGAGTATTTTTAATAGCAGACGCACACATGGGTTTGGGTTTAAGGCACAGAGAGATCAAGGAATCACTGACTGAATTACAATCAGTATTCTGGTGGCCGGGAATGAGTGTAGAACACCAAATATATGCAAACAACTGTGAAAACTGCAATAGGGATCGCAGTAGCGAACCTTGCTACCGGCTACCAATCAGAAAGAGCGTAACGCTGTCTACAGCCCGTCCTGCGTCTATTAATAGTTAAGACAAAAAGCACTTAAAAATGAGGCCTCCAGCGCTCGGCTGACGCTAGAACGGTTATAAAAGATTTGCGAGTCTTTATCGGCACATACGCAATTACCACGTTCCATTCTGACCAGGGTCCTGCTTTCAGCTCTCGAGCTTATAAGGAGGCCATGGCTAGCATGGGAATTGGGTTGCGGTATTCTTGTCCGTCGCACCCCGAAGGGAATAGTGTGGTAGAAAGAAAAAACGGGGAAATAAAGCAATCTATAACAGCGAAGGTATTAGGTTCAGGCGCTGGGTGGGTCAAACATTTAATAAGTGTCCAGACTAGTCTTAACAACATGCCAAGAAATTCTCTAAAAGGTTTCAGCCCATACGAACTATTGTTCGGAATTAGAATGAGAGTTCAGGACCTCGATAGTCAGATGTCAGTGGTACAAGAAGAAACAACGCACTTTGATGTAAAAGACGTTTGGCTGTTTTACAGGAACTGAATGAAACAAGAAAATCATTAAGCAACGTAAAGTTAAAGCAACAGCCAAGTACCACTGACGAGGCACCACCCGCAACAGCCCCAGCAAGGCCTGTCTGGATTCCAAAGATTGGGGATCTAGTCAGGGAAAAGATCGCGGTTAGGAAGGAATTTGGGCCTTCTTACAGAAAAGCAGTACCTGTCTTAGCAGTCACCGGAACAAGATCAGTTGTGCTACCGCCCCTTGCTGATAAAAAGGAGAACAGAGTCGTGTCTATCGATCTGGTAAAACCACAAGCATGTGGCCTATAATCAACAGTAGGCCCAGTGGACTCCCAAGAAACAACAGAATACCCAAACTTGCAACAATCCAAGAGGTTCAAACTGAAAGACTAATCACATTCGATCAGCCTGCAGTGCACAATGAAGGACTATGCAATAATGCCATGGAACTCGTGCCTCTTGAAACACAGATTGAAACAGTTTGTCAAGAAACACCAGTCTACAATGATGTGGCATCAGAAAGTGCTACCGAGAGACAGATTGAAAGAACAATCCCATCAATTGACAGAACTGCCTCTGGTTATTTCATCAACTTCGACAACTTTCTCTGAAGATTTAAACGACCCAGAAGAGAACTGTCAACAGTAAATGTCACAGCAATTCCAATACCTGGTGGGGTAGTATGGGAGAAAAGAGACTATGAGATCTATGGTCCGGTCGAAATCCTGAAGTATCCTCATCAACTAATGGTTTCCTTAAGTGACTTTGTGACACCTAGTACATTCTCTGATGATTGGGACTTTAACGGTATTAACGACATGATGTCTGATTTAGTAATGTCAGCTAGATTCACAGATCATGATTATTTACAAGGTTCATCTAGTTATGAGCAGTTATTCTGTTACACCCACTATGGGGATCATTACTTGCATAAATCTGCACAGCCTAGAAATGTTTTTATGTATAATCAATGGGAACATTGTTCTACACCACCTAAAAGCAGTTCTAAAGCATTTTTTGAGAAATTCAAATGCTTCTCAGGGTTTAACACCAGTGATGCAGAAACGTTTTATTATAAACTGTTAGATAAAACAGGAATGAAAACAATGCTGACAAATTCTAAATTAATATATTCAGAAGCATTTTATGACAAAATGATGACATTTGGTTTTGATTATTGGAAAAATAATATTGAAACAAAAACAATTTGGGGTACAAAAGATTGGCAGGTGCAAGGCGTTGAAGCACTATTTAGAACCTGCATGATACCTGAACAAATGTTATTTTTAAATGACACAATACACCAAACATCTTGTCTTGGCCTAGCTAAGAACAAAGAACTTAAAACACCGTCTATACCAAAGCCAATAGCTGAGAATACAACCACAGATATTGAGTTAGACGTGTCACAAATTTTACATTTCAACAGAACACATCCTGATTGGAAAAAGTGGTTAATCTGGCCTACAGACACAAATAACTGTCAAGATAGGTTCCTGAATAAAACACAGGGGTTAAAAATAACCAGATTAGACCCTAGATACTCCCAGAGACAACATCCAGGGATTATAACAACATACAGTGTAGGTAAACTCTGCCTAGAATGGCTAACTTCGTCCACACTGGCTGAAATTAAGCAACACTTGTCTTTATTAAAAGATGGTGCTGATTTGCGCGATTTCATTCTTGGACCACGCAAACAGCGTCAAAAGCGTTTCATAGCGACCAGTATCTATGCTGCTTACAACGAGGCTTGGAAAATAAAGCAAATTGAAACTGCTGAAAAAATACGAGAAATTGATCGTATTAATTTGGAGAAATCAGTTTCTGTGGTAGACAATGGGTTAACGACTCTGTCTTCCAGAATATATTCTTTGGACAATATTGTATCCTCTGCCTTTGATGTGATAGACAGAGATTTGCTAATGTTACAACATGGCCAATCTCAATTACGCTCTGTTATAGAATTAGGCTGGACGCTGCAAAATCTTCGTTCAGGCTATGTGCCTTGGCGTTTAATCAACACAACGTCATTATTTTCCAGTTTTAACCTTACTGATAAACAGATCAGTTTGGCACAGAAAGGAGCAGACTATACAATCCTGAGCATCGAAAAACTCGAGAGATTACCATTGACAATGTCAGAGAGTCCTGTCATTGAATGGATAATACACGGAATTATCACAATTCCGATAACAACTTTCCGATTTAAAAAGTGCCTTGAGTACATACCTGCTGGCCAATATGAACAATTGGGTAAAGGATTTATAAAATCTATATGGAAATTACCATACACTCATTCTTGCTATAGTGACAGCGACAAAAATGTATTTCTTAGTGGTGAGAACTGTAAACACTCACTAAGCGGTATACTTTTGTGTCAGGGTATTAATTTACACGGAGCATGTGATGGGAATTCAAACAACCTTTCATGCCACCAGCTAGTCACACCTGCAACTCAGATAGAGCCCTTCTTTATGCAACTCGCAAACTGGAGTTACATTCTTAGAACGGATCACAGGTGTTGTGGCCTCGCGCCAGGGAAAAGTTATCTAGTACGAGTTACGTCCATGGTCAAATGTTGTATGCAAGCATTGTTCCCGAGCGGGCCTCCAGACATAGTGACTCCCCTCTGGCCTCGTCTGAATCTCTATTCTATACGAATTGATACATTAAGCAAAATGAAATCTGTGCTTTTACAGACAACAGTGCCTATAACGTCATCCAAAGAGACGTATGATCTTCTAGTCGCAAGGACGGCTACTGAAGTCCATGACCTTTTATCAACAAATTGCCCCGTGCATTTCGTAGAAATGTTCAGCCAACTCCTTAACATGTCTAGTGCAACAAGCATCCCAGGCATATTTAAGACAGTCTTTACGGGACTGCTAACACCCTTCCAGGCAATTTTGGGAATCTTTCCTGATTTTGTGCACTCCATTTTTGGCGGCATACCACTATTTTTGGGACTCGTTGCAGGGATTCTATTTTTGACCCTCCTGCTACGTTATGGCAAGCCTCGGCTCAGACATAGCTCCCATGGGAATGGAAGAGACAATCCTAGCAATGCGCTACAGGGACAGGATAACTAACGTCCTTGGATTGGCCAGGCTGAGAGATCTAAACATGACCTGGTTCCTTTCATTCAGACCGATATGGCAAAATTGCATTTTACCTGTGCTACGGTGTATGCTTTGCGGCGATGAATGCGTGTTGGACATCTGTCTTTCACTTCCATCAGCAGTACCAATGGACGTCGATACTTTGCTCAGTCCAATAACGGCTCACGCATTGTGTTGTTCCCAGCGGCTACCAATCCTGATGACGGCATTCGTGGAGACTCCTGTGCTACAGCCAAGTGGTAACAGTGGAGCGAGTGACAAAAGCAACATCATCCAGGTACAACGTTCTGTGAGCATTGCTGGTCCTGCCTTCGATGACAGCAATCATTCTCACACCTGCCAAGTTACAGCGCTATCTAATTTGGTTGAACTATCACCTGAATTTGTAGACCAATTCTTTGAGAGCCTGTCTGATACGATGTTCTCACCCATAGAGAAACAATAACTTTTTAGAAGCTTTCCGACACATGGCGTTCCCATGAACTCTGGATTCGGCCTTCAGTTTTGATCAACAAAGACTGCAATAAGCTTTGGAACTCTATGTTTCCCCGTTCAAGCATTAAAATTTTTTTTTTTTTTTTAATTGGACAATTTTAATATTGACCTTTTTTTGGCACGAATAATTCTTTGCTTAACGTAAAAACTATTCTTAGAGAACAGAAGCTTCACACTTCTATTTCTAAACACATCTAGAGACATAACAACGTTACACCGGCCTCTAGCACACATGCTATTACAATGCATTTTTATGTGATGATTTATCTCGCTTTTCTTCTGTCAGAGATACTTCATGTGTAATTACTTTTGCATAATCGTTCATTGATTTCATATGCAATAGTTTTTGAATGATTCTATGCTTTAAAAAATGTACAGTACCTAAATTCCATGTATTATAAGTACGCCTATTTCGAATGCATTTATGTATTTTGGGGTGGGCAATGTTACACATGCATCTTATTGCTTAGTTTTAGTGATTTTGATGGACATGAAAACGTGGAGTGGGTGTTGCGTGCTTATCTAGGTTCCTGATCGATACTGTGACCTTATGCCCCTATTCGGCTATAAATCCATTTATTCCCTATATTGGCATAACCGTTCAAAGTGCGATTTTCTGAAAAGTCATCTCTGGCCTCACACGAACAGAGCCACATTCCAGCATGACTCTCTGCTACTTCCTTTGCGACCAATTAGTGCAATGACAGAGCAGCAGTCACTATCTGATATTCATAGATAACACTCCGAGTTCTTCAACAAGATAAAAACTTAGCAAACCTGGAAAACCCCGCTTGCTATGTTTTGATTAGTAATGGAACTCTAATGAGCAACTGATAACTGTCACTTCCTAGTGACATCTTTAATTGACGTCTTATGTCCAGCAAACTTGCGTCAAACCCGGCACCTGTCAGGTATAAATATTACCAACGTTGCCTTAAGCAATGCGAGTTCGTTGCCTGTTGCTGATGCCAGCTGCCTGCATGACCCTGTGTTGGTAAATCTAGCACTCTGTCACTGCAGCCTGCTATCCTGTGGTGGTGAAGCTACTGATTACCATTATCGCCGCTAAAGCGCGAGCTATGGTGCAGTACGCTTAAGGAGCTGAACAGCCGTCCTCTGCGAAGACATCCAGCAGATTCCAGCTGCCCGCGGACGCTGTCCCCCCTCCTTCCTCGACGCGCTGAAGAGAGCCGCTGCCTTTCTCGTGCAGAGAAATCCAGTCCCGGCGCTTCCGGTTTACCCTCGCGGGTGACTGGGATATCGAGAGAGACCCCTGAAGGAGATACCAATCCTCCATCATTCTATTCAGAGGTATGGTGTTGACTAAACCCTTAGACGAGAATTCTTGAAACAAACCTTGGCAAAACCAACTTAACTTAAGCTACTTACTTACTCCCCTTTCACGTGTTAGGCTTAGGTCAGGCACACTGGGGTAGGTTTAGTTAGAAGCACCAGTTGAGTATGTTAGCCTAATGTATATATGACTGTATATATGTTTTATTACTTTTAAACCATTGTATGGCTAAGAAACCATATCAATGCTTTTACAGTTCTATTTCGCAATACTTATCTTACTGTACGTACTTTTTATAATAACAGTTATTGCAATTGTGGCAATACATTTCTCTTGTACGAGAAGAAAGACTGTTCAATAAATGTTAACCCTTTATTGATAAACGCCCGTCTCTCTATTCTCTACATACTGTGAAAGTAAACTGCACTAGACTGACTGAGTGAAATCTATGTCTATTGTTTCACACGACCCTAGAGATTGACTCTTGATCTGAGGAGCAAAGTTGTCATGTTGCACGGTTGTTGGAAAACTGAATCCCTTCTTGTCTGTGCCAAGGAAGCTGATCACTTCCTATGCAGAGAAGAAAGTTTCCAGTGACCTCTGAGCTAGTTGGTAACACAACCCAATTAAGTTTAGCATAGTCAGTGGAGGCCTGGAATATCCGCAGTTCCACGTCGATACTACTGTTTATGTTATTCCAATGCGCAGGGCCTAGTGGGAAACTAGGAACTACACTACAGGATGACTCGCGTCGGCGGAGTGGAGCTGGCGGGTGGGGGCATAGAAGCTGAGTCGTCTGTTGGAGGTACGCTGGTCCGATGTTGTGGAGTGTCCTGTGTGCGTAAGTGAGGAGCTTGAAGGTTATCCTCTTGTTGACGGGGAGCCAATGCAGGTCTCTCAGGTGGGGTGTGATGTGGCTGCGGCGAGGGATGTGGAGGTTCAGGCGTGCAGAGGCGTTCTGCAGTAGTTATGACATTCATAAAGAGATTTCATATGAGAATGACGTAGATAGAGAGGGCTACATGACCTGGTGCTCCAATTGGTACCAGGCAGTTAGGGGTGATTTATGTCACTTGGCCTTGTAAGTATCAGTTTTGCACTCTTTGTTGGGCAGCTTTTACACACTTACACACTCAATTTATTTCCTTTCTTAACCAGCACTACGGTGATAGAGGGCTGAAGGCACAGTGGCGCACCAACGCTGAAGGGGGGAGCAATTAGGAGAGGCTTAAACAATTATATCTGCATATGACACATGTGATGTTAAGACCTACTGGCTATTGAGAACCAAGATTACCAAAACACAGTAGAGATTGCATGGCAAGCCAATGTCTGCAACTGACAATTTCTGGCCAAATAAACGCCATGCTTTTTAAATGGCTAAACACAAGCTTACTATATACATATGCTGAGATGCATTGAGGGAGCTGCAATGAGACATAATATTTGCCCTTGATATTACTAACAGGCAGTGCATTATGCTGTGCACAGTGGCACAAATAGGAAAAACGTTTGAGACTTTTTAGGATGTTATGGCCATCTGAGTATAGATGTAGAGGCCAGGGAAATGTTGTGCATAGTTAAGTAGCATCTCTCTCTTACTGACTCCTGTGATGTGTGCAGACACACTGCATTAAGGCCTGTACTGAGACCGCCTCTGGAGCCAACCTGCATTGAAACTAAATTCATAAGCCTGGGAACTCAACTCATCCTTCCTCCTGGAGGCTCATTTTATAACAAATTTGGGGTCTATTAGGATGGCAGTCGGAAAACCACCCCGACGCCATGGTAGCGGAAATCAACAGTCCGCCGGCACCACGGCAAAACCGGCGGTTCGATTAGGATCAACCGCCAAAAACATCAGACTGCAGCGGAACGAGGCCACTAAAGACCACCCGTAGCGGGCGGAGCAGGCGAAATTTGTCCGCGGCGGTCACATTCATGGCGGAAACAAAGCAAAACGCCTCCATTACGGAAAATTAGGATATCCCCAATGTGACCGCAGTACGTTTAGCTGTTTCTGACCGCCGAGGTCGCAAATAGTAATGCTTTGGAGATCCGGCGGAAGAGCTGTAGCATTGCCATCGCTGCGGACGCTCCGTGAAAAAAATGGGGGCCGACTAAAAAACAACCACAACAAGGCCACCAAGTGCACACAGCAAACTAGCCCTGCCCCCAAAAACAACTAACACATCCCAATGACACACCCCCATGGCAAATTCAAAAATACAAATACCAGCACAACCCACACAACACACCTGACAGCAATACTTCATCTTGACCCACCCACGCTGAGCATAAAACCAGCCCCTTCCCTGATCAGAATCCTTTGCAATACTCCACAACTGAAGGGCCCAACACCAGAGCACAAAGGAGAGGCAAACCTGCATACATCACACCAGCACAACACACACACACACCACCTACACCACCCCACCACCCTCACAACTGCACATCGTCATCAGGACGGGGTTGTTGATGGGAACAGTGACTTATGCTTATGAAGCGCATTCATTGCCTGCAACCCGTTTGACAGCAGAGCCCCGGTTACGGCCTACAGCCCTGATTCAGTCAGGCCTCGCCAGTATAACTCGCCGCCCAGACGGAAGAAACATTCAGTAACCTTGGACCATCGAGTCTCTAAAACAGGATCTCAACTACGCCTTCCTGCCTGAGCATAAGTCACTGTTCCCATCGACAACCCCGTCCTGATGACGATCCCGACTAATGGGGATCGAAACGCCGTCGACTAGACAGCTTGAATTTTACGACGCATTTCACGTCTTGTGCTCCCATACAAATAATTGTGTTTCAAGTGATTGCTACTTGTCTCTGTTGGGGCCATTATTTGATGTTTATACCCTGATTAATGCGTCGCCTTTGCTGTTGTTCTTAACACTTGCACACCCACTTGTCACTGATTGTATATGGCACTTGCACCAAGTGTCACCGGGTTGTCACAAGATCCACTCTGTACAGTGCTGCTTTAACTGTATTGACCCTTGAAAGTTTTTTCCTTTTGCTTTTGAAAATAATATTACCCTTTCTGAAAAGCATTTGACTCCTTGGTTTTCCTTTCTTTGTAATGCATATTGCATACATTTCCAAACCTGTCTTCGCATAATACCTGTTGGGAATTGTCTTTACTCACATGATACACCCATCCCAACGAGGTTTATGGGTCTTCTCCTGTTGTTCTTACACCCTTGTTCCCCAGGTCATCAAGATGGAGCACTCCCTCCCACCCAGATGTATGTGTCAGTCATTGCATTGTACACTTCATAATAACAGGTAGATAGCCATTTTCCAAGGTTGTTCTGTTTGTGGGTGGGAGGCATGCACTACTAATCCCACCATGCTGTCAGGACTGGCAGCGGCGCAAGGAACATAAACGCCACTAACCTTCTTTCTTGGCCCAGCGGAGACGATGTCAGATGATAGATCCTTTATTCCCTTCCTACACGACCCCCAACAGAGAAAAGATGTACCTCTGTCTGACTTCGTGCCAAGAAGGGAAAAAAGGAGAGAAGAAGCGTTGAAGGAGAACGTAGATGTGGTTGTACTTCTCTTCGTTACTCTCAGAGAGGGACTGGGTCTAAGGGACAGTTCTGTAACACCTTCACGGATATCTGAAAGGTTAACAAACACACAATTACCCTTCAGGTCCAAGAAATACTTCACTCTACCAGCATTTGGGATTATGATATCACTCACCACAATTTCTCTTTAAAGGACTTCAATGGAAGGTTATCACCTAGTTTCCTTCCTTTTCAAGTGTCCTTTAGCACATAGGTTTCAGTCCCAAAGTCTTGGACAGTCGACTCAACCACAAATTAACTTAACTGAACTAAACGGAAATTTTAAACAAAATATATGACTGATCTCTTCTCTCCTATAGTTGTTAGAAGCACAACTTGGACTCCATTTCCCATAAAGCAGTTCAAATGTCATAGACACTCCGACTTCAAACTTGAGTTCAGTTTCAACACACTCGGACTCTATTCAGGTAACTTCCTTGCGCAGCCGCGCCGGATCCCTTGTCCTCTAATCTCTATCAGCCTGTACTCTGCACGCGTTTCTTTTACAGACGCGCACAAAAATAAAGACTGTTTTTACTCACGTGTCATCTAGCGCGGAAACGCGCTAGAACAAACGCCGCGGCTACTCTGACAGGCAAAACGCCTCCAAGTGTCCAGGCAAACAAATCCCAAAGGAAAAGGAGGCGAGCCCGCACTCCTTCTTGGCTTTACAAAATCCCGTTCGGTAACCTCCGTTTCTCCACCAGTCACCAACAAAACTTTCTCTCCTACACGCGGTAATTCTTCTCGCTGGAATCCGGCGGGGAACACCATCCGCCCTTCCTCTGACTCGAACTGCAGGAACAATTGACAAGCACCTTTCTCAAGGAAAGGAGGGGCTTAGTACTCACGAGTCTCCCCCAAGGCAGTCTGGGAGTTGTAGTTTTCTGCAACATACCCGTTTTCACCACATAGCTTGAATGCAACCCCTTCATCCTCGTAATCGCCACAGAACCCCCTCTCGAGGACAGCCGTCCCGGCGGTCGACCAGGCTTACCAGGATACTGTTCGTGAAAACGAGCAACCAACTCAGGACAATGGAGATTACTCACAGGCTCTTAAGTCCGCTCCTCAGGGCCGTACCCTTTCCACTCAACCAAATATTGAATCCGCCCCCGCACCATACGGGAGTCGAGGATCGAATGGACCTCATACTCCTCCTGACCATCAACATCAACTGGAAGGGGTCTATCCGACAACCTAGTACTCGCAGGACAGGGTTAGAGCAGAGAAACGTGAAAGACGGGATGAATCCTCCAATTACCAGGGAGCGTCAACCGTAAAACCACAGGGTTAATGATTCGCTCAATGCTATAAGGCCCTACATATCTAGGCTTCAACTTGTTCTCCCCCTTCAGATGTAGATGTTTTGTGGAAAGCCACACCCTATCCCCCACCGCATACACGGGAGCAGAAGACCTTCTACTATCAGCATAACGCTTCTGAGAAGACTGAGCGTCAACTAAACTGTGTCGTGCCTCAACTAATACTGCCTTGAGATGTGCATGGTGTTCGTGTATGCTTGGCACCGGGGAGTGAACAGGAACCTCAAAAGGTAGTGCATTAGGGTGATAGCCAAAAAGACAAAAAAAAGGTGAACAACCTAACGTGGAATGAATGGCATTGTTGTAAGCAAATTCTGCCATCCATATTAAGGTAGTCCACTCAGTACCGTTTTGCAAGGCAAAGCAGCAAAGGTATTGCTCCAACGTCTGATTCAGGCGTTCCGTTTTTCCGTCCGTCTGAGGGTGATAGGACGAAGAGAGGCGAGCATCAACATCCATGGTCTTACAGAGGGCCCTCCAAAAGCGAGAGGTAAATTGAGTACCTCGATCGGTGATGAGTACACAAGGTATCCCATGGGCACGGACGATGTGTTGCAAGAACACTTGCGCCAATTCCACAGATGTAGGCAGGCTTTTCAGGGGAATGAAGTGTCCCATCTTCGTCAAATGGTCTACGACCACTAAGATCACAGTTTTCTCCTCACAGGGTGGCATTTCAACAATAAAGTCCATCGACACGGTATGCCAAGGTTTTGGCGGAATAGGGAGAGGTCTAAGAAGACCAACAGGTTTGACGTGAATGGCTTTCCCTTGAATGCAAACAGCACAGTTCATGACGTAGTGTCTCACGGTTTCTCTCAATTTTGGCCACCAAAAGTTACGTTCCACACCTGCAATAGTCTTATAGATTCCCAAATGACCACCCAATGGCGAATCATGGATCCAGTTCAACACCTTCCGTTGCAAGGTCTCAGTTGGGAAATAGATGGCTAATCCCTGATAGGCAAGATCATCCTTTTCCGTTCGGTGTTCAGGATCCTCCTGTACCCATTCCTGTACATCCATATCTGCAAGAGCCACCCGAACATCATCCAGGAATTCCGGTGTAGATACCAAGGCGATCAAAGAGGATGGATTATTGGATTCTTGTAGGATAAGTGGAGGTTCTTCTTCATTCTCGGTACTCTGCTCCGCTGTTTCCCCAATCCGAGAGAGGGCGTCAGCTTTGCCATTTTGAGGCCCCGGTTTATACTTGATAACAAAATCAAAATCCGAAAAGAACAGAGTCCACCTCAATTGCCGGGGAGTAAGAGCCTTGGCTGTTTTCAGAAACAACAGGTTTCTGTGACCGGTGTGGATTTCAACAGTGTGCATGGCTCCCAGCAGATAATGACGCCATTCCTCACAGGCCCGTTTGATTGCGAGGAGTTCTTTATCCGTGACAGAATAATTGATCCCGCAAGGTGTAAGTTTTCTTGAGAAATAGGCTACGGGATGCAACTGACCTGTTTCGGGGTGACGTTGTGATAGTATTCCGCCAATGGCATACAGGGAGGCATCAGTTTCCAATACAAAAGGTATCTGCGGATCAGGGTGGCGTAATATAGGAGCCTGTGTAAACTGTTTTTTAAGATATTGAAATGACCTTTCCGCTGCAGGGTTCCAACCAAACACAGTGTTCTTTCTCAGCAGACTAGAGATGGGTTGAATGATCTTGGAGAAGTCTTTTATGAACCGGCGGTAATAGTTGGCAAAACCAAGGAAACTCTGCACTGCTTTAACGTTCTTGGGTGTACTCCATCCTATAATAGCCTCCACTTTACTGGAATCCATTTGGAAGCCTTGGGCTGAGATGATATAACCAAGGAAGGATACTTCCTTCTCGTGAAAAAGACATTTTTCAAGTTTGGCATACAAGGAATGTTGCCGTAATCTTTGTAGCACCGTTTTCACATGATCCACATGTTCACGAAGAGTAGATGAATAGATTAAAATGTCATCTATATACACAATGCAGAATGTCTCCAGACACCCACGCAGCACCTCATCCATGAAGTACTGGAAGGCGGCAGGGGCGTTACAGAGCCCGAACGGCATCACACGATACTCGAACAATCCGAATTTTGTTCTAAACGCGGTCTTCCACTCATCCCCGCTCTGTACTCTAACCAAATGGTATGCCCCTCTGAGATCAAGTTTAGTAAAGAATTGGGCTCCTTTCAACTGGTCCAAAAGTACAGGTATAAGAGGTAGTGGGAAACGATTTTTTACCGTCATTCTATTGATGGCCCTGTAATCGATGCATAGCCTCAATTCCTCGCAATCCTTCTTTGGAATAAAAAACATCGGCGAGGAAGCAGGCGATGTAGAATGACGAATAAACCCAGTAGCCAGATTTTCATCAAGGTAATTCCGCAAATACACTGTCTTTTTCAGTTAGGGCGTATACTCGGCTACAAGGAATATCAGCACCAGGAATGAGGTCAATCCTACAATCGTATACACGATGTGGAGGCAAATCGGTGGCCTTTTGTTTATCAAACAAGGAACTGAACTCCTGGTATTCGTCGGGGAGAGCGGTGGCACAACAGTATGGTCCGATAGAACATCCAGAAGCCAGACATACTGAAGGCGTAGCTTGCTGTTCCTCAGTATTAGACAAGTCATGTCTACAATTTGCCTTACAGAACGCAGAAGATAAGGTAATGGTACGTGCTGCCCAACTGACTTGAGGATCGTGAAGTGTCAACCAAGGCATCCCCAATATGAGACGAAACTGGGGCGCATCTATCAAGTCAAATTGTATCAACTCTTGGTGATTTCGACTCGTCTGCATCAACAACGCTTGAGTATGATAAGATACTGGGCCAGATGACAAGACTGTTCCATCCACTGCTTTGACCAGCTCCGGTTTATCCTTTTTCTCACATACTATCCCAATTTTCATGGCGTATTCTTGGTCAATGTAGTTTCCCGTGGCTCCTGAATCTAGCAGAGCATCTATCTCCATAGCGTCACGTGAATTGACCCATAAAGTTACCTTTAGGTTCATGTGGGCCACTGCAGGATGCAAAGTATTCGCAAGCGTAGATGAGATCTTTAAAGGTGAACAACCCAAGGCAGCGACATTTTTCCGCTGGTCTTCCCGCTTGTATGACCGCCTGAGAAGGGGGTGCCGTAGTTCTTCCAGGTAACGCGTTTCTAGCTCAGCAATCTTTTACGAAATGACCACCCTTTCCGCAATACAGACACTGTTTCAGTCTTCTTCTTTTATCTTTTTCTTCCTTTGAGAGGGGGCCTCTTAGACCTCCTATCTGCATAGGTTCGACACCTTCAGGCATCTTCGGATGGTCTTCAATAGTGCTTCGTGGACGAGGATAGAAGAAACGACTGTCGCCTCTACCTCGATCTCCCCGTCTTTCCAGGAGGCGTTGATCCAATTGAACCGTTAAATCAATCAATTCTTCGCAGGATGTAGGTAGTTGTACCACTTGAGCTAACACATCCTTTAGCTCCCCTCGGAGCCCTTGATAGAAGATAGATATCCTCTTTGCCGTAGGCCACTCTGTTTCGACCACGAGTCGATTGAATGAAGTTATATAGGAGAGCAAATCTTGAGATCCTTGCCGCAAGGTTAACAATTCTCTATCCAGAGACAACATATGAAGTTTTCTGTCGAACAGTCGTCGCAGTTCCAAGCAAAAATCATCAAAATCATGCAACACAGGATCGTTTCTCTCCAACAAGGGTATTGTCCAACTTGCTGCATTGCCTCCCATGTAGGACATCATAAACGCAGTCTTTGTTGAATCCTCTTGGAACACCCCAGGCTTGCACAAAAAGTGTAATCTACACTGGTTTAGAAATGTTTCGAATTTACAGGGATCCCCGTAAAACCTTTCAGGGGGGGCCAGAGGAATCCCGGTATTTTGGATAACGTGGACTGTAGGAACTGAGTCAGAAGATGAGGGTGAAGAGGGAGATGACAAAGTGAACCCACCCCCTTCAGTTCCTTGTGAAACAGGAGATACCGTGGATGAAGGGGGAAGTAATGTGGCTGGTTTGATATATGAAGCCCCCTTTTGACCTTTCTTGGACAACTCGGACACCTCTTTCCTAAGGACCCCCATTTCCTTATATAGGACCTGACTCTCTGTACGAGACGTGGTGACTTCCTGCTGTAGAGCCGCAAGGCTCTCCACCACGGAATTCAGCACGCTTTCAATATTCATCGTCCGGGCTGGGTCTTGTCACTTGGGCTTGTCAATCTGTCAGGACTGGCAGCGGCGCAAGGAACAGAAACGCCACTAACCTTCTTTCTTGGCCCAGCGGAGACGATGTCAGATGATAGATCCTTTATTCCCTTCGTACACGACCCCCAACAGAGAAAAGATGTACCTCTGTCTGACTTCGTGCCAAGAAGGGAAAAAAGGAGAGAAGAAGCGTTGAAGGAGAACGTAGATGTGGTTGTACTTCTCTTCGTTACTCTCAGAGAGGGACTGGGTCTAAGGGACAGTTCTGTAACACCTTCACGGATATCTGAAAGGTTAACAAACACACAATTACCCTTCAGGTCCAAGAAATACTTCACTCTACCAGCATTTGGGATTATGATATCACTCACCACAATTTCTCTTTAAAGGACTTCAATGGAAGGTTATCACCTAGTTTCCTTCCTTTTCAAGTGTCCTTTAGCACATAGGTTTCAGTCCCAAAGTCTTGGATAGTCGACTCAACCACAAATTAACTTAACTGAACTAAACGGAAATTTTAAACAAAATATATGACTGATCTCTTCTCTCCTATAGTTGTTAGAAGCACAACTTGGACTCCATTTCCCATAAGGCAGTTCAAATGTCATAGACACTCCGACTTCAAACTTGAGTTCAGTTTCAACACACTCGGGCTCTATTCAGGTAACTTCCTTGCGCAGCCGCGCCGGATCCCTTGTCCTCTAATCTCTATCAGCCTGTACTCTGCACGCGTTTCTTTTACAGACGCGCACAAAAATAAAGACTGTTTTTACTCACGTGTCATCTAGCTCGGAAACGCGCTAGAACAAACGCCGCGGCTACTCTGACAGGCAAAACGCCTCCAAGTGTCCAGGCAAACAAATCCCAAAGGAAAAGGAGGCGAGCCCGCACTCCTTCTTGGCTTTACAAAATCCCGTTCGGTAACCTCCGTTTCTCCACCAGTCACCAACAAAAGTTTCTCTCCTACACGCGGTAATTCTTCTCGCTGGAATCCGGCGGGGAACACCATCCGCCCTTCCTCTGACTCGAACTGCAGGAACAATTGACAAGCACCTTTCTCAAGGAAAGGAGGGGCTTAGTACTCACGAGTCTCCCCCAAGGCAGTCTGGGAGTTGTAGTTTTCTGCAACATACCCGTTTTCACCACATAGCTTGAATGCAACCCCTTCATCCTCGTAATCGCCACACATGCCCCTTTGTCCTTCAGCTCATCAAGATGGAGCACTCCCCACCCACCATGTAGCATGTGGCAGCCATTGCATTGTTCACTTCAAGCTAACAGGTAGGTAGCCATTTTCCAAGGTTGTTCTGTTTGTGGGTGGGAGGCCTGCGCTACTAATCACACAATGCCCCCCTGTCCCCCTGCTCAGCAAGATAGAGCACTCCCCACCCACCATGAAGCATGTGGCAGCCATTGGATTGTTCACTTCAAACTAACAGGTAGGTAGCCATTTTCCAAGGTTGTTGTGTTTGTGGGTGGGAGGCCTGCACTACCAATCCCACAAATGCCCCCTTGTCCTCCAGTTCAGAAAATGGAACACTCCCCACCAACCATAAAGCATGTGGCAGCCATTGGATTGTTTACTTCAAACTAACAGGTATGTAGCCATTTTCCAAGGTTGTTCTGTCTGTGGGTGGGAGGCCTGCACTACTACTTCCACCCTGCCCCCTTGATCCCCAGCTCATCAAGATGGAGCACTCCCTCCCACCCAGATGCATGTGTCAGCTATTGCATTGTACACTTCAAACTAACAAGAATTCAACCATTTTCCAAGGTTGTTCTGCTTGTGGGTGGGAGGCCTGCACTACTACACCCACCCTGCCCCCTTGTTCCCCAGGTCATCAAGATGGAGCACTCCCTCCCACCCAGATGCATGTGTCAGTCAGCATGTGTCAGTCATTGCATTGTACACTTTAAACTAACACAAGGTAGCCATTTTCCAAGGCTGTTCTGTTTGTGGGTGGGAGGCCTGCACCACTACTCCCACCATGCCCATATGTCCACCAGCTCAGCCAGATGGAACACTCCCCCACTCACCATGAAGCATGTGGCAGCCATTCGATTGTTCACTTCAAAATAACCGGTAGGAAGCCATTTTCTAAGGTTATTCTGTTTGTGGGTGGGAGGCCTGCACTACCAATCCCACCATGCCCCCTTGTCCTTCAGCTCAGCAGGATGGAACACTCCCCACCCACCATGAAGCATGCGGCAGTCATTGGATTGTTCACTTCAAACTACCAGGTAGGTAGCCATTTTCTAAGTTTGTTCTGGTTGTGGGTGGGAGGCCTCCGCTACCAATCCCACAATGCCCCCTTGTCCACCAGCTTATTAAGATGGAGCACTCCCCACCCACCATGAAGCATGTGGCAGCCATTGGATTGTTCAATTCAAACTAACAGGTAGGTAGCCATTGTCCAAGGATGTTCTGCTTGTGGGTGGGAGGCCTGCACTACCAATCCCACAATGCCCCCTTGTCCCCCAGCTCAGCAAGATGGAGCACTCCCCACCCACCATGAAGCATGTGGCGGCCATTTAGATTGTTCACTTCCAACTAGCTGGTAGGTAGCCATTTTCCGAGGTTGTTATGTTTTTGGGTGGGAGGGCTGCACTACTACTTCCACCCTGCCCTCTTGTTCCCCAGCTCATCAAGATGGAGCACTCCCTCCCACCCAGATGCATGTGTCAGCCATTGCATTGTACACTTCAAACTAACAGGAATTCAGCCATTTTCCAAGGTTGTTCTGTTTGTGGGTGGGAGGCATGCAATACCAATCCCACTATGCCCCCTTCTCCCCCAGCTCAGCAAGATGGAGCACTCCCCACCCACCATAAAGCATGTGCCAGCCGTTTGGATTGTTCACTACAAACTAACAGGTAGGTAGCCTTATTCCAGGGTTGTTCTGTTTGTGGGTGAGAGGCCTGCATTACTACTCCAACCATACCCCTTTGCTCCCCAGCTCATCAAGATGGAGCACTCCCTCCCACCCAGATGCATGTGTCAGCCATTGCATTGTACACTTCAAACTAACAGGAATTCAGCCATTTTCCAAGGTTGTTCTGTTTGTGAGTGGGAGGCCTGCACTACTACTCCCACCATGCCCCCTTGTTCCCCAGCTCATCAAGATGGAGCACTCCCTCCCACCCAGATGCATGTGTCAGCCATTGCATTGTTCACTTCAATCTAACAGGTAGGTAGTCATTTTCTAAGGTTGTTTTGTCTGTGGGTTGAAGGCCTGCACTACTACTCCCACCATGCCCCCATGTTCTCCAGCTTATCAAGATGGAGCATTCCCTCCCACCCAGATGCATGAGTCAGCCATTGAATTGTACACTTCAAACTAATAGGTAGGTAGCCATTTTCCAAGGTTGTTCTGTTTGTGGGTGGGAGGCCTCCGCTACCAATCCCACAATGCCCCCTTGCCCACCAGCTCAGCAAGATGGAGCACTCCCACCCACCATGAAGCATGTGGCAGCCATTGGATTGTTTACTTCAAACTAAGAGGTATGTAACCATTTTCCAAGGATGTTCTGCTTGTGGGTGGGAGGCCTGCACTACCAATCCTACAATGCCCCCTTGTCCCCCAGCTCAGCAAGATGGAGCACTCCCCACCCACCAAGAAGCATGTGGCGGCCATTTGGATTGTTCACTTCCAACTAGCTGGTAGGTAGCCATTTTCCGAGGTTGTTCTGTTTGTGGGTTGAAGGCCTGCACTACTACTCCCACCATGCCCCCATGTTCTCCAGCTTATCAAGATGGAGCATTCCCTCCCACCCAGATGCATGAGTCAGCCATTGCATTGTACCCTTCAAACTAATAGGTAGGTAGCCATTTTCCAAGGTTGTTCTGTTTGTGGGTGGGAGGCCTCCGCTACCAATCCCACAATGCCCCCTTGCCCACCAGCTCAGCAAGATGGAGCACTCCCACCCACCATGAAGCATGTGGCAGCCATTGGATTGTTTACTTCAAACTAAGAGGTAGGTAGCCATTTTCCAAGGGTGTTCTGCTTGTGGGTGGGAGGCCTGCACTACCAATCCTACAATGACCCCTTGTCCCCAGCTCAGCAAGATGGAGCACTCCCCACCCACCAAGAAGCATGTGGCGGCCATTTGGATTGTTCACTTCCAACTAGCTGGTAGGTAGCCATTTTCCGAGGTTGTTCTGTTTGCGGGTGGGAGGCCTGCACTACTACTCCCACCATGCCCCCTTGTACCCCAGCTCATCAAGATGGAGCACTCCCTCCCACTCAGATGCATGTGTCAGCCATTGCATTGTTCACTTCAAAGTTACACAAGGTAGCCATTGTCCAAGGCTGTTCTGTTTGTGGGTGGGAGGCCTGCACTGCTACTCCCACCATGCCCCCTTACTCCCCAGGTCATCAAGATGGAGCACTCCCTCCCACCCAGATGAATGTGTCAGTCATTGCATTGTACACCTCAAACTAACAGGTAGATAGCCATTTTCCAAGGTTGTTCTGTTTGTGGGTGGGAGGCATGCACTACCAATCCCACCATGCCCCTTTGTCCTTCAGCTCAGCAGGATGGAGCACTCCCCACCCACCATGTAGCATATGGCAGCCATTGCATTGTTCACTTCAAACTAACAGGTAGGTAGCCATTTTCCAAGGCTGTTCTTTTTGTGGGTAGGAGGCCTGCGCTACCATTCACACAATGCCCCCCAGTCCCCCAGCTCAGCAAGATAGAGCACTCCCCATCCACCATGTAGCATGTGGCAGCCATTGCATTGTTCACTTCAAACTAACATGTAGATAGCCAATTTCCATGGTTGTTCTGTTTGTGGGTGGGAGGCCTGCACTACCAATCCCACAAATGCCCCCTTATCCCCCAGCTCAGCAAGATGGAACACTCCCCACCAACCATAAAGCATGTGGCAGCCATTGGATTGTTCACTTCAAACTAACAGGTATTTACCCATTTTCCAAGGTTGTTCTGTTTGTGGGTGGGAGACCTGCACTACTACTTCTACCCTGCCCCCTTGTTCCCCAGCTCATCAAGATGGAGCACTCCCTCCCACCCAGATGCATGTGTCAGCCATTGCATTGTTCACTTCAATCTAACAGGTAGGTAGTCATTTTCTAAGGTTGTTCTGTTTGTGGGTTGGAGGCCTGCACTACTACTCCCACCATGCCCCCATGTTCTCCAGCTTATCAAGATGGAGCATTCCCTCCCACCCAGATGCATGAGTCAGCCATTGCATTGTACACTTCAAACTAATAGGTAGGTAGCTATTTTCCAAGATTGTTCTGTTTGTGGATGGGAGGCCTCCGCTACCAATCCCACAATGCCCCCTTGTCCACCAGCTCAGCAAGATGGAGCACTCCCCACCCACCATGAAGCATGTGGCAGCCATTGCATTGTTCACTTCAAACTAACAGGTAGGTAGCCATTTTCCAAGGCTGTTCTTTTTGTGGGTAGGAGGCCTGCGCTACCATTCACACAAAGCCCCCCAGTCCCCCAGCGCTTCAAGATAGAGCACTCCCCACCCACCATGTAGCATGTGGCAGCCATTGCATTGTTCACTTCAAACTAACAGGTAGATAGCCAATTTCCAAGGTTGTTCTGTTTGTGGGTGGGAGGCCTGCGCTACCAATCCCACAAATGCCCCCTTGTCCCCTAGCTCAGCAAGATGGAACACTCCCCACCAACCATAAAGCATGTGGCAGCCATTGGATTGTTCACTTCAAACTAACAGGTATTTACCCATTTTCCAAGGTTGTTCTGTGTGTGGGTGGGAGACCTGCACTACTACTTCTACCCTGCCCCTTGTTCCCCAGCTCATCAAGATGGAGCACTCCCTCCCACCCAGATGCATGTGTCAGCCATTGCATTGTTCACTTCAATCTAACAGGTAGGTAGCCATTTTCCAAGATTGTTCTGTTTGTGGATGGGAGGCCTCCGCTACCAATCCCACAATGCCCCCTTGTCCACCAGCTCAGCAAGATGGAGCACTCCCCACCCACCATGAAGCATGTGGCAGCCATTGGATTGTTCACTTCAAACTAAGAGGCAGGTAGCCATTTTCCAAGGATGTTCTGCTTGTGGGTGGGAGGCCTGCACTACCAATCCTACAATGCCCCCTTGTCCCCCAGCTCAGCAAGATGGAGCACTCCCTCCCACTCAGATGCATGTGTCAGACATTGCATTGTTCACTACAAAGTTACACAAGGTAGCCATTGTCCAAGGCTGTTCTGTTTGTGGGTGGGAGGCCAGCACTGCTACTCCCACCATGCCCCCTTGTTCTCCAGGTCATCAAGATGGAGCACTCCCTCCCACCCAGATGTATGTGTCAGTCGTTGCATTGTACACCTCAAACTAACAGGTAGATAGCCATTTTCCAAGGTTATTCTGTTTGTGGGTGGGAGACATGCACTACCAATCCCACCATGCCCCTTTGTCCTTCAGCACAGCAAGATGGAGCACTCCCCACCCACCATGTAGCATGTGGCAGCCATTGCATTGTTCACTTCAAACTAACAGGTAGGTAGCCATTTTCCAAGGCTGTTCTGCTTGTGGGTGGGAGGCCTGCACTACCAATCCTACAATGCCCCCTTGTCCCCCAGCTCATCAAGATGGAGCACTCCCCACCCACCATGAAGCATGTGGCAGCCATTTGGATTGTTCACTTCCAACTCGCTGGTAGGTAGCCATTTTCTGAGGTTGTACTGTTTGTGGGTAGGAGGCCTGCACTACTACTCCCACCATGCCCCCTTGTTCCCCAGCTCATCAAGATGGAGCACTCCCTCCCACTCAGATGCATGTGTCAGACATTGCATTGTTCACTTCAAAGTTACACAAGGTAGCCATTGTCCAAGGCTGTTCTGTTTGTGGGTGGGAGGCCTGCACTGCTACTCCCACCATGCCCCCTTGTTCCCCAGGTCATCAAGATGGAGCACTCCCTCCCACCCAGATGTATGTGTCAGTCGTTGCATTGTACACCTCAAACTAACAGGTAGATAGCCATTTTCCAAGGCTGTTCTGTTTGTGGGTGGGAGGCATGCACTACCAATCCCACCATGCCCCTTTGTCCTTCAGCACAGCAAGATGGAGTACTCCCCACCCACCATGTAGCATGTGGCAGCCATTGCATTGTTCACTTCAAACTTACAGGTAGGTAGCCATTTTCCAAGGCTATTCTTTTTGTGTGTAGGAGGCCTGTGCTACCATTCACACAATGCCCCCAGTCCCCCAGCTCAGCAAGATAGAGCACTCCCCACCCACAATGTAGCATGTGGCAGCCATTGCATTGTGCACTTCAAACTAACAGGTAGATAGCCATTTTCCGAGGTTGTTCTGTTTGTGGGTGGGAGGCCTGCACTACAAATCCCACAAATTCCCCCTCGTCCCCCAGCTCAGCAAGATGGAACACTCCCCACCAACCATAAAGCATGTGGCAACCATTGGATTGTTCACTTCAAACTAACAGGTATGTACCCATTTTCCAAGGTTGTTCTGTTTGTGGGTGGGAGGCCTGCACTACTACTTCTACCCTGCCCCCTTGTTCCCCAGCTCATCAAGATGGAGCACTCCCTCCCACCCAGATGCATGTGTCAGCCATTGCATTGTTCACTTCAATCTAACAGGTAGGTAGTCATTTTCTAAGGTTGTTCTGTTTGTGGGTTGGAGGCCTGCACTACTACTCCCACCATGCCCCCATGTTCTCCAGTTTATCAAGATTGAGCATTCCCTCCCACCCAGATGCATGAGTCAGCCATTGCATTGTATACTTCAAACTAATAGGTAGGTAGCCATTTTCCAAGGTTGTTCTGTTTGTGGGTGGGAGGCCTCCGCTACCAATCCCACAACGCCCCCTTGTCCACCAGCTCAGCAAGATGGAGCACTCCCCACCCACCATGAAGCATGTGGCAGCCATTGGATTGTTCACTTCAAACTAAGAGGTAGGTAGCCATTTTCCAAGGATGTTCTGCTTGTGGGTGGGAGGCCTGCACTACCAATCCTACAATGCCCCCTTGTCCCCCAGCTCAGCAAGATGGAGCACTCCCCACTCACCATGAAGCATGTGGCGGCGATTTGGATTGTTCACTTCCAACTAGCTGGTAGGTAGCCATTTTCCGAGATTGTTCTGTTTGTCGGTGGGAGGCCTGCACTACTACTCCCACCATGCCCCCTTGTTCCCCAGCTCATCAAGATGGAGCACTCCCTCCCACTCAGATGCATGTGTCAGACATTGCATTGTTCACTACAAAGTTACACAAGGTAGCCATTGTCCAAGGCTGTTCTGTTTGTGGGTGGGAGGCCTGCACCGCTACTCCCACCATGCCCCCTTGTTCCCCAGGTCATCAAGATGGAGCACTCCCTCCCACCCAGATGTATGTGTCAGTCATTGCATTGTACACCTCAAACTAACAGGTAGATAGCCATTTTCCAAGGTTGTTCTGTTTGTGGGTGGGAGGCATGCACTACCAATCCCACCATGCCCCTTTGTCCTTCAGCACAGCAAGATGGAGCACTCCCCACCCACCATGTAGCATGTGGCAGCCATTGCATTGTTCACTTCAAACTAACAGGTAGGTAGCCATTTTCCAAGGCTGTTCTTTTTGTGGGTAGGAGGCCTGCGCTACCATTCACACAATGCCCCCCAGTCCCTCAGCTCAGCAAGATAGAGCACTCCCCACCCACCATGTAGCATGTGGCAGCCATTGCTTTGTGCACTTCAAACTAACAGGTAGATAGCCATTTTCCAAGGTTGTTCTGTTTGTGGGTGGGAGGCCTGCACTACCAATCCCACAAATTCCCCCTTGTCCCCCAGCTCAGCAAGATGGAACACTCCCCACCAACCATAAAGCATGTGGCAACCATTGGATTGTTCACTTCAAACTAACAGGTATGTACCCATGTTCCAAGGTTGTTCTGTTTGTGGGTGGGAGGCCTGCACTACTACTTCTACCCTGCCCCCTTGTTCCCCAGCTCATCAAGTTGGAGCACTCCCTCCCACCCAGATGCATGTGCCAGCCATTGCATTGTACACTTCAAACTAACAGGAATTCAGCCATTTTCCAAGGTTGTTCTGTTTGTGGGTGGGAGGCCTGCACTACCAATCCCACCATTCCCCCATGTTTCCCAGCTCATCAAGATGGAACACTCCTTCCCACACAGATGCATGTGTCAGCCATTGAATTGTATACTTCAAACTAACAGGTATGTACCCATTTTCCAAGGTTGTCCTGTTTGTGGGTGGGAGGCCTGCACTACTACTTCTACCCTGCCCCCTTGTTCCCCAGCTCATCAAGATAGAGCACTCCCTCCCACCCAGATGAATGTGTCAGCCATTGCATTGTTCACTTCAATCTAACAGGTAGGTAGTCATTTTCCAAGGATGTTCTGTTTGTGGGTGGGAGGCATGCACTACCAATCCCACTATGCCCCCTTCTCACCCAGCTCAGCAAGATGGAGCACTCCCCACCCACCATAAAGCATGTGCCAGCCGTTTGGATTGTTCACTACAAACTAACAGGTAGGTAGCCATATTCCAGGGTTGTTCTGTTTGTGGGTGAGAGGCCTGCATTACTACTCCAACCATACCCCTTTGCTCCCCAGCTCATCAAGACGGGGCACTCCCTCCCACTCAGATGCATATGTCAGCCATTGCATTGTTCACTTCAAACTACCAGGTAGGTAGCCATTTTCCAAGGATGTTCTGTTTGTGGGTGGGAGGCCTGCACTACTACTCCCACCCTGCCCCCTTGTTCCCCAGCTCATCAAGATGGAGCACTCCCTCCCACCCAGATGCATGTGCCAGCCATTGCATTGTACACTTGAAACTAACAGGAATTCAGCCATTTTCCAAGGTTGTTCTGTTTGGGAGTGGGAGGCCTGCACTACTACTCCCATCATGCCCCCTTGTTCCCCTGGTCATCAAGATGGAGCACTCCCTCCCACCCAGATGCATGTGTCAGTCATTGCATTGTACACTTTAAACTAACACAAGGTAGCCATTTCCCAAGGCCGTACTGTTTGTGGGTGGGAGGCCTGCACCACTACTCCCACCATGCCCCCTTGTTCCCCAGGTCATCAAGATGGAGCACTCCCTCCCACCCAGATGTATGTGTCAGTCGTTGCATTGTACACCTCAAACTAACAGGTAGATAGCCATTTTCCAAGGTTGTTCTGTTTGTGGGTGGGAGGCATGCACTACCAATCCCACCATGCCCCTTTGTCCTTCAGCACAGCAAGATGGAGCACTCCCCACCCACCATGTAGCATGTGGCAGCCATTGCATTGTTCACTTCAAACTAACAGGTAGGTAGCCATTTTCCAAGGCTGTTCTTTTTGTGGGTAGGAGGCCTGCACTACCATTCACACAATGCCCCCCAGTCCCCCAGCTCAGAAAGATAGAGCACTCCCCACCCACAATGTAGCATGTGGCAGCCATTGCATTGTGCACTTCAAACTAACAGGTAGATAGCCATTTTCCAAGGTTGTTCTGTTTGTGGGCGGGAGGCCTGCACTACCAATCCCACAAATTCCCCCTTGTCCCCCAGCTCAGCAAGATGGAACACTCCCCACCAACCATAAAGCATGTGGCAACCATTGGATTGTTCACTTCAAACTAACAGGTATGTACCCATTTTCCAAGGATGTTCTTTTTGTGGGTAGGAGGCCTGCGCTACCATTCACACAATGCCCCCCAGTCCCCCAGCTCAGCAAGATAGAGCACTCCCCACCCACCATGTAGCAAGTGGCAGCCATTGCATTGTGCACTTCAAACTAACAGGCAGATAGCCATTTTCCAAGGTTGTTCTGTTTGTGGGTGGGAGGCCTGCACTACCATTCACACAATGCCCCCCAGACCCCCGGCTCAGCAAGATAGAGCACTCCCCACCAACCATAAAGCATGTGGCAACCATTGGATTGTTCACTTCAAACTAACAGGTATGTACCCATTTTCCAAGGCTGTTCTTTTTGTGGGTAGGAGGCCTGCACTACCATTCACACAATGCCCCCCAGTCCCCCAGCTCAGAAAGATAGAGCACTCCCCACCCACAATGTAGCATGTGGCAGCCATTGCATTGTGCACTTCAAACTAACAGGTAGATAGCCATTTTCCAAGGTTGTTCTGTTTGTGGGCGGGAGGCCTGCACTACCAATCCCTCAAATTCCCCCTTGTCCCCCAGCTCAGCAAGATGGAACACTCCCCACCAACCATAAAGCATGTGGCAACCATTGGATTGTTCACTTCAAACTAACAGGTATGTACCCATTTTCCAAGGTTGTTCTGTTTGTGGGTGGGAGGCCTGCGCTACTACTTCTACCCTGCCCCCTTGTTCCACAGCTCATCAAGATGGAGTACTCCCTCCCACCCAGATGCATGTGCCAGCCATTGCATTGTTCACTTCAATCTAACAGGTAGGTAGTCATTTTCTCAGGTTGTTCTGTTTGTGGGTTGGATGCCTGCACTACTACTCCCACCATGCCCCCATGTTCTCCAGCTTATCAAGATGGAGCATTCCCTCCCACCCAGATGCATGAGTCAGCCATTGCATTGTACACTTCAAACTAATAGGTAGGTAGCCATTTTCCAAGGTTATTCTGTTTGTGGGTGGGAGGCCTCCGCTACCAATCCCACAATGACCCCTTGTCCACCAGCTCAGCAAGATGGAGCACTCCCCACCCACCATGAAGCATGTGGCAGCCATTGGATTGTTCACTTCAAACTAAGAGGTAGGTAGCCATTTTCCAAGGATGTTCTGCTTGTGGGTGGGAGGCCTGCACTACCAATCCTACAATGCCCCCTTGTCCCCCAGCTCAGCAAGATGGAGCACTCCCCACCCACCATGAAGCATGTGGCGGCCATTTGGATTGTTCACTTCCAACTAGCTGGTAGGTAGCCATTTTCCGAGGTTGTTCTGTTTGTGGGTGGGAGGCCTGCACTACTACTCCCACCATGCCCCCTTGTTCCCCAGCTCATCAAGATGGAGCACTCCCTCCCACTCACATGCATGTGTCAGACATTGCATTGTTCACTTCAAAGTTACACAAGGTAGCCATTGTCCAAGGCTTTTCTGTTTGTGGGTGGGAGGGCTGCACTGCTACTCCCACCATGCCCCCTTGTTCCCCAGGTCATCAAGATGAAGCACTCCCTCCCACCCAGATGTATGTGTCAGTCATTGCATTGTACACCTCAAACTAACAGGTAGATAGCCATTTTCCAAGGTTGTTCTGTTTGTGGGTGGGAGGCATGCACTACCAATCCCACCATGCCCCTTTGTCCTTCAGCACAGCAAGATGGAGCACTCCCCACCCACAATGTAGCATTTGGCAGCCATTGCATTGTTCACTTCAAACTAACAGGTAGGTAGCCATTTTCCAAGGCTGTTATTTTTGTGGGTAGGAGGCCTGCACTACCATTCACACAATGCCCCCCAGTCCCCCAGCTCAGAAAGATAGAGCACTCCCCACCCACAATGTAGCATGTGGCAGCCATTGCATTGTGCACTTCAAACTAACAGGTAGATAGCCATTTTTCAAGGTTGTTCTGTTTGTGGGCGGGAGGCCTGCACTACCAATCCCACAAATTCCCCCTTGTCCCCCAGCTCAGCAAGATGGAACACTCCCCACCAACCATAAAGCATGTGACAACCATTGGATTGTTCACTTCAAACTAACAGGTATGTACCCATTTTCCAAGGTTGTTCTGTTTGTGGGTGGGAGGCCTGCGCTACTACTTCTACCCTGCCCCCTTGTTCCACAGCTCATCAAGATGGAGTACTCCCTCCCACCCAGATGCATGTGCCAGCCATTGCATTGTTCACTTCAATCTAACAGGTAGGTAGTCATTTTCTCAGGTTGTTCTGTTTGTGGGTTGGATGCCTGCACTACTACTCCCACCATGCCCCCATGTTCTCCAGCTTATCAAGATGGAGCATTCCCTCCCACCCAGATGCATGAGTCAGCCATTGCATTGTACACTTCAAACTAATAGGTAGGTAGCCATTTTCCAAGGTTATTCTGTTTGTGGGTGGGAGGCCTCCGCTACCAATCCCACAATGACCCCTTGTCCACCAGCTCAGCAAGATGGAGCACTCCCCACCCACCATGAAGCATGTGGCAGCCATTGGATTGTTCACTTCAAACTAAGAGGTAGGTAGCCATTTTCCAAGGATGTTCTGCTTGTGGGTGGGAGGCCTGCACTACCAATCCTACAATGCCCCCTTGTCCCCCAGCTCAGCAAGATGGAGCACTCCCCACCCACCATGAAGCATGTGGCGGCCATTTGGATTGTTCACTTCCAACTAGCTGGTTGGTAGCCATTTTCCGAGGTTGTTCTGTTTGTGGGTGGGAGGCCTGCACTACTACTCCCACCATGCCCCCTTGTTCCCCAGCTCATCAAGATGGAGCACTCCCTCCCACTCACATGCATGTGTCAGACATTGCATTGTTCACTTCAAAGTTACACAAGGTAGCCATTGTCCAAGGCTTTTCTGTTTGTGGGTGGGAGGGCTGCACTGCTACTCCCACCATGCCCCCTTGTTCCCCAGGTCATCAAGATGAAGCACTCCCTCCCACCCAGATGTATGTGTCAGTCATTGCATTGTACACCTCAAACTAACAGGTAGATAGCCATTTTCCAAGGTTGTTCTGTTTGTGGGTGGGAGGCATGCAGTACCAATCCCGCCATGCCCCTTTGTCCTTCAGCACAGCAAGATGGAGCACTCCCCACCCACCATGTAGCATGTGGCAGCCATTGCATTGTTCACTTCAAACTAACAGGTAGGTAGCCATTTTCCAAGGATGTTCTTTTTGTGGGTAGGAGGCCTGCGCTACCATTCACACAATGCCCCCCAGTCCCCCAGCTCAGCAAGATAGAGCACTCCCCACCCACCATGTAGCAAGTGGCAGCCATTGCATTGTGCACTTCAAACTAACAGGCAGATAGCCATTTTCCAAGGTTGTTCTGTTTGTGGGTGGGAGGCCTGCACTACCATTCACACAATGCCCCCCAGACCCCCGGCTCAGCAAGATAGAGCACTCCCCACCAACCATAAAGCATGTGGCAACCATTGGATTGTTCACTTCAAACTAACAGGTATGTACCCATTTTCCAAGGCTGTTCTTTTTGTGGGTAGGAGGCCTGCACTATCATTCACACAATGCCCCCCAGTCCCCCAGCTCAGAAAGATAGAGCACTCCCCACCCACAATGTAGCATGTGGCAGCCATTGCATTGTGCACTTCAAACTAACAGGTAGATAGCCATTTTCCAAGGTTGTTCTGTTTGTGGGCGGGAGGCCTGCACTACCAATCCCACAAATTCCCCCTTGTCCCCCAGCTCAGCAAGATGGAACACTCCTCACCAACCATAAAGCATGTGGCAACCATTGGATTGTTCACTTCAAACTAACAGGTATGTACCCATTTTCCAAGGTTGTTCTGTTTGTGGGTGGGAGGCCTGCGCTACTACTTCTACCCTGCCCCCTTGTTCCACAGCTCATCAAGATGGAGTACTCCCTCCCACCCAGATGCATGTGCCAGCCATTGCATTGTTCACTTCAATCTAACAGGTAGGTAGTCATTTTCTCAGGTTGTTCTGTTTGTGGGTTGGATGCCTGCACTACTACTCCCACCATGCCCCCATGTTCTCCAGCTTATCAAGATGGAGCATTCCCTCCCACCCAGATGCATGAGTCAGCCATTGCATTGTACACTTCAAACTAATAGGTAGGTAGCCATTTTCCAAGGTTATTCTGTTTGTGGGTGGGAGGCCTCCGCTACCAATCCCACAATGACCCCTTCTCCACCAGCTCAGCAAGATGGAGCACTCCCCACCCACCATGAAGCATGTGGCAGCCATTGGATTGTTCACTTCAAACTAAGAGGTAGGTAGCCATTTTCCAAGGATGTTCTGCTTGTGGGTGGGAGGCCTGCACTACCAATCCTACAATGCCCCCTTGTCCCCCAGCTCAGCAAGATGGAGCACTCCCCACCCACCATGAAGCATGTGGCGGCCATTTGGATTGTTCACTTCCAACTAGCTGGTAGGTAGCCATTTTCCGAGGTTGTTCTGTTTGTGGGTGGGAGGCCTGCACTACTACTCCCACCATGCCCCCTTGTTCCCCAGCTCATCAAGATGGAGCACTCCCTCCCACTCACATGCATGCGTCAGACATTGCATTGTTCACTTCAAAGTTACACAAGGTAGCCATTGTCCAAGGCTTTTCTGTTTGTGGGTGGGAGGGCTGCACTGCTACTCCCACCATGCCCCCTTGTTCCCCAGGTCATCAAGATGAAGCACTCCCTCCCACCCAGATGTATGTGTCAGTCATTGCATTGTACACCTCAAACTAACAGGTAGATAGCCATTTTCCAAGGTTGTTCTGTTTGTGGGTGGGAGGCATGCACTACCAATCCCGCCATGCCCCTTTGTCCTTCAGCACAGCAAGATGGAGCACTCCCCACCCACCATGTAGCATGTGGCAGCCATTGCATTGTTCACTTCAAACTAACAGGTAGGTAGCCATTTTCCAAGGATGTTCTTTTTGTGGGTAGGAGGCCTGCGCTACCATTCACACAATGCCCCCCAGTCCCCCAGCTCAGCAAGATAGAGCACTCCCCACCCACCATGTAGCAAGTGGCAGCCATTGCATTGTGCACTTCAAACTAACAGGCAGATAGCCATTTTCCAAGGTTGTTCTGTTTGTGGGTGGGAGGCCTGCACTACCATTCACACAATGCCCCCCAGACCCCCGGCTCAGCAAGATAGAGCACTCCCCACCAACCATAAAGCATGTGGCAACCATTGGATTGTTCACTTCAAACTAACAGGTATGTACCCATTTTCCAAGGTTGTTCTGTTTGTGGGTGGGAGGCATGCACTACTACTTCTACCCTGCCCCCTTGTTCCCCAGCTCATCAAGATGGAGCACTCCCTCCCACCCAGATGCATGTGTCAGCCATTGCATTGTACACTTCAAACTAACAGGAATTCAGCCATTTTCCAAGGTTGTTCTGTTTGTGGGTGGGAGGCCTGCACTACCAATCCCACCATTCCCCCATGTTTCCCAGCTCATCAAGATGGAGCACTCCTTCCCACACAGATGCATGTGTCAGCCATTGAATTGTATACTTCAAACTAACAGGTAGGTAGTCATTTTCCAAGGATGTTCTGTTTGTGGGTGGGAGGCATGCACTACAAATCCCACTATGCCCCCTTCTCCCCCAGTTAGGCAAGATGGAGCACTCCCCACCCACCATAAAGCATGTGCCAGCCGTTTGAATTGTTCACTACAAACTAACAGGTAGGTAGCCATATTCCAGGGTTGTTCTGTTTGTGGGTGAGAGGCCTGCATTACTACTCCAACCATACCCCTTTGCTCCCCAGCTCATCAAGACGGAGCACTCCCTCCCACTCAGATGCATATGTCAGCCATTGCATTGTTCACTTCAAACTACCAGGTAGGTAGCCATTTTCGAAGGTTGTTCTGTTTGTGGGTGGGAGGCCTGCACTACTACTCCCACCCTGCCCCCTTGATCCCCAGCTCATCAAGATGGAGCACTCCCTCCCACTCAGATGCATGTGTCAGACATTGCATTGTTCACTACAAAGTTACACAAGGTAGCCATTGTCCAAGGCTGTTCTTTTTGTGGGCAGGAGGCCTCCGCTACCATTCACACAATGCCCCCCAGTCCCCCAGCTCAGCAAGATAGAGCACTCCCCACCCACCATGTAGCATGTGGCAGCCATTGCATTGTGCACTTCAAACTAACAGGTAGATAGCCATTTTCCAAGGTTGTTCTGTTTGTGGGTGGGAGGCCTGCACTACCAATCCCACAAATTCCCCCTTGTCCCCCAGCTCAGCAAGATGGAACACTCCCCACCAACCATAAAGCATGTGGCAACCATTGGATTGTTCACTTCAAACTAACAGGTATGTACACATTTTCCAAGGTTGTTCTGTTTGTGGGTGGGAGGCCTGCACTACTACTTCTACCCTGCCCCCTTGTTCCCCAGCTCATCAAGATGGAGCACTCCCTCCCACCCAGATGCATGTGTCAGCCATTGCATTGTACACTTCAAACTAACAGGAATTCAGCCATTTTCCAAGGTTGTTCTGTTTGTGGGTGGGAGGCCTGCACTACCAATCCCACCATTCCTCCATGTTTCCCAGCTCATCAAGATGGAGCACTCCTTCCCACACAGATGCATGTGTCAGCCATTGAATTGTATACTTCAAACTAACAGGTAGGTAGTCATTTTCCAAGGATGTTCTGTTTGTGGGTGGGAGGCATGCACTACCAATACCACTATGCCCCCTTCTCACCCAGCTCAGCAAGATGGAGCACTCCCCACCCACCATAAAGCATGTGCCAGCCGTTTGGATTGTTCACTACAAACTAACAGGTAGGTAGCCATATTCCAGGGTTGTTCTGTTTGTGGGTGAGAGGCCTGCATTACTACTCCAACCATACCCCTTTGCTCCCCAGCTCATCAAGACGGAGCACTCCCTCCCACTGAGATGCATATGTCAGCCATTGCATTGTTCACTTCAAACTACCAGGTAGGTAGCCATTTTCCAAGGTTGTTCTGTTTGTGGGTGGGAGGCCTGCACTACTACTCCCACCCTGCCCCTTTGTTCCCCAGCTCATTGAGATGGAGCACTCCCTCCCACCCAGATGCATGTGTCAGCCATTGCATTGTACACTTCAAACTAACAGGAATTCAGCCATTTTCCAAGGTTGTTCTGTTTGGGAGTGGGAGGCCTGCACTACTACTCCCATCATGCCCCCTTGTTCGCCTGGTCATCAAGATGGAGCACTCCCTCCCACCCAGATGCATGTGTCAGTCATTGCATTGTACACTTTAAACTAACACAAGGTAGCCATTTCCCAAGGCCGTACTGTTTGTGGGTGGGAGGCCTGCACCACTACTCCCACCACGCCCACATGTCCCCCAGATCAGCAAGATGGAACACTCTGCCACCCACCCTGAAGCATATGGCAGCCATTGGATTGTTCACTTCAAACTAACAGGTAGGTAGCCATTTTCCAAGGTTGTTCTGTTTGTGGGTGGGAGGCCTCCGCTACCAATCCCACAATGCCCCCTTGTCCACCAGCTCAGCAAGATGGAGCACTCCCCATCCACCATGAAGCATGTGGCAGCCATTGGATTGTTTACTTCAAACTAAGAGGTAGGTAGCCATTTCCAAGGTTGTTCTGTTTGTGGGTGGGAGGCCAGTGCTGCCAATCCCACAAATGCCCCTTTGTCCCCCAGCTCAGCAAGATGGAACACTCCCCACCCTCTATGAAGCATGTGGCAGCCATTGGATTGTTCACTTCAAACTAACAGGTATGTAGCCATTTTCCAAGGTTGTTCTGTTTGTGGGAGGAAGGCCTGCACTACTACTCCCACCATGCCCCCTATGTCCCCAGCTCATCAAGATGGAGCACTCCCTCCCACCCAGATGCATGTGTCAGCCATTGCATTGTACACTTCAAACTATTAGGAATTTAGCCATTTTCCAAGGTTGTTCTGTTTGTGGGTGGGAGGCCTGCATACCAATCCCACCATTCCCCCATGTTTCCCAGCTCGTCAAGATGGAGCACTCCCTCCCACCCAGATGCATGTGTCAGCCATTGAATTATATACTTCAAACTAACAGATAGGTAGTCATTTTCCAAGGATGTTCTGTTTGTGGGTGGGAGGCAAGCACTGCCAATCCCACTATGCCCCCTTCTCCCCCAGCTCAGCATGATGGAGCACTCCCTCCCACCCAGATGCATGTGTCAGCCATTGCATTGCACACTTCAAACTAACAGGTAGGTAGTCATTTTCTAAAGTTGTTCTGTTTGTGGGTTGGAGGCCTGCACTACTACTCCAACCATACCCCTTTGCTCCCCAGCTCATCTATATGGAGCATTCCCTCCCACCCAGATGCATCTGTCAGCCATTGCATTGTTCACTTCAAACTAACAGGTAGGTAGCCATTTTCCAAGGTTGTTCTGTTTGTGGGTAGGAGGCCTGCACTATTGCTCCTACCATGCCCCCTTGTTCCCCAGCTCATCAAGATGGAGCACTCCCTCCCACCCACAGCTTAAACTCGTTTACATTGAGGCCTTTAAATCTTACAAACAATCGATCCTGGCAGCCAAGACGGCATATTTCTCACAAAAAATCTTGGACTCAAACAACAAATCAAAAGATATTTTTTCAATTGTAAATGAGCTCTCCTTGCTGGATAGAGTCACCCCCCAACCCCAGCCTACCCAAATCCTCTGTGACTCGCTAAACTCTTACTTCATAGAGAAAATCATAACAATAAAAAATAACATTCCGACCCCGGCATCTCCTATTCCTCCTCCTCTTCCCCCTACAAATACCAGTACCCTGACAGAGTTCCCTCCTATCTCTCTACAAGAGTTTGCTTCCCTCCTTCATAAAGTCAGTTCGGGATCCCCCAATGATTGCTGTCCCCGCAGATCCTGAAAGAAGCCTTCCTTGCATGCCCAGGCCCCCCTCTAGCACTACTCAACAAGTCCCTTGCTACTGGGGAGGTCCCATCTTCCTTCAAGCAAGCTGCAGTCTTACCTATCCTAAAGAAACCCAATGCGGATCCCACAATACTCAGTAACTACAGACCCATCTCTCTCCTCCCCTACCTAGGAAAGATTCTGGAGACCTACGTTACCCGCTGCTTGAGCTCTTTCATAGAGAAATCCTCCTTCTTAGACCCTCAACAAGCGGGATTCAGACCCCTCCATTCCACCGAGGCGGTCATAGTAGCAGTCATGGACACCCTCAGGAAGGGCGCTGACAAAAACACCTCTCAAGCCCTGGTCCTATTAGATCTTTCGGCAGCATTCGACACGGTTGATCATACCATCTTGATCGACCGTGTCCATAATGCCGGCATTCAGGGAGTGGCCCTTGACTGGCTCAGATCTTTCCTTCACCAGCGTTCACAGTCCGTTCACCTCCCCACCTTTTCTGCACCCTACACTTCCCTTCCCTGCGGTGTCCCACAGGGCTCTGCACTATCCCCTCTTCTTTTTAATTTGTATCTTCAACCACTTTTAGCCTCTCTCCGTAACTCCCCGGTCACAATTTTCAACTACGCGGACGACCTCCAGTTAATTTTTCCCGTAGACTCCCTTCCTTCCTCCCGTATTAACTTCCAGTCCACCATGCTGACCATTGCGGAGTGGATGTACCACAGCAACTTAAAGCTGAACCCTACCAAAACTGAGCTCGTCCTGGTAGGAGGCCCCAATCACCCATGGAATTCCACCTTCTGGCCAACATCTCTGGGGACAGCACCCACTCCTGTGAGCTCAGTCAAAAGCCTGGGGGTGATCATTTCGGAAGATCTATCAATGAGACCGCAAATCAACGCGGTCACCTCAGCCTGCTTTTTCCACCTCAGGCGGATCCGCAAGATCAGTAGGTTTCTTACCAAAGAAGCCCTGATCCAAGTTGTCATCGCGCTCATCACCTCCAGGCTCGACTATGCCAACATGCTGTACGTAGGAATTCCTGCATGTCACCTCCACCGACTTCAGCTCGTGCAGAATCAAGCCGCCCGCCTGATTTTCCGCCAGCCCAAACATCAGCACGTCACTCCCCTCCTCCGTAGTCCACACTGGCTTCCTGTTTCCAAACGCTGCACTTTCAAACTGGCATGTTCTACCTTCAAGGCCCTCTCGGATGTAGCCCCCGCGTTCATCTCCTCGGCCTTGTCCCGTCACATCCCTTCTAGAGCTCTTCGCTCAGCATCACTCAATCTCCTCGAGGTCCCCAAATTCAAAAGAAAAAAGCACGGTGGCCTGAGCTTCTCTGTCCAGGCCCCCTCCACCTGGAACTCCCTGCCACCTTCACTTCGTCTCTGCCCAAAGTACGAATGTTTCCGCAGACTTCTAAAAACCCTGCTCTTTCAATCCGCATATGACTAACCCTCTCACTCTGGATCACGTTACATGTCAATTGAGCGCCAAGAAACCAATGGTGATAGTGCGCGTTACAAATAATTTTAACGTAATGTAACGTTTAACGTAACGTAAAGATGCATGCGTCAGCCATTGCATTATATACTTAAACTAACAGGAATTTTGCCAATTTCCAAGGTTGTTCTGTTTGTGGGTGGGAGGCCTGCACTACCAATCCCACCATTCCCCCATGTTTCCCAGCTCATCAAGATGGAGCACTCCCTCCCACCCAGATGAATGTGTCAGCCATTGCATTGCACACTTCAAACTAACAGGTATGTACCCATTTTCCAAGGTTGTTCTGTTTGTGGGTGGGGGACCTGCACTACTACTTCTACCCTGCCCCCTTGTTCCCCAGCTCATCAAGATGGAGCACTCCCTCCCACCCAGATGCATGTGTCAGCCATTGCATTGTTCACTTCAATCAAACCGGTAGGTAGTTATTTTCTAAGGTTGTTCTGTTTGTGGGTTGGAGGCCTGCACTACTACTCCCACCATGCCCCCATGTTCTCTAGCTTATCAAGATGGAGCATTCCCTCCCACCAAAATGCATGAGTCAGCCATTGCATTGTACACTTCAAACTAATAGGTAGGTAGCCATTTTCCAAGGTATTTCTGTTTGTGGGTGGGAGGTCTGCAGTACTGCTAATCCCACGATGCCCACATGTTTTCCAGCTCATCCAGATGGAGCACTCCCTCCCACTCAGATTCATATGTCTGCCATTGCATTGTACACTTCAAACTAACAGGTAGGTAGCCATTTTCCAAGGTTGTTCTGAATGTGGGTTGGAGGCCTGCAATACTACTCCCACCATGCCCCCCTGTTACCCAGCTCATCAAGATGGAGCACTGCCTCCCACTCAGATGCATGTGTCAGCCATTGCATTGTTCACTTCAAACTAACACAAGGTAGCCAATTTCCAAAAGCTGTTCTATTTCTAGGTGGGAGGCCTGCACTACTACTCCAACCATGCCCCCTTGTTCCCCAAGTCATCAAGATGGAGCACTCCCTCCCACCCAGCTGCATGTGTCAGTCATTGCATTGTACACTTCAAACTAACAGGTAGAAACCCATTTTCCAAGGTTGTTCTGTTTGTGGGTGGGCGTCTGCACTACCAATCCCACCATGCTCCCTTGTCTTTCAGCTCAGCAAGATGAAACCCTCCCCACCCTCCATGAAGCATGTGGCTGCCATTGCATTGTTCATGGCACATGCTTCATGGTGTGTGGGGAGTGCTCCATCTTGCTGAGCTGGGGGAGAAGGAAGGATGGTGGGAGTAGTAATGCAGGCCTCCCACCCACAAACAGAACAACCTTAGAACAAGGCTACCCACCTGTTAGTTTGAAGTGAACAATGCAATGGCTGACACATGCATCTAGGTGGGAGGGAGTGCTCCATCTTGATGAGCAGGGGAACAAGGGGGCATTGTGGGATTGGTAGTGCAGGCCTCCTACCCACAAACAAAACAACCTTGGGAAATGGCTACCTACCTGTTCAGTTTGAAGTGAACAATGCAATGGCTGACATATGCATCTGGGTGGGAGAGAGTGCTCCATCGTGATGAGCTGGGGAGCAAGGGGGCATGGTGGGAGTAGTAGTGCAGGCCTCCCACCCACAAACAGAACAACCCTGGAAAATGGCTACCTACCTGTTAGTTTCATGCTTCATGGTGGGTGGGGAGTGCCCCATCTTGCTGATCTGAGGGACAGGGCGGCATTGTGGGATTGGTAGCGCAGGTTGTTCTGTTTGTGGATGGGAGGCCTGCGCTACCAACCCCACAATGCCCCCCTGTCCCTCAGCTCAGCAAGATGGGGCACTCCCCACCCACCATGATGCATGAAACTAACAGGTAGGTAGCCATTTTCCAAGGTTGTTCTGTTTGTGGGTGGGCGGTCTGCACTACCAATCCCACCATGCCCCCTTGTCTTTCAGCTCAGCAAGATGGAACACTCCCCACCCACCATGAAGCATGTGGCAGCCATTGCATTGTTCACTTCAAGCTAACAGGTAGGTAGCCATTTTCCAAGGATGTTCTGTTTGTGGGTGGGATGCCTGCACCTCCAATTCCACAATGCCCCCATGTCCCCCAGCTCAGCAAGATGGAGCACTCCCCTCCCACCATGAAGCATGTGTCATCCATTGGATTGCTCACTTCAAACTAACAGTTAGATAGCCCTTTTCCAAGGTTGTTCTGTTTGTGGATGGGAGGCCTGCACTATTACTCCTACCATGCCCCCTTGTTCCCCAGCTCATCAAGATGGAGCACTCCCCACCCACCATGAAGCATGTGGCAGTCAATGGATTGTTCACTTCAAACTAACAGGTAGGTAGCCATTTTCCAAGGTTGTTCTGTTTGTGGGTGGGAGGTCTGCACTATTACTCCTACCATGCCCCCTTGTTCCCCAGCTCATCAAAATGGAGCACTCCCTAGCACCCAGATGCATGTGTCAGCCATGGCATTGCACACTTCAAACTAAAACTTAGGCAGCCATTTTCCAAGGTTGTTCTGTTTGTGGGTGGGAGGTCTGCACTACTACTCCCACCATGCCCCCTTCTCCCCCAGCTCAGCAAGATGGTGCACTCCTCACACAACATGAAGCATGTGCCAGCCGTTGGGATTGTTCACTTCAAACTAACAGGTAGGTAGCCATTTACCAGGGTTGTTCTGTTTGTGGGTTAATGGCCAGCACTACTACTCCCACCATGCCTCCTTGCTCCCCAGCTCATCACGATGGAGCACTCCCTCCCACCCAGATGCATATGTCAGCCATTGCATTGTTCAGTTCAAACTAACAGGTAGGTAGCCATTTACCAAGGTTGTTCTGTTTGTGGATTGGAGGCCTGCACTACCACTCCCAACATGCCCGCTTGCTCCCCAGCTCAGCAAGATGGAGCACTCCCCACCCACCATGAAGCATGTGGCAGCCATCGGATTATTGACTTCAAACTACCAGGTGTGTAGCCATTTTCCAAGGTTGTTCTGTTTATGGGTGGGAGGCCTGCACTACTATTCCCACCATACCCCCTTGTTCCCCAGCTCATCAAGATGGAGCCCTCCCTCCCACCCAGATGCATGTGTCAGTCATTGCATTGTACACTTCAAACTAACAGGAATTTGGCCATTTTCCAAGGTTGTTCTGTTTGTGGGTGGGAGGACCGCACTATTACTCCCACCATGCCCCCTTGTTCCCCAGCTCATCAAGATGGAGCACTCCCTCCCCCCAGATGCATGGATCAGCCATTGCATTGTACACTTCAAACTAACAGGTAGGTAGCCATTTTCCAAGGTTGTTCTGTTTGTGGGTGAGAGGCCTGCACTACAACTCCCACCATGCCCCCATGTTCCCCTGCTCATCAAGATGGAGCACTCCCTCCCACCAAGATGCATGTGTCAGCCATTGCATTTTTCACTTCAAACAATGCAATGGTAGCCATGTTCTAAGGTTGTTCTGTTTGTGGGTGCGAGGTCTGCACTACTACTCCCACCATGCTTCCTTCTCCCCCAGCTCAGCAAGATGGAGCACTCCCCACACACCATAAAGCATGTGCCAGCCGTTTGGATTGTTCAATTCAAACTAACAGGTAGGTAGCCATTTTCCAGGGTTGTTCTGTTTGTGGGTGAGAGGCCTGCACTACTACTCCCACCATGCCTCCTTGCTCCCCAGCTCATCACGATGGAGCGCTCCCTCCCACCCAGATGCATATGTCAGCCAATGCATTGTTCACTTCAAACTAGCAGGTAGGTAGCCATTTTCCAAGGTTGTTCTGTTTTTGGGTCGGAGGCCTGCACTATGTAAATGTAAAATGTAAATGTAAATTGATACTTGTATAGCGCACTACTCACTCGCAAGGGTCTCATGGCGCTTGTATGAATACCGCTGTGGAACCCATCCTGGCTTTCCCTGTGAGGCGTCCACTCCTGGGCACCCCCAAGGTGGAGGCCAGGCATCCTTAGCGTTGTGGGGGCCGTTGTGGATATTAAGCAAGCTATTGCCCAGAGTTGCAGATTGGGACTCCATGATTGGAATAGGCACCGAGGCAAGAATTATCAGGTCCGTGGAAATTTGAGCCCAAGACCCGCCGAGGCGGGGAATTGAACCCTGGTCCCGGGCTAGACCTCTGCATCAGGGTCTCGCGCTCTAATCATTGAGCCACACTTCTCCACAATATTACTCCTACCATGCCCCCGTGTTCCCCAGCTCATCAAGATGGAGCACTCCCTCCCACCCAGATGCATGTGTCAGCCATTGCATTGTTCACTTCAAACTAACAGGTAGGTAGCCATTCTCCAAGGATGTTCTGTTTGTGGTAGTGAGGCCTGCACTACCAATCCCACAATGCCCCCTTGTCCCCCAGCTCAGCAAGATGGAGCACTCCCCACCCACCATGAAACATTTGATGGCCATTTGGATTGTTCACTTCCAACTTACAGGTAGGTCGCCATTTTCCAATGCTATTCTGTTTGTGGGTGGGAGGCCTGTACTACTATTCCCACCATGTCCCCTTGTTCCCCAGCTCATCAAGATGGAGCACTCCCTCCCACCCAGATGCATGTGTCAGTCATTGCATTGTACACTTCAAACTAACAGATAGATAGACATTTTCAAGGTTGTTCTGTTTGTGGGTGGGAGGCCTGCACTCCCAATCCCACCATCCCCCCTTGTCCTTCAGCTCAGCAAGATGGAGCACTCCCCATCCACCATGAAGCATGTGCAAGCAATTGCATTGTTCACTTCAAGCTAACAGGTAGGTAGGCATTTTCCAAGATTGTTCTGTTTGTGGGTCAGAGGCATGCTCTACCAATCCCACCATGCCCCCTTGTATTTCAGCTCAGCAAGATGGAGCACTCCCCACCCACCCTGAAGCATGTGGCAGCCATTGCATTGTTCACTTCAAGCTAACAGGTAGGTAGCCATTTCCCAAGGTTGTTCTGTTTGTGGATGGGAGGTCTGCACAACCAATCCCACAATGCCCCCTTGTTCCCCAGCTCAGCAAGATGGAGCACTCCCCACCCAC
Source organism: Lissotriton vulgaris (assembly GCF_964263255.1). Lineage (NCBI taxonomy): Eukaryota > Metazoa > Chordata > Amphibia > Caudata > Salamandridae > Lissotriton > Lissotriton vulgaris. Next base: position 335,053,128 of record NC_141689.1, on the reverse strand, counting down.
CATGAAGCATGTGCAAGCAATTGCATTGTTCACTTCAAGCTAACAGGTAGGTAGGCATTTTCCAAGATTGTTCTGTTTGTGGGTCAGAGGCATGCTCTACCAATCCCACCATGCCCCCTTGTATTTCAGCTCAGCAAGATGGAGCACTCCCCACCCACCCTGAAGCATGTGGCAGCCATTGCATTGTTCACTTCAAGCTAACAGGTAGGTAGCCATTTTCCAAGGTTGTTCTGTTTGTGGGTGGGAGGCCTGTGCTACCAATCCCACAATGCCCCATTGTCCCCCAGCTCAGCAAGATGGAGCACTCCACACCCACCATGAAGCATGTGGCAGCCATTGGTTTGTTCACTTCAAACTAACAGGTAGGTAGCCATTTTCCACTGTTGTTTTGTTTGTGGGTGGGAGGCCTGCGCAACCAATCCCATAATGCTCCCTTGTCCCCCAGCTCAGCAAGATGGAACACTCCCCCACCCACCATGAAGCATGTGGCAGCCATTAGATTGTTCACTTCAAACTAACAGGTAGGTAGCCATTTTCCAAGGTTGATCTGTTTTTAGGTGGGAGGCCTTCACTACTACTTCCACCATGCCCCCTTGTTCCCCAGCTCATCAAGATGGAGCACTCCCTCCCACCCAGAAGCATGTGTCAGCCATTGCATTGTTCACTTCAAACTAACAGGTAGGTAGCCATTTTTCAAGGTTGTTCTGTTTTTGGGTGGGAGGCCTGCACTACCACTCCCAACATGCCCCCTTGTTTCTTAGCTCTGCAAGATGGAACACTCCCCACACACTATGAAGCATGTGGTAGCTATTGTATTGTTCACCTCCACCTAACAGGTAGGTAGCCATCTTAACAGGGAGGTGTGTGTGTGTGCGAGGCCAGCAAAACAACTCCCAACAGTCCCCCTTGACCCGCCTCTGAGCAGGATGGAACACTCCCTCCCACCCAGATGCATGTGTCAGCCATTGTATTGTACACTTCAAACTAACAGGTAGGTAGCCATCATATGCTCTCTTGTCCCACCCCTGAGCAGGATGGAGCCCTCCACCACACAAAGAGAGAGAGATGTGACACAAATTCCACCCAAATGTGACAACAGAGAAGGTAAGTAGACAGTGCATGCACTCAGCCATTCCTCTCAAAAAGCATGGTGCCATATGACACCAGCCCTCTCATCCCAGATCAATTCACACAGATCCAAATGCCACTTACAGTGTGCAGACAGCTAAGCAAATGTAACTGTCACAGCAATCAAACTGTGACTCACTAATTTACAAGTTGAAGAACGTCTGTGCACAATCATGCACAGCACTGAATGCTATGTGTAAGTGCCATGGAGGCAAAGCATCAAGGACCATATGAAAACAAAGCAAGCATGGTCTGTAGTAAAAATTGAGATTTGCACATAACATGACAAAGATATGCATGAGATAACAATGGCTAGCTCATACTCAGATGTAACGTCGGCCAGGAAGAGTAATCAACAAAGATGCTACACATAAATTCTAAGCATGGGCGAATTTTGCGAATCTGGCGTTCGCGAATTTGCGTATTTGCGAACTCGCAATCTGCAAAATCTGCGAATTTGCTGATTTTTTTTTTGTGTTCGCAAGGGTTTCTGCCAGTTCGCGAGGGTTTTGTACCAGTTCGCAATTGCTAACTTACTCTTACTTGTCGGCTCGCAACGGTCGCGACTATGTTGTTTCTACGTCTGGTTCATCATCACAGGTTCACAGCACCCTCTGTTTCACCACTGCCACCCTGTTTCACCCATGCCACCCTCTGGTACATCAATGCCACCCTCTGGTTCATCACTGTAGATTATGGGGGGGGGAGCAAGCACACCTGCCCTGCTTCAACTGACATGAATTAATTTGGGGTTGATTTATTAATGTGTCACTGTTTTAAAATTCCAGTCTGGCACCTGCTTCCTTATCTGTAATTTGCTTTCTGTTGCAGTGCAATTTTTTTTTTCCAGGACCTTTGTGGCCTACTTGTAGCTATTCTATGAGCCTGCTGTGAGGGTCAGAGCAATTGTTGCAACTAGCAACTGAACTCTGGAGGGGCCCCAGTCAGGAAGCACTACAGGGAATTGTTACTAATGATGAGTTTGAACTTTTGCACCTGCTAATTGCTTTCAGTTTTGCAAAACTCGTTTTTCTGCAATTTCGCAGGATTCGCGGGGCGTGAACTTGCGCGAGATCGAATTTGGAAGCCGCGAATTCGTGCGAATATGCGATTTGTTTTTTTGCCGCGTGTTAGTTCGCAAGGTTTTGTGCGTTTTAGCGAGCCGCTTGTAGCGCAACGGCGGGAAGTTACCCTGACGGTCGTTCACGGGCGCGGCCATCTTGTTTGCATGACGTATTTCCGTTTCCGGGCATGATGTGTAATCTCGCAAAGTGTGCGGCTCGGTAGTACAATTTCGCGTGTGATCGCGAGGAAAATCTCTTGCGAACTTACCCACGCGGTCGTGAACGGGCGCGGCCATCTTGTTTCTCATTCATTGCTATGGTTCTGGGCATGCTTTTTGTATCCTCTCTGAATCTCTGCCATCCTTTGCTTGTTTGAAGTTTTTTTTATCTATTTTACTTATTATCTATCCCTCTATTTTTCTAGCTCTATATTTTTGTGTTTTCTGCTACTTTTGGTTAATTTTAAACTACTTTTTTAAACTCTTTTCTTTTCTTCTTCCCTATTCTATTTCTTCTTTATTAGTTAGCTTCCTTTCTGCCCAGACCATGCTAAAGGGAGCCGGGAAGCATCCTGAGAAGGGGAAGGGTCCCGCACCCCGTGCCGGCATTTGAGGGGGGAGCAGATCGCACCCCGGGAGATCTTCAGCCCGGAGGAGGTGGCCGCACTAATTTTTTATGTTCAGCGCCGCCTCCCCAGGACCATCATGGCAGGCGGCAAGATCGCTAGCGGGTACAGGATCCAGGAGCGCCGGAAGCGGTGGGAGAAGGTGTGCCGGGCATGTACCAACACTCTCCGGTCCAGCGCACCTACAACCAGGCCACCCACCGTTGGACGGATGTCCTGGACCGGGTACGCGATCTGCTCGACCTGCTCGGCCTTGAGATCCCCGGGCTTGGTGAGTAGTAGTAGCTATTTCTTCACTACTCTGTTTTCTCCTGCTCTGTGTGTTATTATATTGCAAATTTTTGTTTTTTACCAAGAGCATTAATGCTGCTGATTACATTGTAGGTAAATTATATTTAAAAATGTTCTGTGCATTTCAGGTGCACTGCTCTCCTTCTCAGTAGCGTTGCTACTATGCTTATTTGTTTTCGATTTTGTGTTCATTTCATTGGCCTGTGAAATTATGTATGAGTGTAGTTTAAAGAACTGCGTAATGCTAGACACTAAGGGTCCGATTTTTAATTACCGGCGCATCCCTGCAAAGTAGCAGGGATGCGCCAGTAATTGTGCGCCACGCCACCACCACCCATGGTGCTCCGTATTTACAATGCGGCGCACCATGAGCCCAAAACGTCACCAAAGCGTTACGCATCTGTGCCGTAAAGGCGGCGCATTGCTGGAGTTGCGTCGCAACGATGGCGCAGTTCCAGCAATGCTCTGGGGTGCCCTATCTCCCCAATGCTGCGTCAAGCCGTACGTCTGCTTCAAGCAGGTGCAGGGTTTGAGTCACGCATCATTGTCCTTAAAGTAACTGATTGAAATCTTGTAGATTTCCCTCAGCCACTTTTAGGATGCGTTCCTGCGCAGGAACGCCCTTGCGCCGGAACGCCCCCTGATGGCGCAGGGCTTTACAACGTGATGCATCGCCCATATGCGTCACGTTGTTAATATACGCCGCGCCATGGCGCCTCTTTTGTTCTGCCGCTGCGTCACAAAAGTCACGCAACAATGGAGCAAAAGAGCCGCAAGGGGCTTCTAAATCAGCCCCCACAGACTCAAGTCCAGTCCTTCCTTTGTACACATGGCAATAAGAAGAAATAGTGGTGGTGGATTGATAGTTTGAGTATTTTAATGACTGGTTAATGTAGTAGGAAACTTTTTAGTGTTATCGCTGATCTGCAATCACGATGGACTTTGTCTGTCACTTCGCGTGCTGCGGACTGCTGCCTGCCAGTCCTAGGCGAACGTTTTTAGCAGTTTGTTTAGTGAGTTACATAAGAACTTTCCAAGTCGACAGTCCGCAAATCAAGCAATACTAATAACGTAGTAGACCACATGAGATCGGACAATATATCCCGTGGAATAGTTGTCTATTTGCTATTTCCCCAAAATATTTTGTTATTGTTCTTTTGAAATATTTGATTTGGTTGACAAATATCATCCATGTTTTCTGGTCTTTCTTTCTTTCATGTTGTACATCAGCTCCCCCCAGGGGCAAGAGAGCATTGGAGGAGGCTGCTGCTGCTGCTGCTGCTGCTGAACAGGATCGGTCAGGCGAGGGTTCCTTTGCTGGCTCCGGTAAGTTTTAATTTTAATATAGAGTACCTATTTTTTCCTAGCGTTCCTCATTCGATTTTTTCTAAATCGTCTTTGATCTTCTTGTAGACTGTATCTAAATTCTTATCCTGCCTCGACTATGACTCCCTGTGGTATTACTAGATTATTCTTATTAGTCTGTCTGTGTAGCTAACTAAGATTGCACATTTGGCAATTCCATTGGACTCCCATTCTAGTCAGTAATAGCTCTATGCACTGAGTGCAGTCCTCTGGGATTGTCCATAATGTCTTTTCAAGTCTTCTAAATGTTTATGCTTTGACAATTGCCAACAATAAAAAGGTGAATGACCACCAAGAAAGAATAAGATACTACTTTACTTTTGGTTTGGATAGAAGGACAATCCATTCTACTACTGTTGCTGGGACAAATCTGCACAAACAGCACTATGGACACCAAATAATGCATTGCTTAGCTTATCAATTATAATAGGCGCTGTTAGACTTTCCACATACCTCAGTGATAACAGACTTTGTAGTTGAACCCCCAATCTCCTTACTGACTAGATAGTGTGGCAGAGTCATTTAGCTCCCAAAGTCACCGATGATTGATCCCCAATGATGATTATGCAACGCAGGACAAGAGTACGGAGTCAGAGTTAAGAAGTGTCAGAGGCACGGACTCATGCTTGCAAAAATTGCAAAACCTTTAGCTCAGCCACTCTAGTCTGGAGGACCAAAAACCACAGAGTCTGTTTAAGTTTAAAAGCTTTATTAAAAGTAAACACATTTATTAAAATCAAGTTTGTCATAAAACTAAACGTTTAACTGAAAATGGAAAAGTGCTTAGTGCTGACGATTAATTGAACACATTTCTTGTGGTCGAGCCGAGCTCTCACCTAGTTTGAACTTGATCTTGCTCGTGTTCTTAGAAGTCAAGCTTCTGTCTGTTAGGAGAAAAAGTGGTGCGTGTTAAAAATAAAAAGCAAGCATTCATCAGTTGTGCCAAAAAGTGCAGCAAGACAACAGCCTTCCCTGGAAAAAGGCACATTTTTACTTTAGAGTAGACAGTCACAAATTATTACATTGTTTTCTGTTTTTTTCACATTTCTTTATTCCTAGTCCAAATATTATATAGTAGTGAGTGGTGTATTCTAACATTCTTAAATGTACTTTGTAGGTGGAACATCTGGTGCTGGGCCCAGCGCGGAGGTGGAGGAGGAAAGTTCTGGGGAGGAGGCGGTGCAAGTGCTGGACGACACCAATGTGCCTGTGAGCATTCACACGGTGGTGGCGGGCAGAGGTAAGCTATATATCCTTTACTTATTGAGATTGAAGACTGCAGAGTGTGCTTTCTGCACGGGTATATTATAAATCAACCAGGTAGTAGCCACCTCTAAATGTACTTCGACTTAGCTGTGAAGTTTTTGGCGAGAAGAATCCCAATCAGATCTGAGATGAACTTGATGGATGGGATGAACGAAAAGTGAAAGAAGGGTGTAAGTAAGTGTGGAAGGACGAGAAATTTCATGATGACTGGCAAAGAAGAATGATATGTGTTTGCTTGGTCCCCGAGGTGGCTGGGAAGGAAAGAATATGGTATGGTGCATGGCTGGGTGAATGATGAAGCAAGGATGGGTGGAAGGAGAACAGCCTGGGTGGGTGAAACAGAAACTGTATGTGTGCATATACTTTGAATGGATGGATGCCTGGATCATGGTACTATCTGATAGATGGCATATGTGTATCTAGAGAGAGTAGACGGTCACTGGATGAACTAAGTGTTACTTTGAAGAGCATGTAACACCGCACCCGCACGTCCGGTCCAGTGTAGGAAAGGCAAGGAAAAGAAGTTGTAATTTTGTCCAAATACTACCATGAATAGTAGCAGTAGTTTGTATTGCAACTGCAAGCACAGCATATATCCGGTTATTACGGTGGACACTACCTACCTCTCTTAATAAGTTTAGTTTAGTAGTAGTACGTCATTCATGTGTGGGTGTATCACTGTTCACTCAATAAAAAGCAAAGCACCTAAAGTCATCCCATATGTAATCAAATACATCCCATGTGAAGTGATAGATAATCAGATTATTTAGCTTCTTCATTTTCCTTTTCTAGTACTCATTTGCACTGTAGGGTGAAAGTTAAATTAATTAAGCAGTAGCCCTTTTAACAGAGTATTCTCAGTGCCACCCGTAATAGAAAAGTAAGAGCTTCACCACCTGCATGTACTGGACCGGTACAGTAACGCAAGTCTGTCTCACTCATCATGGTGTGCGTCTGTTTTTCTCCGGTGCAAGTTCACTGCGCTGGCATTATGCCGGCTTGCATAAGATAACGTACCAATTTTCCTAAACAAGAGAGAAGAAGAAGAAGAAGACTGGTGTACTGTCATAGTCGACTGTAATGGAAGTCCATAGTGCTCGTAGAATTTGTTCCTTAAACTCCCACTAATGTTAGAGCAAGGATGAAGAAGTGGGAGGTTAGATAGATACTGGCCTCAATAGTTATGTACGGTGCTTTCAAGTTGCTAGTTGTACTGTGACACAACTTTCTGCTCAATCATTTTGTGTTAATCTTAAGGAGCATTGGTTACAGACTATGGGGCAGATTTATGAGGCCCTTGCGCCACGTTTACGCCGCTGTTGCTTCACGCAAGGCAACGTAAACGTGGAGCATCCCTACGAACGATTCACAACGTGACGCATCTAGGCAGATGCGTCACGTTGTAAAGCCCTGCGCCGCTTGTGGGCGTTCCGGCGCAGGGTGGGCGTTCCGGGGCAGGTGCGCCTCGCAAAAGTGGCTGAGTGAAATCTATGAGATTTCACTCAGTCACTTTTAAGCCAATGCTGCGTCAAAAGCCTGCGCCTGCTTGAAGCAGGCGTAGGTCTTGACGCAGCATTGTTAAAATGGGGCACCCCCGAGCCTTGCTGGAGCTGCGTCGCGCTTGCGACGCAACTCCAGCAATGCGCCACATTTCCGGCACAGATGCGTCACGCATCTGTGCCGTTTTTGCACCATGGTGCGCCGCATTATAAATGCGGCGCACCATGGATGGCTGAGCTGTGGCGCACTGTGGCGCACTGTGGCGCATGTTAACTGGCGCATCCCAGGGGATGCGCCAGTTAACATAAATCTGCCCTATAATCTTTCTTTCTTCATATAGTTGCTCCTTCCAAATCAAACAAACTAACAAGGAAGGAGCTGGCTCGAATGACCCGGCAACGGAGGCTGGATGCCACTGTCACCGAATATCGGCGGCTGGTGGCCCTGGAGGAGGAGGACACGCAGTCTACTGGTACATCCACTGGGACAGCTGCATCCTCCTCCATGCCCCCACGGGCTGCCAGCCAGCGCAGTGCTCCAGCGGTATGGAGCCGGGCTACCAAAGCCAACCGCCACCGCCGAGCAGCAAAGACAGGAGCTGCCACCCACAGGAGTTGCAAGGCACGCCAGCACCGCTTATGCCTCAAAGTGTCCTACCTGGAGCAGGAGGTCCTAACATATAAGACCTTGGTGGAGGGCCTCCGCTCTGACCATGCCACCCTCCGCAAGGAGTATGATGCCCTGGCCGCTAAAGTGAACAGCATCCTGCCGTAGTGTCCCTTGCCCCTTTTTTAGAGACTTTTGGGGGGTGGGAATTGGGAGTTGGGTTGTTTTTGGGACTTTTGAAGGACAATCGTTGGGGTTAGGGAGGGTCTTGCAGGAGATTATTTTGTTAGGGCTACACAAATATACTTTTTGAAACTTTATCTGAGCATACCTGTTTTTTACTGCTTTTGAGTCTGGTCGGTGGGGGTTTAACAGTAAGTTTGTTTTCCTGAAACTTAAGTCTGTGTCATTTTCTTCCTTTAAGTGTAAATGGATAAATGTTTTCAACACTAAGTGCCTCTCACAGAGTAAGTGAATTCAAGAGTCCTAGGACTTTAGTAGTACTACCGTCAATCTCTCATCTCTCCTAATACTCCATTATACTACCTCCCACCAAACGCTTATCTTACCTGTAATTTGTGTTTGAAAGTAGGGCTAGGCCCAGGGCTGGCTCCACGGGAAATGGCGATTAAGGTTGGCAATCCTGGGCGGATGAAATGTCCTCATTGCGGTGGTACTAGTGGTGTGACACAGTGGCAGTTGCATGCCTATGGAAAAAAAGAAAATGAAACCTGTTTTGTCCTTACTGGAGCATTACAACGGTACAATAGAGAATATAGCAGGTGACAATACACTAGAACAGGGCCACAATGTAGCCTAACAAATGGTAAAGTATTGAAAGTATAACTAGTGTACTTGCGTTGAATTTCTTTGACATTGGCTACTACTACAAGAAATAGTACTGAAGCTGAGTAAGTCTAGAATATATCCTCAGATTCCTTCACCAGCCTGTTGCTATGACCTTATCCTCCCCAGCAAGTGTGTGGAATTATTGCTGTCATTTAGTCACACATCAATCAAAACCACACAGCCCGGGGGAAGAGGGTTAGGGTTTGGAAAATGGATGGGAATGGGGGTTTCTTTTTGGGTAAGTTTTGTTGAGAGAAGAAAAAAAAGCACAGCATGGACAAACAATAATTGAAGATAAAGAAATCTTTGGGTACAAAGCTAACCATAAATCTTTTAAGTGACATTAAGGAAGTGCATGCACTACTGCATGCATTGTTACTGAAAAGTAAGTAGTACTTTCGACAACCGTGAATGACAGAATGCGACAGTACAAGGCTGCAGCGTTTTCACTTGCCTATCTCTGCACTCAGAGAAACACTTCTTACATTAAATTAGGTTTAAAAAATAGCCGAAGTAAAACCTATAGAATGGCTGTAGGGATCAATTTAGAAGCAGAGAGAGATCCAAGAAATGCAGAGTCACACTCATAGAAGTTCACAGCAATAACATGACTTAAAAAATCATTTGAAAACAATGGATACTGTATCTGTATGTTGTTGTAGTTGTCCTGTTGAATTTGGTAAGTAAGTTGCACGCATCAAACCATTCCTCTTATTAGCGGCACTCCTCCATTCCAGCTGACGCTTCGTCCATCAATGTTGGTGACCAGAAGACACCCTGTCCACTGCCTGCCTGGCGGATGCTGAATTGCGGCTCGCTAATGTGAAGCCTGACTTCATCCTTTTTTTCCCATGCACAGACTGAAACCCGGCCTGTAAATCAGGAAGTGATATTAGAACACCACTGATAAATAAATATAAAGTATGTACGCTGTGTAGTGCAAAAAGTCACACTTTGAGTTACCTAATAGACAGTACAATATTTTTGAAAGTGCGTACTCTGTTTGACTCTCCTTTTGAAGGATAAATAAGTATGGGCAAATTAATTTAGCGGATCTTTCCCCTCAAGCTAGGTGTACTGTAAACTGTGTTTTAGAACAAAATTAGGCCTTCCCAGCAGTGCTCCCACCCAGACCCTTACTAAAGCCAGTCCCAAAAATGTAGAAGACCCCCAATCAGATCTCAAAAAACGAGGCCTAGTAGAAAACTGGTGACAAAACGTACTTTGAAAGTAAAAGTAGGCCCAAATACCCCCTTACCCACCGTGGATTGTATTCAAACCACTTGCATGAGTCAGCCATTGCATTGTACACTTCAAACTAATAGGTAGGTAGCCATTTTCCAAGGTATTTCTGTTTGTGGGTGGGAGGTCTGCAGTACTGCTAATCCCACCATGCCCACATGTTTTCCAGCTCATCCAGATGGAGCACTCCCTCCCACTCAGATTCATATGTCTGCCACTGCATTGTACACTTCAAACTAACAGGTAGGTAGCCATTTTCCAAGGTTGTTCTGAATGTGGGTTGGAGGCCTGCACTACTACTCCCACCATGCCCCCCTGTTACCCAGCTCATCAAGATGGAGCACTGCCTCCCACTCAGATGCATGTGTCAGCCATTGCATTGTTCACTTCAAACTAACACAAGGTAGCCAATTTCCAAAAGCTGTTCTATTTCTAGGTGGGAGGCCTGCACTACTACTCCAACCATGCCCCCTTGTTCCCCAAGTCATCAAGATGGAGCACTCCCTCCCACCCAGCTGCATGTGTCAGTCATTGCATTGTACACTTCAAACTAACAGGTAGAAACCCATTTTCCAAGGTTGTTCTGTTTGTGGGTGGGCGTCTGCACTACCAATCCTACCATGCTCCCTTGTCTTTCAGCTCAGCAAGATGAAACCCTCCCCACCCTCCATGAAGCATGTGGCTGCCATTGCATTGTTCATGGCACATGCTTCATGGTGTGTGGGGAGTGCTCCATCTTGCTGAGCTGGGGGAGAAGGAAGGATGGTGGGAGTAGTAATGCAGGCCTCCCACCCACAAACAGAACAACCTTAGAACAAGGCTACCCACCTGTTAGTTTGAAGTGAACAATGCAATGGCTGACACATGCATCTAGGTGGGAGGGAGTGCTCCATCTTGATGAGCAGGGGAACAGGGGGGCATTGTGGGATTGGTAGTGCAGGCCTCCTACCCACAAACAAAACAACATTGGGAAATGGCTACCTACCTGTTCAGTTTGAAGTGAACAATGCAATGGCTGACATATGCATCTGGGTGGGAGAGAGTGCTCCATCGTGATGAGCTGGGGAGCAAGGGGGCATGGTGGGAGTAGTAGTGCAGGCCTCCCACCCACAAACAGAACAACCCTGGAAAATGGCTACCTACCTGTTAGTTTCATGCTTCATGGTGGGTGGGGAGTGCCCCATCTTGCTGATCTGAGGGACAGGGGGGCATTGTGGGATTGGTAGCGCAGGTTGTTCTGTTTGTGGATGGGAGGCCTGCGCTACCAACCCCACAATGCCCCCCTGTCCCTCAGCTCAGCAAGATGGGGCACTCCCCACCCACCATGATGCATGAAACTAACAGGTAGGTAGCCATTTTCCAAGGTTGTTCTGTTTGTGGGTGGGCGGTCTGCACTACCAATCCCACCATGCCCCCTTGTCTTTCAGCTCAGCAGGATGGAACACTCCCCACCCACCATGAAGCATGTGGCAGCCATTGCATTGTTCACTTCAAGCTAACAGGTAGGTAGCCATTTTCCAAGGATGTTCTGTTTGTGGGTGGGATGCCTGCACCTCCAATTCCACAATGCCCCCATGTCCCCCAGCTCAGCAAGATGGAGCACTCCCCTCCCACCATGAAGCATGTGTCATCCATTGGATTGCTCACTTCAAACTAACAGTTAGATAGCCCTTTTCCAAGGTTGTTCTGTTTGTGGATGGGAGGCCTGCACTATTACTCCTACCATGCCCCCTTGTTCCCCAGCTCATCAAGATGGAGCACTCCCCACCCACCATGAAGCATGTGGCAGTCAATGGATTGTTCACTTCAAACTAACAGGTAGGTAGCCATTTTCCAAGGTTGTTCTGTTTGTGGGTGGGAGGTCTGCACTATTACTCCTACCATGCCCCCTTGTTCCCCAGCTCATCAAGATGGAGCACTCCCTAGCACCCAGATGCATGTGTCAGCCATTGCATTGCACACTTCAAACTAAAACTTAGGCAGCCATTTTCCAAGGTTGTTCTGTTTGTGGGTGGGAGGTCTGCACTACTACTCCCACCATGCCCCCTTCTCCCCCAGCTCAGCAAGATGGAGCACTCCTCACACAACATGAAGCATGTGCCAGCCGTTGGGATTGTTCACTTCAAACTAACAGGTAGGTAGCCATTTACTAGGGTTGTTCTGTTTGTGGGTTAATGGCCTGCACTACTACTCCCACCATGCCTCCTTGCTCCCCAGCTCATCACGATGGAGCACTCCCTCCCACCCAGATGCATATGTCAGCCATTGCATTGTTCAGTTCAAACTAACAGGTAGGTAGCCATTTACCAAGGTTGTTCTGTTTGTGGATTGGAGGCCTGCACTACCACTCCCAACATGCCCGCTTGCTCCCCAGCTCAGCAAGATGGAGCACTCCCCACCCACCATGAAGCATGTGGCAGCCATCGGATTATTGACTTCAAACTACCAGGTGTGTAGCCATTTTCCAAGGTTGTTCTGTTTATGGGTGGGAGGCCTGCACTACTATTCCCACCATACCCCCTTGTTCCCCAGCTCATCAAGATGGAGCCCTCCCTCCCACCCAGATGCATGTGTCAGTCATTGCATTGTACACTTCAAACTAACAGGAATTTGGCCATTTTCCAAGGTTGTTCTGTTTGTGGGTGGGAGGACCGCACTACTACTCCCACCATGCCCCCTTGTTCCCCAGCTCATCAAGATGGAGCACTCCCTCCCCCCAGATGCATGGATCAGCCATTGCATTGTACACTTCAAACTAACAGGTAGGTAGCCATTTTCCAAGGTTGTTCTGTTTGTGGGTGAGAGGCCTGCACTACAACTCCCACCATGCCCCCTTGTTCCCCTGCTCATCAAGATGGAGCACTCCCTCCCACCAAGATGCATGTGTCAGCCATTGCATTTTTCACTTCAAACAATGCAATGGTAGCCATGTTCTAAGGTTGTTCTGTTTGTGGGTGCGAGGTCTGCACTACTACTCCCACCATGCTTCCTTCTCCCCCAGCTCAGCAAGATGGAGCACTCCCCACACACCATAAAGCATGTGCCAGCCGTTTGGATTGTTCAATTCAAACTAACAGGTAGGTAGCCATTTTCCAGGGTTGTTCTGTTTGTGGGTGAGAGGCCTGCACTACTACTCCCACCATGCCTCCCTGCTCCCCAGCTCATCACGATGGAGCGCTCCCTCCCACCCAGATGCATATGTCAGCCAATGCATTGTTCACTTCAAACTAGCAGGTAGGTAGCCATTTTCCAAGGTTGTTCTGTTTTTGGGTCGGAGGCCTGCACTATGTAAATGTAAAATGTAAATGTAAATTGATACTTGTATAGCGCACTACTCACTCGCAAGGGTCTCATGGCGCTTGTATGAATACCGCTGTGGAACCCATCCTGGCTTTCCCTGTGAGGCGTCCACTCCTGGGCACCCCCAAGGTGGAGGCCAGGCATCCGTAGCGTTGTGGGGGCCGTTGTGGATATTAAGCAAGCTATTGCCCAGAGTTGCAGATTGGGACTCCATGATTGGAATAGGCACCGAGGCAAGAATTATCAGGTCCGTGGAAATTTGAGCCCAAGACCCGCCGAGGCGGGGAATTGAACGCTGGTCCCGGGCTAGACCTCTGCATCAGGGTCTCGCGCTCTAATCATTGAGCCACACTTCTCCACAATATTACTCCTACCATGCCCCCGTGTTCCCCAGCTCATCAAGATGGAGCACTCCCTCCCACCCAGATGCATGTGTCAGCCATTGCATTGTTCACTTCAAACTAACAGGTAGGTAGCCATTCTCCAAGGATGTTCTGTTTGTGGTAGTGAGGCCTGCACTACCAATCCCACAATGCCCCCTTGTCCCCCAGCTCAGCAAGATGGAGCACTCCCCACCCACCATGAAACATTTGATGGCCATTTGGATTGTTCACTTCCAACTTACAGGTAGGTCGCCATTTTCCAATGCTATTCTGTTTGTGGGTGGGTGGCCTGTACTACTATTCCCACCATGTCCCCTTGTTCCCCAGCTCATCAAGATGGAGCACTCCCTCCCACCCAGATGCATGTGTCAGTCATTGCATTGTACACTTCAAACTAACAGATAGATAGACATTTTCAAGGTTGTTCTGTTTGTGGGTGGGAGGCCTGCACTCCCAATCCCACCATCCCCCCTTGTCCTTCAGCTCAGCAAGATGGAGCACTCCCCACCCACCATGAAGCATGTGCAAGCAATTGCATTGTTCACTTCAAGCTAACAGGTAGGTAGGCATTTTCCAAGATTGTTCTGTTTGTGGGTCAGAGGCATGCTCTACCAATCCCACCATGCCCCCTTGTATTTCAGCTCAGCAAGATGGAGCACTCCCCACCCACCCTGAAGCATGTGGCAGCCATTGCATTGTTCACTTCAAGCTAACAGGTAGGTAGCCATTTCCCAAGGTTGTTCTGTTTGTGGATGGGAGGTCTGCACAACCAATCCCACAATGCCCCCTTGTCCCCCAGCTCAGCAAGATGGAGCACTCCCCACCCACCATGAAGCATGTGCAAGCAATTGCATTGTTCACTTCAAGCTAACAGGTAGGTAGGCATTTTCCAAGATTGTTCTGTTTGTGGGTCAGAGGCATGCTCTACCAATCCCACCATGCCCCCTTGTATTTCAGCTCAGCAAGATGGAGCACTCCCCACCCACCCTGAAGCATGTGGCAGCCATTGCATTGTTCACTTCAAGCTAACAGGTAGGTAGCCATTTTCCAAGGTTGTTCTGTTTGTGGGTGGGAGGCCTGTGCTACCAATCCCACAATGCCCCATTGTCCCCCAGCTCAGCAAGATGGAGCACTCCACACCCACCATGAAGCATGTGGCAGCCATTGGTTTGTTCACTTCAAACTAACAGGTAGGTAGCCATTTTCCACTGTTGTTTTGTTTGTGGGTGGGAGGCCTGCGCAACCAATCCCATAATGCTCCCTTGTCCCCCAGCTCAGCAAGATGGAACACTCCCCCACCCACCATGAAGCATGTGGCAGCCATTAGATTGTTCACTTCAAACTAACAGGTAGGTAGCCATTTTCCAAGGTTGATCTGTTTTTAGGTGGGAGGCCTTCACTACTACTTCCACCATGCCCCCTTGTTCCCCAGCTCATCAAGATGGAGCACTCCCTCCCACCCAGAAGCATGTGTCAGCCATTGCATTGTTCACTTCAAACTAACAGGTAGGTAGCCATTTTTCAAGGTTGTTCTGTTTTTGGGTGGGAGGCCTGCACTACCACTCCCAACATGCCCCCTTGTTTCTTAGCTCTGCAAGATGGAACACTCCCCACACACTATGAAGCATGTGGTAGCTATTGTATTGTTCACCTCCACCTAACAGGTAGGTAGCCATCTTAACAGGGAGGTGTGTGTGTGTGCGAGGCCAGCAAAACAACTCCCAACAGTCCCCCTTGACCCGCCTCTGAGCAGGATGGAACACTCCCTCCCACCCAGATGCATGTGTCAGCCATTGTATTGTACACTTCAAACTAACAGGTAGGTAGCCATCATATGCTCTCTTGTCCCACCCCTGAGCAGGATGGAGCCCTCCACCACACAAAGAGAGAGAGATGTGACACAAATTCCACCCAAATGTGACAACAGAGAAGGTAAGTAGACAGTGCATGCACTCAGCCATTCCTCTCAAAAAGCATGGTGCCTTGTGACACCAGCCCTCTCATCCCAGATCAATTCACACAGATCCAAATGCCACTTACAGTGTGCAGACAGCTAAGCAAATGTAACTGTCACAGCAATCAAACTGTGACTCACTAATTTACAAGTTGAAGAACGTCTGTGCACAATCATGCACAGCACTGAATGCTATGTGTAAGTGCCATGGAGGCAAAGCATCAAGGACCATATGAAAACAAAGCAAGCATGGTCTGTAGTAAAAATTGAGATTTGCACATAACATGACAAAGATATGCATGAGATAACAATGGCTAGCTCATACTCAGATGTAACGTCGGCCAGGAAGAGTAATCAACAAAGATGCTACACATAAATTCTAAGCATGGGCGAATTTTGCGAATCTGGCGTTCGCAAATTTGCGTATTTGCGAACTCGCAATCTGCAAAATCTGCGAATTTGCGGATTTTTTTTTTGTGTTCGCAAGGGTTTCTGCCAGTTCGCGAGGGTTTTGTACCAGTTCGCAATTGCTAACTTACTCTTACTTGTCGGCTTGCAACGGTCGCGACTATGTTGTTTCTACATCTGGTTCATCATCACAGGTTCACAGCACCCTCTGTTTCACCACTGCCACCCTGTTTCACCCATGCCACCCTCTGGTACATCAATGCCACCCTCTGGTTCATCACTGTAGATTATGGGGGGGGGAGCAAGCACACCTGCCCTGCTTCAACTGACATGAATTAATTTGGGGTTGATTTATTAATGTGTCACTGTTTTAAAATTCCAGTCTGGCACCTGCTTCCTTATCTGTAATTTGCTTTCTGTTGCAGTGCAATTTTTTTTTTCCAGGACCTTTGTGGCCTACTTGTAGCTATTCTATGAGCCTGCTGTGAGGGTCAGAGCAATTGTTGCAACTAGCAACTGAACTCTGGAGGGGCCCCAGTCAGGAAGCACTACAGGGAATGGTTACTAATGATGAGTTTGAACTTTTGCACCTGCTAAGTGCTTTCAGTTTTGCAAAACTCGTTTTTCTGCAATTTCGCAGGATTCGCGGGGCGTGAACTTGCGCGAGATCGAATTTGGAAGCCGCGAATTCGTGCGAATATGCGATTTGTTTTTTTGCCGCATGTTAGTTCGCAAGGTTTTGTGCGTTTTAGCGAGCCGCTTGTAGCGCAACCGCGGGAAGTTACCCTGACGGTCGTTCACGGGCGCGGCCATCTTGTTTGCATGACGTATTTCCGTTTCCGGGCATGATGTGTAATCTCGCAAAGTGTGCGGCTCGGTAGTACAATTTCGCGTGTGATCGCGAGGAAAATCTCTTGCGAACTTACCCACGCGATCGTGAACGGGCGCGGCCATCTTGTTTCTCATTCATTGCTATGGTTCTGGGCATGCTTTTTGTATCCTCTCTGAATCTCTGCCATCCTTTGCTTGTTTGAAGTTTTTTTTATCTATTTTACTTATTATCTATCCCTCTATTTTTCTAGCTCTATATTTTTGTGTTTTCTGCTACTTTTGGTTAATTTTAAACTACTTTTTTAAACTCTTTTCTTTTCTTCTTCCCTATTCTATTTCTTCTTTATTAGTTAGCTTCCTTTCTGCCCAGACCATGCTAAAGGGAGCCGGGAAGCATCCTGAGAAGGGGAAGGGTCCCGCACCCCGTGCCCGGCTCCCGTGCCGGCGTTTGAGGGGGGAGCAGATCGCACCCCGGGAGATCTTCAGCCCGGAGGAGGTGGCCGCACTAATTTTTTATGTTCAGCGCCGCCTCCCCAGGACCATCATGGCAGGCGGCAAGATCGCTAGCGGGTACAGGATCCAGGAGCGCCGGAAGCAGTGGGAGAAGGTGTGCCGGGCATGTACCAACACTCTCCGGTCCAGCGCACCTACAACCAGGCCACCCACCGTTGGACGGATGTCCTGGACCGGGTACGCGATCTGCTCGACCTGCTCGGCCTTGAGATCCCCGGGCTTGGTGAGTAGTAGTAGCTATTTCTTCACTACTCTGTTTTCTCCTGCTCTGTGTGTTATTATATTGCAAATTTTTGTTTTTTACCAAGAGCATTAATGCTGCTGATTACATTGTAGGTAAATTATATTTCAAAATGTTCTGTGCATTTCAGGTGCACTGCTCTCCTTCTCAGTAGCGTTGCTACTATGCTTATTTGTTTTCGATTTTGTGTTCATTTCATTGGCCTGTGAAATTATGTATGAGTGTAGTTTAAAGAACTGCGTAATGCTAGACACTAAGGGTCCGATTTTTAATTACCGGCGCATCCCTGCAAAGTAGCAGGGATGCGCCAGTAATTGTGCGCCACGCCACCACCACCCATGGTGCTCCGTATTTACAATGCGGCGCACCATGAGCCCAAAACGTCACCAAAGCGTTACGCATCTGTGCCGTAAAGGCGGCGCATTGCTGGAGTTGCGTCGCAACGATGGCGCAGTTGCAGCAATGCTCTGGGGTGCCCTATCTCCCCAATGCTGCGTCAAGCCGTACGTCTGCTTCAAGCAGGTGCAGGGTTTGAGTCACGCATCATTGTCCTTAAAGTGACTGATTGAAATCTTGTAGATTTCCCTCAGCCACTTTTAGGATGCGTTCCTGCGCAGGAACGCCCTTGCGCCGGAACGCCCCCTGATGGCGCAGGGCTTTACAACGTGATGCATCGCCCAAATGCGTCACGTTGTTAATATACGCCGCGCCATGGCGCCTCTTTTGTTCTGCCGCTGCGTCACAAAAGTCACGCAACAATGGAGCAAAAGAGCCGCAAGGGGCTTCTAAATCAGCCCCCACAGACTCAAGTCCAGTCCTTCCTTTGTACACATGGCAATAAGAAGAAATAGTGGTGGTGGATTGATAGTTTGAGTATTTTAATGACTGGTTAATGTAGTAGGAAACTTTTTAGTGTTGTCGCTGATCTGCAATCACGATGGACTTTGTCTGTCACTTCGCGTGCTGCGGACTGCTGCCTGCCAGTCCTAGGCGAACGTTTTTAGCAGTTTGTTTAGTGAGTTACATAAGAACTTTCCAAGTCGACGGTCCGCAAATCAAGCAATACTAATAACGTAGTAGACCACATGAGATCGGACAATATATCCCGTGGAATAGTTGTCTATTTGCTATTTCCCCAAAATATTTTGTTATTGTTCTTTTGAAATATTTGATTTGGTTGACAAATATCATCCATGTTTTCTGGTCTTTCTTTCTATCATGTTGTACATCAGCTCCCCCCAGGGGCAAGAGAGCATTGGAGGAGGCTGCTGCTGCTGCTGCTGTTGAACAGGATCGGTCAGGCGAGGGTTCCTTTGCTGGCTCCGGTAAGATTTAATTTTAATATAGAGTACCTATTTTTTCCTAGCGTTCCTCATTCGATTTTTTCTAAATCGTCTTTGATCTTCTTGTAGACTGTATCTAAATTCTTATCCTGCCTCGACTATGACTCCCTGTGGTATTACTAGATTATTCTTATTAGTCTGTCTGTGTAGCTAACTAAGATTGCACATTTGGCAATTCCATTGGACTCCCATTCTAGTCAGTAATAGCTCTATGCACTGAGTGCAGTCCTCTGGGATTGACCATAATGTCTTTTCAAGTCTTCTAAATGTTTATGCTTTGACAATTGCCAACAATAAAAAGGTGAATGACCACCAAGAAAGAATAAGATACTACTTTACTTTTGGTTTGGATAGAAGGACAATCCATTCTACTACTGTTGCTGGGACAAATCTGCACAAACAGCACTATGGACACTAAATAATGCATTGCTTACCTTATCAATTATAATAGGCGCTGTTAGACTTTCCACATACCTCAGTGATAACAGACTTTGTAGTTGAACCCCCAATCTCCTTACTGACTAGATAGTGTGGCAGAGTCATTTAGCTCCCAAAGTCACCGATGATTGATCCCCAATGATGATTATGCAACGCAGGACAAGAGTACGGAGTCAGAGTCAAGAAGTGTCAGAGGCACGGACTCATGCTTGCAAAAATTGCAAAACCTTTAGCTCAGCCACTCTAGTCTGGAGGACCAAAAACCACAGAGTCTGTTTAAGTTTAAAAGCTTTATTAAAAGTAAACACATTTATTAAAATCAAGTTTGTCATAAAACTAAACGTTTAACTGAAAATGGAAAAGTGCTTAGTGCTGACGATTAATTGAATACATTTCTTGTGGTCGAGCCGAGCTCTCACCTAGTTTGAACTTGATCTTGCTCGTGTTCTTAGAAGTCAAGCTTCTGTCTGTTAGGAGAAAAAGTGGTGCGTGTTAAAAATAAAAAGCAAGCATTCATCAGTTGTGCCAAAAAGTGCAGCAAGACAACAGCCTTCCCTGGAAAAAGGCACATTTTTACTTTAGAGTAGACAGTCACAAATTATTACATTGTTTTCTGTTTTTTTCACATTTCTTTATTCCTAGTCCAAATATTATATAGTAGTGAGTGGTGTATTCTAACATTCTTAAATGTACTTTGTAGGTGGAACATCTGGTGCTGGGCCCAGCGCGGAGGTGGAGGAGGAAAGTTCTGGGGAGGAGGCGGTGCAAGTGCTGGACGACACCAATGTGCCTGTGAGCATTCACACGGTGGTGGCGGGCAGAGGTAAGCTATATATCCTTTACTTATTGAGATTGAAGACTGCAGAGTGTGCTTTCTGCACGGGTGTATTATAAATCAACCAGGTAGTAGCCACCTCTAAATGTACTTCGACTTAGCTGTGAAGTTTTTGGCGAGAAGAATCCCAATCAGATCTGAGATGAACTTGATGGATGGGATGAACGAAAAGTGAAAGAAGGGTGTAAGTAAGTGTGGAAGGACGAGAAATTTCATGATGACTGGCAAAGAAGAATGATATGTGTTTGCTTGGTCCCCGAGGTGGCTGGGAAGGAAAGAATATGGTATGGTGCATGGCTGGGTGAATGATGAAGCAAGGATGGGTGGAAGGAGAACAGCCTGGGTGGGTGAAACAGAAACTGTATGTGTGCATATACTTTGAATGGATGGATGCCTGGATCATGGTACTATCTGATAGATGGCATATGTGTATCTAGAGAGAGTAGACGGTCACTGGATGAACTAAGTGTTACTTTGAAGAGCATGTAACACCGCACCCGCACGTCCGGTCCAGTGTAGGAAAGGCAAGGAAAAGAAGTTGTAATTTTGTCCAAATACTACCATGAATAGTAGCAGTAGTTTGTATTGCAACTGCAAGCACAGCATATATCCGGTTATTACGGTGGACACTACCTACCTCTCTTAATAAGTTTAGTTTAGTAGTAGTACGTCATTCATGTGTGGGTGTATCACTGTTCACTCAATAAAAAGCAAAGCACCTAAAGTCATCCCATATGTAATCAAATACATCCCATGTGAAGTGATAGATAATCAGATTATTTAGCTTCTTCATTTTCCTTTTCTAGTACTCATTTGCACTGTAGGGTGAAAGTTAAATTAATTAAGCAGTAGCCCTTTTAACAGAGTATTCTCAGTGCCACCCGTAATAGAAAAGTAAGAGCTTCACCACCTGCATGTACTGGACCGGTACAGTAACGCAAGTCTGTCTCACTCATCATGGTGTGCGTCTGTTTTTCTCCGGTGCAAGTTCACTGCGCTGGCATTATGCCGGCTTGCATAAGATAACGTACCAATTTTCCTAAACAAGAGAGAAGAAGAAGAAGAAGACTGGTGTACTGTCATAGTCGACTGTAATGGAAGTCCATAGTGCTCGTAGAATTTGTTCCTTAAACTCCCACTAATGTTAGAGCAAGGATGAAGAAGTGGGAGGTTAGATAGATACTGGCCTCAATAGTTATGTACGGTGCTTTCAAGTTGCTAGTTGTACTGTGACACAACTTTCTGCTCAATCATTTTGTGTTAATCTTAAGGAGCATTGGTTACAGACTATGGGGCAGATTTATGAGGCCCTTGCGCCACGTTTACGCCGCTGTTGCGTCACGCAAGGCAACTTAAACGTGGAGCATCCCTACGAACGATTCACAACGTGACGCATCTAGGCAGATGCGTCACGTTGTAAAGCCCTGCGCCGCTTGTGGGCGTTCCGGCGCAGGGTGGGCGTTCCGGGGCAGGTGCGCCTCGCAAAAGTGGCTGAGTGAAATCTATGAGATTTCACTCAGTCACTTTTAAGCCAATGCTGCGTCAAAAGCCTGCGCCTGCTTGAAGCAGGCGTAGGTCTTGACGCAGCATTGTTAAAATGGGGCACCCCCGAGCCTTGCTGGAGCTGCGTCGCGCTTGCGACGCAACTCCAGCAATGCGCCACATTTCCGGCACAGATGCGTCACGCATCTGTGCCGTTTTTGCACCATGGTGCGCCGCATTATAAATGCGGCGCACCATGGCTGGCTGAGCTGTGGCCCACTGTGGCGCATGTTAACTGGCGCATCCCAGGGGATGCGCCAGTTAACATAAATCTGCCCTATAATCTTTCTTTCTTCATATAGTTGCTCCTTCCAAATCAAACAAACTAACAAGGAAGGAGCTGGCTCGAATGACCCGGCAACGGAGGCTGGATGCAACTGTCACCGAATATCGGCGGCTGGTGGCCCTGGAGGAGGAGGACACGCAGTCTACTGGTACATCCACTGGGACAGCTGCATCCTCCTCCATGCCCCCACGGGCTGCCAGCCAGCGCAGTGCTCCAGCGGTATGGAGCCGGGCTACCAAAGCCAACCGCCACCGCCGAGCAGCAAAGACAGGAGCTGCCACCCACAGGAGTTGCAAGGCACGCCAGCACCGCTTATGCCTCAAAGTGTCCTACCTGGAGCAGGAGGTCCTAACATATAAGACCTTGGTGGAGGGCCTCCGCTCTGACCATGCCACCCTCCGCAAGGAGTATGATGCCCTGGCCGCTAAAGTGAACAGCATCCTGCCGTAGTGTCCCTTGCCCCTTTTTTAGAGACTTTTGGGGGGTGGGAATTGGGAGTTGGGTTGTTTTTGGGACTTTTGAAGGACAATCGTTGGGGTTAGGGAGGGTCTTGCGGGAGATTATTTTGTTAGGGCTACACAAATATACTTTTTGAAACTTTATCTGAGCATACCTGTTTTTTACTGCTTTTGAGTCTGGTCGGTGGGGGTTTAACAGTAAGTTTGTTTTCCTGAAACTTAAGTCTGTGTCATTTTCTTCCTTTAAGTGTAAATGGATAAATGTTTTCAACACTAAGTGCCTCTCACAGAGTAAGTGAATTCAAGAGTCCTAGGACTTTAGTAGTACTACCGTCAATCTCTCATCTCTCCTAATACTCCATTATACTACCTCCCACCAAACGCTTATCTTACCTGTAATTTGTGTTTGAAAGTAGGGCTAGGCCCAGGGCTGGCTCCACGGGAAATGGCGATTAAGGTTGGCAATCCTGGGCGGATGAAATGTCCTCATTGCGGTGGTACTAGTGGTGTGACACAGTGGCAGTTGCATGCCTATGGAAAAAAAGAAAATGAAACCTGTTTTGTCCTTACTGGAGCATTACAACGGTACAATAGAGAATATAGCAGGTGACAGTACACTAGAACAGTGCCACAATGTAGCCTAACAAATGGTAAAGTATTGAAAGTATAACTAGTGTACTTGCGTTGAATTTCTTTGACATTGGCTACTACTACAAGAAATAGTACTGAAGCTGAGTAAGTCTAGAATATATCCTCGGATTCCTTCACCAGCCTGTTGCTATGACCTTATCCTCCCCAGCAAGTGTGTGGAATTATTGCTGTCATTTAGTCACACATCAATCAAAACCACACAGCCCGGGGGAAGAGGGTTAGGGTTTGGAAAATGGATGGGAATGGGGGTTTCTTTTTGGGTAAGTTTTGTTGAGAGAAGAAAAAAAAGCACAGCATGGACAAACAATAATTGAAGATAAAGAAATCTTTGGGTACAAAGCTAACCATAAATCTTTTAAGTGACATTAAGGAAGTGCATGCACTACTGCATGCATTGTTACTGAAAAGTAAGTAGTACTTTCGACAACCGTGAATGACAGAATGCGACAGTACAAGGCTGCAGCGTTTTCACTTGCCTATCTCTGCACTCAGAGAAACACTTCTTACATTAAATTAGGTTTAAAAAATAGCCGAAGTAAAACCTATAGAATGGCTGTAGGGATCAATTTAGAAGCAGAGAGAGATCCAAGAAATGCAGAGTCACACTCATAGAAGTTCACAGCAATAACATGACTTAAAAAATCATTTGAAAACAATGGATACTGTATCTGTATGTTGTTGTAGTTGTCCTGTTGAATTTGGTAAGTAAGTTGCACGCATCAAACCATTCCTCTTATTAGCGGCACTCCTCCATTCCAGCTGACGCTTCGTCCATCAATGTTGGTGACCAGAAGACACCCTGTCCACTGCCTGCCTGGCGGATGCTGAATTGCGGCTCGCTAATGTGAAGCCTGACTTCATCCTTTTTTTCCCATGCACAGACTGAAACCCGGCCTGTAAATCAGGAAGTGATATTAGAACACCACTGATAAATAAATATAAGGTATGTACGCTGTGTAGTGCAAAAAGTCACACTTTGAGTTACCTAATAGACAGTACAATATTTTTGAAAGTGCGTACTCTGTTTGACTCTCCTTTTGAAGGATAAATAAGTATGGGCAAATTAATTTAGCGGATCTTTCCCCTCAAGCTAGGTGTACTGTAAACTGTGTTTTAGAACAAAATTAGGCCTTCCCAGCAGTGCTCCCACCCAGACCCTTACTAAAGCCAGTCGCAAAAATGTAGAAGACCCCCAATCAGATCTCAAAAAACGAGGCCTAGTAGAAAACTGGTGACAAAACGTACTTTGAAAGTAAAAGTAGGCCCAAATACCCCCTTACCCACCGTGGATTGTATTCAAACCACTTGCAAGCAAGCAAAAGTATCCATACCCAGCATCGCTCCAAGACTCGCAAACCCCCCACAAACAGCCCCCCACCCAAACACATGCAATACAAATACTGCTAACCCTAACGAGCCCTAAGTTAAGAATAGTGGCAAACGCTTTCTTTAACTATGCCAAATCCCCCCTTTCCCACCATGGATTTTCTTCAAATCACTTGCAACCAAAGTTACACATTCCCACGAGTGCTCTAAGACCCCAGAACTCAGTTGCAAAAATCTAGAACACCCCGAAACACATGCAATCCTGCGGCTAGGGCTATCCCTAACGAACCCTAAGTTACAAAAAGTGCCAAAAGGCTTTTCCTCATGGATTTTGTCCAAACCACTTCTATCCGGTATTAGACCTTCCCAGCAATGCCCCAAGACCCGCCAACCCACCCGCAAAAAAGCACAACACCCCCAAACAGCCAAAAAGGAAAATCTCATACTTACAATATTTATCGGCCTTCGGTCAAAACGCGCTGTGCAGCTAGGTCATAACTCCCGTTTTCCATCACGGATTTCCTGAAAAGCAAATGCAATCAAAATTAGACTGTCCCAGCAGTGCTCCCAGACCCCAAAACTCACCCACAAACACCCGGAACCCCCCCAAAGAGCACCTCAAAGGCAAGGAAGTCTGCAAAAACTCAAAAAAATGTTCGCCTCCGATTTGGTCCAAACCACTTTTATCCGGTATTAGAGCTTCCCAGCAATGGCCCCAGAGCCGTCAACCCAGGCGAAAACTAGTAGAAGACCCCCAAACAGCCAAAAAGCAAAAGTACAAAAATGGGGACTTAGTCATGTTCATGGCAATTTCCAAAATCACTCCGCTCGCGCTCTGCAGCTAGGCCCTAACTCCCCTCTGCCACAATGGATTTGCTTCAAACCTCTTGCAATCAAAAGTATCAATAGCCAGCAGTGCTCCCAGACCCCGAAACCCACCCACAAACACCAGGAAGCCCCCCAAACAGGCCCCCGAAAACGCTACATTGAGCGAAATGTCAGAAATAGCAAAAACTTTTTCCTCATGGATTTTGTCCAAACCACTTCTATCCGGTATTAGACCTTCCCAGCAATGCCCCAAGACCCGCCAACCCACCCGCAAAAAAGCACAACACCCCCAAACAGCCAAAAAGGAAAATCTCATACGGTACTTACAATATTTATCGGCCTTCGGTCAAAACGCGCTGTGCAGCTAGGTCATAACTCCCGTTTTCCACCACGGATTTCCTGAAAAGCAAATGCAATCAAAATTAGACTGTCCCAGCAGTGCTCCCAGACCCCAAAACTCACCCACAAACACCCGGAACCCCCCCAAAGAGCACCTCAAAGGCAAGGAAGTCTGCAAAAACTCAAAAAAATGTTCGCCTCCGATTTGGTCCAAACCACTTTTATCCGGTATTAGAGCTTCCCAGCAATGGCCCCAGAGCCGTCAACCCAGGCGAAAACTAGTAGAAGACCCCCAAACAGCCAAAAAGCAAAAGTACAAAAATGGGGACTTAGTCATTTTCATGGCAATTTCCAAAATCACTCCGCGCGCGCTCTGCAGCTAGGCCCTAACTCCCCTCTGCCACAATGGATTTGCTTCAAACCTCTTGCAATCAAAAGTATCAATAGCCAGCAGTGCTCCCAGACCCCGAAACCCACCCACAAACACCAGGAAGCCCCCCAAACAGGCCCCCGAAAACGCTACATTGAGCGAAATGTCAGAAATAGCAAAAACTTTTTCCTCATGGATTTTGTCCAAACCACTTCTATCCGGTATTAGACCTTCCCAGCAATGCCCCAAGACCCGCCAACCCACCCGCAAAAAAGCACAACACCCCCAAACAGCCAAAAAGGAAAATCTCATACTTACAATATTTATCGGCCTTCGGTCCAAACGCGCTGTGCAGCTAGGTCATAACTCCCGCTTTCCACCACGGATTTCCTTAAAAGCAAATGCAATCAAAATTAGACTGTCCCAGCAGTGCTCCCAGACCCCAAAACTCACCCACAAACACCTGGAACCCCCCCAAAGAGCACCTCAAAGGCAAGCAAGTCAGCAAAAACGCAAAAACAAATTTGCCTCCCATTTGGTCCAAACCGCTTTTATCGGGTATTAGAGCCTCCCAGCAATGGCCCCAGAGCCGTCAACCCAGGCGAAAACTAGTAGAAGACCCCCAAACAGCCAAAAAGCAAAAGTACAAAAATGGGGACAGTGATTTTCATGGCAATTTCCAAAATCACTCTGCGCGCGCTCTGCAGCTAGGCTGTAACTCCCCTCTGCCACCATGGATTTGCTTCAAACCTCTTGCAATCAAAAGTATCAATAGCCAGCAGTGCTCCCAGACCCCGAAACCCACCCACAAACACCAGGAAGCCCCCCAAACAGGCCCCTGAAAACGCTACATTGAGCGAAATGTCAGAAATAGCAAAAACTTTTTCCTCATGGATTTTGTCCAAACCACTTCTATCCGGTATTAGACCTTCCCAGCAATGCCCCAAGACCCGCCAACCCACCCGCAAAAAAGCACAACACCCCCAAACAGCCAAAAAGGAAAATCTCATACTTACAATATTTATCGGCCTTCGGTCCAAACGCGCTGTGCAGCTAGGTCATAACTCCCGTTTTCCACCACGGATTTCCTGAAAACCAAATGAAATCAAAATTAGACTGTCCCAGCAGTGCTCCCAGACCCCAAAACTCACCCACAAACACCCGGAACCCCCCAAAGAGCTCCTCAAAGGCAAGCAAGTCAGCAAAAACGCAAAAAAAATTTGCCTTTGATTTGGTCCAAACCAGTTTTATCCGGTATTAGAGCTTCCCAGCAATGCCCCAAGACCCGCCAACTCACCCGGAAAGAAGTAGAACACCCCCACAAGTGCAGAGTCTTTCTTCATTGGGCGTAATCCAGCCCTCTGCTTTGAGGGAAATAGGAGTCTGGAGGAGGAGGATAGAGGAGCATGTTCTTGTGAACTTGTGAACCTGAGGAATGCAGACTGCGGCACCTTCAAATCAATAAACAAACAAGTGAAGACAGTTCTGCTGATGGGCTTGTTTTTGTGATTAGGTGATTAAAGTTTTAATTATATTAACTGTGCAAAACAAAGAAAGACAGACACACAGGAATACAAGTGAAAAAGTACGAAAAAGAAAGTTATTGATTCATTGGCTCATTTTCAGGGCTCAGTGTCAGGGAATAAAAATAAGAGTTCGTCCTCATACTCTGCGAATTCAGGCAGGAGTAGGTCAGTGTCACCTAACAGAGAACAAATTCCCTCATCTAAGTTGCTGTCCTCCTCGTCTTCATCCGGCGTTTGTTCTCGTACGTTGTAATCTGGTGGTATGAGGTGCCGATTCATCTTGATCATTGTTAACCTCTCCACATTTTTGGGCGAGAGGCGGGTCCGTTTGGAAGTTACAATGCCACCAGCAGCACTGAAAACACGTTCAGAAGACACGCTTGCGAGTGGGCAAGACAAGTAGTTTATAGCCAGGTTGGAGATCTGTGCCCACAATTCTTTTTTCCCATGCCAATACGCCAATGGGTCAGCATTAACATAGACCTCTGTTGAGTTATTCAGATAGTCCTGCACCATCGACTCAAGGTCCTCCAAGGTTCCTCCACTTTGCTTACTTTTTGCTGGGACCTTTTGAGAACCAAACCCAAGCCGAGTTAGCCAATCCTCTTCTTCCCTCAATGTTACTGTTGTGTCTGGTGCAGATGATCCGGTTGCTGGTGTCTTTAACGGCTGAGAGGTCACTTGTGCCACAGCCACAGGTGCAGAAGTTGATTCTTTTGACTGGGGATGGCCTGCTGATGCTGATGTACTGCCTTTTCCTTCAATTTGCTGCCGTTCTCTTTCAAACCTCATGGCTGACAAGGCTAGCCAACGTTTGTAATTTGTAACATCTTCATCATCAAAAGGAAAGAATGCTCGGCCTGCCAGCGCCTTTTTGTAGCGTGGATCCAGAATAGTAGCACAAATGTAATGCTGCTCTGAGTGGATCATTTTAAGACGTTCATCGCCAAGTAGGCGCTCTAATAATTTCTCCGCCAAAACAAAAGCGTCTTGCTTTTTTCATCTTTTTGAAACATAGAAGACACCGCCTTCAGTTGGTGCTCCAGCATGCGCAACAATGGGATAGCTTTTCCCAAATTACAGTCCTCCTTGCTGACTGCACGCGTGAAGACCTCAAAAGGATGAAGCATATCTGTCAGGCTTTTAACTAGGTTCCATTGCGCCGCATCTAGCCTCAGGTCCTTCTGAGCTGTACCCAGTGTTAAGAAATAGTGATCGAGTACCGTATACTGCTCATACAGATGGTCAAGCATGTAGAAGGTTGAGTTCCAACGTGTTTTGGCACCTCCTGGATGAGTGCTTTCACTGGCATTCGACGTTCACCTAGCAGGCTCCTCAGATGCTTCCGGGCCTTAAAAGAATGGCTGAAATGGTTGCACATTCTTCGGCAGGTGGCCACTAACTCGCACGCTGGACTGTCTTCATCACTCAAGAATTTTTTAACAACCAGGTTTATACAGTGCGCCAAACACGGCACTCAGAAATAGTGACCCAGATCCATGGCCTTAACTACAATGGCGCCATTATCCGTGGAAACATAACCAATCTGGCGTTTTTTTGGGGACAGCCAGTGAAAGACCTTTGTGTTAAACTCATTCAAAATGTTTTCTGCTGTATGACGTTTCTCCAAGCCAAACATGGCTAGTGTTGCATGTTTCCGAGCAGCTTTAAAAACCTGGTCCGGGTCAACACCTGCGTTTAGCTTTGCTTTAACCCCTGAAAAAGAGACCCAGTGTGCAGTGATGCACATGTAATCGGCGCCTGCGCCACTGGTCCACATGTCTGTTGTCAGATGTATAGTGTGAACAGCACTCTTCTGCAAAGCTGCCCCAATCACCTCCAGCACATCTTCATGTAGTGCTGGAACCGCAACTCTGGCAAAATAGAACCGGCTAGGAACCTTCCATTTAGGGCAGAGCGCTGCCACTAATTCTAGAAAACCAACCCCTTCTACAAAAGAAAAAGGGAGAAGGTCCAGAGCTAGCATTTTAGCCAGCTTAGTGTTATACAGACGCGTCAGTGGGTGGTTGCGATCATATGGCGCTGCTGAAAACAACATGGTTCTAATGTTGCCCTGGACCATGCTTTTACGGGATGATGATGATGATGACTTCTTCGACCCAGTTACGCTCGCTGATGAACTTTTTCGCATTGGTGTCTCACTCTCTCCCACACTCTTAGTGTGGCTCACAGGGGGTGTGCTGCTGACAGGGGTACTGGGTGTAAGTGAAGTGTTTGACACTTCTTTCTCTTCATCATCATCAGATGAAACATCAACGTTTTCTTGACTTGCAATTCGGGCTTCCTTGATCTCCTTTAGGTGCGCAAACCATTGGACAGCGTGCTGTCTCTTAAGATGACCTCTCTGGCCTCCGGTACCATAGTTGGTACCAAACTTACCATGACTAACTGCATGCTTACAAATGCTACAAATGGCGAAGTTTTCCTTTTTTGGGCAAACACTAAAGAAGTTCCAAACTGCGGACTTGAAATGTCTGTGGGGGCCGGAGGAGGCGGCGATACTGGTGGTGGTCATGCTGCTAATGCCAGATGAAGTGGAGGATGTGGATTGCCGAACTGTACTACATTGTGCACTTTCACCACCACTAATTGAGGTCGAGTTGGATGGAGGTTCCTTCTGGCGAGGAAGAAATATGGAAGCGGTAGGTGTTGGTGTACTAGTTAACTCCAATGATTGTGGTGTTTCCATTGCCTCCTCGTCGACATCATCACGCTCAGCAGCTTCTCGGGCTAGGGTCAAAATGTCTGTTTGCTGCATGCCCGCTGGGGCTGCAGTGACCTTTATGATGACTGCGTCATTGTCGTGAGAGTCTTCATCAGCAGGAGTATCCGCCACTTCTTGTTGAGCCTCATCATACTCCATAACTATGAGACTTTTGACGACCTTCCTTTTACCCTTAACTACCTTTGTCAGATCATGGTGTGCCTCACTCTCAGACGGCAGTGATGGTTCCCAATTTAGATCCGTATCATCAGAAGGAGGTGGGCTTGAAGAAGATGTAGACACCACCCTTGATCTTTTCCTTGCTAGGGATGTGGAAGACAATGAATGATCATCAGGAGGAGTGGCTTCCTCAAATGATACCTCAGCTTGATTGTCGATTTCCTGCCCCTACTTCGGGAGGAACAACAATTGTGGGCACTTGTGACCCTCCATGCACCTCTGCTTGCGCATCTCCTTGCGCTGCCTCTCCTTCCACAAGTACTTGGGCTTGTACTTGCACATGTGGTTGTTGTTGCGGCTGTGGTTGTTCAACACTCGTCAGATGAGTTACAACAACCTGTGTTGATTGAAGGACATTGCTGCTACTTTCTTGCGATGAGCCAACATCACTGGTCGATGGTGATTGAACAACTAGACTAAGTGCCTCTGCAGCACTCAAGGGCTTGGATTTAAGTTGGCGTGGTGGTGGTGGCACTGAGCCCAATGGTGCGGGGGTGCTGCTCCCAGCTTGGTCCCCAGCAGATCCCGCTGCTGCTGCAGGCGTACTTTTTTTTTTACTCCCAAAAAATGTGCCGGGCGGCACACCAGTCTCCTTGGTAACGTGCTTCTTCTGCTCCTTACTGGCAACTTTCTTGCTAGAGGAGCTACGGGGAACTTTTTTTGGGGCCATCTTCTTCAGAGGTTAGAACAGCAGGCCGCAGTTGCACGAGTTGCAGAGCTGTCTGTGGCCAGACGTGACGTCGCGTGACGTTATGCTGCACACACACACCGCTGCAGGACTTCTTCCTGGCACTGGTGGTTCTCTTGAGTCTTGTGCACCTAAAAGCAATGGAAGACAGAGGAACATCAGTTCAGTTATACACCCCAAAAACTCGAAAACCACATAAAAATCAGCACAATCCCATGCCATCCAAGCCCTCCATGATGTTTAAATTCAGGACACCCCACAGAAAGACTAGGCCCATGCACCACTCACAACCCCTGGGCATAATGGTTGAAAGCTAGGCAAAATGGGTGCAGGCCTGAGAACACTGCCTGCATTCAAAATGCCCCCTTGCCTCCCAGCACATGGCCAGGGCCTGCCTGTACCAGCACTCAAAATGGCCCCCACCCACATGGCCTGTCCCCATGAACACCCCAAAAAAATCAAAAAAACACAGAAAAATCAGCACAATCCCATGCCATCCATGCCCTCCATGATGTTTAAATTCAAGACACCCCACAGAAAGACTAGGCCCATGCACCACTCAGTACCCCTGGTCAAAAGACCCCAACAACAGCCCAAAAATCGAAAAACACAGAAAAATCAGCACAATCCCATGCCATCCATGCCCTCCATGATGTTTAAATTCAAGACACCCCACAGAAAGACTAGGCCCATGCACCACTCAGTACCCCTGGTCAAAGGGCCCCAACAACAGCCCAAAAATCGAAAAACACAGGAAAATAAGCACAATCCCATGCCATCCATGCCCTTCATGATGTTTAAATTCAAGACACCCCACAGAAAAGACTAGTCCCATGCACCACTCACTACCCATGGTCAAAAGGCCACAACAACAGCCCAAAAACTCGAAAACCACATAAAAATCAGCACAATCCCATGCCATCCATGCCCTCCATGATGTTTAAATTCTTGACACCCCACAGAAAGACTAGGCCCATGCACCACTCACTACCCCTGGGCATAATGGTTGAAAGCTAGGCAAAATGGTTGCAGGCCTAAGAACACTGCCTGCATTCAAAATGGCCCCTTGCCTCCCAGCACATGGCCAGGGCCTGCCTGTACCAGCACTCACAATGGCCCCCACTCACATGGCCTGTCCCCATGAACACCCCCCAAAAATCGAAAAACACAGAAAAATCAGCACAATCCCATGACATCCATGCCCTCCATGATGTTTAAATTCAAGACACCCCACAGAAAGACTAGGCCCATGCACCACTCTGTACCCCTGGTCAAAAGACCCCAAAAACAGCCCAAAAATCGAAAAACACAGAAAAATCAGCACAATCCCATGCCATCCATGCCTCACCACAGAAAGAGTAGTCCCATGCACCACTCACTACCCCTGGTCAAAAGGCCACAACAACAGCCCAAAAACTCGAAAACCACATAAAAATCAGCACAATCCCATGCCATCCATGCACACCATGATGTTTAAATTCAAGACACCCCACAGAAAGACTAGGCCCATGCACCACTCAGTACCTCTGGTCAAAAGGCCCCAACAACAGCCCAAAAACCGAAAAACATCATGCCATGATGTACAGTAGTGTGCAGACATACAATGTGATAACTAGAAAAATGGGTGGTGTATAACCGGTGAATAAGATACATCTAACACCAAGCTTGAAGGGTGCACTTCAATGACCATTACCCCTCTGTCCCACAGGTGCCCAAGAACTGACTGCAGAGGACGACAACAGCAACCTGCAGAGCCAGTCCCCCCTTCCCCCCGTAACATGGACTCTCGGATGATGACTCCTTGGATTCTGAGGACACAGAGCTCTAAGCTGGCCCATCTGGTGTGCCAGGGTGCAAAAGGTCCCAGGACCCCATTGTCCCCCCCACCACATCTGCATCAACATCTACGTAGACCCCTGCTGTAACGGCCTGTGCGACCACCACCACCCCCATCACCACTACCAGTGCTGCCTGCAATACTCTCCCTGACACATAGGATGACCACCCCACCACACCAACTGAGGAGGGCAGGGAGAGGAGGCGGGTACCTACAGTGGTGAGGCAACATGTCTGTGATAGCAGGGCAGGTGGGAAGGCAAGGGGTAGTCGAAGCCAACCGGACACTGTGACCGAAGCCCTGGACAACATCAACAGAGTCTTTGGGGCCTATGAACGGGCCCAGGGACTAACGAGCCAGGCTGAGGAAGATTCACGTGAGCTCCGCCTGCTGCTGGGGTCCATCGACATTATCACATGTCCCTATTGTAAATAAACACTCCTTACACACACATGTCATTGTGTCTGCTCTGTGTTTATTCCAGGAGGTGCCGTCTTGACAATGATTACAATGTACCTGGAGTATGGATTGTATGTAGACAAGGAGAGGCTGAAGGGACCTAGGAAAACACAACAGAACAATATTCAGTAGTCAGGTGTGGCATCACAGCCATCAGGCAACACTTGTCATCAAGGTACTCCAATCTGCACACATTATATTGAGCAACCATACCGACATAAACATCCTGTAGATGTGTCAAACTAACCTGTCCCAGAAACATTGGCAGCCAGCACTGAGTCACAAAGCTCACATACACCTTCGCAACAACAACATCAGCAGACAATGGCTCCGTTGTACATTGTCACTCACCTTCAAGTGAAGTAGCGGTTCATGAGCTGTTGACGCATGTCGACACATTCCTCCTCTCCACTATCCTCGTCACTGGACATGGGTTTGTTTGAAGGCGGGGGCCTTGGCTGCTCATCAGCATCCAGGAGCAGGTGGATCTCCTTGCGCAAGGCCAGGTTGTGGAGCATGCAGCATGCAACTACAATCTGACACACCTTCTTGGGCGGGTACATCAGTGCACCTCCGGTCTTGTCCAGGCAACAGAAACGTGACTTCAGGAGACCAAAAGTACGCTCCATTACATGACGTGTCCTCCCATGGGCATCATTGTAGTGGGCATCACTTGGGGTCCTGGGATTCCGCAGTGGGCTCAGCAACCAAGGACGGTTGGGATATGTTGAATCACGTAGGTGTGAGACACAGAGCAACTTTGTAATGTAAATGTGGCAGAGGACAGCATGTGACACACACAGCACACTACCGGACTCTTCACACTCACCCACAATCCATGCATGCTCCGGAAGCAGATTATCCATCAGTCGTGGCACAATGCTGTTACGCATGATGTACAAGTCATGGGCCGATCCTGGGAATTTGGCACGGACGTGTTAGATGATCATATCCGCCTGGCACACCATTTGCACATTGATGGAATGGAAATGCTTCCTGTTCCTGGAGCTGTGCTCACGTACCTGTGGTGGAACCAAGCCAACATGTGTGCAGTCAATGGCACCAACAACATTAGCGATGTGCCCAAGTGCATAAAAATCTCCCTTCACATCTGACAATTAATGCCTCCTGGTGAAAGAGATATATCTGTCCTTGTAGATCATCATAGCAGACAGGACATCACGTAGCACCATGCTGAACATAGGTTGCAACATCCCACCTACGCTGGACACCATGTGCTGGAAATATCTTGAAGCAAAACATGCAGGGCTGCCATCACCTTCGATGTTGGTGTGAAAGCACCCGGATATGTCCTGTGAGGCTGCAGGTGGGGCTCCAACATAGCACATAGGTCTTGTAGGGTGGCTCGATTCAGATGGAAATTCGGTATGACCTCCTCATCCTCCATGTCTGCCAGCACTGTGAAAGGACGATGCACATTTGTCTCCTAGGTGAGATTGAAGAGGACAATAGTCAATGCAATCCACCAGGAGATGTGTCAAACATCTTACGTTTTGACAGACATAATCTAAACAATGACCAGCATCACAGTTCAGCTTACGGCACAACTTACATATAGGGGAACCCTTAGCAACACCATCCGTACACCTGTCCACTTTTCACACAGCTAGAACCTCACAAACAATATCCGACTATGTGAATGCACAAAGGGATATGGCCACATCTTGCATGGGCAGCCCTGAGAGTAGTACCAACTGCATATGTGTGAAACTGCTACACTACTGTCTCCTACCTAGCTGCTGTACCTGCCACACCTTCTTGTGTAAGTCGAACCTTGCACACATCAACACAATGAGCCCAGTCTGTGCATAAACAACAAATCTGTGCATGAGCCACAACAAGTAGACAGTCTAATAGGCACAATGGCTAGTCAGACATTCATCACATATTAACATGTGTACCCATTGTAGAGTCCATCACAACACTGTTCTGTGTACATGCCCTGCAATATGACAAGTGACATGTGAAGGAGTTCATGCCAATGTTTAAAATCATATACACAAACATTACATGTGTAGTATCAGTGGGGTAAATGTTACATTGGCATTGTGTGCACAATCATGTGCCATTAATCATGTTGCCACTGTGCACTGTTGAGAACTGCCCATCGACCATTGACACAGCAGGATGTGTCCACAGATGCTGTCAAAGTGCTCTAACACCCAAATCACGGCCATTCTCAGCAATGTATGCCAGCCATATTGCAGTTGCAAACGCCTGGCCCCTGCCGTGTGTCACCGCCAATACCCAAGCCACAATCGGGGTAGTGATAGTGATATGTGTATTGCCAAATGGCAGTTGGCATGCTCCGCCACCCAAATCAAGGTCATTCTTAGCAATGTATGGCACCCATATCGCGGTTGTGACTGCCTGACCCCTGTGGTGAGTCACTGCCAATGCCAAAGCCACACTTGTGGCAGTGATAGTCATATACCCATGGTCAATTGGCGGTTGGCATGCTGCGCCACCCAAATCATGGTCATTCTTAGCATCATCTGCCGTGTCCCCCAGGGCTCATCTCTCAGCCCGATACTGTTCAACGCCTACATGGCCCCCCTCGCACAAGTGGCCCACCATCACAACCTCAACATTATCTCATATGCCGACGACACCCAGCTCATCCTCTCCCTCACCAAGCACCCGCACGTCGCCAAAACCAACCTACACGAGGTAATGAAGGCCTTTGCCGACTGGATGAGGAGCAGCCGCCTGAAACTGAACTTGGACAAGACAGAGGTCCTCATCCTTGGACCCACCCCCTCAGCCTGGGACAACTCTTGGTGGCCGATCACGCTGGGAACAGCAACGACACCCACCGACCACGCACGCAACCTAGGATTCATCCTCGACTCCTCCCTCACCATGTCAATGCAGGTCAGAGCCGTCACCTCCTCCTGCTACAACACCCTCCGCATGCTCTGTAGGATCTACAAGTGTATCCCGACCGACACAAGATGAACAGTGACACAGTCCCCAGCAGCAGACTAGACTACGGCAATGCACTCTATGCAGGAATCCCAGCCAAACACCTGCGTCGACTACAACGCATCCAAAACGGCTCCGCCCGACTGATCCTCAACATTCCCCGCCACAGTCACATCACCCCCCCCCCCACCTGGAGACCTATACTGGCTCCCTGTCGACAAAAGGATCACCTTCAAGCTCCTCACCCATGCACACAATGCACTCCACGCCTAGCCAGCCTACCTGGACAGCAGACACAGCTTCTACACCCCCACCCGCCAGCTCCGCTCCGCCAGCCTCGTGCTCGCCGCTGTTCCCCGCATTCAATGAAAGACCTCCGGCAGCAGATCCTTCTCCTACCTCACCGCCGAGACCAGGAACACCCTCCCAACTCACCTACGGCGAACCCAAGACCTTCTCACCTTCAGAAGACTCCTCAAGACCTGGCTCTTCGAGCAGTATCAGCACCCCCCCCCCACGGCGCCTTGAGACCCCCACGGGTAAGTAGTGCGCTATACACATACTCTGATCATAGGCATATACCCATGGTCAAATATCGGTTGGCATGCTCTGCCACCCAAATCATGGTCATTCTTAGCAATGTATGGCACCCATATCGCGGGAGCTACCGCCTGGCCCCTGCGGTGTGTCACTGCCAGTGCCAAAGTCACACTCGCTGTAGTTATAGTCATATACCCATGATCAATAGGTGGTTGGCATGCTCCGCCACCCAAATCACGGTCATTCTTAGCAATGTATGACACACATATCGCGGAAGCTGCCGCCTGGCCCCTGCGGTGTGTCACCGCCAATGCCCAAGCCCTTACAGCCAATGGGAACTGCAATCGCGGTTGACTAATGCAATTTTGAAAATCGCGGTAGGCGTGCACCGCCACCAACTGCTGCTGCTGCTCCTGTCTTCAGAGCCTGCTGCCTGACACCCCTCACCACCGACTGCTGCTGCTGCTCCTGTCTCCAGAGCCTGCAGCCTGACACCCCTCAGTACCAACTGCTGCTCCTGTCTCCAGGGCCTCCTGCCTCACACCCCTCACCACCAACTGCTGCTGCTGCTCCTGTCTCCAGAGCCTGCTGCCTGACACCCCCTCGCCTCTTGTCCTGTTTATGATAACAGGTCATAATCAGGCCTAGTTATATTAATGACGTCACACAGACAATTTACTTTTTAGGGCATACTCCAAGACTGACTCTCCCGTACCCCCCTTGTTTATTTATACAGTCCCTTGGCATCCAGCACGACTTTACCATTATGCTTATGCACACTGGTGCGTTCTATAAAATCACCCCACCAACTTGCTGAAGGTGGTACATTACACCGATATGGCCTACACCCTTTACCATTTCCTGTACACCTTAACCCACAGCTGCCCATCCAATTGCACATAATCTGGCAATTTTGGATTTCTGACAGAATATCGACCTAAAAAATCTCGAAGTACAGAAAAATCGATGTAGAAATATTGACGTCCAGAATATCAAATTCTTATCTGCACAATGGTAAGTACAAAAATATTGAGAACAAAAATATCGTTGTCTAAAATATTGTGTTAAAAATATCAGTTTTTTTATGTTTAAAAAAGAATTTAAAATAAAGGAAAATACATATAATTAAAATAAACATAGTTAGAATTATTATAAAATGTTTAACATTATAAGTATTACATATGCACCCTACTCAATCGGGCTTTCGCACCAATCTCAGTACCGAAACAGCTCTCCTAGAAGTCTCGGAGGCGATTAAGGAGGTGCTGGATTCGGGAGGCAGGGCGATGCTGGTGATGCTAGATCTGTCGGCGGCCTTCGACACCGTCCCCCATGAGGGTCTTCTTGTAAGACTCTCAGAGATTGGTCTCAGGGGGACGGTGCTCCAGTGGTTTCGTTCTTTCCTGGCAGGCCATCGACAAACGGTCTGGGCTTCTGCTTGCTCCGCCGAGATGTCGCCATTGGGGGTCGGAGTTCCTCAGGGCTCAGTATTGAGCCCAACTCTATTTAACATCTTTATGACCCCTCTGGCGGCTTTGGCGGAGTCTTTCGGGGCCCAGATCGTTTCCTACGCTGACGACACCCAGCTCCTCTTCACTTGTGAGAAGGGTGCGGATTTCGATGGAGGTAGGATTCGGGGTTGCCTTGAGGCTGTATTTCAGTGGTTCCAACATAACAGCCTCAAGTGTAACTCTGATAAATCCGAGGTCCTCTTTTTTGGGTGCAGTTCGGATCCGGACTGGAAAGTGTGGTGGCCTGAGAACATGTTTCCACCAGCAAGTTCGTCCCAGGTGGCAAAAAACCTTGGGATTAAGATCGACAACGGCCTCTCACTGCGCTCACAGATAGTCGGCCTCACGGGCACCTGTTTTGGTCTGCTCCGGATGCTGCGTAAGTTTCTCCCTTTGTTATCGGAGGAACACAGGAAGATCACAGTGCAGGCGATAATTGGCTCGAGAATTGACTATTCCAACGTTTTGTATCTCGGCCTGCCAGAATATCTGCTTCAACGGTTACAGGTGGTCCAGAATTCGGCAGCACGAGCCATTTTTGGACTATCTCGCCGTGCTAGAGCCTCGTGCCTCTTGGAGGCATTGCACTGGCTCCCTGTCCGGAAGCGGATAATGTTTAAGACCTTGACTCTGGCACATAAAGCCCTGCACGCCTCCGGAGCGAAATACCTCCAAAAAAGACTGACCTTTTACCACCCAGCCAGGTCGCTGAGGTCAGAAGCCTTGTTTCTTGCCGTTGTGCCCCGTGTCAAGAGGGCACGCATTGGAGGCCGCTCCTTTAGACTGCTGGCGCCCCAGTTGTGGAATAAGCTACCAGTGGCCCTGCGCAGCACTTCAAACCTGCTGGCTTTTAGGAAAGGGCTTAAAACCTGGCTTTTTACTTCCTAGTTTTCCATGATCTGTTGGTTTCTTTTCTGTCTTTTGCTGTGTTTTTTTCCTGTTATGTTATCAGATTGGTGTGCAAATTAAAGCGTCGGGACACTCGCTGAGTAGCCGTACGCTATACAAAATACAGTTTAACATAACATAACATAACATATAATGTAAAAATAAATTAAACATACATATCTATAAAATATAACAT
Organism: Lissotriton vulgaris; assembly: GCF_964263255.1. Taxonomy (NCBI): domain Eukaryota; kingdom Metazoa; phylum Chordata; class Amphibia; order Caudata; family Salamandridae; genus Lissotriton; species Lissotriton vulgaris. The sequence goes on along the minus strand of NC_141689.1, from coordinate 335,013,590 downwards.
ATATATTTACCTAATACCATTAATAAATCATTATTGTATTAAATTATAAATTGTTAGAAACATATTAAAACATTATGAATACATATTTATACACATATACCAATAACATAAAAATAAAATATATATATATAATAAATTAAAATATTAACACATTTTTAATCTTTTTAAAATACTCTTTACACTACATTAACTGAACCAGTAGAGAAAATATTGGATAGCTTAGGGGTAAAAATTACTATTCCCACTCCAGTGAGTGCAACAGTAAGGAAAGTATTGGATAGCGTTGGGGTAAAAATTAGTATTCCCACTCCAGTGAGTGCAACAGTGGGTAAAGTGTTGGATAGCGTAGGGGTAAAAATTACTATGCCCACTCCAGAGAGTGCAACAGTAGGGAAAGTGTTGGATAGCGTAGGGGTTAAAATTACTATTTCTACTCCAGAGAGTGCAACAGTAGGGAAAGTGTTGGATAGCGTAGGGGTAAAAATTACTATTCCCACTCCAGTGAGTGCCACCGTAGGGAAAGTGTGGATAGCGTAGGGGTAAAAATTACTATTCCTACTCCAAGTGAGTGCAACGTAGGGGTAAAAATAACTATTCCCACTCCAGTGAGTGCAACAGTAGGGACAGTGTTCTATAGCGTAGAGGTAAAAATTACTATTCCCACTCAAGAGAGTGCAACAGTAGGGAAACTGTTGGATAGCCTAGGAGTTAAAATTACTATTCCCACTCCAGAGATTGCAACAGTAGGGAAAGTGTTGGATAGCGTAGGGATAAAAATTACTATTCCCACTCCAGAGAGTGTACCATTAGGAAAAGCGTTTGATAGCGGAGAGGAATAATTTACTATTCCCACTCCAGTAAAATAATGAAAATGTATTAACCCCTTCCGCGCTGATGACGAGCTCAGCTCGTCATGAGGCTTACCTGCCGTGCGCTCATGACGAGCTGAGCTCGTCATGTAACGCGGTATTTACAAAACCGCCGCGCACAGCGGGAAAAGCCGCTGCAGCAATGCGGTTAACGAACAATTAATTAAATTTTTTTTTACCTCCCACCATATTCCTCTACAAATTACACCACCAATATTGTAAAACATAACACTATTAACCAAATTAATTAATTATTTAAAATTGACAGTTTCAAAAAATGAACACTAAGTTAATTCACACAATTAACAGTATAAATCAATTTAAAATACATTTTATAATAAAATAATATAGAAATTAAATTATTTCCCAGCCTACTCCTTTATCAGCACACAACCCACTCTTAAAAGAATCACACAAATAACATAATTAATAATTAGTGAATAATTAATAATAACCAAATAATAAATAATTAACAATATATTATTTACCACAATTTACAATATAAAAATTTTAAAACATAAATAATAAATAATTACAAATTTAAATAAATGAAGTATTATTAAATTACTTCCCACCCTACTCCCCTATAAACCCACAACATGCTCCTAAAAAAAATCACAATTTACATATTAATTATTAATAATGAACAAACAATTAATAACGAATTATTAATAAATGATTAACCACAATTAACAATATAAAATAATAAATACAGCAATATTAATCAATAGAAATGATTAATTAATCAATTATAATCAAATTGCTTCCCACCCTATTCCCCGATAAACCACAATGGGCTCCTAAAAAAATAACACAATCAAGATATTTACAAAATAATTAGGAATAATTAACAACTAATTAATAACTAATTAATAATACATTAATTACCACAATTAACAATATAAAATATTTAAATATATAAATATAAATTAATACAAATAATAATAATTAATTATAATTAAATTACTTCCCACCCTATAACCCTATAAACCCACAACCCGCTACGAAATAAAAACGCAAAATGTAATTAAAAATAATTAATAATTTATTCAAATTATTATTACATTCACTACAATTAAATTACTTCCCACCCTATTCCCCTAAAAGCTCACAACCTGCTACGGAACTAAAACGCAAAATTAACTTAAAAAAAAATTAATAACTTCTAAAAATGTACTACATATTTCTTTTTTAAATACAATACCTAACTAAAAATATATAACACATACATTTAAAATACATAACACTAATATAAACATCGATATTATTAACAACAATATTTTTACAAACGATATTACTGACTTCGATATTAACAAAAACGATATTTCTTACCTTTATGTCGATATTCTGGTCACCAATTTAAAGGATGTCGATATTCTGTCCCTTCGATATTGCCAATTCTATATTTTAATAGGTCGAAAATAAAAACTCGATATTATGTCTGTACACCGGCAACCATCATGCATTCCATTATAAAATGAAAATACTACACAAAAGGGGTGCATTAGCCCTAGGTGAATACTGGCGTTCACATTAGACGTAGTAATCATTTTAAACATATCAAACTTTATGCTGTGGTTAAGGGAAGGAGAATCACCCTAAACACTACAAAAACCAAGACCATCTGGACCTTTCAACATAGATTCAATCCTTAGCACAAGCTTAATTAGATCAACATTTCATCAGTAATGATAACACAGAGAAATTCTTGCTGACCATTGTCTTTTATTTTCTGTGCCCGGGCTGGGCACAGACAATTAAAGACAAAGACCTGAAATAATTTATCTGTTATCATTACTGATGAAATGATTATCTAATTAAGCTTGTGCTAAGGATTGAATCTATAAAATTAAAATATGTGGATAAATATAGTTTGCAAGACAATATACAACCCCTCTCAATAGGACCTAATAATAATGATCACAGAGAAAACCGCCAGGGTTTGTCCGAGTACGTAGCCAATGCCAAAACCCTAGACTACTATGGTAATTTGTGAGATTGAGATTACATGCAAAAAATACTTGTCTATAGCCTTTAATACAACGTGATAACAACAGTTAAAGGCTTATTGGCTTTAACAACTGATTTTAATAATGAATAAGCTAGGCCAACTGCCTTTGTCATAACAATTCATAATAAGCAGCTCTCCTTTCTGCTTACCACCTTTTCTTTTTAGGGAAATATATCAGAAGAAGGAAAAGCCAGTTCCCAATTAACTAGTTCAAACTGCAGCTTTTATGATGCTCCGTGACCTGCTTTCCACACTGGCTGCTAGCAGTTTGCATTGTGATATCAGAAGTCAAGTGTAATAATTAATTACAGTCAAGCAACTATGTCATTTCATTATTACAGGCGGCTAGAGATGTCAAAACTCGCCTGTAATGAGGAAATTAGATACTGGCTTTTATACTGAGATTGGAGGCTCCCATGTATTATAGCCTGGTTCCTGCAGTTCCCGACCTTTTTACTCACCATCCTCTCAAATACACAAATGTTGGTGGAAGAAATGCTTACACTTTGACTAACTTCTGGGAATATCTCAGAGTAGCATTCCAACCCATTGTTCTTTTGCCCACCCTGCACCTCAGTTTGGACCCAGCTATATGCAGTGGTGGCTGGCATGTAAGGAGGGTGGTGGGGCTGGAGGAGACAAAAATAAAACGAGCACTAGAACAAAAATTCTACTTACCTTCTTCCTGGCAATATATCCTCCTCCTCACTTGGGTCTTCTCTCTGCGCAGTTCCGGCAGGCTTCAGGAAACTGCAGTAACCAATCCTGGTACGGCTCTCAAGCTGCATGAGAGCAGCACCAGGATTGGAGGGAGTGGTCTCTCTTGCCACTCCCCAGGGCACTGGAGCCCTATGCTGTCTCTAACCCAGCTGTTTAATGTCAGCTGGGTTAGAGAGATTTACACTGCTCATGTCTGGCTGGCCTTCACATGACGGCAAGCCAAAAAGACATGCACACTTTAAACCCAAGTGCCCCGCCTATCGCTGCTTTCCGCTGCTGCCTGACTGGCAGAAGCAGAAAGCTACGCCGCCCATCCTGCTGCTCGGCGTTTCGAAAAATAAAATGTTAATAAATGAACTTCATTACCATTTAATTTTTCTATCTTTGGGGCAATTTTTCAGTGGTGCGACACTCCTCTGCTAAAGGGGAGACACCCCAGGCTATATGCAAGTCATTCTTGACCCTGTTCCAATGAGAACCGTCCAGCCCAAACTACCAAGCCAGATCCTCCTTGAACCAGAACAAAAGAAACCCAAATGGGTTCACCCTGATTGGATTCTTCAATTGGGTGTAGCTTGGTTGCAGTGGCATGGTGAGCAAGGGACCTACACCTGGAAATGCCCCTGACCACTTAGGGTGCCACATGAAACACACAAACGTGGATGGGAGGAATGCTTGCAATTTGTCTAGCCACTGGCTATTGACTGAGTAGCATTCCAACTCATTGTTCTTTTGCCCACCATGCCACCTCCGTTTGGAACCAGCCATATACAAATCAGTCTTGACCCGGCTGTAATCGGAACAGTCCAGCCCGAACAGCCAGGCCAGGTCTTCCCTGAATTGGTACACAATCAACACAAGACTCACAGTACTTTGCTATCATCTGACTTTGTGCCAAAGCTGCAGTGCATTATTTATCATTTTAAATCATGATTTAGCACAACCTTTGTTTTTTAACACTTTGGGGGTCATTAGGATGACGGGCGGACTTAGTCCGCCCGCCATCCTATCGGATTATGGGACCGCCCGCCATATGGGCGGGGGTCCCGTGTGGGGTATTAGGATGAGCCCGCCACAGTGGTGGGCGCATACTGCATTTTTAACATTGTGGCGGGCGGTGCTCTCAGCACCCCCCGCCACAATGCATTAAATGCATGTCATGCATTTGCATACACAAAGCGGCAGGCACCGCGCGGTGCCTGCCGCATTGTGTATACCCCCCATGTGCACCCCCCACCTCGCTTTCACCATGGGGGCCCGCAGGGGGCCCCAAGGTGAAGACCGCCTGCCTTTCCGTGGCGGCATAGACACCGCCACCATATTAAACCTTTTCCGCCCCGGTCGCAAGGCGGCCGGGGGGGAACAGCGGCGGCGGTCTTTCCATCCGCCGCGGCCCCCCCCACCATAGTAAAATGGTGGGAGAAATGGTGGCGGGCGGTTGGCGGGTGGACAAGGATCCGCCCCACATCCTAATGGACCCCATTGTATTACCTTTTACATGTTATACAACAGGGCCACTCTCTGCAGCGTCAACAGATAAGTAGCAGGATCAGTGTATTTATTTATTTTATTTTAAGTATTTGTAGAGCGCAACTGATACCTTGCAGGCTTCCTGGCGCTGGAGAATACTCTGCTGAAGGAAAGACCGGGGTAGTTAGCAGGCGAGCGGAATTTTAGGGGAATAGCCAGGTCTTGATACGTTTCCTGAATGGAAGAAGTTGTGAGATCTGGCGTATGTCAATGGGCAAGCTGTTCCATAACTTGGCCGCTGCGACCCTGAAGGATCTGCCCCCGGTTCTGGTTTTGTTGAATCTGGGCACCTTTACCAGACGGGCTGATGAAGATCGTAGGTCTCTGGTGGGAGTGTACCACAGAAACAAAGCTTGCAGGGGTCTGGGCCCAAGTCCATGCAGAGCCTTAAAGACAATGCAGAGGGACTTGAATGCCACACGCTGCTTTAAGGGAAGCCAATGTAGCTCGGCCAGGGCTGCTGTGGCCGAAGACCTTCTCGTCCAGCCAAGAGCCAGCTTGGCGGCGGCAGATTGAATTCTTTGAAGTCGGTCCATCAGCGTGACTGGAGATTCAAGGAGCAGGGCATTTCAATAGTCGAGGCGACTGAGTATTGTACACCTGACTATCGACGCCCGGGCTTGTGCCGGGAGGAGTGGCATGATTTTACGCAGGGAGCGTAGCAGGGCTGTGCAGATCCCCACTGTTTTTGCTACCTGGGTTTCCAAACTCAGCTTGTTATTGAGCATGGCCCCCAGGTTGCGGACCGAGGAGACTGGCAGAGGTTTATCTCTAGTCTCTGGAGGCCAGAAATCGCTCGGAAACTGGCGGGGTATATTGGTGCCAGCACAGAACAGAACCTCTGTTTTGGAGGAGTTGAATTGGAGGGAATTTCTGTGGAGCCACCCAGCCGTCTCTCTTAAACAGTCGTGGAAGGTGGTTAAAGGAATGGAGTCTACACCTTCCCAAGAGAGAATGAGCTGCGTGTCATCAGCGTAGTTGATCGTTTTTATCCCAAAAGACTTAATTAACGTGATCAGCGGGATGAGGTACACGTTAAAAAGAATGGGGCTGATGGAGGAGCCCTGGGGAACTCCCTGAGGCACCGGTGCGAAGGTGGATTGGAATGGGGGGAGGGAGACAGCCTGTCTCCTGTCCCATAGGTAAGAGTGAAACCATAGCAGCGCTGTGCCATCCACACCTGCCTCACCTAGTCTCTGCAGCAGCGTACTGTGGTTGACCGTATCGAATGCAGCAGACAGGTCCAGCAGTATCAGTGCTACTGGCTGGCCCCTGTCTGCACGCATGCGAAGGTCTTCCATGGCTGTCAAGACCGCTGTTTCGGTGCCGTGGGCGGGACGGAATCCGAACTGGTGATCGTCTAGAAAGTTGTTCTGTTCTAGGTGACAGGAAAGGCAAGAACTGACCCATCGTTCAGCGACTTTCGCCGGAAAAGGTAATAAGGAGATGGGTCGATAGTTAGATAGGCAGTCTGGAGTGGAGTGACCAGCGCCTGTTTCCACGAGGTTGGGACAAAACCACTGTGCAAGGACTGGTTGCATATTTGGCGCATGGTGCCAAAAAGTTCAGTTCCAAAACTTTTCCAAATTTCTGGAGGCAGGGGGTCGAGCGGGGAACCCGATGTAATTCCAAGCGCCAGTCTTTCAAACTCGGAGACCGGGATAGGAGGAAATTCCCGCAATCTGGCCGTCAGGGCGGAGCCTGGAGGCGTCAAATTTAGAGAACTGGTGCTGGGTCCCTGAGTGTTGGGTGCTCCCAGAGAGGGGGGTGTTTTCAGGTTTTGAATAATAGTGTTTATTTTATTGATGAAGAAAGCTGCAAGGTTGTCACAGAGGGCTTGGGTGGGGGGCTGCGAAGAAGCTACACAGTCTGGATGGGTTACGTTTTTAAGTATCTGGAAAATACTTTTCGAACTGTTGGTGGCATTGGTGATGGTGGAACAGTAATAGTTGGCCTTATTATGGGCAATGGCAGTTTTGTACGCCCGGAGATTATCTTTCCAGAGAGATTTGTTGGTATCAGAATAGTCTTGCCTCCATCTTCTCTCGGCTTGTCTACAGGCTAGTTTGAGTGCTCTCAAAGAGTCGTCGAACCATGGGGCAGGTGCTCGTCTCTTTGGTTTGCCCTTTTTCTGAGGGACAAGGCGTTCAGAGATATTGGAAATCCTTGCGCAGAGGGACAGATAGTTGTCCTCTACTGACTGGGCGATGGAAAAACTGTCTTCCACCTCAGAAACCGGGCCGGTCAGTCTCAGTTTATCCAGAGCTTTCCAGTCTCTGTACAAAAAATCGGGGCCGGAGCTGAGTGACGAACTGCTGGCCCTGCTACCGGCTATGAGAAATTTAATGAGCGCGTGGTCGGTCCAGCACATAGGCAGAACGTCGCTCAGGAATACTAGCTGGGGAGAGGAAAAGATTAGATCGAGCTTGTGCCCTGCGGAGTGTGTAGGTTTATTGACCAGCTGAGAAAGTCCCATACCTTCACAGGAAAGTAGAAGATTATTGAGAGCGGAGTCTAGGCTGCCATTAGGCCATAGATTAAAATCGCCCAAAATGATCAACTTGTTGTGAGAGGTAGCCATATTAGTAAGGGTGGTGAGGAGCGACTGCTGCTGAGTGGAGTTGAAGGCTCACGGTGGGCGGTAACAAACCACAGCCGTGAAAGTTGTTCCAGAGTGGCAATCGATTGAGAGTCCAAGTACTTCCGTGCCGGCAACTGGGTCCATATCAAGGGTTTTTATGGTCCAGGAGGCTCTATATATTATACCGACTCCACCACCCCGACCCTTGGGTCTGGGGAGATGCAGGATTTTAAAGTCTTGAGGACAGGCCCAGTCTAATTCTATATTACAGTCGGAGTGGGTCCAGGTCTCCGTCAGGAATAAGGCGTCAAGATGATGATTGTCGATAAGCTGGGAGATTTCGTTAGCATGTTTGGGCAGTGACCTGACGTTCAGCAGGCCACCCGACAGTAGACCTTTGCAGGCAAAGTCGTGCAAAGGATAGGCGGTGTCAGAGAAGGAGTGTAGTGCATCACATTGCAGCCTTTACCTGGTCTGGTAGTCCCAAGTTCTGAGTTTATCAGTTACCTATTCAGTCGGTGAATGCTTTCACATGTGACCAGGCATGATTTAGCACAACATATAGAACTGCACTATACTATGAAAAAATGCAATGCCCAGGTCTATAAACTTTCAGTCATTTTATCACATTAGCGTAACATATGATCAACTAATTGCAAACCTTACTGAATAATACTTTGCACATTCCATTATTCACCAAGCAAACACAACCTTACACAACCAAACACAACAGATTGATAAAAATCCCATACCTGTATGGCAAGTTAATCCAGATTCCGAAAGAGCAGAGGCAGTTGTGCCTCTACAAATCTTGATAACATATGAGATTGGTTATGTTTCATTGTGTTTATGATAAGGTCGCAGACCTTGATTTTAAAGCCGAATTTGCAGGTTATTCCTGCTGGTCTGCCTCTGTCAGCAATGCTTAATTTGTAAAAGAATTAGTGCTGGTGCCCAAAACTCTGCTCCAGTGGCGCTATTAAAATTCGGCGCACTGAATACCAAGGCTGCATAGTCTTGAATTCACCGCAGACTTTTTTAACCCACTGACAGACACTGCTGCCCCTTTATGTTATTCGTGCCTGTCCCTGCATTCTCCCTTTGTTCCGGTTTCCACGCCTTTCTCCTCCTGCGTCTTTTCACTTTGTGTGTTTTTCCTTCTCTTACCTGCAGTCAATATCTGATGAGTGAAAATAAGTGCTGGTCCCCAAAAATGAGGGCTGGTGGACCCCATCAGCAAGACGGGGTCAAATGAAGCACTGTCTGATTAGTGCCTTAAGATATCCCTTTGTTGGAGTCATCTTGTCTTCAATCAATCAATTGTTAAGCACACTACATACCCGCGAGGGTCTCAAGGCGCTAGGGGGAGAGGTGGGGGTCGCTACTGATCGAACAGCCAGGTCTTTAGTATCCTCCTGAAGGTCAGCAGGTCTTGGGTCTGTCGTAGGATCAGTTGGAGGGTGTTCCATGTCTTGGCGGCGAGGTGGGAGAAGGATATCCCGCCGGTGGTTGTTCTTGTGAATGCGCGGGCCGGTGACGAGTGAGAGGTCGGCGGAGCGGAGCTGGCTGTTGGGGGTGTAGAAGGAGAGCCATCTGTTGAGGTAGGCTGGGACAGTCTTGTGGAGTGCCTTGTGTACGTGGATGAGGAGCTTGAAGAATATCCTCTCGTTGACGGGGAGCCAGTGCAGGTTTCTCAGGTGGGGGTGATGTGGCCGGGTCGTGGTACGATGCGTTGTAGTCGATTGATGAGCTTAGTCGGGGCTCCCGCATAGAGGGCGTTTCTGTAGTCAAGTCTGCTGCTGACGAGGGCCTGGGTGACTGTCTTTCTTGTATCTGTCGGGATCCATCTGTAGATCTTGCGGAGCATGTGGAGGGTGTTGAAGCAGTAGGAGGAGACGGCGTTGACTTGCTTGGTCATTGAGAGCCTTGAGGCGAGGATGATTCCCAGGTTGCATGTGTGGTTGGTGGGGGTCGGGCTGCCCCCAGTGCCGTTGCCCACCAGGAGTCATCCCAGGCTGACGGGTTGGAGCCGAGGATAAGGACCTCCGTCTTGTCCGAGTTCAGCTTCAGACGGCTGATCTTCATCCAGTCGGCGACGGCCTTCATTCCTTCATGGAGATTGGCTTTGGCGGTGATGGGGTCCTTGGTGAGGGAGAGGATCAGTTGAGTGTCGTCGGCGTAGGTGATTATGTTGAGGTCGTGCTGTTGGGCGACGTGTGCGAGCGGGGACATATAAATGTTGAACAGTGTCGGGCTGAGGGATACGCCGCAGATGATCTCGGAGGCTTCGGAACGGAACAGGTGGAGGCGGACGTTCTGGGTTCTGCCGGAGAGGAAAGAGGTGGTCCATTCCAGTGCCTTGTCTGGGATCCCTGCGGCATGGAGGCGTGCGCGTAGTGTGCGGTGGCAGACGGTGTCGATGGCAGCGGAGAGGTCTAGGAGGATGAGTGCTGCAGTCTCCCCATTGTCTAGCAGGGTCCTGATGTCGTCGGTGGCGGCGATGAGGGCGGTCTCGGTGCTGTGGTTGCTGCGGAACCCTGACTGGGAAGGGTCCAGGATTCTATTCTCTTCGAGGTATCGGGTTAGCTGTCTGTTAACGATTTTCTCGATGACTTTGGCTGGGAAGTGGAGCAGAGAGATGGGTAAGTTCTTGAGGTCTCTTGGGTCTGCCTTGTCTTGCCAAGTGCTGTTTATTAATACCTTCGCTGCGGCGGCTATTCCGCCGCAGCTCTAAGGGGGCGGGGGGCCGCGCGGCGCTCACACGCTGGTGACGGAACCGCTCCGTCACCAGCCTCGGGTGAGCTGTGCTGATGACGGAGCGGTTCCGTCATGGCCCCGCCCTCTCAATAGAACGCCCAGCGCAGGCGCGGAATCCGCGCAGGCGCGTCAGGCGGGCCATGACGGACTCGATCCGTCATCAGCACAGCGCCACCGCAGCTGATGAAGGAGCGGTTCCGTCATCAGCATTGAAGAGGTTATTACTAGAGGTCGATGAGGCTTTTTATATCCTTGCATTCCTATTCAAGCTTCATTTCTGGGGCGATGTAGGGGTCATAGTAGGACACGGTTTAAAATAAGATGAACTAAATATGCCACCGAGAAATAAAAGAACTCAATAATTAAGCTGTTTCATTTTTAAAATATTACGTCAAGGCACTGATGCCCTCATGTGAAATGTTAAAAGAACCTTGTTGAGATCATGTAGAAGGACGTTCTCCTTGTGTCATTCACACTTCTCTTCCCCAACAGAGGAGGGTCACTGTGTTATTTATTATGGTGGGTTTTTTGATTTGGAAGACTAAGTGGACATCATTCACTGTGCTCTGAAGAACTATCATTCGTCATCTGCGATCTGCGCCTGTGCGCACAGCACCGTACAGCGAGGAAACGTCTCCCAGACGTCCCATGCTGGTGGAATAAGAACGTCTGGGATGGCGGAAGTGACATCACGCGCTATCTGACAAGCAACTCCACCAATGGGATAAACCTCTGTCCCGCCGTAGCACTCATTATCTGAGCTGAAACTAAAGCCTGTGGGAAGGGCACGCCGAGAAAACTACAGAGAGTAAAGCGGGCTCACGGAGACCTCTGTACTTTCTCTTTGCCCGGGCCCTTGTGACCCCTGAGACCAAGAGTGCCAAGGGCAAGCGTCGGGTAACAGCTGCTACCCTGGCCTACCACTAATTGACATCCATGAAAATAATAATGCTGAAAGAAAGCGAGCTTGCTGAATTTGAGTGACCAAAGCATTGTGAAAGCTTTAACAACGAGACTTTCCTTTCTGAGGTGAAAGGTCATGATTGTTCAATGCTAAACTGGCCTTTCTATTGCTCACTACGGATATGGTCAATTTTGGGACATTCAGTACATTGTCCCATAGAGATGTCACCCTAGCGACATTCCCAAGCAGACAATGGTGAATCTATCAATAGGGAAGGAAGAAAAGAGAGGAGAATGGGAAAGTGCAGCACGACTTCCTTGACATGGACATCCATTCTGTCCCCTCATCTAATGAAGACTGGCTTTCATCGCCACTGCCAGCCGTGATAGCTTGTTCTCACGTCGGATTGAGATCGAAGAAGTAGATGAAAACATTTCCACACTGCTTCAGAGAACAACCTCTGTTCTATAACGTGCACTCCTATAACTGAGTCCAGCTTTGAAGAGGACCATGCCCATGACCCCCCATCTCTTTATTCCGTCCATGAATTCCTTGTTGAGATATTGCACCTTGAAAAGGTCAGGGAAAGTTCTGAGTGTGAGAGATTCTCTTTGGCTTCTCTGTGGACATTTCAGATCAATCACTAGTTCAATGTGATGGTGAGACATCCCTCTGAAGAAAGCATAGCCTTCAAATGGTTTGCTTTCGCGTAAAGCTTGAATTATTGCTAATGATATGTATGCTTGATTTATTCTTTTAAGGCAAGGGCATAACTTAATAAATGGGATCAGGTTTTGAAAATTGATTTTACACTGCCTTCCATGAAAGGTCACTTTGTGGCGCCTTGAAGTTTACAACATTTTGTAGAGATTAAAGGCTTACCTAATAAGGAACATAATGAATACACTAACATAAATGCATTTGAACACTATGGATACAATTGAAGAGATTTTAGTTCTATTTTCATATAGGTACAAATTTTAATAAGTACATACGATCTAGTATATTGCCTGTTTTTTTTTAATACAGCTTAATACAACAACAAAATCTGGTTTTACTAAAGCATTAAACTGTGTTTTAAAGGTTATTTAATTCAATACTGACAGTGTGCAATCAAAGCCCGGTACACTACTTGTAGATGTAAGGGTGTGCCCCTCTTTAATAGCTTTATTTTTTGTTTAAATCTGTTTTTATTGATTTTAAATTTTCCCATCTTCATGAAAGACAAAATGCATCATATAAAGCCGACTATACATTGAACCATTTAGCAATAGCAAATAAACATTTTGGTTGAATAGAAATAAAACAAACGTAAATGTCAATGACATTATTGACCTAGTTACAAGATGAACCTCGACAGGATAAACGCCATTGTACATTAGTGACATGGTTCTATTAGTGTAGTGTACAGAGCCTTCTCAGATCCTTCAGCGTAGGTAAGTGCACAGATGTTATAGATTAAAACACAAAAGGAAAACTCAAAACCAGTAACAGCAGCATAGACCGACTTTTGGGTGTACACTTCTCACCATGTCCCCCCGCCTTCCCACCGATCCCTGTTGTCCCGTCCCGTGGCTCCCCGCAGGCCGACACCACCACGCAGAGACCACAACGATGTCCACGCTAGGCGTCAGATGGTACATGGCATTGCAAATGTCTACTGGTGGGTTATCCATCACTCTCCATAAGGGCGCCTCCCCCGTGTTTGGGTCGCCCCTCTGGGCTGTCCCCCCCTAGTTTGTGTCAAGGCCAAGAGTAGTCCCTCCCATTGTGTCGCATTAGGCGTCTTCCAGAGTCCCAACGTTTCCTCTTGCAGAATGGCTATTCCCTCAGCTTTGGCCTATTCTAGGAGCGAATACCTCCATGCCCGTATGTGCGGCGGGTCTTGCGCCGTCCACCTCTTAGTTAGTAGTTGCTTAGCTACCACCAATCCCAAGTCAAGAAAGCGAGAGGAAACTTTTGTGGGCGGGGTTCTGCGAAAGTGGTGTAACAGGTAAACAGGCCATTCAAAGGGTATGCTGCGGCCTGTACAGGCCCGGACTGGCCGTTGAGGGCACCAGGCAATTCCCCGGTGGGCCGCATGGTTGGGGGCCGGTTTTGGGCCCCTGGGGCCGTTTTTGTTACAGGGCCGTTATGCTGCAAAAACGGCCCCGTAACAAAAACGGCCGAAAACCGGCCCTGTCACAGAGCGCGGTCGCACCTCTCCCCCCTCCCCTCTCCTCCCGGAGGGGGGAGGGGGGCCGGACGAGCACTTTGCCAGGGCCGGTTCTGGTTCCCAGTCCGGCCCTGGGCCTGTATATGTGCGCAACGCCTCCCCAACAGCCCACCAATAGAGGTATAGCTTATGACAGCTCCACAGCATGTGTACCAATCCAGCTCTCTACTCCGCGCAGCAAGGACATACCGCATCTGTGCGGTGAAAGTACCTATTGCTCTTCTCTGGTGTAAGGTATCCTCTGTGGACTATAAACAGCTGTATTTGACAGAACCTCATGTTTCTGGGTATGCATGTTGGGCTCTTTAGTATCTTACCCCAGTCCCTATCCTCCAGTGGTCTCTCCAAGTCTGTTTCCCATTTGCGGGGTAGTGGTTCCAAACTTATCGCTGCAAGCGTACGTAGGAATGCCGCAAACCATCGAATCAAGTGCCTGCCACTCCCCATAACATAAAGGTACTGTATGGTGAGGTGTTGGCTAGGCTCCTCTTTCATGTCCCCCACGTAGAAGTCAGTGTTGTGATCAGTGAGCGGTGTCTTAGGAATTGCCCCGGTGGCTGCCCCATTTCTTCAACCAGGGATTCATATGGCATGAGAGTGCCATCCCGGTACAAGTCTCCCAAGGTCTGTATGTCAGCTTCGTGCCACTCCGCAAGTTCAAAAGGTGTAAGCAACCCGGGCCCGCTGGGGGAACCCTCTAGTGAGATGGCCGGTGCGTAGGGGACCAGCGCTCTAGTAAGGTATAGACTGCGACAGTAGCATTTATAAGCCACTGCCATGAGGAGCGATGTCGGCGTCGGGGATTTAGAGGCTGGATGAAAGAGTTTGGTAATATCGTCTAGAGAGAGGGGAGCGCCAGGACACCCACGGGTAACAGAGCGCTGTACAAATGTCAAAAATAAAAATTAAATGTTGTGGTCGCGGTGTTTTCACAGCCTCTGTCAGCTAGCCAGCGGGCTATCCTCTGTAATTGTGCGGCTAAATAGTAGTGCTCAAAACAAGGTGCAGCTAGGCTTCCCTGATCAGTGGGCAAGTACAACTTAGCCAACGCTATCCTGTGACGTGCGCTGCCCCAGAGGAAGTCCCTAAGTAGTTTAGTGAGTGTGGTAAAGAAGGCCGCCGGGATATATATTGGCCAGTTGGCAAAATAGTTCAGGAGACGGGGAAGGATCACCATCTTGGATAATGCTACCCTGCCAATGACTTGTAGTTGGAGTGTTTTCCAGAAGTGTACTTGTGACTTGATGGCTGTCACGTTCCGTCCCAGGTTACCCTCGATAAGGTCTGCCAGCTGATAATATATCTGGATTCCTAGATAGTGGAAAGTATCAGCTTTCCACTGCACCCTTATACCTTCTAGGATGTAGCCCGGGTCCTAAGTGTCCCCCCTGAATGTGTAAAGGCAGGACTTGTTGGCATTACTCTGAGTCCAGAGAGAGTGGCAAAGTCACATAATGTGTGCGCTAGCTGAGCTGGTATATTTCCCACATCTCTCACGAAGACCAAGAGGTCGTCCGTGTACAGTGACACCTGGTGTGTTGCATCCCCTAGGGGTATTCCATCTCCCAGCATCTCTCGTAGTGCCGCTGCCAGGACAGGTTGGGTGAAAGCAGGCACCCCTGCCACATTGAGGAGTGCTAGGGGCCTGTATGATCCCAAGTTTTCAGGGTCCCTGTTCGTTTTGAGCAGGGACACCAGGTAGGCCTTGCGCATTGAAGGGGGCAGTGTGTGCTCTTCCAAGGCTGTGGAGTAAAGGGCATACAACCGCTGCACTAGAGTCTCCCGGTAGGCCTTATAGTATTCAGCAGGTAGGCCATCCGGTCCCGGCGATTTCCCAGACGCCATGGACCCAATCGCCTCCCTGATTTCCTCCAAGGTGAGGGGACCATCTAGCGCCTCCTGGTGTGCTTCTGAGAACATGGGTAGGTGGATAGGCTCTAAAAATCTTTCCGGATCAGGACTGGAGCAACGCCCTTTGAATCGATACAGTTGTGTGTAATGATCAGACATCACCCTGTGTATCTCTCGCTGTGTATACACCAGGACCCCTCAGGTGTGCGTATGGCTCCTGATGAAGCGAGTTTTAGAAATTAAATGCGTTTTGACTCGCGAAGTTAAACTTCCATAATGAATTAATAATATTAATAAGTTTGTGCATGATTTGTAATAATTCAACCTAGTTTAACATGCATTCAACGAACATTTGGGGATTAACATTGTGTGCTCTTGTTGCATTTGCAAGTATGTTTAAAAATAATAAACTAACCTTGTCTATTTGTCTTGTCAACATTAATTGCGGCTCTTTAAATAATAGCATGTGCTTATTATAAATGTGCTCTCGTCTATGTCGTGTCTTTTTATGTGGCAAAGGCTCGTGGAGAATCCTGAGGCTCATGTGAAGAAGGTTTCTATAACTGCTGCTTAATCGTGCTTAAAGCCAGATAACATAAACTAATGGGTTAACATTAGTAAAGGGGGTGGGTAACAGAATGACTTTCATTACTCAAATTAATTCATGTTTTGTGTTTCTTTGCATACCAATTTTTCGAAAAAGAGGCCTGAGGCCTAGCTTTTAAATGGGTGTTTGGAATCCTGTTGTGATGAGCCGAGCACAGCTAAAGAACGTGGATAAACTTGCCACAAATGATGTCCATCAGAAAATAAGTTAATGGAACTGTGCAAGATGTGCTCCGTGTTGTTTAATTTCCAAGGACAGGAAGCGGCAGAACCGCCAAGCTGAGGTAGCTGTGAACTGTTATTCAATAAGTTTTTGCGATTTCCTCGGAAGCTAATTTCGCTTGTGGACAATAGACAAAGACCTTTTAGAAAGGCATGATTTTGGTTGAAAAAAAGCAATGAGCTAATGTGGACTGACGGCTGACAGCCAATGAGCGTGCTGAATGTCACTAAAAAAGTATTCTTTCAGTTAGTTTAAGATAGAGAAAAGGTATAAAACTTGGCCCCTTGGGAGGAGCTTTGCTGGCTCGTTCTTGAATCCTGAAGGGCGTGAGATGCTGACGGACTTTTGACTCACGTAAGAATAAACCAAACTAATGACCTTTCTTTAGGTTATTAACTAGTTAGATAGGGAAATAGATTTTAGGGAATGAGACCCTTTCTGCTTAAATACTTATCATGCTGATCCGTTTTAAAATGACAGTCTAATGTGCCTTTACTTAATTAATAACATTTCTTTTGAAAATGCTAATAAAGTTTTCTTATTAAAAATGCTCTATATTTGAAAATAAAATTAATAAAATAGATTTTGAAATGACAATCTGGTCTTGTTCTTTCCTGAGTTTAGTTACCATCAGTTAATCCATTGCCTAGGTCACTTAATTAAATGTTTCTATAAATAAAAATGATGATGACATACTGCAGTTGTATATAAAGTGTAAATAGTTTTAGGAATAGTTCCGATTAATTAGGTCACATGATTCAGTTGGCCAATATTTGTCTCAGTCATTTATGGGCCTTGTGAAGTGTTTATGATTAATGGTGAGTGTCATGGTGTTGGGTGGTTTTGTTGAGACAGATTTCCTATAGGCCGCTGGATCAATTTGCTGGTAGCAGAGGATGGTTACTATGGTAACTAACATGCTACATGTAAGATACATAGGATACATTTCTAAAACATGGTAAGTTTGTCTAGTTGTTATATGTAGTCGAAAGGTTTTTTCCAGCAGTGTGAAAATTCCTGGTTAAGTTGCTGGCAGAGTAGTGTAACAAGTGAAGTTACACAGTTCATTTGTTCTGTTTCAAATGAGTGATATTGACATATCACCAGTGTTGTGGACGTACAGCACAAGTTTAGGGATTTTAGGTATGACAGGTTGAATGTATAGTGAGAATTGCCTATGAAATTGTAGCTTCGAGTAAAGGGACTAGGAGCCTGTTTTAAAACTCACTGTGAAAAGAGTAGTAGGATTTTTCCAAGCTTGAGTGAAGGGTAAGGTAGCGTCGTCTATTCTGACTGGCGAATGAGGATTTTCTATTGGCAGGTTAAAGTCCTACCAGAGATAATTACGTATACATGGTTAGCGTTTTCCGTTTGAATGCGTATAAATGATTTTGTGAGTACAACGTCGTCTATTTCACAAGAAAGGGTGGTACTCGAATGATTGAGAAAACTATCACTTTATTTAGCTAAACAGACAAATGGCTTGTTTTTCTGTAGTTACTAATTGAATTTCATTGAAAAGAATTGTTATAAAATGGCACTGTGAAAATATTTTGTAAAGGAGGGGTGAGTTTGCGGAGCGGAGACAGTGGAGCTGCAGCAGCAGCATACGTCACAGGGTTTGCGCTGCGATTGGTTAACATACGTCACAGCAAGCGCACTGATTGGTTCACGTGACCGAAACGAGCTGCTAGCTGATTGGTTCCTTCTGAAAACAGTTCTTTCATTGTTTGAGCAATGTAGTGACGTGGCTTAACCTGATTGGCTTGTTGGTGAGTTTCGCGCACGGATTGATTAGAGTAGCGGAACGACAAGAAATACATACGATCTTTTTCAAATTAAACAAAATAGTTTTAAAACATGAGTTATTGGTACGGAAAAGATGAAAAGAAGCCTTCATGGTTTCAGAAATTGAAAAATATATTCAGCCCAAATAAGAAAATTGAAACGCGTGGTGGAAAATGACTTCATAAGTACAAAACACTTGCAGCATATATGGAAGGTTAATATGGTTATCATACTGTCCTTTGGTTTGAAAATTGGATGCAATATACCAAAGATGATGGTGTATTAGCGTGGCCGGAAGATGGGTCATTTAATATGAAAGTTTTGAAAAACCAGAGAGAAAAAATGATGGCACTTGTGCCAAAGCCTAGTCCTACTCAATTTGAAGCTTTAGTTGAAGGGGAAGTTGAAATGATGGAACTTGAACGAGAAACAGAGGTTTAACAAGAGGCCCGAAATCAAATATAAATAGGGAAACTCATGAAGATGGAGTAAGACGTTGGAGAAAAGCAGACACGTATGATGGTTTATACCCAGTAAGAGTGATGATTACTGAAACACCAGGTCAAAAGAATACTCAAAAGAAAAATAATCTTGATGAAGAATTAGATGATGCAGTTTTAATTTATTCTACAAAACTTAATCCGCCACCCTATGAAGCAGATTGTTTACCGTCTACCCCGAGAGTTTCTTCAGGAACCTCTCCAAGTGCATCTCCTAGAGAATCAAATGAAAATTCACCTAGATTTTTAAGATTACCTGAAAGAGTAGGGACAAGAAGAAATTCTAGTACTCCGAGAGTAAACAGAAATTATCCTGAAATTCCAGAACAGAGAAATGAATTCTCGAGGAATGTAAAAAGAACAGAGAGACTTGGGGAGATACCAGACGTTTCGGAATATTTAAGAGCAAAAGAGGAATTAATACAGCAATTAACTAAAGGGATGGAAGCAGTAACAGTACCAGTAACAATTGGTCCTGTTGTACCGGTTTTTGACCAAGGAGAAAATAGACACTCAGCTCTGACTGTTCCATTGAATGCGGAAATTCAGAAAGTGGCTGAAAATTTTTATTCAGAATTGTCAGAAATACATCGAGAAAAAACAATGCCAGATGTAACTTTTAATCGAAGTTTGTCAAATGATCAGACACCATCTGTTACAAGATCTGATTCTGGTTCTCCAGAAAAAAGCATGAAAAAAATAGATTTAACACAGACCCCACAGATCTCACAAGTCCCTGAATTTAAACAACTTGATGTTGCAAAATGGAAGGCAGATTTGGAGGAATTCATTATTGGCACGAAAGAGTAGGGACAAGAAGAAATTCTAGTACTCCGAGAGTAAACAGAAATTATCCTGAAATTCCAGAACAGAGAAATGAATTCTCGAAGAATGTAAAAAGAACAGAGAGACTTGGGGAGATACCAGAAGTTTCGGAATATTTAAGAGCAAAAGAGCAATTAATACAGCAATTAACTAAAGGGATGGAAGCAGTAACAGTACCAGTAACAATTGGTCCTGTTGTACCGGTTTTTGACCAAGGAGAAAATAGACACTCAGCTCTGACTGTTCCATTGAATGCGGAAATTCAGAAAGTGGCTGAGAATTTTTATTCAGAATTGTCAGAAATACATCGAGGAATAACAATGCCAGATGTAACTTTTAATCGAAGTTTGTCAAATGATCAGACACCATCTGTTACAAGATCTGATTCTGGTTCTCCAGAAAAAAGCATGAAAAAAATAGATTTACCACAGACCCCACAGATCTCACAAGTCCCTGAATTTAAACAACTTGATGTTGTAAAATGGAAGGCAGATTTGGAGGAATTCATTATTGGCACAATTGGAACTGACAGTTTAAAGCAGTATCAGGATGATGAATTACTGTTCATATGCAAAAGCATACAATGGAAAACAAAAAACAAGTATGATCAAATTGAAGAAATGGCTGCTGAATTAGAAATAGATTTGTCTAGACAGAAACAATTGCAAAAACATTACAGAGTGGATTTTTCTGAAAAAGACATCGAAAATTTAAACACCACAGGAAGGATAACACAGCGCCGAGACGCCCACGGGTAATTGTATGCGCTTTATAAATGTCATTAAATAAATAAATAAATAAATGTAAAAGAATTAATAGTGTTTCTAACAAGATTAGGTGAATTAAGTAAATGGAGAGTGAAATGGACAAAGAAAAGAAAAGAAGAAAAGAGAGAAAGAGGATAAGTTGTAAATGAGTTTCCAATGAGAGAAATAGCTGGTGGAGGGTACGTCCATGTCCCTTGGACAAGACAGGACATTTTACTCTTTACAAATGATTTTCCTCGACTGAGAGAAAAGCCAGTAGAATGGTATCGTCAGGTAGACAGATTCATTAAAGTTTCAAAAGTTCTGTGGATTGATCTTGATAGATTCTTTGACATTGTTGTCCCATCAGATCTTTGGACAGAATGTAAAATTTCTGTAGGTTGGCCCAAAGAGGAACCAGCTCGAGATAAAATAACAGGTGCTCCTTCAGCAGATGTCATGGATTTTTATGACAAGGTAATTGTGTGGTTGAAAAAAAAAATTGCCCCGAAAGAAGCGGATTGGGTAAAAATTGACAGAACAAATCAAGAACCAAAAGAGTCAGTACATTCATTTTATGAAAGATTACTGCTGGTATTTAAACAATGCAGTGGCTACGAAAAATTAAGTCAAAAGGACATGAGCCACTTCATATACAGGTTTGTTTATGGCTTGAGACCTGAAATTGGTGAGATGATTAGAAACGGAATTGTCGGCTGGCAATCACTTAGAGTTGATGACATTCTGAGAAAAGCAAAATACTGCAGTGATGAGATAGATGCCAAGCAGAAAAAGCTTAAGGAAAAAGCAATGTGGGCACAGGTGAAGGTAGCTGAACAGCAAATAGCAACCTTAGAAAATAAAAATGTTTACCAGAATCAAGGCAAATTTAAGGGGAATTTGAACAAACCAAAATTTAATGTTAATATTGAAGAGCTCAAGCAGAAGCTCCCATGTTTTAATTGCGGAGAAATTGGACACTGGAAGCGGGAGTGTAAGAATCCGCCCATAAATTAAAAAAATTCATCATTAAATCCACAGATGCAGAGTGAGATAAATCAGCAGCAAAAGCTACAGCGACAGTTAAATGAAATAAGTCAGCAGCAACAGCTACAGCGACAGTTAGTGAATCAGCAGAGCCAATTGAACCAGCAGAGCCAAATTCCACAACCGCCACTTCCAAATTGTGTGAATGCGCAAAGGTTCAGTCCTGAGACGGGATTCTGCGGAGGTGAGCAGGTAAATAGATCGCTAAGTGTGAATGTGCCAAATGTTTCTCAGCAATTTTGGTTGAAAGAAAACAAAGGGAGTGATTCAGAAGATTACTCATGCGGTGCCTGAGAGAGTAAGAAGAGGGTGTGCTTGGAGCCACTCTTGAGGTTGATCAGTCCGGTCCATTTGTTAATGGTAAAGTGAATGATGTAGAAATCACTTTTCTTGTGGACACTGGTGCTACCCGTTCTACTGTTAGATTAGTGGAAATTGAAAACCTTCCTCTCTCTGGTGAGACCATCTAAGTAGTTGGTGTAGCAAATCAACAGATTAAAACAGATTTAACAGAACCAGTTAACATTGAGATTGGAAATTACAAAGATAAGCACAGATTTGTAGTCTGTAACAGCAGTCCAGTTAACCTGTTAGGGAGGGACATTTTGTGTAAGATGAACCATAAAACATATTGCTCACCGGATGGTATTGAGCTCCAAACTTTAGAAGAAGATGGTCTGTACAAATTGACAATGCTAATGGTTGAAGAAGAAAATAAACTGTTTCCTGCTTTTGATAAAAACAATTTACCTGAAGAGTTGTAAGAGACAGTGAATCCAAAAATCGGGGATTTAACTGGAGATGAAATGGGTTTGATGAAACATGTAGACCCAATGCACATTACTGTTAAGCAAGGAATATATTTTCCAAACATTCCTCAGTATAAAATGAAAGCTGAAACTATTGAGGGTGTCATTCCTGTGATTGAGAAATTCATAAAACAAGGTGTTTTAAAAGAAATTGAGAGCATCCCATGTAATTCACCGATTATGGGGATCAAAAAGCCAAACAGAACTTACAGAATAGTTCAGGACCTGAGAAAGGTTAATCAATTAGTTGTTCCATGTTGCCCAGTTGTACCAAACCCAGCGCTAATTCTATATCAGATTCCGCACGATGCAAAATGGTACACGTTCATAGACCTGTGTAAGGCTTTCTTTACAGTTCCACTGCATCCAGAGAGCCAACAAATTTTTACGTTCAGATTCCAGGACCGCATCTTAGCATGGTGTTGTATCCCTCAAGGGTATACTGAGAGTCCATCTATCTTTAATCAGTTGTTAAAGAAATCTTTGGAAGATCTGGAAATGCCTGGTAAATCAACATTGGTCCAGTACATTGATGATCTTCTAGTGGCTGCAAAAACACGAGAAAATTGTGTGACAGACACCATTACGCTTTTGAATCGCTCGGCAGATGAAGGACATAAAGTGTCACCTGCAAAATTACAGTTTTGCAAACAAGAAGTAAAATACCTTGGTCACAGAATTGCAAAGGGAATGAGACAGGTCACAGTTGAGAGAATAAAAATGATTCGAGCAATACAACCTACAACAACACAGAGACAAATCAGAATGTTTCTAGGAATGGTAGGTTATTGTCGTCAATGGATTAGTGGATTTTCAGTAATTGGGAAACCACTGCAGAGACTGACAAAAGCAGACATAAAAGACCCGATTACCTTGACAAAAACTGAGTTAGAAGCTTTTGAGAAGCTAAAAAAGAGTTTGTGTGAAGCTCCAGCTTTGGGGATGCCGGATTATGATAAAGAATTTGAGCTGTACTGCAGTGAAAGGGAAGGTTGTGCATTATCAGTTCTGATTCAGAGACATGGAAAACTGAGAAAGCCAATAGCTTACTTCTCAGCTGTTCTTGATCCTGTTGCAAAAGTTTTGCCAGGTTGCTTAAAAGCAGTGGCTGCAACAAGTGTAAGTCTTGAACAGAGTGAAGGAATCATAATGGGGTTTCCTGTAAAAGTATATGTACCTCATTCAGTTGAAACTCTTCTTACCAGAAGCAAGACACAACATTTATTAAGCAGTAGACTGACAAAATATGAAAAAGTTATTCTGGGATCAGATAATGTTTCGATTGCAAGATGTGTGAATCTAAACCCTTCCACATTGTTGCCTGATGGTGCTATTACTGAAATCAAAAATGAAACTGATATTGACCATGAGTGCTTCGATGTTTTAGATTACTGCACCAAACCTAGAAAAGACATAAAAGATGTTCCCTTGCCAGAATAAGACTTTGTTTATTTTGTTGATGGTTCCTATCTGAGAACAGATGAGGGCATTCTGAGAGCAGCATATTCAGTCTGCACAGTTGCAGAAGTGGTTGAGGGTTCTTCTCTTGAAGGAATTCGTTCAGCTCAAGTGGCAGAATTAATTGCTTTCATTTGTGCATGTGAAAGAGCAAAAGGGAAAAAGGTTACCATAGTGACTGATAGTCAGTATGGATATGGCGTAGTCCATGACTATGGCCAGCTTTGGTCTCAAAGAGGTTATTTGACTTCTGCGGGAACACCAATCAGAAATGCAAAATTGATCAAGAGATTGATTGATGGCATTCAGTTACCAGAGAAAATTGCTGTTGTGAAATGCGCAGCTCATAAAAAGGGCGAGGATTATATTACTAAAGGTAATTCCTTTGCTGCTGAGATTGCACATTACTGTGTGAAAAACAATTTTTCAATTAATCGTGAAAAAGACAATGACCATGCTTTGAACTCTCATGCTAATATCTGTAGTTGAGACATGGCAAGGAGTAAAAGATCTACAAGATGAGGCAGACGATGAGGAAAAAGACACATGGCTAAAAGTAGGTTGCAGACAGTGGAAAGAAGATGAGGTTTGGGTTTACAAAGATGACAGACCTGTAATGCCAAATTACATGATTGCGGATATGGCACGGATGTACCATGGTCCAGGACATTTAGGAAGAGACTCTATGATTAGGCTATTTAGACAAACATGGTATAATCCAAAATTTAGGATTATTGCAGAGTCACTTTGCCAGAGATGTTTGATCTGCCAACAAATCAATCCAAACAGAAAAACAGTTGTGAGCATGGGAACCATAGGACGGGAGGGTGGCCATTTTACCAGGTTGCAAATGGATTTCATTGACATGCCACCACACAATAAATTAAGGTACTCCTAGTGATTGTCTGTCTGTTTTCAAGGTGGGTGGAAGCGTTCCCAACACATCACAATGACTAAGTTACTGTGGCAAAATTGCTTTTGAGGGAAATCATACCGAGGTATGGATTTCCAGTTACAGTTGAAAGTGATCGTGGAACACATTTTGAAAACAGATTGTTACAATTGATTTGTGAAGCCCTGAACATTAAACAAAAGCTACACTGTGCATACAGACCAGAAGCATCAGGAGTTGTTGAGCAAATTAATGGCACAATAAAAAACTGAATAGCCAAGATGTGCCTGGCTACAGGAATAAAGTGGACGGATGCACTTCCACTTGTTTTGATGTCTTTAAGAAGCACACCAGATAAAAAGACAGGTTTAAGTCCGCATGATATACTCATGGGGAGAGTAATGAGACAAGCTTTTGTACCAATTGGAAAAGTTATAATCATTAATGAAAGTGCAATTATAGAGTACTGCAAAAATGTATCTGATGTGGTGACTTCTGTATTCCATCAGGTGGGATCTGATGTGATTTCAAAAGAAAAGGAGCAAGCTCATGATCTGTTACCAGGAGACTGGGTGAGGACAAAAGTTCACCGGAGAAGAAATTGTTTAGTACGCAGGTGGCAAAAAGCGAGGCAGGTGATATTAGTCACAACAAATGCAGTTAAATGCAAAGGTTTGAAGAGGTGGGTGCAAGCGAGTCACACCATTTGTGTACCACCTCCTGATAATCCTGATGAGGATAGTGACACGACAACTGATTCAGACTCTGAAGAAGAGCCTGAAAAGAATCCAGATTCTGAAGACCGTCAAGAGGGTCGACATCTGGAAGATTCAAATGCAGATCAACCAATCAGTGAAAAAGATCTAGAGATTGTAATTCTAGATTCAGAAAATGATGAAAATCTGCTAGAAAAGGAAGCAGAAAAAGAATCTGAAACAGATAAGAATCAAGATCAGGAGAGTATTGAAAAGCAGATTGAAAGCTCTGAAAGCAGGAACAAGGATTCTGAAACTGGGAAGTTAGAAGTAATTCCAGAAGAAGAGGAAGAATTACCGAGTACCAGCTATAAGGATTATGTTCCTAACGGAGTGAAATTGCCCAGTAAAGAAGATCCTGGTCATAAATTCGAAGTCTCTGAGACAGATTCGGATGAGAGTAATGAAGATTCTCAAGTAAGAAAATTCAGAAAAAGAACTTGGAAAACTGAATGTAATGAAACTGAACCAAAGACGAAACTCCTAAGAAAAGGAGATAATTGGCCAAGAGAAAATTTAAAATTCAAATTAGTGAATAAGTCAAAAGAGCAGGTCAATGAGATATCAAGTCAAAATGTAACTCTGAGAAAAATCAAGCAGGAAAGAAAATAGAAGTGATTAGCAGTAGGGGAAAGAGACCATTAAAGCCAAATCAAAAGTACAAGTCCCCTGAGTGGACCTATATTATTATACCACCAGTAGTGGAAATGAGTAGTAGTAGTCAGGAGGATTTGGAAGAAACAACCAGTGATAATGATTGAGGATATTTACTTTTCTTAATTGAGGTTTATTTTTAGCATAAGGCTGAAGAAATTGTGTTAGGTGACACAAAGTCGAAGAAATTGTGTTAGCTGGAAAAACACTTTAATGTAACACGCAAGGTCGAATAAAAGCTGTTAGAGGGTTACAACATTTTTTTTTTAAAGGGGAGGTGTATATAAGTACTATTTTTTAATTTTTGTTTTTGAATTTGATTTAAGGAAAACTTTGTAAAAAAAAGTATGCTGTAAAATGTCTTCTATTTGTGTGATTCTAATAATCTTGGTTTGGTTAATTTTGGCAGTCATCTTTCCTTTTGGCATAGATAAGGAGGATTACAAAGGTAACATGACAAGCAAAGCTGAAACTAAACAAGCTGTTCTTGGTGTTGCAGGCAAAACTAATAGAGTTATTGAGCACAAACCAGAGATCCACCTAGATAGATCTGTTGGTGATTTTTCTACTAATTCCTTTTCAAGACTCTTGTCAGAATATGTAAAGGTCATGGATGTGAAGGATTACTATATCTGTGTGAAGTTTCCTGCTTCTTTTTCAGAGGGGGTTAAGTATAACATGCTTCCTCTTACTTATGGCATTACATGCAGTGTTATAGCTAGCTTGTTCTATCAAACAGGTCGTCTGGGGTACTATTACTCAGATTACGACGAAATTTTTGCTAACCTGAAAGTTGTAAATAGCTTAAACAAAGTTAGACCTGCTAAATAGATGAGGGAATTCTTTTTGGTGACTAATGAACATACCTATGAATATGCTTACAAGAAAAATTTAACATGCAAAATGAGAGATGAAGAAAAATCTTTCCTGAAGTTGGTTGAGGAGAGAAAGGCAATTTATAAGAGAAATGAGATGCTGAAACAAACTAAATCCAAATTTTGGCAGCTCGAGGATGAGAAGCTCAATGGTGGAAATAGTTATGCTGCTATTCACATAGATGATCCTGTTTGTGGAAAGTTTTGTATTAGGAGAGACAACACATTATATGATAACTTTTTTGTGGGTGCTAGTCAATGCGAGGATACTTATCGTATCGTAGGGGGATGGGGATTTAAAGGTGGCAAAGATCCAATTTTCCCTGGAATTTATTTTGTTTGTGGGAACAAAGCTTACTTTAGCCTCCCAGACCATTGGTATGGGACGTGCTATCTTGGTTTGGTGTTTCCAAAAAAATTTCCTTGTGGGCAGAAATGCAGAAGGTTCATTTGAAATTGGCAAACACTTGAACAGGTACAGGAGAGAAAGTTTTTCAGAAATCATGGGTGACATATTTGGGGCAATAATTCCTATGGTGGGAATAACCCTGAATGCAATCAAAATCAGAAAGGTTTCTACAATTGTAGATAGATTGTACACAGATACCGCAAGTAGTTTTCAATTAGTTAACACAGAGCTTGTGGCCACAAGAAGCATGGTTATCAAGAACCGTCTTGCATTAGACATTCTGCTAGCAAAAGAAGGAGGAGTTTGTGGGATTTTGCATGTCCAGCATTGCTGTACTTATATCCCAGATAAGAGCCAGAATATAGAGATGCTTATCAAAAACATCACTGAATTTCATTCTGAAATAGAACCCCTGGAAAATGATAATTTTTCAGAACGTCTGAGCAAGAGATTTGCAGCTATTGGTAAATGGTTTAAAGAAATTGGCAGTTCAATCATTGGCAAAGTACTTTATCCTGTAATAATCATAGTCATAGTGACACTTTTGTTAAAAATCAGTTGTATGATTCACAAGAGGAAGAAGCATGTGAGGGAAAAGAGAAGGATTTACAAACTCAGAAAGGCACAGGAGAAGGAGATAGAGTTGGAAGAGTTTCGTAGAGCACAATATGAGAGTTGCAGAGAAACTGCTGAGACAGGAGTCTAGAAATACTAACACAGAAATTGTTCAAAACATGATGTCATCTAAATTAAAATTTGGTGAAATTTTTGGTATTGTTTGGTGATTTTAAAATCACCAGATGCGGGAGTTGATGAAGCGAGTTTTAGAAATTAATAGCGTTTTGACTTGCGAAGTTAAACTTTCATAATGAATTAATAATATTAATAAGTTTGTGCATGATTTGTATTAATTCAACCTAGTTTAATATGCATTCACACAAACATATGGGGATTAACATTGTGTGCTCTTGTTGCATTTGCAAGTATGTTTAAAAATAATAAACTAACATTGTCTATTTGTCTTGTCAACATTAATTGCGGCTGTTTAAATAATAGCATGTGCTTATTATAAATGTGCTCTCGTCTATGTCGTGTCTTTTTATGTGGCAAAGGCTCGTGGAGAATCCTGAGGCTCATGTGAAGAAGGTTTCTATAACTGCTGCTTAATCGTGCTTAAAGCCAGATAACATAAACTAATGGGTTAACATTAGTAAAGGGGGTGGGTAACAGAATGACTTTCATTACTCAAATTAATTAATGTTTTGTGTTTCTTTGCATACTAGTTTTTCGAAAAAAAGAGGCCTGAGTCCTAGCTTTTAAATGGGTGTTTGGAATCCTGTCGTGATGAGCCGAGCACAGCTAAAGAACGTGGATAAACTTGCCACAAATGATGTCCATCAGAAAATAAGTTAATGGAACTGTGCAAGATGTGCTCCGTGTTGTTTAATTTCCAAGGACAGGAAGCGGCAGAACCGCCAAGCTGAGGAAGCTGTGAACAGTTATTCAATAAGTTGTTGCGATTTCCTCGGAAGCTAATGTCGCTTGTGGACAATAGACAAAGACCTTTTAGAAAGGCATGATTTTGGTTGAAAAAAAAGCAATGAGCTAATGTGGACTGACGGCTGACAGCCAATGAGCGTGCTGAATGTCACTAAAAAAGTATTCTTTTAGTTAGTTTAAGATAGAGAAAAGATATAAAGCTTGGCCCCTTGGGAGGAGCTTTGCTGGCTCGTTCTTGAATCCTGAAGGGCGTGAGATGCTGACGGACTTTTGACTTACGTAAGAATAAACCGAACTAATGACCTTTCTTTAGGTTTCTTACTAGTTAGCACTGTTCCCAAGAAGCCGCGCGGCCGCGCGCGCGCGCACTTCTCTACCCCCGAGCGCGCAGTCCCATGAGTGGAGCGCGCACAGAGGGCACATCCCGCGGGAGTATTCGCCGCCGCTGCTTTTAAAAGGCACACGGCGCAAAAAGCGGGCATTTTCAGAAGGTAGGAGACGGCGGCGATAGGGGCGGAGGAAAGTGTTTCCGTGTGGCCCTTTGTGTTATGTATTTTCCTGAAGCACCTGTATTGTTTTGAGAGTAACGCGAGGCTGCGGGGGAGATGGAGTGCTTTTATTTAAGAATCCATGTTAATTGCAGCCCCTTCACGAGCGGCGATTAACATGCATATTTAAATAAAAGCACTCCATCTCCCCCGCAGCCTCGCGTTACTATCAGAACAATACAGGTGCTTCAGGAAAATACATAAATTAACACTGTAGGGTGACCAGACATCCCGTATTTCCCCGGACGGTCCCCGTTTTTGGAGAAGTGTCCCGACACTTTTCTACAAATTTCACAAATGTCCCGGTTTTTGGGTAGTGCCTGGGTTATGTCCCGGTTGTTAAGGGAGGGTCGGGTGAACCTGCACATGATTATCATAGTGTTGTACAGGCTCAGGTTTCCACCGGCTTTCTTCGAAAAGGGGACTGAGTGCTTCTTCGTGTCATTTAAGCAGCACAGCATGATTTAATGAGGCGTGAATCGGGGCTGCAGAGGGCAAGGCCAAGCCCACCAGAAGCCGGACCCCGGAGCTCTTCCCAGAACGGGCGGTAAAGTAATGAAGTAATGTGATTTTTTTTAAAGAACACAAATATAAATCAGCAACGTGAAATCAACAGGTGTTAAATTACAGTCAAGTCGCTGTCAGTCAATCAGACCAGCTTTCTGTTTTGTGTGAGGCTAAGTGAGAAATGTTGGTCACACATGGCGCAGAGGTTAGTAGCACCTTTGAGGCAGAGGGTGATGCTGCGGCTATGGAAGCAGCGAGAAGGGGTTGTCTGATTCTCATGCTATGCAGTGTTTAATAAAGAGTAATGGCTGGTGCTTATAAAAACTGCAGGGCCACACCAAAGGGGAGAGGATGTGGTCTGACGGTTAGCGCGGCCGACTTTGGTGCTGGGAAACCAGGTTCGAGCCTCTTATCGAGCCATAAAAATGTATACATGACTTACTTTTGTGTTAAATAAATAGATATTTTAAAAAACAAATACAAATGATGTTCCGACTAAGGTGTGAAATTGGTGTCGAATAAATACATGTTTTAAAAACAATTAATATTAATCATGTATCATTGGTGCTGGAGTACAAGGTTCGAGACTGGTATTGAACACTGACAAACTGTGTGCAAGTTATATGGTCATAAAAAAACACGAATGATGGGTGGATGCAGGATGGGTGGATGGATGGGTGGATGGATGGGTGGATGGATGGATGGGTGGATGCATGAATGAATGATGGATGCAGGATGGGTGGATGGATGGGTGGATGCATGAATGAATGATGGATGCAGGATGGATGGATGAATGGATGCAGGATGGATGCTGGGTGGATGGATGGATGGATGGATGCATGAATGCATGATGGGTGCAGGATGGATGCAGGATGGATGGGTGGATGGATGGGTGCATGAATGAATGTTGGATGCAGGATGGATGGGTGGATGGATGGGTGGGTGGATGCATGAATGAATGATGGATACAGGATGGGTGGATGGGTGGATGCATGAATGAATGATGGATGCAGGATGGATGGATGGATGGATGGATGCAGAATGGATGATGGGTGGATGGATGGATGGATGCATGAATGCATGATGGATGGGTGGATGGATGGGTGCATGAATGAATGATCGATGCAGGATGGATGCAGAATGGATGATGGATGGGTGGATGGATGGATGGATGCATGAATGCATGATGGATGCAGGATGGATGGGTGGATGCATAAATGAATGATGGATGCAGGATGGGTAGATGGATGGGTGGGTGGATGCATGAATGAATGATGGATGCAGGATGGGTGGATGGGTGGATGGGTGGGTGGATGCATGAATGAATGATGGATGCAGGATGGGTGGATGGATGGATGGGTGGATGCATGAATGAATGATGGATGCAGAATGGATGGATGGATGGATGCAGAATGGATGATGGATGGGTGGATGGATGGATGGATGCATGATGGATCCAGGATGGATGGGTGGATGGATGGATGGATGGGTGCATGAATGATGGATGCAGGATGGATGGGTGGATGGATGGATGGATGGGTGGATGGATGGGTGGATGCATGAATGAATGATGGATGCAGGATGGATGGATGGGTGGATGCATGAATGAATGATGGATGCAGGATGGAAGGAAGGGTGGGTGGATGCATGGATGAATGATGGATGCAGGATGGATGCAGAATTGGTGGGTGGATGGATGGATGGGTGGATGCATGAATGAATGATGGATGCAGGATGGATGGGTGGGTGGATGCATGAATGAACGATGGATGCAGGATGGATGGGTGGATGGATGGATGGGTGGATGCATGAATGAATGATGTATGGATGCAGGATGGGTGGGTGGATGGATGGGTGGATGCATGAATGATGCATGGATGGATGCAAGGTGGTTCGGGCTCGCTCGCTGCGGTGCAATATGCAAATTAGTTTACGCCTCACCACTTTCAAATGTCACCAGCCGCCCCTGTGCTAGAGTTAAGAATGTTTAGTAAAAATCTTATGATTGTACCACCGTTGGAGTCTTGTGCTTTTCTACACCTGATGTGTACTTGCTTGTGTAATCAATTAATGTCAGGGCGTGTTTATCCAATTTGCAAACCGGCCTTAAGATCGGCCTTTTCACTTTTTTAAGTAATTGTTTAGAGTGACATTTGGCGCTGCACACGCGCGTCTGGTTCCTGGCGCACATAGCCATGGTTGCAGCGCACAGAGACCCTCCACTGCCGCACACAGAGGAAAAAAATTAGAGGGAACATTGCTAGTTAGATAGGGAAATAGATTTTAGGGAATGAGACCCTTTCTGCTTAAATACTTATCATGCTGATCCGTTTTAAAATGACAGTCTAATGTGCCTTTACTCAATTAATAAAATTTGTTTTGAAAATGCTAATAACGTTTTCTTATTAAAAATGCTCTATATTCGAAAATAAAATGAATAAAATAGATTTTGAAATGACAAGCTGGTCTTGTTCTTTCCTGAGTTTAGTTACCATCAGTTAATCCATTGCCTAGGTAATTTAATTAAATGTTTCTATAAATAAAAATGATGATGATATACTGCAGTTGTATATAAAGTGTACATAGTTTTGTGAATAGTTACGATTAATTAGGTCACATGATTCAGTTGGCCAATATTTGTCTCAGTATGTATGTATGTATGTATAGGCATTTTATATAGCGCACTACTTACCCGTAGGGTCCCAAGGCGCTTCG
The DNA here is from genome assembly GCF_964263255.1 of Lissotriton vulgaris. Taxonomy (NCBI): domain Eukaryota; kingdom Metazoa; phylum Chordata; class Amphibia; order Caudata; family Salamandridae; genus Lissotriton; species Lissotriton vulgaris. The sequence continues at coordinate 334,981,295 of NC_141689.1, read as the reverse complement.
ACCGCTGCGAAACCCTTCCTGGCTTCCCTGAGAGACGGTCCCTTAATGGGTATCTCCAGGGTGAGACCAGGCATCCCCGGCGGTCTGGTGGGGCCGTTAGTGAAGATGAGGTAAGCTAATGCCCAGAGTTGCCGAGTGTGATCGCTGATCAGAGTGGGCACCGAGGCGAGAGAATTATCGAGTCCGCTGACCCTGGTCCAGAAACCTGCCACGCCGGGAATCGAACCCTGGTCCTGGGCCGTCCTCTGCTCTCGGGTCTGCCCCCTCTAACCAGTGAGCCACACTACTTCACTCAGTCATTTATTAGCCTTGTGAAGTTTTTATGATTAATGGTGAGTGTCATTGTGTTGGGTGGTTTTGTTGAGACAGATTTCCTATAGGCCGCTGGATCACTCCGATTGGGGCGTGATTGCTCTCCTGTTTTAGCAGCCAGGCTAGCAAGCGGCCCGCTCTATCTGCTTAAGCATGGGTACGAGCCATGTGGGCTGTATTGTTGTGTCATCTCAGTCGTTCCATGAGTTCCGCATGTTGCGCCCTAAGGTTTTCCAGACAGTCTGAGTGTCGGCCTCCGCCCTCGCCCCCTCGCTCATATTAGAGTAATTGTGATTCAAGGCGAGTGAGCGACAGTGTTAGTTGTTTACGTATGTTCCATGTGGCACCGTGACAGTGACCACTTACAGCTATTTTGTGGGCATCCCATTCCACCAGTGTGTTACTCTCCGTTCCCTCGTTAAGCTCGAAATACTCAAGAACAGCCGTGTCCAGGGATGCATGGAATTCAGGGGCTTCCAGTGTGGCTGGCTGGAGTCGCCAAGTGCTTATGGGAGGACGATCGGGTTCCCAATTCAGCTGTAGTCTCATAGGATTCTGGTCAGAGTGCGTCCGCCCTAAGTATTCCGCAACCTCAACCAACAGGGTTAGTGCCTGGGTGCCCACCACCCTGTCTATCCGCACATGTAGGTCATGCACTGCAGAGTAATAAGAATAGATACGATCATTAGGATGTAAGACACGCCACAGGTCTAGTAATGCCCAATGTGATAGCCAGTATGTGAGTGTTTGCGCATTTGATACAGCTGTTGTTTTTCAGAGGGGTGGGAAGGATCTGTCTGTGTGTACATCTAGCACCGAAATGAAACCCCCACCTAGCAACCAGGGGAGCCCAACGTAGGGGGCCAGCCTTGTGGACAACTGCGCTAGAAATGAAGATTGGTCCGTGTTCAGAGCGTATATGGAGCCCAGCAATATTTGTTGGACATTAAGTGTCTCCCGCACTAGAGTGTATACACCTTCAGGGTCTGTCACTGTATCCATGCAGATGAACGGGGTGCCCGCTCTCACCCAGATTATTGTGCCCCTCGCGTGCACCGAGTATGTTGTGCCGTACACTTGTCCCCTCCAGCGCTTGCGCAGTTTGTCTAATTCCGGCTGTGTCATATGTGTTTCCTGCAGTAGGGCAATTGCAGCCGAGTGCCTCTGAAGGTATGCGAATATGGAGTAGCGACACGCAGGTGTGTACATGCCATGTATGTTCCATGTGATTATGTCAGCTTGTGTCATCCTGATGAGTCGAATCGGCAGGGACACCAGGGCCGGGCCGCGCCCCAGGGTACTGAGGTCGGGGGCTAGTTATAGACGTGTCGGTGTGCTGCAACAAAACAATAGATAAACTAAGAAAATCATAACATCTGGGGCTGACATTTCGCGATGTCTGTCGAAACCTCTGTAACTTTTAAGTAGTGTGAACTAGGTCAGCGTGTTGCCTATTGGGATGCGCGCATTAGCGGTGTTGTGCTATCGCCGCCCCCCCAGTTCCTGTATGTGTGATGTGCCATCTGTATAAACACCTGTGTCGCTTCGTGGGACCAGCATTGCGTGGGCCTAGCTGGCGAGTCGGGTGAGTGTTTCCCCCTCCCTTCCCAGGTAATATTCATATTGTGGCCAGTGGTGGGCATATTGTTACTGTACTGCCTCTGCGTGAGTTGGGCATTTCATTTAACCCAGTAGAACTACCCTCCACCCAGCAACAAGCAAGAACGTATATGCTAACAAACAGTGTTCTACTTGCGTGAGCTGTCCAGTCCATCGCTACAGTACTAATTCATATAATGCCATCCACAGTTTGTGGGGTTACCACTGGTAAGCCGAGTTCCTTAGATACTTCCGTTGATGGCGATGAGGAGCTACTCGGCACCAACGTGTCATGTGCGTAAGAGTCCGATCGTTCTTTGGGGTGTGGGTTCCAAGAGTTGGGATTGCTTCTAGGCTTCCTGCCTTTCCCTCCATATGTTCTACGGGCTCTGGGCTGTTGTCCCAGGTTTCGCATTCCTCATTGCCCCCGTCTGATTCTCCTGCCCGCTGAATTGTCACCATCTGAGCCCGAGGGCCTCATGCCCGACCACAGTCCCGTCTCTTACAGCCAGTCCCACACCTCCTCGGGTGAGTCAAAGAAGAAGGTCCCCTCCTTTGTGACCACTCGTAGTCCGGCTGGGAACAACAAGGAGTAAGGCAGTTCTAGGGCTCTGAGCTGACGTTTCACCACTGTATAATTCTCTTACCTCTCTCTACCAGAACAGTATAGTCTGGGAAGAGCATAACTTGGCTGCTGCTCACCTTGAGGTTGTCCATCTTTTGTGTCTCACGTAGTACCGCACCCCTGTCCCTGTAGTTGAGCAATTTAAAAATGAACGGTCGTGGTCTGGCTCCTGGTTGGGGTTTCTGTGCCGGCATGTGGTGGGCTCTTTCAACCGTAAACTGCACTGACAATGTTCCCTGGGGCAGGAGATCGCACAGCCAACGTTCCTTGAATTGCTCTGGGCTTCTTCGCCTTCCGGCAGGCCCACCACACGGATGTTGTTGCAGCGGGAACGGCCCTCTGCATCTTCTGCTCTGTCTTCCAGGTCATGGACGCTGACTATCAAGTCTTGCAGTGCAGCTGTATGACTTTGCGTGACAGGCTGAAGCTCATTCAATGTTTGGCCTTGCGTAGTGACTTTTGGTGCCAGCTTACGGTGGTCTGCATGGAGGAGGGTGAAGTCTGAGGTGACCTTGTCTATCCTGGTTTCCAAAGAGGTCCTGGTGTGTTCCAGCGCATCACCTATCCATTCCACTGCTGCAAGTACTGAGTCCATTTTGGCTGCCAGGGCTGTGGTATTATGTTGTATCACCCCTCCAGTATTCATATTCATGGAGTCCAAGGCACTTGCACACAATGGTTCCTGCTGTATCTTGGCTCTCATCCGTCCCATTACAAGCTGCTGCGCCATCGGCATTCGCGATTTAGCACCAGAAGGGGCGATGTACCGGTGATGATATTACTTTTAGAGGGGTCCGTTCCTGCGTGCACTGCACATGGGTTATGGCCAGGCGGGGCAGTTTGTGGCAGCTGTGCTACTCTCCGCTGTCTGAGTGCAGGGCATGTGTACCGACTTGTGGGGTCTGCACACCGTCTCCGCCTCGATTGTTTGGTGGTAGGAAAATTCTCCCTGTTTTCCAGCAATGGCGATGCTCCAGGCCACGGCAATGTAGTATGTCTGAGTGCGGGGCTGACAGTCTTTGCAGTTACAAGGTGGGGCAGACAATGCTGAGCTCCCCAGAGGAGATTGCCTGCGTGGGTTCTGATGTCTCCAGCAGCAGGGTCCTAGGTGTATGGAAGTGGGGGCCTATAGCTTTTGCGCACATTCAGCACCTATGTTCTGTAGTGGTTACCACAGCGCTGACAGTGACCGCTGGTCAACGTCCTTCTAGTCGTGGTGAACTCGTGCGGGCTTCCGCCCAGGGCCACCTTGCTTTGTTGTCTGCACCAGTGGCGTGGCATTGGCCCGCCTCACAGGCCCCAGCTGGGGCTTTCTTGGTCCCTGCGATTAATGCGACTGCCCGCCTGCACCAGATTAGTTCTGTTGAGGCCCCTCACACCATGCACCTTGAATGCGACTTCCCTTGCTACCTCCTTAGTGCGCAACGCGTCGTTCCGCTGACGCTATTTGTACTGGCTGGTTGTGCACAGCGGCCTAACTCAGCACTAAGCCACTCCAACCTCCTCCTCAAGTCTCCTATGCCCGCGTCTGCAGCACTCCGCAGATCCACCGCACACTCTCTGCAACCGTGGTGTCACTCCAGGGGCCCGACTCGCCATGAACTGCACCACCAAGACTTGTTGGGGTGTCCGGTGCCTGTCATTGTGTCTCTTCTGTCCTGGGTGCTGTGCTAGATAATCGAGCCCCACTCTCTCCGCTTACACTGTCCCAGACGATCGTTTCCCAGCCGGTTGCTGCCTCTGAATGGCCCCTAGTTCCTGGGCCTTAGATGGCGTCTCCGCATTAGCTGCTGTCTCGGCAGGCAGGGGGGGGGGCGCAGTTTGGGGCTTCTGTGGACGCAATGCCTCCGTCGTCAGGCTCACACAGCGCTGGCGCGAGGGTTTGTCCCATTCTCCGCCGCTTCCTCTGCCACCGCTCAGCGTTGGCAAACGCACCTCGTAGCGGATGAGTCCGCGGCCTCAGTACCTCTGCAATTGTGCCTCTGGGAAGTGGGGCAGCCTGGTTCTGTGTTCTCCGCTTACAGCGGAGTTCCCGTTGTTCAGCCCCACCTGAGTCCGGTCTCGGTGGGAGTCTTCCTCTGCCGCTGGAGCACTCGCCTAAACTCGAGCTGCCATCTTGCGACTTGGAATGCCCGCGTGCAGGCTCACAACAGACAGGGCTGTGCTTTCCTTGCCCTCACCGTCGCGATCTCAGTGGGCCAAATGACTCGGCACAAGGCTCACCGGGTGCGGGAAATCTTCAGCTGTCAGGTCCAAGCCAGTAGTAACGCGAATGGCAGATTTGCATGATAAATTTGCCGGATTTAGGGGAATAACAGCTTGAACGTTAAGGACTCACGTTCGCCATGTTGGCTGGCTAGCCACGCCCCCCTCCTCTTCAAAAAGTTTATTAGTGAGTTTGAGTTAATGTAAAAATGAATGTAAAAATGAATGTAACTTATTTGATAAGCTCATGTTCTTCAACTTGTTCTAGCCATTTTTACAAAATTATAACTTTTATTAAAATGATGTTTTATAGACTTCTTTAATTTTCAATTCCTTTGAAAACATTGGGTTCCATATGATCCTTTCACATCATAGTAACAGATTTCAGTTAGTCTGACCATGCTAGTTCACCAAACTAAAGAAATTAAGCCAAAACTTTGATCAAACACTCATTTGTCAGGGAAATTCTGCTCTGTGAAAAACTGCCCCCTACATAACGACTCATGTGAATGTTACCATACACTGCATTTACCACATAACACCCACCTTGTCAAAAGTTTAGTTTTCACCATTGTTGCTGCAGGCAGTGTTGTGCATCGCAAGACACGTGTTTCAGGATGTCTGTCCTTCTTCAGTAGAGAGTAACAAGTTAACGTTGGGGGTGTTGGGAATGCTGCTCACAGTATTCTTAGGTTTCTGTACCACTCCCAGGGCGCCGGTGCATCCTGAAGCTCGTCAGCCTAAGAACTCAGCAAGGAGCCAATCCCGGGGGCGGGGGGACAGACAGCACATGCTTGGCATACCAACACAATTCAACAAGGAATCAATAAGAGGGGGGAGAGAGAGCACACTGCCTGAGTAGCATCAGCTATAGGATAATTCATGTAGAGTAGAATGTCGCCTGCAGATAGCAAACGCATTCTTATGTCCATATAATGTTATTCCTCTGTTTACCTCCTTCTTTGTGTAGTATTGCAGTGAGGCATTCCATAGCAAGTGCAAAAAACAGATGTGAAAGTGGATACCTCTTCCGCATTCTTCTGTGCACCACTTCGGACCTATACTACCATTGTGGACCAGTGCTCTAGGACTAATGTAAAACAACTGTATCCACACCAACCGTTTGGGGCAAAAATCCACTTCCCTTGGATTAATTGTCTCCACACGTGGAGGGTTAAAGACCTTCTCTATATCAATGAAGGTTACAGCTGCATGTGCTTCACTTAATAGCTGATGGTGTAGTACATGGTAATGATGTTCTGAGATTTATTATTCGAGTCACAAACACAGACTGAACCAAATGGATCAATTCTGAGAGTGCATCAGCGATTTTCCCCACGACTACTTTGGCCAATATTTTATAGTCCAAATCCGCATGGAAAAGGGTTAGGTCATAAGACACATTTGAACACAGGAGCCTCAGAAGTTGGAGGAGATAGATGGCTTAATGGACAGTGGAAAATATGCTCTTGCATACAAAAGACTAAGGGCCATATGCACAAAAGCATTTTTGTGATCAGAAACGGTCCAATTCTGCTAATCGAGCCGATTCAGACTGTAAAAATGCTTTTTCTTTTTTTTTTTTATTATTTTTATTAACAACACTGAAAAAGTGGTGGTCATCACAATTAGGGTGCGTTATAGTCACATGTGCAGCTTGGGAAAACACAAATCATACAAAGCATTTACGCTATCAGAATATTCATAGCAGTACATCACAGTGCATTTCACAGTGCGAGCTGTTCGTCAACCGGGGCAATTTGCGGGGGCTCGCATATGTTGCCTCTATACTCGTTCCAATTGGACCACACTTCAATCCATTTCCGGGGGCATCCACGTGCCACGTGTAAAAATGCTTTTTCATATGTACTAAACCCAACTTACAATTCAGTAACATGTTACAGCAATTTGTTTTTAGAGATTCAGTATTTTGAAGGGGCTTGTTTAGGGTGTCCCTTCCAAATACCGAATTCCAGTGCTATGTATGAATGTTTTGCGACCCAATTATGGTTGCAGAACATTCATTTTTTACAGACTCCTCAAAAGTGGTGGTAACTATTCGCAAATGGGAAGGGCTCTCCATGTGACCCCTTTCCCTTTGTGAATGCTGAACCAATTTTTTTTGAAGAGCAGGCAGTGTTCCAGGGGACCACTGCCTGCTCTTAAAAAATTAAACTTAAACGTTTCATTTGTATTTTTTGAAACACACACACTGTTTTCCTTTAAGAACAACAGGCTGCTACAGTTGATCCCTCTCCCATACACCACCTGCTCTGCAGCGCCGGGACAGTGCCTGCTGGGATTTGGAGTTCGTTGGACTGGATTCAAACTCCTATTGGTGGGAGAACATTAGCAGGGGGAGGAGACTCTTGTGCTGGTAATTATTTTGTCCAGGAGGAGCTCATTAGGGAGAGACTCTTCACAGCACAGGGCACCGAAGAAGGCGAGTGTGCCGAAATGCATCTGCCGCTGCTGGGATTGATGAAATAAACAGGTTACCTACCCTGAACTCCCCTCAGGCCTCTGATCTTTTCTTTGAAAGGAAGTTTCTGGATATAAATATATATATATATATATAAATAATTAAAAAAAAATAAAAAAAGATAATAATTTTAATCTGCACCATGGCCGGCGCGCTGCGGAGTAGAGAAGAGGCCGCAAAAGATATGTTTAGTGATGAACCATCGGCGGCGGCAACTGTAAACCAATCTGGAGCTACGATTGATGTGGCTAACGCGACTTTTCGCGATAAAATAAAAAAACTAGAAAAACTAAAAAAAGGAGAGCAGGCCAAGTGGTGGGAACACCGATCCCTGTCACGATATTTGGAAGTTGGAAGAGTACCGCGCGGCTTGCGCATCATGCTGGTCCCCACATATGAGTCTCCCAACCCTGAGCTGTTAAATGAGTGGGCGCACTGCAATTTGCAATCCTCTATGAACCTTATGGGCTTACTCGTCAAATATGCCGAAATTGACAGTGTTAAGTATGAGGAGCAGATTGTGACGCTTGAACTGGAACTCAGTGGCCTTGAACAGAGCACTGCCAATACCAAAATGCGAGATGAAATGCTAGCTCGTATCAGCAAAGAGGAGGAAACTATACGCAAAAGAAAAGCGTTTAAATTTCAAAGGGACAAGCAAGACTATGAGAGAGGTCAAGTGTTCACTTTTGCCAAACGCTTTAAAGGCATTAAAAAGAACATTTCTAAAAAACTCCCGCAAGTCCAGTTACCCTCACAACAACAGGGCAATTTAACTAGTAGAGCGGAATCTGCAACCTCGCTCTCTGATTTTAGCTCGATGGGAGAAAGCGGGTCTGAAAACGAGCAAGCAGGACCTTGTGACGAGTTGGGGTTTCGTCGGATCACCCTGGCCCAAGAGATAGACTGTATGAGGCAGGATCGCCTCGATACTCTAAGGCCCAGGACTACAAAACCCGAAAGTTCCAAAACTTCAAACGCCACCAACACAGGAAACGCAAAGGTGGGGGTAAGAAAGAACAGCAACAGAAACTACTGGAAACGCAAGCAAACAATGACACAATGAATGCAGCTGATAAAATGTCTGTGGTAAATTTGTCTGACATTGAATTAAGCAAAGAAGAAATACAAATTTTATCTTTAGGTCTTTCATATAGCCCTGCTAGCAATTTCAGATACGCACAAACCAGGGTTTATGTGTTCCGGTTTGTGCGCAAAATCAAACTAAAGAAATTCTTTGCATCTAAACCCACAAAAGAGATAACATCGGGTACAACTACGGCCGTAGGTGCTAACCCGCAGGGTCTCACAGCAGGCGACATGAATCTTATTACGGACCTAGTAAGCCTACAAGGTGAGAGCACTCAATTGTCAGCAAATGATATAAACCAGGTCCCAGTGGGGGCGGGTTTGACGGATTTCAAAGCAAAATCTAATTTTTGCCCGATAATGGTCAAGGATAATATTGACTACTATTATGAGTTAGTTACCACAGACATTAAAAAGCTTCAACACACGGTGGCTCGAACCAAATTCAAATATTCTAAATGTGAACAACAATACCGTGATCTTATCAATAAATTACAAAGCAACAAATCTGTGATTATTCGCCCGGCGGATAAAGGCGGCAATGTGATCATCTGGCCTAGGGAAAAATATATGGAGGAAGCATGGCGACACCTGAATGATAAAGACTGCTACAAAAGAGTGGATATAGCGACTATTAAGGCATTTTGGAATAATTTCTATATCAAATTAGTGGCTTGGAAAGGTTTGGGCTTGCTGAGCTCTGATGAGCTTAAATTTTTAAAGAACGATCACCCAACAATCCCTTGTATTTATTTTATACCTAAAATACATAAACATCCATTGAATACTCCAGGCAGGCCCATTATTTCAGCCTGCGGCAGCCTGCTGGATAATACCTCCGAGTACATTGACTTTTTCCTCCAAGAACACGTGAACAGTCTTCCCACCTTTATTCAGGACACAGGAGATTTCCTTAGGAAACTCAATGACATTACATGGCAGGAGGACTACCTACTCATTATGCTTGACATGACCTCGCTTTACACCAGTATTAACCATGTTGATGGCCTCAAAGCTGTTAAATATTTTTTGAACAATCGGCCATTACATTGCCATGCCCATAACAACATGATTGTCAACATGATTGAAATGTGTCTGTATAACAATTTCTTTATGTTTCAGCAGATGTGCTTTCAGCAGACTAGAGGTGTAGCGATGGGTTCCTGCTTCTCCCCCAGTTATGCTTGTTTGCATATGGGACTGTGGGAGAGGCAGGTTCTCGGAGCACAGTTTGCTGAAACCATGCACACCAATGTTGTTTGCATTTACAGATACATTGATGATTTGTTTTTGATTTGGAGCGGGGAGGAGAGTTTGGCCATTACATTTATTGACAATCTGAATGTCAACTCCTTAAATTAAAAATTTACCTCCAACATAAGCAAGTCCTCTGTTAACTTTCTAGATGTTGAAGTCTTTGTTGATCAACTAACAATCCAGACTTTGACTACATCGCAAGGCAACAGCAGGCAACACTCTACTGCATGCGTCCAGTAACCATTCCCGTCATTTGATTCACAGCATCCCCTACGGGGAGATGCTGCGTATTAAACGCATTTGCAGTAGAGTTCAAGACATGGAGGAGGCTCAGGCGGCGTGCCATTTGCGCTTTCTAGCGAGGGGCTATTATGATAAAACCATTATGATGGCTATTAAACGTACACAGGCCCTACCTAGAAATGTAGCACTTATTACAAAGGCTATGAGACAAGGCAACCTACCAGAGAATGATGATGATACCATTTGCCTAATAGTCACATACAGTAAACAGCATCAGGCGATTAGAAAAATCATGGGAAAACACTGGCCGTTAATTCAAAATGACCCAGTGTTAAATATGGGATCCTTGAAATCACCAATGATAACTTATAGAAAAACAGGATCAATGCAGAATAGCCTGGTCAGCAGCGGTCCAGAGGTCTTGGCTAAGACCGACTGGCTCAGCAGCCGCACAGGCTTTTATAAATGCATGACGTGTAAAGCCTGCAAACACGGGGTTAACAAAAAATCATACAATTTCCCGTTCTCTGATAGACAGATTGCCATTTCAAAGTATTTAACTTGCAAAACTGAATTTGCGATTTATGTCTTGGAGTGCCCTTGTGGACTTAAGTACATAGGAAGCACTAAACTTCCAGTCCACAAGAGAGTGCTTCAACACATGAGGGCCATCACGCATTGTGATGAGGCTTATCCCGCCGCAAGACATTTCAACGACTGTCACAATAGAGACCTTCAATTACTACAGTACTATGTGGTTGATGCAGTTATGCCCCTCAGAAGAGGTGGCGACAGGGAAGGAATACTTCGTAAACTAGAAACTTATTATATCCTCAATCTAGACAGTAAACACCCAAATGGATTGAATTCATGGGAGGACCTTCATACCTGTCTTTAAACTATTGTTTATACCTTCTATTGATAGCTGATCAGTCTTAATAGAATTGCAAATTTTACATTCATATCTGTGATCTTTTTTAGCATATATCAAATGATTGCTGTATGTTTTTCTACTTTTTTGATAAATTGATTTTATGGATTATAATCAATTTTATCCATTACTGAGTTACACTTTTTAACAATTTTACTATTTATTGATATTTTTAAATAGTGATTTGTTCTACACTTTTTATATATTCACGGTTTGCACATATGTTTCTTTTTAATATTGTATTGCACAGCTTTGCATGTCGCCTTGGACATCAAAATTTGGTTATCAGCAGTGTCTTTGCCTCTGATCTTTATTATTGAGAAATATCTATTAGATCATATATCAATTGCAAATGTATTTTACAGTTATTTCATAAGTCAGTATCAATTACAGTTGTAAACCGCTATTTTTAGCAATTACTTTACTGACTTTCGTTATGAATTTTAACATCTATACATTTATAGCATCTGTATTTTACAGTTATTATTGTCAAGCATCAACCACAGAAAAGTTTGGCATTTTCACATGTACCAATGTCTTACATGGTTTTAATTGCTATTTTAGCATTTATTTAATGGATTTAACCTGGTATCAACACCACCATCCACATGTGTATAATGTTTGCTGCACCTTTATAATTATACTATGTATTGATGTTGGGTTGAAAAAGACGTACTATTTAACTGGGATAGTCATTTTGTCTATTTCCATGATGACGTTTCTAAATACGACATGCACTGCCACTTTAAATTTGTAAATCACACTCCATAGCGTGTCATGTGATCAAAGGCCAAGGTAGGCTCGAAACGCGTCATGGCTGAGGTGCGGGGTTTTATGCACAAATAAAGAAAATTGCACCTTCAACTGCTGGGTCCGCTGTCGTCCTTCCATTGCCTTCAAGTGTCGACTTTCCTGTATATATATATATATATATATTACCTACTGGCGGTCGCCAGTAGGTATGTATAGTTAGGATTTTTTCTCTATGGGATTTTTGAAAATTCTATGTCTAATAACTTTGGCGTTTGTGGACGGAATTGGCTGAAATTTTCAGGAAAATGGCACATTTTGTTTCTGAGCAGCCCCTGACAATTTGGGGGGTTTAGTCAAGGGGGGGCCGAGAAAAAAGGGGGGTCCCAAAACGCGTTTTTCCCATGTTAATTTCCATAGGGCGGTTGGCCTCACTTTTAGCTCGAACGGCTGAATGGATTTGCACGAAACTTGGCAAAATTGTAGGGACTGTTAGCCCGATGTGCCTTGCTAGGTCTCAATATATGTGCTCCAGTGGATTTTGAGTAATTTAGGTTCAAAAAAAGATATATATCTGGGCGGAGCCTAACCACACATCTGATCTGATTGGCTGTCAGCACTTCATCCAAGAAGTGTTGGCAGCCATCTTGGGACCAATATACATGATAGCACCTCATTAAAAAGCATTGTAGTTAATAGAGGGTTTTAGGACTTTAGTTACATTATAAATCATTTGTTGATGGTACCATACTCGTTTTAGGAATTGTGGTGGGTTCTAAGGTGATTTTACCATGTGAAAAAACCTTCTGCTGTGATATCATGAATATTGTTTGAAAGAAAACTAATATCTCATGATTTTCCCACAGTGGTTTGGAAGGGGATCTATAAGCTAAACTGAAAGCATATTTTCTGTAAATTCACATTATCTTTCTCAGTCATGTGAAAATGAAGTCTGACATTCTCAGTAAAACATGCACATCCAACAAGGACAGAGACTGTCAGTTGATTCCTTTGTGTTCTACTGCAGCCTCCTAGAGTGTTCTAAAGAACAACTAGAGCGCTAACAGTCCTACTTATTACAAAGGTATGGCACACCTGAAGCCATCTTGATTGGAATAAAGTGGTAACTCTTAAAACATTTAATTTAGAAAGAAACAACATGAGGGGGTATATTTTGCCATAGAAAGTATGATTAGTGCTGCAGAATGAAAAATTAGGGCACATTTTGAGTGACTTCTCAAATCCTTTTCTATTTCATTAAAACATTCTGACATGCAGTCTCCCAAAATGGCCACCAGAGACAAAAGAGCCCAAATGTAGCCCAGATATCACCCAGATGTAGCCCAAGTATAGCCCAATGACAGAATGTCCCAGAGTGTTCTAAAGAACAACTAGAGCGCTAACAGTCCTACTTATTACAAAGGTATGGCACACCTGAAGCCATCTTGATTGGAATAAAGTGGTAACTCTTAAAACATTTAATTTAAAAAGAAACAACATGAGGGGGTATATTTTGCCATAGAAAGTATGATTAGTGCTGCAGAATGAAAAATTAGGGCACATTTTGAGTGACTTCTCAAATCCTTTTCTATTTCATTAAAACATTCTGACATGCAGTCTCCCAAAATGGCCACCAGAGACAAAAGAGCCCAAATGTAGCCCAAATATCACCCAGATGTAGCCCAAGTATAGCCCAATGACAGAATGTCCCAGAGTGTTCTAAAGAACAACTAGAGCGCTAACAGTCCTACTTATTACAAAGGTATGGCACACCTGAAGCCATCTTGATTGGAATAAAGTGGTAACTCTTAAAACATTTAATTTAAAAAGGAACAAAATGAGGGGGTATATTTTGCCATATGAATTATGATTAGTGCTGCAGAAAGAAAACTTAGGGCACATTTTGAGTGACTTCTCAAACCCTCTTCAATTTCATTAAAGAATTCTGACATACAGTCTCCCAAGATGGCCACCAGAGACAAAAGAGCCTAAATGTAGCCCAAATATCACCAAGATGTACCCCAAGTATAGCCCAATGACAGAATGTCCCAGAGTGTTCTAAAGAACAACTAGAGCGCTAACAGTCTTACTTATGACAAAAGTATGGCACACCAGAAGCCATCTTGATTGGAATGAAGTGGTAAGTCTGAAAACACTCAATTTAAAAAGGAACAACATGAGAGGGTTAATTTTGCCATAGAAAGTATGATTAGTGCTTCAGAAAGAAAAATTAGGGATCATTTTGAGTGACTTCTCAAATCCTCTTCTATTTCATTAAAAAAATTCTGACATGCAGACTGAAACATGCACTTTGAATACCAGCAGCAGACGTCCCTGGTGAGCAGTAGCTTTACTACAGTGATCTAATGTGCAACTAGAGTGCTAACATTCAGAATTTATGGCAAATGTGTGACACATCTGAATGCCTTCTTGATGGAACCAAAGTAAACAAGCATTGAAAATGCGATAGATCTCGCCCTCGTTTAAGTTAAAGCCATTCTGTTTGTAATGAGGTGGCTTTTTAGCTTTGCTTTTATTAGTGTTTTTTCAACTTTCATGTAAATAACATGCATCTGTATGCATATAAGTATATGTATGCATGCATTTATGTTTGTATTTATATAGATATACAGATGATATATGTTTATATATGTATGTATATATATATATTCACTGAAAAAACCATAGGTTATAGACCATATATAGTTAGGAATTAGCATTTACAAAACCTTGAAAATTCACTGAAAAAACCATAGGTTATAGACCATATATAGTTAGGAATTCGCATTTACAAAACCTTATTTTACTCACACAAAACCATTGAAATTCCATATATAGTTAGTTGCACTAACTATATATCGCGCACCCGCAATCCACTGCTGATGATGTCACATATTACATCATTCATGACATGGTCAGTGACATCACTGATGACATCACTGATGACATCTCAAATGACATCACTGATGACATCACTGATGACAACATCCAGTGACTGTATGTTTCTGTAAAGTTAAAATATGTCTTACATATTGAAGAATGAGTGGATGTATAAGTGTCTGGATGAAGGATTTAGTAGGTGCATGACTGACTGTATGAGTGAGTGATTAAATGTGTCTCACTGAGTTCATGGGTTAGTGACTAAACTGTCTTAATTTGTGCATCATTATGTCTGTTGTTCTGTAAACTGTTGCATGTGTTGATAAGTAGCTATATGAGTAACTATATGGGTTATTGATTGGTTGCCCAAGTATTTGTATGGGAGACTGAGTGTGTGTGTGGGTGGCTGGGAGGTGTATGACTCTGTGCATAGATGTGTGAGCAGTTGATTCACTAGATGTATGGTTTCAAAAGTGCATGTGGAAACAGCTGTATGGGCGGTTGACTGTGTGCATGAGTGTATTGGTGAGTGAATGGATATCTCAGTGCTACATGTCAAAGTAAGTACATATGTAAAACACAGTACATGTGAGAGTTGACATATATAAATAACTGTGCATAAGAGCCAGTGAATGTGTGAGTGGCTGTATGGATCATTGTGAACTTGTATCAGGGATTGTATAAGAGAGTAAATATGTGTTAGTATATGTTTGAATAAGTAAAGTTTGTATAACTGTATAGTTGAGGAAATGGAGGTGTGATTGATTCTTTGCATGACTGACTAGGTGTGTGAGTAACTCCATGGATGAGTGACAGTCTGTGAGTGTCTGTTTACACTGATTGTATCTAAGGTTATATTAGAGTCTGAAGAGGTTCATCGTATTATCACATGAATGATATCATCAGTGATGTGATCAGTAATGTCAAATTCGATGTCATTAGTGATGTCATCAGTGATGTCATTTGAGATGTCATCAGTGATGTCATTTGAGATGTCATCAGTGATGTCATCAGTGATGTCACTGACCATGTCATGAATGATGTAATATGTGACATCATCAGCAGTGGATTGCGGGTGCGCGATATATAGTTAGTGCAACTAACTATATATGGAATTTCAATGGTTTTGTGTGAGTAAAATAAGGTTTTGTAAATGCGAATTCCTAACTATATATGGTCTATAACCTATGGTTTTTTCAGTGAATATATATATATATATATATATATGTATATATATGTATATATATATATATATATACATAAAATCCTGCATTTTCATTGGTTTTTGGTGTCTTAGTCCTGCCTCCTTACTGCCATGGTGTCATTTTTCCTATCCGAGGCTATCAGCCCCTTTACTACTAAAACAGTTTTGTTTCCCTGTCTCTCCTCATTCCCTCCAGCAATCTGTAATTTTTTTGAACCACAACTACCCCCACCCCCTCCCGTTCATGCTTTTTTATTATTCTTTTTTTTATTATTTAGAAAGAGCTTTATTATTCTGTATGATGACTTACACAGCTTGTAGCCACAACCCGGAGGCCGGCAGCACACTTAGTGATAATACTGCTCTATTGATCTCTTATACACAGCCAAATAGCCAACAACCCGGGGGTATCATGCCTTTTTTGATGCCGGCACTTCCATTGAAAATGCAATAGGACTCAGGGAAATCCAAGTCCTATTGCATTTTCAATGCTTGTTTGTCCCGTGATTGCTTCGTGACCTTGCACTATATTTTGCCTGGCCTGTCCTAATCACATGCGCAGCTCTCTTACGCTGACATATATTCCACGCATGCGCCAAAAGTTAGTGCGTTCGTGGATTTCCTGGCTCACCCAGAAGCTGCATCTATAAACGCTCTACCTGTCGGTGACAGTCTTTATTTTTATTTTTTAATTTTTTGATGTGCCATTTGCGTTGTCGGCGCTGTGGTTTTACATAATTCAGGAGTCAAGAGGTAAGAGCGGTTTTCAAGGCGCTCAAACATCATTATTACAATTGATACTACCCGTCAAACTTCAGAGGGTACTGAAGCGTGCCGCTTGGCTGAGACAGTCAGAAACCTGCTCACTCGAGCAGGCTGTGACGGTCAGTACCCGGTGATGGCCTATACCCGGTGACGGCCAGTACCAAGCACACGGGCTGCAAGAGTGCAGCCACATTTGTGCACAGATGCCAGCAGAGGTCAGACAGGAGGCCTCCATGCACACTCATCACACACTGTTGCAGTCCACTCCGTGCACTGCTTACACTCCAGGCAGTACTCACAATCTCCTGTTTCTCAGGCCACTGTGAGGAACTGGCATCGATTTTCGACTATACAGTATCTATAATCGATACTTCATAATTAGCGTGATGTATCTAAATGCTTTAGCATATAGACGCAAACATTAGCATAAACTCACCTGTCATATTTCAGAACTCTAGCTTACACCATTCCCCGCAATTCACACTTCCTTAGCCTAACCAGCGCCATTTTGTGGCCTCGCTCTCTGCCCTGCATTAACAGACTCCATTCATTATATTCTGCTAAAAGCGTTCTCCTGAGAAATAACCCAACTGTTGCAGAATTGCTGTTTCAGCTCATAGGCCTGTCAAGGTTGTAGGTAGCAGAAGAAGGCCCGATAAGCACATTCCAGGGGGGGAGCGGGGCGGAATGTCTCGGAGCTGGCAGAACGGAGTCACCCGTTCGACCTTGCTAATCTGGGATGAGCTAAACCAAGAGTGCTTTGTGTGCCATATATGGCCTTTCCTTTTTGTACCAACCTGTACCAGCTTGTATTTTTCCATGTTGGGCCATGATTCCGCAAATGCAACTGTATATATGTGATGTCCTGAAAGTATGCCAGCAGTCTTCTTGGCGGACCTCGTGGGGTTAGGTCGCAAGGAGCTCCTCTGGCAGAGTTTGTTTGTCTAATAAATGCTTGGACCTTCTACACTGCCAACTGACTGATTATTGGTAATGGGCATGGGATTGGTTGTGAATATAACTATAATTGGGAGGTGGTAAATAATTTTCGGTACTTCAGTTGGCGACTCCGCAGGGACTCTGCGTTGGGGTCATCCCTCTGTATTGCAGAGAATAATCGGGACATTGAAAAGGGGTGCTCCAGATCGGGGGGGCTACGGAATAGACCAACGAGAGTTTGGGGCTTTGCTTTGCCCTCCCGATTTGCGAGGACCTCAGCTGCTAGTGGCCCCACGCCGGAGTCCTTCGGGTGTGACCCGAGAACCAGCCACGTTGGCCTTAGCAAGAGTTGGCAGTAGAGAACGTGCAATCAAACCTGTGTGCACCAGGTGAGTGTTTTGCCCTGTTTTGTGTTGGATTCTGGATTTGGTACTTGGCATTTGGTGGCCCATGGTCACGGAGATACTCTGAATAGAGGGTCTGACGGGGCAACATTGACATTGCACGTGCAGGTACCTCTGGTTTGATTTGTGTGGAAAACTGGAGATAGTGACTATTCGCCTTTCGTGGGGACTGCGGTTCTCACTCGGCCGGATTGTTCTCGGGAACTCCGACAGTTGAGATTGGGTAGCGCCCGGACAGATCTGGAGCGGTGCTTGAGAAAGCGGGCTTAGCCAGCATAGTCCGGGAGGAGAACCATGAATGCTGTTGGATGGCCCATAGGTTGGTCCGTGGTTTAGAAACCTGTGTAGACTATCTCCAGGCAGTCTAAGGATAAGACTGTTATCGGAAGATGTTCTTTGCAGCCTTGGATATTTGAAAGAGTTCTCCATAGGCGGAAGTCGACGGGCTCCACCTTTTTGCAGCATTGACATTGTTGTTCTTTGTTTTATCTGTTTTGTGGTATACGAAAAGCTCAGTGTTTTTGTTTTATCTGTTTTGTGGTATACGAAAAGCTCAGTGTTGTCGTCTTATGTCAAATTGAAAGATTAAATTGTGCAAAGTGAGTGTGAATTTGAATGGAAACATGGCCATGTGAATGAGAGAACTGTAATTAATAATACGTGATTCTGTATTCTGTGAATAACATTCGATTCCCTTTCAGCTCACGAAGAATAGAGAAGGAAAATGCCGTGCTTTAGTAAATTATGCTTTGGCTGTATCCACCGAGAGAGCGTGAGGTTAGACGAAAGTCAACCTGCCCCTCCGGAAGGGACACCCAGCCATGATATATATTGCAAACACGGTATTGGCCCCCTTCTCTTTAATTCCTTGTGGCATAAGTACACCAAGGATAACGTTGAATTACAGTGGCCAAAAACTGGATCCTTTGATGAGAAAAAGATTCAGTATTTACAAGAGCGCCTCTTTGTTAAATGTAGCTGACAGGCCATGTTTGACACTCTTAACAAATGGCAGAAAGAGGCAAAGAGAAGACGTATTCGGTCAGAAAAATTACTCAAGATACAGCAAGGGCAAACACTAACACAGAAAGCCATTGCACACGACAAAAATAGAACAGAAAAGAATATTGAAAAAGAAGATAGGCGATTTAGGTTGCAAGTGGATAAGAGCTATGTAACGCAAAATGAAGCTGAGGATGAGATTCAGGATCTACTAGACAAGAGACCTCCTCCACCATATGCCCCGCAGCGCATATATCCAGCGGTCCCTGTTCAAACGGCAGCCGCGCCCCAAGCATCCGCGCCGGAGGAACGAGGCTCTGTCACCCCTAAGCATGACGCCGGCACCCTATCCCCCTCCCCGGGGAACCAGGGTTACCCTTGTCCCTGACCCTAGACAGACCCTACCATTTCCTCGCGTACAATTGAGCGTCCCGAGCCCCGTGGGGGTCTCTCATTCGGCCAGCACCACACCCGGTATGGCGGATCAGACCCCGAGAGGGGCATCCGGAGGGTTGGATAGTAAACGACTGTTCACTAGATCATCTGTGGCATATGGTGAGAAGGAAGTGTTAGCAGATCAGGCTGTCCAATGGATAAGGAATGATGCATATACAGTAGAAGACATAGTGTGGCTCACTGGTTAGAGGCGGCAGACCCGAGAGCAGAGGACGGCCCGGGACCAGGGTTCGATTCCCGGCGCGGCAGGTTTCTGGACCAGGGTCAGCGGACTCGATAATTCTCTCGCCTCGGTGCCCACTCTGATCAGCGATCACACTCGGCAACTCTGGGCATTAGCTTGCCTCATTCTCACTAACGGCCCCACCAGACCGCCGGGGATGCCTGGTCTCACCCTGGAGATACCCATTAAGGGACCATCTCTCAGGGAAGCCAGGAAGGGTTTCGCAGCGGTCGAAGCGCCTTGGGACCCTACGGGTAAGTAGTGCGCTATATAAATGCCTATACATTTACATTTACATTTACATTTACATATGGAGTACAGTAAAAGATTTAGAGCCGGTAATGCAACAGCATGTGATATTCCAAATGTCTAATTCCTTTATTTGGTCATGGGAGGTTAGCTTCAATAACAGGAGCGCTCCTCAAATACTATACGAGATTCGAGACTGGGCTTACAGATTTAATTTGGCCCCACAAGAAGTGTACAAAAATGTACTCACCTTGGTCCAGTATAGAGGGAGATTGTTCTTAAAAATCCCTCAGTGGACTTCAGAACACCCACTAACTCAGTGGACCTCGCAGCACCCCATGCGAGAAGTCCATCCTATTTATCATCCCGAGGTTCCTGAACTACGCGATGATAACCAAGTCATTACTCGGCAACGGGTAGATGCCCGATTCCAGGAACAATGGGTGTACACTCCATGGAAAAGGAGTGAGGTCTTTTCCCTAAAATCCCAACTGCCCGACCCCCGAAAGAACCCTACCGCCTATTACAAGAAACTGACCGAAGCTGCGATCATGCTGAACTGGGCGGGACGTGGGACGAGTTGCGAGGGTGGGATCGAGATCGTAAACCAGGGGACAAGCCTAGGAATGAAATAACATCGCTGCCTGCAAAAATTATTGCCTTTATGCACTCTTTAATACCCCCGCGTAAGGTTGACTGGGACAAGCTAACCGCTTGTCGGCAGAAAAAGGATGTGAGTGTGTCTGATTTCTTTATTAGATTCGAAGGAGTTTTCATTGACTTCAGTGGGCAGGATTTGGCTACGGAAGGTGGAATCAAGCTGTTTGTGAATAGATTCGTTACGAACCTGGCTCCAGAAATTTCTGCACGTTTACAAGCGGCAGAAAGTACTTGGACTACCTCTACCCCTTCTGTAATTTTAAGCATGGCCCAGTACTATGAACATAGAGAAAATGAATGTAAAGAGAAGGTGGAAAAGAAAACTAAGGACCTTAAGACTCGGGTATTGTTACAACAGGTAGTCCGGGGACAAGGAGGGGAAAGAGGAGCTATAGGGCCCATGTCCAGAGGGGCGGGTACAGGCCGAGGCACGGGCGGAGCTCCTACTGTGAGTTTGAACCAGTGCTCCTATTGTAGAGAGGAGGGGCACTGGAAAGCACAGTGTCCGCTGTTGCTTGCCCAGAACGGAGCAGTCCGAGGGCGAGGACGTGGACGAGGAGGCCCCGAACGGAGTGATATGCGCAGAGAAGACAGATCAGGCAATTCTGAGCGTAATCATTTCAATCACAATCAGAGCAAACAGTACTATCACGATGACTATGAATATGAGGATCAGGATACGTATATACTAGCATAGGACAGCCAGGGACAGAGTAGGGGCCAAGTGTCGATCCCGGTCAATCAAAAGGGACCCTATGTAAAAGGGGAAGTGATGGGGACTTCTGAGAATTTCCTAATTGACACAGGAGCAATGAATAGTTCTGTTGCTCGATCATTGGTTCCAGGGGCGGCTCTGTCCGGGCAAAATAATGTCTCAGTGGGATTCTCGGGAATCCCAGCGTCAGTCCCATCTCCAGACCTCTCCCCTTCTCGATTGGTCCTGCCACTATTGACACCCCTCTTTTGCTGACCTCACATTGTGGAGAGAACTTACTGGGTTTGGACATGTTGAAAAAATTAAACGCGATAATACATTGTTCTGCTGACGGGGTTTATTTGACAATTCAACCCTGCACTGAACACATGAAACAGTGTTTTGCCAAAAATGAACCCCTTCCCCCAGAGTTCGATGGCATCCCAGCCACGCTTTGGGCAACAGGGGATGCTGATGTGGGTAAGTTGGATATTCCCCGGTTCACATCATGCTGAAGCAAGGTGCGAAAATGCCGCGCATCCCGCAGTATAAAATAGCACCTGCAGGGGAACGGGCTTTGCTATCGATTATCCAAGACTTGATCGACAAGGGAGTAGTGGAGGAAACAGCTGCTAGTGTTTGTAATAGCCCGATTCTTCCTATTTTGAAAAGGAGTTCTGATTCTGGTGAACCGGGCCAGGACGCTGCTTATAGTTTCGTGATTGACCTTAGAGCTGTCAATAAAATTGTGGTACCACAGTATCCCGTGGTAACCGACATCACCACGATTCTTACCATGATTCCACCCACTGCCAAGTACTTTTCGGTCATTGATCTGAAGAATGCTTTCTTCAGTATCCCCATTCATCCTGATAGCAGGCAGATTTTCGGATTCTCGTTATCTGGGCGCAGCTTCCGCTTCTGTCGCGCACCCCAAGGCTGTACTGAAAGCCCGAGCATATATAGCCAAGCCCTTAAGGCTCTATTGGATGACCTGGACTTGCCGGAAGGCAATGTCCTTTTGCAATACGTGGATGACTTACTGATTGCCTCGGACACAGAAGAAGGTTGCAAAACTGCGACCGTGAAACTACTGCACCATTTATCTGCTAAGGGAAATAAGGTATCATTGTCAAAATGTCAACACTGTCGACAGGAGGTGACCTACCTAGGTCATCTACTATCGAAGGAGGGTAGACGACTAACACCTGAACGTATTACTACAATTGCTAAAATATCTGTTCCTTGCACTCAACGCGAAGTTCGCGCTTTTCTTGGCATAACTTCTTACTGTCGCCAATGGATACCTAATTTTTCCCTTCTTGCTAAACCTCTGTTGCATCTGACTACTAAAGACGTGCATGAACCCCTCCCCTGGACGGATGAATGCCAGCACTCTTTTGATTCTTTGAAAACTGCTGTATGTTCCCCTCCTGTCTTGAGCACTCCTGACTACCGTAAACCTTTCGTACTATACGTGCATGAGGTCGAAGGTTGCTCACTTTCGGTGTGAACGCAGGACTTTGGTGGTAAGCAAAGGCCTTGCGCTTACCTGTCAGCCACATTGGATAATGTCGCAAGAGCACTTCCTAGCTGTCTGAGGGCCACGGCAGCTGTTGCGGTGGCAATCCGGCAGTCGGAAGGACTCGTCCTAAATTCCAACCTAACAGTGATGGTGCTGCATGCTGTGGACACATTGCTGAACAAAACGAAAACACAGCATCTTACGAGTGCACGCCTCACTGGATATGAACTTACATTGTTTGCACCACATATTACGATCACCCGATGTGCAACACTGAACCCTGCCACGTTGTTACCACTCCCTAAGAGTGAACTTACTGATTACATACACGATTGCATTTATCGCACTGAGGAAGAAACTAAGGGCAGGATCGATCTCACGGACACTCCTTTAGCTGAACCCCAAGGGGAGTTATATGTAGATGGGTCCTGTTTTAAACTAGCAGATGGAACAACAACAGCTGCATACGCAATTACAACTTTGAAGACAGTGGTTGAAACATTCCGAGTTCCTCATCGGTCAGCCCAAGCTGCTGAACTCATGGCCTTATTGCGAGCCTGTGAGCTGAGTGAGGGACTTGAAGTCAACATATACACAGACAGCCAATACGCCTTTGGCGTGGCCCATAGCTTTGGGCGGCTGTGGAGGGAGCGGGGTTTTCTTACTTCCCATGGTCAGAAGATACAAAACGGCCCTTTGGTTTTGCGACTGTTATATGCCCTCACCTTGCCCAAGAAACTAGCCATCACTAAATGCAGTGCGCACAAAACAATAGTGGATGAGGTAGGGGAGGGTAATGCCTTCGCAGATCAGGTGGCCAAACAGACAGCACAGTCCCCAATGTCGACAATGTTTGTGAAATCTTCCGCAAGGTGGGTGGAGGAGTCTGAATTGTTCGATAATACCATGGAAAGTGTGAGAGTATTACAGAAGGAGGCTACACCCTCAGAATTAGAGAGATGGGAAAAAGAGGTAGGAAGATTAGTTGAAAATAATTGTTGGGTTGATCTGACAGAAAAGCAAAGATGGTTACTGCCCAACGCATTAGTACAGGCCGTTGTGACTATGGCGCACGGCTCTGCACACATAGGAGCAAAAGGTATCTGTGGGCTTCTGAGTCCAGTTTGGAACAACCCTAATATTCAAAGGACGGCTGTCCGGTTGGTCCAATACTGCATGGTTTGTTTACAGCACAATCCGGGGAAGGGAGAGAATGTCTTGAGTGGGAATTTTGCACCCCCGACGCTGCCTTTTGAAGTACTCCAAATGGATTATATCCATATGGAGCGTGTCAACAATTTGAAATATGTTTTGGTGGTGGTTTGTGCTTTTAGCACATGGGTTGAGGCCTACCCCACTAAAGAAAATACTGCCATGGCCACAGCTAAAGCCCTTCTCAAAGAGGTTGTGCCCCGCTTTGGTTTGCCCCGCTTGATCTGGTCGGACAACGGGGGGCACTTCCATGAGGCCCTCGTCAAGCATATCTGCGAGGGCCTGCAGATTAAGCAAAAGTTCCACGCTGCCCGGCATCCACAATCCGCAGGGCTCGTGGAAAAATATAACGGTATTCTCAAGCTCAAGATGGCCAAAATACAGGAAAGCACAGGGTTGAAATGGCTTGACACCTTGCCTCTAGCCCTTATGTCACTACGTGTTACCCCACATTCCCGATCTGGCCTTTCTCCATATGAGAATGTCTTTGGTAGGCCAGCTAATGTATGGGTGGTACCCAGGCCACGATCCTTTTCCGATATTGAATATCCGATGTTGATCGATTACCTCTATGCTTTGACTAAAGACCTTTGTTCTGTTCATCAGCAGGTAGCCTCCGTACTGCAGCCGCTGCCAGAGGGCCCCGGACAACGGCTACAACCCGGCCAGTGGGTGCTGGTGAAGAAATTTGAACGAGACAACAGCTTGGCTCCAAGGTGGTCCGAGCCCTGGCAGATTCTCCTGGCCACCCAGACAGCGGTTAAAGTGGATGGGAGAAAACACTGGATTCATGTCTCCCATCTGAAGAGGCTGCAGTTTCCACTTCCCTATGATCAGCAACGCTCAGGGGGAATTCTGACACAGGAGAGTGAGGAAGCTGCTGCATTTGTACCCTTTTCTGACGCCTGTGAGATCTGGAGGAGGGAGCGACGAGACCAGATGACTTGGTCTCTACTGAATCTGCAAGCGCTTTGAATCCTGTTCTCAGTACCCCGGCAAACGAAAATTCTCATTTGCGAGAAGTGCCTGGTGTACTATTCCCTGATCAGGAAGTGCCGGGTAATGTGCGATACAACCTACGGCCAAGAAAACAGAAAAACGGTGCCTCAGACCCCAACATCAGGAGATAAGGAAAGACTCGATTGCATAGATAGGGCTTGCTAGCTTGTTGGTCTGAGGTACTGAGCGAGACATTGGACTGAACCCGTTGAGAGCAGGAACTTTGATCACTGTGCTCTGTTCAGAAAGAAAGAGTGACGTCAGCAAAAGGCCAGGTTGTACAACGGAATAATTTTTGACCACCAAACTTGGGTTCTCTTGGGAATGATAGGAGTCTGCCTGTGAGACTCTGACGGACACAGGGAGAAGAACCCTCTGGCAGGACGGACTGCTAGGCCCGAGTTTATTTCTGGACTTTTAGCTAGGAATGTACCCTTTTGTCCGCATTATTCGAGACGAAGAAATTCCCATTGCTCCACGCTATATACTGTTTTATGAGCCAATGTTTTCCACATGGACCACAAAGGTCAAAGTAGCATTTGTAGTGGTTATAGCTGTCATAATAGCTGTGTTTATGGGGTTGTTTGTATATCTGGAACATAGGTACCCTTTGCAAGATTTCTTACCGACCACTGTTGCCCCATCGGAGCATCTGCTGTACACGTTAGCACCTCACAAAGAACGACATCGCCAGACTTATACTAAGAATGTTTTTGTTGAGATGCTTCATCAAACACACAGTGTTGCTAACACCACTGATTGCTGGGTATGTGGGCTCCTGCCCTCGGTGGTTCATAACCATGATCTATTCCTTTCATTGCCTATGACCTACTTAGGAAGCTGTGAGGCATGGTTTAGACTGTTTTCGGCCATATATCGTCATTGGGCTGAACAGCGTAGAGATTTTGATGTCAATGAGCACAACATGGTTATGGATTACATCGATGCACACTATGGTTTTAAGAAAATGGGTAATGGGGGCGAGGATCAATAGACCCACAGGCCTGTATGCAGCGGTATCTGGCGGTTAGTGATGAAGCTTGGATGGAGGAAGAACTTTATGATTTTAGAAATTTCAATGCTTCCCAATATTTCCAACTTTTTATCGAACGAAATGTTACAAGAGACTGTGTTGTACCCATTCCTATTTTGAATGTTTCTTCAGTATTGTGTGTACAAGGGATAGGCCGTATACAGGTTGGAGATAGTATCTGCAATTACACCTATCGTCTACAGAAACGCATCAGCCCTCCATTGGTCACCCCACCCAATGTCTATTTTGTTTGTGGTGAAAATGCATACACCTGGTTACAACGTAATTGGGCGGGACGGTGTTACATGTCCTTCCTCTATCCGCCTGTATACATAGCACCTTCCGATTATCACAGGACGCACCAATTACGCCCCGTGGGTCCCTCGCCTTCAGCGGTACCTCAAAGACCAGCTTATTAAGACTGAGGTCGACCAAACTGACACCTCCTTACAGCAATTCACAGATTTTAGCAAGGGTTTAGTGCCATTCTGGGGCCCCATCTTTAATAGCAGAGAAATAAGGAGGTTATCCAGGATAGTGGAAAATGTCATTAACATAACTACTGATATCATGACCAACCTCACGGTTGAGCTTCAGGCAACGAGGCTCGTTGTGCTCCAAAACCGTATGGTTTTAGACGTCATCTTAGCTGATCCAGGTGGAGCATGCCGCGTGATTGGCAGCTCCTGTTGCGTGTATATTCCAGACTCCGCCCCGTCTGTTCATCAGGCCATTCAAAAGTTGCACCGCATTGCCTCTGAAATGCATGTTGAAATGGGTCCTGGTCACTGTCTGGGTGGTTCTGGGGGCTCCTATCCACCTGGGGATGGAAGCTATTGTTGATTTTGGCCGGAGCAGCTGGTATAATTTTTACCTGTTGCATTCTGATACAATGTGGCCCGGCGTGTTGCTCCTACTGTGCTTCCCGGATCACCACCCTTTGTGTGCCTGCCCCAGTCTCATCCAAAGCACAGATGCTGCAGAAGGAGATTCATGAATTGATGGCCATTAACGAAGATGTTTTTAAGGATTAACAGGCATGACCCGGGGCATTTAGCTACACCACGCTAAAAGGAGGGTTTGAGGAACTGGCATCGATTTTCGACTATACAGTATCTATAATCGATACTTCATAATTAGCGTGATATATCTAAATGCTTTAGCATATAGACGCAAACATTAGCATAAACTTACCTGTCATATTTCAGAACTCTAGCATACACCATTCCCCGCAATTCACACTTCCTTAGCCTAACCAGCGCCATTTTGTGGCCTCGCTCTCTGCCCTGCATTAACAGACTCCATTCATTATATTCTGCTAAAAGCGTTCTCCTGAGAAATAACCCAACTGTTGCAGAATTGCTGTTTCAGCTCGTTAGGCCTATCAAGGTTGTAGGTAGCAGAAGAAGGCCTGATAAGCACATTCCAGGGGGGAGCGGGGCGGACTGTCTCGGAGCTGGCAGAAGGGAGTCACCCGTTCGACCTTGCTAATCTGGGATGAGCTAAACCAAAAGTGCTTTGTGTGCCATATATGGCCTTTCCTTTTTGTACCAACCTGTACCAGCTTGTATTTTTCCATGTTGGGCCATGATTCCGCAAATGCAACTGTATATATGTGATGTCCTGAAAGTATGCCAGCAGTCTTCTTGGCGGACCTCGTGGGGTTAGGTCGCAAGGAGCTCCTCTGGCAGAGTTTGTTTGTCTAATAAATACTTGGACCTTCTGGCTACCATGCTGACCAGACGGGACCCACTATCCGTCTCACAGCGATCACATTGCGGATCGCTAAGAACAAGCTCACCCCATTGAGTGCGGCGCCTCACAAGCCCACAAAGCCGGCAGTAAATACTGCGAAGGTCACACCACCAGTATTTAGATTTAAACACCATTGAGGTTTCCGAACTGAAACTTGATGCCGCCTAACGCTAAAATGCTTGGCGTCCTAGATTGTTGCTTGCCTCAATTTCGTCAGCGCCGTGACCGCACTACAATAGAGTGCCCTGGCTTGTATACACACAATCAGGCAAAATTGTTAATTGTAGTCCTGAAGATGATCCCAACTTAATTTTGGAGACAGGGATCGAAACGTTCGTCAACTGTTTTTACAGTACTGCTTCCTTTTCATTTTGTAATATGTGTTGCAGTCACTGTTGGTTAGAGCTTACTAAGATTTCACTGTACTGTAAGCCACCTCTTTCTCCAACATGTTTGCCTGTTATTTCTTTCTTCCCCATGTATTGTTTTTCTCTCTGACTTGGTACAGGCTTGTGCCCAGTTATTAATTTGTGGCTTGCTCCACTTCTAAAATTTGTATCTATTCACTAATTTCTTGAAATAAACACCTCCTTGTCTGGCTGGACACTGGAGGCAAAAGACACACAGTTCTTATTCAAAGCCTGTGTTTATTATTCGTTCAAGTATTCTAAAGCTTAGGACCTTTGTTAGCCTTAAAATTGATAATTACCCGAGGTCCTCCGCTACCTTTACGGGTTCCCTTGTTTCATATAATAGGGAATATGCAAGAGGTCATATGAAAGGTCACTGAGCATCGTCTGCTTCCTGCATATTTACCCCTTCTTCTTCTTAAAAATTAGTTCAGTGTCAGTATATTGTCACCTTGAAGGGCTGTGACGCAGGCCAGATATTAAAATGTTTTAACGTATCAGATTGCTGCAGGAGCGGCCCATGCTGTTAATCAATCTTTCGCCCTTTTTAGGTTTCGCCTATTATCATTCGCTTGCGAATGTAATAGGCGAAAATTCAAGTGCTCCATTCGACTCGTCAAACCACTGCGGTTTTTCCACAGTGCATGTGAGTCACGTGACCACAAAAGCGGGTCACGTGACCACACAAGCACGCGCATCTCCCTAATCCGCCTGTCACACTTCTCCTCCCCTCGCTCGCATTCCCGCCCCCCCACCAGGCTCTCCCGCCCCCATCCGGCTTCCCTCCGGCCATTTGCCAGCATACACTCTCCAAGCGCATCGCGCTTTCGCACACAGGCATTAACTCCCACGAGCAGAAGGCTGACGTGTTTAATAATCTGTTTTTACTAAAACAATGTCGAAGATTCTAAAGGCGGGTGTTATTTTTTAACAATAACTGAGAAGGCCTCCCTGGGATGCCAACTCGTGCCCCCATATATCAGCAGTCAATAGTCTGTAAAATAACCAAATCTACCGATCACACACAATTATTACTGGGCTGTATGGTTCAAATAATTTTGCGTTTTTTTTCTTCTAGTAAGGTGCATGACTTATGAGTGTATTTTTTTTTATTTAAAAGCATTTACTGTAGATGTACAAGGAAATATTCCTAATGTGTGCCGAGGAGCTTTGCATTTATAATGACATTTTTAGAGAGTTGACACTGTGCTGGTAATGTTCCCAGAAGTCCGATGTCAGCAGCACGCTGCTAGTTTTGTGCTCGTGCACACAAAGGGCCCATGTGCCGAACACATGCCCCTTGTCTGTGGCTCCCGCAGCCGCTCGCAGATGCCCCTGTATTCTAAGCCATTCTAGCACTCACGTGAAATGTTTCTGCAGCTCGACTCCCCCACCCCGTCTGTTTAGCTTCACATTTGCACGTCTCCTATGCTGCGATTACCAGTGGTTCTCAGGGCAAGCCTGACCTGACCCCGGGCGCCTAAACACCTCCTTGTGGTGGGAAACGGAATAGCCACTGGAGTGATAATGAAAGTCGGCTTTCTCACGGCACCGTGGTCTTGAGCACGTCACAGGAGTTTATATGTTTTTATTTGTGCACTTTAATATAAGTCAAACTCGAGCCAATGGTATTGGGTGCATGAGCGCCTGTTACATTACACGAGGTCACATTCATTTTTTTAGGCACATGGAGATTAAGTGATTTGCTCAGAATAATTCTGGTGGAAAATCCTGCTTCCTATGGCGAGCTCGCGCTGCAATGTACATGGGAGTGTTTTACATCTCCAATGTATACCAAAAACATTACATCTATGTCTCATGAACACGTTGTATACATAAACATTTTTTTATCCCTGCTGTAGGCTTTAAATCGTTTAGGTAGGACTCCAAACGGTAGATACACCCATTGGCTTTGCCAGTGATTGGAACAAGTAAACTGGATTACTATCATGAATTTTAAAAAACATGACTATGTGTCTAAAAATCCGTCTCCCCTACTGGTTCTCGTACAGAACGTTTCAAGGGTTCGTCTAGAATTTTAACTGCATAGAAAAGAAAAAGCGTGCCAAAGGGCGACTCGTTCGCAGTGGGCACAGGAGGAGCCTTCTTTAACAAGCACTGGCGTTGCCAATAGGTTTCGCATTTGGAAAGTTGGAGCTATTGGTTTTGTAAATGACATTGTATATTTATATATCGTTATTGGCATTGTCAATAACAATATATAAATATAAAATGTCATTTACAAAACCAATAGCTCCAACTTTCTAAATGCGAAACCTATTGGCAACGCCAGTGCTTGTTTTCATTAGGCAGATTCGCCCCTGAGAGTTATCCTGCAGTTGGCTTCATCTGAGGTTATCTAAATATTCCTGATATCATTGATTTAGAACCAGAACGTGCCTTTTTGGAATGGCTCCCCAGCTTGCAGGCCTCTTAGGCAAAGGCAACAAGCTCTCCAGTCCAGTTTCAGATAGCGTCGCACGGCAAGTGCTGGAGCCCCAACGAGCTATACACGCATGTTTACAGTGGTCAGTGCAGCTCATTGGGTGAAGCGCCTGCGGCAGAGAACGGCGGTCCAGGTGTAGACCTCGTAAGCCGAGGCAACAAGCTCTCCAGTCTGACAGCGTTGCACGACAGGCGCTAGAAGCCCAAGGAGTTATACACACGTGTTTACAGGCCAGCTAACAAAGCATCTCAGTGGGGCACGCACATGTGGCTTTGTTTTTATGTTGCAGTGGCTGAGCTGAAAAACTACAACATGTGCGAGTTACGAGGCTGTGTTTAGCAAGCACCACCTGTAAAAAGAAAGGAGCCGCTGTTCTAATGAATCTGAGCTGCGGCCTCCCCTCTAGGCAGCCCCGCCGAGCGGCTCTCTCTCAGTCCAGCTGTGGGCTGGCTGGTCTGGCGTCCGTCTTACTGCATCTGCTCCCTAGTACTACACAGGTCTTTAAAAGACCATTTACCTATTAACACTCCTTCTTACAGGCTCCTGCATCTCCACTCTGCCTATTGCTGGTTAAATGAGTAGTGACCTTGGAGAGAGTTGGTGTAGGAAGGGGGAGGCTCTAGTTGGCGCAGTGAAACACTAGCGACAAGCAGGGACTCCCTCTTCCTCGTCAGGGCTGAGGGTTACCTTCCAGACAACCTCTGCTTACCCTCTAGGTAGTGTGGCTTAAGCAGTCGTAGGCTAATCTTTGGGGCACATAGGGTTAAACACTTACAATATTACACCATCACAACCAACCCACCACACAATGAGACCAAACTGTATTCTGTAAAAATATATCTCTTTATATAAATTTCAAGCAGGCTTATGAATACAGTGATCAGACTTTCAAATAGCGGTTTCAAGTTACTTAGTTCAAGTTGCCACAGTTCTTTCTAGCAATAAGAGTTCTTTAGGGCCTTCTGGCCAGTTCGACAAAGTTCTTGTAGAGCGGGCGGCTTCCAGGGGAGCTGTCCCACGTCGCGTTGCCTTCCCGGGGTCGCTGTTCGTTGCGGCTCTCAGCCGAGCAGGTCACGGGTCATCCGGGGCAGCGGTGCTCTGTGGCGGCAGGGTCCTTTCCTCGTCGTCCGCTCCGACCCTGGAGGCGGCGGCTGTTGTGGTGGCGGCCAGTGGCAGTACGGTCCCCAAGTGCAGGACGTACCCAGCCAAGGGCCGGTTGCAGCTGTGCGCTCACAGCTGAGCTGTCGGGCAGGATACCGACCAGAGGGGGGTTCTCACAGGGCGGCTGTCCGTCTTTGCAGGTGGGCTGACGGCTCGAACCACAGTCAGCTCGGGAGCTTGGACCGGACGGGTCCTCCTTTGCTTTGCTCTCGGTTCCCGGTGCAGGTGCGGTCACGGTGTTCAGGCCAGCGGCGGCTGGACCTCACTTTGCTCTCGCTCTTGCCTTGGGTCCCGGTCACGGTGTTCGGGAGGATATCGATACCTTGGATTACGGGGAACGTGGCAGGCTTGCCCGGCGCCCCCAGACCCCTCTGTCAGTACTGCAGCGATAAGCAGCACACACAGTCGCTTCCTTCAGGGTGTAGCGCCCACTGGTCCTGGGGCGCTGGTCAGGGGGCAAGTTCAGCAGCAAGCCCTTGGAGATCGTTTCAACAGAGTTTGGCACAAAGTCTCGTCAAGTAAAAGTCTTCTCGCAGTCTTTCCTTTTTCCTCTCCTTCGGCAGCAAGGCACCAGACACAGGCAAGAGACAGCACTCTTCCTTGTCCTTCACGGTCCTTCTCGTCGGGCAGAGTTCCTTCTGTAGCCCAAACCGGATCTAATTTTCAAGGAGCAGGGCTCCTTCTTTTATACGGTATTTCTTTTGTTCCCCCAGGCCAGGGGGGCCTTTGCATAGCCACTTTCAGTCCGTGAGTACCCCGGCGGGTGTACTCCGGCTTCTGCTTTCAGTGTGAGGGGCAGGCGCATCAGACGCCCCACAGGAGGTGGAGCCAGCATTGTGGGGACAGGGGCCGCCAGAGTACCTTGTTGATGGGGCTTCGCCCTTCCTGGGCCAGGTGTCGGCTGAGTCATCAGTCGCTCCCCAGGAGGGTGGAGCCAGCATTGTGGTGGCAGAGCACAGCAAGATCCAGAGTCAAGAGCCACTCCTACCTCCCACTAAGGTGTAATCTGCGCATTCACCACCTGTCATCCCCCAGCCCTGTCACTCACACATCCCAGACAGTCAGATACACATACCAGCAGAGGCGGGCTGAAATGGTTAGGCAAGCAAACGCTAACTTTCTAAAAGTAGCGTTTGCAAACACAGGATACTAAAATAAACTTGACTACAAGAAATATTTTATCATCCTGAGTTCAGGCATACTAAACACGACGCGCTACCATGCTCCTTGAGCCTGCTGGGATTATAGGGTGTAATAATTCCAGCAGCTCAGTCTGGCCTAATGGAAGCAGGTAGCCTTCAATAGTGAGATACGATTTTGGTTGTAAGTCACTACTAGGACATGCCACACACATCAGGGCCTGTCCTACCTTACACCTACAACGCACCCTGCCCGCAGGCCTACCATAGGGGTGACTAATATGTAGTCAAGGGAAGGTTCAGGGGCTGGCAAGTGGGTGCACTTGCCCAGCTAGCGTGACAGTACGAGACCGCACGCGGGTTCTGCGGTCGCAGTCCCCAGACACATCTTTACGGCTGCTTCGGTGGGTGGCGCAACCAGCGCTGCAGGCCCACCAGCAGTATTGGCATCTACAAGCCCCGGCACTCCTAGTGCACTTTACTAGGGACTGACAGTAAATCCAATGAACCAATCATGGATACCAATCGCATGTATAATTTACAGTAGGGAGCACTTGCACTGCGGCACGGGTCGGCCGTGGCGCAGTGCCCTGAGTATCGGAAAACCAGCATAACATCGGAGGCACATCAGCAAAAAGTGGAAGGGAAACTCACGCCAAGGTGCCAGGTCTAACATGTGTCCCCTCCAGCTAAAATGTGGGGGGAACTACCCTTCCCCAGGGAGTTCCACATCACTAAGGCGGAAAAATCTGGACAGACCGTCAGCGTTGGCGTGATCGGTGCCAGGGCGGTGTTCCACCGTAAAGTCCATACTCTGTAGAGAAATGGACCACCTCAACAGTTTCGGGTTCTCATCCCTCATTTGCATCAACCATCTGAGGGGCCTGTGGTCCGTCTGAACTCGGAAGTGAGACCCAAACAAGTAGGGTCTTAGCTTCTTCAGTGCCCAGACCACAGCAAATGCTTCACGCTCTATTGCACTCCACCTACTTTCCCGTGGAAGTAACCTCCTACTTATGAAGGCTACGGGTTGGTCAAAGCCCTCCTCAGTCATCTGTGAAAGAACAGCCCCTACACCATGCTCTGAAGCGTCTGTTTGCACTATGAATTCCTTGGAGAAATCAGGAGCCAGGAGCACGGGCGCCGTGCACATGGCAGTCTTCAGGGTGTCAAAAGCCTTCTGACAGGTGTCAGTCCAAATCACATTCCTGGGCTGCTTCTTCGAAGTCAGCTCTGTCAAGGGGGTCACGATCGTGCCATAGCCCTTGACAAACCTCCTGTAATACCCAGTGAGCCCCAGGAAGGCTCTCACTGCAGTCTGGGTCTTGGGGGGTTCCCAAGCCAGGATGGTCTCGATTTTGGGTTGCAAGGGTGCTACCTTGCCACTCCCCACTTGGTGTCCCAAGTACACCACGGAACCCTGCCCAATCTGGCACTTGCTTGCCTTGATTGTGAGGCCTGCTCTGCGCAGGGCCATCAACACTTCCCAGAGGTGTCGCAGGTGTTCTGGCCAGGTGCCACTGAACACCGCGATGTCATCCAGGTAGGCGGCATTGAACTCGTCCAGCCCAGCCAACACCTGGTTGACCAATCTCTGAAAGGTGGCAGGGGCATTCTTCATTCCAAATGGCATAACCCAGAACTGGAAATGCCCATCTGGTGTAGAGAATGCCGACCTCTCCTTTGCCCCATCGGTCAAGGTGATCTGCCAGTACCCAGACGTCAGATCAAACGTACTGAGGAACCGGGCAGCCCCTAGCCGATCAATGAGCTCATCAGCTCTGGGGATGGGGTGCGCGTCAGTCTTCGTGACTGAATTGAGTCCTCTGTAGTCCACACAGAACCGGAGTTCGGGTGTGGCTCCCGGCGCAGCAGCCTTTGGGACCAAGACCACGGGGCTGGACCAAGGACTGCTGGAAGACTCAACCACCCCCAGGGCAAGCATCTTGGAGACCTCCTCCTTGATGCAGGCCCGGACCCTGTCAGTCACCCTGTAAGCCTTATGCTTCACAGGTAAGCTGTCTCCAGTGTCCACATCATGGACGCACCAATCTGTGACACTCGGAACCAGGGAGAACAGATCTGGAAACTGCCCCAGCAACTGGCGGCAGTCTTCCTGTTGTTCGGGGGTCAGGGTGGGTGAGAGGTTAACTCCATCCACTGACCCATCTTTCTCACAGGCCACTAAGAGGTCAGGAAGAGGCTCCGACTCCTCCTCCATTCCATCATCAGTTGCCAACAACATGCCCACTTCGGACCTTCGCAAGTGGGGCTTGAGGCGGTTGACATGTAGGACCCTCAAAGGGTTCCTGGGCGTCTTCATGTCCACCAAGTATGTCACTGGGCTCTTGCGCTCCACAACCTCAAATGGACCTGCCCACTTATCCTGAAGGGCACAGGGCTCCACTGGGGCCAGGACATACACCTCTTGTCCAGGCTGAAGCTCGACCAGAGTGGCATTCTGGTCGTACCACCGCTTCATCTCCTCCTGGCTCGCTTCCAGATTTGCCTCCGCAAGTTGTCTGAAGCGTCTGGTCTGGTTTCTGAAGGCCAGCATGTAGCTATATACATTCTGGGGAGGTTTCCTGGGAGATTGCTCCCAGCCTTCCTTTACCAAACTCAGTGGTCCTCTCACGGGGTGACCGTACAGCAGTTCAAAGGGGCTGAACCCTAGGGACTTCTGTGGCACCTCGCGATATGCAAAGAGCAGGCATGGTAAGAGGACGTCCCACTTACGCCTCATCGGACCTTCTAGGCCCATGATCATGCCTTTCAGGGTTCGGTTGAATCTCTCAACCAACCCGTTACCTTGGGGATGGTAAGGTGTGGTGAACTTGTACGTTACGCCACACTCTTGCCAAAGGGACTTCATATACTTGGATATGAAGTTGGTCCCCCTGTCGCTCACCACCTCTAGAGGGAATCCTACTCGTGAGAAAATTCCCATCAGTGCACGTCCCACCACGGGGGCCGTCACTGTCCTCAGAGGGATGGCTTCAGGGTACCGGGTGGCGTGATCCACCAAGACCAGGATGAACCTGTTGCCCATGGCTGTCTTGGGGTCCAGAGGCCCAACGATGTCAATACCCACTCGCTGGAATGGCGTACCAACCACAGGGAAGGGTTGGAGGGGAGCCTTGTTCTTCCCTCCGGTCTTCCCACTTGCCTGGCAAGTCGGACAGGTTCTACAATGAGCGTCTGAGCTCTTGTGCATTTGGGGCCAGTAAAAGTGGGTGACAAGCCTGTCATAGGTCTTGTGCATCCCCAAATGTCCTGCTAAAGGCACATCGTGAGCCAGACCCAGTAGGAAGGCTCTGAACTTCTGGGGTACCACCAGCACACGGGCTGACCCAGGTTCAGCAGCCTTAGGCTCTGAATACAGGAGGTCGTTCTCCCAGTACACATAATGTGTTTTGGCCTGAACACCATTGGCCTGGTCTGCAGCCTGCTGCCGCATACCCACGAGAGAAGGGCATTCTTTCTGCTCCCTGCAGAATTCCTCCCTGGAGGGTCCTCCCTCTTGCTGCCAATGGGTCAGCTCAGGCAGGTCCCCCAGTTCGGCGATCTGTTCCCCTGTAGGCTCCAGGGCATCCCCCTCAGGGTCTGCTTCCTCCTGGACCGTGGGAACGTCAGGGACCGGTTTCCCGCGCCCCCTGCGCCTTCTCCCTAAGGCCGGTTCCTGGGCCTCTCCTTCAGGCCCCAGGACCTCTTGATCACCCCTACTGGCTGCCATCGACCGGGTGGTCACGCACGCCCAGTCAGGCAGACCCACCATCCGCAGGTGAGTCGTTTTCTCCACCTTTTCCCAAAGGGAGTGCTCCAAGTCATTCCCTAGCAAACAGTCAACAGGCATGGTTTTTCTTACACAGACCTGCAGAGTACCAGAGACCCCCCCCACTCGAAGGGAACTTGAGCCATCGGACACTGACTCTCCGAATTATCAGCGTTGATAACCCTACAGTAGGCATGGGGTACAACCTGCTCTTGAGACACCAGGTGCTGCCTCACTGCAGTCACACTGGCTCCTGTGTCTCGAAGAGCCTCAGCTTCCTTGCCATTGATGATCACCACCTGCCCATATTTCTTAGTGTTAGAGGGCAGGTAGTTCGTAGGGATCATCTCGCTGTCTCCTAGAGAGACTAGGGTCATGTGAACGGGATCTCCACCCCCCGGGACCATCACTTCTTCTGCTAAGTGAACACTAGTCACTTGACGGGGCGGAGCACCAGTGGGTGCGGGTTTTCCAAACAGGCGACACTTGGGGTCACTGGATATGTGCCCAGGCTCGCCACATTTGTAACAATTGAAGGGCCCCTTTGGAACAGGCTTACCTGTCGGGCCCCATTCTGCTTTGGGGGTGGGGGAGGCTGAGAACCTTGCTGGTGGTTCCCCTGGGAACTACTTTGGGGGCCTTTTTGGAACCCTTTCTGTTTTCCCCCCTTGTCCCCCCCACTCTTCTGCTGGGGACCCTGCCCACTCTTGGCGGAGTCTCCCACTGGATCCTTGTGGACCCTGGTGCTGAGCCAGCGGTCCGCCTCCTCAGCAAGCTTCCTCGGGTTGGACAGCTTGCTATCGATCAGGTGTTGGCGTAACTCAGGAAAACAGTGATCAGACAAGTGCTCCCATGCAATTAAATCAAAGAGACCTTGAAAATCATTCACTTTGCTACCCTTCACCCAACCATCCAGTGCTCTGCAAAAATAAGTCACATACTCCACATACGTATTGCCAGGCCGCTTAGTACATCCCCTAAACTTCTGTCTATACATTTCAGGGGTAAGCCCGTACCTGTTCATTAAAGCTTCTTTCATGTGGGAATAGGATCTCTGATTTTCTACGGGCAAATCTAGCAAGGTATCTCGCCCTTCGCTAAGGAACCTTCCCCACAACCCCGCTCCCCAATCCTTGTCAGGGACCCGGTGGGAGGACATGGCTACCTCGTATGCCCTAAACCACTGTCCTATGTCATCCCCCTTAAAGAACTCTTTAACTACGTCCTTAGGGATGTGCACTCTTGACTCTACCTTCACTGGCGATGTGCTGCCACCAGAGGGAGGATGATCCAAGCCTCTCTCCTTCAGACTTATCTCCCTCATTTTCACTTCATAATCCATTTGGTGCTTTCGCTCTTCCAGCGCCATTCTTTTTGTTTCAAGCTCCAGTTGGATTTTCAATTCTGCCAGCTTTCCTTCGTGATTCCTTGTTTCTTTCCTGTCTGCCAGCTCCTCTGGCGACAGGCCTTTACCAAAGCTGTGCACGCTGTCTTGCCTTTCGAGTTCCGCCAGATCCCCAAGTGCATTCTGCTCCTCCGTTGCATCTTGCTCCGCGAGGGCGTCTTGATCCTCCGGGGCCTTTCTGGACTCTACCCAGGCTTTCAGGGCCTTGTAGAATTCTGGCTTATTCTTGCAACCAGCGTGCGGAACCTTGAGTTTCCTACAAAAAAACTTCAGCTCATCTTTTGAGTATTTGTCCAGCTTGGCGGCGTCCCACTCCACCTCCAACACCTCCGAGGTCGTGGACTCCGCTCCATCCAGGCTCTTCGTGCCCGGCATGGTTCTCACACTCGGAATCTTCTTTCGGCCAAAAAGCAAAGTCTGTGGCTAAGTAACTGGACTGTAATCACTGTGCAATGGTCAGAAGTTAAGGTATAGATACTGCAAGTGTAAATTCGAAAATCCTCACCGCTGCGTCCAATGTAGGAAGGGGGAGGCTCTAGTTGGCGCAGTGAAACACTAGCGACAAGCAGGGACTCCCCCTTCCTCGTCAGGGCTGAGGGTTACCTTCCAGACAACCTCTGCTTACCCTCTAGGTAGTGTGGCTTAAGCAGTCGTAGGCTAATCTTTGGGGCACATAGGGTTAAACACTTACAATATTACACCGTCACAACCAACCCACCACACAATGAGACCAAACTGTATTCTGTAAAAATATATCTCTTTATATAAATTTCAAGCAGGCTTATGAATACAGTGATCAGACTTTCAAATAGCGGTTTCAAGTTACTTAGTTCAAGTTGCCACAGTTCTTTCTAGCAATAAGAGTTCTTTAGGGCCATCTGGCCAGTTCGACAAAGTTCTTGTAGAGCGGGCGGCTTCCAAGGGAGCTGTCCCACGTTGCGTTGCCTTCCCGGGGTCGCTGTTCGTTGCGGCTCTCAGCTGAGCAGGTCACGGGTCATCCGGGGCAGCGGTGCTCTGTGGCGGCAGGGTCCTTTCCTCGTCGTCCGCTCCGACCCTGGAGGTGGCGGCTGTTGTGGTGGCGGCCAGTGGCAGTACGGTCCCCAAGTGCAGGACGTACCCAGCCAAGGGCCGGTTGCAGCTGTGCGCTCACAGCTGAGCTGTCGGGCAGGATACCGACCAGAGGGAGGTTCTCACAGGGCGGCTGTCCGTCTTTGCAGGTGGGCTGACGGCTCAAAGCACAGTCAGCTCGGGAGCTTGGACCGGACGGGTCCTCCTTTGCTTTGCTCTCGGTTCCCGGTGCAGGTGCGGTCACGGTGTTCAGGCCAGCGGCGGCTGGACCTCACTTTGCTCTCGCTGTTGCCTTGGGTCCCGGTCACGGTGTTCGGGAGGATATCGATACCTTGGATTACGGGGAACGTGGCAGGCTTGCCCGGTGCTCCCAGACCCCTCTGTCAGTACTGCAGCGATAAGCAGCACACACAGTCGCTTCCTTCAGGGTGTAGCGCCCACTGGTCCTGGGGCGCTGGTCAGGGGGCAAGTTCAGCAGCAAGCCCTTGGAGATTGTTTCAACAGAGTTTGGCACAAAGTCTTGTCAAGTAAAAGTCTTCTCGCAGTCTTTCCTTTTTCCTCTCCTTCGGCAGCAAGGCACCAGACACAGGCAAGAGACAGCACTCTTCCTTGTCCTTCACGGTCCTTCTCGTCGGGCAGAGTTCCTTCTGTAGCCCAAACCGGACCTAATTTTCAAGGAGCAGGGCTCCTTCTTTTATACGGTATTTCTTTTGTTCCCCCAGGCCAGGGGGGCCTTTGCATAGCCACTTTCAGTCCGTGAGTACCCCGGCGGGTGTACTCCGGCTTCTGCTTTCAGTGTGAGGGGCATGCGCATCAGACGCCCCACAGGAGGTGGAGCCAGCATTGTGCGGACAGGGGCCGCCAGAGTACCTTGTTGATGGGGCTTCGCCCTTCCTGGGCCAGGTGTCGGCTGAGTCATCAGTCGCTCCCCAGGAGGGTGGAGCCAGCATTGTGGTGGCAGAGCACAGCAAGATCCAGAGTCAAGAGCCACTCCTACCTCCCACTAAGGTGTAATCTGCGCATTCACCACCTGTCATCCCCCAGCCCTGTCACTCACACATCCCAGACAGTCAGATACACATACCAGCAGAGGCGGGCTGAAATGGTTAGGCAAGCAAACGCTAACTTTCTAAAAGTAGCGTTTGCAAACACAGGATACTAAAATAAACTTGACTACAAGAAATATTTTATCATCCTGAGTTCAGGCATACTAAACACGACGCGCTACCATGCTCCTTGAGCCTGCTGGGATTATAGGGTGTAATAATTCCAGCAGGTCAGTCTGGCCTAATGGAAGCAGGTAGCCTTCAATAGTGAGATACGATTTTGGTTGTAAGTCACTACTAGGACATGCCACACACATCAGGGCCTGTCCTACCTTACACCTACAACGAACCCTGCCCGCAGGCCTACCATAGGGGTGACTAATATGTAGTCAAGGGAAGGTTCAGGGGCTGGCAAGTGGGTGCACTTGCCCAGCTAGCGTGACAGTACGAGACCGCACGCGGGTTCTGTGGTCGCAGTCCCCAGACACATCTTTACGGCTGCTTCGGTGGGTGGCGCAACCAGCGCTGCAGGCCCACCAGCAGTATTGGCATCTACAAGCCCGGCACTCCTAGTGCACTTTACTAGGGACTGACAGTAAATCCAATGAACCAATCATGGATACCAATCGCATGTATAATTTACAGTAGGGAGCACTTGCACTGCGGCACGGGTCGGCCGTGGCGCAGTGCCCTGAGTATCGGAAAACCAGCAAAACATCGGAGGCACATCAGCAAAAAGTGGAAGGGAAACTCACGCCAAGGTGCCAGGTCTAACAGTTGGACATTATTGAAATAGGGGTGTGGAAGAAGACGGCATACCATGGGCGAAGTGACAATCGTGGGTCGCAAGTACAGAGCGGGTGCACAGATGGGGTGCAGAGCAGTAATTGGTTGTATAGATGTGGTTACATGAATAGGGAGGAATGGAAGCAAAGATGTATTTCTTTTTTTTTTAATTGATAAAGTTTTATATAGCGCAAACTAGATCCCATAGGACATTTTGTTATTTTAATTGCACCAGCCTACACCCTCTTCCGCAGTTACGGAGACCCTACAGTCGCTAATTCGCTAATGTGAAAAATAAGAGAGTGTCATGTGTCGGGGAGCTCGGGGCTTACTGTGTTAGGTGCATGCATAGAGATAGGCTTTTATGCACTTCTGATTAACAACAGTTTACAAGAAGTGGAAGAAAAACACCACAGATCATTCATATCTGACTGTTACTCTTCCTATTGTGAACCTAGAAAGACCATTTGGTCCCAACCGTAGGTAGGCAGACCCCCAAATCTTACAATCACCTTTGCAAATCGAAGCTGTGCCTGCACCTTAATCCCCCAGTTTGCTTTACTGAGTTTGCATTTGCCATTTGTCCCTTCTAGTGAGGCATAGACCCAAATCCAAATGGGGTTATGATTTTCGCCTACTGCATCCTGTTGGATGATAAAGGAATAATTTGAAGGTTTTTTTGCCATATATTTCTGTACAGAAAGAGAAAATATTTATATTTTCAAATCCCATACCGTTTCATTTCCTGGCCTCTTTGACACATGGACAGTCATCAAAGAGTTGCCAGCAGTGCAGACTAGCCAGGCTTAATATCTGCATAGGTTATGCTGCGTACATAGGCCAATGGCAGCACCGTTGCCATGGAAAAAAGAATGGCACCATACCTGTATTTTACCAAGACTGCATTGTACGTTTTTTTGAAAGGTACAACATTTTTCTGCTCACAGGGGGGCATATTTACTAGCCCCTATCACCACCATGTCACTTTTTCAGATGTTGTGGTGGCGATAGGGGCTTCGCCTTATTTACAAGGCAGTGTTAAGCCTTTCAATCTACACTTAGGGTCTCTGCTCCTGGGCTCCTCGTCTTGGAACAGGAAGTACAGCCAGGCCCCACTAACCAATCACAATGCTGCAATTCAGCATTGTGATTGGTAAGCACCCAGGCTCCCCTGACCAATGGGCTGAGCGCTGCAGGCACTCAGCCAGGGGCTGTAATGCAGGAAAAGTCTGCATGACTGGTTTGGGTCGCAGCGCACTTAGGAGTGAGCAAACCGCTCCTCCCCTTCCCTGCTCTAAGAGCAGAGCAGCCCCGCCCTCCCGCAAAGCAGCATGAAGCATAAAATGATAATAATGCAAAGTTATTATCATTCTATATTTCGTGCAGTGGGGCGACGCTCCTCGGCCATAGCTGAAGAGCCGCCACTGATTGTTTCCTCATTTTGGAATGGAATGGAATGGAATGAGATTTTTAAAGCGCATGGCTGCCCAAGAGCGTCCCAGCGCTTTTTACCAAGATGTATACTTCACTCCTCTTGTGATATTCCAGGAGGTGCAAGGACTAAATTCCTGAGTGTAAACATATGATCATCTAAATACTGGGGCCCTGTACAAATGCATTTCCACATTGCTGCCTGCCTAATTCACCCATTCTTAGTAATACACCCAACGGCAAACCACACCTTTGTGGATGACGTAAAACATTGTTAGAAAATAAAGCATGCTACCCAACCCACCATTCTCTCCATAAGCAACGAGGATTCAATGTAACCTGCACTAAATGCAACCATGGACTCTTTGGACGGGAACAGCAGAGCCTGAGTGTAATGGAGCGAGCGGAGTGGGCTTTTAATGAGCAGGAGATATCCAAGTATTTACCTCTAAATTTCCAATGTTTTGTCCAGCACCAACATATCTTTTTGATTCATGGCTAGTGCCTCTGAGCCTTTGGACAGAGCGGCAGATGGGAAATCGTGTGTGGGGGAGCCATGCTGGGAATAGGAGTTGTATTCACTACAAGTGATTAGGAAAGGGCTGGTGGGAGTACAGACAGGAAGGTTGAGGAAGTAATGGTGGAAAGAATGGGCTCTGGGAAAGTAATGTAAAAACGGATCTATTTATTTTCAGTGTTCACTGTTTATAGGTCGCGCCTAGACAGTGCAGCTGTCAGGTGATCTGTTGTATGTACTTTGCGGGGT
Source organism: Lissotriton vulgaris (assembly GCF_964263255.1). NCBI lineage: Eukaryota > Metazoa > Chordata > Amphibia > Caudata > Salamandridae > Lissotriton > Lissotriton vulgaris. Next base: position 334,938,372 of record NC_141689.1, on the reverse strand, counting down.
CTGACTCGTCCATCTGCTTTGGATTAGCTATTGTCTGTGTCATTACAAAATCGCAGCCTGCAATTGGCTAATGGTGGGGGCATGTCCTACCTTCTCTTACAAGTTAACACCCATGGAATATTGTCTCACGAACGAGCAGCGACTCGCACGCTGCTTGTTCTATTTTTTTTAACTTGCATTAGGCTTCTCACACTTAACTCCCTGTGCTGTCCTTCCCTACCCTCTCACAACACTGCTAGCACACCCCACTGATATCGCTGCTTCTTTTTCCCTCTAATTTAAATTAAAGTAGTAGAATTCATTTTTTGTGTAATTCAAAGTAGTAGAATATAGCGCAGCAAGGGGGAGATTAAATTACTAGCCCAGATTCACAGGATGCTGAGCCGACACCGAGGATTGAACACGGATCCCCAGCTCCTGGGTCCACAGCTCTGACCGCTGAGCCACATCCCCATAAACGTCATCTGCCATTTTCACCAATACACAATGGCCCCTCCAGTTTCATCAGTGAATATTGACCAACTGCCATTACTATTTTAGGAATATTTATCCAATCTGCATGCAGTACCTCTCTATCTATGTGCAGTCTACTCTCATTACAAACAACTAGCCACGCGCTTCAGACCTCAATTTCCGAGAAGCTGTGAAGTCTTTGTAATTGTAATTGCGGATATATTGCACACCCGACGATAGGTTAATGCTTCCTTTTCAATTGTGGAATAGGTTCCTTCGGCACCCCTGAGTGTTCTGGAGGCAAAAGCAATGATCTCTTCCCTATTATCCGATCTTTTCTGCATAAGGACAAGCCCCAAGACCCACATTGCTAGCATTAGTGGTGACAATGCATTGATCGTTAATGTTAAACAGTTTGAGTGGATGTGCCTGAACAATTGCTTCTTTCAACAAGTTGAAATTGCATGCACAATGGTCAGACCATACATATTTCAAATTTTTCTTAAGAAGACCACGCAGACTCACTGTCCTGTCTGAAAAATTGGTTATGAATTTTGCATAGTACTCAACTAACCCCAGAAAAGAACGTAGCTGGTCCTTATTCTGCGATTCTGGTGCATTTTGGATGGCATCCAGAAGCTTCATCTTGGGTTCCACTCCACTTGCATGAATATGGTGACCCAGATAATTTAAACCTTCTTCAAGAAATTCACATTTGTCTTTCCTTAATGTTAGCCCACTAGATTTACATATATGTCAAAGAGTGTCGGACTCAGAGAAAACCTTTGTGATACTCCACACTCCAAAGAGAGAATGATGGAGTACTTGTCCTCTTCAACGACTTGAAAAGTTCTGTTTTGATGAACTTCCACTAGCCACTTAAGCACAGTTCCCGAAATCCCTACTTGTGCAAATCTATTGATAAGAATTGGATGAGATACCATATCATAAGCGGCATTCAAGTCAAGGAGGACAAGGGCTGTGATTCCTCCATTGTCTAGCATGGCTCTAAGATCTTATGTGGCTGCTAGGAGTTCTGTCTCAGTACTGTTTACTGTTCTAAAACCAGTTTGGGATGGGTGTAAGATGTTGTTTTCCTTTAAGTAGGAGGTCAAGATGTAACTTACACATTTTAGCAGGATTTTCCAGGATGTCTTTCTAGGTGTTGGTGATTTGGTGCTTTCCTTCTTCAGGCTCCATTCTGAGTGGTAGTATCTAATCTCCTCCTCACTCTGTCTCTTCAAACGCCTAAAACTGGACCTTCATAGTAATTCTTAGTGGAATGTTTTACTGACATGGAACATGGAAAGGAAACCTAGAAAATGGCATTTAAAATCTTCAGCCTGTGAAAGTTTGGCTGTAATGATAGGAGCTTTGAAAAGTCAGACCTTGCAAAATGGTGTTGGATCATGCATGGATATTCCTGCTTTGAGACAGTTCTCCTATATTAGTTTGGAACCTACCTGCCATTTTTATTATTTATATATATTTTTTGTGCTGTCCAGACCCCAAGGTGCAGTGGGGCACTATACTTTTATGTCACAATCCTTATAAACTGTTTTAAAACTATAAGTAATAGAATTGAAAAAGCCATGCAGTATCAAAGGAAAGAAACAACAGGGCAACAAAATCAATCAGATTTTCAACAGCATATCCTTTCAAGATAATTGATGGGAACACCAATTAGCAGTAATGTGCTAATCAAAATCAACAAAAGACTCAGGATTAGAGGCATTGAGGGTTAACAAGCAAAAGAAATACGTAAAATTGGACTGGTAAAACGCTTGTAGGAAATATAGTGTTGTTTAGGCCTTGTAATTTCTAATTACAGCAAACCTTTACCACAAGTTTACCTGTAGACACCTGTATGTATCTATCTATGTGGAGGTATTTATATTGCATGAGCCGGTCTGGAGACCATCTATGTATCTATCTATGCTCCCGCCTGAACTCTCTAGCCAACCCTCATTGGTGATTTTTCGTAAACTTTTGAAGACATGGCTCTTTTCCCTTGCTTATTAATTATTACTATATCTCCCTTCTGCTTTGCTGTGTTGATCTGTCTGTTATCTGCGCCTTGATGCCCCTTGGGGTTAAGTTATACGCATTATAAGACACCCATTCATTCTCTGTGGACGTATTTATGTGGTAAAAACATATCTGGAGATCAATGGAGAGCTAAACAGTGGGAGAGAGTTTTACATATGATTAATATGCAGGGAGGCAAGTGATTTAGGTTCTTTTTGTGTAGACCTGGAAAAGATGGGTATTAGTTATTTTCTGAATTGCCTGAAACACCTGAGAGCCACAATTTACCAACCTGACTGCATCATTGTCTCAGGGTAAATGTACAGTGGAATGTAGAACAGTGAAAATAGAATATGTGTGGTGCTATCTCCTTTTTTAGCATCTGGTACTAAATGTGTAGCAGAGTCACAACTCTTATTGGGGTGACATCTAAACCAAATAAAACAGTGAAAAGAACATCAGTGCTACAATAAACCTAAAATACTAGAAACCAATTCAATGAGATGTTCAAGAGACAAAGTCTGCCGTTTTAGAAGAGGAAAAAAAGAAAATCTTTCTAGATTAATTAAAATTTCAATGTAGTTTATTACCATCACAAACAAATGTTATTAAAGTACTTCCAGATGATATGACCCAATATTCAATATTCAGGGTTAAAGTTAGAGCTGTTCATATATAGTGAAAGTGGAAAAAGGCATTACATGGAGAAAAACAATTACTTGCTTCCTTAAGGGTTAGCCAGTAGGCATCTTCCCACTCCCTTTTAGCTAACCGCAGGGCCTTTTTATATTCACTTCTGGCTATTTGGATTGATTGGGGGGACTTCCCTTTAACTGCCTCTATTAAGCGTGATTTGGCCTTCCTGCATGTTGCCGAGTACCAGTCATGCCTGCCTTTAGATTTGGATAAGGGTTTAGGTTTCCCTACAGACCCTTTCGCCCAAAAAAGATTCCCTATGGTTTTTATGGCTGCTTCGAAGATAGTAGTAACCTTGTCAGCTGCCTTAGTTAAATCAATGGAGCCGATTTCATCTTGTGTACCTTTGACCACTTCATCTATGGTGGATAGTTTGTCAGTGTTACACATAATCTTGCTCCACTTAAGGCGCCTACCACAAGAGGAGACAGTGATCTCCTGAGGGCAACTCAATGGGGCTGACGACACTTCAGTGGACCAAGAATTTTTTAAAGTTAGAGAGAGTGAGTTGTGGTCACTCTCTATGGTAGGAGTAACAACCATATCGATAACCAAACTCCAGAGTCCCCTATCCAGCAGAATGTAGTCGATCCTTGTGGAGTGACCAACTCTGTTGAAGGTAGGGGCACCCTGCAGATCAGAACGTGTGCGGCCATTTGCTGCTCTTAATCCGAACTCTAGGGTAAGTGCATTAAGATGTATTGCACTACGAGTCCAGCGCTTGAAGGGTGGGATAGAGAGGGTGGGAATGCCCCACCTGCTGTCCTCTTCTCCTAAGTCAGGTATCCCTTCTAAGGGGAGTGGCTCGTATGTGCAGTTGAAGTCCCCTGCTATTATAGTATGACCAAGACCACTCTGCTCCCCCAGTTGGACCTCGAGCTCCGTTACTGTTGGTGAAATACACCCATTTTTGGAACCTCTAACATAAACATTGTAGAGATCAGCAGATATTCCCCCACGTGGGCCCAATAGGGAAATACCAAGGATATCTGGGGTTCCTGTCTTCTTTATAGTTATCCGGCAGTTAAGCAAAATGCTTACCCAGATAATGAGCCCCCCTGATGGCCGTCCCTTCCCTGCCTTGGGTTTTACGGCTGGTGTGAAGAAAGTGACAAACCCGACCCGATGCAGTGGTTCAGTGGCCCATGTCTCTTGGAATACACAGATCTTGTGAGCGTCAACCAGGGCATTCCACTCCGAGAGGCCTAATTTCCTAGAAATCCCTGCAAGATTCCAGCTAAGAATTTTTAGCTCGCCGTGTGTTAGATCACCATCTAGAATGTCAATTGTTTGGGAGTTAAGTGGGTCTGCACTGTCCCTAGTTGGAGTATTGGGATGCAGTGTAGGTGGTGACACCACAGGGCATGTAGGGAGGGATGTAGCTGGCAATGTGTCCTCCAATACGTTAATGATGGGAGGGGAATAAATATCCAAACCTCCCATAGGGGTAAGTCAATCTACCTCATCTAGTACACAGTACCTATTAGGGTGTTGGAACTGTGAATATGGAGGGTCAAAGGAAGAAGGCAAGTCCTGCCATGGCTGTTGCCACTGATGGTTGGCAGGTAATGGAGGCTGAGGGAATTGCTGCCACTGCTGAGCCGGTTGATAAAAGGGTGGCAGAGGGTGGAAAGGTTGTTGCCACTGAAGGAACAGCATGTTGCGGGAATAAGGATGGGAAGTTTGGTGGCTGCTGCCAGTGTTTGGTGGCGTGTTGCAGGGGATATACAGGCCCTCTATTGTTTGAGAAAGTAGGCCGGTGAGGATTAGGTCTTGGCTGGTTAGGGAGGAAATAAGACAAGGGGAGTGGTTTAATTTGGGTGGCAGGGCCACTGTTAGATGTATTGCAAATGAAACTCGCAGCCCCTATATCCCTAAAATTGACTGTAATTACATCCCCTGATATTGTTTTCTTGCTCCTACCCACCCAATCCCCTCTACGCACAGTGAGAATTTCCCCACTCACATTATTGGGTAAGGGTCTGTGTAATTGGAGCCACTGGGCGCATTTGTTTCTCAGCTCTACAAAGGTTTCTTTGACACCCTCCTTCAGTGGGGGAACGGCAGTCAGCACAACCACAAAAGGAGAGACTTCTGGTGGCAGGCTGATTGATTTATAACGTGCCTGCTTAGGTTTAGGGGCTTCAGAGTTATTTGTACAGTTAGAAACTGAAGGGTTTGTAAGTTTCCCTGTGGAATCCTTCGCTTGGGAGATGGTGGATTTGTTGCCAGCAGCTGGTTGCTGCAAGGTCGAGGCAGCACTCCCCGCCTTTGGGGTGGATGGGAGTGGGGGTTGGGCGGAGTTATTCCCTGAATGGGACAGGTGTAATACAGGTGGGTCCTTGGTGGATGAAGGTGTTTTCGCCTTGTTAGGTGCATTTTTAGGGAACTTGACAGAGGGTTGAGGGTTAGGGAGTGATTCTTTAGTCCCTTGTAGCTGGACAGCCCCGGGCTCATTCATCTTATTGGGCCATTTCGTATTGATAAGCGACGTGAGTCTGTCAAGTTTGGAAATCAAAGGTTTTATTTGTACTGCTATTGTGGCCTCAAGGTCCTGCTTAAGGTCTGTAACCATATTCTCTACCCAGCAGGGGATGCCTGACGCCAGGTGTGGAGTGGGTGATACCAAATTGTGGTTCCTGGCTTTGGTTTTAGGTTTTTCCTTGGGCTTAGACTTAGGCGCTACCTTTGTTGGTGTAATAGTATCCTTAACCTTTCCCCCAAGATCGCTAGGCACGGAGGGTGCTGACTTAACAGTTAGCCCATCCAGGCCCGGCTCCGTCTCTCCAGGAGTCTGGCAGGCTTCTAGGTCTGGGGTCGCCTCCAGATCCACAAAAGACGGATCCGTGTCCGAACGAGTAACTGACAAATCAACAGCACTTGGTACTGTGACTGTGCCAATGGTGGACAAGGGTAGGGGAAGGGAGCCATTGTTCAGGGCTTGTTGAGAAGGTGAATTTGCATTAGCAAGGGAGCCCAGGGAAGAGCGCTTGGCATTCATAAGGTCCAAGGAGACTCTTTTCTCCAACAATACGATACTCTTATCAATTGTCTCGTTTACCCGTGAGATGAAAAGATCAATAGGGCCAGTTACTTGTGCTACCCCCATGGCTTTTTTGGTACAACTTCTGGTTTTGTGACGCATAGTTGACATCTATAAGACTGAACCAGATGCCAAATGGGACCTCAGGAGGGTAAGCTATGAAATGACAGTTCAGCCTACCTTGGCGGTGGATTCAGGGCGAAGATGCAAGGGTTCAGGGCCTGGGCCGTCCTTGAACGGCCTTAAACGGCCCGCTCTTTGCCCGGTCTTCGCCCTGGCCTTAGCCCCGCGCGCGTCCCGCGTGCGCGTTACTGCCACAGATTATCTAGGATTGTCGGGTGGAGGGGCGGGAAGAGGACCAGCTGCGGCCGATCAGCGCCGCGCTGCATGCTGGTCCTCGCAGTCCCGCCTCACGCCTTAGGGTCCAGCTGCAGCCTCGCACAGATCGCGTTGGTGCTCCTTGCACTTGGGAAGGTCCAGGGAATGATGGCAAGCAAAGTCCTCAGCCTGCGAGCGGCTCCCGCGGAGCGGGGGCCGCGAGGCGTCGCTTGACAGGCAGGAAGGAGAGTACACTAGGAAGCAGCGCTCTCGGCAGAACGCTTCACTGGAGGTACCCGGGCGGTTCACACACCGCGATGTTTTTGACGGGTGGAGGGGCGGGAAGAGGACCAGCTGCGGCCGATCAGCGCCGCGCTGCACGCTGGTCCTCGCAGTCCCGCCTCACGCCTTAGGGTCCAGCTGCAGCCTCGCACAGATCGCGTTGGTGCTCCTTGCACTTGGGAAGGTCCAGGGAATGATGGCAAGCAAAGTCCTCAGCCTGCGAGCGGCTCCCGCGGAGAGGTGGCCGCGAGGCGTCGCTTGACAGGCAGGAAGGAGAGTACACTAGGAAGCAGCGCTCTCGGCAGAACGCTTCACTGGAGGTACCCGGACGGTTCACACACCGCGATGTTTTTGACGGGTGGAGGGGCGGGAAGAGGACCAGCTGTGGCCGATCAGCGCCGCGCTGCACGCTGGTCCTCGCAGTCCCGCCTCACGCCTTAGGGTCCAGCTGCAGCCTCGCACAGATCGCGTTGGTGCTTCTTGCACTTGGGAAGGTCCAGGGAATGATGGCAAGCAAAGTCCTCAGCCTGCGAGCGGCTCCCGCGGAGCGGGGGCCGCGAGGCGTCGCTTGACAGGCAGGAAGGAGAGTACACTAGGAAGCAGCGCTCTCGGCAGAACGCTTCACTGGAGGTACCCGGGCGGTTCACACACCGCGATGTTTTTGACGGGTGGAGGGGCGGGAAGAGGACCAGCTGCGGCCGATCAGCGCCGCGCTGCACGCTGGTCCTCGCAGTCCCGCCTCACGCCTTAGGGTCCAGCTGCAGCCTCGCACAGATCGCGTTGGTGCTCCTTGCACTTGGGAAGGTCCAGGGAATGATGGCAAGCAAAGTCCTCAGCCTGCGAGCGGCTCCCGCGGAGAGGTGGCCGCGAGGCGTCGCTTGACAGGCAGGAAGGAGAGTACACTAGGAAGCAGCGCTCTCGGCAGAACGCTTCACTGGAGGTACCCGGGCGGTTCACACACCGCGATGTTTTTGACGGGTGGAGGGGCGGGAAGAGGACCAGCTGCGGCCGATCAGCGCCGCGCTGCACGCTGGTCCTCGCAGTCCCGCCTCACGCCTTAGGGTCCAGCTGCAGCCTCGCACAGATCGCGTTGGTGCTCCTTGCACTTGGGAAGGTCCAGGGAATGATGGCAAGCAAAGTCCTCAGCCTGCGAGCGGCTCCCGCGGAGAGGTGGCCGCGAGGCGTCGCTTGACAGGCAGGAAGGAGAGTACACTAGGAAGCAGCGCTCTCGGCAACGCTTCACTGGAGGTACCCGGACGGTTCACACACCGCGATGTTTTTGACGGGTGGAGGGGCGGGAAGAGGACCAGCTGTGGCCGATCAGCGCCGCGCTGCACGCTGGTCCTCGCAGTCCCGCCTCACGCCTTAGGGTCCAGCTGCAGCCTCGCACAGATCGCGTTGGTGCTTCTTGCACTTGGGAAGGTCCAGGGAATGATGGCAAGCAAAGTCCTCAGCCTGCGAGCGGCTCCCGCGGAGCGGGGGCCGCGAGGCGTCGCTTGACAGGCAGGAAGGAGAGTACACTAGGAAGCAGCGCTCTCGGCAGAACGCTTCACTGGAGGTACCCGGGCGGTTCACACACCGCGATGTTTTTGACGGGTGGAGGGGCGGGAAGAGGACCAGCTGCGGCCGATCAGCGCCGCGCTGCACGCTGGTCCTCGCAGTCCCGCCTCACGCCTTAGGGTCCAGCTGCAGCCTCGCACAGATCGCGTTGGTGCTCCTTGCACTTGGGAAGGTCCAGGGAATGATGGCAAGCAAAGTCCTCAGCCTGCGAGCGGCTCCCGCGGAGCGGGGGCCGCGAGGCGTCGCTTGACAGGCAGGAAGGAGAGTACACTAGGAAGCAGCGCTCTCGGCAGAACGCTTCACTGGAGGTACCCGGGCGGTTCACACACCGCAATGTTTTTGACGGGTGGAGGGGCGGGAAGAGGACCAGCTGCGGCCGATCAGCGCCGCGCTGCACGCTGGTCCTCGCAGTCCCGCCTCACGCCTTAGGGTCCAGCTGCAGCCTCGCACAGATCGCGTTGGTGCTCCTTGCACTTGGGAAGGTCCAGGGAATGATGGCAAGCAAAGTCCTCAGCCTGCGAGCGGCCCCCACGGAGCGGGGGCCGCGAGGCGTCGCTTGACAGGCAGGAAGGAGAGTACACTAGGAAGCAGCGCTCTCGGCAAAACGCTTCACTGGAGGTACCCGGGCGGTTCACACACCGCGATGTTTTTGACGGGTGGAGGGGCGGGAAGAGGACCAGCTGCGGCCGATCAGCGCCGCGATGCACGCTGGTCCTCGCAGTCCCGCCTCACGCCTTAGGGTCCAGCTGCAGCCTCGCACAGATCGCGTTGGTGCTCCTTGCACTTGGGAAGGTCCAGGGAATGATGGCAAGCAAAGTCCTCAGCCTGCGAGCGGCTCCCGCGGAGCGGGGGCCGCGAGGCTGTGAAATCTGACAAATTCGATGTACATAGACAGCATTCATTCCCCTTCTTCTCCCACTCCTCTCCTTGTGAGCACCATGGATACTGTAGATTATTGACTATATCACCCTGCCAGTAAGAACCCGTACCCCTATGCATATGTACAGCCATTCTAGGCACCATGACCTTTTTACCCATTAGAATCCCCAGCTTCCCTCCTGCGCGTATCTTGCACCCCCTCTCTCATGTATAGGCCATGAAACCCGCTCCCTCTACGCGATCCTGATGTGAAAGGTAACCCTCCTGCTTGACCCAGGCCTTCCCCATTTCCCTCTCGAAGAAGCATCCTTCGCCTCAGCTGACATAGCCCCCCCCCCCCAGTTGTATCTGGCTGCCCCTGTTCTCCCATGTACAGGTCATAAGATCTCTCTCTCTCTCTCACTGCGCGACTCTAGCCCTGCACGCACCCTGACCCCCTCCTTCTCCTCACATGAACAAGTCATAAACCCTCTTCTTCCGCAAAGCCCTGTCCTTGAGAGTCACGGCCGCGCCTGACCAGCACCTCCTTCCCTTCCATGAATGTCCCTCTGTTGACGAGCCTTCCCTCCGCGCTCGATTGTCCACGCAGATATGAATACCACTCCTTTGATGACCCCTACCCCCGAGTCCGGCTGACCACACATGTCCGAGGCCATCGCCTAAGCCAGGGGATACCATTTACTGCCCTTATTGTATGCCTAGCCACCCCACCCCCCTGGGCCATGATCAGGCGTACATCCTACCAAAACACTCAGCTGCGTGATTGCCCTCCCCTCTTATCAGCAGGTCAAAGGTCCCCATTGTGAACGTATGTGGAGTAGGATCGTCACGAGGATTATAGGAATGTTTTCCTTTTGCGACACACTGACCTGATTGTATCATCAAATGTCCTGCAAATGTATAAAAACCAGAGTCTCACGCTCACTTGTTAGAGCACCTCCCGAAAGACACTGTGTTTCGTGTCCGAAATGACATGCTCTCCTCATGAGAAATAAACTCTGTTCTTGATTCCTGCTCCCAGCGCCCGTCTCTTTATTTGATAATTATTCAGAATGGGAACTGAGAGGCGGTTTGCGCCAGCAGCCTGGGCATCGTTAGAATTATGGGCTCACTTTCCACAATTGGCGCCCAACGTGGGGCCCATCAGTGACATGGGGTTCGGTAAGAGAGATCCAGACGAAGAAGTGAACATCTAAATGATCGGGGTATGCCTGCCTTGAGAGGGCCCTCGCCCGGCTGCCGATCGACAGAACTTCACCAATTCTGAACGGACCTCTCTTGAGTGACCTATTGTCCTGACTGGAAACCCACAGGAATGCCACATGGAGTAAGAGAACGATCGGGCGCTGGAGGAAGGAGTCGAAGAACTGTCCGTATGGTCCGGTCCGGGTAAGATTAAGTAGGGTGTTTTTACGCCTGATTGGTAGGGTGTTTTTACGCCTGATTGGTAGGGTGGCTCTGTCCACCTGATTGATTGATTGTTTGTATTGAAAACCGGTATTTGTATACTGGCATTGTTGGTATTGGTTCATTTAGCTTTGAGGGCTACTTGACATATTGGTTCTCTTCTGAGAACGAGACATTCTCTGTTTTCAAACAGCGGCGAAAAGGAACGTCGCCCCTCTTTGCAGATAGAGAAGGGTAGGTAATACAGACTTTTGTCCCCGGTATTGATCCGTCATGCCTACTTTTCTCCCCACTGTTTGAAGTCGATTGATAACCGATGTTATTCTTTAAGAATTGTTGAAGTCGGTTGATAGTCGATGGTTGCTCTTTGAGATCTTCCCTGTCTACAAACTGAGACGAGTAGAAATATTCTGTCTTCCTTTCTGGATAGCGAAGGGCAGGTAATTTAGACATTTGTCCCCGTTGTAATCCGTCATGCCTGTTTTTCTCCCCACTGATTGATTGAAAACCTGGACATTGTTGTTCCAGGCATTGTTTCGTTTGAGGTATTTTCTGCCTGCAAACAACGTGGAATAGGGACATTCTATCTAGTCTTTGCAAGTAGAAAAGGGTAGGTTATGCCCCTTTGTGAATTCGTCAGTCCTACCCACTCCCCACTGGTTGGTTATTGTGGGGTAGCTCGCATGGTCCGCCCAGGAGACTACTCTTATGGAGGACATATGCTCTCTACTCATGGGCCATTTAATAGAAATAGACCGACTGGTCCGTCCAGGAGGCTACCCTAGTAAGTGGAAGTACATCGCTCGGTCTGTCCAGGATGATACCCTAATGAAGGAATATATGTTCCCCTTTTGATCGATAATCTCGTTCCACCCCGGACCATTTATTGGAGGGGACTCGTCTGGTCCGTCCAGATGTACCCCCCTAGTGAAAAGGACACATAAAAATATGAAGTGATCACCGTTCCCTACTAACAAAAAGCTTTAGCTCGAAACACGCTAAGGAAGAGAAAGAAAAATAAAAGGAAATCAGGCTAAGTCAGTAACCCCCTGATGAGCTTTTGACTTCACCAAAAATAAGAAACATTAGAAGTAGTTCGTAATAAGAAATGTAAAAAGGCGAAAAGATTCGATATCAGAACATAGCCACGAGGTAGCTAGGCTTCACTGCCTGTTCCTGTTCCCAACATGTCTGCCTCATTGCCCGCCCCGCCCAAATAACGGTCACATGAAATAGAAACAACTCAATAGGTACCTACCCCCATTCCGGAAGCTCCCGAAGTGCAACAGGTCCGCGGTTACGCCCATCCGGAAGGCGAGGCCTGGAGGCACGAGGGACTCGCCTGCCCATGGTCAGAAGGAGACGATGTTGGGCAGGCGGTCCAAAAAGGATGACAAGGACCTCTCCGTCTTCTCCCTTCTGCCGCCCTGCAGGCCGCGGGGGGAGAGGGGGCTGTCTTGCCTCGGCCACCGACCACCCCTCTCTCTCACCCGATCCGGCCTTTGCCAAAGGCCAACGCCAAGGCGACAACGGCGGCGAATCAAGTAGTCCCGCCACATTTCAAATTCGCCGCATGCCATCATCTGCTGGTCCAGAGCCGAAGCCAAGGCAAGAACGGCGGCAAATCAGATAGTCCCGCCACATGCCAAATTCACCGCCTGCCTTCATAGGTATAGGCAGTCCTGCCACATTCCACGCTCCCTGGAGAGTCGAAGGTAGTCCCGCCACATGTCGCCGAGGGAAGGGGGGGGGCTGTCTTGCCTCAGCCGCCGACCACCCCCCCCCCCATCATCAATGGCTGGCACGGCCGATGTCGAAAACTATGGAGCCGGGGAACGGCGCGGGGTCGCTGGAAGGGGGAGGTGCCGCGAACGACCCTCCCCCACCTCCCTCCAGGTGGAGGCTTCCAGCGACACCCCAACACTCTTCGCTTAAGGGTCAACATCAAAAAGAGGTCCTCTGCCCAGGACGGGCACACGCTCCATATCGCCTCTCCTCGACCTTGAAGATTCTATAAGAGCCGGGGGACCCCCGACCCTCTGCATGGGTGCCCCCGTCCCCTTCGCCGGGAACCACGACAGCGGTGCTGCTCCTGCCGGCACCAGACTTGGATCGGAAATGGCTAAGATGCCGCCACGGCACAGGCTTGTTCAGTTCCGGAGGAACACCAGAAAGACCCGGTAGGAAAATTGTTGCCGCCCTTCCCACTCTTTGACTCATGGTCCATATTGTTAGACTGTTAACCACACTGCACGAGACTTTCTGAACTGCCAATGGAAAGTTCTGGGCCAACCTTGCGAGACTAGAGACACTCTGACTGTGCTAGAACTCGCCTGACCCCACCCAAAATGGCGCCGACGCAAAATGTGACGTTTTTAATGAACTTTGTTGCACCCTGATCGCGCAAGCTTTTTGCACCGAGATATATATAACGTTTGGATAATGAAAGTAAATATGAAGGGTATTGAGTATGTGCTTGAACAATGAATTGACTTAAGGGTGGGTACTGTTTATGAGTTGGGAAATGAATTGGTATAAATGAATGATCATTGGACAATGTATTTATGAACGTATTTAAGATGAATTACTGACATGCATCATACTTGCTCTGTGGGAGAGTTTGGTATGATTTTATTGCACTGCCGCACTTTATACAATGAACTGCCACCAGCTTCGTTCTTCCCATGCACAGTCCCAATCTGCTCCGTGGCTAGCCCACCGGGTTGTAGGCCTGTATTTATGTGTCAACCCTCTTTATTAAAGGTATTTTGGAAACGAAAGCATCGTTGTAGCGGATTGCATTAATGAGTTTTAAATGTATTGCTACTATGAGCAACGAGAAAGTATGATGAAGGCTAAAGGTTAAAAAGGACCCGATATTTAGCAGCCACACTATGTGTGACAGGCAGCCGGAAAGGTGCTTTAGAAGCCCTGAAACGACACCACAGAAATGCCACCTGACCGCCACCCTTGTACCCGATCAAAAGAGGTTACGACCAAGTAGCTCATGTCGCACAGATCGTCAACGATTATCTGTCTGACCTCTCTGGTCCATCTGGGCTTAAACGCCGTGATGGTAGGGAAATGCACTACGTGAAAATAGGTCGAGTATGTGGTAGGTAAAGCGTTTCCGGATTACTGCACGTTGATGAGGTTTTGAATGTTGCCCCCACCCCTTCTTTTTCCTCCCTTCTGCAGGTCACGTCGGAACACTGGCTGATGTATGGATGGACGACGACCGAACCGCCGACGAGAGGGGGAGAAGGGGAATGTGAGCATGGTCCTTAGGACAAATAAAAGTTTTTTTTAAAGGACGTAGACTTAAACATGACTGTTCCTCCTTAGAGCATAGCAATGGGAGGATGGACTGACATAGAGACTGGACAGGTACTGAGTGACAAAAATAAAATCGACTAGAAAAGACGCGTTAGATGAAATGACTGGACGTTTTGACTAGGTAGGGAAAGGACAAAAAGAAAAATTGTACGGGTAAGGGTTGCCACGGCACCATCCGCCTAGGAAGTTAGAAATGTCGCCGATGTTCAAAATGCACTACTCCCTTTCTCACACTCTTGCAGATATAGCCAAGCTGTCCGACTGTTTTCCCGATCAATACTTGCCGTTGCCTCAGCCTGGAGAACTTCCCACCACAGGAGGGAACAGAAAAATGGTTTAAGATCCAACCATGGGTAACTAGCATGACCAGGTTAATTTCCGATCAGCCAACGGAGGTGTGAGTATTGGTAATTGGGAACGCTCACAGGCGTGACAAACGAGAAGGAAAGGGGGGGAAAGGCAGAAAGAGCTAAGCACGTAGATAAATAGGATAGTAAAGATACGTAGGATATATATATAGAAATAGATGTTGTAGACTAACAATTGTTTTCTGTCTTGTTGTGAATGTTTTGTATATGTGTAGTACATGTGCTGTCTTCCCTGTCTGGGTTTGTGTGTATGTAACGTACGAATTTATGTCTCCCCTCTGTCTGTATCTATAGGTCACCTGACCTTTGCCATTCTGTGTTGTGAGCGCACTAAATGACCTATTTTCGTACACGTCTCTCTCTCTCTCTCTCTCTCTCTCTCTCTCTCTCTCTCTCTCTCTCCTTACATGTCATACGTGTACCGAATGGCTCGTTTAGACTGCGGACGACTCTCACTCTCTTTGAGAGCCTCCCTATTTTCTGTCCATCTTTCTGGTAAAATTGTGCCCCACCGGCACCAGTCCGATTTGATACGTATTTGAACACGAAGGTGTTCAGCAAAATTGACCGAAACTAAAATGACTGTATCTTGCCATGTTACTGCCTCTCCTTTCTGCAAAATGAATGAACTTGAATTGGCTAAGAAGGAAAGGACAGGTAAGACGACTAAAGTCCCCCAAATCAGGCCATTTCTAGGGGAACTGTATGTCAATGGCATCCTATGTCTGTTCTTCAGAGACGAACGCCAACGTCTAGATTGACACCCAATACCCAGATTGCCCCACCCCTTTGCACCCAAGCGCAAGCGCCTGAAGCATCCCCGCCCCATTTTTGATAGAACCGCTTCCGTTGTCCCCGGTATAAACATAATGACCATGGGTAGCTGCTGACCCTTGAGGATATCTTGTTTTGCCCGACACTCGACGATAGCACCCCCGCCCTGTCTGAAAATGTTAGCCGGTTCTGAAGGGAAATGCTGCGCTAATGTTGAAAATGATGTAATGCACAGTTGATGGAAATATTATCTTGTCCTTACTTGAATCATAAATGGGCCAATGAATATACCTGCCATAAACTCAGTAGGAATGCTGACACATGCACTGCTTGGTAATAGACCTCTGACTGTGACCAATGACCATAAGGACTCAAATGCGAAAAATTGAGGGAGGAATTCACATGCGTAGATATCTTCTTCTGCCATTTCTCTAAAACACTGTCTTGTACTCATTCAAAGATGCACGATCACCGAAGGAGATGGGTCGGATGTGACGTACAGCCTGGCTACAGATCCTGGGACACGTGTGACCTCGACCAAAGGTGGAGCTGCAGAGCAACAAGATACGGACGAGACAGCACTTTCAACGTGGAAAATGAAAAATGACGGGCCGACCTGAAGCCCTCCGTCTGCTAACCCACGTGTGCCTGGAGTCTCCGTCCCCCTTCTCTGGGCCTGATTGATGGGCCTGCCTGCTTGTTATCCTTTGCTCCCTTGGTCCCTTTTGTGTGTCCCAGGAACTCTGACCCAACTCCGCTCACTCTTTCTCCCATTGACTGTTTGAACGACATCCACCCACCTTCCCACGTGACTTTTTGCCAAAGGAAAGAGCTGCAATTATGTGGGAAGAGGGTGTTGCAACAGAACTATAGGTGCCGAGCATAAGGCGCCACCAAACGGACTGTTTAGGGAACAGGACTGTGGTCTAACAGCAGAGGACTGACCGCACCCTGCGACGCGTAAGGATGGAACTGAGCTGGACCTATAGCTCCACCGCCGGTGCTCAACAGCGCCAACGAAAATACTCGGATTAGAGCCTACCAGTGATGGCTCGCTGATAAAAAGACACTGGGACGAAGAGATCTTGTGTATTGAGCTGAATTCCGCTCTCAACTACCTGGTCAAACTGTCCATTGGTCACATTTTTTTTACGTTTTCACGTTTAACTGTCAGGAACACACCAAAAATGTAATTTCGTATGTACTGCATTCTTCCCTTCACCTTAACTGTCTATGATTGTACGCCACATGTTAGTATCGACAAAGTGCTAATTCGTCATCGATGCTTGCCTGCCTGTAATGTCATCAGCTGTAAAAATGATTGCTGCTATGTAAAAAGGGGCGACTGTGAAATCTGACAAATTCGATGTACATAGACAGCATTCATTCCCCTTCTTCTCCCACTCCTCTCCTTGTGAGCACCATGGATACTGTAGATTATTGACTATATCACCCTGCCAGTAAGAACCCGTACCCCTATGCATATGTACAGCCATTCTAGGCACCATGACCTTTTTACCCATTAGAATCCCCAGCTTCCCTCCTGCGCGTATCTTGCACCCCCTCTCTCATGTATAGGCCATGAAACCCGCTCCCTCTACGCGATCCTGATGTGAAAGGTAACCCTCCTGCTTGACCCAGGCCTTCCCCATTTCCCTCTCGAAGAAGCATCCTTCGCCTCAGCTGACATAGCCCCCCCCCCCCCCAGTTGTATCTGGCTGCCCCTGTTCTCCCATGTACAGGTCATAAGATCTCTCTCTCTCTCTCACTGCGCGACTCTAGCCCTGCACGCACCCTGACCCCCTCCTTCTCCTCACATGAACAAGTCATAAACCCTCTTCTTCCGCAAAGCCCTGTCCTTGAGAGTCACGGCCGCGCCTGACCAGCACCTCCTTCCCTTCCATGAATGTCCCTCTGTTGACGAGCCTTCCCTCCGCGCTCGATTGTCCACGCAGATATGAATACCACTCCTTTGATGACCCCTACCCCCGAGTCCGGCTGACCACACATGTCCGAGGCCATCGCCTAAGCCAGGGGATACCATTTACTGCCCTTATTGTATGCCTAGCCACCCCACCCCCCTGGGCCATGATCAGGCGTACATCCTACCAAAACACTCAGCTGCGTGATTGCCCTCCCCTCTTATCAGCAGGTCAAAGGTCCCCATTGTGAACGTATGTGGAGTAGGATCGTCACGAGGATTATAGGAATGTTTTCCTTTTGCGACACACTGACCTGATTGTATCATCAAATGTCCTGCAAATGTATAAAAACCAGAGTCTCACGCTCACTTGTTAGAGCACCTCCCGAAAGACACTGTGTTTCGTGTCCGAAATGACATGCTCTCCTCATGAGAAATAAACTCTGTTCTTGATTCCTGCTCCCAGCGCCCGTCTCTTTATTTGATAATTATTCAGAATGGGAACTGAGAGGCGGTTTGCGCCAGCAGCCTGGGCATCGTTAGAATTATGGGCTCACTTTCCACAAGGCGTCGCTTGACAGGCAGGAAGGAGAGTACACTAGGAAGCAGCGCTCTCGGCAGAACGCTTCACTGGAGGTACCCGGGCGGTTCACACACCGCGATGTTTTTGACGGGTGGAGGGGCGGGAAGAGGACCAGCTGCGGCCGATCAGCGCCGCGCTGCACGCTGGTCCTCGCAGTCCCGCCTCACGCCTTAGGGTCCAGCTGCAGCCTCGCACAGATCGCGTTGGTGCTCCTTGCACTTGGGAAGGTCCAGGGAATGATGGCAAGCAAAGTCCTCAGCCTGCGAGCGGCTCCCGCGGAGAGGGGGCCGCGAGGCGTCGCTTGACAGGCAGGAAGGAGAGTACACTAGGAAGCAGCGCTCTCGGCAGAACGCTTCACTGGAGGTACCCGGACGGTTCACACACCGCGATGTTTTTGACGGGTGGAGGGGCGGGAAGAGGACCAGCTGTGGCCGATCAGCGCCGCGCTGCACGCTGGTCCTCGCAGTCCCGCCTCACGCCTTAGGGTCCAGCTGCAGCCTCGCACAGATCGCGTTGGTGCTTCTTGCACTTGGGAAGGTCCAGGGAATGATGGCAAGCAAAGTCCTCAGCCTGCGAGCGGCTCCCGCGGAGCGGGGGCCGCGAGGCGTCGCTTGACAGGCAGGAAGGAGAGTACACTAGGAAGCAGCGCTCTCGGCAGAACGCTTCACTGGAGGTACCCGGGCGGTTCACACACCGCGATGTTTTTGACGGGTGGAGGGGCGGGAAGAGGACCAGCTGCGGCCGATCAGCGCCGCGCTGCACGCTGGTCCTCGCAGTCCCGCCTCACGCCTTAGGGTACAGCTGCAGCCTCGCACAGATCGCGTCGGTGCTCCTTGCACTTGGGAAGGTCCAGGGAATGATGGCAAGCAAAGTCCTCAGCCTGCGAGCGGCCCCCGCGGAGCGGGGGCCGCGAGGCGTCGCTTGACAGGCAGGAAGGAGAGTACACTAGGAAGCAGCGCTCTCGGCAGAACGCTTCACTGGAGGTACCCGGGCGGTTCACACACCGCGATGTTTTTGACGGGTGGAGGGGCGGGAAGAGGACCAGCTGCGGCCGATCAGCGCCGCGCTGCACGCTGGTCCTCGCAGTCCCGCCTCACGCCTTAGGGTCCAGCTGCAGCCTCGCACAGATCGCGTTGGTGCTCCTTGCACTTGGGAAGGTCCAGGGAATGATGGCAAGCAAAGTCCTCAGCCTGCGAGCGGCTCCCGCGGAGCGGGGGCCGCGAGGCGTCGCTTGACAGGCAGGAAGGAGAGTACACTAGGAAGCAGCGCTCTCGGCAGAACGCTTCACTGGAGGTACCCGGACGGTTCACACACCGCGATGTTTTTGACGGGTGGAGGGGCGGGAAGAGGACCAGCTGCGGCCGATCAGCGCCGCGCTGCACGCTGGTCCTCGCAGTCCCGCCTCACGCCTTAGGGTCCAGCTGCAGCCTCGCACAGATCGCGTTGGTGCTCCTTGCACTTGGGAAGGTCCAGGGAATGATGGCAAGCAAAGTCCTCAGCCTGCGAGCGGCACCCGCGGAGCGGGGGCTGCGAGGCGTCGCTTGACAGGCAGGAAGGAGAGTACACTAGGAAGCAGCGCTCTCGGCAGAACGCTTCACTGGAGGTACCCAAACAAAACAATTACTGTCCTCACCTTATGCAACCCTTCCAAGGAAGAACACACAGAAATATCTCTCACTTCACATTATGTATTTGGGGCACGGCATTCTTATATCTTAGTCTTTGGGTGAAATCATTAAATAACCTCCCATCGGTCGGATGGACCTTTGTTTCGTCGTCAAAGAGAAATGAAAGGAAGCAATAATTTACATCAAACTTCATAAACATCAAAATCCATTTAGGGCTTCTCAATAGTCAATAAAGAGAATTTGAGTGCGTTGAAGGTTTTTAGTATTAATCTGATAAAGTTAAATTAGTTTATTCAACAAATATTAATCATTTAGTCAAATCAGTACAAATTCTAATAATTTGTTTGTCGGTTTTTCAAAACAAGGTAAAATACCATGTTTGTGAGTATGGTTCAGATCTTTTCTCAAAGACAGATCCTTTCGGGTCTCTGCTCCCCCCTTTCTATACAAACCCCACCCCATTGCACAGGGAGTTCCGCAGGGCTCTGCGTTGAGCCCATCCCTTTTTAATCTTTACATCCAGCCTCTGGCGGCAGTGGCCAAAGAGTGGGGCCTGACATTAGTGTCGTACGCCGACGACACACAGCTGGCCATCGCTCTTACAGAAGGTCCTTCAATCTCATCCTCCAGTTTTAAAAACGGTCTCTCCGTGGTTGCCCAATGGATGACAAAGAACTGTCTACAGCTCAATGCTGGTAAAACAGAGGTGCTACTCCTTGGCAAAAACACCAGCCTCTGGAATGAGCATTGGTGGCCATCCTCCCTTGGCACCATCCCATCTCCCAAATCCCTAGTGAAAAACCTAGGAGTTTGGATGGATGCCTCACTCAACTTTCAGGCCCACACCAAAAAAGTTGCTGGCACCTGTATCGGCCTGCTGAGGAGTCTTAGCCACATACTAGGCTTCTTCGACGCCAAGACTCGCCAACTTATTATTCAAGCCACCATCCTTTCGCGTTTTGACTACGCCAATGTACTCCTTCTTGGCGCCAACAAAAGTGAGGTAGCATGACTCCAACGCGTGCAAAACTCTGCGGCTAGAACTCTAGTCGGCCTCCCCCGCAGATGTTCAGCCAGAGCGACCATCCAAAAACTACACTGGCTACCTGTCGACTCCAGGATTAAAGTCAAGACCCTCATCATGACCTTCAAAATCATCAAACTGGATACCCCCCCACTGCTTCGACCACTCCTCACCCCCTACGCGCCGTCACGTAACCTGCGATCCTCCAACCAAAACCTCCTATGCGTTCCACGCATAAAACTCTGCCGCATGGGCGGCCGCTCCTTTATGTTCCTTGGAGCCAATCTATGGAACAATCTACCGCAATACATCCGCTCCATAGAAAACCTGCCGGCGTTCCGGAAAGCAATTAAAACGTACCTATTCCCTCTTCCCTAAGTCCCTTCCATTCTTTCCCGCTCAGGCCAGGGTCTGTGGTTCTTTAGCGCCGGGACGCCTCATTGCTGGGGCAGCTGTTTTGCGCTCTACCAAAACTATAGAATAGAATAGAATAGTATTATAAACAAAATAGATATAATGCAGCAAGCATGAGAAGGACAGTTTCTTCAGTAAGCATGGAAAGGTGTCAGCTCAGAAACCCAAATAAAAAGTTCTGATGAGAGAATAAAATGCATAAGCATGAAGCCTTTGCAATTAAGCAATGAAGAATTTTGAAAAGTTAGAATGTATTCTCAGCTATAAATCAGCAGATATGTCAGAGACGGGCTCAAAGGCGATCTCTCCTGAAGAGAGTTAATCCTAAGAATCCCAGAAAGAGAGTCCCAACCTACTCTAGGAAAACAAACTAATATAAATTTGCTAAAACATAGGGGCATATTATCAAGAATGGCGTTAGAATTATCACTGGTTTAGCGGCAGAAAACTGCAGCTAAAGCGGTGATAACGGGCTTGATAATATGTCCTGGAGAATTCCAATAGAAGCCCATGTTCACACCAAAACTATGGGAATTCACAAGGGCATATTATCAAGCCCATTATGCCCGCTTTAGCAGCAGTTTCCTGCCGCTAAACCGGTGATAATTTTTAACGCCATTCTTGATAATATGCCCCTTAGTTGCTTAGAGTTGATACATTCTACGTACTCGGCATCCAATTGGATTTCAGCAAAACCTTGGTTTCTTGTACACTCCCTAATTTCTTACGTCTTAAAAATAAACCACAGAAACAAGCCCTTGAAACGATACACCATCCACATCTTGTGGTTCAGACAGTTCTTGCCATTAGTCATACTTCCTGCCATCTCCTCTCCTCCTGGCGAGAACCTCGCTATCAGTTGTCTAATACATAACACATACCTATTCACTGGCTAACAGAAGGCTCATGGAAAGTTACAACCTCTGCAGTTGAAGAGATAAACATATTGTGCAAAACAACAGTTCTATGTGAAAAGCTGTCCTTTTAATTCTAATGTATGCATCAATATTAATATGGAGAGTCTGTAGTTAGGCTAACAAGTCAGTAGGTTAGTTTTTCTTTTGTATGCTTGCAATGCCTAAGTGTGTTTACCAACAACAAAAATTACTTTTATTATAAGCATATTGATTAGCATAAACCTTTGCAAATTCCATTTAAATGTGTTTTTGTTTGTAGAATAAGGACATTTGTGCTTGTGTATTCAGCTACCAGGCAAGTCTGAGCCCTCTTCTCACACCTGCCCAGGCCCCTTAAGGGCTTGCTGGACAAAAAGTGGTTTAAAAAACGATTTTCACTTTCTGTTTTTACTGTCTTTGCCTGTGGTTGTTACAGTTAAAATTTGTCGTTTTAGCCTGCCTGTAATTGCATATTTGATCACCTGTGTTGTGTTTTAACCCCTTGCATGCTGCCACGATTCTGCGCCTGTGCGGCACATTCCGATCTCGGGTGCAGTCATGACGGCCGGGAGCCGTCATCAGCACACGAGCACTGTGGGCCATGACGGCTCCCGGCCGTCATTAGCATGCAAGGGGTTAAACTTGTGGTTCTCCCTGCTCATGATTGGCTCCATTTAGCGTGTTGAAGTGTGGGATTCGGTGTCCAACCTCTGTAGTTTGTCCCTCTCATTCCATGGTGACAATTCTGTTTTCCCTCAAAATTTCTCCTTTGCTCTGTGCTAAGACCTGTATGTTAAAACAGTGCACTCCCAGCCACCATTTTGTATTCACAAGCCAGTGAGACCAGCCCCCCTGCTTCCCCCCCCCCCAGCAACAGGGATTTTCTACATCAGAGGGTGGTTCTGTGAGCTGTTTAAACTGTGTTTACTAGGGCCTGTGCACTTCGTTTTTTGGCCAGCAGAGGGAGTAAAGTTGTATTCAAACAGTGTTGTTAGATTTCAAGTTAGTGAGGCCCTTACCTGCTGAAGTCCAAAGTTTGGATTAAGCCTGTCTGTCTCCTAGGAAATTCTGAACAGGAGAAGCAGCTGCCCAGCCCCGACCCCCAGGACAGCAGACCATTGGCTATTCAGTTACCAGGCAAGTCTGAGCCCTCCTCTCACACCTGCCCAGGCCCCTTAAGGCCTTGCTGGGTGCGCCCCAAATCATTCTCCTCCTTCTTGTGAGTTGCAGCCTACCTGTGCCCCAGATTGCAGTGAGCAGAGTCCAGGAAGTGGTAATGAGACAGACTAGTGCTGTCTCTTCCCAAGACCAAAAGTTGTTTAAAAAACGATTTTCACTTTCTGTTTTTACTGCCTTTGCCTTTGGTTGGTACAGTAAATAATTGTAGGATTAGCCTGCCTGTAAATGCATATTTTATCACCTGTGTTGTGTTTTAAACTTGTGGTTTTCCCTGCTCATGTTTGCCTCCCTTTAGCGTGTTGAATTGTGGGATTTGCAGTCCAACCTCTGTAGTTTGTCCCTCTCATTCCTTGGTGACAATTCTGTTTTCCCTCTAAATTTCTCCGTTGCTCTGTGCTAAGACCTGTATGTTAAAACAGTGCATTCCCAGCCACCATTTTGTGTTCACAAGGCAGTGAGACCAGCCCCCTCTACCTCCTCCCCCAGTAGCACGGATTTTCTACATTAGAGGGTGCTTCTGTGAGCTGTTTAAACTGTGTTTACTAGGGCCTGTGCACTTCGTTTTTTGGCCAGCAGAGGGAGTAAAGTTTTATTCAAACAGTATTGTTAGATTTCAAGTTAGTGAGGCCCTTACCTGCTGAAGTCCAAAGTGTGCATTGAGCCTGTCTGTCTCCTAGGAGATTCTAAACAGGAGAAGCAGCTGCCCAGCCCCCACCCCCAGGCCAGCAGACCTTTGGCTGTTCATTTACCAGGCAAGTCTGAACCCTCCTCTCACACCTGCCCAGGCCCCTTAAGGCCTTTCTGGGTGCACCCCAAATCATTCTCCTCCATCTTGTGAGTTGCAGCCTACCAGTGCCCCAGATTGCAGTGAGCAGAGTCTAGGCAGCAGCTTCCAACTCCCTGGCCAGGCAACCTTGTCTGAGGTCGCTAGGACCTTATATGGTCTGCTAGTGGTTGGTACATGTCTACACTGATTGGTGGTTGTATCTGGTGTTTCTATTGGATTAGGGTTAATGTCATCATTAGTTGGGTATTTGAGGGTTCTGATTGGTTTCTGGGTCTATAATTCAATCATTGTAGAGCTGGGACTAGGGCTAGGGTTAGGGTTTCTAATGGAAGTAGGGACTAGGGCTTGCTATGTTATTGGTTGTTGGGAGTAGGGTGGGACTAGGGCTAGGGTTAGACCTTTAATTGGAAGTAGCAATTAGGGCTTCTGGTATGATTGGTTGCTGGACTAGGTGTGGGACTTAGAGTAGGGTTAGGCTTTCGATTGGAAGTAGGGACTAGGGCTACCTGTGCCATTGGTTGCATGGACTTGTTTTGAGACTACTGGTAGGGCTAGGGCCTTTATTAGATGTAAAGATCAGGGTTTTTTAACTGATTGGGTGTTTGGACTAGGGCTAAGATTGGCTGTAAGGTCCTGGTCTCCTATTGGTTCTAGATTTTAGGGCTAGTGTTGTGATTGGATAGTGTAAGGGCTAGGGTTCCCATTGGCTGAAGGGGTCACCTGATTACTAGGGCTATAAAAAAGGGCAGGGTTAGGGCATCTCAGCTCGGGCGTCGAGGCTAAGGGCGGAGAGGACAACGGCAGTTGCCTGTTTGAGCCTGTTAAGGGCAGAGAGGACAAGGGCAGTTGCCTGTTCGAGACTGGTCGCAATACCCAGCCCATACCATCCACATCCACAAACAGAGCAACACACTCACACCAAATGTACACCACGCACAAAACTATGCACAGATTAATCTACCAGCATGCACTACAAACCCAGCCAAACCACATCTACACACCCTACTATCCCAACTACCACACATATCCACCATCACCTACAAACAGAACACAACTCTATCCTATACCACTAAGCAATACACTCATCACTAACACAACGCCAATCAACACCATACATAACTACATCCCATTCAGACACACTCTCCTTGCTGCAACTACACCTAACAGACCACCTATTATCACTAACAAACATATACTCATCCTTCCATCAGTTGTCCAACAAGCACCCTCCTCTCCCTTCTACCATAATAACAATAAAGCACAACACACACACCACCACACTTTGTAACTATTGCAACAAACCAGTCTAAGATAAACACTCTCACCTCTACTTCATTCCCTCCTACACACAACATACACTCTACTCATAAACACATCACCACCCCCTCTACGTCACAACCGCCTCTCAACAACAATACTACACAACCAAATCCATTGCATGAAACATATACATCAGCACCCTTTTTCACTAGTCCTCAAAAGCAAAACATATCACACACACCAGCACAACAAGATCTTCAAAGCGGAAAACCTCATAATACTTAACATCACAAAATATACAACATATACCCAGCTTTCAAACCACACAAAGGAACAAACTTCAATGCCAAGCTTTCACTCTTCCACCACACCTAACACAGATACAGCAATACAGCACCTCTCTTCTAACCGCCTCTCATCCATTGGACAATTTAGAACATTATTACATGACCCACATGCTGCACCACCTCCCCTGACTCATACACCTTCCGCCTTAAACACACGCAAAAAATATAAGCAACATGCCACACATCACAACTTTGCTTCCCCATGTCTACTTCAAAACAATGTTACACCACAAAAGCAACACAGCACTCCAACTCACTCTCAAACACCATCTCCAACACATACACATGCAGACCCATCAAAAAGCCTTCTTAGCATGCTGGATGAGGAACACGATACAGAACAGCTACACGATTGCTAAACCAGCACTAAAAACACACCTGCTACAAACACACACAATACTGATCACTCTTCTACCAAACAAAGTTCCACTATCACCAAAGGCCACTCACTAAACTGTCTACTAATAAATGCTCGATCCCTCTCTAAAAACAAGCATCACACTTACGACCTTCTCACCAATGCAAAATCAGACATACTATTCATAACCGAATCATGGTTGGGAGAAGATATGGCTCCAGTCCTGCATGAAGCCATTCCTCTAGGCTATCAAATAATCACCCAAAATGGTATAGCCAAAAAAGGAGGTGGTCTAGCTGTTGTATTCAGGCAAACAATACATATCACTAAAATTGACAACATCTCCATAAAGAATTGTGAGGCTCTTCTAACAAGATGCAATCCTACACCGTCCTGCTCCTGTAACTTCCTGCTCCTTTACAGACCTCCATCTAGCAAGGCAACATTCCCATACGCACTTCTAAACACAGTTTCAAACCTGATAACAATACACTCCAACCTATGCGTTCTGGGTGACCTTAACATTTGGTTTGATAAACCCAATATGACCCATAAAAAAAAAAACTATAATCACCGGGCTAGATGCATTGAACCTACATCAGATTGTCCACAATCCGACACACACCGGTGGACATATCCTAGATGTCATTTTTGCTAATACTGAACTAGTTACCTTTCAAACTATAACTCCAGTCACATGGTCAGACCACCACTTGCTTGCCTTCCAACATAAAACACCTAAAACTACCTTACATCCATCCACCTATCGGCCGTGGAACAAACTCAATTTGGAACACTTAGAAACACAACTAACATCCAGTACAAATCTGGAAACCATAAATTCTGTTCTAAATCTATATGAGTGGCTACAGGAAGCTTTTGACATCCTGATACCACTCAAAACCACACAACAGAACAAAAGAAAAAAAGCTCCCTGGAGAAAGATAGAAATAAAAGACATAAAACAACAAATTAGAAAGCTACAACGTACCTGGCTCAAAACAGACGCCAAACAAGACACACTTCACCTACAGAAAATTAACAGATTATACAAGTCTGCTATCAAAAAAGCTAAGAAAAGGTGCTATTCAGTCAGAATTCAAAACGCTAAATGTGCAAATAAAGAGTTCTATAAAATACTCAACGAATTTCACAAACCAAATTGCCTAGAAGGAACTCATCCTGTTACTCAAGATTTCACAGACAAAGTGGCAAATCATTACACTGACAAAGCAGACACGTTGGAATCGTACTTAAAACAGAAACAACGCACCAGCACTAACCCTTGTACAAAACAGCAATCCAAGAATGCTCTAATCAAGCCTTTCCGTACCTTCCAACACATCTCACACGATGAATTTATGGACCTGGTCAAGGCAAGCAGGCCAGCCGGCAGCCCTTCTGACCCCTGTCCGCCACAAACTTTCAAGACAATTCTTTTAACAAACTCTGCTGCCACTCCAGTAAGAAGAATCATCAACGATTCCTTAACTACTGGAATATTTCCAGAATAACTCAAAAAGTCATACATATGCCCTTTACTGAAGAAAACAAATTTGGACCCTTTGAACCCTGACAACTACAGACCCATTAAAAATGGACCGTTCCTGGGCAAACTGATAGAAAGAGCAGCGTTTGCCCAGATGCCACAATTCATTGAAGAGAATGACATACTTTGAGACTTTCAAACAGGATTCCGTCTGGGGAGAGGCACTGAATCTGTCCTCCTTGCCATCTGGGATGACCTAAAGAATACAGTTGACCGAAACGGGGTTGCTGCGCTACTCCTCTTGGACCTCTCAGCTGCCTTTGACACGATTGACCAAGACTCTATGAAGCCGGCATAGAGGGAACTGCTCTAGACTGGATCGCGTCCTTCCTTCGAAACAGAACTAATGTCATCCATATCCCACCTTTTTCGTCCAAACCCTACTCCACAAAAGCAGGGGTTCCTCAAGGTTCTATCATCTCGCCCATGCTTTTCAACAAATACATGAAGTCATTACCAGTACTGATCAATAAATTTCACCTTACGTGCTATAACTATGCAGATGACACGCAAATACTCCTTCAACTTGAATGCCCCAAAGACATTGGAAAATCACAAATTTTCAGTTGTCTCAGAGCCGTGGGTCAGTGGATGCCCTGGAGCCATCTCAAATTGAATGCTTCAAAAACTGAAGTACTCACGTGTGGCGATTGGAAACATTACAACCCGCTTACTTCATGGCCTGATGAACTGGGATCACTGCCTAAAGTATTGAAGGAAGTAAGAAACCTCGGAATGACCATGGACTCCAAGCTGTTGATGAATGCCCAAGTGGATAAACTAGCAAGATCAAGCTATAAAAACTATAAAAACGCTGCAACAAATTTTCCCTCATTTGGGATTTCCACACAAGGTCCAAACTACCATCTCCCTTGTTCTGTCCAAACTCGATTAAGCCAATAGCCTCTACCACGGATCACCTTTAACACCTTGGCTGCTGTGACTTTTCCCCTCCTGTGCTGAAATTGCTTGAATACTATGGTTTCATGACAAGCTCAGCTCGTCATAAGCACAGCTCAACTGTGCATCATGATGAGCTGAGCTCGTCATGAGCATCGAAAGGGTTAACGACCATGAAAAGTCTACAACGGATTCAGAACTCGGCTGCCAGACTACTCTTGCATATCAAACTGCAAGACCACATCTCCCCTGCCTTGAAAGCCCTGCATTTGTTACCGGTTGCCAGAAGATCCACGTTCAAGCTGCTTTGTATCACCCACAAAGCAATACATGGAATGGGACAACTCTTCATCAGGAATAAAATCACCAAACACATTCAACACAGGAACCTCTGCTCCAAAGGAGCATCTTGCCTCAAAATCCCACCATACTAGAAAAAACCATGGGTGGCACATCCTTCTCTGTTCAAGCAGCCAAACTATGGAACTCTTTACCCCCCAACATAAGGTCCACCGACAACCACCTTATCTTCAGAAAACTACTAAAGATTTGGCTCTTCCCCACATAAGCACCATACGCAAACAGAAATTTACAGCATATCCCTCTGTATACAAGCATTTTGTTTCACTATAGATATGTGTATTACTTTGTATAAACATGTAAAATAATTATGTTGAGAGAAAAAAAAATAATAATAAATAACTAAAAATCATCTTTGGTCTACATGTACATACTTCCATTGTGCTTCTATGTACCTTCCATGTACTTGGATCTGTGTGTCTGTTACTTTTCTCCTGAAAAAGCATATCCAATGCAGTACCCTATTTCTCATCCTGTGCCTCTATCAATATCTTTAATCTACATATACTTACCTCCTTTATGTATCTATATACTTTCAATGTAATTATGGATCTATATATTTGTCCCTTTCTTCTAATTTAGCATTTCCAATGCACTACCCTATTTCTCAGCCTATACTTCGCTCAATAGATCTTCTAGCCCAACCTTCTGACTCAACTCTAACTTCTTCTACTACTCCTTCCAATGCACTACCCCACATCTCATCCTATACATCTATCAATATATCCTCTACATCCACTCTCTCATTTATCCCAAACCCCATACCACTACTATGATTGCCAAAATAACCCTTTTTAGACTCTCTCCTACTCTACCCCTCCTTGCATCATCTGACACCTCTTTTACTATACCGATCCCCTAAAACAAACCTTTCTAAACTCTTACCTCTGAGTCCTCCCCTCCAAAACTCATTTTTACTCATCCAAAAGCCTCCTTCTACTGCTAAGACTTATACATTTTTTTAAAGTCCTTCACTCTTTTATCCCTCCACTATCCTTTTCAATCGAAATTAACAGACTAACATGTTCACTTCTCAAATTCCATATTAAACTATATTAATATACTACCCAAATAACTGATTAACATATCCACTACTCAAATTACTTCATATATTTTTTACTATACTAATTTTCAACAGTTATCCTTTATGGGCTCCGGAGTGGTGTGCTACTCGCCAGAAAAGCGTTTCAACACCCATCAGGGGTAACAAGTGCTATATGAATGCAAATCGTTCTTCCCCTTTTATCCCTCCGCAATCCTTCTCACTCCAAGTAACTGACTAATATCCACCACTGAAATTGCTTCATATTTCACCATATTAATTCACCACTAGTCCTTTTTAGACTTCCTGAATAGCGTGCATCAGCAAGCGCTATATAAATACAAACCTTTGTTCTCCTCTATCCTTCTGCTATCATTCCAAATCCAATTAACTGACTAACCTATCCACCTCTTAAAATGTACTCGCATGTTTCACTATACTAATTCAACACTAATCCTATATGGGTCCCGGAGTAGCGTGCTACTCGCTGAACAAGCGCTTCGACGCCTTGTCAGGGGTAGTAAGAGCTATATAAATGCAAGCACAATACAATACAATACAATACAATGTAGTAAAGAAGAAGGGGATTGTTCTGTTGCTTTACAACAGAACAATCCCCTTCCTCATATAGTCTCCCTAGAAAATCAACCTTTTATATCCATGTTCCTTAGTGCTACAATCACTGTTCCTCCTTTTATATTCCCAAGAGTACGTTTTTTGTGTCCTGGATGTACTTACCTCTTATCTTCTATTGTCTTGTCTGTCACATGGTTGTTGGAAGCACTCTCTCCCTTTACTCGAGGCTAGAATGTTGGCAAGATATCAAATCCCTGTAATCAGGAGGACACAGTTATTTTCTATGTACAGAGTGGTGTTGCATTGTGTTCCTCTAATGGAATAAAGATACATCATCTCCATTTCTGCTTCCAGCATATATTTAATTATAATTTCGAAAGCAACCCTGTAAGCCTTTATGGATCAGGGGTTTTCCCGCTTTACCACTATGATCGTGAAGAATCTAACATTCCTTTTCTATGTCTTCCAGTACAAAATTTGCTCCAATTCAAGATGGAACCCTTCAAACCCTTTTTGGTGCACCTCTCCTAAAGTTATATAACCATTGGATCAAAATTCAAAGTCAGATTCAGCTAGACAGCTCAGCCCTGGGATTCATCAATGTTCCTGTCTAAGGTGACAGCTTTAACTTGTTTCACTCAAGGGGAGTCAGGCGTACCTTTACTGCTCCAAGAGCTTCAATCCAGACCACTCACCATCAGGCCTTCCACAGCCCTGAATGCCCTTGTTATGTTCTCCAAGATCACAGTGAGTTGTCTTGAAGGAGCAAGTAGAGACTTCCCTCCTCTTGTGTATTCTACCTCTTCCTCTGACAGGGTGATTCATTATGCCCTCTGAGTGACGCAATTCTACTGGGTCTAGAAAAACTACTCTTTGGGTATTCCTTGAGTAATTGAGGGGCCACATTCAAAGTTGGTGACCATGCTAAGGAGTCTGACTTTCTAACAGAAATATCAGCCAACCACTTAGAAGTCCAGCATTTCCACAAGTTTTTCTAGCTCCATCTCCAGCAATTTAGCTCAAGCTGAGGTCAGAAAATTAAAATCACTTCAGAGGCAGAATATAAAGATCAAGAATAAATGTATTTATTTCTTCATGTACTTATAAAGAGCAAAATGTTGCATAAAAAGCGTCCTGGCACTAGAAAGAAAAATGGCAAAGGTGGTGGCTTCTGTCAGTGAATGTTAAAGAGTATAAAGCCAAGTCTGCAGCTTTTTGCAAAAGCATAAAAGCTCATTGATATGGTGCAGATCCGTAAACAGGTTCTCCAGAAGAACGATGCTTGGACCGAAAAAGCTCTGTCTCCAGTGCTAGTGCATTTACATTTAGGGGCAACCAGAGACTTAGAGTTCGCCCAGCGCAGAAGTCTGGCTGGAAAGCTGGAATTGTGATATGGATAGCTTTATGCATCAAGCAGAGAGATGTAAAGATCACTCATTTGGGTACTTGCAGCCAGTGTAACTGTCCAGGGTCCTTGTTGCCGAAGACCTTTGGGGCTAAGAGAGAAACAGAAACTGCCATGGTCTGAATTATATGGAGCCTCTTAAGCAATTAGTCAAGTGCTCCAAGAAACAGAGAGATGCAATAATCAACCCAACTCAGGACAGTTGCCTGATCTACTAAGATTGTCCGTCAATGCTGGGGTAATGATAGAAACTTGCCTACGGTTTAGAGCAGGATGAAGCAGGAAGAAGGACGTTTATTGACCAGTGAAGAGCGGGATAACTTAGAATAAAATTGGAAGCTCCAACTCCTTACTGCTGCCACCGATTCAGAAGTAGCCTCCTCAGACCAAGGTAAAAAAGTTGCTGGTAATGATCTGGGTTATGTTATATGTATTTGTATAGCGCACTATCGCCCACCAGGTAAAATACCTGGTACGCCCAGGAACTGGTTACAGCTTATCCACTGCTTACACTTTATGGATAACTGGTCCTGTCTGCCTTTTGATCTGAGGCCTTGTGTGTCATCTAGTCAGATATTTCGACAACCAACCTGAAGGAGTGTATCTCTCCTTCTCTCGCCTAAATTCCTCTTGTCCCCTTTACCACTTCTGATACCCTACTGGAGGGGTAGGCGGACTATTTGGTTGGAGAAGGAGGAGTTAGCCTCGACCTCCACATCTGCGATCTGTGAGGTTGTGACACTGATTTTTTGTTTATTGCCTTAAGGATTATGGAATCTTGATTGCATAAGGATCGTGCTCCCACAATTGAGCTTGACACTACAAATTTAGCAATTTAATTTAGACATTTACAAGCCCCCAAAACTTTTTTAAGTTGTCCTCAAAATAAAGATTACATACTTGGCTCTTTACTGAAACATTTACATTTCTTTCAGCTAAACTGACCTCTCATTTGGGAGAAAACCGCAATCTGTTCAGAGCAACTGCCAAAAATCCAGGTTTCTGCTAGTACATTTTACATCCACAGTTTATCTTCCAAGTCTTCTTTCATAGAGCCAAATCTGCCATTTCAGAATCTAGTACAAGCCAGAAGATTATGGTCCTATTGGATATTATTTTTGGAGACGAAACTCCAAACACACTTGGGCCTCGGTCATTCCCTGTGGCATGTGGAGTATGATACGAAGGGTGAGACACTGAGGCTGATCATCCTGCCTTGAGGAGTTTCCCAGGCAAAGCAGAATGGCCATAAGGCAGGACTGACAACAATTTGAGCAGATAGAGCCATAATGTGGGAAGTGCTAATGGAGCTGCAAATGTTTGATGGCTTTCACCTAACTATGTTCCTAGGTAGCTGTAGTTAGTGGTCTGTTCAGTAGCCCATGGCCTCTTGCTTTGGCAATGTGCCAGAACTAGTCCTTTCTTGCCTGAAAGCCAAGATTTTGGTTTTGAACGAGTAAACAGCTGATTTAGTTGGATAACTATTGTCACTATTCAAATGCGACATGTCCAAATAGAGAGACAAGTTGACAGAGACTTTCACATAGTGGGCTGTCGATGGATCCAGGGATAATGTTGCCAGCATCTATGCAGTCTGTATAAATTGGATGAAATGGGGGACTGTGTCCCAGCTCTGAAGAGTATTACATCTTGGCGTCTTTGGCATTGTGGAAGATGGGTGGTTAGGGTTTTTTCCAGGTTATACTTGGCGTACTGCCCAATCTAAGATGGCAGTAACAATAGAGTCAGGTCAAATCATGAGTGTGTGTGGGTTCCTCTTCTGGTTTTGGGTAACTGGGACAGTAAAAGAAGAGGAGAGGAGATCTACAGTTGCACTTTGACTGGCACTGTAGGTGTTGGAAGCCTTCTCACTCTCCTGTCCAGTTTGCATCCATCTTCCCCTTCATACATTTTTTTAGTTTTCATCAGACTGCTCTGGGTAGTTTCCCTTAGTCAGGTTTGACCTCTGATCAATTAGTGGTGAGGAAATTCAGGATCAGAAAAAGAGCTTCTTCGTGTTCTACCTGCAGGCAAAAAGAAGTAATAGAAAAGGTTGTGTCTGAGGCCTTGCCATTGCAGATACAGTATATAGCATTATATATTCACATGCATATGTGTTATTAAATTACTCATGAATGTACTTATAATATGGGGAACTGCCTGTAGTGTCCAGGATTCTAAAGAGTCTGACAGCCACCCACTTATAAATACTTACACCTTTAAAGAGATCAATAGAAAGCTATTCCTATGGCTGGGTAGGAGAAAAGTACCAAACTGCCTGGCTCAGTAGTACACACATGAAGAATAGCATGAAAGACACAATGAAGAATAATGGTAGAACAAACATTGCTAAAGCCAATAGGTCTGGCGTTAGTCGCCTGCATTTTGGCAATTCATATTTTCTTTTGTCATGGTAATTTTGCAAAACGTCATTGATCTAGAAGCTGCTAGGTCCTCATCAATATAAAAAAAATGGTTAAATGTTGTTTTGGTATAAAAAACACACACACACACACACACATTGCCATAGTACTCCCTGGCACTGAATGGAAATACTTTGTGTGATGAAATGCTGCTTGTGAAAGGGTAGCAAGCCATAACTCAAGTTGAAGTCAGACAATGACTGATATGGGTTGACACATTGCCCCTTGACGCATGCAGGAGCAGTTGGAAGAAATTGTGAATGACACAACCACAGACTTATAGATGAAGTATGCCTGAAAACCCTATTAGTAGCTATGTTACTCAGATATTTTTAGTAAAAACAAGATTTCTTGGCTAACACAGACATAAAATACTCAATCGGACAGGCATTGGCTGCCAGCCTCTTGACTTTGACAAAGAAGAAAGAAACAAAGAAGGAAAGTAAGAAAGAAGGAAAGAAAAAGAGACGAGAGAAAGAGAGAAAAAAGCGAGAAAGAGAAAAACAGGGAGGAAAGAAAGATAGAAAGAAAAAAAGAAAGAAAGAAATCGAGGAAGACACAAAATAGACAGAAAGCAAAGAAAGAGAAAGGAAGGCAAGAAAAGAAAGAAAGAGGAAGGCACCAATGAAAGAAAGTAGAAGACATGAAATAAATAAAGAGGAAGGGAAGAAGAAAAGGAAGAATGAAAGAAAGACAGAAAGAAAGATAGCTAGATAGAAAGAAAGAAAATAAATGCAAGCAAGACAAGCAACAAAGAGAGTGGAATCCGAGAAAGGAAAGGCAGAAAGAAAATTAGAGGAAGGAAAGAAGGAACGATAGAAAGAAAGAGGAAGACAAGAAGAAAAAGAAGCAAAGGTATGAAAGAAGGAATGAAAGAAAGAAAAAGACCAGAAATAAATAAAAGGGAAAGAAATAAAGAAGTGAAGGAAGAAGGAAAGAAAGAGGAAATAGGGAATGAAAGGAAGAAATAAGCAAAGAAGGAAAGAAAAAGAAAGAAAGAGGATAGTCAGAAAGAAAAAATGGAAGAAAGTCAGAAAGAAAAAATGGAAGAAAGAAGAAAGGAAGAAGCAAAGAAACAAAGAAGAAACAAAGGAAGAAGAAAAGAAAGAAAGAAGAGACAAAGGAAGGAAAGAAGAAAACAAAAAAGGGAAGAAATAAAGAATGAAAGACAGACAGGGTTGGATCCTCTGAGTTCATGTGAGCTCTGGTATGGTGTGAAAAAGCAGAAGTTCGGTAAATAAATGGCACTTCAAAAGGAAAATACAACAGCATTGGCAGGAGATAGGAAATGATAATGCTGAAATATGCTCTGGGTCCACATCTGGGAGACAGTGTCTTGCAATCACATCAGGCTCTGCAACCAAAGGCAGCACTCAAGTAATATTAAAGTAAAAACAAAAAACTGACACTGAAGGGAATTAAAGGAATTTAAAATAGCATTAGCAGGAGAAAGGAGCTGATAAAGCTGGGATGTGCCATGCTCACATCGGGCTCTACAAACAAAGGGAACAGTAAAGTAATTATAAAGTAAAAACAAAAACACTGGAGGAGCTACGCTACGATCCAAGATGGCCACATAAGCTCCCGGCTCCGCCGACCTCCACCGGCAGCTCGTATATCCTGTCCTTTATCCTTCAAGCACGCCGGACTCCCACACGTGTGAAGTGCTCCTGACTCCTGCGGTGCAAACCCGGACCCTCCAACTTACCGGGTGACAAAGTTACGTCGAATTTACTTCTCGGCCTATTCCAGAACTTCCACCGGGACCTCGATTTCTGACCCATCCGGGTTGGATGTGATCAACATCGGCTGTGGGACCAGGGTTGCTTCCGGTCTTCCGACCTTGGTCCAAACCCTCTAATTCCAGCTGGCAATTGAGTAATCGGCTTCATTCAAGGACATGGCACAGGGACGCTTGTGATATCGGTGACCACGGTCGGGGGTCCTATGCCCGGTGACCCGCTGGGGGGCCCAGGTTGTCGGGCTGGCCCCCGCGAGTAGCGAAATACCAACCCTGCCTGTTGTGTGAGCGCTCGTTGTTGTCATAAGCCCAGTGTGTGCCTGGTTCCTAGACGGTGTTTCAGGGATCCTAATCCTGCCTCGTCTCATGCCGGAGGAGATGGGAGATACTGACGGTACACCAACATTGAGGTCCGTAATGGCCGCCATTGGGGCGCTCCGCTCTCACTTTGCCGTCCTGTGCCAACGTATGTCTGTAAAGCTGGATAACAAGCACTTGGAACCAGAAGCGGATAATCCGACGAATTGTCAGCATACCCTGGACCCCGTGGATTATTCTCCGCGCCATTTAGAAACTCCCGGACGGAAGCCTGCTTTAGCCTATTTTGATGACTCTGGCCTTATGGAGTATGCACCCGTGATCGTTGCTGGCTTTCCCTGCTCCATTCCTGTTCGACGGAACATTGTTACTAAAGGTTTTTACCGCCAAGGACAGTTCTTCAGTGACTTTCAGAGAGGTTTGCCTTCCTTCTTCATCCTCAATTGTCGAATTTTCAGATGCCGCCATTTTGTCTCCTCTCCTCGATCCATCGCCATTGTTTTGAACTGTCTTGGACGCTTCACCTTTTTCGCGATCGGTGTGGCTTGGACGACATGGGCTTTCGTGAAGAACCGAACTGGTCAAGGTTGACTTTGACATTCGGGGTTACCTTTTCTATCTGTTTTATGCCGGATATGCACCATGTATACTACTGGGAGACGGGAGGGTTTTACCGGAGTTCTCCCCATGAACGTGTTCGATACTTTTCACTGCAACACTTCTACAAGACTTTCTTGAGGGGGAACGCCCGCCCTGCATGCATTATACCTGACGCAGGTATAATGTGACGCAGGGCTTTGCAAGTGACGCATCTGCCAAAGGTGCGCCACTTTGTAAATATTGCTCAATGTGGCGCTTTGTTTACATCACTGCTGCGTCACGAAAAGTGTCACAAAGCCTTCATAAATAAGGCCCTGAAGGAATAAGAAAAATATATATGGTTACTCAATGGCTCTTAACCCCTTTACCGCGGCGATAATTTTGCCGCAGTGCGGGGGGGTTCTATTGTGTGGGCGGGGCCGCGTTGGCCAACAGACGTGCGCAGCACTACCAAGGTAGTGCTTGTGACGGCCGTTGGCAACGAAGGGACTATCATGCCCATAGCCCTATCAGACACATAAGGAAAATGCTAAAACAACTGAAGTCTCAACTTGAGCCCTATCACACCCAGGTTCCCGACAGACATATTAGAAAATGGCAGAAGAATCAAGGAAATAATCTGAGGCCAGACAATGGACTTTAATACACCTAGACCAGGGTCTCCGACACTACACCAAGCTCAGAGCACCCACCGCTGAACAGAACAAAAAAACGACTAAACGTATTTAGGGATTCTTGTGGCAAAGGACAGCGGATGGACACAACACATAGATTTGGCGGTACTAAGGCACAGGCAACTTGCAGGAGCCCTTAATTTGGAGCACAAAAGTTCCTTAACTAAGCCAATAAAACTCGTACTCCAGGTGTACAAGGCTAAGGCTCTCAGCTCAGCGCTATATGGCGCTGAGTTGTGGGGGTATGAGAAACTGAAGCCCTTGATAATATCAGAAAACACGTTTTTCAGAGGCATCACTGGACTTCCTGTGAGTACTCCCTTGCTTCCTTTGAGGTATGACCTTGGCAGGAAGTCTATTCTGGATCTAGCAGGGCTCCGTCCGATTCTATATTGGCGGAGGCTCTGGACTACTCCAGAGCTCCTTCATTATGCGGCAGGTTTCCTGGACATTATTAAATCTGATGTTTTTCATAAAGTAAGTTGTCTGAATGAACTTAGAGACACCTCAGTTGCCCTAGGTCTGCAAATGTTATGGGAAAATCCGGAGACCGCACAATTTCCATCAAAAACGATCATAAAGGAAATTTACTGGGAGAAGGTGGCTCTCCGAAACTGGAACGGTGTAGACTCCTCTACTATGGCTGGAGGATTCCTAGAGGCAAAACGTATTCCACGTCTAGAGCCCTACTGGGATGTAATTACCAAAGGGGACAGGAAGCTTTTTTCCAACTTAGAGCTGGTTCCCTTCCCCATAGGTCTCTGACTGGTAGGTGGGGCAACCGAACTAGTAGTAATTGCCCTGCATGCAGAGATCATAAAGAGACTATTGGCCATTTTTTATTTGCCTGCCCGGCCTATGAATCACCAAGGCGAGCATGGCTAACTCCTTTGTGCAAGTCCTTAGGCACTACCAGCAGTTCTGAAGCTCTAAGAATGATACGAACTAGCACTTTAACTTCGATTTCAGTAGCTACTGCCAACTACTTAGGTTGGGCTTGGGTGGTTAGAATAAAGCTTTTAGATACTGACTGTTGATCGTCCTTGTTTGTAATGAAACATTAGATTTGTTAGTCAATGTATTAAACGAGTATTCATAATTTATAAGTCATATGTAAATAGCAATTGAGATGAATTTTACCTTTTGGAATGTGTTTTAACCTGTCTTGTAAATTATATTTTAACCTTATTTTTAAATTTGCATTCTTGAAATATATGTAAATCTCAATGCTTTTATGAGTGAACCTCGAATAAAGCTGAATTTGACTTGACTTGGCTTGACTGAACGGTTATGGACAGCCATAAGCCTCAAAACAAGCCCAAATCTGAAAAACATAATGAGCGAAACTACTCTAATGCTTCTACACTAAACTGTACTAACAACACAAAAATAGTCCAGAGAATTCAGTACACAAATACATATGCATAATAAATCCCAAAACAATGTGTGTTGTTTCCCTCCCAGCATGCCATGGCATGTGCCTCCATGCATACTGCTCCTAAATCAACAATAAAACCAGAAACTATCATGGGTATTCATTATACCCTTAACACTAGGCCATAAAACAGAAATATATTACAAATAAACTTGACTTTATCGTTTGTTGCCACAGCTGCAGAAGGTGACACAGACCATGGATTCTGTGATGCTTTACTTCCTGCAACAAGGCAGCCAACAATCAGGAGGTGAGGAAGAGGAAGTTGGCGCTGGTAGTACACAAATTACGATGCCTACTTCTTTATGGTAGCTGTATCACGTGCGAGAATTAAAGTTAAGAAAATATGTTTCTCAATGGTAATATCTCTGGAAAATTCCACCTAAAAGAATTGCCGAATAAACAGTTTCAAGAAAAATATAGCACAAATCCATTCAGTTTCAAGGCTGAGGGGGGAAATGTAGTAAGCACACATTTGCTCTCAAAGAAATAGTCTGTGTCATTGTAAGTATCCAAAAACAGTACATCTAGTTCCAGAGCAAAAGTTAACACTCACGATAAAATAGTATGGCCTAGATGTATCAAGCCTTTTGCGATTCGTTAAGGCCGAAATTCGCAGAATTTCGGCTTAAGGAATCGCAAACGGACATTTAGCATCTTTTGGGATGTATCAGAAATTAGCAAAATAAGGAATCGCAAAAAAATGCGATTCCTTATTTTGCTTATGCATTTAAGGAATCGCAATTTTGCGATTCCTTAAATGGCATGTATGAAACTTTTTAAATTGCGAATTCGGGTTAAGGAATCGCAAATTAACACCAATTTGAAGTTCGTGTTAATTTGCGAAATCCTTTTAAAAAACAAAATATGACCATTTTGAAGGTGGCATGTGACACACATACATGCCCATAGGGCATGTATGTGTGCCATATGCACACACATGTAAGTTTCAGGGGTGCAGCAGGGTGTCCATGAGACACCCCTGCACCCTTGAAATAATTCTCAAATTGCGATTAGCAAATTGCAAATTCGCAATTTGAGAATTACTGCACAATCATTCCTATGGGCCTCCTGGCCCATAGGAATGCATGGGGAATTATTCCTTATTTGCGAATTCGCAAAATGCGAATTCGCAAATAAAGATAAATAAGGAATCACAAAAAAAATGCAATTTTTTACATACATTCCATTTTGTGAATTCTAAATAGCGATTCGCAAAAAATCGCTATTTAAGATTCGCAAAAGGGAATCTTGATACATCTAGGCCTATGTGTTTGGTGTTTCATTTGAGAAATACAGACAGCAATTGCATAGACAATGTTCTCGCATTTGGTGGCAACCGGACACTATTTCAATGCTCTATATGCTGCAAAACAAAACATGTCTCATTGCTTAAATAGGGCCATTCTTCTTTCGGTTTATGCTACCTCTGAAAAACCTATTTTTCTAAGGGGGTAAAAGACAGACAGGTATTATGTTAATAAGAAATTACATTAATGATTGTCTAAAAAGGAAAAGGAACAGTAGCATCAAAGTTAGATTTTTTTTATATAAAAAGGAAAGGTGGGGAAGTGTCAACTTCTGCGTGCTGCCAGCTGCATGGTAAGAGAATTTGTATTGTGAACAAACCGCCTACACAATTAAGAAGACAATCTTTGTAGAAAAATGAAATAACAATCATGTTACATTTATTAAAGGATGTTGCAGCTAAAGATTTGCATTTACCTCACCTCAAGAAGAACAAGCATTATAGGTCTTGCCTTTTTGACCTTTTAGCTTTTCCAATGATTTTTGCTCATGCTGAGTAACATCAGAAAAAAAGAAGAAAAACACAGGCGCTATCATGTGGCCGCTGAATTACGTCAATTCCAAGGGACACGCGTGCATGATGACATATAAGCATGCAAGCTTTACCATCCATATGCACACATTGAGAATGACACGGCTGCCCTTCTTAGGTCGAAGCCTACCAGACAACCCAGCTGTCGCGTTTGCTAAAGACCTCTTGGGGACATTCAGAAAGCTTCCCTGGGTATGCATTCCATCTGTTGCTTACCATTGGCATTGTGGTTTGTAACTCACATTTTCTGGCTTTCTAGTTGCTGGCATTATTTATTTTAGGCTGTCCAGAGTGAGTTTGCCCCTCCCAAGGAGCAACGCCTATTCACACTACCTCACCTTGTATTCGTCCATGAGTGCTCCTTTCTGTGAATAGGCCTGTAAATTGTAATCTTATCGCATCACATTCGCTGTGCATTCAAAGACAGAGGACTAATGTCAGGTTCTGTCTTCTTCCGAGCGAGCTTGGTGTTACTTTTGTTTCTCTCACTTCAAAGTGAGTCGATATATGTGACCATCTTGATGGATACTGAGGGTAGAAAAGTTTTTTTTTCTAGCAGACAATATTTAAATGAATTGCACAAGTATTTGCAAACTGTACAGTTTTATTACTAAAACTGTATTATTTTGCAAATGTAATGGGCATTTCAATTGACAATGTGTTTTCTGTAATGGCAGTATGCTAGCACACCATGCATACTTCACTCTACGCCACTCCACTGTTCTTTTGCACCACTCCGCTCCACTGCATTGTACTCTGTACCACTCCACTTTACACCACTCCACGCCACTGTATTCTGTGCCACTGCACTCTATGCCTCTATGCTATACTCTGCACCACTCTATTCTATGCTAATGCACTGTATGACATTCTACTCTACACCACTGCACTCTTGGCTACTGCCCACTACACCACTCCAGTCTAGGCAACTCCACTCTACTCTGCACAACTCCACTCCAAGCCACTCTGCAACACTGCACTCTACACTTCTGTACTCTATGCCAGAACACTCTACACCAATGCATTCTACTATACATCATTCAACTCCATGGCAAGCAACTCTATGCCACTCTAATCTACTCTGCGCCAATGCATTCTACACCACTTTAATCTACGGCATTACACTCTACGCCATTCTGCTCTACGCCACTGCACTGTACCCTGAACCACTCCTCTGTGCTATGAAACAATCTGCTCTACACCACTGCACTCTATGCCACTCTGCTCTACACCACTGCACTCTACTCTGCGCCACTGTACTCTTCGTCACAGCTCTCTATATGCCACTCTATTCCATGACACTGCACTCTACACCACTGCACTCTGCAGTACTACACTCTACCCCACTGCACCCATTGCCACTGTGCTCTGCAGCACTCTAAGCCGATGCACTCTCTGCCACTCTACTCTATGCCCACCACTGCACTCTATGACATTATACTCAATGCCACTGTACTTTATGCCACTGCACTCTACACACGGCACTCTAATATGCACCACTCTGATCTACACCACCACATTCTAAAACGCTGCATTGCACTCTGCACCACTGCACTCTGTTCCATTATAATCTCTACAACACTTTATGCCAATGCACTTTACACCAGTCCACTCTATTCTTCTGTATGCCATGCCACTCTACGCCACTGCACTCTGCTCTGCACCACTCTGTCACTGCACTTTACTCTCTGCCACAGCAATCTGTGCAGCTGTATTAAACACCACTCTACTTTACGCCACAGCTCTCAAGGCCAAAGCACAATATAATACTCTACACCACTGCACTCTACGACACTTTACTCTGCAACATCGCGCTTTATGCCGCTCTGGACTGCACTACTGCGTTCTACCAGTAGCGGCTGGTATCAGGGCAGAGTAGCGGGGTGGGGGGAGACAGAGGACGACAATACCAACAAAACAAAAAGAACTTACCTGCTACCTGCCACATCATCGCTCTTCTGCTCCTCACTGTAGCACAGGCTCCTACTCTCCCCTCCGGACAATCCAGATACTGCTCTCATACATGATAGCAGTATCAGGAATGGCTTGAGCACCCTGGATTTTCACTCCCAGACAGACTGAGAGCCTGTGCCTGCTGTCTCCAACTCAGCAACGCAGCTCGGGTTAGAGACAGCTCAGTGTGCATGTTGGTGTGAGCGTCCTGAAACGGCTGGCCAAACTGACATGTGCACTGATATCAGTGCCCACCACACCCCCTTGTGACTGCCCCCGCGATGGCCCGCCCCCAAGACTCGGCCTGTAGAACGTGAAAAATAAAACGATAATAAACCTTTTTTATTATCGTTTTATTTTTCAAGTTTTGAGGCTGCTGGCAGGGGGGGGCGACACTCCTTTGTGAGCTGCTGCTGTATTCTATGGCAATGCACTCTGCAGCAGTTCACTCTACGCCACTTCATTCTATGTCACTGCACTTTACAGCACTATACTCTACTTAGCACCACTCTATACCCCTGCACTCTATGCCACTCTACTGTACTCTGCACCCTACGCCACTATACTCTCCCACTCTGCTCCAAACCACTGCACGGGACTATGCAACAGTCTCATTTACACCACTTCATTCTATGACGCTGCATTGTATGCAGCTGAATTCTATGCCACTGCAATGTACACCACTACACTCTATGTCACTATACTCAGCAACACTCTACGCCATTGTACTCTACACTAGTTCACTCTGCTCTACGCCATTCCACTGTATGCCACTTTACGCAACTGCACTCTATGCCACTCCAAAACACAACAATCTATGCTATTCCACTCTACGGGACTCTACACCAATGTTCAAAATTTCACTCTATAACACTGCACACTAATCTCCTCTATGCCACTAACTTTTAGCCATGCTGAAACACAGTCTTGGGAGACCAAGACATGATATGGGATGAACCCCGGACCGCACTACAAAAACAAGATGAAACCGTACTGAAAATCGGTGAAAGAGATGCTCTAAAGGGACGGGACACGCTCTGACAGAGATGACATATTTATCTGGCTATACAGTTACAAGACATTAGAAGCCCGGAAAAAGCCCTGGTCGACTTGACCGAACGGGCGAAACACGTGTCGGCTGACATCCTTTGTTCAATATGATGTTGAATCGCCTGAATTATTTGAATCCTGTAAATAAGTTTATTTGAAAATAAATATACAAAGCTGCTTTCAAAAAGAGGATTTGAATCCTTGTCTTCTTATCTTTCCTCCTTGAACTGAAATGGAGGAGCATCAACTCACAAAACTGTCCTGCAGTCTTGCTGGTGTACAGCATGACTGGAACACAATGGCAAAGCCAATAGCATAGCTCTTGCACAGACAAGACCTGTTGGCTTTGCCAATGCTTGTTAAAAATGTAGGAACTGACTCAAAATGGTGGACGCTATCTGGATTGGTAAATAAAAAATAATGTGATTTTAGTTGGGTGAAATGACAGCTGCTGAGACCTTAAAAAAATACTGACAGCGAGGTGTTCTGGGACCACTGAAGGAGTGAGTGGGAAGAATGTGTGGTGGAGAAACAGTGTTACTAGGTGTGAGTGAGTAAGCAACAGAGGCACTTGATACTGGGCACATGGGAGGCAAACTTTTTTTTTAAAGGCAGCAATGGTGGGGAAAGCAAAGGAGAACTTTACGGAGGAATTAGTGAGCAAAACACCAGGGGAGTGGGTTGTT
The DNA here is from genome assembly GCF_964263255.1 of Lissotriton vulgaris. NCBI lineage: Eukaryota > Metazoa > Chordata > Amphibia > Caudata > Salamandridae > Lissotriton > Lissotriton vulgaris. The sequence continues at coordinate 334,894,279 of NC_141689.1, read as the reverse complement.
TGAAGGGAAACAGCACACTAGGAAGAAAGCTAGAAAACAGTGCGTTTTCATGGAGTGCTGAAAGAAAAAGAAAAAAGTAATTCCCTGAATATAAGCAGAGAACCAATATAAGCCATTCAACCAAAAAGTTGGTAAAGAGGCTATGCTCCAGTGAAGGGACAAACAGCAGAAGAACAAGGGGCAGATTTACAAGCCCCTTGCGCCACTTTTCCTTCACTTTCCCCATGTTAAAAATGACGCAAAAGTGGGGCAAGGGCCTTGTAAATAAGCCCCAAGATACCTTTAGCACACCAGACAGCTTTGCTGTATGGTTGGCTGCGCCCTAAAAAGGCAAGGCAGTGAATATTGAGCATGCAAATGAAAGTGACACTAAAGCCACCCATTGTGGAGCAGAGGGCTCAAAATTGTGTACAAAACCCATTTTACGAGTCAGAAAAGTGCTTCCGACTCGTAAAAGAGGGATTTCAACCCACACCGAATTACAGTTTGGGAGAGGCATAAAAGGGGGCGTCCTTTCCAAATTGTGAGTCGGTATGCAATGTGTCACTGGTTTGTGATTGCAGTCCAAGTTGCAAACCATTGGACAGTTACTGGCACCTCAAAGGAAGGGGTAACTTATTTACAAAGGGGAAGGGTCCTCTGTAGTACTCTCCCTGATGTTTTCGGAAACAGAAAACTTTTCTTTGTTAAAGAAGCACCAGTAATTCCTTTGGGAAAATCGTGATGCTTTAAAAAAAGAAATGTTTTCCGTTTTGGAAAGCAAACACAAGTTTGGTAGTCTCTTGCAGGCCACACTCCCTGTGTTTTTAGCCAATCGCAAGGGTTTGCAAATTGTGACCTGTCTATTGAATAAGCAGGTCGTTTTATGCCCCTGGGAATAATTATTTCCCCACAAGACATAGGTCACATTGCAAATCAAAGTCAGTATGCAAAAAGTTGGTGCATAATTTATGACCACTTTTTTAAATGTACTCTTGGTTCATCTGGCCCCAGTTACGCAGACCAGACACAAAGGTACCAGACTACTTTGACTTCAGTCAATATAAAAGGCCAGAACCATAATCAAAGTGCAATCAAAACTGCAAGCTCATATTAACGTCAGAAATCCAATATATGAATGCTGACTGAAGGAACTGTGGTATTTATTTATTTATTTTTGTTTAAAAGACCTTTATTAACAGCAAAGCCATTGTCGTCACTTAAGCACTTACAGACTTACATTGCATGGTAACTACATATCGCAATAACATTGTAGCCAAAAGATGTACACAGCCATAGTTGCCGGCATCCCGGGGGCCCGGCGGCGAGATGAAGTGGCACCAGCCCAGTAGAACCGATAGTGATACCCCCCTGGAGGTAGCGTGAGGTGCAGTACGACAGCTGGCTATCCCCTGATGAAAACTTGTTAGCAAGGTCTTATGTTGAGGAAAAGGTCAAAGAAAACTACCCAAACTCCCATTCCAACTCCCCCCTCCCTCCCATGAGTGTGTCTGTGGAATTTCTACATACTCCGAATCGTGGATAAAGCTTGGTGTGTCTGTTGTGCGCCCTACCCTATCCCTAACCCCAGTATGTCAGTCCCCTCCAATAGCCATCCCATCACTCCCCCTATGAGACCCCGAACTTCAAGTCAACCCCACCTCGCCCCACCGCCCCCACCCCTCCTCACCCCGAGGGAAGAAACCCGTGGTTACCCAACTCCCTACTCCGATACTTGGTCCTGAAGGTCCACCACCTCTGAGGTTTCTGAACCGCCTTCCTCTCCCTTCTGTAAATATTCCTTGTAGAGGTCCCAAAAGTTTTTCGGTCTGCTCCTAGGTGGGAGCAATTCACTGTACAGCTCGGTTTGAGTACAGCAGTACTGTAAATCCCTCGCCCACCTTTTCTTGGTGGGGAGAGGCCCTCGCATCCAACAAGCCGCTACCACTCTCCTGGCTATCAGCAGCACCATATCGGCCAGTCGACGTAAAGATGGGGGGAGTGGCTTAGAGTAACCTAGTAGTGCCAGTTCCGGAGCACGAGGCAGCGTCTCCCCCAATATCTGATCAAGCTCAGTGAATACTTCCCCCCAAAAAGCTTGCACCCCAGGGCAGAGCCATGCCATGTGGAAAAAGTCGGCAACCGGCGTTCGGCAACGCTCACACTCCGCCGAGGGCCGGAGGCCATATCGATGTAACCGTTCAGGAGTGTAATACACCCGCTGAAGGAACTTGAAATACGCCAACCTGTGCCTGCCATTTAAAGAGATCTTACGCGTACTGGAACAGCAGTATCGCCACATGTTGTCGTCCACAGGCGACTGCAGATCTTCCTGCCATGCTGCTCTAGCTTTAGAGTGTAGCAGGCGCTGATGCGCCACTCCCAATCTGTTGACATTTGAGATTAATTTAGCAGGTGTTTTAGTTTTAATGATATAGGTCAGTTCAGGGACCTCCTCAGGCTCCTCCATAGCCGAGCCCAATACCTCCCGGAACGCCGAGCGCAGCCTGTGAAACTGGAATTTCTGGAGTAATGAGGGGCCCGAGGTCGTGGGGGTGAGCTGATCCCAAGTGTTTAATGTGCCCTCGGTGAAAAGGTCCTCCATCTTCGCGATTCCGAGAGAGCGAAGGGCCTCAACGACGCCTTTCTCTCCCAAGGGGTCCAGCCAGAGCGCCCATTCTATCGGCATCAGTGGGGAATACAACCTAGTACAGTCACGGGCAGGCGCCAGGGCGTGCCATGCGTGGTTGGTCGCCTTAAGGGAATCCATTCGTCCGACAGAGCGATCTACCGGGAGGCAGATCGTGGCAGGCAAGGGGAGCGGGTCTGCAAACAGTTTTTCTAGGATTAAATGCGGCTTGCGTGCGTCTCCGTGGACCCATGAGTGCAGATGAGCAGCTTGCGCTACTCGGTAATAGCGTTCCAAGTTCGGAGCACCCAGACCCCCCATCTCGCAGGGGAGAATTAGTGTCGCCCACTGTATCCTGGGTTGCTTGCCGCCCCAGGCCAGTCGGATTAGGACTTGTGTGAGCTGTCTAAAAAAGGCCTTCGATAGCACCACTGGAATATTTGTGAAAAGAAACAGAAACCGGGGCAGCACAATCATTTTCATGATGGCGATCCTGCCCAGGAGGGATAGCGGGAGTTTACACCAAGTGTCTACATCATCGGCTAATTTATTGAAGGCCACGCCGTAGTTATCCCGGACTAGGACCTCCGGGTCGGTGTGCAGTCGAATACCCAAGTACCTGACCGAGTCTGTGGACCACTTCAGGGGGTACTCCATGTCGAAGGGATGTGTCACTGGAGTGAGAGGTAAAGCGATAGATTTATCCCAATTCACCCGTAGACCTGAGAGTGAGCCGAAGCGGACCACCTCCCGGAGAACTGCGGACAAATTCGACTCCGGGTTTCGGACGTAAAGCAAGGTGTCATCAGCGTACGCCGATATCCCTATTTTGTAGGTGGGAAAGCTTATCCCCTCCAGACTGTGGTACTCCCTGATAGCGCAAGCCAGGGGTTCCGCCACCAGCGCATAAAGTAGAGGCGAGAGGGGGCAGCCCTGCCTAGTTCCCCTGCCAATATGGGTCGGTTCCGACACCCTGTCTCCCAATTTCAGTCTGGCTGACGGACAGTGGTACAGTGCGCCAATCCTCTGCAGAAACGGTTCACCCAGGCCCAGCTTCCGAAGCACTCTAACCATAAATGGCCATTTGACAGAATCGAACGCCTTCTCCATGTCCAGGAATATCGCTAGTGCCCTGTTCTCCTGTCGGACATGTTGCATCGTTCCCAGCACCGTGCGTATGTTGTATGTTAGATTTCTGCATGGAACGAATCCAGACTGTTCGGGCGCAACCAACTCTGGGACCAAGAGAGCCAGCCGATTGGCCAGTACTTTAGCGTATATCTTGGCGTCCACGTTTAGCAGACTAAGAGGCCTGTATGAACTGCAGAGGTCCTGAGGTTTCCCCGGCTTCGGAATGGTGACCAGCAACGCCTCGCGCATAGTGAGGGGCATCTCACCGTCCTCACAGATCGCGTCGAAGAGGGTGATCAGGTGAGGGAGCAGGATGTCTTTGTAGGCTTTATAGAAGCCCACCGTGAGCCCGTCGGAACCCGGTGCGCTACCCGCTCTCATGCCGGCGAGGGCCTCCAAAATTTCGTCTTCCTGAAAGGGGGCCATCAAAAATTCCCTGTCTGAATTCCGCAGGAAAGGCATGGCGATATGGTCCAGATAATCGTCCATTTCGTCCTCAATGCCCTGTGTTTTGGACTGATAAAGTTCAGCGTAATAGCGTCTGAAAGTCGCAAGAATTTGCTCCTCATCAGTGACCACGTCACCCTCTGGGGAGCTCAATTCGTCTATCACTAGAGGCCTCCGAGAGCCCCTAACCATACGAGCCAGAAGGGCGCCCGGCCTATCTCCCTCCCCGTAGACCCCGGCCGTAGCATTTTTCCCATGTAGAGAATCTCCCTGTCTGCCAGTGACTGATACTCCGACAGTAAAGGGGTGAGCACCAAGCTAATGTCAGGGCCAGGGTCCTGAAGTTGTCGGCTCTCCAGGTCCACCAGCTTCGCTTCAAGCGCTGTTAACTCTCGTCTAATGGTGCGCAATATACTGGAGTGTTTTGACATAGCCATGCCTCTAATAAAAACCTTGAATGTCTCCCAGACCGTGAAAAAGTTATCAACAGAGCCCAGATTTGTAGCAAATAACCTATCAATGTCTTCCGCCAGTTCGCCCCGAAAGACATCATCCAACAGGGCGAAGGGGGGGAACCTCCAGGTGAAGGCCGGAATACCCTTCCTAGCAGTGGAAAGATGCAGCAGAATGGGTGAGTGGTCCGAGAGGGTGCGCGGGAGAACCTTGCAGGTGACAATACTGCTCAGGACAGGAGGAGTCGCCAACCAATAATCTATTCTGGTGTGGATGTTATGGAATGTCGAATAGTGTGTGAAGCCACCTTTCGAGGGGTGTTTATCCCTCCAGACATCAACCAGGTCAAGTTTGATCAGTTCAGCTTTCATGTAGGCGGCGGAGGCCACCGGCCGACGAGCAGGGCCAGAGGAGCGGTCCCTCTCAGGGTCAAAGACAAAATTAAAATCACCTCCCCATAACATCCCAGGCTGTGCGTGAGACCTACAGTGTGTGGACAGGGCAGCATAGAAGTCAGGGTTATCATAATTGGGGCCGTAAACGTTAACAATCAGCAGGTCAAGTCCCTTACCCACACATCTAGCTAGGACATATCGACCCTCCGTACCTGCCACTACCGGGATCAATTTCACTTGTGAGGAGGGGCTGACCCAGGTTAGTACCCCACGGGAATGTGTCGTGAAGCCAGCCGCCACTGTATGTCCCGCCAACCCACGAGACTGTAACATCCTACTGTTGATGGGCAAATGGGTTTCTTGCAGGAGGGCCAGATCAACATGATGTCGGTGTAGGTAACTAAGGACCTTCCTCAACTTGCGGTAATCGTTCAGGCCCCGCACGTTCCAGGTCATCATTTTCAGAGTGCGTGGGGTATGTGTGGGATCATTCAGAGCGGCATTCGACATAGCAAGGACATTTGAACCATCGTATTACCAGGGATGGCGATAGCATCGCTCCCTAGGTCGAGAGCAACCACTAGTATCACAGGATAATGAACAAAACGCAGCAGTACACATTTCCCTGCTTTAGTCAGCTGGCACTTCAATTTGGGTACATTTCCACATAGCATTCTACTCAAAGCAATTTCGAACTCCCCAAAACCATTGAAACAAGAACTCCCATCAGTAGCCTCCCCTAACCCAACCACCCGCTCCCTCACCCACCCACAGTCGACCACCCCCAACCAGGTCAGACAGGCCCAAAAAACAACCCCCATCAACCCAAAAATGGCAAGGTTAGTACGTTTTGAAAATCGACTCCCCAGGGAGTCACACAACCAAAGGCACCGGGGCAGAGCACGCCTGTAAGGAACAGCACCACCTACTGTTCTACCGCATATATCTAGTTCGACTCTCCGGCCTGCCCCCGCTATGCATTCAGTGTCCATAGTAAATCACACCTATGTGCTCCCCAATCCCACCAACCTCCCAACCATTGAACGCTGTCCTGGGCATACCCCCATGCAGCGATGTCCTCCCCCCGCTTCATTAATCGCCATAGAATAAGTCCAGGCCAACTGCCTGCCCCAGGTGAGAGCCCACTCGTTCCGTACGCTGCACCGCCCAGCAGGACTGACAGACACGGTGCAACCTAGACTTACCGCCCCCCAAGGGGGTGGTTCAGCTCCTCCATTTGAGGAATAGTGTCCTCTTCGCGTTGAGGAGAGGCGCATGCTCCACTAGTACCCATCTAGTCCTGCTCATCCATGTGCGAGACTGAACCAGTGTCGTCCTCATGGTTCTTCTGTGCCTCCTTGCACTCCCGGGTACATTCCTTCAGGGACTTCTGAAGGTCTCTAGGATCTGTGAAAAAGTGGGAATGCCCCCCTTTGTTGATGCGGAGTTTGGCGGGGTACAGCATCGCGTAGTCCAGGCCCAGCATACGCAGTTGTTTTTTGTACAGCGCAAACTGTCTCCGTTCCTCCTGGACTTTAGCCGTGAAATCCGGGTAAAGGGAGATGTCCATGCCCTCATGTTGTAGCTTGCCTTTGTCTCTCGCCAGGCGCAAGGCAGTGTCCCTATCACGGTAATTGAGAAGCTTCGCGATGATGGGGCGAAGGGGCGCGCCCGGCTGCGGTTGTGGGCCCAACGTGCGGTGCGCCCGTTCCACGATAAACATGGGAGAAAAGGCCTCCTCCCCAAGCAAAATCTTAAACAGTTTCTCTACATAGAGTTCCATTTTGCCAGTCTGGGTGGTTTCCGCCACTCCCGTGATGCGGATATTAGATCTGCGCGAACGCGCCTCCAAATCCTCTGTCTTATCTCGAATTACCTGGAGGAGTCTGCCGAATTGTTTCCTGTCCTTGTCCCATTCGGTTTGCGCCTCCTCCGCCTCCGTGAGACGCCGTTCCGCCATGTCCAGGCGCTCCGCGTGCTTGTCGACCCGTTCCGCCATGCGGTCCATACGGTACGACAGCGCGTCTATTTTAGAGCCAACAGACGCGATACTGTCCTGAATGCCCTTTTCCATGGCAGCTAGCATGTCCCGCAGCTCAGTGGTCGCCGGGCCAGTCGCAGTGGCCCCCTTCGGGGATGCCTCTGTGGCCGGTGCATCCGATCCTTTCGGCCGACGCCGATCGAAGGAGAGTTTTGCCTGCGTGGCGTCGTTCTTCCCCATGGTCGACTCAAGCAGCGGGCGGACGCGGGGATGTTGTGCACCTCACTCCCTCCAGTCGGTTGGGATAGCGTTTGAGTCTCTCCTGGCGGCGATCCGATGCCACCGGTCGCCGTTGCCTCTAGGCCGGAGTTGGCAGCGCAGAGTACCCAAGATGGCGCCCGTGAGGAGGGACCATCAGCCGCCAACCACTCTAGCAAAGTCTGCACGCTGCCCTGAACGATATCGGTACAAAAGTCTCAGCACCAGACCCACAACTCAGGAGCGGGGAGGGCCGTAGGTACACCGGCACACACCGGGTCTGATGTGCGCCTGCAATCACTCCGTTGCCGCGGGGAACACCACCACGTTGCTCAGAAACACAGCTTCAGCGCCGCCTAAGACCCACTTCGTTTGAGTGCAAATGTTCAAGAAGGGGGGTGGCAGCCAGGGAGGGGAGGGCGCACCAGTCAAGAAAAAGCCTGGTCTCGGCCCGTCTGAACACCACTCCGTCTCTGCCGGACTCCGCGGCCGCACGTCGGGTGACGTCGCTCGGCCAGCCCTCTAGGATAGTCCGCGGCGTCAGGCCCAGTCCGCCGCCGCCGGGCCGCCAAAGATCCTCGCTCCGGTCCACTCGGAGGAACTCGCCCGCCAGGGTCAGGACGCCTCTCACTGATGCCTTGGGGTCTCAGTGGGTGTGGAAGAGCCGAATGTGGAAGGTTGGACACTTCGAAGGATAAATTAGCAGGATTTTTCCGGGGCTAAGGCGAGGAGCCGAAGGCTCACGCGTCCGCCATCGACGCTGGCTAGCTCCGCCCCCCCGAACTGTGGTATTTATACTGGGTTCATACCACTATGTGGGGTCAAAGCCCCTTCCCGCCCCCTAGCAGACTGTGGTTGGAAGGGTACTGTCTCAGTTGTGAGCCTGTGTGGGAATAAGTTTGGTGTTGTGTGTGAGTGATCAGAGAGGTGCTCTTATTTTAGGACACAGCGGTTAGCAGTGTGGCAATATAATACAATATCGAATTGTCTCCCTGCAAAGAGATTTCCAGGAATCTAGTGTAAACCTGGATAGAGATGTGTATATTCAATCTTGCAACATTTTTTAAGTGCTCAGTAAGTAACAGTTTTTGTATGTTTATTTCTTTCCAACTAGCAAAATTATTAGCGTTGGACGTATATGTTTTGTACAGAAGGTAGTTTCACTATTGTCCGAGCCACACACCTGTTTATTGAAGGGTTTCAAATGTGCAATGAATTCTTCCCTCGTGGTTTGCATCACAATATTGAGTCAAATGAACCATTTCCTTGTAGGACTCCATGCTATCGGCCCCATGTCACATTATCAGTTCACGCTCTGACTCAGTGCATATTCCTCCAACAGATACTAATGTTAAATGAAAATCACCCTGCTTTTTTAGTGTTGTACTAGTGACCACATCAGACAAGATCACATCAGACAAGATCACATTAGTGATCACCCCATGAAAGTTACCAGCTGTAATCATCTCAATGCATCAAGCAGAGTTAGCATTAGTCATATGAAAAAAGGCCTTTTCAATTTGGAAGGCCTCTAAATGGCCAATAAAAATACAACCAGAGCTTCAGGAAGGTAATAATGTGAGTAATAAGCTTTCACTGCACTGCATCAGCTTTAAATATATTTTGAAAATTAAGAAATTTTTCTGCAAATGTAAACTCATAAGTTCTGAAATGTTCACATTTTCGTCTTGAATACTCACTTTTTCCCCATTTGGATATACATATATTAATTCAACCAACCAGAATCTTCTAATGTGTTAGCCTGGGCTGCACACCGGAGACTAGAGCTTCTCACAGGTAGCTGGAGAGCTGCCTGTGGCTCGCGCCTGCTCCTTGGAGAAGCCTGGCTAGTGATGTGTGAGGTGTTTCTTGGTTTGTGATGAAACTAGTTCAAATCAAATCAAAAGTTCTTTATTCGACTGACAGAAAAGCAGTCATAAAAGCACACAATACAGTAATATACAATTCATACATAAAACGAGAAAAGTTTACCTTCCATTTGTCTTAAGGGAAGAAAGTATTGAGCGATTATTAAAAAAGGCATATACAGAGGTCCTATGTGCATATACTTAATCAAGACGGAGTTGTATCAGTAACATAGTTCAGTTTGGAGTCATCCTTCCATACTTAATCTATACTTCAGAGCTGTTTTTAAAAATTTACAGATAAAAAAAGTACTGTCTTCATGCAACATTTGAAGGTATAAAAGTGCGGGCTTAATTTGTGTAAAATTCATCTTTTTAAGCAACGGTTTTAAAAACATATTACGTGGACTAGAATAATAAGAACAGAGGAATAAAAAGTGAGCCAAGTCTTGCGGAGACTTATTGTCGCAGCCGCAAGCTGGCAACACTTGGCCTCTATGGGCTCCACTTGGTACAGCTAAAAGCAGATGATAAAGATCAAAACGAAATCTGCTTAGCAGGAAGCGTTCATATCTGGATATATTCCACGATAAATAAGGTTCAGAGAACACACAGGTCTTTGTTAGTACGTGGTTCCTTACGCTGGACTTTTTGAACTCAATTTCTTCCCTGGAGAGTTGTCGCTTCATGTAAAAGGTATTTTTTACAAAATTGACATCTTGCTTGGTGGTATTCTGGGGTGTTAAGTAGAGGTCCAATCTACCCAGATCTTTACAGCAATTACGGATGTATTTCATCCAGGGTAACTTGAGTTGACCTTCCCAAGTAAGGGCTTCAGCTAGGATGGTGTGAGTCAGTGGAATCGCTGTATTTCGCCAACAGCTTAACCAGCAGAGCAAAGGGTTTGCAGCAATTTTGTCGGCTAGATAAGGAATACCCAGTTCCTCATGTATGGAAAAGTTTGCGGTACTCTTTGGTAGGCTCATGACCTGTTTCAAAAAGTTGTTTTCAAGAGCTACTAGGGTATCTGTAGGTAAGAACCCCCACAATTCACTTCCGTAACATGCCACCGCAACACTTTTTGCCTGATAAAGCTTCAATATAGCAGACACTGGAGTGTTTCCCAGTTTGCGAGCGAAATCCATTATACCAGAATTGGTCCTCAGTATTTCCCCTTTCTTTTTAGTTATGGCAGGGCCCCAGTTAAGTTTATGATCGAAGAGTACACCCAAATACGAGAATGTTTTTGTTAATGGTATGTTTTCTCCATTTACTGAGAAGGGGTATTGTTTTTTAGGAGTTAAACCAACCGTCATAACAAAAGATTTGGAATTGTTAATATTTAGGCCACGTGAGGACATAAATTGGAAAAAAGAGTCCAGTAATTTTTGGAGTCCGAATGCGGTTCTGGATAAAAGAACAGCGTCGTCCGCATACAAAAGGACCGGTACGCCTGTTTTACCAATTCGAGGGTAATCAGTGTCTGTTTTTACCAGGTGATCTTCAAGTCCATTAATATATAAGTTAAAAAGAAAAGGTGCTAATATACAGCCCTGCCTGACTCCTCTGTTGATTTTAAAATCTCTCGTTACTTTCATGTCTCTTGTAAAACGCACATTTGCTCGGGTGTCGTTGTGCAGGTCGGCCAGAAAGTTGATCAGGTTATTTTCTACGCCCATTTTTTGTAGGACTTCCCATAGTTTGCTCCTATCGACACAATCGAAAGCAGAAGAAAGGTCCATGAAGGCCATGTACACTGTGCCTTCTCTTGCTTGAGTGTATTTACCACTAATTAGATACAAATTCAGGCACTGTGTGGTAGTTGCATGACCTGGTCTGAATCCATATTGTGCTGGGGTCATTATGTTGTGATGTTTAGCCCAAGCATTCAGCCTCTTTAGTAGAATCCCACCCACTACCTTCGCAACAGAGTTTATCAGGGAGATTGGTCTGTAGCAGGCCGCTTTTGTTCTGTCCCCCTTTTTGTAGACAGGGACGATGGTAGATGCTCCCCATGATTTAGGAGCTCCCACTTCGACCCCGGCATTGATGACAGATGTAAGAATGGGAGCCCATAAGGTGATGTTAGACTTGAATAGGTCAGGTGGGAGACCATCGGGGCCCGGGGCTTTGTTACTGGAAAGACCATGTATCCCTAATTCAATTTCTTTGATCGAAAATTGAAGCGGGTTGCTTTCAGGAAGATGGAGTGGTTCCAGAAAATGAGGTGCGTCGCTTTTAAAGATAGCTCCAAAGTGAGTAACCCAGTCGTCCTCCGGTATAACTGTACCCAGACTCTCATCATTTGGACTGCCAAAGAGTGGTTTATTTATTATGCTCCAAAATTTTGAGCTGTTGCCCAGAGTAGAGGGGTCGAGCAGAGATTCCCATGTTTTGGCTTTAATTGACTTCTTGCGTAAGGCAAGGGCCTTTTTGTAGTCTGTCCGAAGGGCCTTAATAAGTGCAGGGTCTCTCGGTTTATTTTTAAGAGCAGCTTTTAATTTGCAATTTGCAGAGGAGCAAGCATGATCAAACCAGCGGGGATGTTGAGCGATGGAACCTTTGGATGTTATCGTAAGTAGTTGCTCTATTCTCTTGGACACAACCGCAAAGGCGGATAAAATGGATTCTGGAGGAGCGGAATTTGTGGCACAGAGCTTAAGTTCATGTTCACAGTGTAGAGCAACGTCCTCATACAATTTGTCACTGTTTACCAGGTTCCATTTTAAGCGGCGATTATTATTGGTCAACTTAAGTGCCCCAGGGTCCTTAATGTTTTTTTGGAGCACTGAGGTGCCGCATTGCAGTTCAAGGAGCAAAGGATTGTGATCACTGTGGATGCTCTCAAGGATGTCAAAATTTAAAACCTGTTGGGCAACTCCAGCAGAAAAAAGGATATGATCTATAAATGACCCTGACTCAGATCCTTTGTATGTTGGAACTTTGAAGGAAAAGGAGTCGTCTTTCATAGATAGCGCCATGGTCAAATTCATAGTGTCCGTTAGGGTATTTAGTTTAGTTCCACGCTGGCAATGCGTGAAGTGAGGACCTGTTCTAAGGCCACAACCCATGGTTCCCAGGGTGGTTGATAGGGGATTACCGCAGATGTGTGTATTAAAATCACCAAGAAGAATTTTATCCTGTGGTAATTTTGAACCAAAATCATTTAGATATCTTTCAAGTCTCACAAGATTACAATCGTTCAAATTTGCGACTGAATTGTAAAAGTTGATTAGTGTTATGGCTTTCTTGCCCCTTCTAAGAGTCAATACCTGCATGTTCCTGTTATCCAGCTGCACTTGGTTGATCTGCATTTTAAGAGACAGACTAATGAATATTGCCAGTCCCCCCTTTGCTCTGCCGCTAGGGGAGGGAAATGCGGGAACAAAGAAGCTTTGATAACCCTCAATGCAGATGTTGTTATCTATTAGCCATGTTTCTTGGAAGCACAGGATGGTATAATTTTTGACAAAAACTTCCCACGATGGGTCAATAATTTTTGAGGCCAATCCTGCGAGATTCCAAGACAATATCTTGATTGTATTAGGGGCATGGTGTGCTAAATTTGATGTAGATGTCATAACAGATGGAGAGCACGGGTCTGGGTTGTCCCTTATCCCGAAGTTTGTCCTTAGAGTCACAGGTGATACATGGGGTTTACAAGCTGTTGGTGAGGGAGTGATACTTGCCTCGCCTACTACGGTGGGCTGAGCGTGGTTTATTTTAGGACTAACCAAATGTTTTAGATTCGTCGTGCAGGTGGTGTTAGAAGAGATAGCGACCACTGGGGGATTTGATGTTTTAGGTGGAGCCTTCATATTTCCTACCAGACAGTTTGTTATTGCTGGAAGTGGAACTGTAACCGGGTCAGATGGCAGTCAGTCAACGTCCTCCAGTAGGTCATGGTTGAGGAAAACATCATACCGATTGTCTAAAGGGAACCCGTAATCATTATATTGTGAGTTGGTATAGTTAAAGGTCCGATGGTAACCATGTCCATGGCGTTCACCTGTTTCTGTTAGTTGATGGTTTTGGACATTATTTCCCCATAAGTGAGGGTGTAGATGTTGGCCTAGGCCCATTGGCGTATCTGGGCAGGATGGGACAGAGGTCAGCCAGGGTTGATTGTTCTGCTGTGTCCTGTGAGATCTATCTTGGGTATAGTTATAGGTTGTTTTATTCCTGTAGGGATCTGAGCGGACTGGATAGAAGTAGCTCAGTCCCATGGTTCGTATCAGGCTTTTTGTCCCTGTGCTTCTCCATCCTGCAATATATTTCGCTGGACCTAGATATTTGAAGGTGACCACTATGCAGTCACCCTCTGTAGATTTAAAGCGGGTACCCACCCACTCTACTCTATTGACATGATGAATGGTGCCTACTATATTTGAGGGGAGAGGTCTATGTATGGAAAGCCATTGCATAGCTTTGTTCCTCAATTCCTCCCGTGTTTCCTCCCTGTTAGCAGCAACTTTTGGTACCCCAATCATGACTATGGTATATGGGTTGGCCTGTGGTGGCAGATTAATGTGTGCTAGTGGACATGTTGTAATAGGTCTAGGGGGCTGTACTCCTGTATCTTTAGATTGAGTATTTCCTTTGAGAGGAGCCGTACTGCTTTTATCCTCAGATATACCTACGTTGGTACTAGGTAAGTGACCCTCTGCAGCCCACTCGCTATCGTCCTCATCTATTTGAGTATTTGGTGTATTAAACGTAGGTGTATTTAGGATCACAGTGGGGATAGAGGCTAATTGGGAATTAGGTGTTTGAGCAGTTAAAGGTAAGCTCTGGGGTTGTGGGTGATTTGGATTTCCTATAGTCTTTAATGAATTATCTGCTTTTTTCACTGTTTTTGAGTTTTTTACATTTAGGGTTGACGAAGATGGGACAAAGGTTGGGGGCGTGTTCGCTGTTTTAAGCAATCTGAGGATACTGGAGGATATGTCATTTTGTGCTCTCTCGAATTTGCTCAGCGCCCTTTCTATATTGTCGATCTGATGGCGAATGGGTTGTAGAATTGTTTTAATTAGGACTTCGATCTCTCTCATCGTTGGCAAAATTGCACTATTCTGCCTCTCGATATGTCCTGTTTCCTCATTAACTACTGAGCAACCAGTTTTGGGATTAGTATTCCCACTTGCATCGTTGACTAGTGGGGAATTCGATATGGACCCACCCCGCTTTGTGATAGGGAGTTTCTCTAGGCTATTCTTCTGCCACATGTCCTTAAGCGAACGCTTGGGTTTGCCTGATACAAGGTGGATTTTCCTTTTAGATAATATGATTCTGGGCTTTTTCCGCTTACATTTTGGAGTATTGCATTGTTTAGAAGGTTGAGTTTCAGTTATAGCAGTAGCTAACGAGGCAATCTCCACGGTGTGATCTTTCAGTGCGGAAGCAGGGTCTTTTTCTTGCTGGATGTTATTTGCACTACTAGTTAGAATCATAAGGCTATTATCGAGGGTATTCGCTAATAGGTCCGTGGTAGAGGAATTTGAGGGTTTTTCTTTAATATGTGATCTTGGTAGTTCTGAAAAAGATTGCATGAGAAGGGACTCCTGTGAAGAGGCTGAGTCCTCCATGTTTGGGTCTTCTACACTGGTGTGTGAGGACAAGTCTGGGAAACATAAATTAGGCGTCAGAGAGAGCCTCCTCTCGGTATCCTGAATGGCATCCGCCACTACGTTGATGGTTTTTTGGAGCATTTTATCTATGGCGGTTATAGTGGGCAAAGGTGTACTCACTGTTTTTGATCTGCTGGTTGAACGAGTGGCCATCGGAGTTTTGCAGGTTTTAGTCATGTTTGACTTGTATTAACTGCCACTTTCCTCTGGATGTAGTCTAGGTTTGGGTTGTGTCTTCCGAGGGGCGAGCTTAGGGGGGTGGCCCGACCCGGCCACTTCAGGCCCCTGAGGGCCACAGAGGGCCCGCCCTTTGCCCGGGCTTCGCCCGCGCGCGTCCCGCGATGCGCGTGATAGGCCCTGTTTAAATAAGTAAAGTGTAGGGAGGGGGCGTGGCACTGGGAGGGGGCGCGGCTCACGCGGGAAGAGGGAACAGCTGATGTTGCTGACGCTGTCCCTCGCAGTCCCCGGGCCGCGCCTCTCGCCTCCGCTGCGGCCTCGCTTCTCCACTCTCAGGGCTCCAACAGGGTTCTTACAGGCGAGCTGCTCCTGCAGCAACAGTACTTGGGCTTTCACAAGACCTGGCAGACGTTCGCTCTTAACAAACTCTCAGTCGAGCGGCACCCCTGAAACTAGTTGTATTAGGGTTGGGTAAAGGTAGGAGGTTATGAATGAGAAAGCACTTCATAAACAGCACAAGCTGATGGCCTGTTCCCATGCAATGAAATGACTTGGAAGCAGCATCCCACCGAGGCCCTCTCTTATCTTCTTCGAAGGCCTTTTCTTCTTCCCAGGCCTCTGTGCTTTCTCCATCAGACTGCTAGCTTGCACCTGAGGTCTCTGACCAGCGCTATCCACCCAGCTCCAATGGGGCTGATGAGCTGCTCCTACCACTGACATGACCACGGTGCTTGCAAACGCATGAAAACAAGACACAAAAGTCCCAGTCCACTGTGGCGGTATGCACGGTTTGCTGTGACTTTACTTTCGTGCATATGGTGCCCCAGGGTTTCTGCATCCGAAATGGCTGCTCTTAAATCGTGCTGTTTGTCTCCGGGAGATTTACAGGCAGCTCTCAAACGGGCTATCCTGAAAGCAGGGCTCTGTATTTCCTGTCTTTTAGATCTTCCAACATGTAAATCAACCGTCACAAAGAGGATTAACCCTCAGCACTGTGCGACTGAACTGCGGCCTCTTTCTCGAGGGATAGGAAAGCGCGGGGGTCCAGAATCCTAATGGGGTGCTTTTGAGCCGGGGGTGCGCTCCCCTGCATGCTAATCACAGGCCGCCTTTGTTTTCGGACTTTCAATATCTCAATGGCCGAAGAAGTGGCTGCTTTATGGATAAATGTTCTTTTTTTGTCGGGATGACAAAGACGGGCACCATTGGAAATCCGAGCACGCGCAATCATGAAGTGCAGTTATTTACAAAGAATGCCGCCTGCTTTTCTCAGCAAACATTTCCCTCTGATGGTTTCGCATCGGGCTGCACCCAGGTCACTAACTAGAAGAACAAAATGAGCAAAATGTTTTTAAGCTGGAGTTTCTCTTGTGCGCGAGACAAAAAGTGGTGCTTCCCTTCAACGAGCTGAAGAAAAGGATTCACGAATGTTTTTCAAGCATAATGTTTGCCATTAGGGCCCACATGGGAAAGCATAACTGCATGAGAAGTGTCCCCTACAGTGTCTGTGCCATTCACAGACCTTGTAAGTGTAGTGAAACCATTTTGAGGACATGGGCTGGGAGTTTGTCATTAGGAACCCCACAACTCCAACATGGCTTTATTGAAAACTGGGTAGTTTGGTACCAAACTTCTCAGCATAATTAAACCAACTCTGATGCCAATGTTGTATTTATTATAAAATACATTCAGAGGGCATATAAGAGATGCCCCCTAAAAAACAGCCAACTTCTAGTGTATTGGCTGACTGGTCCCCACCAGCCACCACCAGAAAGGTTTCTGACCTCATGAGGTGAGAGCCGTTGTACTCTCGGAGGGCAGGAACAAAGCCTGCTCTGGGGGAAGGTGCTTCACACCTTCCCCTGGCAAGAACAGCAACACTTGGCGGTGAGCCTGAAAGGCTCTCTCACATTGTTGTGTGCTCATTTGGGCAGCTCCAACTAGTGAGATGCCCAACCCCTGCCCAGGCCCTACTTCTGGAGGCAGGACAGGTGGGAAAATTAGTAAGCAGAGTACGGGTGTCCACTTCAGCCTGACCCATCCCTAGGAGCTGAGGTAAATCCATCTCTAAGAAATTCTCCATCCCTAATTGGAGAATAGACCAAATATGAACAGGGATGTGCCCCTCTCCCCAAAGGAGGGGGCACCTGAAGTGTGTGGTCACCATAGGGGACAGTAGCCATTTGTTACTGCCCCCTAACCTCAGTAACTCCCTTACACTTAGTATTTATGGGCTCCCTTGAACCTTGTCCCTCCAATTCAACAACCTACAAAGTATCGAAGAGCTGTGCAGCAGTAGAGAAGGCAACAACTGACGTGACCCCAGCCCTACCGGCCTGTCTCCTCCAGTGACCCTGCTCTCAGAAATCGGAGTGGCCGGCAGCCAGCAACCTCTAGAACAGCAGAGGACCTGTGCTGTCTTCAAATAATAATAATAATAAATAAATAAAAATCACCTTTGGTCTACGTGTGCATACTTCCATTGTGCATCTATGTACCTTCCATGAACTTGGATCTGTGTAGAAATCCTCGCTGGGAGGAATCAGAAGGCTGGTGGGGGAGTCAGATGTGCCTGTGACTCCAGCAGGAGGCTACCTCTCTTCTAGCCCTTGGTGATTGCTTACTAAAATAAAGTCTCTCAAAAGTCCTTTTCCCTCTTCTTCCAAGTCCAAGGGGAACTACTGCAGGCCAAGCCAAGAAACAGCACACAAGTACAAGGACAGTCCTCTCCTGTAGATTCCTTCAGTAACACGGACAGAGGTTCCTCTTGACATCCAGGAGCAATACCAAAATCAGGGGTTTGGGCACAGATATTCATATCCCAAAAGTCTTTGTTCTCAACAGTCTCTAGTCACTGAACCCAGCCAGAACCAGTTCAGCTCAGGCCTGGAGCACTTTGTTTACCAGGCTGCATCATTCCTTTCAAAAAGAGGGAGTCTGCCATCAGACGCACAGTAGGAGGTGGAGCCAGAATTTACCTTGCCAGGCACAGCCCTATTCAGGTCAAGGAGCTACCCCTCCACAGTACTCAATGCAGATCTCTCTATTCAACCAAGGTCTGACTCAGCCTGCCTTGCCCCTCTAAACCCAGACAGCCAATACACACAACAGCAAAGCACACTGGAGGCTTAGGCAAGAAAATACCTACTTTCTAAAAGTGGTATTTTCAAACACAGAATGTTAAAACCAACTTCATTAAAATATGTATTTTATCATTCTGAGTTCAGGCATACTAAACTCGAATTTCTACCATGTTACCTGAGTCAGATAGGACTATAAGATGTAATAGCCAGTCTGCCCATTCTAGCCTATGGAGAACAGGTAGCCTTGCAGCAGTGAAAACAAAATGGAGGGTGATTCACTACCAGGACATGCTACACATATCAAGCCATGTTCTACCTTACACACATAATGCACCTACCATAGGGGTGACTGACATGATGCTAAAGGAAGAGTCAGGGGCTGGGAAGTGTGGGCACTTCACAGCCACAATGGCAGTTCTGGACTGCGCGCAGACACTGCAGTGGCAGAGGTGCAGTTTACAAGCTACTTCTGTGGGTGGCGCAAACCAGTGCTGCAGGTCCACAAGCAGCATTTGGGTTACCAGCCCTGGGCACACACAGGCCACACTACCAGGGACTAACAGGTAAACCAAATAAGCCAATCAGGGAAATACCAATTCACAGTCATATTTACACAGGGAGCATTTGCGCTGGGGCACTGAATGGCAGTGGCACAGCGGCCAGAGCATCAAATACCAGCAAAAACAGAGGAGACAACAGCGAAAAATGGAAGGGAGACCCACGCCAATGGTGCCAGGTCTAACACAATGCACTACCCTATTTCTCATCCTGTGCCTCTATCAATATCTTTAATCTACATATACGTACCTTTCTCATCCTGTGCCTCTATCAATATCTTTAATCTGCATATACTTACCTCCTTTATGTATCTATATACTTTCAATGAAATTATGAATCTATATATTTATCACTTTCTTCTAATTTAGCATTTCCAATGCAGTACTCTATTTCTCAGCCTATACTTCGCTCAATATATCTTCTAGCCCATCTCAAACTTCTTTTACTACTCCTTCCAATGCACTACCCTATCTCTCTTCCTATACATCTATCAATATATCCTCTACATCCACTCTCTCATTTATCCGAAACCCCATACCACTACTATGATTGCCAAAATAACCCTTTCTAAACTCTCTCCTACTCTATCCCTCCTTGCATCATCTGACACCTCTTTTACTGTACCGATCCCCTAAAACAAACCTTTCTAAACTATTCCCTTTGAGTCCTCCCATCCAAAACTCCTTTTTACTCATCCAATAGCCTCCTCCTACTGCTAAGACCTTAAAAAAAAATCCTTCACTCTTTTATCCCTCCACTATCCTTTTCAATCGAAATTAACAGACTAAAATGTTCACTTCTCAAATTCCATATTAAACTACACTAATATACTACCCAAAAAACTGAATAACATATCCACTACTCAAATTACGTAATATTTTTTTACTATACTAATTTTCAACAGTAATCCTTTATGGGTTCCGGAATGGCGTGCTACTCGCCAGAAAAGCGCTTCAACACCCATCCGAGGTAACAAGTGCTATATGAATGCAAATCTTTCTTCCCCTTTTATCCCTCCACTATCCTTCTCACTCCAAGTAACTGACTAATATCCAGCACTGAAATTACTTCATATTTCACCATATTAATTCACCACTAATCCTTTGTAGGGTTCCTGAATAGCGTGCGTCAACAAGCGCTATATAAATACAAACCTTTGTCCTCCTCTACCCTTCTGCTATCATTCCAATTCCAATTAACTGACTAACCTATCCACCACTTAAAATGTACTTGCATTTTTCACTATACTAATTGAACACTAATCCTCTATGGGTCACGGAGTAGCGTGCTACTCGCAGAAAAAGCGCTTCAACGCCTCGTCACAGGTAGTAAGCGTTATATAAATGCAATTACAATACAATACAATACAATAGGTGAGAATAGGGCTTTAAGTGGGATGAAAAAACTAGGGGGGTCTCTCAAAGGGGCTTGACCAATGAAATTAAGGGCGTGGCTTAAAAACACTATTAGCTTTGTCAATGGTTGTTAGTTGCATAAGATAAATAAGCAGCCACTATGGCTTGTATGTAATTTTGAAAAAGACTCCACTTACAGCCCTGGTGACACCACAACAACGGTGCTGCTCCTGAGTTTCAAAAAGAGAAGGAAAAGCCAGAGAAAATGACTCTCTTTAAAGGATTTCCCTTCCCTTACAACGTTCACCTCGCATGACACCATGCCGTAACTTCTCCACTAGTGAGAAGTGAGCAGTGTGAGTATGCCCACATGATGTGCCTGCTGTTGGTACAGTACGGGAAAAAAGGGACCGCCTGTGCCAGGCCTCAAAGCAGAGCTCAATAGAGAACCGCTTCAAGGCCCCCTTTAAAAAACTGCCGGTGCTCAGCACCGGTGAGACTCGGCCCACTTAAAGCCCTAGGTGAGAAACGTGTTTTTACAGCAATACCTGCTGCCAGAGATGTGGATTTCTTTTACGTGCACAAAAAGGTTTATAACAGATCACAACTTATCAAAGGCCCTGTACCGTACAACCTAGAAATAGTTACTGAGTGCAATATTCGAACTAAAACCTAACACTTTGGGCCCTGTTCACAAAGGCAGGCGGAAAACAGCCATGAATAGAGCTAGGTTTACTATGCGTATGTTTCTCAATTAATGTAACTTGTAAAGAGAAAAGGGGGGTTTAAATCCAGGAGCAACCCTTTCTGGGCTCAAACTTTTACTGGGATGTTACAACAACTAATTATGATTCAATGGCCTACATTCTTTTCCCAGTGCACCAAGGTGGAGTGATATTGAGTGGGAACAAATGCTGCGTATAGTTGTGAGTTGGAAGGAATGGGTAACTGACCACAAATGACCACACTTGCTCACACTAGGCAACAATTAAAATCTAAAGACCATAAATACAACAAGTGCGCAGGGCCCTGCCCCTTCCTCAAGTTTGAGAGATTCTCTTGAAACCAGAGTGCCCCAAGATCACTTAACGAGCAGACCCTACAACTGAGGAGAAATGGGAACTTCACAGTGGCCTCAAGACCCTTTAACATGCAGACCGTACCACGGAGGGAAAAGGAGGACTTCACTAAGGAGGAGGTACTACTGGTAGTCAAATATGGAGTTGAACACAATGGGCAACAAAAATGTCCGCCTCCACACACCCTAAATCGAGCAGAGAAGCTGGCTATGTGGCAAGAGCTAAAAAAAACAGAGTAAATGAGTTGGGGGTGGAGGTATACACTTGTGGGAAATGTGGAAAAGAAATGAATGAACAATAACATCTATAACGCATCCACTACCTAGGTTTCTGGGTGCGGGCCATCTATTCACCAAACATAGGAAAGTTGTTGTAGTTAGATGTCAGGGACTACACACAGGTGAGTCTGCAGCCACTCAGGCAAGTGTTACATTCCATCTTAGAGCTTAGATGCAGCCACAGTGTCATTTTCAGAAAACAAAGGTCCTAAGCCTAGAACATTATTTCAAAGCAATGTCATATAGACCACAATCGGACACTAAATGCACTTTTCTTATACCCAGCCGGGCAAAGAATTTATTAAGAAAATAGAACAAATATTCAAAATATAAGTTACAATTTGACAACAAACATTTGGCGTTTGAAGTAAGGCACAAGCCTGTGCCGTACTGAGAGATAGAGGAAAGTTGTGAGAGAGGGTGCAGAGGAGAGGACAGTTTATGTCAGGCAAAGAGAAAGTTTGAGCAAAGCCGGATACTGCTTAAGATTCAAATTGGCAGTATTCCCCAGAGTAGTACATACATGTATAAATATTCATAAATCAACTGTATGTCTACTGAACAAAGTCGACGGCGTTTCGATCCCGTGCTCAAAATAATGGGATCATCATCAGGACTTAATAGTTGCCTGGTATAACAAGAAAAAATGTGCCTGTGGGGAAAAACAGGAGAAACAGAAAAGCAAATATATATTTAAGTCGCTATTCTGTGGTAGAAAAATCGAGGTCAACTGAGTCACACTCTAAACTCAACAAGATTCGGAATCGCAGTGCGGTGAATTGTGCCAATTGGTGTTTGGTTAACGCATCCACGATGGTCTTGGTACTATTAGTTGGTGACTGGCCTAGCGAGAATATTTGAAATGTCACTAGGCTAGGAGAGGCGCTTGACTGTGCATATTTTGTGAAAAGTAGCCATTTCTGTGAGTGTGAGGAAATGACACTGTGTGCATTTATCTGCTATGTCAGGATTGGGCTGGTGAAAACATTTGTGCTTCAATTGTCGGTTTGAAGATATTAAAATGCTAGGATGTAGTTACGGTGAAGGGGAAGGCCGTGGGAGGTCGTGAACCATCTAGTGGTTGAGGTATGCGAATATGGTGTACCCTCGGGGCTGGAGTAATCCGAGTTGCGCGTAAAATGGCTCAGAGGAATCAAGTGGTTGGTGGCTGGATCCTGGTAGCTGTGAGGGGAAATGGCAATAGTTATTTAAAATAACCTGGGCGGATTAGGGGGAGCAGACTGCCTCTGTAGCCGCCACTTACCAATTCGGAAATTAAATAATGACGAAATAGTTTGAAGGTCGAGGCATGCCCCGTGTAGTTGATTTAGATCAGCGTTTGATATAATATTCGATCCGCTGAAAGGAAAATAGTGACAGAATTAACATCAGTGAAAGGTTGTTATTTGTTGGCCTCGGTGAGGGCTATGGGTGGGGGCCTTTTCACCGTTTTTATGGAAGCTTGTCCGTTGGTGCGGTCGGTATAATACGCGATCCGCTGTGGGAAAAGGAGGGAATTAAGGTTAAGAAGTTATCCTGGAACTGTGAGAAGATTCACAGGGTGGCCGAGATGGTATGAGGCTAAAGGGGCTTCTTACCTTTAGAAGGATGGTCGGACGGTGTGCCGCTACACAGGTTCCTCGTAGATAACGCTACTTCCTAATGAGATAGCGCGCTACCGAGGGTTAAGGCAGTGCGGTCAGGTGACGGAGGTCACATGATCGCGGATCAACTACGGCGGCCATCTTGGAGTGGGTTGGGTAGGCTACATGAGGAGTGATAAAAACGGCGCAAAAGCAGTGAAATAGTGCTTTCCATTCACTTAGTGTGCCGGAATGGTGCTAAGGTTTAAAAAGTGGTTACATAATTTGGGTGCAGCATATGCAATTCGGATGGTTTAACAGTGAGCAGATTACTTTCAAAACACAATATACTTTGAAACCACAGAAGTTTGATAGGTTCTCAAGGACAGTGTTTACACTTTCTGGGTACATTTTCAAGCATAAATCATAAATGAATTTTAAGAAACTTGGCTACGGCAAGAATGCAAATTAGTGCCCAGTGTACATACTGGAGGAGGTGGCATACAGAAAAGGTTTTTGTTTTAAGTTCAGAGTAGGTTTGTCCAGTCCTCGCTTCTTTTTAAACCAGTCCGGATAGTATTAAACTGGATTATGGACTTAAGTTCTTCTCTGTTCAGCAGTTGGGAAAGGTTTCCACCTCTTTGTGGAAGTTTGATAGCTTTAAGAATTGTCCATTGGATGTCATCAGCTGTGTGGTTCATCTCTGTGAAGTGTTCCACCATGGGAGCATTGGGCGTTCTGCATTTAATTCTGCTCCGATGCTGGCTGATGATTGTCTTAGCCTTTTGGCTGGTTTGTCCTATATACATTTTCTGGCATGGACACAATATCGCATAAATGACATTACAGGTGTTGCAATTCGTGAATTATTTCATCTCGAAGTTAATGCCATTATGACAAATATTCCGTGCTTCAATTGTGAATTCACAAACAATACAGTGCCCACATTTCACATGACCAAATAGTGGTGGTAGCCCCCAGTTGGAGTCTAGAGTGGTTCGGGGAATGGGGGTGGGTAAGGCTGCCCTGACCAAGTGATCTTTCAAGTTCTTATTTTTTCGAAATGCAAAAAGAGGTCTCTCTAGATTGAGGGCGCCAGCATTTATGATAGGCCAGTGTTTAAGGATTGATTTGCGGATTCTGTTGGATACTGGATAAAATGTAGTCACACACGCTATTCTGACTTTGTTGTCCCTTGGCTTGGGTGTAAGTAGGACATCACGTGAGCAATACCACGCCCTTTTTAGCACAGCCTTGACTATTCTTCTAGGGTAGCCACGCATTTTAAGTTTGTTTGACAAAATATTGGCTTCCTTGAAGTAGTCCGTTTTATTCGAGCAATTACGCCTTATTCTGAGAAACTGGGAATAGGGTAATGAATCTTTCAGGGCTCTGGGGTGACAGCTATTATAGCTAAGCAGAGTATTTCGCTCCGTCGGCTTTCTGTACAGGCGTGTTAGTAATTCGCCTTCATGACTGTAGATTGACAAATCGAGGAAAGCAATTTGGGTTTTATTGTGGGTCAAGGTGAAGGTTAGATCCGCACAATTATTGTTCAGCCAGTGAAGAAACAGGTTCAGTGTGGCAATGTCATGGTTCCAGACTAAAAAAATGTCGTCTATGTAGCGACGCCACAGGGAAATTCCTGCGAAAAATGGGTTGCTATCAGTTAAGATGACGCCGGTTTCCAGTGCATCCATGAATAGCATAGCTAAGTTGGGGGCAAAAATAGCCCCCATGGAAGTCCCCTTAATTTGTTGGTAATATGTGCCTTCAAAAGAAAAGAAGTTCTTTGAGAGACACAGTACAAGTAATTGAAGGATAAAGATACTTGGGACCCTGTGTGGACGTGGCCGTGTGTCTAAGATTCTTTGGATCACCAGTAGGGCCGCTGTTTGCGGGATATTCGTGTAGAGTGACTCTACATCCATAGTGCATAGTGTGTTGATGGCGGGATCAAAAGGGTAGTGTTCTATCAAATTTATCATTGCCATGCTGTCCCTAACATAACAAGCAGTGGTGGGTACAAATTCTTTTATAAAGAAGTCCACGTAAGACCCTAAAGGTTCTAAGCTTGTGCCTTACTTCAAACGTCAAATGTTTGTTGTCAAATTGTAACTTATATTTTGAATATTTGTTCTATTTTCTTAATAAATTCTTTGCCCGGCTGGGTATAAGAAAAGTGCATATAGTGTCCGATTGTGGTCTATATGACATTGCTTTGAAATAATGTTCTAAGCTTAGGACCTTTGTTTTCTGAAAATAATTGATACCCATGGTCCCGAGCCATTTAGTGGGTCCCCCTTGTTTTTTGACAAAAGCAGCCACAGTGTCATAGCACTTGTCTATTCTTCCTCCATGTGTATTTCACTCCCAGGCTAGCCCCAGCACATAGAACCCAATATTTTATTCATAATCACATTCTCACAACATACATTTATGACATATTGCAGCATTTCAAGACAATTGTCCATGGATAAACAGGCACTCACGTGGGATGGGAATGACTTCTGCATTGTAAACAGGCATTTTTTTTTTCTGCGGAGTGCTTAACTGCATGCATCTGGTATTCATATTTTTATTTTGGCCCTGGTACCATGCTAAAGTAGTGTTATAGTGCAAAATTCAGATTCCTTTGTTGGGATGCATTATAATCACTCGCATTTAATCCTTTGTCGTGTTAACATAAGGTGTTAGGACTTTGAAATGTAATAACATAAACATGATGTATTTAGGACATTAAATACAAAATGTGAAATGTTCATGTGTAAACCAAATGTAACTAGCAGAAAACATGTGAAAAATCCGTGTTGTGCAACTGACAAGCATTCGTTATTAAATGTGTTTATTAATCATGTCATTTTATATGTAGGTAGAAATATTAACCAAATGTGCCTTATTTTCTATGGAATTTCGTAAAGCTCATGCTTCATTTCTCATTTGTTAGCTGAATCTTGAAGGTCTGAAATGCATTTTCCTGGAAGCTCTCGCTATAGAATTACAGTTTGAATTTCATGTGTGCTGTGGATTTCATTCTTTCTGACGTTTGTGTTGCAGGTGGAAGAAGCGTACTTGTTAGTTAGAGTAATGTCTTTGTTTTAGGAGTTAGGCAAGGAGAGAAGAGGATACATAAGAGTTAAGGCCGATAAGGAGACCGGTTGTATTTCCACACCGGAGAAGGCCTGGGAATCAAGATCATCCTGTTGCTGTTCAGGAACATCTGTGGAAAAATACCTATGAGAACGTGGTCAGAGTGGATGGCGTGACCCGCAAGGAATCTTGGGAAGATACCTGTAATATTGACGTTGCAAGTAGGGAATGGGCCCCACTTCTTATCTGCCTTTGGAGAGAGAGCATCTCAGAACAAGCTCTGTCTCGATAGCTTTATGCTATTCGACCCATCGATGGTGGAGAGACTTCTTAGGGTGACTCCACATGCTGACACCTTTCTATGTTTTTCCCTGAAGGATGCTTAAGTAGGCATGTCACGTTAGCGTTAGTTTAGTGATAGATTGATGCTTTATATTCAATCCAGGGATATTTGAACTCATGTTTTTTTATCCTATTCCATAAGTTAATAGTCTTGTGCAAGCTGCACCGACTCAACTTTATTTGCAGATTTGGCTTTATGTTGATTCCAATGTATTTCTACATTTTTAATTTGAGGTATCATTATGTTCAGTTATTTTTGGCTTTGTAATAAATTAACTAACCTTACATAGTTGTCTGGGGTTACTATGTGTCTAGAAAATTCCTTTTTTAACTGGTTAATTTGTGAACGATTCTCTCCCCTCTACACATGCATGCTGGGAAAGAGAACCGTCAAATTGTGACTCTAGAACAGATCTAGAATTTATGGGCCCAACCCTTTCAGTAGTGGACCTGCAGAAACCGAGGCCTGTCCCTGATTCACGGTGGACCATGGTGACATGGTCCACCCCTAGCAAGATATACCTGTTGCTAGAAGTTGAAGGGAGTTTGAATGCACCTGCAATGTCAACTTCTTATTGCTAAACTTGAACATCTGCAACTAGCTGTAGCACTACTGGTACCCTGATCTAATCTCCTGATTTAACAGTCATGTGGCAAGGAGGACAGGTTCCAAGGAACCTCTCTGTGTCTCTGCACAATCCTGTCTAATAGAACAAAGAGCCCATCATAACCTGGGTATTTCTGATGCCCAAATGTAATGCTAAGTGACAACAGGAAATCCCTGTGCAATAGGGGAACTACTAACCTCCTGTTAGCTTCTGGTTTAGGATTCACAGACTCTCTATAAAGCAATTAATTCTCCCAGCCAACATAATGTTCTCCAACCACTCCCTTGCCAAACTTTTCCTGGGGGTGTGTAGCACCACAAAGACAAATAGCTCCCAGGGACAACTGGGCAATGGAGTAATTGTGTCTGTTGGTTGATATGTGTTGAATACAATGCTAGAGCAACCACACTGCTTTAGTGACAACTCTGTGATTGCTCACCCTTGATACCTCAGAGTCAAGTGCTGAAGAGGTGCCTGCCCCTACAGTTGGGGCCCAATAGTCCCCGTCTACCCGGTAGCTTCCTGAATGAGGCCTGACACGTACCACTACCTAATCTCTTTTTCTTACACTCTGTGTGACACAATCTTATAACGATACTCATCACTTCGTTTCCTTACACACAGAATATATGTCAAACAGATATGCCTATCATTTAGAAATAACAAGACAAACTCTACATCTCAGCTCTTTTTCACAACTTTACATTCCAATAAAGGCTTCACACCCCAACACACTCTATTGCATCAACATTTCAGCCCAACACTCCACCACTCCTGACTCTCAAGCATACCGTCTGACCAAATTAAAAAACACAAGTGCCTGATGAAGGAACACAATTGACTCTGCACCTAGTATCACACCTTCCGGATGTCACACATATACCAGATGGAACATCTTCTTCTAACTGGAAAAGTGGACAAAAAGCAAAGCATCTAAATACCAGTGACATCCAGTGCTCCTACCTCTAACACTAACACACCTCACCAATATCCCAAGCTGCTAAAGAAAGGAAGCTTAAGCCTACACCTATGCTCTCTACAGCCACTAACACACAACCATCAGATACTCGAATCTGCACACAATGCTGAATGACACCGGTTCACGCAAACAGCAACACACAGAAAAAATAAGCCAAACTCAAACTTACTCTGCCATTGTAGACTTACACTAAAACATTAGTGACTCTGCTGCCCAAATAGCAGACATGCAGGCATTATTATGATCCCCGCTGAAAGCAGACCCACACGTCCCCACTCTGAATGTTTCAGATGCAACCATTTAAGTATAAATTCACTCTCAGACATGTGGACAAACCAGTCTTTTCAGTTTCAGTTTCAGTTTTTGGAATTGGGTACAGACATCCAATAGTTTCTTAAGCACTGCATGAAGAATTGCACTGTTGGTGTTAGTGCAGTTTCTAAGTTAATAGCAAAGAACTCATTTTTGTTGATGCTGAAGGAGACTTAAAATATGTTTTACAGTGTATGTTAACTCAATTAATGGAAGTATCTTCCATTACAACAGCAAATCCCAAGTGTTTGACCAAGGTAGCAACCCTTTTCGGTAGTTTACATGGATCATAATAGCACACTTCATCCAATCAATAAAATTATACTTTAGCAGCCTTTGTTTTTGTCTATGCTTTCTATGGCTTAGGCTGTAACACATTGTGACTACTTGCATTGTTGCAAATATTTGATGTCTTTAGTAGTGATGTTTCATTCAAATAATTGCAAAGGCTTTACCTGAGATTCTGTCTGCTGTGGAGGTACATTTGCAATTCTCATATCCCTTCTGTCCAGAGACGAATGGAATAGTTTAGAGTGCAAACAGGACTCTAAAGCATGCCTTCACATTATGGGTTCGAAGCATTGTCATGTCATGGTTAATTACTCCTAATAACGAATTAAGATCACTCAATAACCAGTGTAGGAATGTACTCTGTAACAGTACCATAGACTAAATCCAGTATGGCTTTCCTGTATTTGCCCCTGACTTGCCCAGCAGTTGGAGAGTAAAGAAGAGTCACATCTTGACTTGCCAGGGACCAGAAAACAGTTGACAAAGATACAAGACTCCATGCCAATTGCCCCCAAAGCTTCTAAAAGTGTTGCAGGCTGGACAGCAGAATCAGAGGAGTTCATGCTAGAAACCATACATGACAACAGCTCACCAGCTGGTGATTGGGCTAAAAGGCAAACGTTTATT
Organism: Lissotriton vulgaris; assembly: GCF_964263255.1. Classification (NCBI taxonomy): domain Eukaryota; kingdom Metazoa; phylum Chordata; class Amphibia; order Caudata; family Salamandridae; genus Lissotriton; species Lissotriton vulgaris. The sequence continues at coordinate 334,865,152 of NC_141689.1, read as the reverse complement.
TAAATTTCCACTATTACCAGGACCAAAGGAAAATCACCTGGAATCGACTACAATAAGCCACAGTATTTGACAGATTCTGTTCAACTGGCCCTCAACTACATAGCCTCCAACTCACTGCTGCTCATCCTGTTTGGGACATTCCTCTCATTGAGTTGTAAGCATCCAAGCACATCAAGAATAAGCAGACAGCAGTAACTCAGAAAGCGAAGGAGAGCCATAGGACTGTTTCACAAATGCCGTATCCTATTTTTGCCAACCCAACACATATATGCACCCAACACTTAAACACACTAGCGTTACCATCCCCAGAAAATAACACAACATGTATCTAAATTGATCTTGAACTTATGTCTGGATGACCCTGATGGGGACACCTTACATGTTGTGGAATATTACAGTGGTGATTGTTACCCTCATTGTACCTGGACTTTAATTGTCATGAGCCCCAGCTCCAATCAGCATGGGGGTCCATCCCCATTTGTCATCTCACATGTTCAAAGAAGGAGATCGACTCTAGTCACTGAAGGCAGTCATTGGAGTAAAGCCAACTGCAAAATCCTGGGACCTACTAAGACTGTACAAGTACAAAATATTTTTCTGTCTACTTCGATAACATTGTCTCCACGGGTCCCTGCACAACCTCATTGGAGATTGATGATCTGAAGAAATGTGGTCTGATATCATAGCGTATGTAAAACGTGAACATGACTTTACTGAGCTGGATACAGACAATAATAAAAGAGTTATAATGTGCCAATAGAAACTTTGCACACTGATGCATGTGGAAAGTATGCAGGGATGTACGTTGTTACAACGCATGCTTTTACCACGCATGCCTTTACAACGCAGGTTTTTCAACGCAAGTTGTTACAACGACTTGCGTTGGGGGGTGCTGGATAGTGAATAGTTTAATTTACTATTCCAACTCCAGTCCCTGTGGACAGTAGGGAAGGTGTTGGATAGTATATTAAACTATTACCTATCCTAGAGCGCCCACCAGCACAAGTCGTTGTAATGACTTGCGTTGAAAAACCTGCGTTGTAAAGGTACTGCGTGGTAAAAGTTGCGTCGCAAGCCAAACTCAAACTTACTCTGCCATTGTAGACTTACACTGAAACATTAGTGACTCTGCTGCCCAAATAGCAGACATGCAGGCATTATTATGATCCCCGCTGAAAGCAGACCCACACGTCCCCACTCTGAATGTTTCAGATGCAACCATTTAAGTATAAATTCACTCTCAGACATGTGGACAAACCAGTCTTTTCAGTTTCAGTTTCAGTTTTTGGAATTGGGTACAGACATCCAATAGTTTCTTAAGCACTGCATGAAGAATTGCACTGTTGGTGTTAGTGCAGTTTCTAAGTTAATAGCAAAGAACTCATTTTTGTTGATGCAGAAGGAGACTTAAAATATGTGTTACAGTGTATGTTAACTCAATTAATGGAAGTATCTTCCATTACTACAGCAAATCCCAAGTGTTTGACCAAGGTAGCAACCCTTTTCGGTAGTTTACTTGGATCATATTAGCACACTTCATCCAATCAATAAAATTATACTTTAGCAGCCTTTGTTTTTGTCTATGCTTTTTATGGCTTAGGCTGTAACACATTGTGACTACTTGCATTGTTGCAAATATTTGATGTTTTCAGTAGTGATGTTTCATTCAAATAATTGCAAAGGCTTTACCTGAGACTCTGTCTGCTGTGGAGGTACATTTGCAATTCTCATATCCCTTCTGTCCAGAGACGAATGGAATAGTTTAGAGTGCAAACAGGACTCTAAAGCATGCCTTCACATTATGGGTTCGAAGCATTGTCATGTCATGGTTAATTACTCCCAATAACGAATTAAGATCACTCAATAACCTGTGTAGGAATGTACTCTGTAACAGTACCATAGACTAAATCCTGTATGGCTTTCCTGTATATGCCCCTGACTTGCCCAGCAGTTGGAGAGTAAAGAAGAGTCACATCTTGACTTGCCAGGTACCAGAAAACAGTTGACAAAGATACAAGACTCCATGCCAATTGCCCCCAAAGCTTCTAAAAGTGTTGCAGGCTGGACAGCAGAATCAGAGGAGTTCATGCTAGAAACCATACATGACAACAGCTCACCAGCTGGTGATTGGGCTAAAAGGCAAACGTTTATTTAAATTTCCACTATTACCAGGACCAAAGGAGAATCTCCTGGAATTGACTACAATAAGCCACAGTATTTGACAGATTCTGTTCAACTGGCCCTCAACTACATAGCCTCCAACTCACTGCTGCTCATCCTGTTTGGGACATTCCTCTCATTGAGTTGTAAGCATCCAAGCACATCAAGAATAAGCAGACCACAGTAACTCAGAAAGCGAAGGAGAGCCATAGGACTGTTTCACAAATGCATTATCCTATTTTTGCCAACCCAACACATATATGCACCCAACACTTAAACACACTAGCGTTACCATCCCCAGAAAATAACACAACATGTATCTGAATTGATCTTGAACTTATGTCTGGATGACCCTGATGGGGACACCTTACATGTTGTGGAATATTACAGTGGTGATTGTTACCCTCATTGTACCTGGACTTTAATTGTCATGAGCCCCAGCTCCAATCAGCATGGGGGTCCATCCCCATTTGTCATCTCAAATGTTCAAAGAAGGAGATCGACTCTAGTCACTGAAGGCTGTCATTGGAGTAAAGCCAACTGCAAAATCCTGGGACCTACTAAGACTGTACAAGTACAAAATATTTTTCTGTCTACTTCGATAACATTGTCTCCACGGGTCCCTACACAACCTCATTGGAGATTGATGATCTGAAGAAATGTGGTCTGATATCATAGCGTATGTAAAACGTGAACATGACTTTACTGAGCTGGATACAGACAATAATAAAAGAGTTATAATGTGCCAATAGAAACTTTGCACACTGATGCATGTGGAAAGTATGCAGGGATGTACGTTGTTACAACGCATGCTTTTACCACGCATGCCTTTACAACGCAGGTTTTTCAACGCAAGTTGTTACAACGACTTGCGTTGGGGGGTGCTGGATAGTGAATAGTTTAATTTACTATTCCAACTCCAGTCCCCGTGGATAGTAGGGAAGGTGTTGGATAGTATATTAAACTATTACCTATCCTAGAGCGCCCACCAGGACAAGTCGTTGCAATGACTTGCGTTGAAAAACCTGCGTTGTAAAGGTACTGCGTGGTAAAAGTTGCGTCGCAAGCCAAACTCAAACTTACTCTGCCATTGTAGACTTACACTAAAACATTAGTGACTCTGCTGCCCAAATAGCAGACATGCAGGCATTATTATGATCCCCGCTGAAAGCAGACCCACGCGTCCCCACTCTGAATGTTTCAGATGCAACCATTTAAGTATAAATTCACTCTCAGACATGTGGACAAACCAGTCTTTTCAGTTTCAGTTTCAGTTTTTGGAATTGGGTACAGACATCCAATAGTTTCTTAAGCACTGCATGAAGAATTGCACTGTTGGTGTTAGTGCAGTTTCTAAGTTAATAGCAAAGAACTCATTTTTGTTGATGCTGAAGGAGACTTAAAATATGTGTTACAGTGTATGTTAACTCAATTAATGGAAGTATCTGCCATTACAACAGCAAATCCCAAGTGTTTGACCAAGGTAGCAACCCTTTTCGGTAGTTTACTTGGATCATATTAGCACACTTCATCCAATCAATAAAATTATACTTTAGCAGCCTTTGTTTTTGTCTATGCTTTCTATGGCTTAGGCTGTAACACATTGTGACTACTTGCATTGTTGCAAATATTTGATGTCTTTAGTAGTGATGTTTCATTCAAATAATTGCAAAGGCTTTACCTGAGACTCTGTCTGCTGTGGAGGTACATTTGCAATTCTCATATCCCTTCTGTCCAGAGAAGAATGGAATAGTTTAGTGTGCAAACAGGACTCTAAAGCATGCCTTCACATTATGGGTTCTAAACATTGTAATGTCATGGTTAATTACTCCTAATAACAAATTAAGATCACTCAATAACCTGTGTAGGAATGTACTCTGTAACAGTACCATAGACTAAATCCTGTATGGCTTTCCTGTATTTGCCCCTGACTTGCCCAGCAGTTGGAGAGTAAAGAAGAGTCACATCTTGACTTGCCAGAGACCAGAAAACAGTTGACAAAGATACAAGACTCCATTCCAATTGCGCCCTAAGCTTCTAAAAGTGTTGTAGGCTGGACAGCGGAATCAGAGGAGTTCATGCTAGAAACCATACACGGCAAGCAGCTCACCAACTGGTGATTGGGCTAAAAGGCAAAAGTTTATTTATGTTTCCACTATTACCAGGACCAAAGGAGAATCACCTGGAATTGACTACAATAATCCACAGTATTTGACAGATTCTGTTCAACTGGCCCTCAACTACCTAGCCTCCAACTCACTGCTGCTCATCCTGTTTGGGACATTCCTCTCATTGAGTTGTAAGCACCCAAGCACTTCAAGAATTAGCAGACCTCAGTAACTCAGAAAGCGAAGGAGAGCCATAGGACTGTTTCACAAATGCCTTATCCTATTTTTGCCACCCCAACACATATATGCACCCAACACTTAAACACACTAGCGATACCATTCCCAGAAAATAACACAACATGTATCTGAATTGATCTTGAACGTATGTCTGGATGACCCTGATGTGGACACCTTTTATGTTGTGGAATATTACAGTGGTGATTGTTACCCTCATTGTACCTGGACTTTAATTGTCATGAGCCCCAGCTCCAATCAACATGGGGGTCCATCCCCATTCGTCATCTCACATGTTCAAAGAGATTGACTCTAGTCACTGAAGGCAGTCATTGGAGTAAAGCCAACTGCAAAATCCTGGGACCTACTAAGACTGTACAAGTACCACATATTTTTCTGTCAACTTCGATAACATTGACTCCCTGGGACCCTACACAACCTCATTGAAGATTGATGATCTATAGAAAATGTGGTCTGATATCATAGCGTATGTAAAACGTGAACATGACTTTACTGAGCTGGATAGAGACAATAACAAAAGAGCTATAATGTGCCAATCGAAACTTTGCACACTGATGCATGTGGAAAGTATGCAGTCATGTAAAGAAACAGTTATGTATTTTTTCATTGGTTTCAGGCATGATTTTGCTTTCTGTTCTGGTCACAAAGGATACAACTATTGATTCATGTGGATTTATCGACTGACACATAATGTCTGATTATACATTTGGATATTGTCAATCTGTCTTAATAGTACATGGGATATAGAATTCTGTCAACTACAAGGTACAGACACACCGTTTCCCACTTGTATTGGCACATGGGACTAAATAATATCATACTGCAGACTAAATATTTTGGTGTCCTCGCCCTCGCAATCATGCACACTTCATTGGCACCTCAAAAGAACTATTCCATCTTCCGTAAACATTGATAAATAGTTCATCTTGTTTGCACAATACACTCACAGTACCAATCAAAGCGCAATGGCCCACTGTAATACATGGTATACTTTGCTATATGTACAACAGTTAGATTTAGACTCACATATGCCTGGTCAACCTTTCCTGCCTGCGTGTGTTTTGCATACTAGCATTTCATTCCTATTCTCTCTAGTCAAATATATCGGTTGTCCAAATTGCAATCGCTAGGGTGTGACTAACCAGTACATAATTCCTGTCTACACTGCTATTTGAGTTTATCATATCAATATCCTTATTTGTCTGAAAAGACATAGTTGCTTGGGCATATCAAGAAAGGGTACACTTGCAAAATGGAGTGACAGTGAAGTACTAATTGTACAGCATCACTCATCATTGTTTCTGGTGAGCTCTTTTGTCGTTCACTGTGATGAGGCCTTCAACTGCCTGGGGTAATTGTAGCAACTTTTGAGTCTACCACTCCAGCATTGCTGTGCAGGCCAAGGGATGGCTTTACAGGTGCATACTTACTCCTCCAAATACGGCTTCTGATAAGACTACTTGGGACCCTCCAGTGCAGGCTCTGACACCATGCCATGTTGTTCATATTTCATCGTTTGTGGTACCCACCGGATCTCAATCTACAAATGGCAATGCCGGATCCAGCTGCACTGATGAGGATGGTGCATCAATGCAAATACCTCTCCTTCATCACCATTGGTTTCATTTTAATCTCTTCTGGAATTATCATTCGTCCTAGAAGAATGGCTCTTTGATGACCTTTTTTTGTTTATTTACAGAAAACCGTCTAGTTATCCAGGTATTTTCACAGGCCCACTAGTGCCCACCAAAGTATTTAGTTGGTTGCTGCCCACAGTCTTTTGCATGTTACATATTTTATTGTCTTTAACTAAATTCTGTCTGTCTTTTTAAGGTCTTATCAAACTACATTTAAGTACCCGGATTTATATTGTATTTTCCATTAAGCCATCATCTGTGGGCCTGCACAGCTCTCAGTGCAAAACGTTCATCCGGCGTTTACCTTTATGACGTGTCCTGTTGTCTTTTGGTGGGGTAGTGTAATACTGGCATTAAGTCTTCATGTTATAAAAGCTTGTGGGCTTATGATGTTTTTTAGAGGTTTGCATAATCATAGGTGTTGATACTAGCGCTTTTATATAGCAATAATATATATGAGCCATACTAGAAAACAAAATTCAGTTTGCTAACATATCTCATACATGTGCAATTCTCATGATTCCATTTTTGCTAAGAATATGAGAAACAAAAGCTGACTGTTCTTATGTTTTTTTCTAATTGCAAATCGGTATAAGTAGCCTATATTTTAGCTGATAGAGAAGAAAATGCTATGCTGAGTGTGGGTATATTTCCTCAGAACAGTAGGTTGGTAGGAGTCCTAGATTTTTATAGTGTGAAGAATTTTCTTTGAGTTTCATTTCTTACAATTTTTCTTTGTTAATGCTCCTATATTTGATGAATTCTCTAACTTCCTATAACTAAATTGGTGACTGTCGAACCCTCTCCGACACCATTAGTACTTCTAATTGCAGTGCAACATCTCTTCACTGCAGTCCGGCACTTCACTCAAAGTGCTGTCAGTAGCAGCACTGTTGATTGGTCAGACCACGCTGGGCACCTTTCATAAACCAATGACGGAAGACATGCGCAGGCATTGCTGTTTACACTTGGTGACAGCCATGACACCAGTAGTGAGCGGGTTACTTCATCACTCTAATCAACCACGCACAGCTTCTTCTTGATATTGTGCCAATAGACATTGATGACAATCATACATGTAATGCACACTGCTGTCCACACGCCAAGTTCAACTCCGCTACAAGCAGGGACCCTGCAAGCACAACAAAATGGCACATTGACTGACTAAATCCACCTCGCTCCAGGTTCGCCACCCGTCTTTTGTTATCCAACACATGAGTATAATAGGCATTCTCCACCAAAGTCCTGCCCCTCTGTCTAACCTACTCTTCCATGTGACAGGGATATATCTCTTCCTTAGCTCCTGTTCCCTTTATCGATTTCACAACCATTGTAAGGTTTCCAACCACCTCAAAAACTTCCCAAAGCTCTGAAAATATTCTCTGCACTTCACTTAGTCCTTGCCCACCCTGCTTACTGGGCCCCTTCTGCCCAGCAGCAATCCTGACACCACTTGCCCACAGACTTGTGAGTGGGTGACCCCCAGACTAGTACTCCATGGTTACAGGCCATCTAAATTCTCACAACAGCCCTCCTCCTCTTTCAGAAATGGCTTTTAACTGCCACCAGAGTCTTACTGCATTTTCATGCAGGTCCTTTAGAAAACTCTTGCTAAAATGCTGAAGCTTGAGGCAGGCTCCATTCAACTGGGAGGCAAGTTCTTTAGTTCATGGTAGGCCCATATGTTACACTAACAGCAGGAAGGTCCTGTCAGGGGTCCTTGTACCCTTCAGCTGCCTCTATAGTAGCACCCTTTCTACCCAGCTTTGTAAGCCCTTAGGCTAAATCCAATGGGCCTCAAGACATTCAAATCTACTAGGAGAGTCGAAATACTGGACATGCATTGCAACCTCTGCTATTAATAAAAACAAGCATTGGCATAGCCAATAGGTCTCACCTTTGGGACCTTATACGTGTTTCGTTATCCAGCACAATGTCCTTGGTGCAACAACATCAATTGTTGCATGGCTAAACACTTATAAGGTCCCAAGGGCAAGACCTATTGGCTATGCCAATGCTTGTTTTGAGTGAGTGGCTCATGCAGGTATGCCACTGTGAGGTGGAGATGCTGCGAATGCTTTTACAGGAGACCATGTGACATTGCGCCTCTTCAAAATGTATCTTGGGTCTGGTGTAATACTTCTAGCCCCTATTCCTGTCTTCTCGCACCCTATGCATCCTTAAATGTTCCATGTACAGCCCGGGTTGACACTCCTATTACCCCTGCCATCCAGTGACACTTTACCTGTCACGGGTGGTGGTGGATGTGGTGGTGGATGTGGTGGTGGTGGGCGTGGTGGTGGTGGTGAACATGGGGTGGTGGTGGTGGATGTGGTAGTGGATGTGGTGGTGGTGGACATGTTGGTGGTGGTGGATGTGGTGGTGGTGGTGGACATGGTGGTGGTGGAGGTGGTGGAGGTGGTGGATGTGGTTGTGGACGTGGTGGTGGATGTGGTGGTGGGCGTGGTGGTGGTTGTGAACATGGTGGTGGTGGTGGACATGGTGGTGGTGGTGGATGTGGTGGACGTGGTGGTGGTCATGGTGGTGGTGATGGATGTGGTGGTGGACCTGGTGGTGATGGATGTGGTGGTGGTGGATGTGATGGTGGATGTGGTGGTGGTGGACAATGTGGTGGACCTGGTGGACATGGTGTACAAGGTGGTGTACATGTTGGTGGTGGACATGGTGGTGGTGGACATGGTGGGGGTGGACGTGGTGGTGGTGGTGGATGTGGTGGTGGTGAAGGTGGTGGTGTTGGACATGGTGGTGGTGGACATGGTGGTGGTGGACATGGTGGATGTGGTGGATGTGGTGTTGGACGTGTTAGTGGTGGACGTGGTGGTGGTGGATGTGGTGGTGGTGGACATGGTGGGGGTGGATGTGGTGGTGGATGTGGTGGTGGTGAACATGGTGGTGGTGATGTTGGTGGTGGTGGACGTGGTGGTGGTGGTGGATGTGGTTGTTTTGAGTGAGTGGCTCATGCAGGTATGCCACTGTGAGGTAGATATGCTGCGAGTGCTTTTACAGGAGACCATGTGACATTGCGCCTCTTCGAAATGTATCTTGGGTCTGGTGTAATACCTCTAGCCCCTGCATCCTTAAATGTCCCATGTACAGCCGGGGTTGACACTCCTATTACCCCTGCCATCCAGTGACACTTTACCTGTCACGGGTGGTGGATGTGGTGGTGGTGGTGGATGTGGTGGTGGTTGGTGTGGTGGTGATGGTGAACATGAGGTGGTGGTGGTGGATGTGGTAGTAGATGTGGTGGTGGTGGACGTGTTGGTGGTGGTGGACATGGTGGTGGTGGTGGTCGTGGTGGTGGTGGAGGTGGTGGATGTGGTGGTGGACGTGGTGGTGCATGTGGTGGTGGACTTGGTGGTGGCTGTGAACATGGTGGTGGTGGTGGACATGGTGGTGGTGGTGGATGTGGTGGTGGTCATGGTGGTGGTGATGGATGTGGTGGTGGACCTGGTGGTGATGGATGTGGTGGTGGTGGATGTGATGGTGGATGTGGTGGTGGTGGACAATGTGGTGGACCAGGTGGACATGGTGTACAAGGTGGTGTACGTGTTGGTGGTGAACATGGTGGTGGGGGACATGGTGGGGGTGGACAAGGTGGTGGTGGTGGATGTGGTGGTGGTGAAGGTGGTGGTGTTGGACATGGTGGTGGTGGACATGGTGGATGTGGTTTTGGACGTGGTGGTGGTGGACGTGGTGGTGGTGGTGGATGTGGTGGTGGTGGACATGGTGGGGGTGGATGTGGTGGTGGTGGTGGATGTGGTGGTGGATGTGGTGGTGGTGAACATGGTGGTGGTGATGGTGGTGGTGGTGGACGTGGTGGTGGTGGTGGATGTGGTTGTGGTGGATGAGGTGGATGTGGTGTTGGATGTGTTGGTGGTGGACGTGGTGGTGGTGGTGGATGTGGTGGTGATGGACATGGTGGGGGTGGATGTGGTGGTGGTGGTGGATGTGGTGATGGTGAACATGGTGGTGGTGATGGTGGTGGTGGTGGACGTGGTGGTGGTGGATGTGGTTGTGGTGGATGTGGTGGTGGTGGTGGACATGGTGGTGGTGGATGTGGTTGTGGTGAACATGGTGGTGGTGGTGGACGTAGTGGTGGTGGTGGATGTGGTTGTGGTGGATGTGGTGGTGGTGGACATGGTGGTGCTGGTGGATGTGGTGGTGGACATGATGGTGGTGGTGGATGTGGTGGTTGTGGACGTCGTGGTGGTGGTGGTGGAAGTTGTAGTGGTGGACGTGGTGGTGTACTTGGTTGTGGGGATGGACGTGGTGGTGGTGAATGTGGTGATGGTGGACATTGTGGTGGCAGACGTGGTGGTGGTGGACGTGGTGGTGGTGGACGTGGTGGTAGTGGATGTGGTGGTGGTGGACTTGGTGGTGGTGGTGGACGTGGTGGTGGTGGACATGGTGGATGTGGTGGATGTGGTGTTGGACGTGTTTTTGGTGGACGTGGTGGTGAATGTGGTGGTGGTGGACATGGTGGGGGTGGATTTGGTGGTGGTGGTGGACATGGTCTTGGTCTCAATGTCCACGGACTCGATAATTCTCGCCTCGGTGCCTACTCTAATCATGGGTCCCCACTCTGCAACTCTGGGCAATAGCTTGCTTAATCTCCACAACGGCCCTAAAGCGCTGGGATGCCTGATTTCACCTTGGGGGTGCCCAGTAGGGAGCATCTCACAGGGAAAGCCAGGACGGGTTCCACAGCGGTATACAGCGCCAAGATGCCTGTCAGGTGACAGTGCGCTTTACAAGTATACATACATTTACATTTACACATTTACATGGTGGTGGTGGTGGATGTGGTGAACATGGTGGTGGTGATGGTGGTGGTGGACGTGGTGGTGGTGGTGGATGTGGTTGTGGTGGATGTGGTGGTGGACATGGTGGTGGTGGTGGATGTGGTTGTGGTGGATGTGGTGGTGGTGGACATGGTGGTGCTGGTGGATGTGGTGGTGGACATGATGGTGGTGGTGGATGTGGTGGTTGTGGACGTCGTGGTGGTGGTGGTGGAAGTTGTAGTGGTGGACGTGGTGGTGTACTTGGTTGTGGGGATGGACGTGGTGGTGGTGAATGTGGTGATGGTGGACATTGTGGTGGCAGACGTGGTGGTGGTGGACGTGGTGGTGGTGGACGTGGTGGTAGTGGATGTGGTGGTGGTGGACTTGGTGGTGGTGGTGGACGTGGTGGTGGTGGACATGGTGGATGTGGTGGATGTGGTGTTGGACGTGTTTTTGGTGGACGTGGTGGTGAATGTGGTGGTGGTGGACATGGTGGGGGTGGATTTGGTGGTGGTGGTGGACATGGTCTTGGTCTCAATGTCCACGGACTCGATAATTCTCGCCTCGGTGCCTACTCTAATCATGGGTCCCCACTCTGCAACTCTGGGCAATAGCTTGCTTAATCTCCACAACGGCCCTAAAGCGCTGGGATGCCTGATTTCACCTTGGGGGTGCCCAGTAGGGAGCATCTCACAGGGAAAGCCAGGACGGGTTCCACAGCGGTATACAGCGCCAAGATGCCTGTCAGGTGACAGTGCGCTTTACAAGTATACATACATTTACATTTACACATTTACATGGTGGTGGTGGTGGATGTGGTGAACATGGTGGTGGTGATGGTGGTGGTGGACGTGGTGGTGGTGGTGGATGTGGTTGTGGTGGATGTGGTGGTGGACATGGTGGTGGTGGTGGATGTGGTGGTGGTGAACATGGTGGTGGTGGTGGACGTGTTGGTGGTGGTGGATGTGGTTGTGGTTGTGGTGGATGTGGTGGTGGTGGACATGGTGGTGCTGGTGGACGTGGTGGTGGACATGATGGTGGTGGTGGATGTGGTGGTTGTGGATGTGGTGGTGGTGGTGGAAGTGGTAGTGGTGGATGTGGTGGTGTACTTGGTTGTGGGGGCGGAGGTGGTGGTGGTGGATGTGGTGATGGTGGACATGGTGGTGGTTGACTTGGTGGTGGTGGTCGTAAAGAACGTGGTGGTGGTGGACTTGGTGGTGGTGGGCGTGGTGGTGGTGGACATGGGCATGGTTGTGGTGGATGTGGTGGTGGTGGACGTGGTAGTGGATGTGGTGATGGATGTGGTGGTGGTGGACATGGTGATGATGAACGTGGTGGACATGGAGGTGGTGGACATGGTGAGGTTGGATGTGGTGGACATGGTAGTGATGGTGGATGTGGTGGTGGTGGACATGTTGGGGTTTGGATGTGGTGGTGGACATGGTGGTGGTGGTGGTTGTGGTGGTGGTGGACATGGTGGTGGTGATGTTGAATGTGGTGGTGGTAGACGTGGTGGTGGTGGATGTGGTGGCGGTGGACGATGTGGTGGTGGACATGATGGTGGTGGTTGTGGATGTGGTGGTGGAAGAGGTGGTGGTGGATGTGGTGGTGGTGGTGGTGTACATAGTGGTGGTGGTGGTGGATATGGTTGTGATGGATATGGTGGTGGTGGACCTGGTGGTGAATGGGGTGGACGTGGTGGTGGTAGAGGGCATTGTGGTGGGGCTGGGCTTGGTGGATGTGGTGGTGGTGGACGTGGTGGTGGTGGAGGACGTGGTGGTGGTGGACGTGGTGGTGGTGGACGTGGTGGTGGTGGACATGGTGGTGGTGGTGAACATGGTGGTAAACATGGGGGATGTGGTGGTGGTGGACGTGGTGGTGGACATGGTGGTGGACGTGGTGTTGGTGGTGGACATGGTGGTGGTGGTGGACGTGGTGGTGGATGCGGTGGTGGATGTGGTGGTGGTAGACGTGGTGGTGGATGTGGCAGTGGATGTGGTGGTGGTGGATGTGGTGGTGGTGGATGTGGTGGTGGTGGACATGGTGGTGGATGTGGTGGTGGTGTACATGGTGATGTGGTGGATGTGGTGGTTGTGGATGTGGACGTGGTAGTGGTGGTGTATGTGGTGGAGGTAGTGGTGGTGGTGGTGGATGTGGTGGTGGTGGAGGACATGCTGTTTTCCGGTCTAGGGGCAACCTAGCCTGGCAGTTCAGGCTGGTCTGTTTCCATGGGGAGCAGTGTGAAGGCTGATTTGCATATGGCTGGATCCAAACTGGAATAGCATGGTGAGCAAAATAACAATGGATTAAACCCAGATCTTCTACTTGGGGTGAATGTTTCACAATGTTCAGCATTCTGCCCATCATTTGTTTGGGTCATATTTTCGCCCTAAGTGGCAAGGGTATCCCCAGACGTGGGTCCCTGGCTCACTACACTCCAGGTTTTGAGCTAGCCTGGCTGAAGAGGGGTGATACCCCGAAACCAGTCCTAGGGTGCTTGTTTTCCAGTCCAGAGAGGACCTGGCCTGGCTATTCGGGCTGGGCTGTTCCCATGGGGAGCAGGGCCAAGGCTGATTTGCATTTGGCGGGGTCCGAACAGGACTGGAGTAGCAAGCAAAATAACAATGGATTAAACCCAGATCTGTGACTGGGGATGAATGTTTGACAATGTTCAACATTCAATACATCATCTTTTTATATTGCATTTTCCCCCTAACTGGTCAGGGTATGCCCAGAGGTGGGTCCCTTGCTCACTACGCCACCGGTTTTGAGCTAGCCTGGCTGATGAGGGGTGATACCATAAAACCGGTCCTAGGATGATTGTTTTCCAATCCAGGGAGGACCTGCCTTGGCAGTTCAGGCTGGATTTTTCCCACGAGGAAAGGGGTCAAGGCTGATTTTCATATGGCTGGGTCCAAACTGGAATGGCGTGGCGGGCAAAAAAATGATGGATTAAACCCAGATCTGTGACTAGGGGTGAATGTTTGACAATGTACAACATTGCATCCATCATTCTTTATGCATACCTCTGGTTTCAAACATAATGTATCTGGTTTTCCTGGTGTGGGGGCAAAGAAAACTGTTTTTCAACTGGCCCGCTCAGGCTGCCACTGCTGCGAACGTTCACCTGGTGAACAGGAATGTGAAAAGAAAGATGTGCTCTTGTGTCCGACGACTATTCAATGTGGCAACTCTGACCCCTCTCACTTTCTGATACTTAGGAAGGACACAAAGACAAGGCCTGCAGCAGCTTCATGTGTGAGCCCTTAACACTGTATCCCATCAAGATGCACCAAATCCAAAGGGGACCAGATGAGATGGTTTAAAGTATATAGCCCTTCAGTGTGTCAGGGTTGCATGTGAGAAGTGACCAGCCGCAGCACACTACTACAGAGGAGAAGTGGCCAGAAAGGTACAGTGTTCCCTTCTCGCCTGAGGCCACATACCTGGCTCCTGCATATACCTGAAAGAGTCTGCTTCTAAGGAATTCTGGGTCATTGATGATGTGAAACCCATGACAGGGAAAACCCTTTTTTGCACCTCTCAATGCCCTATCTAAAGACTTGGGGTCTCATCATGAGTATCTCGGGAATTCAGGGAGGGAGATACCGTCGACTGAGTTAAAACATTCTGGCCAGTATCTCCACCCATGAATCCGGGTATTACAAGTAAAGACCCTGTGAGCAAGTAATAACATGCAGACCTTGCATACCAAGCCATTTACTGTTTGTTAATTGCTGAGCCATAGGCTTTTACTGCTGACGGTTTCCATCTAATGTGAGCGGATCTGCATGTTTTATAAGGTGTAGAAATGCAGATGATAAAACTATCCCTGGTGTTCTTGCACCAGTTAAATCCAAGTGCAATAGTGCCAGGTTATTCAGAACCGGCATCCTCCTAAAAAAGCTGTTCCGGCTGAGGCCCATAGAACCTAAAAGAAGTGACCTCTGCATAGGTATCCACGCTGCAGAGATAAAAGTAAAGTCCTGAGTGAAAAAGTGAAGGGGTCTGAACAGGTGATGGGTAACGTGGACAGCATTTAGAGTTTCTGAAGTAGAGTCAAGAATGTGTAACCTTTTCTTTGAAACATTTTGAGGAGGTCAGAGATGTTCTAGTAAGCAATGTCACCTAATTGGATGCACCATGGTAAGTGCTCAACAGCATTCGGAGAAGTGCTCCACTGAGGTTCATGCAAGTTTAGGAAACCACACTGCATCCGGCCATGGAGAATATGGTTAGTGAGTTCCTGGTTGAGGATTGGAAGACTGGTGTTTCTCCCTTGTCTTAGTTCTGCCATCTACCTGCAAGAAGGTCCCTACCAGTAAATGCAGGTGAAGGCATTTTAACTCTGGAATTCTCTTCCCTTAGACTTGCGGATGGAGAACTGTCATATTCTCTTCCGTAAAGCCGTAAAGACCTGGCTTTTTATCCAATAAATTTCCCTCTGGATTGTATTTTGCTACCACTGTTTTTCAGCGCCGGGAAACCCTTATGGGTAGCTGTCGCGCTTTATAAAATTAATAAATAAATAAATAAAAATTGATAATATTATGTTCTAAGGACCTCAGGGTATGGATTCTTCAGGGGACAATACAGAGAAAGGAGGTGCACTTTGAGGGCGCATCTGTGCTGCTTTTTCCTGACTTCCACTCTGACACATAATCTAGAAAGAGAGCCTTGCTGACAATCTAAAAGGAGTTGAAAGAAGGAGGCTGCTTGAGTATTCCTAGAGAACATTTAGGAAAAAAATCATGGTCATAGAAACATCATGGTCTGTATGCTGAACGTCTTCTGTTATGGAGGATCTGTGGAGGAAGCATTGACCAGTCTTTGAAGGAACGAAGAGAGATGTAGCCTGCCATATTAGGAGGCTCAGAACCATTGTAATCGTAATTATTCTATAGCCTTCAAACTTGGAGTGATGTCCTTTTTTAAAAAACTTTATTTTTTCAATTTTTGATAAACAAACAGAGTATAAGAGGGGTTCAGCTACACAGAAAGACGCAGTTATTACTCAGAAGGATAAAGCAGAATCAGTTTCTCAGTACAAGCTACAATATCATCTCATATGTCAAATATAACAATCAGCAGGAGAATGCACATAAAGGATTTCACTACGAGCTACCTGTTTTGCTAGACAATGCGGAGGCAATATATCAGGCAGTGGAATTTAAGTAGTCATGAACTAATCATCCAGTGAACTTTTGAATCTAGTCATATACTGTACATTAGCCCATTACATGTGGCATTTAAGGATCAACATAGCAGCTTCTTAGCATTGCATACCATCACGGACATAGTCTAAGTGGCATTTTACAGTTACCCAGAAGAGTATCTCTCATACAGAGCGACTTGTTAGTCAATAAAGTGAGCATATAGTCAGGAGATGCAACCCATCACCTCTCTTGTGACAGATGTTCCGCGTCCTCACCACCAGAATCAGTATGAGTCAATAAGTAACATTGCAACGAAGCCCATATATCAGCGGGCCGCGAGGTCAGCGGCATTAACTCAGCATATGATGTGATCTGTTCTTGACAATATACAAGGTCGGTCAGCCAGTTCTTAAATTTTGGTGCTTGTCCTCTACCCCATCTACACGCCACCCTTCGTTTGGCCAGGAGTAGCGCTAATGCAACAAATTTACGATGTGATACATGTATCGACTCTACACACCCCAACAGTGCCAGAGTAGGCGATGGCTCCAGCTCAACATTGATCATTGTACAAAGGGCGCCAAACACCTGTTGCCAATACACCTGTACAGCTGCACAGTTCCGCGCTAAATGTAGGAAATCAGCGCCAGGGGCGTGGCATCTTTCACACTAATCTGATTCGCGCAGTTTATACCTATATAGTCGCGCACGCGTGTAATACAATCTGTGTATAAATTTATATTGCAGTATTCTAAGCCTACTACTAGAAGAGATACGCTCAGTTTGTTGCATGCAGAAAGTGCATTGTTCATCAGTCAGCACCATTCCCATTTCATGTTCCCAACGGGCTTTCGCATCAGGAGGGCATACATCTCTAAGGGAGCAAACTATCATGTATATAGTGGACACCAATCGCTTTGGCGTGGCATTACGAAGTAGTCTGTGCAGGGGTGCGAACACTTGGGGTTCTTCGGGAAAATCGGGCGTAAGTGTCCTGAGTCCCTGACGAAGTCGAATATATAGAAAGGTGTCAAGGGGTGATCGCTGAGCGCCAATAGTCAAGTCATCTAAGGAGCGGAACGTTCCATCTTTATATAAATCCACCCACTTCGTAACATGCAAGCTTGTGAAAAAGAGCCTCCTGCAACAAAGGCATATGTGGGTGATAAACTAGAGGGAGGAGTGGCGAGTACAGCAGGGAGGTATCTAGCATTTTACCTAGTTGGTGCCATGCATTGACTGTGCTCAAGACCGTTGTCTGAGTCTTGTCTATGCCTGGGTTTTGCAAATACAGTGCCCCTTCCAGTGGAACAGGCTGTGCCAGCCAGTGTTCTGCCGCAATCTGTGGCATATATCGAGGTTGAAGAACCCAATAAAAGGCAAAGTGAGCCTGAGTACTGTAGTAGTATAGTTTGAAGTCCGGTATGTCGAACCCACCCGCGTATACGGTCTTGTCATAACCTCCCATTTCAACCGTGGATGTTTACCTCCCCCATACTAAGCGAGTGAGCTCAGATTGGAGTTGCTGGAAGAAATATCATCCCGCAAAGAAGGGGATATTTAAAAATAAATACAGTAGCTGTGGCAGTACCACCATTTTAATCAGGGAGATCCTGCCCGCCATAGAGAGGGGGAGCGCAATCTATCTGGTGATTTTGTCAATGAGGTGGGACATAACAGTACCATAATTGAGTCTCATAAGCTCGTCCCTGTCCCTAATTTCCTAATATTTAAGTTCATCATCACACCAAGTTATAGGATAGTCTATGGGGAAATCTAACAGTCTCGGGCGTTAGAGGGAATAGGTAAGATTTGCTCCAGTTGATATGTATACCAGATAGCCTGCCAAATCGTATAAATTCTCGAAGTACAGGGTTCAAGTTGGCTGGGGGTCACGGATATAAAGTGTAACGTCGTCTGCGTACATAGACATTAAAATTTGACTCAATGGGCATTGCAGTCCTTTGTCATTATGATGTTGCCTTAATTTGAAAGCGAGTGGTTCAACCGCCAAAGCGAAAAATTAGAGGCGATAGGGGACATCCCTGTCTAGTGCCTCTAGTAATAAGTATATCTTGGGACAGTTTCCCGTTGATAAGGACCTTGGCTACAGGCGCTTCATATAGCAGCTTAATCCATGAGAGGAAAACCGGGGGAAATCCCATACGCGCCATTAGTGCTAGTATGTAGTCCCATTCTAATGAATCGAAGGCCTTGGTGGCATCTAAAAAGATAGCTGCAAGGGGCAAATCTTCCAATACATTATTCACGACAGAAAAGAAAGTTCGCAAGTTATGGGATGCCGCCCCTGCCAGGGACAAAGCCCAACTGGTCAGGCAGAACTAGATTGGTCATAAGGAGATTTAGTCTATTGGCAATAAGTTTAGCTAGTATTTTGACGTCGCAGTTAAGAAGTGACAGGGGTCTGTATGAGTCGCAGCTTGCTGGGGACTTCTCGGGTTTTAACAGGGATGTAATAAGAGCAGTTCTCATAGACGGGGGAGATGTCCTACTTCGAGAGCGTCTTCATATATTTCCTTAAGCACTGGGGCCATAAAGTCAATGTATGTCTTATATAGTTCAACAGGTATCCCATCTAGTCCAGTGGCCTTGCCCGACTGCATGCTCATAATAGCATCTCGGACCTCGTCAAGTTCAAATGGGGCAGCCAGAAACCGCCTCTGTGCGTTTCTAACCCACGCTAGCACAATGTCCTGTAGATATTCATGCAGGTCGAGAGCTTCAGTCCGAGAGGTAGAATATAATGTAGTGTAATGTTGTACAAAGGTGTTCAGTATTTGCGTGGTGTCTCTGTACACCACCCCGTCTATCCCCTCAAGTTCTAGGATAGTGTTCGGTTGTCGAGTCAGCTTGACCACAGAAGCCAAAGCCTTTCCAGGTCGCTCTCCCTCGCTATATCGTCTAGCAGTCCAATACCGTCCTCTAAACTTAGCTTCTCTGTCAGCTTCTTCGGTGTATGCCGTGATTTTTTCCCTAATTTTAGCACGGGTATCTCCGTCAGGGTGCAGGACCAGAGAGTGTTCAAGTGTCTTGAGTTCAGTTTCAAGTTTATTAAGTGTATCTCTGATGCTCTTAAGGACCCCTGATCCCTTAGAGATGCAGATCCCACGTAGGCCTCCCAAATAACCTCAACCTCTGCTACGGTGCCCTTGTTACGTGCAAAGAATCCCAGCATATCCTCTCGTAATTCCTCCCGGTAGACAGTGTCTAAAAGGATGGTAGGCTGCAATCGCCAAAAAGACCTTGAGGGGCATATATCGTCTGCGGTCAAAGTTAAACGAACCGGTGCATGGTCCGAATACATTCTGGCTAAGTGTGTCACGGTCGAAATCGCTGGGCAGAGGGCCCTCGACATCAGCAGATAATCTATGCGCGCCCATGTTGCTGCATGTGCGGTATAGTGGGTGCCTTCTAGAGTAGTGGGCTGTACATGTCTCCAGGTATCAGAGAGATTGTAATCTTCTAATATGTCGTGCAACGCAGTGCGAGCTTTGGTGTAATGGTGTGGGGATGGATTAGATTTATCCACCAGGGGGTCCAGTGATATGTTGAAATCACCGCCCCATATTATATTATCTGGCCCTGAGCCTATCACTGCCGCCCATAATTCTGTAAAAAACTGGGGATCATCAACATTCGGACCGTAACAACACACAAGGGTGACCGATACATGGCCCAATCTCCCCCACATCATACAATACCGTCCACATGTGCTGCTCTTGTGGCCTACTAGCGTGAACGGGGTGCCTCGTTTAACAAGGATCGCGGTACCCCTAGCGTATGTTGAGTAGGAGTAGAAGATAGTGTGGGAAGCCCATTTACAAGCGAATGTTGGATTGCTTTGTGGTTTGAGGTGCGTTTCCTGTAGAAAAGTGAAATGTATATTATGTCTATCAAGATATGATAACACATGTCTCCTTTTCCTCGGATCTCCCAGCCCATGCACCTTACACGTTATGAAATTTAAACTAGAGCGCAGTTTTTGTTGCATACTAGCTAGCAAGGGTGATAAATGGGTGCCTGCTGAAACTTCAATAGGCCCCACATCCACAACACATTTTTATCAGTAGTTACCAACATCTGGTTTCTTGCCACATGGCATCGCCTATAAAAGTTTGACTTACAAGGACAGCCAGAAGTCCCAAGTAAAATAACTTCAAACAGCATTTTTCTAAAATGTTAATGTTAATGTTAAAAAGATTTTATATAGCGCACGGCTACTCCGGGGAGTGTCCCGGCGCTTTAATATAAGCAACAGACCCCCAACCCACTCCAACGTCGTAACCGTCCTGCTCTACGCCTCTATTCACTAACTCCCCCACCCACTTCAGCAACCCAAACTTGCCAGAATAACCCCCCCCCCCCACCCCCACCCAAAGAACTCCCCAGGGGAAGAAACAGTTCCCAGAAGTCATGTCTTAACATTGGGAAATGCCCACAAGAGGAAACAGAAAGAGAGCACACAGCCATGTCTTCCCCCCTTCAGCCGCAGGTTCTGGACTACCATCGGAGATGGCCAGGGGAGGGGTAGTGGTCCCTGGCATACATTACCGCTGCATTAGAGGCATGAGGCCCCTGTAGGTGATTGTCCAATGTCCCCAGTCAGTTTGCCGCATACAGGCTTCAAGGTCTCTTGGTTACGAAGACCAACAATTGGTGCTCCGCCGCATGTTTCAGGCTTCATCATCAGTTTCTTGTGGATTCTCTTGTCGTGCCGCTTCCCTACCATCGCCTCCTCGCTGTGTTTTTTTAATGTCTTTTATATAGTCTTCCACCTGCTGAGGTTTAGTGAAAAAACGTTGCTTCCCTTGGTGAGTAACACAACGTTTCGCAGGATACAATAAAGCATAGTCAATTTGTGCAGCACGAAGTTTCCGCTTGACCTCCAAGAACTTTCATCGCTCCTCCTGTACAAGCGTCGTGAAGTCAGGGAAAGTAGAGAATGCCACTCCGTTGTAGGTCAGGCTGTGCTTGGCACGGGCAGCACGTAGGGCCACATCATGGTCACGATAATTTAAGAGGCGCGCTATAATGGGCCGTGGTGGAGCTCCAGGTTTGGGTACAGAAGCCAACCATCTGTGTGCCCGTTCGACGATAAATTGTGCAGAGAAAACGTCAGCTCCAATGGACGTGAGGAGAAGCTTTTCTACATATTCCTCCATCCGCCCAGTGTCTGTGGATTTTTTAAATGCCTGTGACACGGATGTTATTGCGTCTACTGCAGGCCTCCAAATCCTCATTCTTTGCAGCAATAACTCACAGTAGGTTATCCATTCGGGCTAGCTGAGTCGTGTGGGCAGCAGTGGTGTCATCGTTGTCCGAGATTCTCCTCTCAGTTTCCGTAATTCGCTCCTTATGTTGGTCCACTTTATGCACCAGGGTAGCCATTCTGTAGGTAAGTCTGTCGACTTTATCAACTACCGTTTCGAATCCCTGCCGCATCTCCTGTAGTATTTGTTGCATATCTAGATTGCCAGGAGGAGTATCACTGCATGCCACACCTACACCAGTTGTTTTAGGATCAGGCGTGGCAGTCTTGGGTTTATTTTTGTGGGATGCGTCAAAGGTAAGTTTTGTTTATCGATTGTCCTGTCGCACCATGTTGCCCTTTTGGCACCAGGATCCACTGGGCCTCCGAGGCACAGACTGCTCATCACACCTTTGATTGCACGGGTGTAACACAGTTAAAGAGGTGCAGCTGTTCCACTGTGCAATAGGGAGTTAGTCCTGCTGTAAGGAGGAGCCCGCAAGTATCGGGAGGATCTGCGCTGAAGATAACCCACTTGTAGGTGCAAGCGGTGGCCTGGTCCTGTAGGTGGAGGAGATGTCTCTATTCACGAGGAGCTGTACCCATCTACCCTGTCCGGCAATTCAGGACCAGTATCCTGCAGGTGCGAGTATTGAAACAGTGGTGTCCTAAGGTAGGTATGTTCCTGAGAGCCAATCACCGCGTCAGGCACTCTTTGGAGGAGAGCAGTACGCTATCTCAGCAGGGTAATGGCGGAGGTCATACTCAACTACTGCCAGAGGGACACTCTGCGCCCATTCAGGCCGCGAAAGATCTACGGGAGACGTCTAGCTGGCCTGGCGTGTGAGGAGAGTCTATATGTTATGGCCCGCACCTTCCAGACCTGTGAGGCACACGCGCCTTCCCGCCACGATTGAAGTAAGGCAATGTGCAGCTCCAGCACAATGACCTGGTGTTTCTCTTAGCCCCACAGTGCGCCCGCTCTGCCGCAGATCAACCGTTCCCACAGGGGGGGGGGTCAATGGTGTGCAGGTAAACGTGTCTTCGCCCGCACTGAAGACCAGTTCATATACTCGCCCCAGAGGTGAAAGCACCGGGACGTGCGATCTCCTGCTCGGCCACTGAAGATCGGAATGCAGCAGGTGGGGGAGGGGGGAAGGTCCAGTACTCATGGGCCGGAGCTTGAAGGGTGCAATTTCGCTGCTCTGCACGAGTCTTCAACTGCCCCCCAGTACCCACCAGACAGTAGAGGGAGGGGGGGGCACAGCGTCCGTAGCTTAGCAGATGTGGTATGCGCCACAGAGCCTCAGGTCAGGATCGTCGTCTTGGGCCTGTCGCCTCGTGGGAAGCCCCGGGCTCTCCTAGCACTGCAGTTCGCAGCTCACAGCAGCAGGGGCTCCAGCGGTGTCTTCAGGGAAAATTCTGCGCCGTTTTTTTGGGGCACAGCAGATCACAGCCATACCAAAAACAGGTCGAGTCTGGGGGGTATGTTAGTAATCCACCGGTGTAATTTGGGTGTAATTATCATCCAGCAAGTCAGGATAGGGATCGGATTAACGTGCCAGGGAACAGGAGCCTCACCAAAAGGCGGCCATGCTGTGTGTGCGCCCTCTAGCGCCCCCCGAGTGATGTCCTTTAGTTGCCTTTCTTACCCCTAGTTAATTGTTTGTTGGAATCTTACGGCATGTATCCAGTAACATGTACATTTTATTTTGTAATTACCTCTGTGGCATACAATGAGGGCTTTTCATCAATAAAAAAAAAAAATCAACTTAAGCGGTCTGACATTAGGGCGCAGACCAAATGGCTGTACACAGTGAAAACAATTATGTTGTGCATTTTTGGGGAAGACAATTTTATTGTGTGTTTTCTCACATGAAAGACGATTTAATTTAACCAATATGAAACGCAATGGATATTTAGAAATATGTATAGACATGCCCATAGGCAAACACATTTAATGTTATTGCCCAGCAAAATATTAAAATTATTTTGGGCCTGATTCATAGAACCAACTTAAGACAAAATCCTAAACTTACCACCATTTTGGTATTCATAGAAGGCACTTACTCATTTTGGTATTCACAGAAGGCCCTTACTCATTTTGGTATTCACAGAAGGCACTTACTCATTGATGAGTAAGTGCCTTCTGTGAACAGTTAGTTCTGTGGATCGGGCCCTTTGGTCTTCATTTGAGGTAAAAGACACGTTTTTTTACTTTTTCTTTCTAACTTTTGTATATAGAAGCCACATGATTCTCCAATATGATCTATGAAGTTTATTCTTATGAGATAGTTTAATATGAATAACATCCTGAAGAAGGCTGCTGAGTTAGAGTCAGCCAAAATGCAGTTCCAACAAAACCTTTTATTTACGCCTTAATATTACTATACCTTCCACAAAGTATTTTAGATTATTTTATTTTTTATTTTGTTGTGACACTAAGAACCCGATTATGATGTCGGGCGGACTGCAACTGATCGACCATTGGTTGCTATCCGACTGGCGTTTTACGATTCTACCGGGCAGCATCCGCCGGACTCAAGGAGGCCGTCGGAAGCCATCATATTCTCATAATAATTGCGGAACCAGCCTCGGTTCTTCTGTTGGGATTAAAATGTCAATTTTTGACAGCTTTTTCATGTTGGCCTTTCCGACATGGAAAAGTTGTTGGAAAGTGACTTAGCGGCCCCAGAGCAGGGCCCCCGTTCCTCCGCTATGGGCCTGACCTAAACATCCCTGCACCATGTGGCAGGCACCTCATGGTGCAGAGATGTTTAAAAACATCCATTTGAAAAATGTCCGCTTGTGTTGTGGGTCTTATCTGCCCACCGCACAGGCTGCCATTGTAAAATGGATGGTTTCTGACCGGCATCCAAATTGTGCGATCAGAACTGCTAGCCTATGATCGGGTGGTTCCAGTCCGCTACTGTCCTTCCGACATCTTAATGATGCCCTTAGTATTAGCTTGCACTTCTTGGAGCTGTTTGAAAGAAGGATCAGCAACACTGTCAGAGAGTACTTTTAGAGTACTGCACAAATAACCAGGGATTAAAAACTCTTTTTTTGAGGTGTAGGGGAGCGTAGCTTGCAGACTCCTAATGGAGTCTGCAAAATGCTCTATCCCCGGATCTGTCTCATTTAATTGGTATAGAAGAAGTGTAGAGCTGTGATAATCAGAGCATGTTGAGGTTGTGATGGAGCAGGGTTGAAGACAAAAAATGTTGTGTACCCCTTGCAAAGTTGAGACCTCATAACAATAGTATGTATTAACTGTATGGAGCATGAAAATGAATCAACCAAAAGCATACACAGAATAAAGTTACACGTGGGAAAACTAACTTGCTGGTTTGCAAAAATGAATGTACTATTAATGTGAAGAAGTCATACTAATATAGTGCAATAATATTTTTTTTAATAAATAAAGGTGTGTATTTGTGTTTTTATGAGTCTTTGTATGGCAAAACGAATATATCTGGTAAGTAAATGACGCATATGTGTTACTTTGGCTAGGTATCCTCTAACAGGGAAAAATTAGAATGGCGGGAAGTAAACAGAAGGGCTAAAATTCTAAATCTAACGTCTGTTGTGTTTGTTTTCATATTAGTTCCCATTGAGGCCCGGGCGGCCTATTTAAAAAATGGCTTATTATGTGAGACTCTGAAAAATATGGGTCTGCGCATGTGCAACTGTGCCAGAGATACTTGAACGGCCTGTGCTCGGGGTAGAGATGTCAAGGTCAGCTTTACCTAGGACACCAGAATTGCGCCAAAGGATGCTTGAATTTGGACGCCTTGGAAACTTGTGTGCTGTAACTACATATTGTATAAAAGATACAAGGATAGGATGACAGATTGCAAAATTGACAAATTTGACCATGTGGGAATATGCAAGGATGACATAGTGTAAATGTAAACCAGTTTGGACAAGGAGGACATGAGGTGATCTTCACCACCCCTTTTATGGACCAATGAAAAATGAGAATGGACCCTCAAGTTTAAATTTTGAGTTAGATAGTTAGGGAAAAAGGGTATAAAAGAGCCTGTACGAAAGAAGGGTGTTGGTTGGTTCCATGAATTTTATTGCGCACCACGACATGCTATCGAACTGATCTAAATTTGGTGCGAAAAGACTTGGACATTTTTTGGACTTTAAATTTGGATGCCGCAAAGAATTGAATGCGGAGTCCTGATGCCAAGTAGACATTGAGGAGGTTAGGAAGTCAGTCTGCTTGGGAACCTGTTTCGTGTAATTCTGTCAACGTCTTTGGCAAATTGGTAACATAATTTCTACATTTCTATTTCTTGAATGTACTAATAAATGTAAAGATTTTGAATTAAAATTTTTTATTTCCGTTCTGACTAAAAACTAGATAAATGCTTTCTATATAAATATATGAGTCTATGTTTTCATTTCAAACAAAAGTCATGACAAGTTAGAAAATAAATAATAATGGGAATATTGTGATTGAGCTGGTCCTAATTGCCATCAACTAACTTCTACTAGCTGGTCCATTGACCAAAGCAGTGGGGTGCCTTGATGTTATTTCCTAAAACTCTTGGGGAGGAGAAATAATTTATAGATACATTTGTATATAATGTATAAATTTAAACTTTAGGATAATAGGGTGCTCCACTGTCCAGCAGCTCGCCTTCTGTTTTCACTGATCCCTGGAGCAATATGGTGTGTGAATGTGTGACTTGCGGTGTTATGGCCCCCACCGCTGAGTAAAATAAGTTAGCTAATGGGTTAAGAGGGATGAGTTGTGAGGGTTGTTTGAGAGCTGCGCTGGATGTAATGTAATGTAATGTAATGGCGTATTTGTACCGCGCAACAGTCGCTCAAAGGAGCATCTAGGCGCCGCTACTGACCGAAAACACCTGGTTTTCTTCTCATATTTGTATCCTATTTTCGTTTCAATAAAGGGATAGATTTAAAAGATTTGAACGAAATGGATTTCCTTCCGAGTTTCCTCACTTTTCCTGAAATGGCTTTACTTCTAGTCAATTATTTGCGAGAGCAATGATGGTTACATTAAACCTGTGGAGTGTGTCCATGTTTTGCAAGCATTTATATATTTTGTTTTAAATTAAAAGGCCTGGCTTAGACCTTTGATGAGTACATTGTTGCTCCTCCAATGACATCAAAGACATCGGTTCACCTTCCCGGTCCCTCTCATGGATATGTCTTTGTGCTATGATCAACTCTCTTAGGCTGACTGGTTTAATTACAGTTCACACAAAAGATGGTCTACAAGAATGCAACTGAATGGCCTGCAGAAGCTGATCAGCTTACACTGTACAAATGGCAGGAACTGAAAGAAAACATTAGAATAGTAACTGAACCTCTGGCTTATGAAAGACACCTAGACACTATATACTGGATCTATTTTTACCAACAAACCAAACAAAATTCACCATAAAGTAACTTCCTCCAGGGAGGACAAAAGACGACAGAGCAAAGACAACACAACTGTTCAGATGTATTCAAACACTAGAAGGGATGTTACAGAGGTCTCAGGCGGGACATAGGTGCAGCACACACCAATATCTTCAGGATATGCTAGGGGGGAAGGGCCTTTGCGTATTGAAGCTTACGATCTGAACAGGCCTCCATGATTGAGTGGCACCGTCTTGTATGTGAGAGCTAGTGGAAGAGAGTCCAGTCCTTAATTTGTGCAGTTGGTGATGCTGACCCATGTTTCTCCCCAGGCATGATTTGTCTAGGCTTTTCTAAGACATTTAGGGTGCTCTGTAATGTTACATTAGAGTGGGGTTTTCAATGTCTTTAAAAGTACAGGCAAAACTTTCATAAAGGTAAAAAAACACGTCTGTGCACAAAGAATATTATTAAAGGAGAAGATTACATAAAACTGGACTTGATATATGAGCTACAAGTTTTCTGCTTATAAGAAACACAATGCAAACCATAACCATAATTTATGACCTTGCAATGCTTAGCACACCCCTTTGCTAAAGAAAACAAGCATTGGCAAAGCCAACTGATCTCGTCTGTTTGTGGAAACGTGCAAATGACTAAATGTTTGCATTTGATGAAACTCACAGATTCATTCAAATAGTACCTATTTCCGAATACAAAATATCAGCTGAATTAACAGTATGGTAAGTGCATTCTTCCGACTATATTTCTTACAAGCTTTCAAAAACACTCTGATCATGTCTACCCCTCTCTGGGGCTAAGAACCTGTCATCGTGCCTCCCCTTCTCTCTATGAGCTTTTTCCCATAGCGTTGAATTTGCAAATTTACTGTTATTTGTGAGTTTCAAAATGCCAGAATTTTTTTTTTTAAGCAATTGATTAAATAGTCGAGCACATTCTTGAACATTTCTAATGTGAGTGAAAGAACTCATGAGTTTCTAGCTTGAGAGTTTTACTGGCAACAATATCGCTAAATTTTAACTCTTCAATTCCCACCCAACACATTCGAAACCTACTATCTCCCAAAAAACACTACAGGGTTTTACAATGAGTAAACATTCATGCTTTCTGCCCCGAGCCCGCGCTAAGTAAGCTTTCTGTCATAAGCGCTACGAGGCCTCCGGGTAGATAGCGCTATACAAGTGCAATTTTCATTCATTCATTCATTCTTTCTGAGAAAAGTTCAACTATTATGATAAATTGAGTATAAATCCTTTCAGTGGGTTTTGCTAAAGCAGACACCATAATTTCCTATGGGAGCTTGAATAGAAAATGCATTTTTAAATATCTCAACAGCAGTGAAACTCCAATGCAGTCTTAATCATGGGTAATATACAATTATTTTATACAAAGGCATCAATGAAAGTATAAAAGTCAAGATGCAAATTATAGAAAAAAGGAAAGGATTTGACAGAGTACATTTTAGACAACATGATTCCAATCTCATCATATTAATCTCTCTTTTAGCTTTGTGCAACAATTTTCATAGTTTTATACATTAGGGGCCTGATTCGCAAAAGTAACTGATACATTTGAGTAAGTTTACACTTTGGACTACGTTTACTACTTTCAGTAACTCTGTGTGTAAACTTACTACACATGTGTACGTTGCATTGCTCCACCCTGGGGTAAAGCAATTGGCTTACTCTTGTGTGGGTGGGTAATGTACCTTCCTAAACCCCTTTGTTGCCCTCCCTAAAACCCTCTTACTCTACCTAATCGCATCCACTTTAGGAGTATGTCTTCCTCTTTACCCACCCACTCTGTTGTGTCCCTCCCACATTTACTACTAAAACGTATACTTACTAGTGTGAAGACTCCACAGTCAGGGTGGAGAACTCTGCTCACATAAGTATAGGTAAAACTTACATTTTGTAGTAAGTTTGGTAGTACTACAGAATGAACTAAAGCACTACAAAGTGCATTTTGTGAATCAGGTCCTATGTATTCATCGTAGAAGAGGACAAATCATTTAAAATGTATTTGGAGTTCTTTTTTAACATTGTGAGGTCAATCTCATCGTACTGAATCTCTTCACGTTTTTGTGCAAATGCTCCAATCACTTTGCTGTGCATGCAGCATGAAGAGAAAAAGATTAATCTAAATTCACAGTGCTTTATATGATTAGCCCATTGTATGTTTTCTGAAAACAATGGAAATGACAGAAATGCAAAACCAAAGTGCAAGTGCTAAGCATATAGTAGGGACTTTATTTGTGCACATTCTGTAGTCTAATTTCATAACACAAATCCACTGAAATGAGAAGTCATTAAGTATTATAAAGACCGTAATGTTGTCAAACAATGCATTTTGTTAATAAGAACCATACATCCGGTTTCTTTCTTCTATTACATACCATAGAACCCATGTGAATAAATGAAATGTAATGATCCTGTATCCACTATCTCAATCGTTTATACACAAAATCGTAGATGTAATTTACATTGCTTAAATCTTAATATCAGTTGTTAATATTCTGGTAATGTAGGCTCTTGTTTTTTTCACAGATCCTCTATGAAGATAAAGTACAAATTGTGCATTTAAAACCAATAACACTTCATAAAAAATTAATAAAGCTGTTACAAAAGAAGTATATAATTATAAATCTACTGCAATCTCTGTTTAAACTTAAATGTTCTTTGGTAAAAATGTAACAAGACTAAAATCTCCATATTTGTGGTACTCGATCCCCTCCTCATGAGTTTGTCAATACTCTCTCAACTGCACAGAATTACTAATATAATGTTATAAGAGAGGCTGACAATCATCAAAATAGGATGTTGGAGTGAGTATACCTCCAATGTAGATCTTGTATTGATTCCTAGCTGTTCACTGTTTGGCGTTCTTGAACTGTATATTGGGATGTGCAAAGTTTGCATTACATAAGTTAAGTTTCGCATAGTTCCTGAATACCTGACTTTATTTTCTAACTTTTCCTTTGTCTATTCCCAAGTGCATTTTTTCTCATGCAAGTAAAGGTTATTAATTAGTTGGTACTGAAACACAACGCCTTTTTCTTGCAGGAAATGTAAACCTATGTTGCACCTGTAACTCTTGGGTGTTTTTTACCTATTCCAGCCTGCATCTAATGAATGACTCAAATGTTGTGCAGGCAAAGTGTGCTGTGAGACAGGGTCTTAGGGTGAATTCACTATCTAGCACAGCACAGCACACTTTTAAGTGTCAAATAAAGCCTAGTCTATTTATCAGTCCAGCAGACAACAAAGTGTATTGATTCTTCCTCAAATTCCTATTATAGGTTCGAATATGGAAAACAGAAAAACACTATAATTTACAGCCTCACAGATAATTGTGTCCTTTCCTTTATAGGTGATACTTTTGATGGTAGGGGGTGGAGATGCTTGAGAAGGTGCAGGATCCCAGTCACACCACATCAGCGTAGTGAGGGTCCAACTTCCACACCAGCATATGGCCACTCTCCCTCTCAAAGGAAACAACAGGTAAATGTTATTTGTGCTGCAAAATAAAGAGAAAAATTGTCCATAACTTACTCCCCACAGGCTTCCTTATTTTTTACAGGGTGTTATATTTAATTTGTCCTTTCTTCCCTCATGCTATAAGTCAACGGAATACTCCAAAGCCCTCAGAGGAAACTTTGAGGGCTTTGGAGTTTTCCATTGACTTATAACTACTTTCCCTCGCTCTCACTCGCTTCTGCTCATAGACCCACCTGGATATGCCTTGGCCCATCCTCGGTGGGAGTTGGCATCTCACTGGGGTACTGTGGTTCCACCATTCCTCTGTCCACTCTTCCTCTACTTCTTCTGATGCAGCTGTAGTTAGGACTAGGACCTAGTAACCTCAGGAAATTGATTTTTTTTTTTCTAATAACTTTGGCGCCTTTTGACGAATTTTCCCAAAACGTTCCAAACCCTCTTCCTGGATTCCCTCACTACATGCTGGCAAAACTGCCCTTCATCTCTCCATAATGCCTTCTTCACATTCATTTGATTTGTTTTAAAGAGCTGGTAAAGGCTGAGTTTACCAATCCACTCAGCTATTGACATAAAATACGCATCTGTTCTTTGCAGCAGGCATATTAACCCTCTACGCTAATTTATGGTGAGTCAAAACTGCCACTAGTCAAAACTTCAATTTCCAAAACTAGCAGGAACATTAATCACAAGAGTAATCTTGACATTTTTATTGCATGCTTGAAAGCAGGACGGACAAGGAACTCTGCAGCAGGTGCCTTTAAATGGTAAGTTATTGCTAAACACAGCACCCCCACCTGAGCTCAGTGCCCCCTCTCCAGGTCAGCACCCAGTGTGGTTGAACCGGTGGCACCACCCTAAAGCCGACCCTGCTTTCAGCCACCTCTATTCATCTATTGGTCTGTTGTTGTGTCATTCTCATTTAGCTTTCGCCCTCCACAGCATACAGCATGGGGCAATGGCTCAGCCTACTTCCGCCACTCGTTAACTTTACTTTGAGTGACTGCACTTTGCTCTTTCACAATGAGCACATCTTCACACAAGGTTGAAACTTTCTGTGCCGATGTGTTTGTTTTTACTTTATTCTTTAATGTTTCCTTTGTTTGTAGAGCCTAATGTGAAAGCAGGACACTTTTGATGTGGGCAGGGCATATTTCAGCTTTATCAGTTCCTGTCTCCTGTTAATGCAGTTGTAGATTACTTATGGAGTATCCCCTGACTGCTAGTAAATCACTGCAAGCCTGCAAACTCACCATTGAGACAAAAAATTATGTCATAAACACCATACCATCGACCTGAAAATGCACTCGAATTGCAATACAAGTGACATGAAATACGGGATACTATGCCCCTGTGATGAACTATATATTGGCCAGACAAGACAAAAGGTGAAAACCAGATTTCTACAACATAGTACCAGGATCTGGTGGGGAACAGTAGGGGTACCCCTGGTTGAACAATTCGCCGCCTAACAACACAAACCGGATTCGCTCAGATGGGTGCTCATTGAGAAAGTAACCCTCGGAAACAGAGGAGGCGATATCAACTCCATCCTTAACACAAGAGAATGTGGGCCGACCGACTTCTCTCCGCAGGGGACCCTCATAAGAGGACGGACCCCGTAGTGCCACAAGATGGCAAGCGCAGCAGCCCTGTAGGTCACCAGCTCCTAGATGCAGGCGCGTCACTTCCGGCCGGGTGGGGGGGGGGGGGGTCGGGGTACTTAGGCTTCCCCCTCCCTCTAGGCGGCCTCTTTGTCGTCCTTCTTCCCTCGATGTTGGTCGTGCCCAGGATCGTCTGAATCTGAGGTGAGCTGTTTTCCCCCTTCGGCCTGCATAGTAGCGGGCCGCTGAAGCTGGGGCACGTATAAGATTAAGACAATGTTTTGTTGTGTGCTTTTTGTGTATTTGGGTGTTTTATTTGGGGCTGGGCACGATGCGGGGTGCTCCCCCTTCAGGTGTCTAGCGGGGCAGGTTTTATGATCGGGGACTGTACTTTTCACTGCCCGGGTGCATGTATCGATGGATGTCTTAGGAAGATGGGGGCGGGGGTTCCGGCATGCTTATGACACGGGCCTTTGCAGTCTGAGGAGGTAAGGGGTTATTCCTGGCGATTGAAGGCTGCCTGCATGGTCTTCCCCCCTCCCCTTGTTATAAGCATCTCTGCGGGTAGGACTTCGGGGCATCGGTACACTAGCGTTTTTGCCAGGCAGGGATGCAGGGCGCCCTTTCTTTCCTTGTGTTCGTTGCACGTTTTTTAACTGGGCCAATTATCTACCAATATGTTAGTCGGGCAAGTCCAGGACCCGGGGGAGAGCTCGAACTCGGGGCTGCCCAGGGCTGATCTATAAGCTTATCCGCCATTCCTAGAGATGCTCGCTGCGGTTAGGGAATGGCAGTGGGATTTTGGGACCGAGCGCGCGGATGGGGCTGGTCTCGGACATGTTGTTTCCAATTTTATGTCCGGTGCACGCGGGTAATGGCGTCTGGGTGCGGCCATTTTTAGGGGCACCATTGTCCGGCGCATAGGGGTAATGGCGCCAGTGCGGCAATTTTCAGGGGCAGCTTGTTTCTTTTGTCCGGCGCACGTGGTGAATGGCGTTTGGGTGCGGCCATTTTAGGGGCAGTATTTGTGGATGACCGGCGCATGTGGTTCAGGGGCCCAGTGCGGTCAACTTTATGCGAAGTTCCTACTGGATGTCCGGTGCAGGGGGGATACGGTGCCCGTGTTTCCGCCTTTATGCTTCTTTTGTATCCTTTTCGGAAGAACATGCACGCAGGATCTTTTAATATTGTAATTGAGTGCAAGTGTGTCATGCTGCAGACTTGCGGAGTTGCCTCTTAGGTCTGCCAATAGAGGGATTAGGCGTTAATGTTTATCCTTTTGCCGCCCTCAGGGGCATTTTACAGTCGCCTTGGTATGCACCGACTGGCCTTGCGGGCAGCGACACACGGTCAGCACCGGGAGCGGAGAGAGATGCTTTTGCTCTCGTGAGTTAGTGCAGGCCCTTTTAACTTTGGGTTGGTTTTTACGTGCCGCTTCCTTTACTTCGCTCACTGGGCACTGTTACCTGCGGCCTTGCTTGCGGTATGTGCAGCATCTGTTAGCCCTTGCACTCCATGGTGCGCGCCCCCCCCCTTTTGCTTTCTAGGGGGGGCTAATGGTTTTCCCTACGGCGTGGCTTGCGAACTGGGCAGGCTCTCCATACGTTGAGCGGTAGTTTCCCTCTTTCCCGGTTTTTCAGGGACACGTCTTTTGTGTACTTCTTTTTTCCCAAATTGATTCAGGGTGGGGGAACAAGTCGGATGCAGCGGGGGGGGGGGGGCAATGCACAGCGTGCAGTTGCGCTAGTCAGCGCTGGGGGGCCTTTACTGGTCCTTGACTGCACACGTGTTATGGAGTGTGGCGAAGTGGCGCGCGCGCCGATTTTCTTGCTTTGAGTAATTTTCAGAGCGTATTGCAAGGTGACTCTTGCAGCGGGGGTATTATCGGAGGTTGGCGCTTTTGGTCAAGCAGCCAAAGTGTGTGTTTCCTTTAGGCTATGCTCTCGTTTTACTGCAGCTACTTAGTCGTTGGTGATTTCTCAGTCAGGACTGATACATGTTGCCACCCCCCCCCCAAGGCCCGGGCCCCCTTTATCCGCTTTGATGTGTTAAAAGTGCCTTCTTTAGGTGCCGCCCCCCCAGAGGCGTGTGGCAGAAGTAAATAATGGCGGACAGGGCTGACAAATGTAAATGTTTAATACGGCCCTAACATGTGTGTACTTTCAGGAAATATGTACTTATACGGCTGGAGAGGACTGGCTGAAAGAAGAAAGCTGGGCTATGGTTTCACGACACCAGAAGCTGAAGGTGCAATGCGGATTAAAGAGCTCAGCTGAAGGAATGAGAAGAACGTTATGACAATTTCTTTTATCTTTCAGGAGTCAAAGAAAAAAGCAGTCGGCACAGAGAACGTGGAGTCTATCCTGGGGGCAAATTGTGGGGCAGAGATAGGTATATGGTTAAGGACCAGACCTAGGTGGGGACACAGAGGGAAGGGGGCTTGTACGCTAAAGGGAGAGGGAGCACGACATAGTGAAGTCGGAAAGAATGTCACCTACAAGTGCGCCAACTAACATTACTTTTTCCCTCCATAGCCCCTTTCGCCCTCACTCGCTGAGTTCTCCCCGCATCGATTGCACTTTCCGTTTACGCCTTTTTTCGCAATGCTGTGATGTAAGTATGGAGGGGTCTGGGACACGCACCCGTTTGATAGCACAAGACGGACGGGGTACTTATCTTCATGTATGTGCGGTGGCTGATCCTACTTTTTATCCCCAGATCCCGTGAGGAGGAACAGAAGTGAGAATGGACAGCCAAAGTCCCCCCCCCCCTCTCTTTCCGGAAATTACCCAGGTGGAAGACTCGTTGCCGGGTACCTCCCAGGACGGACAGTGGGCAGATTTTATTGAGATGGCAAAGCTTAAAGGCCTTGCATGGGCGCAGAGCTTGATGCACACATACCGGAGCCAGATGACTCAGGTTTCCCGGGTGATTCCCCAGCGCCGGATCCTCAGAACAGTGCCGATGCACCCCCTCCAGGCCCAAGCGGATCAAAAAGCCCACTGTTAGGGATTTCCCCCAGGAATCTCTGCCGCATACACAAAGCAAAACGGGGGCGACCCCCCGTGAGGTCCCATCGCAGGTGTGCAACATTGCCGACCCCGGTCCTCACTAAGGACAGCCAGGCTACCCAAGGTAATTTTGCAACAAGAGACGATCTTGCTAAAATGATGGACACCATGAACAATTTTATGGGGCGTTTTCAAGGGGGGTTTGCTGATGCTAGCACGCCTCAAGGGGGGGGTAGTAGCGTTGTTAGTGGGAGTCCTGCTCCGGCAGCCTCCACTGTGTGGTCCTCTGTTCAGACTTCCAAACAAGGGGATACGGTACAGGTTGCTATTACACCAGTGACTAATGGGGCTGGGGGTGCAGAGTGCGGTGCCTTTGGGGAGTCCCCCCGTTGCTCTTCCCCTGGTCACTCCTTTGGTTTCTAGCCCACCTCCGGCTTCTGCAACCATTACCGCAGGGGTGCCTCCTGCTGCCAGCCCATTGTCAACGCCCCTTCCTCCCCCGGTTCCTGCGATCTCAACCGCACAGCTCCTTTCTGGGCGATGCTCCTTGGCTTGGCAGGTACCTCAAGCTGCCAAAGAGGGTATTTGGAAAAGGGAGTTCATAGATATTTTTACGCTTCTTATGTTGGGTCAGGAAGGTATGGACGCTAGGAAGTTTGGGGCAAAGGAAGATGACAAAAAGGTAAAGTATCAGCCATGGCCTGAAAAGAACATTTCGAATTGGTTAGAAGCCTTTTCCTGTTAAGATAACGTCCTCGGGATCGGTTTGTTGAATAGTACGCCCACCTCTAGATCGAACCAACGCCTGAATTGCCGTGATGGCACAGAGCATTGGGAAGATCAAGGGAGGGGAAAAAGGAAATGATCAGGGTAGGAAAGGAAGGGGACAGCGGGGAGGGAGATCTGAAAGACATAAACAGAGCACACACATGAAACTACGATTTCTCTAACAGTGCTAACATTTTACATATCAGGCATACATCTATTGATTATACCTGAAAAGGAAAAATAAACCTCGTAGATGTGCAGAGGTATCTGGTAGCGTTGGGGTTGTTGCGGTGTAACTACAGCAATACAAAAAGGCATGGAATAGTCAAATGATATATGTCTGAACCATCACAGGAGGTCACACTGATCACATGTATCACAGGTATAAGAACCTACCTAAGTATACCTCCATAATGCTTCACAGGGGTAGAGTGTAAGCAATACACCTCCAAGGAACCCCTGTCAATTAGAAGAGGTATAGACAGTAGTTAACACCAATACACAATTTACTGCATGCTGCCACATTAGGAAATAGAAATCCAATCCAACGGAAATAAATAATTGTAGACCCCAGGAACACAAGTACATCCAAAGATCCATATAATGCCTCTTATATGGGTGGGGGTAGCATCCTCAGTACAGACAAAGCACAACCTCTAGAGTTTAGATTGCACACCAAATCACCAAAAGTCAGTAGCAGTGAAAGTCTCCAGAGAAACTCCAAAACATCCTCTTTTTCCCTCCGTCGGCCGAAAATGCCGACCGAGACAAAATCCAACACCCAGCAGTTCACAAAACCAACACAGAAGTAACCGCAATTACTTCGAGCAAAAACACAGTCTTTCTGAATTCAGGGAAGCCGCTGAAAAGCACAGTGGTGCAAAGCACCCTTACCGCACCGTCAAATGAGGTACCGAGTTTTTAGGGACCGGGCGGTGCCAGGCGGAACACCCAGAGACCTCTTGAGTTCTTCCTGTTCTGGACCCTAGAAACACAGAGTCTTCTAGGTGATGTCAAAGATCGAGTTTTATTGGCTGCAACCAAGTAACAAGCGTCCTAGAAGTACAACAGCACGGTGTGTATATTCTCAGGAGACTGTTCGTTTTTACAGAGCCAGTCTTCTCTTTTTATACACAATATTACACTTCAGGCAAGAATTCTTTGTTTTACAATGCGGCCATAAACATATTTTCACAATAAAGAAAAAGCAAAGTCATGATGGCAAGCCCATATTTTGGTTTGTCCAGTTTGTGATGGATTACCCAGCAAGGCCCAGAACTTCCATCAGATATCGATGAAACCCCAATAAAATCGGGCACCTCCTCCTTGTAAAACTAGCCATAAAGAAGAAACAGAGACAGGTGTGTGTGTGATTAGCCATTGCTTGTATGCGGTGAATGGTTTATGACATGTTGTGCCTTGATGCTAATCTCGCTCGGCCATTGGGTTGGGGACTGCCCGAACAGGTTTGGCT
The DNA here is from genome assembly GCF_964263255.1 of Lissotriton vulgaris. Classification (NCBI taxonomy): domain Eukaryota; kingdom Metazoa; phylum Chordata; class Amphibia; order Caudata; family Salamandridae; genus Lissotriton; species Lissotriton vulgaris. Next base: position 334,828,011 of record NC_141689.1, on the reverse strand, counting down.
GGAGGCAGTGGAGTCAGCTCGCCCAGGTCACAGAGGAGTCAGCAAAGGTGTGCGTGTCCTTTCAGTTCGAATTCGGCCTTGGTCAATTGACTATGTAAGGGCAACCACAAGATGGATGCCGCTCACAAAATGGAACTCAAGGGTTCAAGACAGAAACCACAATTTTGAGGGTGATTTCGTCACTCAATCGTGACGCAAATGCACAGGTATAATGTCCCAATCATTACCGGTCTGCCAATACCAAATTCGTCATGGTACGATGATATGTTCTGTCACGAGTGTAGAGCTTCGGTACCATACAATAGCGGGGTCCAGAATTTTCAGTTCCACAGACCCTCCTTTTGCCCTATATAGGCAATAACTTGTACTCATGTTAATCTGAGTCCAGGTCTGTGTGCATGAAGTCATTTAGATGCTGCTGTAGCATCATCCTGTTGCTTAGTTCATCTCTTGATACAGGCTTCCTTACACATGATGTAGCACAGAGGCCACATATTGCAGGAGCGCACTGTACACACAGACAGAACATGAACAGAATGGCTAAGACCATCCCAATGAATATCAGGATTTTCCATCCCCAGGCAGATGTCAGTTCCCAGAACCACCCCAGCAAGGACCAGTCCCCTTTATCCACATGAATGGATTCAGAGATCTTATGCAGTTCGGAGATGGCCTGGCATACTGTCGGGGCGTTTTCGGGGATGAAAATGCAGCAACTGGATTGGATCACTTTACATACCCCACCACGGTCTGCAAGCATGACGTCTAGGGCAACCCTGTTCTGAAGAGTCATAAGGCGGTCCGACTGGAGCTCCGCAGTCAAGTTACTAAGGACACCAGCCATCTCGATCACAGCGGATTCAACTACCCTCGTCAATTGGTGAATGTTCCTGCTGTTCACCATAGGCCCCCAAAACGGCAGAAAACCTTTTGAGAAATCTCCAAACTCTTGTTCCGCAGTGTCGTCTTTACTCACGACACCCCTAACTGTCCTTGTCCGATGGTAATCTGCCTCTGCCGTGTAGGTGGGTGGCAGCTGGAACGAGATAAAGCATGTGCCCGAAAAGTCAGGGGGCAACCATGTGTATGCTCTATCATGGCAGACGAAGTAGGTACCCTTAGCTGCTAAGAATGAAAGAGATGTCTGAGACGAGAAGACATAAGTTTCGGTACAGACACTCTTCCCTAGCTGAGCTCTGGGGTTTTTGCCATTTCCCTGCAGACATAGGTGACCTTGGTGGGGTACTATCCAGATTGGGGAGGATTTCTTTGCTCACTGGCTCTCACTCAAGGAAATTCCATATTTAGTTATATTCCATCTACTGTAAGGCGTCACTTCATCTCTGGGAATCGTTCTAACCGTGTCAATGTCTCGGCTCATATTTCTAATTCCCGCCACTAGTGCCTTGTTGCTTGAATTTTTTCCTGGGACATAGGGTTCGAGGGCAAACAGGAACATTGTTTGAAATGCCCACAGAGAACCATGGTAGCTAAATGGCAAGGCAAAATATGGGATACCCTTGTCTGTTGTGTGTGGCATGAGTCCACATACCCAACAATTTGTTGTGTTTGTTACAGACTGGTGCTGGTGTAGGAGCTGGACGAATGAGTTGTTTATGAATTCTAATCTTCTGGCAGATTCGTGTTCAGGCAGAGGGTGAAAAGAGAGCGGGGAAACAGTAGGAGGAGGTGTGGGCTGTGTAGTGTATGCAAATGAAACTCGAAAGGTGAATAAGGCATAGCCCACCAAAAACATCATTATACTACACAACATAAAAATACATATTATTAAAAATTGCGTTTTTGCCATCACAGTGCATATTCTTGTTTCAAAGTTCGCTGATCTGGCAGGTCTCTCCATCTTGGGAAACTCCATCCTCTAAGTTGCTGCCCGCGGCGGGAGGTTGATTCTGCTAAGGGGGCTTCTGTCAGTTTAGGGCAACTCCCTTACACCAACCAGAACCGTCGACCTAACCGTCTTCGGCTGCACCCCAAAGACTTTGGGCAGCCGCGGCCCTAGCAGCAGAACCGGATGGCGGTTCGAAAATCAAAAATGAGCAAGTTTCCTGGACGAGAGAGCTGCACAATCAAAAAGAAAAAAATGTTTTATTTGTCCATAGTTAAGGTCTTGGCCTCAAGTTATAGCGGTTTCGACCAGGAGCTGTATGGTCCTGAAACAGGAGTTCAGGCTCAGTAGTGTCCAATTGCATTGACGGTGGCACAGATCCTTGCAGAATGTTATCGCTCTCCTTGTCTGAAGTAGTTCCTTTCAAACATGCATCACTGAAGGGTGAGAAGCGAGGCACGGTCTCGGTCTCTGAGTCAGCGATTCCTTCCTGGACCCACCGGTCATAGGGCAGAGGCAGAGGGATCCGTTTGCAGTGGGTGCCGTGAACCCAATGTTTTTTACCCACCACTCGAACGGCGGATCTTGTCGAGAGGAGGACTAAATGCGGGCCGGTCCACCGGGGCTGGTCATTCTTTGTTCGCTGGAAATTCTTGACCAGTACCCAGGATCCAGGATCGATAGGATGCCCTGGAGTTTCAGAGGCCTGAGGCAGAGCGTCGTGGACCTGTTGGTGTAAAACACGCAATTTAGCCGTCAAATCATACAAATAGTCCAGCAAAACAGGGTGCTCTATCTCACTGAGCTTTTTGGGCCTTGGTACTCCCCATATGTTGGCCGGACGGCCGAACACGATCTCGTGCGGACTAAGTCCCACTCTAGAGTGGACGGTCATTCTTGTAGATAGGAGCGCCAAGAGCAGAGCGTCAGGCCATTTAAGACTTGTGCTTGCTTGGATCTTGGCAAGTTTCAACTTCAGAGTGCCGTTATAGCATTCTACTAGTCCAGCTGATTGGGGGTGATTTGCAGCGTGGAACTTCTGGTGTATGCCTAGACTATCACACACTCTCTTCATCACTCGTCCCACAAATTCTTTGAACAAGGGCTTTGGCTGTGGACAAGGCAGTATTGTCCTTAAGGGGTTACGCTTCCACCCACCTGGAAAAGGCACAAACAACAACGAGTACGTATTTCAGATTGTTGCACCTTTCCATGTGGATGAAATCTAGCTGCAAAACCTCGAACGGATACGTTGGAGGCGCAAAATGACCAGCTGGAGTTGGGGTTCCCTTACCAGGATTGTACTTTAGACACACCATACAGTTCTTGACCACGTTCTCTGCACACTTAGGGATTCCACTATTCTGCCATACTGGAGCCAACAACTTACAGATCCCTTTCACACTGATGTGAGCCATTCCATGGGCCATTGTCACCACTGCAAGCACATACGCAATGGGTAACAACCATCTCTGATGTTCTGACAATTCAACCCAACAACCATTCGCATCCAATTTACCCTTGCTTTCTCTCCATTCATTCACCTCTTTCTCTGTGGCCTCAGATTGAATAGACTTCACACTTTCAATTGTGTCTTCACACATACCAACATCACCAATCCATCTCGCAGGGCCTGCAACATACATTCGACTCATCACATTCCTTGCAGGTTCTTTCGCAACTTCATCAGCAAATGCATTCCCACGACCAACATCATCCGTCACCTTTTTGTGTGCACTGCATTTCACAATCGCAACTTGTAGTGGCAAGGTCAGTGACTCGAGAAGCTCATTTACTAGCTGACCATGTTGTATCTTTGTACCATGCGACGTCAGGAACCCACGTTCACGCCACAATCGTCCAAAACTGTGAGCCACGCCAAAGGCGTATTGGCTGTCCGTGTACACATTCACTCGCTTTCCTTTTGCCAACACACACGCTCTTGTAAGTGCAATCAACTCTGCTGCTTGCGCAGAATTGTGTGGGATACGTGCAGCTTCAACAATCATGTGCAATGTTGTCACAGCACATGCTGCAGTCGTATCACCATTCGGCAACTTGAAACACGAACCATCAACCCATAATGTATCATTGCATTCAGGAAGAGGAATGTCCTGCAAGTCTACTCTCCCTTTTGTCTCTTCTTCTATCCTAAAACAGCAGTCATGTTTTTCAACCTCATCTGCCTCTGCTGGAATGGGCAACAACGTGGCTGGGTTGAGTGTATCACACCTCTTTATGTGAACATGACTCGCTAACAGTGTCAGCTCATAACTTGATAATCGAGCACTAGTTAAGTGCTGTGTCCTTGTTCTGTTTAACAAAATGTCTACTGCATGTGGGACCATAACGACTAGTGTATTATTCATTACGAACCAAGCAGACTGTCGAATACAGACAGCTGCTGCTGCAGTGGCCCTCAAACAACTTGGCAATGCCTTAGCTACCGGGTCTAAAGTTGCTGAAAAGTACGCGCATGGATGCTGTTTGCCACCAAAAGACTGTGTCAGGACTGATAATGCACAACCTTCCTTCTCGTGGACATACAACGTAAATGGCTTACTGTAGTCGGGGGTACCCAACACAGGAGCCGAACACAATGCATCACGCAATTCGTGAAAACTTTTCTGACACTCTTCAGATCATGGAATGGGTTTTGGTGTATCCTTGCAAGTTAATGCCACCAAAGGTTTGGCCAACAAGGAGAAATTGGGTATCCATTGTCTGCAATATGATGTAATGCCCAAGAAAGCACGCACTTCTCTCTGTGTCCTAGGGACACTTAATTTTTCAATTGCCTGTATTCTCTCTGGGGTCAACTTCCTTCCCTCCTTCGATAAGATGTGACCTAAGTAGGTTACTTCTTGTTGACAAAATTGTAATTTCGAAAGAGAGACTTTGTGCTTCATATCACACAAATGACGCAACAATGACAAAGTGGCTTGCTTGCAAATTTCCTCAGTATCTGCAGCGACCAGCAAATCATCGACATACTGAATAAGTGTTGCACCATCAGGTAGAACAATCGTGTCAAGCTGCGATTTCAGAGCCTGACTGAATACCGATGGACTTTCACAGTAGCCCTGAGGAGCGCGTTTGAAGCGGAAGCTTCGGCCTCCCAAATTGAAGCCAAAAATATCTCTGCTCTCCTCGGCAATCGGGATGCTGAAGAAAGCATTCTTTAAGTCAATCACCGAGAACCAAGTGGCTGAAGCTGGAACCATAGTCAATAAGGCAGTGATATCAGGAACAACTGGAAATTGTGGCACAACAATCTTGTTCACTTCTCTAAGATCAATCACAAATCTATACACAGGTGGCTGGGAAGGTTCAGTACACTTCAAAACCGGCAGAACAGGACTATTACAGATGTTACCTGTTGTCTCTTCAATCACATATTTTTCAATCAGATCGTAAATGATTGCTAATAACGCTTTTTCACCTTCGCTAGAGATCTTGTATTGGGGAATACGTGGCAACCTAACATTGGCTTTCAATGTTATAACATATGGCGCTATTTCCAAGAGACCCACATCATTGGATCCAGTAGCCCAAAGTATATCTGAAAGTGAAGACAATTCTGTTGGAATATTCTCCCTTGATAAATACATTGGAGAAACCACTTTCTTACCTAGGGTAAGTTGTACTCCCGAAGGAGAACAGTACAAAGTCGCATACAATCTTTTTAACAGGTCCAATCCCAACAAGTTTTCACCACAAGCTTTTGTAAGAATGAGGGGTGTTTCTAATTCACATGGCCCAACAGAAAGGGACATAGGAGTAGAAATCGGGTTCCTAACCGGGGCGCCAGAAAAACCTACTGAAACATTCATTTCGCCAGACAAAGGTGCGCCAGGGAGCTTTGAGTGCATAATAGAACTCTTTGTAGCACCAGTATCCAACAGAAAAGGTTCTGACACACCTGATGTAATCACCTCAACATAAGGTCCATTCTGATCTACTGGAACTGAAACGACTGCCTCTCTTTGTCCATGGCTGTCCTAGCAATCATTACCCTCATTCTCGTTCTCTGCATAGTAATCATCAGCATAGTACTGAGCTGTCCTAGAAGACGCATTATTGTGTTGGTCAAAGCTGTTCATAGAATTCTGAGGCGGAAAGGGACGAGCGTTCTGGGGGAAATTTCCACGGCCCCTACCTCTAGGAGCCTGTTGAACACCTCTACCTCTTGCACCAGAAACACCATTCAAATATCGCAACAGAGCCGGACAATCATTTTTGAAATGACCTTCTTCCTTGCAATAAGCACACTGATTTGGACCATACGGTAAACGCTGCTGAGAAGACTCGTTTCTTTGCGAGTTTCTCGGATACTGCTGAGGTTGCTGATAATCGTGCTGACTAGCAGTACGAGGCGGATAAGCTTGCTGGAGAAGGACTTTAGTTTTCAATTCTTTAGTCTTTTTATCTGCCTTCTCTAGCTCATCTTTGCGTCTATTCTCATAGTACTGGGCTGTGGCTAAAATCTGCGCTGACGTGGAAACAGCCCAAGCACTCTCAGAATCCTTCAACTTATTACACAGTTCTGGAAGCATATTATGTACAAACTTGTCTACAAACAATCTTTGGCCACCCTCGGTAGCCATATCCTGACCACTATGATCGACGAAAGTCTCTTCAAACCTCGTGAAAAAGTCAGACACATTCTCATCTTTCTTCTGCTTGCATGCAGACAACTTTTCCCAATTTACACGCAATTCGGGCATTAAAGTCTTCATATACGTTATAATTCTACCAGGAAGTTCTGCAACCAAAGGCTCGGGCTTAGAGCCACCAACTTGTCTAGCATCAACAGCAGCAATATTAACCCATGTATCGCCTAACTCTTGGTCATGGTCTGCATGACGAATCTTTCCCCATAAAGGCTGTGGAACAACGTTTCCAAACAACATGTCTACGTCGGCTAAATTCATGATACAGGAGCTGGCAGTCTGTGATAACTCCTTATAATACCCTGCAGGATTCTTACGGGGATCAGGCAATGTCTGCTTTAGAGCCAAAACCTCAGATCTTTTCCAAGGAACATGTACCCATACACGTTGGAAATGTGGTGGAATGGCTAGATTCGCATTCACATTCGCATCACCTTCCCTCCAAACTGGGGGAACCTCTCTCATGGGATACTGTCGCGCCTTTTTCCTACCTGGCATGTCATACTTTCGACAGTAATCGAGAATTGCTTCCCTTACTGCTATAAGACAATAACATCTCAATTGCTTGTTCGACATCTGCACCCACAATCATGCCTTCTGCGAACTTGAATCGCAAACGGAATAATTCATTCATGTTGTACTCTGGATCATTTCCCTTCAAATCTTCACAGAGGAAGACACACATTTGTTCAAAGACATATCTCTGCGTAGATGCTTCCCACTGACTGAAGACTTCCATAACGGACTAAACGTCATACTTTACAGTGTCGGTAACCCAGTTACGCGCTAACTCATTCAGTACTTCTCTCTCTTGGTAGTCAGGCAGTCGACTCCGCAACTGTCTACGTTCTGTTTTAGGGGTCGTATTAGGCGACCCAAAGAAAGGTGAGAAGAGACCAGTGACAGTGTTTGCTACCCTCTGTCGAACAGAAGGAGAAGCTGGCGGAACGGCAGAAACGCCAGAAAAGACAGGCTGATGTAAAGCAGAAGTTGAGGCAGTAGCAGAAAGAGTATTAGGATAGGTAGTTGGAGCAGTAGGCGAAGTCGTAGAAAAGGTAGATGGAGTATGTAGCAAAGGCGGCGGCCCTTGAGAGGGCTGCGCCGGAGAAGTAGAAACCAGCTGAAGAGGAGCTGGTGCTTGTGGAGGAACTGGAGTTCGTGCAGCGGGGCGTGGTATAACAAAGCGTTGAAGGGGTGCAGTAGCGTCTTGTGCATAGGGGGGTGGTGAACTCAATAAGTGGAACATTAAAGGATCGCTATCAAGTTTCTCCGTTGATCCTTGTCCTTTACGTGGCAGAACTGGGTAGCATTTATCTACTGCTAACTTCCTACTTCTAAGCGTTTGTTCAATCTCTTGCTCTTCCTCGTTATCCCTGAATGCAATGGCAGCTTGTACCATTGACATACCTCTTTTATTCTTTTTTGCTAATTTCATTTCTTTCTGTTTGGCTTCTTTGCGCCACAAGCGAAAGGAGTCAAACATCGCCGGCCGGGCTTTCTTCTTGAACAGTTTCACCTCTAGATTATCTAAAATCTCTGTGTCAAAACTAACATATTGTGGCCATTTTAAAACACCGTCATTTCTGGTGTATTTTATCCACACTTCATTATACGTGATAGGGCCTACGCCGTGCTTCACGTAAAGCTCATATGTTGGAGTTCCAATCGGAGGAACCGGACACGAATCCTCTAATCGGGAGTCCCTACTACAACCAAGACAAAACAAGTTTCCAAGTCTGCTAAGACCAGGCATCTTCTCTCTATAGTCTAGCTTCAAACTTCAAAGGATTATCGATTACGATATTCTCGTGAATACACGAGTCCTTCGGCTTTGGCGCTTGCAAGTTCCAAATCAAAGCGTATCTCAAGGATACCAAAACTAAGGACTGGGAGACGCTCCACTTATACTTAACTGAAGTATCGATGATCGATGACGTCACTAGAAGACTCGTCTATCGTTTCGCTCTACGAAGCATCAATGGGTCAAAAACAGGGCGATAGTCAGGGCAGCAGTCCTTCGTAGCCGTCGGGAAGCGGGGAACCTCGCAGCAAAGACCTTCGGAACCACATCGACATACAGGGGTCGCTGAAGTGGCTGGCCGTCCTCTGGAATTTTCACACGAAGCTCCTCACGAACATCTGGCTTGGACCGACACCGCTTGATACCGCCCCGAGTTGGGCGCCAAACTGAGGTACCGGGTTTTTAGGGACCCGGCGGTGCCAGGGGAAACACCCAGAGACCTCTTGAGTTCTTCCTGTTCTGGACCACAGAAACACAGAGTCTTCTAGGTGATGTCAAAGATCGAGTTTTATTGGCTGCAACCAAGTAACAAGCGTCCTAGAAGTACAACAGCACGGTGTGTATATTCTCAGGAGACTGTTCGTTTTTACAGAGCCGGCCTTCTCTTTTTATACACAATATTACACTTCAGGCAAGAATTCTTTGTTTTACAATGCGGCCATAAACATGTTTTCACAATAAAGAAAAAGCAAAGTCATGATGGCAAGCCCATATTTTCGTTTGTCCAGTTTGTGATGGATTATCCAGCAAGGCCCAGAACTTCCATCAGATATCGATGAAACCCCAATAAAATCGGGCACCTCCTCCTTGCAAAACTAGCCATAAAGAAGAAACAGAGACAGATGTGTGTGTGATTAGCCATTGCTTGTATGCGGTGAATGGTTTATGACATGTTGTGCCTTGATGCTAATCTCGCTCGGCCATTGGGTTGGGGACTGCCCGAACAGGTTTGGCAGGAGGCAGTGGAGTCAGCTCGCCCAGGTCACAGAGGAGTCAGCAAAGGTGTGGGTGTCCTTTCAGATCGAATTCGGCCTCGGTCAATTGACTATGTAAGGGCAACCACAAGATGGATGCCGCTCACAAAATGGAACTCGAGGGTTCAAGACAGAAACCACGATTTTGAGGGTGATTTCGTCACTCAATCGTGATGCAAATGCACAGGTATAATGTCCCAATCATTACCGGTCTGCCAATACCAAATTCGTCATGGTACGATGATATTTTCTGTCACGAGTGTAGAGCTTCGGTACCATACAATAGCGGGGTCCAGAATTTTCAGTTCCACACGAAGATCCTGAACAAAAACACGGCAAGCAGTACTCTGAAGGAATTCCCAACGCTGGTCCCCTGCCGCCGACTTCCTTATATGTTCTCTCGCGAGATTGCGCTCCGTCGCGGAGGATCATGGGAATAGTAGTTCTGGCCCAGGGTATGCCGGGAACTGTAGTCCCATACTAACGCGATCTTGACATTTCCATTTTAGCGTCAGTCACCATGGAAAAATTCCCTGAACAGGGCCCAGGCCTGGCCAATATTCAAGGATTATCCACAATGAGGCCTTGAAATGGGGTGGTAATGGATGGATCAATTATGATAGGTAATTCAGAAGGAAAATGTCACAATGCCCAGAGATGAACTGGGATCAAAAAGAAGTGCAGCTCTGGATGGAGCACATGGGGGCACGTGGCCAGTTCTCTGTTAACGCACCAGGTAGTCTTCCTGGGAGGCAGTCTGCGACAGGGGGGTCCTTTCAGTTTCGGGGTAAGGGCAAGCATGCCTTTCGAGGAAGCCGCAGAGGGGGGGGGGTTACAGAGGTGGCTTCAAGCGATCCCCCCCGGGCACATGCCGTCTTTTCAACAATGGGTCTTGCTCCTGGGGTAAGACATGCAAATTCTTACATGCCTGTAACACTTGTGGGGGACCCCAACCCGCTACCTCATGCCACGCTAAGCAAAGCACACAGCCAGCAGGAAGAGTGGCACAGCAACCTTGAGATAGACAGCATGACCCCATTTCTGGCTACCCCGTCCACACGTTCTCACCCAGCCCCTTTGCAGCTAAGCGATGTTTCTGGGTGCTCCTTTTCTCCAGTTTCCCCCTCTCTTCCCCCACTTGTTCATCTGCAAGCGCCAGTAGGTGGGTCCCCTGTGATTCTAGACAACATCACACCCTTGCTCAGGTGCTATCCTTTAGAAGCAGACAGCCGCCTGGTTTTCACGAAGGCTTCAAGATCCCTTTTACAGGTGCTCTGGGGAGCAAGGACGCTGACAATCTAAGATCTGCTAAAGAACAACCAGAGGTGGTTAGGGCGAAAGTGGAAAAAGAGAGAGCATTGGGCAGAATAGGCGGACCTTTCCTGCACCCACCACTAGAGAATTTTGTTGTATCTCCCCTGGGAGTAGTACCCAAAAAGGAACCAGGTGCCTTCAGACTCATTCAGCACCTCTCTTACCCTAAAGGGACTTCGGTCAATGATGGTTTGGAGGAGGGAGCATGCTCGGTGTCATACTGCACGCTGGACGTAGCATTGGACCTGGTTAGGAGGGCGGGCAGAGGTGCCTGGTTAGCCAAAGCAGACATTGAATCAGCTTTCAGGTTATTACCAGTTCACCCGAGCAGCTATCACCTGCTAGGTTTCAAGCTAGACGGTAAGTTCTACTATGACAAATGCATGCCCATGGGTTGCGCTGGGTCCTGTGCGTACTTCGAAGCTTTTTGTTGTTTCCTGCAATGGGTACTCCAAGACACGTACGGTGTAGAAGGGGTGACTCATTACTTGGATGACATTTTGTTCATCGGAAGCGACGGGACACAGCTTTGCTCTCAGGCATTGGCATATTTTTTTATTCTCACGGACCACCTGGGGGTACCCCTTGCACCTGGTAAGACAGTGGGTCCAGCGCAAATTTTGACTTTCCTGGGAATAGAGATCGACACGATTGCAGGGGAGTCGAGATTGCCAGCTGATAAAGTGAGCCACCTGGCAAACAAGATTCAGGCACTAGTAGGGCTGGACAAGGCCTCCCTTGTGTGCATCCAGGGCATCTTAGGTCTCCTCAACTTTGCTGCTAGAATAATACCAGCAGGGAGGGTCTTTGCCAGGAGACTCGCTAGGGCTACTGCAAATATCTCCAAAAAGCACCACATGGTGAAGTTGACCAAGGGCATCCAACACGATTTGGCCATGTGGTCTGATTTTCTGTTTAACTTCAATGTGGCAGTGATTTGGAGGGCTCCCTGGGCTGGCAGCCCTGACCTTGCCCTCTACACGGATGCATCCGGTAGGCACGGTTTTGGCGCCATCTTAGACAGGGAGTGGTGCGCTGAAAAATGGCCCAACGCCTGGATTAAGAAAAAGGTGACAACAAAGATCACTGTTCTCGAGCTGTTCCCCATTGTAGTGGCCTTTCACTTATGGCCTGCTATACTGTCAGCCAAAAGGGTCCTGCTGTGGTCAGACAACTTGGCAGTAGTACAAGCCATCAACTCTCACTCTGCCAGTTGCCCCCTGGTGTTATGTCTGCTGCGCGATCTGGTGCGAACTTGCCTTTACAACAATGTCGAATGTAGGGCGTGCCACATTCAGGGTGCCAAGAACATTGCGGCTGACGCTCTCTCTTGTTTTCAGTGGCAACGGTTCCGAGATGCTTGGCCGAGAGCGAGAGATGAAGCCACCCCCTTCCCAGCACACCTCTGGTACCTTTTGAAGTGGTGAACAGGATGAGAGCCCTGGGGGAGCTGTCGCTGGAACCGAACACCAACAAGAGATACAAAGCATGCGTTAAAAAATTCTGTGCCACTGTGGGGGCGTGGGAGGACTCTGGGGCAGCCGCAGAGTTGAAAGTTCAGGCCTTCATCCTGTGGGCCAAAGATAACAAGAAGAGCCACTCCTGGATAACAGGCCACTTAGCAGCCATTAGCCACAACGCCAAGATGAAGGGTCAGGCTGACCCGACTAGGACCTTTGTTATTAGGGCAGCCTTAAAAGGGTGGGCTAGAGGTGAAACCAAAGCTCCTGACAACAGATTGCCCATTGACTTTCAGACTCTTCAAAGCATGATTATTTGTTTGCCCCAGGTTACCTCCTCTGTTTTCGAGGCGGTTTTGTTCGCAGCCACGTTCAGCTTAGCTTTCTTTGGCGCTTTCAGGATCTCCGAGATTGTAGCCAGATCTAAGCACGACACATCAGGTATAGCTATGATGTTTCAGGATGTGCCAGTGATAGGTGATGCTCTCAAGATCACCCTGCGTCAATCCAAAACTGATCAGCGTGGAAGGGGGAACGTTTTTTTGTTACAAAGCCTAGGCTTGACCAAGTTCTGCTAGTGAGCCTTCTGGCGGCTTACCTAGCCATCCGCCCGTCAAGTGCTGGGTATCTCCTCATGCACTCAGATGGGACCCCTCTCACCAAATATCAAGTGGAACATGTCATGCAAGCATATTTGGTTACCGCAGGTATTTCGACACAGGGCAAACGTTTTTGCACACACTCTTTTCGCATAGGCGCAGCTACCACAGCTTACTCTGAGGTTCAGGGTGGGTGTGGGTTTTCGGGTGTCGGGGGCAATTTTAGGGTTCAGGGTGGGTATGGGTTTTGCGTGCCAGGAGGTAATTTTAGGGTGGTAATGGGTTTTGGGGTACCATGGGGTTAATTTTAGAGTACAAATAGAGGGAATAAAGCAAGTGGGGAGATGGAATACAGATTGTTATAAGAGGTACATCAGACCAGTAAGCAGCATTTACTTTTCAGAGATTGTAGCAGATTTATATGAGTGTGTTTGTTCTGGGACTGAAGGCAGTATGTCTAGTTTTCGGGCACTTTGGCCCCGTCCCACAACTGAGTTATGTTTATGTATCATTTGCAGTATGGTTTTAATGCCAGTGTGGTTATAAATTCATGTTCAATAAAAGTAGTTACCTTCACCACTTCTCTTTATTTACTAGGAACCACGGTCTGGGTGCTGGGCCACGAGGGTGTCTCCAAGTTGGCTCTGTGGGCTGAAAGCAGGAGGTGGAATCATGGGTTTAGCAAAACTCAATTTGTGTGGCGCGGATTCAATGGTCTGCTTTGGAATGGGGTGCTGGGCATTCTGAAACAGGAATTACAGGGTAGCCCCAATTTCCCAGACGTGCTTATACTGCACCTGGGAGGGGATGACTTGCCTATTCTAGGTAAAAGATTCCTGCTGAGGGACATGAAAGTGAACATTTCCAAGATCAGCAACTTATGAGGATCTTGCGAGCTTCGTTGGTGGTCGGAGATCACACCACGCCTGGTTTGGCTCTGGGCACGCTCCGGACAAGCATTAGAAGTAGCGCGAAGAAAAGTTAACTGTGCGATGCGTAGATTCGCTGAGCTGATGGGATTTGGCTTCATTAGACATGGGGAATTCCACGCCAAACCCACGGGATGCTTCGATGAGGAAGGAGTGCACCTCTCCAGGGTAGGCATGGATGTATTCCTGTTGGACCTTCAGGAAGCCCTAATATCAGCAGGCTGCGTATAGGAAGGTTGAGCTCAGGTGGGGGGCCCTGGCTGTGATGGTCGCCACATCCAGGGCTGTGGAGGAGTTACAGGATGATCCAGAGGTGAAAGGTACTCAGGAGTACCCTATTCAAAAGCACAAAGGGTGCTGAGGCCCAATATCGACGGGAGATCTGTGCAGGGGACCCTAGGGTGCGACTGCGCCCCGTTATCCTACGGGCGGTTGGTAACCTGGACAACCGGGGGTCGCTTGAACGCTCCGCCCCTCGTAGGGGGGTGTGAGCAAGAGGGTGGACCAATGGTTCACCGGATATAGGAGGGGCTATCCTCTCACCACAACCGCGAAGCACCGTCTGGCCAAGGCCGCGGGCTACTTGGTCTATCAGGTGGCAAGTTGCGAGGGGCGGCTTGCCTTTGGATCGTCTGTAAGATAACCCACCATGTGTTGGCATAAGATATGCTAATAAACCTGCAGCTACCTTTTCCCACCAAAAAGTTGTCTTGTCTGTTTATTTATTATGTACAACATTTATGATGGGGGGGCTGGTGTGCGGGCCGATATTGGCACTATGCAAATGGATGCACAAACTGGACACGGTCAACCACGGCCTGAATGAATTAGAAGGAACTTATGCTAAAATGTCGACTCTGACTACTGACTAGCACACAGATTCCAATGGGGCCCTGACCTACGTGCACCTAGACATACTAACCATGTAGTGTCTTTCTACCTTTGTGAACTTTGACATTGTCTCTCACACATCACCTATGATGCCATATGGAAGTCTGCTCACCAATGTTTGTGTTATTATTTGTAATGAATAGTTTTAAGAAATGCTGTGATTATCCATTTAACAGATTACTTAATTTACACTGTGATGTTTATATTCCGTATGGCTCATGCAGAAGCACTATTTTGGTTGAGCTGAGTCGTCTGTTTTTAATATGCAACCGCACACTGAGGCGGCATATTCCAACAATTGCTATTCATGATGTCATCTTGAAATGTTATGTTTTTTAACAAATGCCGCTGTTAACCATCCAAGCGGATTTCCAACTATGCACACTGACGTAGATAAAAATGCAATGTTATGCTGTCCTACATGCACCTTGATTGGCGGCTGCCACTATGTCAATACCCCCCATCCACACATGACGGGAACCCTCTCCCGACGCGAGTTTCAACACGTAACTGTCAGGCGCTAACGTGCACGCTCATACCGGAACATATATATAGAATCCGGTCCTAGGCACACTCTCACCGCCGCTGGACGCAGAGACGGTTGCTCTGTTTCTTTCCTTGCTGGTAAGCAGGCGCGCAACACCCATTGGGATCACCGGGCTTCAGCCCCCACCCCCCCGTCGTCTTCTTCAGCCTGGGCTAATTTGACACGCACTGAAATGATGAAAGAAGGCTGCGCATCGGAGCTGAGATTGTCATTTTTATGATGCCTTCTGAGAGACCCAGCAGCCCGAGCCAGCCAGCCTCTGAACAGTTTCAGTGAACCCTCTGCCCCCACCTCTTGTTTTCCTTTACTGGTGCAAGGTGATATCCTTGCCTGAAGGCAGGGATTTCACCTAAGCACTTGAGGTGTTCAGCATTGGGTGGGAGTGGGAAGATGCACACATCAGGGGGAAAGGGGCGGCCAGTGCAGGTGATACTTTTCCTTTGTAAAGGAATTTCTGCTAACGTCATAGCCCAGTGTTTGCTGTCTGTGTACTTGTATGGATGTGTATTCCATAAAAGTGCACAGACAGCAAACCCTGGGCTATGACGCCAGCAGGAATTAATTTACAAAGGAAAAGCTTCACCTGCACTGGCCATCCCTTTCCCCATGCTGTCTGTGCACTTGTAGGGAATTCACATCCATGGCGCTGCTCACCAGTTAAATGGTGAACAAGGCCATGGATCTTTCTCTTTTTGCATCCGAGGGCACCAACGACGCAGAAGCAGAGGAGGCCCTGGCAAGGAGAAACCAGGAAACATTTGACCCACACCTATCTACACTGTGAGATCTTCGGGGGGGCTGGATGCCAGGATGCATGTGATGCTGATCAGCCCAACTCAACTGAATAGTATCAGAAGAGCAGGCAGTCGTTTTTTATGTAAGTTTCAGTAACTTTAATGCATTCTTCAGAACAGCATTACCTACTGCCTGCATATCTAGGCTACTCTAAATGAATATTGTTTTTGGCTTACATACATGGAAACGTCAAAGAGGAGAGTCCCCTCCGAATATGCAAAAGTAGTGTAAGTTTGTAGTGTTCATTTTTTGGGGTGCTAGTGGGTAACTTTAGGGTTCAGGGTGGGTGTGGGTTTTAGGGTGCCAGGGAGTAATTTTAGGCTTCAGGGTGGATTACGGATTTGGGTGCCAGGGGGTAATTTTAGGGTTCTGAGTGGGTATGGGTTTTAGGGTCCCTGGGGTAATATTAGGGTTCAGCATGGGTAAGGGTTTTGGGGTGCCAGGGGTAATTTTAGGGTTCAGGGTGGGTATGGGTTTTGTGGGGCAAGGGTGTAATTTTAGGGTTCAGGGGGTAATTTTGGGGGTCAGAGTGGTAATGGGTTTTGGGGTGCCAGGTGTAATTTTAGGGTTCAGAGAGGGCATGGGCTTTGGGGTTCCAGGGGTAATTTTAGGGTTCAGGGTGGGTATGGGGTTTGGGGTGCCAGGGAATAATTTTAGGGTTTAGGGTGGTAATGGGTTTTGGGGTGCATGGGGGGAATTTAATGTTCAGCATGGGTTTGGGTTATAGGGTGCCAGGGGTAATTTTAAGCTTCAGGGTGGGTATGGTCTTTGAGGGGCAAAGGTGTAATTTTAGGGATCAGCGCGGATATGGGGATTGGGGTTCTAGGGGGATGATTTCAGGGTTCAGGGTGGTAATGGGTTTTGGGGTGCATGGGGTTAATGTTAGGGTTCAAGGTGGGTATGGGTTTTAGGGTGTAAGGGGGTGGAAATTTTAGGGTTCAGGGTGGGTGTGGTTTTCGGGTGTCAGGGGGGCAATTTTAGGGTTCAGAGTGGGTATGGGTTTTGGGGTGCAAGGGGGTAATTTTAGGGTTCAGCGTGGGTATGGGTTTTGGTGTGCCAGGGGTAATTTTAGGGTTTAGGGTGTTTAAGGGTTTTGAGGTGCTATGGGGTTAATTTTAGGGTTCAGGGTGGGTATGGGTTTTAGGGTGTGAGGGGGGAATTTTAGCTTTCAGGGTGGGTGTGGGTTTTCGGGTGTCGGGGGGCAATTTTAGGGTTCAGGGTGGGTATGGGTTTTGCGGTGCCAGGAGATAATTTTAGGGTGGTAATGGGTTTTGGGGTGCCATGGGGTTAATTTTAGGGTTCAGTGCAGGTATGGGTTTTAGGGTGTGAGGGGGGAAATTTTAGGTTTCAGGGTGGGTGTGGGTGTCGGGTGTCAGGGGGCAATTTTAGGGTTCAGGGTGGGTATGGGTTTTGGGGTGCCAGGGGGGAATTTAATGTTCAGCATGGGTTTGGGTTATAGGGTGCCAGGGGTAATTTTAAGCTTCAGGGTGGGTATGGTCTTTGAGGGGCAAAGGTGTAATTTTAGGGATCAGCGCGGATATGGGGATTGGGGTTCTAGGGGGATGATTTCAGGGTTCAGGGTGGTAATGGGTTTTGGGGTGCGAGGGGGTAATTTTAGGGTTCAGCGTGGGTATGGGTTTTGGTGTGCCAGGGGTAATTTTAGGGTTCAGGGCAGGTGTTGGTTTTGGGGTGTCAGGGGGCAATTTTAGGGTTCAGGGTGGGTATGGGTTATGGGATGCAAGGGGGGAATTGAAGGTTCAGCATGGGTATGGGTTTTGGAATGCCAGGGGTCATTTTAAGCTTCAGGGTGGGTATGGTCTTTGGGGGCCAAGGGTGTAATTTTAGGGATCAGCGTGGATATGGGGTTTGGGGTTCGAGGGGGATGATTTCAGGGGTCAGGGTGGTAATGGGTTTTGGGGTGCGAGGGGATAAATTTAGGGTTCGGGGTGGGTATGGTTTTTGGGGTGCCAGGGGTGTAATTTGTGGGTTTAGTGCGAGTATGTGTTTTGGGGTTCCAGGGTGGGTTATTTTAGGGATCGGGATAGACTTTGGGCTGCCAGGGTTAATTTTAGGATTCAGGGGGGTATGGGTTTTGGGGTGCCAGGGGTAATATTAGGGTTCAGCGTGGGTATGGGTTTTGGTGTGCCAGGGGGGGTAATTTTGGGGTTCAGGGTGGGTATGGGTTTTGGGGTGCCAGGGGGCCAATTTCAGAGTTACTGGTGGTAATGGGTTTTAGGGTGTCGGGGGTAATTTTAGGGTTCAGTGTGGGTATGGGTTTTGGGTTAATTTTAGGGTTCAGGGTGGGTATGGGCTTTGGGGTACCAGGGGGGGCAATTTTAGGGTTGGTATGGGTTGAACAGTTGTAGGGATTTAAGGAAATGTGGGTGTGTGTGTATGTATATATATATATATATATATATATATATATATATATATATATATATATATATATATATATATATATATATATATATATATATATATATATATATATTACCTACTGGCGGTCGCCAGTAGGTAGTTATAGTTAGGATAATTTTCAATGTTAAATCTCAACATTCTATTTTGAATAACTTTGGCGCCGGTTGACGAATCTGCCTGAAATTTTCAGGAAAATGGTCTCATGGCGGTCCGGTCCTTCCCTGAAAGTTTGGGGGGGATTCGTCAAGCGGGGGCCGAGATAAAAGGGGGGTCCCAAAACGCGTTTTCCCCATGTTAATTTCCATAGGGCGGTCGATTTCACTTTTAGCCCGAACGGCTGAATGGATTTCCACCAAACTTGGCAAAATTGTAGGGACTGGTAGCCCGATGTGCCTTTGCTATGTCTCAAGATATGTGCTCCAGTGGATTTTGAGTAATTTAGGTTCAAAAAAATATATATATCTATAGGCGCTCTCCCGTGCGCGCACGGGAGTGCGCTCCAGGCGCGACACGCGACTTGCGCGCAGGAAGCTGATTGGATCTCAGTTGTCTGTAAACATTCTAAACAGTGCGGAGCGGCCGCCATCTTGTGTCTCGGTAAAATCGAGACACAAGGGGTTTGAAAAAAAAAGGGGCAAATGACCATAAGGGGGAAGAGTAGACCCCCTCTGACCCCCTAGGTTTGATGTAGGGACTAAAATAGGGTCCTGCAGGGCATTAAAATTTTTTTTTCGTTTTGCGCGGGGGAAGCGCATGGTACGCGCACCGGAAGCACGGGGAAAATCCAGGACCATATTTATGAAGGCCCTGCGCTGTTAGTTTTGCGCTTCCTGTGCGTCAATTTTTGTGACGCACCAGCGGTGTAAAAAAATGCGCATTGTTATGCAATATTTAAAAAGTGACGCATCTATCTAGATGCGTCACTTTTTAAATATAGTGCAACGAGGTACATTTTATTACACTGCTGGTGTTATGCGTCACTTTTCTGTGCGCACTCCTTATGACATTCCAGATGTGTCATATTTAATGTATGACGAATCATGTTGCAGATACAATATGGCGCAGAGTTTTAAAAAGTGACCCATGTACCTAGATGCGTCACTTTTTAAAAATAGCGTCAGGTATAATGTATGCAGAGGGGGTGTTCTCCCGCAAAAAGCTTTGTAATAGCGACGCAGTGAAATCTTTGAGATTTCACTGCGTCAGTTTTAGGATGCTGTTGCGTCAAAATCTTGTGCCTGCTTTACAGCAGGTGTTAGACTGAGGCAAGACCTTTCATATGCTGCTTTCCCCATTTGAAAGGACACATTACTGGAGTTGCGTCACTTTTGTGACGCACTCCAGCAATGCGTTACTTGGAATGTCATAAGGAGTGCGCACAGAAAAGTGACGCATTGCACCAGTAGTGTAAAAAAATGTGTTGCGTTGCGTTATATTTAAAAAGTGAGGTATCTAGGTAGATGGGTCACTTTTTAAAATCAAGCGCCACATTATATCTGCGTGAGGTATAATGCATGCAGAGGGGGTGTTCCCCCACAAAAAGCTTTGTAATAGCGACGCAGTGAAATGTTTGAGATTTCACTGCGTCACTTTTAGGATGCTGTTGCATCCTTTAAATATAGTGCAACGAGGCACATTTTATTACACTGCTGGTGTGATGCGTCACTTTTCTGTACACAGTCCTTATGACATTCCAGATGTGTCATATTTAATGTATGACGAATCATGTTGCAAGGAGTTACAGATACGTCAGTATTTCTGACATATGTGTAAACATAAAAGTGATGCGAGGCCGGCGCAAAATTTTGACGCAATAGCATCCTAAAAGTGACGCAGGGAAATCTCATAGATTTCAGTACGTTGTTATTACCAAGCTTTTTGCGAGGGATTGCCCCCTCTGCATACATTATACCTGATGCAGATACAATATGGCGCAGAGTTTTAAAAAGTGACCCATGTACCTAGATGCGTCACTTTTTAAAAAATAGTGTCAGGTATAATGCATGCAGAGGGGGTGTTCCTTGCAAAAAGCTTGGTAATAATGACGCAGTGCGTCACTTTTAGGATGCAGTTGCGCCAAAATCTTGCGCCTGCTTCACAGCAAACCTTTCACATGGTGCTTTTTCCATGTGAAAGGACACATTACTGGAGTTGCGTCACTTTTGTGACGCACTCCTGCAATGCGTTACTTTTGTGTTTACAGATATGTCAGAAATACTGACGTATCTGTAACTCCTTGCGATATGATTCGTTATACATTAAATATGACACATCTGGAATGTCATAAGGAGTGCGTCCAGATAAGTGACGCATCGCTATTTTCACGTAGCGATGCGTCACTTTTCAGAAATGAGGCCTCCAGTTTATTCACTGTGTCATAACTTTCTTTTCTAACACTCACCTTCTTTCAGTCCTCCTACTTCACTTCCTTTCACCTCTCATACCTTTCTGTTCTTTCTTACTCATTCTCCTTTCAATTATCAATGCACTATATTTCACTTACTCTTCATTTTTTAAGATTATAGCTCTTTGATGAGAATTGGAGGTAGTTCTGAAAAGAACTTTTGGTTTTCTTCTTTTAACTGAAGAGGAACAAAAACAGGGAATAGAAACTGCTCAACAGGAGCAAAAAGAAAAGAAAAAAATTAGGGGTGGGAAGGGCAGTGATGGTTCTCTAATGCCCGAACCATGAGCAGGACACTTTGCTCCCCATAGGTGAGGAGTTGATTGCAGTATCTGCATCTGACGACCCCATGGTTGAATGCAGGTTGAATGTTTGCTACCTGCCCCTGAGATTGTTCTCTTCCAGAAGAAGTTGCTCCTCCTGTTGATGTAGAGGCCCCATCTCTGGGAACCTCCTGTGCCAGAGCCCTGACACTTTCCCGGGCAAAATTCTGGGGGTGCCTGCTCTTCACATGGCGAATCATGGTGAAGTTGCCGAAAGAGTATTTTTTTAGGGGGTTACCCCGTGACAGGACATGTTTGCAGATCCTGCACTCTACTTTTGGTGCATTCACCTTCTTCTGGCCTTCTGGAAACTTAAAAAATTTCCAGATGAAATGTTCCTTCACCTTTGGGGTAGGAGGCTCTTCATCAATGAAATCATTGGAGTCATCTTCACTGCTGGATGGTCTGGCAGCCATGATGAATCCAGGAATATGGAGCAGCAAAAAAGGCAGGTCTTTCAGTCACAAAAGTGAAAGAAGAAGTGAAGGAAATGGGTGGGGATTTCATTCATTGTAAAAAAAAACTGTTAGCAACCAATGAAAAGTGTTATTTTAGGGTCACATGACCCGACGCGCTTACGCTGCGCGCTCAGGTGCACTTCCGGGTGCGTTTACGCAGCGCGATCGTAGGCGCTTCCGGGGCGCAAACGTGGCGCGATCGTAGGCGCTTTTGCGTGTGTTTAGGCGCCGCGCACGTAGGCGCTTCCGAGGGCACGTACGTTGCGCGCCGAAGTGACGTCATCAATCTTTAATAGAAATGCATAATCATTTTCCATATTAAAAAAAACAAATTTTATTTGTATGGTACGAAATGTTTTGCATTATTATTAACTTTTCATTCATATTTTTTTTTCACGAACGACAGTTGCGCTCTGGGTGCGCTTTCAGATGAGCGCACGGAGAAGCTTACAGGAGAGCTTAGCTGAAAGCTTCCCCGAGCGCGCACCCAGAGCGCAAAAGAAAAAAATTATAAAAAAAATGAATACTTAAAAAAAAACAGCAAATTGTAAAAAAAAAAAGGTTAGAAACTCGATATACAAAGGAATTAGCATTTAAATAACTTTGAAATTCACTGAAAAAACCATAGGTTTCACACCAGTTATAGTTAGGAATTTGCATTTAAAAAACCTTTGAAATTCACTGAAAAAACCATAGGTTTCACACCAGTTATAGTTAGGAATTAGCATTTAAAAAACCTATTAAATTCACTGAAAAAACCATAGGTTTCACACCAGTTATAGTTAGCTGGAAATTTTACTGATATAAAACCATTGAAATTCCCACGTTATAGTTAGATGGACTCACTATAACTTGCGCGTGCAATGCACTGCTGATGATGTCTTATTAAGCCAGTTAACCAATCAATTTTTAAAAACCATCCATTTAGACACTTATTTAAACATTTATTCTTCCATCAACTTTTACATATACATATATAAAATATATTTATTTTTCAGAAAGACACACATTCACTGGATGGTGTCATCAGTGATGTCATGAGTGATGTCACTGACCATGTCATGAGTGATGTAATATGTGATGTCATCAGCAGTGCATTGCACGCGCAAGTTATAGTGAGTCCATCTAACTATAACGTGGGAATTTCAATGGTTTTATATCAGTAAAATTTCCAGCTAACTATAACTGGTGTGAAACCTATGTTTTTTTCAGTGAATATATATATATATATATACTTTACTAAAAAAGATAAGCCATTTACAGGGAAATATAAACCTATATATATACATATGTGTGTGTGTATATATATATATATCCATCACAAATGCCCACAAGAAGCGATGGACCTCTTTTCGGGCGGTCACAGCGCTGGGGGCGGGCAACCTCCATTCATATTCCACAAATAACCTCCCATCAAAGATAAGAAGTACGCTTGACCAGGGCCTCGTGGGGTAACTTGTGTTTAATTTCGCCAGGAAAACAGCCTTTATCTTCAACCTAACGCGTTTCAACTGCTGGCGCAGTCTTGATCACAGGTGAGCTGAACCATTCTGTTTGCGGCGTGTCATGTGACCTTTATATCAGCCAGTCAGACTACTTCATTACATTGTAGTTCTGTCATCATGCAAATACCAGAATGCATCAGGTAAGCTCTTGTAATGAGACTTTTAAACTGCGTGCTTTTTTTACCTCCTTTCCCCTTCTGTGAGCACAATTGCAGTGCGTGTAATATTTCAGAGTCACTTACTTGATGCAAAACTTGCTCAATTAAAACTGGCTGTCTCCTTCTGTTTATTAAATGCTGACACTTGAAACAATCCCGAAGTCCTTAGTTGCAGCATCCGTGTGCTGTACTTTCCCATGCCTGAAACAATTTCCAGAAATGTGACGGCTGGAAACCTCCGTGCCTTTGCTACTGGAATGTTCGGGCGGGTCCCACTCCTTTTTCTTTCAAATCCATCACAAATGCCCACAAGAAGCGATGGACCTCTTCTCGGGCGGTCACAGCGATGGGGGCGGGCAACCTCCATTCATATTCCACAAAAAACCTCCCATCAAAGATAAGAAGTACGCTTGACCAGGGCCTCGTGGGGTAACTTGTGTTTAATTTCGCCAGGAAAACAGCCTTTATCTTCAACCTAATGCGTTTCAACTGCTGGCGCAGTCTTGATCACAGGTGAGCTGAACCATTCTGTTTGCGGCGTGTCATGTGACCTTTATATCAGCCAGTCAGACTACTTCATTACATTGTAGTTCTGTCATCATGCAAATACCAGAATGCATCAGGTAAGCTCTTGTAATGAGACTTTTAAACTGCGTGCAGGTCACATGACACGTCGCAAACAGAATGGTGGAGGTTTTTTGTGGAATATATATATATGAACTGCACTCTGCCGGAAATGCCCGATATTCGGCACCACTTAAATTCCGCCCTTGTGGGCGTGGCCACTCCCGTGGCCCGATGGTACTCGTAGTGCCGATTTCTCCACAACTGCGGTCTTCGTGACATTTCCCCATGTTTGAAAGTATTACCACAGTGGGTTGTGCACCTGCACTCGTACCAACGCTGCATTCATAATTCCCTCGTCAACTGGCATCATCTCCCAGGTAAAGGGACGCCGTCAGGCTTCTCTTCTGGAGGGCTGAATCAGCCCCGGAGCCTTGCTTCGCGGCTCAGGCAAGCCGCCAAAAATCCCACAAGTTTGCCTGTGTATGAAGCATGCCGCACAAGACAATTAAGTTCTGCCACATTTATTCAAAGGGAAACACAGCGTCAGGGAATTACAGCATGCAACCTGAGCTGCGGAGAAGCCCCGGTGTTCTTGGCAACACTCCAGCAGCGACGTGAATCACCGCCGCTGCACATGGGACAGGGAGCCGATTTTAGTGCAGAAACAACGAGCCAGAGAAGGTTCCATTTGGCGCACCACCAACCCACTGGGGGAATACTTATTTTATTGACACAGCATTGTTCAGCTCACTGGAGCGAAAGTGAGCACTACCATGTCCAGCAGGCCACGGGGTTGGCCACGCCTATTGAGGCGGAACATTGTTTCATCTGACAAATAGTGCGGAAAAAGCTACAGCTGTGTGCTTATGTCCAGAAGCCTTTGAGAAAGTGTTGTTACACGAAACGCGACAGGCTCTATATGGAACCATGAGTGTTGGTCGTCATGTCACCTTACTGGACCTGCATTAAATAATGTGTGGCTGATACTTACCTGTGGTGTGGTGACTCCTTTTCACAGGCAACTCTTTGGGATGTTTGGCGGCCTGCCTGAGCCGCGGAGAAGCCCCGGTGTTCTTGGCAACACTCCAGCAGCGACGTGAATCACCGCCGCTGCACATGGGACAGGGAGCCGATTTTAGTGCAGAAACAACGAGCCAGAGAAGGTTCCATTTGGCGCACCACCAACCCACTGGTGGAATACTTATTTTATTGACACAGCATTGTTCAGCTCACTGGAGCGAGAGTGAGCACTACCATGTCCAGCAGGCCACGGGGTTGGTCACGCCTATTGAGGCGAAACGTTGTTTCATCTGACAAATAGCGCGGAAAAAGCTACAGCTGTGTGCTTATGTCCAGAAGCCTTTGACAAAGTGTTGTTACACGAAACGCGTCAGGCTCTGTATGGAACCATGAGTGTTGGTCGTCATGTCACCTTACTGGACCTGCATTAAATAAGGTGTGGCTGATACTTACCTGTGGTGTGGTGACTCCTTTTCACAGGCAACTCTTTGGGATATATATATATATATATAGCGTTTATACTTACCTGTAAAATAGTTATCTTTTAAAACGAAACTTTTACCATGCATATGCCTTTGTTGTAAAGGCATATGTGTGGTAAAAGTTTTCATTGTAATGGTAACGTGTTGTAACAGCACTTGAGTTGTTGAGTTGTTACAACCGCATTGGAAAGGCATGCATTGTGATGGCATGCGTTGTACTGTCATACATTTGTGCAAAGCTGAAGCACTTATCCATGCAAGTAGCAGGTTACTCCTAGTGGGTGTGTGGTTGGACGAGTGTTGTCTTTACTTAAGCCTCTGTGAAAAGCATCTCCATGCAGTTCATGATGAATACCAAGGTGCAGTTATTGAGCTATGGGACTCCGCGCTTAGTGGTGTGATTGATGAGGAAGTGTGCAAGATAGGAGACCGTTTCTATAATACATTTTATGCTGGCAGCTCTCATTAGCTCTGCAGGTCTCTTTATTATGCTGGTGGTTTATTTCTTGTGTTCTGGATCCTGGCTCCTGCCTATGATGGGGGAAGCAGTAGATCGTTCAATCTGATCTTATGGATCCGCAAGAGTTAGCAGAACTAATACATGTCATAGTCTGGTAACTTCTTATCTAGTACTACATACCTGCACTTTACGTAATATTCTAAAATTAATTTAGTTCCGGAATACCTTTCTAAAACAAATAGTTGCACGATTATAGACTCAAATTGCCTGCCCAGTTTGTGACAAATTTTTCAGCCCTTAATAGATGCAGACACCTCTCAGTAACTTTAATTTCGGGTGTCAAGAAGTTTCAGCTAGCAGGTGCTCTTCGGTTTAAATACGTTTCAGATTATTGATGAGGCCCAATACACACACTTTTTTAAGCACGTCCAAAGTATGTTGATTGGCTCTAGGAATGTGAGATTTTCCTGCAGGTAATGCAGTGTATCAAAAATGCATGTCAAGCAGATGGGGTGTAGATTGCGGGGTATTTTGAAAACACCATCTTGATTACTCAGACGTTACTAGGGCTGGACTTTTACATGAGAGCGCAGAGCTCAGGCATTTAAGGGCTCCATGTGTGAGCCTCTATCCTGACTTGAAACATGCAATCATATTGTGGTACTGAGCCATTTAGTGGGTATTTACGTTGCTTGCTGATGTGGACCACTCCCTAATATCGCAATTATGAGAGCATAATATCCACATTTGGTAACCACACTTTGCAATGAACTCTGCAACCTGCTGATAAATCGGGTAGGTGTGTGTTATCCTATCTGCTAGCCTTTCATCCATCAATCCAACCGTCCATCCTTTCTGATTTCAATTCAAACTTACACCCACCCTTTTAGCCATCATCTCAAATAATTATTTACTCTACCATCCCTTCTCCAAAGCATCTATCCTCTCACATTTACATTTACTCTGCTATCCTTTCAACCTTGTATCCATCCATTCTGATTTTCTTTTACTCTGCCATCATTTTACCCATTTAATTGGGATTTATCTAAGCCACACAAAGCCACTTTGTGTGGTTTTGCGTGGTTTAGTAACTCCAGAGTAATGAGAGGCAGAGCATTGAGCTGCCTTGAGTTACCTTGCATTGGGACTGTTCAGTCCCATAACTTCATTGTTGCATTACACATCCTGGCACGATTTTCTGGGCTACTGCTTCCTGTTTCAGCTGCACTCCAAAATCCTAATACAGATATGTTGGAGTGCATAGGACAGATTGAAAAAGTCAAGCAGGTGATTCAAGAAAGCAGAGACAAAGCTGAAGAAGCATTTAATGAGATTTTCGTTAAAGCCCAAACCACAGCAGGGGAACCTCTGACAATGCCACGCCTTACTGGCAGGCAGACACAACGGGCCAATTACAAGACTAGTGATCCTGAAGCTTACTATAGGATTTCAATATTTTTACCATTTATAGACAATTTATTGTATGAATTGTCAGAAAGATTCAGCCATCATGTGAAAAAGGCCTGTACAATGCAGTATCTGGTACCAAGATTTGTCACCCAAGAGTCTTTCAAAAATTTGAAGGATGCTCTTGACATATATGAGGGCGATTTACCTGGTACACGGGAGGATCGCAAAAATGAATATGACATATGGGTAATGACATGGCTGAAGGTACCTATTGAAGAAAGGCCAGGGAATATAATGGATACCTTAATTCATGCTCACATTGACTTCTATCCTAACATATACTGCCTTCTAAAATTATTTGCCACTTTGCCAGTGACAACCGCATCCCCAGAAAGGTGCTACAGTTGTCTTCGCAGCCTGGAAACCTATCTTCGGTCATCAATGGGGCAAGAACGAGTCTCTGGACTTGCAATGATAAACATTTCACGAGCACATTGTCCTCCTATAGAAGCAATTGTTGACAAACTGACGAAAAAGGGTTGTCGCCTTGAAATGGCATTGTAAAAATGTATTATATTGTGTTACTAAAGTGCTTTGTAGTAAAATATATTAAATTGGCCATTAATTCAGTACATTTTGTTCCTTTTTCATAAGACAATAGCATAGAAATGCATCAAAATAACAAAAATGTGTGCTCTAATTGTTGTCCAGTTTCAAATGCAGTATTCACCACATGTTTTCTCCGCTTGACCTGAGCATTAATCGATCCTGAACATCTACCATTTTAGCCCCGCCCCATTGATTAACATTAGCCACGCCCCTTCATTTGCCATGTTAGCCCTCCCCAAATTAAGACCTAATTGCGCCCCTGCTGGTAAGAGAAGGCAGACCCCTATCTTTAACCTTATTTTTACCGCACGATGGGCATATAACCTCATGGAGTATTGTCTGCAATAACCTTTAATTCCTTTTGTATTGAGGAGCAGCATCTAACCAGCGCCGCCTACTACACAGCTTATCGGTTTCCCTGTGGGCGCCTACTGGCACACGCGTCCCGTCACATCCAGACACGGCCCATTCTACTGCGGCAACAATACAAACTGCGCACTACAATGATTTAACATCTGAGGTGGCAGACGCAGTTTTGTTAACCTGTTTACCTTTTTTCTTCTCTTTTTAATAATGATGAGGAGCGCGTCACACAAGCTAAAAAAGCTCCAATGTTTGACATCAGGTCTTTAGATCAGCAGGCATTGACGCGCTGTCCATTTCCCATTCTCCTTCTTAGATTTATATTCTAGATGACAGTGATCAACCCGACCTGCCATCAATGAGCGTAACGAGCAGAGTAGGCCATCAAAACCATGAGTAAGTCTCTCTCCAGACCAAAAGGGTATGTATGTCATGTTTCCATTCCATGTTGGTCCACATTCACCTCTCTCCACAGGTAGGAGCTCGGCTGAGCCCTTGCCCTCCAATTTTGTCCAGCATCAAGCAATTAGCTGACAACAAGAATAGGTATTTTATTTTACATATCACAATCACATCCTTGATCACCGAGACTATGCCACCACCCTAACCCATGACACTCTACCTCTTTAGGTGCTCCACCACAGTACTGATGAAGACCCCCTCCTAAGGCTGGACTCACCTATTTTTTATCATCAGGGGTCGAACGTCAACACACACCCACAAGAGTACAAGCTGGGACAATTGTATAAAAAATAACAATATCCGTGTTCAGCTATGTATATTATTTGGAGCATGTGACCTATTGTCTAGGGGGATCACGATTACAATGTTTATGTGATGAATATATGTCACACCACTTTGTCTGTGTCCACTACCCTCACAAACCCTTAAGGATCACCCACACTCCTTCCTCCCATTCCTTTATCCCGAGCACCACACTGTAAATATTTGTGCATATTGAGTATTGTCTCATGCAAATTGATGAAAAAGGTTGCTATTTCATAAGAATAGCACAATAAATTGGAGATTGATTCTTCAGAAACAAACTGTTTCCTTTGGATGTGAACAACTATGTGTATCTAGTATTATTTTATGCTTCCTGACCGTTCCTTACTGCACTGTGCTAGTATCTCACAGCATTACAGATTGCATCCATTGAAAGTTCTGTGTTAAGTTATTCAGTTTTTAACACCTTCGCTGCTCATGAGGCACAGTTGAGCTGTCCTCATGACGAGCTGAGCTCGTCATGAACAATGGGAAAACATAATAGTCAGCACAGGAGGAAAATATCACTAGCAGCCAAGGTGTTAATATGCATGCAGTAGACAAATGAAAGCTTTAATATCATACATGTCAATTCATTAGGGGACAATTCTTCAGAGCACATTTATTATGGACTCAGATTCACCCAAGGTTCTTCAATAAACTTTGCCCATGAAGAAAATCACCCTTTATCATATTTAATTTGCAGCACCTGTAACAATATTTTTAATGTATTTCCTTCTTTCCATTATTCTTTCTTTCTTTTCTTTTTTCCTTCGTACTTTCTTTTTCTTGCCTTCTTCCTCTCTTGCCTTTTTTCTTTCCTTCATTTGTTTCATCTTCTTACATTCCTTTCCTCTCTTTCTTTCTTTGTTTCTTGCTTTCTTTCTTTTTCATTTTCCTTCTTTCTTCCCTTTTGTATCCTTCTTTTTGTTTCCCATTTTTTCCATCCTTCTTTCTTTACTTCTTTCTTTTTTAACCTTTCCTTTCCTTCCCTTCCCTTCTTTTTTAAATGTTTCTTTCTCACCTTCTTTCTTCCTAGTTTTCCATCCTTCTTTCTTTCTTTCTTTCTTTCTTTCTTTCTTTTTTTCTTACTTTCTTTCCTTCTTTCTTTCTTTCTTACTGTCTGCCCTCCCTTTCTTTTTGCTTTATTTCCTTTTTTCCTGCTTTTTTTCCTTTCTTTTTTCTCTCTCCTTGTTTACTAATGTCTTTCTTTTCTTTGGCCTTTTTTATCATTCTTTCTTTCTTTATCTTTTTGCTTCTTTACTTGTTTCTTTCCTTCTTTATCACTTTTTTCTTTCTTTAATTTCACTTGCCTTCTTTCTTTCTTTCTTAATTTCCTTAATTGTTTATTGCATTCTTTGTCTCCATGTTTCTTTTATTGTTTCTTACTTTTTTTTTCTTTCCTTCTTTCTTTTTTCCTTCTTTCAATGCTTTTTTATTCTTACTTTCTTTCTTTCTTTCTTCCTCTCTTTCTTTCTTTTATTCTTTCTTTCTTTCTCAAATTCAAAAGGCTGGCAGAATGATTTTTTTGGACTGTGTTAGCCAAGACCTTTTGATTTTAATAAAACTATGTGTAGAGCATAGTTACTTGCAGAGGTTTTCAGCCACATTTCATCAATTTGTCTGTGGTTGTGTCATTCACATTTTTCTCCAACCAGCTCAAGCATGCATCAAGAGACAATGAGTCAACTCATTAAAGCCATTGCCTGACTTTCCTATGAGTTATGACATGCTTTCCTTTCACAATGAGCACATATACAAACAAAGTAGTTCCCTTCAGTGCCTGGGAGTACTATGGTAATAAGCTTTGAGTTCACAAACATTTTTGCTGTAAATGTTCTTTTTAGATTGCCAAACACCCAGCAGATTCCCAAACAATAAGGTTTTTCAAAACCATGACAAACCAGAATTGCCCAAAGGCTGGTGGCCCATGCAAGACCTATTAGCTTTGCCGATGCTTGCGGTTGTCTGCATTAAATCCATTCAATAATTTATGAGAAATCAAGGTTCAAAATATGTAGCAATTTGGACCATTCTGTTGCAACTTCAAATAATGGCCAAGCTGATTGACTGAGGGGCTTTTTTCCGTCAGCTGTCTACCTCCCAAGGGAGTCAGAGGAGTTAACGCTGTGACTGGCTACATATATATAAAAAAGTTACAGGACTGTTATAGTTAGGAAATAGAATTATTTAAAAACGAGAAATTCACTGAAAAAACCAAAGGTTAAAGGGACGTTATAGTTAAGCTGATAGTTCTCTCGTACATAACCAGAGAAATTCAGCAGTTATAGTTAGCTGAGCTAACTATAACTGGCACCCCAGCAATGCACCGCTTATGACACCACATTTTACATCACTCATGACATGGTCAGTGACATCACGCATGACATCTTAAAGGAGTGTATGAGTGACTGACTGAGTCCATAAGTCTCTGAGAGGGTCTGTGACTGAGTGTGTGAGTGACTGTATGGATGTGTGAGTGGGTGTATGAATGTTTGAGACTACATACGTGAGTGGGTCTGTAAGTGGATGTGTGACTCTTTTTTTTTAAGCATATTTATTAGCATTTGTAATGTAAAAACATTAAAAGTTACATTCTGCAAGACAATCAGTGTACATTGTTCCGAATATGGGCAAAAAGCTTCTAGACCAACCGGGTTATATTCTGTTTTTTAGCAGAGAAGAGCAGCAACAGTATATTATAATCACACAGCAGTGATTAATATGCATTGCCCCATGTACAGACTTCGGTACAATGGTGTTCTATAGGGTCTAAAATTCTAGTGTCAAGGGGGAGGCGGGAATATGCGGCACACATTTTAAAAATCATTGTTGTTCACAGTACTGAGCCAGGTTATGAATGGTGCCCAAAAGTCCCTGGGGCAGGATCGCCCTGGTAGCTGTTCCCAATATGTCTCCAGTTGCATTTTACAGTGTATAATACTAGTGACCCAGTTTTTTGCGGTCCGCGGCCGGGTTTCTCTCCAATGTATGGCGACTTGGCGTTTCGCCAATACCAACAGCATTGCAGTTAATTTTCTACGTTTAGGTGGAATGCCAGTGTTGTCACCCAGAAACGACACCAGCTGCGTGCAGGGCAATACGTGTCCGGTAATGGATTGTATGTGTTGTAACACACGTATCCAGAAATTAGCCACCAGGTGGCCGTGCCATGCCACATGTAAGAAGCTGGCCTGTATGTCTCCACATTGCCAGCAGCAATCATCTGTGCACAGGCCCATTCGGTGCAATTGTGTCGGAGTGCGATATAGGCGATGTATAAATTTAAATGTATTAATCGTAACCGATAATTGGAAGACAACACTTTTAGCTGTCCTCAAACCAATTGCCATTGGTCCTCTGAATTGTTTGCCCCTATCTCTGTCTCCCACCTCTCTATAGCCTCAGGAATAAGGAGTGGAGATTCTCGCTGCATGGTATTGTATATGTGGGTTATGAGCCTACACCCATGCTCAATCGCCAGTACGTTTTTTAGGGCGGCCAGTGTGGGGGGAGGGTTCGGAAACGTGCTAAACCCACTCATACAAGAAGAGCGTTATTGGTAATAGAGAAGTATGTCTGCCGATGTGGGGGCCGTCTGCCCACACATCTGCTGTACAGTTAAGAAAGTGTCTGCAGGAAAGAGATCCGCACCCTTGCATATTTTAAGCTATGTCGCTCGTTCGTGCGCTCTGTGATCTGCCAGAGGGTGTATATGTGGGTGATTCGCTAATTGCATCGAGTGGGCATACAACTTGTCTAATGTTGCTCTTTGGCGCAACCTTGTCGCTGAGTCTTTTATAGGGTTGAAAAATGGTGGTGTCAAGCAGCAGGGGAGCCACTCTGTATATTTCCATCCCCACATGTGACTGAAAAGGTGTTGGATGTACCCAATAGTAAAGGAAATGTGCCTGGGCGCTATAGGCATATAAAATAAAATCCAATCCTCCCTGAGATTGGGGTAGGCTGATTGTCTCCCATTGTATCTGAGGCTGTTTTCCAGCCCATACCAGTTCGATCATGAGGGAGCGTAGTGTTTTGAAGAAGTGTGTCGTTAGGGGGATGGGGGTGTTTACAAACAGATATAGCAGCTTGGGTAAAATGATCATTTTGGTCTATGCAATTTGCCCCACCAATGAGAGGGGTAGCGTCCTCCACCAGGCCACCCTACCCAAAGGGTTTAGTGCCGGAGGTCAGGGGGAAGATGACACATTTTTTCCAATTTATGCATACCCCTGAAAATTTCCCATGCCGAATCAATTCCCTTGTCATGGGTGCCAGGTTGTCACTAGGGTCTGTCATGTATAGTGTAATATCGTCAGCGTATAGTGAGATTGACAATCCACGTGATGTAAATCCTATACTGCTATGTGTATGATGTTGTCTAACGTGTGCTGTCAGTGGCTCTGTTGCAATCGCAAAGAGAAGGGGTGAAAGGGGGCACCCCTGTCTCGTCTCCCTAGTTATATTAAAAGGCTTAGAGATCAGCCCGTTAACTTTGACGCGCGCTGTGGGCATCATGTATAATAGTGTTATCTGCTGGATAAAAAGGGGGCTGAGACCAATGCGGAGTAGCAGCGGAAAGAGGAAGCTCCACTCCAAGGAGTCGAATGCGTTGGTGGCATCAGGTAAGGCTGTGATGACCTGGACATTTGGGTTTAGGTAATCCATTAATGCAAATATTGTTCTGAGATTATGGGACGTAGATCTTCCCGGTATGAAACTGGATTGATCTGGTAAAATTATTCTGGTGAGCAGTGGTTGCCTGCGGATGGCCAAAAGCTTTGCATAGATCTTTGCGTCTATATTTATTAGTGAAATTGGGTGATAAGAATCGCATTGGGTAGGATCTTTGTCCTGTTTTAAAACTGTTATGATAATGGCTTGCCTCATTGAAGAGGGTAGATAACCCACCTCCATGGCTTCATGAAAAACCACTAAAAGGAGAGGATCTAGGATAGCTGCGTATTCTTTATAGAACTTGTCTGTCAGGCCATCAGGGCCGGGGGCTTTGTCTGCCTGGATACCGCCAATGATCTGTTTGATGTCTTCTACCGTAAAAGGCAACTCCATGTACTCTCTGTGGGCTCTTTCAACCCAAACTAATGCTATTGAATCGAAATATTCATTTAATAGGTTCTCTGTCTGGCCTATATCAGACTTATACAGTTGTGCATAGAAACTTTGCATCGTGGGCAGGACTTCCGGTGGTGAGTGAACCAGCTATCCCTCCATGGTGGTCAATTCCATAATAAAGGGAGAACCTCTGGGTCAGCGTAGCAGATTGGCCAGTGTTTTGCTTGTTGTGTCCCCTTCCCGGTATCTACGCGCTGTGGCTTGTTTGTGCAGGAATTTCACTTCTCGCTCCGCCTCTTCCTGAAAGGACGTGAGGGTTTGTGTATCACGGCTAGTAGTGAGGGTGTGGGCGTTGTGCAGTATTGTGTTTCTTGTGCGTGTAGTTCCTTCTCAATTTGGCTCAGAGTATTCCTAATGTCCCGAAGAACCCCTGATTGTTCTGCAATAAAATGCCCACGTATCACCACTTTGAACGCCTTCCAGAGACTGCCTACGGTCTTCATCGACCTATTATTATGGTCAAAGTAATCTTGTATGTGCACCCTGATGCTTTTCGCGAAATGCTGAGTCTAATAGAGCATTGGGTGGGAGGCGCAATGCGAAGGGTTGTCAATAAGGCTGCGAGATCCGTAGTGTAAGGGCCACTGGGGCATGGTCCGACAATGTTCTCGCATGGTGGCTGGCTGTCTGCAGATCCCTAGTTAAAAGCCAAAAATCTATTCTGGGCCAAGCTTGGCGATGGTGCGTGATATAGGTACCCTCTCTCACTCCAGGGTGGAGCGCACGCCAAGGGTCGGATAGGTCATAGTCTTGTACAATATCATTCAGGGTCGCCGATGCTTGCGGGTGATGGGCGCGCGCTGCTCCTGCTCTGTCGATATGGGGGGAGAGCACAATATTGAAATCCCCACCCAAGAGTATTTCAGAATCTCCCATAGACTGGATCTTGTGCCAAAGGTGCTGAAAAAAATCAGGGTCATCTATATTAGGCCCACGGACATCAGCTATGATCAGAGGGCAGTGATATAATGTGCCCTTCAGAAGGAGAAAGCATCCCTCTGGTTCTTTAATTGATTGATGTGTGTGTCAAGGGTTTCCCTTTCCATATGATAGTTGCCACCTTCCGGGAGTAATTGGAATAGTGTGCGCTATGGGTTTCACCCCATCGCTCAGAGGACAGTCTCTTGTTTGTCGACCCTAGGAGGTGGGTCTCCTGCAGGAGACATATATCGATTTGGTGTCTAGACAGGTATGATTGTACTAGCCTGGATTTGCGATGGTCATTTAGACCACCACATTCCAAGTAAGGCAATTCAGGCTAGACATGCTACTGCACCTGCCATTCAAGAGCCAGGTTAGGTGTGTCCTTTTCTGCTAGCTCTCCCCACTGCTCTAGTTCCCCCTTATAGTGTCTATGGTGCGGTAGGTGTATAAGGTTGTATAATAATCTGGCTAGACCCGACTGACTGTGGATGAAATCATTTGTTACCAGGTTGTGTATCCCTTACTGAACATCTCCCTACGATAGGGAACCCTTGTAACTTAGTACAACTGGGAATCATCCCTCAGGGGGGTGCGGGTTGCCTGCAAACTACCCTGTCACTCATGGACAGGGTGGCAGAGCACATATGATCCTCCCTGCAATGTGTGGTCATCAACAATAGACTTCACAATAATGTGTAGCACCCCTACACCCATATTGTATAACATCAGTCATTGTCACTCATCTGGTTTCCGGATTCACGCGCGGCTTCGGTTTCCTGTTCTCGATTCTTCCTGGCCTTTTGCTTTGCAAATTTCAGAGCTGCGCTCGCATCAGTGAAACACAGAGGTTTGCCTCCTGTGTGAATCCGCAGTTTAGCTGGGTACATCATTGCATACTTCGTGCCTGACGGTTGGAGTAATTTTTTAGCCGGTATGAATTCTAGTCTTTCAGTCTGAACCGCTTGGGTGAAATCAAGGAACAGCACAATTTTATTTCCTTGGTACTACGTGTCTCCTTTTTCTCGAGCAGCTCTTAGCGTGGTGTCTCTCTTCCTGTAATTAAGTAGGCGAACTATATTTGGTCTCGGAGGAGCTCCCGGGTCTGGTCTGGGGCCCAAGGTACAAAGTGCTCGTTCCACCAGGAACATCGGAGTGACCTAGATCACGAAGCAAGTCTTCCACGTACCTTTCCATATTTTGGATGTTGGTGGAATATCCGGTACCCCCATTATATGGATATTGTTCATTCGAGACCTTGTCTCTAAATCTTTGTTGCGGGCCTTGATCACCTCTAGGACTTTCTCCATTTGGAGCACGGCGCCCCCTGTCGTTCCCTGATGATCTTCTGCATCCGATACACACTGTTCCAGAGTGTCCAACCGACTCTCGTGTTTTTCAATCTTCTGTGACATGTGATCCATTCTTTCCGCCATATTGTCGAGTTTAGTGCCAATAGCCTTCAGGCTACCGCTCACCTCGCGCATCCCCCCCACGATGTCGTCATCTTGATCTGAGTCCATCTGGGTCTCGGGGACCACAGTCAGGGAGGACATGAGAGGCTCCTGGAGGCGCGATGAGCGTTTCTCAAAATTGAGTTTTGATTGTTTGTTGTCGGTTTTTCCCATGCTGAGGGTAGGTCTTAGTGTAGTTCCGGACTCTGCCAGGGCTGCTCCATACTTCCGCTATTGTGTCACGCTATCCTTTGAAGAGGTCGCGGTATTAAATTAAATGAAAGAATTGAAAACTATAAACAAATCAAATTTAATATTAAAAACTCGCTAAAAATAAAACATATTTATCATTTTATTTAAAAACATTTCATAACCTTTTTGAATTTAAAACTTAAATAAATATTAATTTAGTTTAAAATATAATTAAATAATTTTTGATTCATTGTATACATCGCTTTAAATAATTTTTAAGACATATATATTATATAATGTTTGTAATTTAGGTGGGATTTATATTAATTGATACTTCACAAAAAATATTTTAACTTAATACATTTAAAATAATGAATTGTAATATTTAACATTAAAATATTTTTTATAGCGCAGCTTTGGGGCTCCCATAGGCCGCCTGGACTCAGTGCCTGGAAAGATAACATGGATTGGTGCATGTTTCGGGAGAAGACGGTATATGAGGCTCGGGGTCGTCCTAGGA
The DNA here is from genome assembly GCF_964263255.1 of Lissotriton vulgaris. Lineage (NCBI taxonomy): Eukaryota > Metazoa > Chordata > Amphibia > Caudata > Salamandridae > Lissotriton > Lissotriton vulgaris. The sequence goes on along the minus strand of NC_141689.1, from coordinate 334,791,014 downwards.
AGTGGAATAGAGTCTGGGCGCAATGGAATGAATACCGAGGTGACATTTGTACCCCACCACTTGATTACGCCGACCCCATTCCCTCCTCCCCATAGTAGACGTTCCTTTCATTGGCTTCCATTCTTAACCCCCTTTCATCGTTCCCCTCCCTTAGTGGACTCGTCTCCATTCTTATATACTGTTTCCCGCCTTTCCTCCCCTCCCGTGAGCTGGCCATTGCTTTACCATGTGTTTGTTTTTGTTGTTTGTTTCACTTCGACAAAATTACAAAATTGAACCTTCAGTATCCTCTAATTGCTGTTTTATGCACTACACCATAATGAAGCATGATACGGCCTTCTCCGCAGTATGATGTGTTGTACTCTTTGACCAATTGTCATAGCGGCCGGCCCAAAAGGGTTGTAGGCAGACGCTGTGTACTGTGCATTTGATAAATAAAGGTTTTCAAAAAAATTTATATTTTTTTTCAAGTTAATACACTTTTGAAAAATTCTTTGTTTTACCATAGGGATAACTCCGCCACCTAAAGTAAAATGTTTATATTAATTCATTGTGTATTAAAAAGGATGAAAAGTTATTTATAGAATCAATTTAAAATAATGTAATGATTTATTTTTATTTAAAGTTACATTAAATGTATTTCTAAATTAAAAAAGCATTATTTCGATATTTTATTCTAAATATTATTTATTATTGTGTTAACATTTTTAACATTGATTTCAATATACATATGTGCATAGGTATATACATTTAAACATTACAAAATATGTAATTTATTTAGCATTCTTTTCTATGGGCTTCTATTTAAAGTCCCTGCCTCCAAAAAGTGAATAGCCAAAAGTAGTAAAGCTACTTAAAAGTGTCAAAAGAAATGTACTTATGTAGATTTACTCACTTGTAAGTTCATTTTACCATTAACCAGTCTAAAGTTACTAAAAGATTAGACATACATGTCTCCACACCGAAAACAGAGAGCTGAGTGAATTTTACAAGTGAAAGATACTAGTGCCAAAAAGGAGCAGTAGTAAGTCTAGCACCACACATGGTCAACCACTGATACTGCAGCACTCCCTCATAGGAAATAAGAGAGGCTTCCACTGTTCTGATGAGGCTCTGAATCACAAGGGCCGAAATGTGTCAACACTGCTCGTTGGAGGAGTTTTTTTCAACCTTTAAACCCTAGAAAATAGGACTGTGGACACACACTAGGAAACAGGGAGCAGAATTGTCCTCCGTGTGCGTACCTTTTACAGGCTACCTCCTTAATGGACTCATATGCAATAAATAAAGAGTACAGCCATAAATGAAAAAGAACTGGAAGACTGAAGAAAATGTCTAGTTGTCACATGAACTGCAATTAGTGCTCTACTCGTAACTTGTGTTGCACAGATTTGGTGATTAATATTTTTCGGGTTTTTTCCCCTCTTACTTTTGCTATTTATGCATATTAGTGTTGTCAAGATTTCTTCATAATGCACACCCTAGGTACCTTTACCCGGAGGCAAAATTACTATGCTTGTCAAAACATAGTCAGAATAAATGATGTTTTGTATTATCAAATACATCACCAGTGATTAATTAATATAATCATGGTGGGAATTACTTTGTAAGAATCTGTTCCCACAATATACCAAAATGTTGGTTTATATTGTTCCTTGCCGAGGTATTGTGGGACCATTTGGGCAAACTCCTATATGAGAATACAACCTCCTAATCGGGCAGCGCCTCGGCTACACTTCCTCTTCTTTTTTCTGAAACATGGACCAAGTACTGACTTGCTTTCTCTTTATTAGTTTGGAGCTGTGATTGAGGTACTATTTTTCTCTTTTATTATCTTCCTTGTTGCTTCTTCCCTCCTACAGCCCCCGCCCTTGTCCGTGTTGCTTACTCCCTCTAACCCCCACCCCCAACCCAGCTACACATTTTGCTTCATACTCTCCCTTTGTCCTTGTTCCATCCACTGCCCACCCTCCCGTTGTCTGGGTTGCTCCTCATCCGTCATAAGAAAAAAAGTAATATCATACGGCCAGCGCTGGCCACTTCATAACGCTTTTTTTAATCTTTGCGTCCCCATGTCAAAGCACTTTAAAAAAACTTTTAGCCATGCTCCACAGCAACCACACTGCTCTACAACATGGCTAAAAGGCACGGGCAAAACCAGTAGCTCTCACACAGGCAATACCAATAGGCTTTACCATAACTTGAATAGGGTGATAAGGCAGCTATGAGGCAGCTATGCCAAATCTTAAAAGTTACTAACATTATTTATTATATTATTATTTTTAAACCCAGAATGACAACAAAAGGTTTATTGGCGCTCCAGTGAACAAAGAACAGAAAGAATAGTGAAAAGTGTGGGGCTAGCAGGATAGTTCCATTATACACAACTAAGCCTTCTCTTTAATACGAGAAGTATACAATCTAATACATTTTGCAGGTCACAAAAAATACTCGGTGAATTAAGTGTGCTCCCCACATCATCAGCTTGATTTAGATTTATGAAAAAAATAAATTACAATGTGCTATCATCATGTAGATATTGAGACCCTTGAGATGCTGTGCTCCACTTCCTTTGGACAACTCTGGATGGGAAGTGGAGGGGACAAAGGAACAATTGAGGCCTCATTTAACATCGTGAATGGCGACGTTAGAAAGGTAAACTAAAAGTTCAAAAAGTAAAACAAAGTGAATATGAGCAACAAAATAGGAAATGAGCGTCCTAATGGCAACTTTTTAGCTGCTGACTCGCTTGGGAAATTAATATAATTAAAAACAATTAATATGAGAAGTGGGATGTGAAAAAGGACAGGAAGCGTGGCGGAAAGGGACTTAGACCATCAGGGAACAGGGGAAGGGAAAGGGAGTAAAAAGAGAAATGGGGCATGTTACAGAAACAAGCATGGCAGCAAAGACATTAACACATCACTCCCTTAGAGTGGTAAAGGCTAAATGAAACATGCTTTGGCAAAACCAGTAGGTCTCACTTTTCCTGCCAATGTGATCTATTGGCTTTAGCAGCTTATGGAAATTTGACCTTACTGCAGAGTGACCTGGACTTTTTTGTCTTTTTATTGAATCTTATTTTGATTAGCTGTGCAACTCTGTACTTTTTAACCCTGCTAACCAGTGGTAAAGTGTTTGTGCCCCAGCTTCCAAACCTGTTAAAATTGGTATAAACCTGATTGTCACACTCAATTTGCTTCTAAGTGCCTAGTATATGCTACCACTTACACTCGGGACCTGAAAATTAAATGCTGCTAGGGGGCTGCCACACTTAATTTGCCACCCACTCCTGTGCACTGTAACATGTCTCCAACCCTGCAGTTTTAAACTCCCTTTTCGACCTGAAAAAATAAACTTTTTCCAGGCCTAAATCATCCTTCTTAGTACTTATACACCACCTCTGAAGTAGGCCTAAAGGCCCAAAGGGCAGGGTGCATGGGATTTAAAAAGTAAGAGATGTATATTTAAGACCTGATTTACAATGGGCCTCCGCACTCGTGGCGGGGACCCAAAAGTCGTGGGGAAGTCTACGCACTTAGGGCGGAATCTCTGCAATGAAAATTCTTATTGCGGAGATTCTTCCCTGAGTGCGCAAACTACCCCACGACTGCGGTCCTCCACCATGAGTGCAGAACCCCTTGGTTAATCAGGCTGTTAACCCCTTCACTGCGGCGGCTATTCCGCCGCAATGCTAAGGGGGCGGGGCGGAAATGCGGCGGGCGCATGCTGGTGACGGAACCGCTCCGTCACCAGCGTCGGTTGCGCTGTGCTTATGATGGAGCGGTTCCGTCATGGCCCGCCCGCTCAATAGAACGCTCAGCGCAGGCGCGGAATTCGCGCCGCGCAGGAGCGTCGGGCGGGCCATGATGGAACACCCTCCAGAGTTGTTTTTCAGTGTGGAAAAGTTTGCTCTCCAATATATGAACACTGGTTTACAGTATTTACATTTTGCTTTGCCTCTAATTTAAGGCTGACTGCTTTGCACCAAGCAACCAGATTTATTTAGGGACTTTAGTGGTTCACCCTGACAAGGATGGTGATTATTATTTGAGGTGGGTTCTCACTCTCCTCGGCAAATACTTCAGTTTTTTACAGCAGTGTTTTTCCCAATGCTGCTCACTATCAGCAAAAAAACGGAAACAAGTGGATTGCTGTATTGCCGATGCAGGACGGCATAGGTAAAAATAAAAAAGCATAAAGATGCACATGTGAGCATGCATAATCACACATGGATTATGACTCAATGGCAGCCCAAGCATCACCACACATGTGCCTTCATACAGAGTGATGCAGTGGTCAATTCGTTTTTTTTAAATTTACTGTTCAAAGATGCCAGACAGCGATCTCAAAAACGTACAATGTGCACTCTATAACAGAGTGGCGTGGTAGTACATTGCAATAGTTACCAGGCCCTCCAAAAAAGCTTCTCTTTTTTAAGAGAACAGGGCGGTGAATGGTGGAGAAACAACGAAGGAGCTGTGGGAGATAGAGGGAGCAGTCGACGTCAGAGTGGGAGTTGAAGGAGCAAGGTAGGAGATTGGGGTGTTAAAAATAACAATTTTTTATTTTTTTTTAAAGATAGCAATGGACACGCTGGGAGAGGAGGAAGGGTGCGGTAGCCTTATGGAAACTATGGAGACAAGGATTTAGGGGTGGGAGCAGCACACGAGGGATAGAACAAGAAAGCATGTACTCCTACAGGGTGATGATATAAAAACAAACAAATAGTTGGGTGATTGTACATAGTGGAATGATACAAGTCACCAAAAAGATGGTAAATAAGTTGTGCTACGGGACAAACACAAAAAGAGGAAGAAAACCATAGAATTAGAAGTGAAGAAAATGAGATTGACAAGAAAGCCAGCCAATAGTAAGCAATGAGTTTACCTTAAGTGCTAAGTGCTTGTACTGCCCACAAGACGTCTTTAACAGCAGACTGCTGTCTATAGGTGAGACCTAAAACAAGGAGCATCAAACAACAGTACAAGACATCAACTAGTTCTATCAGAACACTGTGAGACTGAAATGCTCGTAGACAGAACAAACACAAGAGTGGGGGAAGAAAGCCACTGCATCAAAAGCAGACACCTGCGAAAGACAACAAAGGCATCCAATCATAAGCCAGGGGCTGACCCAAAGTCCGCTCTAAGTAAATGCGTGTGTATTGGAAACAAGGGACCTAAAAAGACTTCTCCTTGATTATATTCAACAACTAAGTGAATCTAGACAATTTACAATGTTAATTTTATTTGACCTCATTCTGACTTTTGTTTGAATCAGAGGGCTGATGAGGTGGAGTGCTTGAGCCCTAATCCTGTTAAATTTCTTCTGCCTAATATTACTTTTAGGTGGTGTTAAGAGATGTAATATTTTACTTTATTTATTTAAGGAGTTTTTTATAGCGCTGGCCAGACCCGAGGGTATCGGAGCGCTTTACAACAGATTATAATGCAGGAAAACAAAAATCAGGTATAGGTATACAAATTGGTTCATTTCGTCCCGGCGTGTGATGCTTCAACTGAGGTAAGGCATTCCTGGGAGCCTGGTACCCTGTCATGAACGGAAACTAATTACAGGGAGGATGGGTTCCAAGAGGGGAAGAGGTAGGGGCACTTGGAGGAGGTATGTGATGGTGAGAAGGTGGCAAGGTGCTACAAAATGTCGGCAAGTGTCCAACAGCAAGGGTTAACTGTTCGGGAAGGCGTGGTTGAGGAAGAGGTCTTTTTTAAGAGTTGTTTTAACTTTACAAAGGACGGGATAGTTCTAATGTGTACTGGGATGGAATTCCAGAATTTGGGTGCATTTCCAGCTAAGGATCGTGCAGGGGGGGTTTTGTTTGCTTGTTTTCATAGGGATGAGCAGTAGGGAGTTGGAGCTCCTGAGGTTCCTTGTCTGGTCGGCCTTATTGAGTTTGGAAGCCAGGTATTCCGGTTTCCCTGTGTGGAGGGCTTTGTGTGTGAGACAAGCAGTTCTGAAGCTGGCACACATCTCAACTGGGAGCCATTTTAGTTATTTGAGTGCAGGTGCAATGTGCTCAAATTTCCTGACTCCGGTGACCATTCTGGCTGCTGCGTTAAGAGTAGTTTTGAGGGGAGCAAGGCGGGATTTCGCTGTACCAGTAAGGATAGCATTTCCATAATCAAGTCTGGATATCACCAGTGATTGGGTGGTTGTTTGAGGTCTTTAGGTGGGATGAATGGTTTTATTTTGTTGAGAAGCTTCAGATTGAGGAAGGCACTTTTTGCGGTGTTCTTTATGTGTCTGTCCATGTCCAGTTTAGGGTCTAGGGTGATTCCCAAAGATTTTATGGAGTTGGTTGGGGTGAGATTACCGTTTAGAGCATCAATTGCTTTGATCCATTCCATGGCTTGGGGATTTTCTTCTTTGTTGGAGATGAGGAGTATTTCGGTTTTGTCTTGGTTGAGTTTAAGGTGGTTTATGGCTAGCCAGTGTTAGACTTCTTTGAGAGTGTTGTTTAGTCTCTGAATATCTTCAAAGGAGGAGATTTCCAGACAGATCTGGGTGTCGTCTGCATAGAGATGGAAGATGATGTTGGCTTTTTTAAGTATGGAAGTGAGGGGTTCCATATAATGTTGAACAGTTGAGGGGAGAGCACTGATCCTTGTGGGACACCTCTGTTGACGGGGTGTGAGTCGGATGTGAAGGATTTGAGTTTTATTTTTTGGAGCGGTTTTGTAAGACGGAGGAGACCACCTCATCAGCACCTGCTCTGTCTTGCTGAGCCTTGATGAGTAGATTGTGATCCACCATGTCAAAGGCTGCCGATAGGTCCAGGAGGATGAGTAGGCAGCATTTTTCGGTATCTAGATATATGAGCATGTCGTCCACGATGTTTTGGATCCCGGTCCCTATGCTGTAGCCTTTGTGGAATCCCGATTGGTGTGGACCTAGAAGGTTGAGGTTGTCAATGTGCAGCGTTAGTTGTGAAAGAACGCATTTTTCAAGGATTATAGTAAGGAGGGGGAGGTTGGAAATGAGTCTGAAGTAATTCAGGTCATTGGTGTCAAGGCTGGGTTTTTGCAGGAGAGGTGTGACTTGGCCGACTTTGAGGCAGTCGATAATGACGCCGGAATACAAGGAGCTGTTTATGATCTTGCACCAGAATGGAGCTATGGAGAGTTGCAGTTTTTTTGTCAATTGGGTGGGTAAAGGGTCAAGTGCGTGAGATGCGGGATTGGAAGTGGCGATCAGTTTTTGAATCTCGTTTTCAGGTACGGGGTTGAATGATTTCCAGGATTTTGAAGGGTATTTGCATGTGTTGGCCTCGATTTCTGTGGCTGGGTTAGTGCATGAGGGGTTAAGGTTGATGTCAAGTGAGAGCTTAATCTTGGAGAGTTTGTCTTTAAAAAAGTTGTCGCATAGGTCTTTGGAGGATTGGCCAGGGGCAGCTCAGGGCTTGGATGTTTGTTGTCTGATGATGTGGAATAGTTCTTTCGGTCTATTTTTCGCGGAGTCCAGGGTGGTGCAGAAGAAGGTGGTTTTTTCGTTGTTCATGTGCTTTTTGTATTTTATTCTGGTTTCCTTGAGTTGCTCGAGGAGGAAATTGGAAGGGTTGTTCCTCCATAGTTGTTCTGCGGCGATTAGTTGTCTTTTTTCCGGGTTGATGTCGGAGTTGAACCATGATGGAATGTTCCTGTTTTTTTTTAGTTTCAGGGGGACTACTTGATCAAGGATGGAGGTCATAGTAGAGTTATAGTGAGTGGTGAGTTCCATTGTAAAAAGATCGTCTGAGGCGGTAGGCAGGAGTGAGCATAACCGTCTTTCAAATCGTCCATGAAGATCTGCCTAAGATTTCTCGTCCATTTGAGAGTGTCTTGGGTGGGGGGTTGAAGTTTAAATGGTTGATTGGCGTGGAAGAGGATAAGGTGGTGGTCAGACCAGTCGACAGGTAGGATCTGATCGATTGTGGTGGTGTCCTGTTGGGAGATGATGGCATCAAGGATCGCTCCTTTGTCGTGGGTAGATTTTGAGCATTGCTGGGTGAGGTTATTGCTGAGTAGCTGCTCATTTAGGTTCTGGATTGCTGTGTTGTTGTTTTTGTTCCAGTGTAGGTTCAGGTCTCCCAGAATTAGGTTGTTTGTGTCTCGGAGTGCACAATGTGCAATCCTATCAGACAGATGTTCGGTGAAAATTGTGGTGTTTCCTGGGGGATGATATAGCAGATGGCACTGGAATGATTTGTTGTCGCTTGTGTTGATATTGACGGAAAGGCATTCACAAGAATTGTAGTTAAAGGTGTCAATTTTAGTCACAGATATATTTATTTCATGGATGATTGCTATACCTTCGCCTTTTTGGTCCTTTCGATCTTTGTTGAGGATTACAAAGCCAGGTGACACGAAAGTGTCCAAGATGGATGTCGAGCAATTGTTTAGTCACGTCTCTGTGATGAAGGCTATGTCTATGTTATGGGAGAGGATGGATTCAGCTAGTTCAGTTGCATGTTTAGTGGCTGACCTGCAATTAACTCCTTGGCTGCGGTGGTAATTTCACCGCGGCGCTGGGGAGGTCGCGCGGCGCCGCCATGCTTGTGACAGAACCACTCCGTCACGAACCACGGGCGCACTGTGCTCATGACGGATTGGTTCCGTCATGGCCCGCCCGCTCATTAATTTAGCCGCACAGGCGCTGAATTGATGCGGCATGGGCGGAGCGGCGTGACGGAACCACTCTGTCATTAGCACAGCGTGCCCGTGGCTCGTGACGGAGTGGTCCGTCACGAGCACGGAACGGATTAATGAACATGCACTTAGTGGTGGGTGCCTCATTATTGGTCTACTTCTTAAGGGGGGGCCTTGGGATGTTGGTAAGGGAGGTGGGGGTGTCTAGGATGATGTGGAAGGGAGGTGTCTCTTCTGAATTCAGTGATCACCTGGATTGTGGATAAAGTGGATGCGGCGGTGGGGGTGTCGTAAGAGGCGGCTAGATCAGCTACTTCCCTCGGGCATAGCTATTCTAGTTCTGTTTGACCGGTCAAGGTTCCAATTTTGCTTAGTGTGGGGGTTGAGGGCACTCTGTGAAGGGTATTTGAGGAACGCTCATGGAAAGTGGGGTTGTTGCCAGTGGGGGTGAAGTGGGGATTAGGGAGAGGTTTACTGAGCGAGGCGAGGTTAGAAATGATTTTGTTAAAGCCCTTGATAACGAGCTAGCTGGTCTTCCAGCAGGGAGAGGCGGTGGCCCGTCTCTTCAAGAGAGGGGGTATGGCGCTCTGAAGGGGGTATTCCCTGGGGGTGGACCAGACGCTGCTGCCTTGGCATCTGGTAAATAGTGAGTTGTCTGAGTGTTCATTGGGTTGGGTCGCGGGCGCAGCAGGAGGAGGGTTGTGTAGTGGTTGCCACATTCTTATGGGTGTGGGTATAGGGAAGTAGCTGGTGGTCTTGGACTGAGTGTTGCGGTTGATCATAGACGCTTGGGGAGGGCAGGAGGCGGGTGGGCAGGGAGACGCTTGGAGAGAGGAGCCGTGTTCTTAGAGGCAGCTGAGAGGGAGGTGTCACGTGCCGGGAGGCTAGTGTTATTCTTGGGGCATGCATGAGGGGTTAGGGTGCTCAGCTGGAGGGCCAGACTATCAAGGGAGCGGGGTGGGTAGAGCGGGCAGGGGGGCATGAGTGGAGGTAGATGAAAGTGAGGGGAAGAGTATGTCGAAAGCCTCAGGGTTGTCGTTGTTAGCTTGGATTAGGATTGTGCCGTCGGGGTATATGGTCACAGAGGCATACCCCCTCCAACTCAAGCGATTGGGGAAAGCTATTGTTAGTTTACAGCTGAGTGGTGAATTTGTGGTTTTGGAAACGTGAAGTTGGGATCTAATGATGGACGTCCACTCATCAGGTCTTTCAGTGTGAAAGATGAAATCCATTTTGATCTGGCCTTTGGAGGAGCAGTGATAGATGTCCACGAATAATGATTCAGGGTGCTGCCTAATCAGTTTGTGTTTAAGTTCTTTTAGCGCTTTGGGAGAGAGGTTGGGGGTGGAATGATCTAATGGGAGTTCGGGCCGTGCGGTTTTAGGTAGCTCGAAGTGGTCAGGAGGTGGTGGTTAGGCGTGACCCAAGGTATATTGATTATCCTGAGCAGGAGGTTGGTTCCCAATAGGTGAGTGGTGGTTCTGGACGACCTGAGGAGTAGAATGGGGGTTAGGAGCGGAAATCACTATGTTGTCAGGGCCCACACCCCTACCTGGCTGTGCTCATAGAGTCTGGATGAGAGAAAAGCAGCGGCACGTTCGCCTCTCCTATGGATAGGTGTCAGCTTACCTAGGTCGTATGTTCATCCTGAGGGTAAAGATCCCATGGCAGCCATCATGTGGTCAGGCACTGGAGGCGGTAGCAACCTAGATGCAGGGCCTTTGCCGTGCTGGAGGGATATCTGTGCGGAATGACCGAGCATGAAACCAAATCATAAGTCAGGAGTGTCCATCATGGGGCAAGGCACTGGCAGTGTTATCCGAGGCTAAAGTTGTTTATTGAGAGTTGCTGGGTCATTTGTGTGGTTTGCTCTCCATTCCCGTTTTTCGCAGCCATCTTGCAGTCAGGCAATGGCATCCGAGGCTCGTGGATTGGTTGTTGCAATTTTCGGGATCCTCATCGCTCCATGGCTGCAACTAAAGGGTCAGGATGGGCGAGATATCGAGGCGCAAGTTGTTTTTTGAAGTGGCTGGGCCAATTGAGTGGTTTTCTCGCCATTTCCGATTATTTAGCGGCCATCTTGGAATCAGGCAATGGCATCTGAGGATGGTGGGTTGGTTGCTTTTTTTTTTCAGGACACTCATCACTCCATAAATTAGAACCGGAGGGTCGGGATGGGCGATATATCGGGTGCAAGTTGTTTTTAAGGCTTGCTGTGGACATTAGAGTGGTTTGTTTGCAATTTTCGATTTTTCAGCCATCTTGGTGTCAGGCAATGGCGGCACTCAGTCACAGCCTGCAGAATTCTTTTGACAATCTTAAGGAGGGGGTGAGACTCGAGCGCAGGACTAAGGCCCTGTGTCAGGGCGTTACGCGTAGTCCAGCATGGTGTGCCCTAGAATCGAGCAAGGTCTGCAAGCGCCGTTCACCTTCCAGGCACCCTTTGCAGTCCTGGAAGTATCAGGATATCAATCCTCGTTTCTTCACTTTGAGAAGACAGCTTAAGCAAGATTCAGGCTTGCCCGTTACAGGAAGAATCCTGTGAGTCCTCGTTCACTGGAGGGATGGCGGGGGAGGGCAGCCGGGATTTGCACAGCATCGGTGATCCTCGTGCCTGGGAGCTCTGGTGTTAGAGTTTCATCCCCGCAGCCATCTTGGCTAATACTTCAGGAACAGGAAAGTATTACTGTTCATTTTCACAGGCTTAGATGATGTTTTGAGCTACCAATTCATCAAAGAGAAAATATTAAAATGGAACCATGTAACACTTTTGTGTCACATGAGTTCTGTACATAAAATCAATTATCTACATTTGCTAAAGCACCGTTGTCAACCAAACATGAACAATGTACACAAAATATATGCATGACGGAGCACTAGTTGATGCAACGCAGTACTGAAGTCACGGCTGGGGAACACACTAACTGATCACAAGAAACAACATGCAATACACAAACATACAAAAGTATCAGTAGACAAAAAGACACCACTTATAATATGGACACACAAAAACCTTTAGTGATGTAAACCCAGGGCTTTAAGTGGGATGAAAAAAGTGGCGGTCTCTAGTAGGGTGTATCCCAACTATCTGATGAAGGGTGTGGCTTAAACATTTAAACTACATTTTGGTTATTTCCATAGTGTGCCACCTGACCAGTAATTTCATTCCCCTCTGAGCTTTCTGTTATTGCATCCAGATATATAAATCACAACTGTCATACACGTAACAGCAGCCAGGACTATTGACATTGTCAGTGTTTGTTATCTGTTTAAGGTAAATGAGTAACAACAATGATCACCCTCTTTTCACTCTGTCCTGAATGCATTCCCCTGCATCTCATTCACTTCACCGCCCCCTAAACACACAATGCATGCACTCACATTGTAAGCACCTGTAAGCCCTGCATTTTCCTTTATTTTTGGCTTGCCAATATTTTGACAACTGTGTAACTCTTTTACACACATTTGCACAGAAACACAATTGCAACTGGAATACATGACCATTGGTCTGTGCGATCAACAGAGAGGTAAAGGATTGGATGACCATGTTTTCTAAACAACCTTTTGCAAGGCTTTAAGTGGAATGAAAAAACTGGGGATCTCTCAAAGGGGCGTGGCCAATGTAATTAAGGGCGTGCCTTAAAAACATGTAACTAAAAATCTGTGCTTAGCATATAGTGTGCCGCCCGTCTGGTATTTTGCTGTTTCTGTCATTGCATACAGATATAGGATACAACAAGTAACATTATACCTACAACAAGTCAGGACTTTTGGCTTTGTCAGTGGTTGTTAGTTGCATAATATAAATAAGCAGCAAATATGGCTTGTATATAATATTGAAAAAGCTTCCACTTACAGCCCTGGTGACACCAAGGCAATGTTGCTGCTCCTGAGTTTCAAAAAGAGAAGTGAAATACGGAGAGAAAATGACTCTCTTAAGGATTTTCCTTCCCCTAAGCTCTCACCTACCCTGACGTCATGCCATAACTTCTCCACTAATTAGAAGTGAACAGTGTGAGCACATGCCCATGGACGTGCCTGTTGTCACTGCTGTCCTGAAAAAAAACGGACCGCCTGTGCCAGGGCACAAAAGAGACCCCGATAGAGACCTGTTTCGAGGCCCCCTTTACACAAGCATTTGCAATGCAATAGGTCTTGCATTAATTAATTTTGAGCTTTTGGCATTGCTAAATATTGCAACACCAATTGCAACAAAAGTCTATAAATTGTAGGCCAAAAAAATGTGTATTTATCTTTGTAGCAATGGTGGCATGCTGCGCTTTAGATGAACTTTTCTAAAAGTAAAGTGCGCCATACTGCGATTGCTACAATAGATAATTGTGGATGCGTTAACAATTGATGTGTGCACTGATGGCTGGTGGTGTATGTGCCTGGTGGAAGTGTGCAATGCCGGCTGGTGGTGTGTGTGCCTGGTGGAAGCGTGCACTGACGGCTGGTGGTGTGTGCCTGGTGAAAGTGTGTACTGATGGCTGGTGGTGTGTTCCTGGTGAAAGCGTGCACTGACGGCTGGTGGCGTGTGTGTGCATGGTGAAAGCGTGCACTGACAGCTGGTGGTGTGTGTGCCTGTTGAAAGCATGCAGTGACGGCTGGTGGTGTGTGTGTGCCAGATGAAAGCGTGCACTGACGTCTGGTGGTGTGTGTCTGGTGGAAGCATGCACTGATGGCTGGTGGTGTTTGTGCCTGGTGAAAGCGTGCACTAACGGATGGTGGTGTTTGTGCCCGGTGAAAGAATGCACTGATGACTGATGGTGTCTGTGCCTGTTGAAATTGTGCACTGACTGTGTGGCTGTGTGTGTGGTTGTGGTTGTGTGTGTGGTTGTGTGTGTGTTTGTATGTGTGGTTGTATGTTTGGTTGTATGTGTGGTTGTGTGTGTGAGTGTGTGTGCAGTTGTGTGTGTGTGGTTGTGTGTGTGTGGTTGTGTGTGTGTGTGTGTGATTGTGTGTGTGTGTTGTGTTTGTGGTTGTGTGTTTGTGTGTGTGTGTGTGTGTGGTTGTGGGTGTGGTTGTGTGTGTGTGGTTGTGTGTGTGGTTGTGGTCGTATGTGTGTGTGGTTGTGTGTGTGCTTGTGGTTGTGTGTTTGTGGTTGGTGTGTGTGGGTGTGTGTGGTTCTGTGTGTGGTTGTGTTTGTGTGTGTGGTTGTGGTTGTATGTGTGTGTGGTTGTGTGTGCTTGTGGTTGTGTGTGGTTGTGTGTGTGTGTTTGTGGTTGTATGTTTGTGTGGTTGTGTGTGTGCTTGTGATTGTGTGTTTGTGGTTGTGTGTGTGTGGGTGTGTGTGTGGTTGCGTGTGTGGTTGTGTGTGTGTGGTTGTGTGTGTGGTTGTAGTTGAATGTGTGTGTGGTTGTGTGTGTGCTTGTGGTTGTGTGTGGTTGTGTGTGTGGTTGTGTGTGTGGTTGTGTGTGTGCTGGTGGATGTGCATGTGGTTGTGGTTGTGTGTGTGGGTGTGTGTGTGGGTTTGGTTGTGTATGTGGTTGTGAGTGTGTGTGTGTGTGTGTGTGTGTGTGTGTGCGTGTGTGGGTGTGTGTGTGTGTGTGGTAGTGTGTGTGTGTGTGTGGTTGATGTCAGCACCGGATGGCTGAGCGCGCTGTGGAACAGGAATTGGTTTGTTTGACAAAATTACAAGTTAAATATGAGGAATTCAATTACCTTGGCACTGAACTTGACCTGACACACACTCGCAACAACACGAGTAATCAAATTCAGACACAAACTGAATTAGAAGTTATATGCCAAGCATGTATGATCACAGAATCAAGCCAAGAACTAATGACTTGTGAAAGAGATCGCAAAAGGATAAACACTGCTCAACAATGGAGGAATGTGACCGTGTGAGCCTACAGTCACCGGGTGAAGAAAACAATGAAGCGGCCTCTAAGGACACTGTTGAAATCCGTGAATATGGGTAAAAACTTGCTTTGAAAAGGCATCGGCAAGCCAGAGCAAAGGGTAATTAAAGTAATTGCCAGTTACGTACTGACATCAGCGGCGCATAGCTCTGAAAGTGCACTATTCTATTTCAGGACTCACAGTCTAAGCCGCCAGTACTTAAGGAGGAAATATAAATAAATAAAACTCAACCAGCGCCTTGGGAATAGTTCGAATTCCGCCTGTTACACGCAAGCATAGACACAAATTGACATGAACAAATGGTCAACTCTGAGCATAATAAATGCTTTGCCCAAAACAGTCGTATTTAGGTTGAAAAAAAAAGGTAAAACAAATTGTTTGCATAAGTGGTGAAAGTGAATAGAAGTGATTAAAGTAATTTGAGAATGGCATGTAAGCACTATATACACTATTTAAAAAACAGTGAAGAGAACAAACAGTATCCGATGGATCCCTAAATTCCCAGAGAAAAGGAGTTAACATACAAAGAATACCTGTACAACACAGGAACAAGTTGGAAAGATTTGGAGCGTGACTCTGGGCAAAAACACGCTTTGAGAAGGCATCAGCAAGTCAGAGCAAAGGGTAATTAAAGTAATTGACAGCAACTTACAGACAACAGCAGGCGCGAAGCTGTGGAAGTGAACTATTCTATTTCAGGGCTCACAGCTTGTCAACTCTGAGCACAAGAAATGCTTAGCCCAAAACGATCGCACTAATTTAAGAAAACGGAATAAAGAAACCGTTTGCAAAAGTGGGGAGAGTGAACAGAAGTGAATAGGAGTGAGGAAAGCAATTTAAAGAACGTCATGAAAGAATTACAAACACTCTCCGACAAGCAGGAAGTGGGATAAGGGCGGCGGTGGCAAATGGTGAGCACTTTCGCGGACGCTTTGATGTTCTCAGTGGCCGTGCGACTCAATGAGAACATCAAAGCGGCCGCAAAAGTCCTCCCAAAGGCTGCAGGTGGACAAATGATGTGCGCGCCCGGCGCACATGCACTGTGCCCGATCCGCCTGCAGACTTTGGGAGCATTTTTGAGAGCCCCTACCTAACTCTCCCAGAGCAATGCATGTGCATTGGCTCAGCGACACCTAAAAACTGCTGGTGCCCACTTAAAGCCCTGCCCTTTTGACCCACTGACAGGTACTGTGAGAAACCTCCAGAGCTCTCAATCAAAGAATCAAAGTTGATATAAACACTGGAAGTCACTCGGTGCAAATTGTGCGCTTAGTAAGTGCAAATATGTTATATGAAAAAAATACAGAAACATAGAGGCATACTTACAAGGGTGCTTATAATATCAGGAACCACCAAGCCCATGTACGTGCTTTTAGGCCTGTCTGCAATATTTTATTCTGAAAATAACAACTCATGGTCATAGATCTGATGTAGATATTGAGGAGATGAGCAGAACATACCAAATTCAGTCACAGGGTAAACAATTAAACCAGGATAGCATTAACACATTGCACATGTGCCACGAAAAGGGCGTTAAAGAAGTATAATACTGGAAGAAAGGCGACGTTTTAGTGCGTGTATGGAGATATTAGGATGGGTGAAGGGAACTAGACACCAGTAAACACAGGATTCAGATCTCCCTGTTTACACAGCTGCTCCGGAGCTGATATTCACAGCAGTTCAAAAGTGGCCGCTCGCATTTCTCACCCTCGGAATGTCTCTCCCGCGTTTGAAGAGCGCCGCGCATCTCAAGCTGCAGTCTCTCGGCGGGGGGCGCCACGAAGGAAATGTGAGAGCGCTTTATTGTCCGAAGTAAACGGTGCCGGGGCGCGCCCGGGGACTGTGGGAGAGGTTATTATAAGGCAGCACGGGTGCCCCACTGCGGGCGCTGAATGTGCCAGCGCAGGCCTCTCATCCCAGCCGTCGCATAGAAACTCCTCCGAGAATGAATGGGCCCAGCTCTGTCTGGAAGAGCGCCGCCGGAGCCTGCTAAGGACACTTTCAGCATCAATACAGAACCAGAGGATGCCAGACGACGCCGGGCCTGCGAGCAGCGTGGCTTTCTTCCCCTCCCTCCAGCTCTCTGTTTTTAATGAGCCAAGGAAGGTTGAAGCTCTGAAGCACAATATTGCGTTCCTTCTTTCGATGGCTCCCGCACTAGACACACCACCGCCTCTCAAGTGCTTCCTTGTTAACATAAACAAACACCCTTGCAAGAAACATCTGTGACGTTAACGTTCTTTTTGATCACTTATTGATTTAGTGCTGTGCTCAGATCAGAACAGATGCGGCTTCAAAGCATCTTGGAGCTGGGGATTACTAATAGAAGAGGGGGGGGGGATTTTAAGGTGAGGGCAGATGTAGTAATACTACAGAGAGTGAGTGAGCCGAAGGCATAAACTCCGTTTTCGTAGCAGGTGAGTTTTGAGACCTTTTCTGAAATGATGCTGGTGGTATGGCTTCATGGTGGGTGTAATGCAGCAAACCTGTAATAATAACTTGAGCCACGACTGATAGCCGCCAAGACCAATTTGGGTTGGCTCAAATGAAAGCAGCTCCCCCTACCCCGAATTTTCTCTGTGACTAGTTTGTCCCTGATGCACTAGAAATCTAGGAGACACTGGGGGTGCCCCACTTGTCATTGTTGCTTCTGCTGAACTGAGGGTGCACCAGGGTTCGAGTCAGGGTACCACGCGGGTGGACGGCGTCCCCCCACCTATTTTTCCAGGAGCTCCTTACTGGAGCAAATGGAGTCACACATTCACACTTTGGCCTCTCTGGGGGGAGATCGGAGCTTATTCAGAACGCTGCTCATGCGCTGGCTTCTCTGATGCAATTGCATCTAAGGGGTGAGCGAGGGGAGGCAATGAGTCTGATGGTGCAAGCCACCTTTCGTGACGTCGCTTCCTGTGGTGACGTCAGCGTCCCCCTACTTCTTTTTTTTAGGACTTGTGCCCTGGGGTGCACCCACTGCCCCACGCCCCACAGTAGGTTGGCTACAGCCACGTCCTAGGACTCTGGGCTTTTGCTAACAATATACACAGAGTGGCCTTTGGGTCGCCCCTTTCAACTGGTGAATTTCTTTGTGCAGTCTATCTTAGCTGCTCGTGGCGACTACGTGCTGGCTGAAAGGTACTTTACGTGAGGGCACATTTCACTTTTCCCAATATAGGGTTTAATTTTAGCAGGGTATGGCCAGGTTTGGCATGGGAACTCAAAGCATCCCTAGAAAATGTTGTCAGACCAGCCTCCGTAAAGTGACTTGCTAGTGAGCCTGGCCACTACAAGGGAAAGTTGGGGGCGTTCCCCTCCAACACCCCCTAAATACATTTGGGGAAAATGGCAAAAATGGTACATTCTACAACACATTTTTCATCATGTATTCATATAGCTATATATATTTATAAAGCATAGTCAATAACCTTACAGTGCACCAGGATACCACGGCAAAAACTAAGATGTCAAGCATAAAATTTGAATTTGAATATAACATAAGTACACACATTCATTATTAAACACAGCCAAGAAGATGAGAACCCTTTCAAGTGATGTTTCGCCATCCCAATAAGCGGCAGGGCAGGGCTGTTTTAGCGCTTGTGGCAGTCGGTGCAATAATATTTTTGGGTGCCCACTACCTAAAATGACCTCCTCCTCCACAGATTTCCTCACTATCACTCTCTATCAGTGCCCCTCACCTCATCCCTCCATAGCCTCTCTCTGACATGTATTTTATTTGTTTTTTAGCGCCTCTCATACCAGTGTAGGGTATCATAGCACTTTACATCACATTCATACACAGAGACAATGAATCATCAATGTATATAAAATGTAACATAAGATAAAGATGACTACAAGGAATATGATCTAAATGTCATCCATACTGGTAGACCTTTTTAAGAGTGCTAGGTCTGGAGAAGCACAAACTCGGGATTCAAAACCAAACACAGTGGTTAGCATGGCTTTACTAATAATAATGTATTTCTACCCAAACAAACTCTTTTTTTCAACATTAGGATAATGAAAGACAGGGAAAAAGCATACCTTTCTAACCTGTATCATGCTTTTTGCAAGCAGTTCTTTGATGGCAGTTCACAGCTCATGGTCCTATATCACAACTGTAATTCATGAACTGCAAGCAACAATTATGTTTCTATTACAAAAGCAGTAACCCACTGAGCTATCACAGTAAAATACAGTTCTGTTATGTGCATGGTACACGTTCTTTGCAGCAGGCATGCTAACTCTCTGTGCTACTTTAGATGAGTCAAAACTACCACTAAACAAAACTCCAATCTCTCTTCAACATTAATCACTAGCTTTATCTTGACATTTGTATTGTTGCCTAAAAACTGCTGGATATGCAAGGAACTCTGCAGTGGGTGCTTTTAACCCCACAACAATTCTAATTAAGGCCATTGCAGCTCCCCTACACCTGGTGCATCTCCTAGAGCCAGTAACAATTTCACCCCTGTGTAATTTATGGGCTTCAAATTATCATTCCAGTGGAATATTGCACCAGTGCATACACCTCATTCCAGATCTTCTGCACGTCTGGCCTGTACGTTCCAAATCATATCATGTTGACCAGTTGGCTGCCCACTCTCTTTCGGTGTACAAAGCACAATACATTGCAGAGATGCACCCTTCTCTAATAAGTTGGTTATGACTTTTTGGGATGAGACAACTTTTGCTTGGCCCCTGGTTTCCTCCCAGTTCCTCCACTTTTACATAAGTAAGGCCACCCATAGACAGTAGACAGTGGGGCGTATTTGTTGTGACTTCATGTGGCAGTTAGTCGTAGTCTCAAAGTTCTATACCCATACAGATGTATGCCATCCCAGGCATATTTTCGACAATATAGCATTGCCCTAATTCCAAAGAAAAACTACTTGAGGGAGAGAGAAAAACAGACCCAGAGAACATCAAGCCCTTTGGTATATATACGAAAGAGGTGTAGGGGAGATACCACTAACTCCGCCAAGTCAACTTAGACTTGGTTGCAGAAGGTGAATAGGAGGTAATTTCACCAGCAGCCTGCTCCCATGCTTGCCTATGTCAAGGTATTGGGTGCACTGCTCTTCCTCGTCACTGGATCAGTCTAGATAATGCATGCAAATTAATGGGAAAAATGAAAACTGGGAAAGTCAAGTCAAGTCAAGTCAGAAAATTTATATAGCGCGCTACATACCCAGAGGGTCTCAAGGCGCTTGAAGAGGGGTGGGGAATTACTGGTCAAATATCCACGTTTTAAGTTGCTTTCTGAATGCTAGGTGGTTCTGAGTAAGGCGAAGGTGAGTGGGAAGTGAGTTCCAGGTTTTAGCTGCCAGGTAGGAAAAGGATCTGCCTCCCATGGTGGTTTTGTTGATGCGAGGTACAGTGGCCAGGGCTTGGTTGGATGATCGTAGCTGGCGTGGGGGGATGTAGAAGGACAGTCGTGTGTTGAGGCATTCTGGTCCGATTTCGTAGAGTGCTTTGTGTGTGTGGGTTAGGAGCCGGAAAGTGATCCTCTTATTGACGGGGAGCCAGTGGAGATTTTTCAGGTGACCAGAGATGTGTTCTTTGCGCGGGATGTCTAATATGAGCCTGGCTGAAGCGTTCTGTATTCGTTGGAGTTTTTTCTGGAGTTTGGCGGAAGTACCGGCGTAGAGGGTGTTTCCGTAGTCCAGTCGGCTCGTGACCAGAGCGTGGGTGACCGTTTTCCTAGTTTCGGTGGGGATCCAACGAAATGTTTTTTTGAGCATGCGAAGAATGTTGAAGCAGGATGAAGAGACGGCGTTGACTTGTCTATTCATTGAAAGTGAGGAATCCAGGATGACGCCCAAGTTCCGTGCGTGGTCCGTCGGGATGGGTGCTTTTCCAAGGGCTTCTGGCCACCAAGAGTCGTCCCAGGCAGAGGGGGAGGTGCCTAAGATAAGGACTTCTGTTTTATCTGAGTTCAGTTTCAGACGGCTGTGTTTCATCCATTCGGCAACTTCTTTCATTCCTTCGTGAAGGTTAGTTTTGGCGGTGCTAGGGTCGTTGGTGAGTGAAAGGATCAGTTGAGTGTCATCCGCGTAGGAGATGATGTTGAGGTTGTGTTGGCGTGCGATGGCCGCGAGGGGGCTCATGTATACGTTGAAGAGGGTGGGACTGAGTGAGGATCCTTGGGGTACGCCGCAGATGACTTCAGTGGCCTCTGAGATGAATGGTGGGAGGCGGACTCTCTGGGTTCTTCCGGTGAGGAACGAGGTGATCCATTCCAATGCTTTTCCTTGTATTCCGATGTTTTTGAGGCGCTGTAGAAGGGTGCTGTGGCAGACTGTGTCGAAGGCTGCGGAGAGGTCAAGGAGGATGAGGGTGACTGTGTCTCCATTGTCCAGGAGGGTTCGAATGTCGTCTGTTGCTGCGATGAGGGCGGTTTCAGTGCTGTGTTTGGCTCGGAAGCCGGATTGTGAGGAGTCAAGGGATTTGTTTGTTTCAAGGAAGGCGGCGAGCTGGTTGTTGACCGCTTTCTCGATGACTTTGGCCGGGAATGGAAGGAGCGAGATGGGGCGGTAGTTTTTGAGTTCGGTGGGGTCAGCTGTGGGTTTCTTCAGGAGGGCGCTGAGTTCGGCATGTTTCCCGCTTTCCGGGAAGGTGGCGGAGTTGAACGAGCAGTTGATGACATCTCGGAGGTGTGGTGCTATGATGGAGTCTGCTTTGTTGAAGATGTGGTGAGGGCATGGGTCAGTTGGGGATCCTGAGTGGATGAAGTTCATCAGGCGGATGGTATCCTCAGTGGAGATTGGGTTCCAGTCGTTGAGGGTGTTCAAGGGAGGTGGGGGTCCTGCAAGGGGTTGGGTGGGTTGGTCTACGGGTTGGTTGTCGAAGCTGTTGTGGATGTCTGCAATTTTGTTGTGGAAGAATGAGGCTAGGGAGTCGCAGAGGGCTTGGGAGGGGGTGATGTCGTTGGAGTTGGCCGTGGGATTGGTAAATTCCTTGACGATATTGAATAGTTCTTTGCTGTTGTAGGCGTTGTTATCTAGTCGGTCCTTGAAAGCGGCTTTCTTGGCTTTTCGGATCAGTTGGTGGTGTGAGCGGGTGGCGTTTTTGAAGGCTACCTTGGTGCTGGTGGTTGGATCTTTTTTCCAGGCCTTCTCAAGGGAGCGGCAGAGTTTCTTGGATTTCTTAAGATCATCGTTGAACCAAGAGGCCTTCTTGCTGCCGAGTTTGTTTTGTCGTTTTTTCAGTGGTGCTAGGATGTTGGCGCTGTTGGATAGCCATAGGGTGAGGTTGGAGGCGGCTTGATCGGGATTTGAGGAGTGGGCTGGGGGGTTAAGAAGAAGCGATGAGGAGATCTGGTCGATGGTGATTTTGTTCCAGTTTCTTTGCAGAGTTGGTTGGGGGTGGTTGTTCGGTTTGGGTTTGTTGTAGGTAAAGTGGACGCAGCTGTGGTCAGTCCAAAGGAGATTCGTGGTGTGACTGAAGGAGACATGGTTGCTGGAGGTGAAGATAGGGTCGAGTGTATGACCTGCGATGTGGGTGGGGGAAGTGACAAGTTGTTTAAGTCCGAGGTTGGCGAGGTTGTCCAAAAGGGTGGTGGAGTTGCGGTCGTTGTGCTTTTCAAGGTGAAAGTTGAGGTCTCCCAGAAGGATGTAATCTTTGGAGGGGAGCGCGTGTGGAGTGATGAAGTCCGTGATGTCCTCACTAAATTGAGCGCGGGGTCCTGGAGGTCTGTAAAGGAGGGTGCCTCTGAGTGTGGTCTTGGGGTCGATGTGGATCTGGAAGTGGAGGTGTTCGGAGTTGGCGAGATTGACGTCTGAGCTGGTTGAGATGCGGATTGATTTCTTATAGACGATAGCGATTCCTCCTCCTGTGTGGCCGGTGCGGTCCTTGCGTATGATCTTATAATCTTCAGGGATGGCAATGGTGATGTCTGGGGCAGAAGAGGCGTTCATCCATGTTTCTGTTAGGAAGGCGACGTCCGGAGAGATGGTGTCTAGTAGATTCCATAGGTCAATGGCGTGCCTATGGACCGAACGGGTGTTGAGCAAGATGCATTGTAAGTTGTTGGGGTCGGGTATCTGTGGTGTGATCGTAGCTGAGTTGTGGACGGTGCCGTAGAATTTGCAGGAGTTGCATGAGAAAGGACCGTGGGTTTGTCCAGGAGCAGCTTGGATGCAGTTGGGGGAGCGGCCGGGGTTAAGGGCTAGGAGGGTGGTGGCAGCGTAGGTGATGCGGGAGGGGTGGGGAGTGCAAGGGCCAGGGGGTCTGGCGCTGGGCGCGGTCCAGGCGCGGACGGGCGTAGACGGGCTTACCTTTGGCGCACCTTCGGCGCAGATTGGGCGCGAACGCTGCGCGTAAACGCTGCGCGTGGGAACAGCTGTCATATAAGGATAGTGGAGGGGGAGGGGCGAGGGCGGCTCAGCTGGGAGGCGGGGTGGGTTTACTATGAGCACAACAACAAACAAAATGGCAGCGGAGCGCTGGGGGATAACGCGCAAATACAGACAAAGTTACACTGGCAAATTATAATGAAAACAGAGCTAAAGCGGCGAATTAAAATGAAAGCAGAGCAAAAAGCGGCAAGCGAGGCAGATTGCAGGCAATAATAACGAGGCAGTGATAGTAAGCGCTGCACAACGATACCAGGTGTCGTCACAGACACTGGGGAGCGACCACTCGGCTCGAGAGCGAGGAGCGAGTCACAGCGCTTATAGGTAATGGAGCGCTGGAAGTAGTCTGTGGGAGGGCGGCTCAGCTGGGAGGTGGGGCGGGTTTACTATGAGCACAACAACAAACAAAATGGCAGCGGAGCGCTGGGGGATAACGCGCAAATACAGACAAAGTTACACTGGCAAATTATAATGAAAACAGAGCTAAAGCGGCGAATTAAAATGAAAGCAGAGCAAAAAGCGGCAAGCGAGGCAGATTGCAGGCAATAATAACGAGGCAGTGATAGGAAGCGCTGCACAACGATACCAGGTGTCGTCACAGACACTGGGGAGCGACCACTCGGCTCGAGAGCGAGGAGCGAGTCACAGCGCTTAGAGGTAATGGAGCGCTGGAAGTAGTCTGTGGGAGGGCGGCTCAGCTGGGAGGCGGGGCGGGTTTACTATGAGCACAACAACAAACAAAATGGCAGCGGAGCGCTGGGGGATAACGCGCAAATACAGACAAAGTTACACTGGCAAATTATAATGAAAACAGAGCTAAAGCGGCGAATTAAAATGAAAGCAGAGCAAAAAGCGGCAAGCGAGGCAGATTGCAGGCAATAATAACGAGGCAGTGATAGGAAGCGCTGCACAACGATACCAGGTGTCGTCACAGACACTGGGGAGCTACCACTCGGCTCGAGAGCGAGGAGCTTTTGGAGGAAACCAAAATCATGGAAAAACAATTTAAAGAAAATTAAATTTTAAGGAAATAAAAATTACCGAAAATTACGCTTTAAAAGAAGGATAATTTCAATGGAAAATCCAAAATTAGATTAAACAGGTGGAGTTTAGGGGTAGTGAAGTTGTTTGGGTACAGGGATGGGTGATTTTTAGGGGTGATGTGGCATTTTTTAGAGACTAGTGAGGTTTAGAGTTAAATCATAGAAAGTTGTTTTTAGCGTTCAGAAATGGGTGGAGTTTAGGAGTGGTGAGGATTTTTTTAGACGTCAGGGATAGGTGGAGTGCAGGGTGCTGAGGAGGGTTTTAGGGTTCACGGACGGGCAGAGTTTAGCTCTGGTGATGGCTTTTAATGTTCATTGATGGATTTTTAGAGGTGGTGATTTTTTTAGGGTTCAGGAATAGGTAGACTCAGGTAGGGTCAGGGATGGGTGGAGGTTTTGGTCAGAAAGGGTTTTAGGATTCAGGAATACTTTGGGATTACGGTGACAAGGGGTTTTAATGGTTTAGGCAAGCGTGGAGTTTAGATGTAGAAAAGGTTTTTAGGAACAGGGATGGGCAAAGTTTATGGGTGGGTAAAGGTTTTGAGGGTTCAGGAGTGAGTGGAGTTTAGGGGTGGTGAGGGTTTTTAAGGGGCCAGGGATGGGTGGTGTTTAGGGGTAGCAAAGGTTTTTAGTGTAGAGTTTAGGCTTGTGAGGAGTTTATGGGTCAGCAATAGGTGAAGTTTATCGTCAGAAAGAGTTTTAGGGTTCAGGAATTAGTGGCGTTTAGGGGTAGAGAGGGGTTTTAGGAATTATGGATGGGTGGAGTTTAGGGGTAAAATTGGATTTTAGGGACTGTGACTTTAATATTTATAAAATCAAAAGATCGATATACTAAGAACAAAGTTCTACAAAAAGAGATACCACTAAAGAAACAAAATGGAAGTGTTTTATTTGACAAAGTGTGCTCTGAAGAAGTGATGATAATCGTGAAACACATGTTGGCCTTGTAAAAGACTGTACAATTGAATACATTTTGACAAAGATGAATGTACCATGTCCCCTCGCATCGTTGTTTGGATCTGCGGTATTTGGCAAGTCCATTTTGGTAACTTCATGTGAGTACACTTAGTTTTATGGATATTTTTCAAATGTATAAAGTGAGAGGATCAATACACGAAGGAGACAGCACTAAAGAAACAATATTGAAGTGTTTTATTTGACAGCAGGTGTTGGTCCTGAATAAGCGATGTCAATCGTGAAACACTGAACACTTGTATACATGTTGATATAGATGAATGTTCCATGTGCCCTTCGCATTATTATTTGGTTTGAATTGTCCCTATACCTGTTTGGCAAACAGGCATTTCAATTTAGAGAGCATTGTGCCGGTTGGAATTAGTATTCACACAGTGCAGAAAAGATTTGCTGTGGAGGCAGCATAGATGAAATGTGTTAGTCCCAGGTGACTTTAATTTCTTATTTCAATTGATTTATTATGAGTACTTCTGAAATACTGTGCTCTTTATTCTCCTGCGTTGATGTTATTTGCACAAACTGGGATCATTTTACCCGATGGGACTGAGCAGATGTCCCTAGTTTAAAGAACGCCTATTTATTAAACATGATATTATCATTTGAACAAACTGAAAGCACTTTTTCCCTACAAGACTGAGCAGATCTCATTTTCGGAGGCCCCATTTTTCCAATTGCATTAAGTCCTCTATACTATTCCATTAATTGCATATTCCTCGGTGATATCGTATTTTCTTTTTTATGACGTTGCTGTTTGTAAAAACTGAAGGCACTTTATTATTTGAGGAGCTATATCTTGACTATTGATTTGTATTGAGTAAACCATATCCATTTATTTTAACTTTTATGTTGAAATTTCTATGAGAATGTTTCTAAGACATTTAGTAATAAATTACTTGCAGTTTACGTTGTGGTAGTTTCAGGCTGTGAAGGTTTTGAAAGTAGGGTTTCCATTTAACCTTGACAATCATAAACTTAAAATGAAAGATATTCATTGGATCATTAGGAGAATCGCGAAATATTCTAACATTAGTGGATTTTCTTTGTCTCTAGGTCATATTCTAGTGATGGTTCTGAATTCTCTAAAAGGCTGGGGATGCTGGAACTAAACATACAACTTCCATCCACCTGTCCGAGTCATATGGTTATAGGCCAGTAGGGAGGACTGTTTCACAACCATTCTTTTACACTTTTATTAGCAATTATCACAGCATCTGACGGTTTGGAATAGTGGGTGGCAGAGTGCTGAGAAAGCCACTGCTGTATTGTCAAAGTGTCAAGGTCAATAATGCTGAACATCAACAAAACAAGCATTGCATTCAGAATATCAACAACGTATTGTCAACGTAAGCATATATATAGCATATATAGGGAAGTACAGATTTACTGTTCTTATTACTCCACATCTACGTTCCTTGATTATATTTTAGTAGCACACATTGTAGAGTCTATATAAGAAAAGGTTGATATTAAAAACTCAATATTTTGGTGGCACATCGCAAGTCACATGATACATCACAGGCCCATGAGGCAGACAGTCTACATATGCAGTTCAAATCAGTGCAGATTTTGAAAACCTTCAAAATTCTCACAAAGATTTAAAACATTTGGAAACATTCTACAGATTTGTGGAAATATTTGGAATGTAACCTATATTTGATCTCCTTGCCTTAATTTCCATGCTGAGCAAATCTGTGAAAATGCATTTGAAGGAAGGTGAATGATTGAAGCTACGGAGGTATGGCTAGTTTACAACTTATGTTTCCAACACAGGCTAGGACTGTTTTTGCAGCGTCACTCCTTGGCAGACCCTCTGAGCAGTGGGCACCTGTGTGGTAAGTCTATGTAAGGGAGCCACCCCAGCTATTAGTAAATAAAGGGTGTCTTCATCCCCTGTGAGTGAATGTGCCAAGCACTTGTGAGCATAAAGGCCCAGACATGCTAAAGGTGTTGTTGGAATGGACTGTGTCTGGTTGGCTGAAGGTATGCCCCCAGCCCAGCTGAACAACAGCCCACATCAAGGGCAGGTGATTACACCCACTGTATAACACGTGCTTGCCCTTGGGTAGCTTGGCACTGAGCAGTCAGGCTTACTACAAAGGCAATGTGTAAAGCAAAGTCACAGCAAGGACTCGTGATAAATACCATGAGCATAACAAAAGAGACTCCACACCGGATGTATGTAAAAACATTTATATTCAACATACATAGTCAATTATTATAACAAGACCATCATACATTTTTAGGCCTAAAACACATTTAGCAGTACTAGGCCCACTCGTATTGTTATGATATCAATAGAATTCACACTGAGACCGATTATTAATCACCCCCAATTAAGAGAGAGCACCCTTATGTCATATATCAAAATTATGTACATAGACTAAAACAGAATTTTTTTTAGCAGCACCATAGGCCAGAGTCACACGAAACAACCAATGTCAAAATGTATTGTGCTTTTGGCAACAATTGATGTGTAAAGCGGCCTCGCCAGCCAGTGCTGTGAATCACAGGTGGTCTGCACATGATCACTCCCTCTCACACACACTCACTTCACACCCAGTGCAACAGGTATTAGCCAATCCATTTGGAATGCTCTTACACACACATATGTATTCAGCACCTTAGTGTGGTACCATTGCTACCCAGCAGGTCAATGGTTCACCCTCTGCATTCTTTATGGCTTGAACCTCCCTCCACCGGCTAGTTCACCATGCGACTGAAGTCACACTTAGTCTGGGTCCTTGGGAGGCAGGTGGGAATATGTAGCAATTTTAATTATGAGGTACACGTAAACAAGGGAGAGGTTAGCAGTCACCCACAGGTCTCAAAACACAAAGGAGTTATGCAGTCTCTTGGCCCGCTTCCGAACCATCTCCGAAGCATTTCTTCAACCCAGTCAATCGCTCTCGCTACTACCTGGCGGCAAGATGTCCTTGGGAGGGTCCAGGTGTGGAGAGGGCATTTGGTTTGCCACGATGAAGGTCAAAAGGGGAAAAACCAAGAATGTGGGGGAGCGTCATGATAGGATGAGGCGCCCGATAGGTAGACGATGATCTGAGTTGTGCCCAGGCAATCCAGGCACAGTGTTTGGTGTGCATAGGGATGAATCGCACCAGGCACTTCAGATTTCAAACACAATGAGTTGCAAAGTCCATACATCCCTAGAAATGAGGCACAATGAGCGGTGCACGTTGAGTTAGTTTGCAACAGGCCATTCCGGTCACACAGCGAAAAGTTGTAATTCCATACTGCCTGGCAAATTAGCCACAATATCATGTGCACAATGGTACATGTTGCACCAGACCAGTCTAGTCACACACACAAATGTGCAAGCTCAGTAGATCCACATGAGGTAGAAAAAGGCACTACTACGTGTACACCCACACCTTTATGGGGAGCACCCTGTGAATCGGAACTGCACGCAATGAGCATGCAGTCAGCAAGCATGACGAACAAGAAAATGGGCCATGTGTGGCCTCACATCTGGTGAATCCGCTCACCACCACAAGACCCTTATTTGTGTCAGGGTCCCTGCAGTTCAGGAACCACACATCTGAAATATTGGAATAACCTTCCTGTAGACCTATGCCTCACTGACGGCCACATGCGGTTTAGGAAGAAACTGAAAACAGGCTGTCCAGGACTTAATTGTTGGTGCTTTTAACAAGTGTCTTCAGAATAAGGGTTAGCTATCCTAACGCCGTGATATTCCTTGGTATGAATGTTGTGCTCTAGAAGTACAATAAATAAATAAAAGATGCGGGCAAGAATTCTGGGGCTCCTCACTAGACAATCTGGTATCCAGACACAAGTCTTAGTTTCATGCTCACACCACGCTACCAGCTGGGATTCAGTAGCCGAGATGGGCACTTGCGAGGGCACTGCTTTCCAGATGTCACAGGTAGATGGTGTAGGTCCCTCGTGGGACATTTTTGATGTCCCTGAGATCTTCGAGAGAACAGGAGGCCCGTGGTCAGGCCCTTGGACAGCACACTTCAGGGCCCACATATTTCAGTAGGTCCTAAGCCCAAGCCAGCCTCTAGTTGGACAGTTATCCTCCATGTGCACAACAGGGTCCTCTGACAATGTGCGCCACACAGTCCGGGTTCTCCAGTTCCACGTCCCCACAAGCGAATCTCATCTCTTGCTGATGGATCCACCCTTAGTTATACTGTTGTGTGTCTTTGAAGTTTGGAGTGGTTTAGGGTTTCTTTCTTTTTGAACCCCAGATGTCTCCCCTAAATTGTAGTCCTGTCTGCCATGGGGCCTTGGAATGCAGATCTTAAATTTTAGTGGGGCCATGATTCGCTCGTAGAGGCTAAGTGTCAAAACCTCTATCTTCAATTGAACGCATTCAGCCCTCAAATGGAATAGATCTGCCGTTCCCATGGAATACCCATGGTTTATGGCTGTCCATTGGGGAATGCACAGATGCTCTCCCCCAATCCCTTATCATCCAGGATTACTTGAATCCAGTAGCACAGTAAGCCTGGGACCCAAGTCTGGGCATACCCGGCACACTTAGGGCGAGAAAGCAAAAATATGCACAATTGATGGACGGAATGCAGAACAAATCGAAACATTCACCCCCAGTCAAGAAATCTGGGTTAAATCCAGCATTCTTTTGATCACCATGCCACCCCAGCTTACACCTGACTATATGCATATCAGTCTTGACCCTGTGCCTCATGGGAACAGTCCAGCCCGAACTGCCAAGCCATGTCCTCCCTGGACCGGAAACAGTGGGCCCGATTCACAGAATGAACTTAAGACTCAATCCTAAACTTACTACTATTTTTGTATTCACAGAATGCACTTACTACTTCTGGTATTCACAGAATTAGCTTACTACTTTTGGTATTCACAGAAGTTAGGATTTTGTCTTAAGTTTGTCTTAAGACAGACTTAAGTTAGGATTTTGTCTTAAGTCTGTCTTAAGTTTGTCTTAAGACAAACTTAAGACAAAATCCTAACTTCTGTGAATACCAAAAGTAGTAAGTTCATTCTGTGAATTCCAAAAGTAGTAAGTGCATTCTGTGAATACCAAAATAGTAGTAAGTTTAGGATTGATTCTTAAGTTTGTTCTGTGAATCGGGCCCAGTAATCCTAGGAGGGGTTTAGGGGTTTCACCCCTCATCAGCCAGGATAGTTTGAATCCAGTAGCACAGTGAACCCTGGACCCATGTCTGGGCATACTCAGCGCACTTAGGGCGAGAAAGCAAAAGACACACACTTCATGGATGGAATGCAGAACAAATCAAAACATTCACCCCATGGACGTAATACAGAACAAATCAAAACATTCACACCCAGTCAAGAGATCTGGGTCAAATCCATCATTCTTTTGCTCACCATGCCTCTCCAGTTTATACCTGGCCATATGCAAATCAGTCTTGACCCTGTGGCTCATGGGAACAGTCAAGCCGAACTGCAAAGCCATGTCCTTCCACAACCGCTTTCAGGGTTTCACCCCTCATCAGCCAGGATGGGACACGTACCCAAACCAGAATAAGGGCTGGTGCGCGCACCCCGGTCTGGCATTGGCAGACCACCCAGGTCCCAGAACAGCATATCAGAGCCTCTTTCTAATATGTATGGAAAGACACACGCACTTCCACACTGCGTTGACAGTGAGGATGTGCACAAGGCCATTAGGCCACTCCAGAAAATCGGCAACACCCCAGGAGGGAGAGCCGAATTCTAAGGCAGAGGAAGCCCCATTATGGGAGTTCCTCACTATCTAGGGCTTCCCTGGGAGAGGGGGATCCCTCATGGTATGGGACGACCCACTCAGGGTTGGCTGAGGCCTATGTGATGTCAACCTAGGCAGGGGCACAATGCCGCCCCACAGGCCTGTCATGGCAGATACTACATAGGGTTGATGGCTATTTGGTGGGTGGCGCACTCAGTGCTATCTCCCACAATTAGCCAGTGCCGTACCCGCCCTTGGTATGTGGTGTACCTGTTTACAAGGTGCCCAGAGGTACAGCACCTAAAACTCATTGTATACACACCGCCAGCCCAATGCAAGTGAGTTGTGTGCGCGCACCTTCCCTCTAACGTACAGGGTGAAGGTGCTCAGTTTCAGTTAATGCACAGAGAGTTAGCAAGGACTAGGAGGAAAAAGCTAAAAGTTTTGGTGTAATTTCCCCTAAGGAGGCCATGTCCAAAAGTGATTGAGAAATCACTAGCAGATTTACAAATTCTTCACGCAAAGCAGCTCAGCTACCAAATTTGCTGCGCTGTATTGTACAAGTGAGAAACAAAAGGAGAGCCATATTAACTAAAATTGACCTGCGCCTGCTATCATGCCCTATGCAGGCACTTTAGATTGGCTACCTTGCATGAAGCACATCATAGCACCATGGTGCAGCGGTGAGTGTGTGCTGTCTAGCATTGGTTTTGTACTAGGGGCATCCACTTCCCGTAAAAATTCCTATACCTCAACAAACTCAGAAGGATCCCCAGCATTGGGTTTTTGAGAAAAAAAACATATTTCCCCTTGTTTACGCCTCCTTCGAAGATGCATTAGATTTTGATGCAAAACCTGATCTAACAATCATAGTAAATCGGGCTTTTCGTCAAATTCTTTGGGGCTTACTTACTACTAAATTGGGGGCGTACAGGGATGACTAAGGAGAGATTTAAAGAATGGCTAAGGAGGGGTTAATCGAGGGATATGTACCCACCCACAAAACAAATTCCTATTCATAAACTGTACTTCTAAATTTACAGACAGAAAAATTGACCCAAAACAATAGTAAATTAGGGCTAGATGTACTGACATTAAGAATACTGATTCCCTATTTGCGATTCTCTCCGAATTGCAATTAGGAAATTGGCATCCCTAATGTAAGAATCTCTTTTTAGTTTCATTAGCAATTCCAAGTGGGTTGCAAATAGACCCACCTCATGCATATTAATGAGGTAGGTCTCAATTTGAAACCGATTAGGAATCGCGGCCTTCAGAAGAGTGGTGGCCTGCTGAGGTGAGCAGACTACCATGCCTGTCATTGCTTTCAATAAAGCAAACATTTTTTTTTTTTAAACTGCAGCCTATTTTCCTTGAAGGAAAACGGGATGCGTTTAAAAAGGAAAAATGTAAGCTTGGAAGTTTTATTTTGTGAGAGTAGATAGTGGTAAAAAATTATTCGTTTTCCATTCTCAAAGGGGTCCCCTTCTCATTTGCGAATGGGTTGACACCACCTTCCAGGAGTCGGTAAAATATGAATGTTTTGCGACCGCAAAACATTCATACATCCCATTCAGATTCGGCATTTGGAAGGGACACCCTAACGCCCCTCCAAATACCAAATCGCAAACACAAATTGCGATTTGAAAACATGTTACCGAATCACAATTTGTTTTTTGTACATATGTAAAAGCATTTTTGCGGTCGGAAATGGCCCAATCAGCTGTTTCCGACTGCAAAAATGCTTTGTACATGTGGCTCCAACTAAACTTAGAATTGGATTAAGTCCAGCACCACACATGGCCCGCCACTGGTGTAATGCAACAACCTCTCACAGAAAATAATGGAGGCCTGGGCCTTGAACCTTTTTGAAAAGAATGTTATATTTAATTCATTTATTTTGACTTTTTAAATATATATATATAATATTAATTTGATGTTAAAAATGTAAACAAAAATGACAATACATATTATTCTATGATAAAATATTTCATAAATATTTTTAACATTTAAAAAAAATGTAAGCTTTTCTAACTTTTAACACATAATGAATAAATATAAACATTTTACTTTATTTGGGATTTTTCCTTAAAACATTAAAAATAATGTTAGCATTCAAATTAATAAAATTAGTTAAATATTTAATACAAACTTAAATTAATAGCGGTGTAGCATTCTATATTTTGTTCTACATTTAAAATTAACATAAAACATTAATTTACATCAATATTTAATATAAAAATATATCTAGTATTTTTTCAAGTTTAATGACAATTTCTACTTTCCCTATACTTTAGCGTAGGGAGATCAGCACCCTGAATGTTATATACTTAAACGTTTGATCAAATAAATAATACTACAAAACTATATACTTTATTTCAGTTTTTTTAAAAGTATATGTTACATTAAAATAATGTATCTGAAGTGTAAATTAAAGAAGATCACACCTTTATTTAAAACTAATTTACATAATTTAATTTAATCTGATATTATTTCCTATTGGGTTTAATTTAAAATCCCTGCCTCAAATATTTTTAAATTGGAGGGTGTTGCAGTAGCAGTGGTTGGCCACATGTGGACTTACTGCAGCTCTGAGCTGGAATACATTTGCTACTGTTTTGGTTCCTGTGTGGATGAAGAAACTGCAGACATGCTGAAGTGAGTGAAGAAGTGCAGATTGTGAATAGCAAAGGGTTTACTTTTTTTGGGTAGTTGGATGTATGTACCTCTCTAAACCCCTACCTAACTCTACCGAAATCACTCTTTACTCCTCCCTAATTCCAACCCATTTAGTAGAAAGTATGCCCCTCTCACATTTACTGTCAAACACTAAACTTACATGTGGGTATCTCCCCATACAAAAGATAGGGGGTGGAGGTAAGAAAGTTCCATTTGTATCTTTATGAATTACACTTTGCAGTACGTAAGAGTACACCCTATTTAACCATCTTTGTATCAAGCATCACTTCGAGGTCCATCTGAAGCCCTATGATTTTACACTGCATTTGGTATACCATTGAGGAATGTGTCATTTTTCCAATTCTGTATTTAGACTTTACAAGTGTTAAACTTTACTGTAACCAAGCAACATTCTTGTTCTACTTTAATCTGTAAACCGAGGGAATGTCACGCATTATGATGCACAATGAGCACCGATTTACTCCTCCAAAAATCTGTTTCCTCAGTAATGATTGTACGACTTCTGCTTCCAAACACAATATTTATCCAGACTGTGATAAGCCCTTTTCTGTTTATCTGAATTAATACAGGTCAAAGTTGTGTTATTTTTTGCTTTCTGTTTGGTACTTGCTGTCCTATATCACGACTGTACTTTTCCTTAAGCTCTTGCAAGAGCCATTGTGTTTTGTTTCCCTTGCTTTTCTCTAAGTCAAATATTTACTTGTTTAGGATCCTGGATTCCTCTAAAATCATCCTGAAAAAGCAGTTAGTGTTGTAGGCTTTAGATCTAAGCCAGTCACGTTGCTTGCAGAATAATAATACTGGGAAAAGAGCATTAGTGCTGCTCCAAGCCAAGACACAGTTCCTTCTCTAACTTTACCATTCTAATGCATAGGATTGCAGGTCCTCCAGGTGTGTGGGCATGTGCCACGTCAGCCACTCGTATCAAAACCACTTGGAGGAGAGGATCTGCCAAGGGGTTAAAAGGGACTGCTGTTGGGGATTCTGTGACTTTCCCACGATGATGCAACACGTCCCATCCTTCCCACACTCGTTTGTTTTTCAAACTTGTACTACTGTTATGTCTGCAAATCCTTTGTTTCAGTTACTGACTTCCAATCTTTACCTTGCACATTTTACTTCGCTAGTCATTCAATTGCAGGTAAGTGCACCAGGAGTCTTTACATCATAGTTAAATTGCTTTTTAAAAGTCATCCATTTGAATAGTATTTATGTGTCTATGAATATTATGGGAAAATGGGAAAAATGTTTGCACTAAGGATTTAACCTGTTATAGATATATGACTCCTGTGCCATTATATTGCGGAAATTTGCTAATATGGTAATTTTTTGGAGGTTATATAAGTTGCAAGTCATTATACTGCAAAGTCAATTATATTGGATTGCAACAAGTTTTTGAATCAAACGTTCCCAGCTTTTATTGCACACAATGTATTTAAACAGTGATATTTTCTGAAAGACCATCTTTAATAATTATATTCTAATCATGGATTTTTAAATCTAAATAATTTACATTAATAAGTACTGCAATTGGAAAAAATGCACGGAATGAATTGCCATGCAGTCTGATGTTTAGCTCTATTATCAGGTGACTGGAGCATGTGATTGGGACGGGATTGTAGCAATACTTAAAAATAACCGGCATTCACACAGTCTTCATGTGAACAAGGGCTCTCGAGCCCGAAACGCGTCATCCTTTCATTCTGAAGAAACTGGGTTAAATAAAACATCTTGCCTGGATGCAGTGGTCCGTCTCTCCTTCTTCGCCATATGGGAAGTAGTAGGGGTTTTCGTGTTGTGTTGTGAATATATATATATATATGTATATATATATATATATATTACCTACTGGCTGTCGCCAGCAGGTAGTTATAGTTAGGATTTTTTTCAATGTTAAATCTCAAAATTCTATTTGGAATAACTTTGGCGCCGGTTGACGAATCTGCCTGAAAATTTCCTCAAAATGGCCTCTTTGAGCTCCGGTCCTTCCCGGAAAGTTTGGGGGGTATTCGTCAAGCGGGGCTGAGATAAAAGGGGGGTCCCAAAACGCGTTTTCCCCATGTTAATTTCCATAGGGCGGTCAACATCACTTTTAGCCCGAACGGCTGAATGGATTTACACCAAACTTGGCAAAATTGTAGGGACTGGTAGCCCGATGTGCCTTTGCTATGTCTCAAGATATCTGCTCCAGTGGATTTTGAGTAATTTAGGTTCAAAAAAATATATATATCTATGGCAGCGCCCCGGTATGCGCTCCGGGGAGCGCCCCGGGCGCGACACGCAAGGTGCGCACGGAAATCTGATTGGCTCTTGGGTGTCTGAAAACATTCGAAACAGTCCGGAGCGGCCGCCATCTTGTGTCTCGGTAGTATCGAGACACAAGAGGTGGCCAAAACAAAGGAGGAAATGACCATAAGGGGGCAGGCTAGACCCCACCTGACCCCCTAGGTTTGATGTGGGGGCTTTAAAAGGGCCCAGCGGGGCAAAACATTTTTTTTTTTTTGGGCGCGGGGGAGTGCCCGGTACGCGCACCGGGGAGCGGACCGGGGAGCGTACCATGGGGAAAAATGAATGATAGAGTTTTTAAAAAATGTAGCCTTTTTTTAGAAATTGGAGGTAGTTCTAAAAAGAACTGGTTTTTTTCTTCTTTTTGGTGTTTTATATTTTTTATATTGTTTTTTTGAACATTTTGTACTTTTTTTGGATTTTCTGAACAGTTTTAGATTTTTTTTGTATTTTTCATGGGGAAAAACGAAAAACAGGGAATTGAAAATGGCTCAACTGGAGCAAAAAACAAAAAGAAAAGAAAAAATTAGGGTTGATTGGGGCATTTATGGTTGTCCCCAGCAAGGACGATGAGCTTTACGCTCTGTTCTCCGTAGGAGATGGTCTTCCCACAAAATTTACAGACAATTCTGAAATCTGCAAATCGGGGCTGAATGCACAGCATCATCTCACTTTCCTCTGGTGCAGACGCAGTGGGTTGCTTCCTTTTTGAGCTGGTTCTTGTTGATCGGGTAGGGTTACTGGCCAGTTCCCTCATCTCTGCAGCAGAATAGTTTATAGGATGTTTGCGCTGCATGTGGCGTATCATTGTGTGGTTCCCAAATGAATATTTTTATTTGGGTTTCCCCTGGAAAGTTCCATGCCACAGATTTTGCAACTGACCTTGGGTGCATTTACTTTTTTCTTCCCCTCTGGGAGAGAAAAAAACTCCCAAATAATGTGTGGTCTTGGCTGGTATGGGGTATTGTGTTCTTCCAGCCATCTTGAACTCCCCTCCTCCTCCTCCTCCTCTTCCTCTTCTTGAAGACCACCAATGATATCTTGAGGAGGTCCTTTTGGTGGTTGTGGTGGTGGTGCAGATGCACCAGCTGCTGCTACTACTGAAGCCATTATATTGAGCAAAAAGGTAGAGAGAGCTACAAACAGGTCTTCCTAAGTCAAAGGACAAAGTCAGAATAAGGAAAAAAGGTGGGGTCTTTCATGCTTTTGAAAAAAAATAAATTATTGAACCAATAAAAAGTGTTATTTTCAGGTCACATGACCAGGGGCTTCATCATTATGAAACCAAAACTGTTATGAACCAATAAAAATTGTTATTTTCAGGTCACATGACCCGACACGCTTACGCTACCCGCCCCGGGGCGTGCCCTGGGGCGCGCCCCGGGTCGCGTCGTGTAAGCGCGTCGGATGTTTACGTTGCGTGATCGTATTCGCTCGAGTGCTTCCGGGTGCGCTTACGCCGTGCGTATCACGCGCACGCGGCTACGCGATAAGTCACAATCATGTTTTCGTTCGCGATATTGGCGCTTACGGGATGCTCCCCGGAGCGCGCCTTGGGGCGCTTTATAAAAGTACGCTTTTCGGGGCGCTCCCTGGGGCGTGCACCGGGAGCGCTCCAAAGCAAAAAAAAAAATTAAAAAATAAATAAATAAAAAATTGGGAAAAATTGTAGGGACTGGTAGCCCTATTCTCGAGTGGTTTTTACGAATATTAA
This sequence comes from Lissotriton vulgaris, assembly GCF_964263255.1. Classification (NCBI taxonomy): domain Eukaryota; kingdom Metazoa; phylum Chordata; class Amphibia; order Caudata; family Salamandridae; genus Lissotriton; species Lissotriton vulgaris. Next base: position 334,753,740 of record NC_141689.1, on the reverse strand, counting down.
CTTTGAAAAAAAAATATATTGTGCTACATTGGGCTATATATATGTTAGAGCCCAAATGTAGCCCAAATGTAGCCCAATGTAGCCCAATGTAGCCCAATGTAGCCCAAAGATGGCCACCAGAGACAAAAAAAACAAATGTAGCCCAAATATCAGCCAGATGTAGCCCAACTGTAGCCCAATGACAGAATGTACCAGAGTGTTCTAAAGAACAACTAGAGCGCTAACAGTCTTACTTATAAAGTGAGACTTATAGTTAGGAATTAGCATTAAAAAAACCTATGAAATTCACTGAAAAAACCATAGGTTTCAGACCAGTTATAGTTAGGAATTAGCATTTAAAAAACCTATGAAATTCACTGAAAAAACCATAGGTTTCACACCAGTTATAGTTAGGAATTAGCATTTAAAAAACCTATGAAATTCACTGAAAAAACGATAGGTTTCAGATCAGTTATAGTTAGGAATTAGCATTTAAAAAATCTATTAAATTCACTGAAAAAACCATAGATATCACACCAGTTATAGTTAGATGGAAATTTTACTGACATAAAACCAATGAAATTCAACGTTATAGTTAGTTGGACTCACTATAACTTGCGCGCCTGCAATGCACTGCTGATGACGTCACATATTACATCACTCATGACATGGTCAGTGACATCACTCATGACATCACTGATGACACCATCCTTGTGACAGAGTGACAGACCACCTTTCACTGTAAAGTAACCCTTGAAACACATATTCAAAAATAGTAACTAACATTTTCAAAAAAGTGGAGATACCCATACCAGTTACAACAACCAAATCAGTAATACCACCATCTAATACACATCCACTCATTCTCCAACAGTTCAATATAGTCACTCATACATATATTCACTCATCATATGTAGTGATAGACCTATACATCCTGTTACACACCGACAGTCATCCAAAAGTTACTCACACACATATTTACACATGCAAAAAAACTATTGAACATCCATTTATTTGCATATACAGCTATACACACACTACCACTTTACTTCTAAGGAAACTTACACATACTTACTCTCTTAAACAATCACTTATAGAAACACATACTTATTTAAACAGGAACTCTTACAATCTCTCTCTCACATATACTCACTTATATATATCAATACTCACATATACTAGATTAAAACATATGTCGTTACTGATAAAAACACTAGTGAGACAGTCGAATAGTCTATGAGTCGGTTTTTTAGTGTTCAGAATTTTGGCGCTCAACTTCTCACGGTAGAGTATTGATTTCTCCTGGTATCAATGTAGGTGCTTCTTGGTCAGAGGAGAACCTTAACCTCTGTAAAAAAAAAAGGGGGGGCAGAGACCTCCCTTTTGTTCTGTTTGGGCAAAGATCCAGAGCACACTATATATATCAATAGAATGTTTTCTTGTTAGAGTATTGTTTAATTAGGGATAGATCCAATCAAACGTGAATTTTTCAAAAGTTTTATTCATCAGCAGTGTTCTCCACCTGGGAAATCACTGTACATGTCACTCAAGCCGACACGTGTTTCATCACAGCATGTGGCTGTGACTCTTCAGGGCTAGAAAAAAATAATAAAATCAATGCGATGTCACAATAATACGCAATCGCGTGTGAAAGTGGGACACCAGTGGCGTGGAAACCAACACAGAAAGGACGGGAATAAAACATTTTACAGTGACTTCTTCTGATTGATCTTAATACATTTTTATTTTCATTTTCCTGATGTGAGATAGAATAATGTGTTGTGACATACGGCGCAATTCGGGTATTAATAAGCTCCTAATAAGTAAATCGTTATTCTAGTCTACAAGTGCAAATGTGCTGTGAGGTGAATAATATTATTTACGTTCATTCATTAAGTTTGTTAACTTCAATATTATGGGACATAAATTATGCTCGAGTATAGTAAACAACTTGGCCAATTAAAATATTGTCGCCACAAAACATGGCGGTCCAGCATAATTTAAAGGAATAGTAAGTGACATACCCCTAATCGTTAAATTAACATCCTGTTGAATAAAGGTTATTACTGGGGAACTTTAGGCTCTGATATCATTGGCTAGTTGCTAGATGATGGATGAATTATATAGATTCTTCACTAATCATAAGTAGTTGATACATTTTACAGTCTTTGCCCTTCTTCTAGCTAGAAAATCTTTAATGCAACATTATTAGCCATTGCGTGCACAAACTCCTTGTTGAGTGTCCCCGGATATAACCATAGAGAAAAAACGCAATAATATCCACATCGTAAACGGAGCCCAATAATTGTCATTGAATCATTGAAAATATAATCGTGTATGTGCATGAAATATCCCTTTGTTTCCAGACCTAAACAGAGTGCAGTGCCTCAAAAATCATACACTAAAACAACATGCTGTGTCACTTGATGATACCTGTAGTGGTAGCGTGAACCAAAAGTCAAGCTCAATTAGTGATTTTTATACAAAAATGCCATAAGTGAATAACAGCTGCGAAGGGGAAAACACGATTAAGTAGTGTGGAAGTTGAAAGGGAAGTAATTACCTGATCTTAATGATCAAAGCGCGTGGTCTGTAAGTAGGTAAAAAGTGAAATAATTTTAAAACTGACGTATAAATGGTAACGCAAGGTTACATACGTGTGGTAACGTTTTTTTGAGCAGTCATCAAATATTAAGCACGTAAACTCACCGGGGAACCGGTGATAATTCCAACCCGGTCCTTATCGGGTGCTTTTTTTTTTTTTTTTTAAACCTTTATTGAGAAATGCAAGTTATTACATGCGCAAGCCCACAACCACAGGGGCCGGCCGCAAATGAGGCAAGAAACCAGAAGTCGAACAACAATTAAGTAAAGGAGAAGCTGTGCGACTACCACACGTGGTCATGGGCACCCCAGGGCAAGAAGATACATTAGGTTGTCATTTTTTAAGTTATGATGAAGAAGTAGCGGCGGCTATCTCAAAGGCGTCACACCATCCAGTGTAAGAAACAGGAGATGAGGGGGGACGAACCCCGCAGAGCAATCGATATCAGGTGAACACTCACACAGTTATGCAAACAATATGGTCACCGAGGCAGCAACAGAGCTACAGGCAATACAGCAGCAATTAGTTTAACAGAGCACCATCCCATAGACCCACCCTCTAATGACAGAAAGGCATAGGCAAGTGGAAACGCCTGATAGAAAAAGGAGAAGAAGTAAAAGAGACCGCACACCCTACTGGAGAGACAGAGTACCCTCCCAAGAACAGACAAAAAAAAAGAGAAAGGGACCATAGAACAAAATAAACTAAAACAACAAACCCCCCCACACCCACCACCCTGCACACCTGTAATGGCTACGGCCAACCCCACTAACAGCGTGCCTGTCGCCCAGGAACTGCCCCACAGAAGGAAAATATAAAGTGGAGGAGGAGAGCGACAAACACACTCCCGGACTCCCTTACCCCCCATCATTGGCGACCTCCCCAAAGCATATCAACCAACCTTTAAAAGCAAAAAGCAAGCGTCCAGCTGGGGAGGACATCAACCAAGTCTAACCACCTCCCGGAAAGAGCCCAGGCAAGATCAAATCCGCATTAGAACACATGTCACCCAAGAGACAACAATTTCGAGAGAAAAATACAGCAGCCCAGTCGAAGCAATGGTGACGTGTCAATGCCGGATACCAGATGAAGTCAGCCTTGGCCAGAGCGACTCCGCGTAGAGCCCCATGTCCTCCGAAGCACAATAGGCAGGAGACAGTCAAAATGTCTCCGGAGGTGCAGGGCAGCTAAATCCAAACAAGGACCAGTCACAAAATGGCGGAGTCCACAGGACCAACAGGACAAGATGGAAAGGAAAGACCGACTTCTCCAATAGTTTCGGAAGGGCTTTCTACTGCGAGCAGGATCATTGGCAGCGAGGGTCCGCCGGGCGGAGAGCACATAGGGAGGACCATTGATAGCGACGGGTGCAGAGTAAATCGGGCCAAAAGAATCCAAATGAGCCAGGGCAGGGCGCCGGTCGGGAACCTCAGAACGATGGAACAAGTCCTCCACCGGTATCAAGGGATGTTGGTCACTTGTCACAGGGTCGTCGTCCGGTCCTAGGCGAATATTTTCCAGCTTTTCCGCGAGCCGGTCATACGTGACGGTAAACTGGGTATAGAGCACCCCTATGGCGGCCATGATGGACCTCAACAATGGTGCGTCACCCGTCCGCTCCATCCCCCTGGCCACAGGGACGAAGCAGGATTCGAGCCCCGGGATCACTACCAAGGCTCTAGGCACACACAAAGCAGACGTAAACTGCGGGCGCTCTCATCATCGGCAAACACTACGCCTCTTCCAGCCGCGGGGGACAGCCCTCCGACCTCGTTCCCCCAGCAAGGTCTCCGGGCACGTCCCCGGACCGCGGCTCAGGATGATCGCCGTCCGTCACAACAATATATCTTCGTCGCCTAGGAAAGACTGGATTGCGATGCAGAGTCTCAAAATCCAAAGTCGCAGGACCAGACTAGACCCCGGACTCACAGCCGCTGTTGATCGATTGCAATCCGGGTGGACAGGAAATCGAGGTCCCGGCGGCAGCCCTGAAAGAGGCCCAGAAGAAAACACGACAGAACTCCGTCACCCAAGCAGTTAGAAAGACCGGGTTTGCACCAATGGTGTCAGGCAGACTTCACAAACCCAGGCGCCCGGTGGTGGTATAGGATGAATAGTAGGATATATCGGCCGCCGGTGGAGGTCGGCGGAGCCGGGAGCTTACGCGGCCATCTTGAATCGTTGCGTAGCTCCACCTCTCGGGTGCTTTTTAAGTTTCGATATAGCGGCACCAGTCAGTCAGTCAGGTTGCCGAAACCAGTTCGTTTGTTTGGTGAATTTGTTATATAGACAAATTCAGCGGAGCAAAGGCTGAAAATTAGAATTAAAATGGAATACGAGGCTTAGTGATGGGGCTCGTGTGAAGTGGTTACATTCCTAATGGGTTATGCCCGCGGTGAATACGCCCTGATTCTCACCCGTGTTGGGCCTGTATTCTGGCCTCGATGCCCGTCGGTCTCCAAGTGCGGGAACACCGAATGCGGTTGTGCCCGCCCCTTTTCAAGGGGGCTGATCCAAAAAACGCTAGACTGCTCAAAGTAGCTAATGGGTGGCAAAAAAGAAGAGTCACTTCACCAAAAAAACGAAAGCGGTTATAGCAGCCACTTATTTCGAAGAGCTAATCTAAAGAGGTTAGACTAATCAGATAATTACATGTGTCAAAAGACGGAGTTTATTACGCCGAAAGTGGGCGCTTTGATTATGATTCAGCAGATCTAGTTGTGTGACTTTTAAATTAATTCGCAGCCGCCTAATATTTATACATATAGCGTTTGGTGTATGCGCAAGTTGTTATTTGAAAAATGAAGAGTGTGTTGATCCAAGTTGATACATTTGGAACTTTTAAACTCAGTATTACATGGGAACAGAAAATCGGCAGAAAATTGAGCACAAACTCCCTTAAAGACTGGGAGGAAAAGAATTCGGAATCCTCAAACAGTTTGATAAACAATGTGGTTCTGAATGTTCAGAACACAATAAATGAACACAGTCATACCCTTAACATTGATCTAAACGTGATCTTAGCCTAGCCACCACAAATATTTTTTTCCTTCAAAATCTCGGAGTGAGGATGCGGGAAAGAAAAAAATCCTTATTTTTAAAGCTTCAGTTATGCATTTTGATGCCTTCGGGTAATACGTGCGCTATATAAATCGCAATACATTTACATTTTCTAGGCATGTATCAAATGCTTGGGATGGACTGTCTGATTGGAATTGTCCCTCAGGTGTCAGGACCCAAGAAAAAAGGCAGTTCATCATCAGTGTTCTGGCTGGTCCTGGTCGGTTTTAGACGCATGATCCATAGGGCCTCTTGTCTTCTAAGGCGTAGTTCCCTGTTTCCTCCTCTCACTGTAGCCTGCACAACATCAATGCCATAGAAGGTTAAGGATTTGATATTTCCTTGTGTAGGACACGAAGCCATATGTATAGCCATGGGGTATCTTGGATCCTTAGTGGCATATGCTCTTGCGTGTTCTCTTATGCGTTCTCTGAGAGCCCTGATCGAACTCCCCACATATCTGCTTTTACAGGCACATTCAATAATGTACACTGTAAATTTTGTGTCACAGTTGATATTTGTTTTGATTGTATGTAGTTTTGATCTGTGATTCGAAAATGATTTGATTCCATGATTTTCCCATCTGCACATTGAGCACATTCCGCATTTGAAAAAACCTTTTGATTTCTGGGTCAACCAATCACATGTTTTTGTGCCTTTGGGCACAGTTGAACTTAGTCTGTTCTTTAAATTCCTTCCTCTGCGAAAGGTTATTTGTGGGTGGCTTCCTATTACGGTGGTTAAGGTTCTGCCCGCACTTAGGATCCCCCAATGTTTATGGAAACTTTTCCGTACCACAGGACTTAGTTCATTGTAATCTGTGATTAGTCTTACAGGTTGTTGTGTTTCAATTTTAGGGACTTTAGGTGTTAAGGTTGACTCTCTGGTTATCTTTTTAATTTTTTTGTCCGCTTTGGAAATTATCTGAGCTTTATAACCCCTCTTGGAAAACCTGGACTGCATATCCTTAATGCAGGTTTCAAATTCTTGTTCTTCGCTACAGTTTCTTCTGGCTCTCATGAATTCCCCATATGGGATACCGTTAATCTGGTGGATAGGATGGAAACTGTTGCTATGAAGAATTGAATTGCATGCTGTTGTTTTGCGGAATAGTTTGCTGTGAAGAGTCTCATTTTTTACATATAGCTCTATGTCCAGTAAAGACACCTTGGATGTACTAATATGTGTGGGAAATCGCATGTTCATCTCATTATCATTCAGATATGCACAGAAATCCATAAGTGTAGTTTCCGGTCCTGACCATATTAAGAGGCAATCGTCTATGTAGCGACCCCAGTATAATATATAGTCAATCCATTTTGTGCCTCTGATGCTCCAGATCATATCAGCCTCAAGAGCACCCATGTAGATGTTTGCAAAAGAAGGGGAGAACCTTGAGCCCATGGCTACTCCCCTTGTCTGTTTGTACCATCTTTTATCAAATACAAAGAAATTTTGATTCAGTATAATGTCCATCATTGTCAACAGCATTTTAGTGTGTTCTAACAGTGTGATGGGTCTGGTATTGAATGCTCTGGTTACTGCTGCCAATACTAGGTCTGGCTCAATGGAGGTATATAGGGATACCACATCAAGGGTCGCCATTATCAATCCAGGTTGCCAGGCGATGTCAGCTAGGATACTTAACCCTTTCGCTGCTGATGACGAGCTCAGCTCGTCATCACCCACGGGTGTCGTGTGCTGATGACGAGCTGAGCTCGTCATAACTGCAGCAAAAGAGCAATTTCCAGCATACGGGAAAAATAATGGCAGCAGCCATGTGGTTAAGATATGTTTTGAATCCTGTATGTAAGATGGCATGTTCTTTACCATTGGATTCAGGAACTTGTCCACATATTGTGAGAGTCTCTCTGTCGGACCCCCAATCCCGGACACAATTGGTCTTCCTGGTGGAAACAAAGCAGGTTTGTGGATTTTGGGGAGAGTGTACAGCCAAGGATAAGATGGGCGTGTCACTTTTAAGTACAAATATTCAGCATCATTTAAAAGGCCCGCATCCTTTCAGTCCCCCAGGTGGTTATTGAACAGCATTGTTAAAGGACCCATAGGATTGCTGTCTACTGCTTCATAACAGGAGTTGTCGGAAAGTTGAGAGAGAATTTCTGCGTTGTAGTCTGTTCTGTTCATGACCACTACATTCCCTCCTTTATCCGCTTCACGGATAACTAGGTCCTGGTTGTCACTTAAAGTTTTTAACGCTATTCTTTCTTCGCTGGTTAGATTGTCTCTTTTCATAGGTTTGTGGTTAGAAACTTTAGTCTCATATTTGTTAATGTCTTCCAACACCAATTTATAGACTGTATCGATAGTGTTGCCACTAGGTAATGTCGGTGTCCATTTTGATTTGTTTTTTAGGCCACTATCTATGGTACTGTTTGTTTTTATTTCTAGGTCACTTAATAGATCGTTGAAGGAATTTGGAGGATCATCAAAATCCGTAATTGATAGTAGCAGGTGTGTGGCCAGGACCTCTTGAATGCTGATAGGGTTGGTAGATGCCTCTACTTGGTCGTCATTGCCAGTGATATTATCTGTGGGAGTACCCCAGAAGTGTTTTTTTAATTTGAGTCCTCTAATGTATTTGAAAAGGTCAATCTTCATCCTAAAAGGGTCCCCTTGTTCAGTAGGATTAAAGCTGAGTCCTTTGCTCAGTAAAGAAATCATATGTTTGTCCAGGTTTGCGGATGAGAGGTTAATCACCTGTACATCCTGTTCCGGTGTATCATTCACTTCTTGTTGCCGGACCTCAATCTCTCCCTGTAATCGTCTTTGTCCCCCTCTCTGACCTCTGCGGGTTTTGTGTAGGTTTGGTTTGCTCTTGTACGATTTGTTCTTCTCATTGTCCTGATTTCCCGAGAAAAAGTATTATTAGTAATAACTTTATTTCGATACAGTACGTATCATAAAAGCAGTACAACATCAAATAAAAACAATACAGAATATACAGTATAATGCTTTAAGATTCAAGGGATAAAAGCGTTAAAAACAAGTGTGCAGATAATAATAACCTTTTCCATATATACACCAGCATGAAATTTAGTTTTATCAAGGGACACTTACTGGAGCAGCAACAACCTTGAAGTTCTTAAGCGCCAAGCCCAACCTAAGAATTTCGCCATGCAACATGCAAAAAACGGGCGTGCATCTGAGCGCAATATGCGTAGGGCTTCAACATGTGACCTTGTTCCCAAAGTCTTACACAGGGGCTTCAGCCATTTCGATCTTGGCGCTGCATAAATTCCACACTCAAACAAAAAATGGGCGACAGATTCGACCTTTGTATCACAAAACGGGCAATAAGGGAGCGTTTGATGCGGAGGGTTCCAAGAGGAAGTGAATAGTCCTAAAGGGAGCACACCCACCCTAAACTTAAAATACAGCGATCTGTCTCCAGAGTTATGAATTTGGTCCAGATAGGGTTCCCTATAAGGTAACTCCTTAACTAGCAAGAACTAGACGACAGATTTACAATGGTTGGGGTTAGTCATTCGCTTATTATCTACCCAGAGCCAATACACCTTCTTAAGTAACTGTTTGGGGGGTGCGGTTTTGTTGACCCAGGCATCTCCCAAACCCAGCTCGTAGAGCAGAAGTTTGACTTCCCTCAACCAGGGTACCTTATTACAGCCTGGGAGCGACAAAAGATCTCTTAGGGCATCCGCATAGCTACAGAGTTCAGGGACATTCCATATCCGAGACCAGAGTAGCAAGGGACGCAATTTTGCTTGCTCACAAATTGGGCGTGTGCCTGTATCTAACAAGAGAGGGATTGTGGGGGTACTGTGAGGTAGCCTCATCAGATCTTTATGAAAGTTGTTTTCGAGATGGGCCAGGGTATCAACTCTCTGTAAACCCCACAGTTCAGCCCCATACAGGGCTGCGCTCACAACCCTAGCTCTATAGATATCAATCAGTGCCCCTATTGGTTTTAAAGATGAGGCTCGCTGCTCTTTAAGCAAGGCTCCAGTAGCCCTTTTGTGAGTCAGAAATACCTTCTGGTGGTGAGCTTTCCAGGTCATGGTATCGCTGAGGCGTATTCCTAAATAATCGAATTCTTTGACTCTTTCCAGAGGGATAGAGTCTAAGACAGGAGGAATAACGGATTTCTTGGGGGGGTTGAGGACAAGGAATTTTGTCTTACCTATGTTTATTGCAAGTCCCTTGGAGTCGCAGAAGGATTTGAAGGAAGTGAGCAATTTCTGGATGCCCGCTGGAGATTTAGATATCAGAAGGGTGTCGTCCGCAAACAGGAGCGTGGGCACTTTTATGCCCGCCAGGGTAGGTGCATCTGCAGGATGTTGTAGCAGGTGCTCCACCACTCCATTGACATAAAGAGAGAACAGAGTGGGGGCGAGCACACATCCCTGGCGGACGCCCCTGTCTACTGGGATTCGAGATGTTTTTTTCTCCCTGGACACCCCATCTGATCTGGGCGAAATTGTCCTCATGGAATTTCCTGAGCAGGGACAGCAAGTAGGGGGGTAGGCCTAGACCATCGAGGACGTTCCAAAGTAGTGCCCGTGGGACCAGGTCGAAGGCAGTACGCAAGTCAATGAAGACTAAATACAAACTGCCCCCTCCCAGCACCACTACTTTCCAGTAAAGCATTAGGAGACGGAATGTCTGCTCGATGGTGCCTGTCCCTGATCTGAATCCTGCCTGAAAGTCAGACAGGATCTTTTCCTCGTCGATCCACTGCAAAATCCTGCCCAGTACCACTTTTCCTGCCACCTTTTGGGTTGAATCCAGCAAACTGATGGGACGATAGTTGGCTGGATCATCCCTGCTGCCTTTCTTAAAGATTGGCACCACTTCAGCGCCTTTCCAAGAGACCGGAAAGGAGCCTCCCAGTAGAACCTCATTTAAGAGTGTGGCAATTAATCTACCCCATACTGCTGGGTGGGACTTCAGCAGATCACCAGGAATCCCGTCCGGGCCTGGAGCCTTGTTAGAAACAATACCACTAATTGCCCTTTCGACCTCCTGGGTAGTGAAGGAGTCGACGATGACAAGAGGAATAGTTGTTGGGCAGATCGTGGAGCCTTGAGGGGGAGTTTCCCCCGGTGTAGCAGAGTATAATTTGGAAAAATGGGCAAACCATACATCGCCGGGAATGTTGCAGGTTAACTGCTGATCAATGGGCTTGTTTCTTGCTCTCAAGAGATCCCAGAACCCCTTAGAGTCCTTCCTATTGCTTGCCTCAGTTAACTCCCGCCAAAAGTGATTTTCATGAATCTCCTTCGCCTCAGCCACCGCTTTTTTGTAAGATTTCCTTGCGGAACTGATGGTCACTGGGTCCCTATTTTTTACTGCATAGATAAGGTCCTTCTTTGCAGCTCTACATTTGGCAGAGTACCATTTATCTTCAGCCTTAGGGACACTATTAGCAGCAGACCTGACCTTAGGTTGAGGGATAACAAACAGATCACTCAGCACTTCTATGGTCTCTATAAATAAGGGTAACACATTTAGGCTAGATGAGCATAAAACATCGAGCTGAGACTCCACCCCAGACAAAATGGCCCCAGCTTGCAACAGTCTGCCCTCGTCTGCTTTGACTTTAGCCCACTTCAAGCGCCTGCTGCAGTTTGTCGGAGCAACATTATGAGATGATTTCCAGATATGGGGGGGCTTATCCTGCTTCTTTGTCTGCCACGGGGAAATAAGAGTTAAAGAGAGGGGGTTATGGTCGCTGTCGGTAGAAACAATAACCTCCATGTCATTATGGAGAGGCCAAAGATTGTAGTTCAACAAGATAAAATCAATTCTGGAGGTGTGGCCAGTCCTGTTGTAAGTATGGGCGCCTTCAGGATCCGAATTGGAACGACCATTCGTCGAACGCAAATTGTGCTCCATGCAAAGTGCATTTATGTCTATCGCACTTTGCGTCCATTTTGGGATTGGATCAAGAGTCAATATCGGAATTCCTCTTTTTGTGTCCTCGTCGAAGGATTCCAAAATGTCCTCCTTTGCCAATGGCTCGAAACAGCAGTTGAAATCGCCTGCAAGGAGAACATAGGAGTCAATTTTGCAAGCAGCCAGGTCATTACTTAGGCCTGTCGATGGTAGGTTTGATGACCCATTCCTAGCGCCTCTCAGGTAGAGGTTAAAAACCTCTAAAATCCTCCCACCTTCGCAGTGGATTGAAATTCTCTGTAGGTCAGGAGATTTAGTGGGCCTAGAACTTACTTTCAGGCCCAAAGCAATGCTGACCCATATTAAAAGGCCTCCCGATGGTCGGCCCTTAGATCCACTTTGCTGAAGAGCTGGAACAAAGTAGGTTGCGAAGCCTACCCTATGTTTTGGTTCCTGTGACCATGTTTCTTGCAGGATACAGATGTTGTAAGGCTCAAGAAACGCATTCCATTCTGGGTTATCGAGGTTGCGGACAAGCCCTGCCACATTCCAGCTTAAAATCTTTAGCACTGGCGCCTCTATAGGAGAATAAACAGCGGAGTGGGCAGGTTCGAATGTGGAGACCACAGCCTCTGCAGGAAAACTATCTAAGGGCTCGTTTTGAAGGATGTTAGAGGTCGTAGTATCCTCCAACGCATGGTTTGGCGCTAGCATGGCTTGTGTAGGAGGCAGAGGAGAAGTATGAAGGGGAACCAACTGGACCTTCCTACTACCTGGGCAAGAATCACCTGGGGTCAGATCGACTGGAACGACCTTGCTCATAGTCCTCGGTCCACCCTCCCGAGATGGGCTGCTTGATGTTCTAGCCAGGTCAGGAGGGAGGTCGATGACTAGGGCATCCCTACCACCACAAGGAGAAACGGGGGGGCCTTCAGCTTCCAGGTCCCTGGGGAGTCAATCTACTTCCTCCAGGCCTCCAAATCTATTTGAAGTGGGGAACCCGTTCCAGTTTGGGTAGGGATCCACACGATTGTTAGGGCGGCTTCTCCTAGCTTGGTGGTTAACAAGTGACCAGTTGTTTAATTGGTTATATGTAGGGCGTGGGGGATAGAAAAAGGACAATGGCCTGGGGATGACAGATGATCCTTCACTACAGGGCCACGAGCATATATGCTGTGCTGCGTGAGGGTGATTTCCCGAGAAAAAGTATTGGTGGCTCCAGAGGTCGATGGTATGGCTCTAGCATCTTGATTGTCGTTCGCAGTTTCTTCTGCCTCACTCTCTGTCTCAGGGACACTGCTTAGGGAGGTATTACTTGAGGAGATATTAGAGGCACCGGATTTGGTTGCTTGTTGGTTGCTAGCTGGTTTCTGGAATTGCTGATCGTATTTTCTGGCAAAGGTGAACACTCTGCCTTCACGATAGTCTGCTTCATCTCTGCGAATTTGTCTTGATTTGCGATCCTTGATGTCATTTTGATGTTTGGTCAGGATGTCTTCCAGGATTTTGTAGTTTTTTTCGGTTGCATCTTTGAGATTGAGGGCTTCTATCTCCTTCTCTAGTTCTACAATTTCTGCCTGTAATTTTGTCACTTTTCGGTCTGCATTTTCCATTAAAATTCTCATCAGGTTAGTGGAATTCATGGTTACCGATTCCTCCCATTTGCTTAGGAGGTCGTCATCCAGATCATCAAAAGTTGGAAAGGTCTGTGATCGAAGACCTCTCGGTATTCTCTGAACTCTTAAATACTGTTTCAGTCTTGCGCCATCCCACCAGCGTGAGTTTTCGGTCTTTTTAAGTCTCTCTAACCTGAGGAATTTCTCTTTTAAGCTGCTTCCTTTTTGTTGATTTCCACTGGCATTGGTTGTAGTCGGGTGTGTGCCTTTAGAAAGATTCTCAAACATCTCTGTGGCGATCTTATCCCTATCCATTTTACAATAAGTAGTTAGTTGACCGAAGACCGTAGTGGCTGCCTTTCTGAGTCAAGATTATTGAATAGTCTATGAGTCGGTTTTTTAGTGTTCAGAATTTTGGCGCTCAACTTCTCACGGTAGAGTATTGATTTCTCCTGGTATCAATGTAGGTGCTTCTTGGTTAGAGGAGAACCTTAACCTCTGTAAAAAAAGGGGGGGGCATAGACCTCCCTTTTTTTCTGTTTGGGCAAAGATCCAGAGCACACGATATATATCAATAGAATGTTTTCTTATTAGAGTATTGTTTAATTAGGGATAGATCCAATCAAACGTGAATTTTTCAAAAGTTTTATTCATCAGCAGTGTTCTCCACTTGGGAAATCACTGTACATGTCACTCAAGCCGACACGTTTTCATCACAGCATGTGGCTGTGACTCTTCAGGGCTAGAAAAAAATAATAAAATCAATGCAATGTCACAATAATACGCAATCGCGTGTGAAAGTGGGACACCAGTGGCGTGGAAATCAACACAGAAAGGACGGGAATAAAACATTTTACAGTGACTTCTTCTGATTGATCTTAATACATTTTTATTTTCATTTTCCTGATGTGAGATAGAATAATGTGTCGTGACATACGGCGCAATTCGGGTATTAATAAGCTCCTAATACGTAAATCGTTATTCTAGTCTAAAAGTGCAAATGTGTGGTGAGGTGAATAATAATATTTACGTTCATTCATTAAGTTCGTTAACTTCAATATAATGGGACATAAATTATGCTCGAGTATAGTAAACAACTTGGCCAATTAAAATATTGTCGCCACAGAACATGGCGGTCCAGCATAATTTAAAGGAATAGTAAGTGACATACCCCTAATCGTTAAATTAACATCCTGTTGAATAAAGGTTATTACTGGGGAACTTTAGGCTCTGATATCATTGGCTAGTTGCTAGATGATGGATGAATTATATAGATTCTTCACTAATCATAAGTAGTTGATACATTTTACAGTCTTTGCCCTTCTTCTAGCTAGAAAATCTTTAGTCAGATTTGGGCTAATTTATCCATGTAGTAAATAACAATCCTCCTTTCACAATGCAATTTTGACTGCAACTACGTAGAGTCTATCCCTCGAATATGAGACCCGAGACCCGTAGTCTCATTGTAAGTTATAATCAATCATGCAACATTATTAGCCATTGCGTGCACAAACTCCTTGTTGAGTGTCCCCGGATATAACCATAGAGAAAAAACGCAATAATATCCACATCGTATACGGAGCCCAATAATTGTCATTGAATCATTGAAAATATAATCGTGTATGTGCATGAAATATCCCTTTGTTTCCAAACCTAAACAGAGTGCAGTGCCTCAAAAATCATACACTAAAACAACATGCCGTGTCACTTGAGGCTACCTGTAATGGTAGCGTGAACCAAAAGTCAAGCTCAATTAGTGATTTTTATACAAAAATGCCATAAGTGAATAACAGCTGCGAAGGGGAAAACACGATTAAGTAGTGTGGAAGTTGAAAGGGAAGTAATTACCTGATCTTAATGATCAAAGCGCGTGGTCTGTAAGTAGAGTTACTTCACCAAAAAACCGAAAGCGGTTATAGCAGCCACTTATTTCGAAGAGCTAATCTAAAGAGGCTAGACTAATCAGATAATTACATGTGTCAAAAGATGGAGTTTATTACGCTGAAAGTGGGCGCTTTGATTATGATTCAGCAGATCTAGTCGTGTGACTTTTAAATTAATTCGCAGCCACCTAATATTTATACATATAGCGTTTGGTGTATGCACAAGTTGTTATTTGAAAAATGAAGAGTGTGTTGATCCAAGTTGATACATTTGGAACTTTTAAACTCAGTATTACATGGGAACAGAAAATCGGCAGAAAATTGAGCACAAACTCCCTTAAAGACTGGGAGGAAAAGGATTCGGAATCCTCAAACAGTTTGATAAACAATGTGGTTCTGAATGTTCAGAACACAATAAATGAACACAGTCATACCCTTAACATTGATCTAAACGTGATCTTAGCCTAGCCACCACAAATATTTTTTTCCTTCAAAATCTCGGAGTGAGGATGCAGGAAAGAAATAAATCCTTATTTTTAAAGCTTCAGTTATGCATTTTCTAGGCATAAGTCCAACTGTGCCCAAAGGTACAAAAACATGTGATTGGTTGACCCAGAAATCAAAAGGTTTTTTCAAATGCGGAATGTGCTCAATGTGCAGATGGGCAAATCATGGAATCAAATCATTTTCGGATCACAGATCAAAACTACATACAATCAAACCAAATATCAACTGTGACACAAAATTTACAGTGTACATTATTGAATATGCCTGTAAAAGCAGATATGTGGGGAGTTCGATCAGGGCTCTCAGAGAACGCATAAGAGAACACGCAAGAGCATATGCCACTAAGGATCCAAGATACCCCATGGCTATACATATGGCTTTGTGTCCTTCACAAGTGAAGTGAAGTGAGGATTTGTAAAGCGCGTTGGCTACCCAGGGGCGTCCCAGCGCTGTAGGAAGCTTGAGCTGAGTCAGAGAGGTGGGAAGGGGGAGCATAGTGAAGTTTTAAACCGGAGTTTTACTGAATAACCATGTTTTGAGATTCTTCCGGAAAGTGAGAAGGTTGGGTTCGGATCTGATGTGGAGAGGGAGGGAGTTCCAAATTTTGGCTAAGTTGTAGGAGAGCGATCGGCCACCACATCTGGCCTTCCTGATGGGTGGTACTGAGGCGAGATGGGAGGTCGCGGACCTAAGGGAACGGGTGGGCTGATAAGCTTTCATAAGGGTGGAATTGATGGAGGGGCCTGTTCCCCAGTAAGAGCGATGTGCAATGCACATGCTCTTAAAAATGATTCTGGCTCTTACAGGGAGCCAGTGAAGGTCTTTCAGTCTGGCTCTCACTGAGGTTCAGCGAGGAATATTCAGGAGGATTCTTGCCACACAGTTTTGGATAACCTGGAGTCTGTTAAGTGTGAGTTGGGGTGCTCCAAGGTAGAGGGCATTTCCACAATCGAGGCGGGAGAGGATCAGTCCTTGAACCATAATTCGTCTCGCGTGGAATGGAAGGAGAGGGAGAATCTTTCGAAGCAGTCTCATCAACCCGAAGCAGGTAGCAGCTAGGTTGGTGGCCTGCCGGTCGAAGGAAAGGGTGTGGTCGAGCCAGATGCCCAAGCTCTTGATTTGCTCCTTGGGTTGCGGGGGATTACCTAGACAGAGAGGCCAGATGGGATCAATGGTTTTTGTGATGTTGTTACCAAGGTTCTATTGATTTCTTGGGTTCACCCCATTGTTTTCAATGTTGTTACCAAGGAGCATTATCTCTGTTTTATCCCCGTTTAGCTTGAGACAAGAGACGGACATCCAGGTAGCAACTTCTTCCAGGCATTTGTGTAGGCTATTATCGGAATTTAGGGGAGGGTCCAATCATACCACTAGCTGAGTGTCGTCCGCGTAGGAAACGATCTTCACCCCAAATGGGCGAACGACATCAGCTAGTGGGCGCAGATAGACATTAAAAAGAGTGGGGCTCAGGGAGGAGCCCTGACGCACTCCACAATTCAGATGTCTACTGGCAGAGGAAAAGTCCCTCTCAAAACCCTGAAGGATCTGTCAGTCAAGAAAGATCTCATCCAGCTGAGAGCAGTCCCTGTCAGTCCTATTCCCTCAAGACAATGGAGTAGGATGTTATGATTGACAGTGTCGAAGGCAGCACTTAGGTCAAGTAGGACGATGGCCGTGGATCCACCATCGTCCAAGATCCTTCGTGCTTCCTCCGTCACTGCAACTAGTGCCGTTTCTGTTCCATGACGGGGCCTGTAGCCGGTCTGGGAGAGATCTAAGATGTTATTGACTTCTAGGAAGTCGGTGAGAACGGAGTTGACATGTTTCTCGAGGAGCTTACTGAGCCATGGTAAGAGGGAAATAGGATGGTAGTTGGCGGGGTTAGATTGGTCAAGATTAGGTTTTTTCAGCAGGGCTCTGACCATTGCTCTTTTCCATAAAGGAGGGACAATACCAGTATGGAGTGAGGAGTTGAGCAAATCTAGAATGGTGGGCGAGATCAGATGTGTGATCAGAGTGAGAGTGCTGGGAGGAGCTGGGTCAGTAGGTGATCCAGATTTAACCTGTCCCATAAGTTTCTCCAACTTGGTAAGATCTAGAGGAGGAAAGCTGTTGAGATCGTGAGGAGGGGCTGTCGTACAACCTGAGTTGTCGAGATCTGTGGGTAGAGTGCCAGGGTGGGGGAAGGAAGAGATAATGGTTTCTATTTTCTGGTGGAAAAACTCAGCTATTTCCTCACAGTGGGTCTGAGTGTTGTTATGATGCTTCAAGGGTTCTGGAAGTTGCAAGAGGGTTTTGGCTATTTTATAAATCTCTTTGGGTTTGGAAGCCGCATTCTCAATCTTGAGTTCAAAATATTTAGCCTGAGCTTGATGGATTTCTGTTTTGTAGTTTTTAATTGCTGTTCTATAGCTAGATTTATCTGATGAGAGGTAGCTAAGGCGCCATTTCCTCTCCAGACGTTTACATACACGTTTGGCCTCTCGTAGTTCATTTGTGTACCACGGGGCTGTAGGATTGCCCAGCTTGTGGTGGGAGCTTTTTAGTGGTAGGACTGTGTCAAGAGAGCTGGTAATCCATAGGTTGTAGGTATCATTGTCGTGGGCGGGAAAAGATGTGTTGGTGGGTTTGGTACTTTGTAGGAGAGTCTCCCACTCGGATAGATGGAGTTTCGACAAGTTACGTGATCGTTGCGTCGTCGGAGGTTTAGGGAGGGGGAGATAGGGCAGGGTCCAGGTGATCGCGATAAGGAAGTGGTCCAACCAGGGAAGGGGGGAAGAGTTTCCGATGTGAAGGTTATTACAGTTGCTGAAGACGGGGTCCAGGAGATGACCCTTTAGATGGGTAGGCCCAGTGACACGTTGGTGCAGTTCAAGGCCGCTTAGGCCTAAGGATAGCTCCCTTGCTGTAGAGTCATTTGGGTAATCCAAGTGGATATTAAGGTCACCTAGAATAGTAAAGTTTGCAGCGCTAACTGCAAGGCTTGCCGCTATCGTGGTGAGGTCTGTTAGAAACTGCCTTAGTAGTCCAGGAGGGCGATATATAAGCATACCCGAGAAGGTATGTGTGGCACTGAATTTTATGAAGAAAGAAAGGCATTCGCAGTCTGGGAAGTCTACAAGGGTGCTGGTGACAATATAATCTGATTTATTGATTATAGCTAGGCCACCGCCGATACCCTTTTTCCGGTCGAGACGAAGTATTTGATAGCCAGGTGGAAGTGCTTGCACCAGGTCAGGTTCCGAGTGTTCCTGTAGCCAGGTCTCCGTCGCAAAAAAGACATCTGGGCTTCTCTCCTTTTATAATAGTGAGATTTCCGCAGAGTGCTTGGGAAGCGAACGGCAGTTAAGAAACAGCATAGAGAATGATGTAGGATTCTTCATGCCATGAGAGGAACGAAAGCCGCACTGATTACAGGCGGAATGTTGGATGGAGGGGTCCCATGTGTGTAGACGGGATAGGCCAACTGTTTGGTTTAGTTGGCGAAGTGACTGCGAGTTATAGGTTATGGTCTGGCTTGATAGTTGGCCAGGGGGGGCGCCCCTGGTCCCTGTCAGTCACGGGCGAGCGCAGACGGGCTTGCCTTAGGCGCGCCTTCGGCGCGCAAACGTCGCGCCCGCTGCGCTCGCCCGCTGCACGACCGGAAGATGCACATGATTTATACTGTGCAAATGAATGAGGACGGCGGGGGGCGTGGCTTAAAAGGGGGCGTGGCCTCGGCTCGTGGCGCGAAGAGTGTTGTCGTTCGGCGTGCTGTGTCAGCGCTGGTTCCGCTGTCTCTAGCAACTAATTACCTGACAAGTAAGTGCTTTAAAAGATAGTTTCTACAAGTAAATCTGTGACAATTTAAAGTTTTTAAGGTGAATTAGCTCCCGGCTTCCGCCTCAGGAGTGTAGCTAAAAGCTTCTGCTTGGCGACCTTGAATCGGCGTCTAAAGTAGGAGTCGGCAGGGGCGTGGCTTAAAAGGGGGCGTGGCCTCGGCTCATGGCGCGAGGAGTGTTGTCGCTAGACATGCTGTGTCAGCGCTGGTTCCGCTGTCTCTAGCAACTAATTACCTGACAAGTAAGTGCTTTAAAAGATAGTTTCCACAAGTAAATCTGTGACAATTTAAAGTTTTTAAGGTGAATTAGCTCCCGGCTTCCGCCTCAGGAGTGTAGCTAAACGCTTCTGCTTGGCGCCCTTGAATCGTTTTCTAAAGTAGGAGTCGGCGGGGCGTGGCTTAAAAAGGGGGCGTGGCCTCGGCTCGTGGCGCGAGGAGTGTTGTCGCTAGGCGTGCTGTGTCAGCGCTGGTTCTGCTGTCTCTAGCAACTAATTACCTGACAAGTAAGTGCTTTAAAAGATAGTTTCCACAAGTAAATCTGTGACAATTTAAATTTTTTAAGGTGAATTAGCTCCCGGCTTCCGCCTCAGGAGTGTAGCTAAAAGCTTCTGCTTGGCGCCCTTGAATTGGCGTCTAAAGTAGGAGTCGGCGGGGGGCGTGGCTAAAAAAGGGGGCATGGCCTCGGCTCGTGGCGCGAGGAGTGTTGTCGTTAGGCGTGCTGTGTCAGCGCTGGTTCCGCTGTCTCTAGCAACTAATTACCTGACAAGTAAGCGCTTTAAAAGATAGTTTCCACAAGTAAATCTGTGACAATTTAAAGTTTTTAAGGTGAATTAGCTCCCGGCTTCCGCCTCAGGAGTGTAGCTAAAAGCTTCTGCTTGGCGCCCTTGAATCGGCGTCTAAAGTAGGAGTGGGCGGGGGCGTGGCTAAAAAAGGGGGCGTGGCCTCGGCTCGTGGCGCAAGGAGTGTTGTCGTTAG
Organism: Lissotriton vulgaris; assembly: GCF_964263255.1. Taxonomy (NCBI): domain Eukaryota; kingdom Metazoa; phylum Chordata; class Amphibia; order Caudata; family Salamandridae; genus Lissotriton; species Lissotriton vulgaris. The sequence goes on along the minus strand of NC_141689.1, from coordinate 334,733,418 downwards.
GGGTGCTGTGTCAGCGCTGGTTCAGCTGTCTCTAGCAACTAATTACCTGACAAGTAAGTGCTTTAAAAGATAGTTTCCACAAGTAAATCTGTGACAATTTAAAGTTTTTAAGGTGAATTAGCTCCCGGCTTCCGCCTCAGGAGGGTAGCTAAAAGCTTCTGCTTGGCGCCCTTGAATCGGCGTCTAAAGTAGGAGTCGGCCGGGGCTTAAAAAGGGGGCGTGGCCTCGGCTCGTGGCGCGAGGAGTGTTGTCGTTAGGCGTGCTGTGTCAGCGCTGGTTCCGCTGTCTCTAGCAACTAATTACCTGACAAGTAAGTGCTTTAAAAGATAGTTTCCACAAGTAAATCTTTGTGACAATTTAAAGTTTTTATGGTGATATCAAATCCTTCACCTTCTGTGGCATTGATGTTGTGCAGGCTACAGTGAGAGGAGGAAACAGGGAACTACGCCTTAGAAGACAAGAGGCCCTATGGATCATGCGTCTAGATACGACCAGGACCGGCCAGAACACTGATGATGAACTGCACTTTTTCTTGGGTCCTGAACACCTGAGGGACAATTCCAATCAGACAGTCCATCCCAAGCATTTGAACCATGCCTAGAAAATGCATAACTGAAGCTTTAAAAATAAGGATTTTTTTTCTTTCCCGCATCCTCACTCCGAGATTTTGAAGGAAAAAAATATTTGTGGTGGCTAGGCTAAGATCACGTTTAGATCAATGTTAAGGGTATGACTGTGTTCATTTATTGTGTTCTGAACATTCAGAACCACATTGTTTATCAAACTGTTTGAGGATTCCGAATCCTTTTCCTCCCAGTCTTTAAGGGAGTTTGTGCTCAATTTTCTGCCGATTTTCTGTTCCCATGTAATACTGAGTTTAAAAGTTCCAAATGTATCAGCTTGGATCAACACACTCTTCATTTTTCAAATAACAACTTGCGCATACACCAAACGCTATATGTATAAATATTAGGCGGCTGCGAATTAATTTAAAAGTCACACAACTAGATCTGCTGAATCATAATCAAAGCGCCCACTTTCGGCGTAATAAACTCCGTCTTTTGACACATGTAATTATCTGATTAGTCTAACCTCTTTAGATTAGCTCTTCGAAATAAGTGGCTGCTATAACCGCTTTCGGTTTTTTGGTGAAGTAACTCTTCTTTTTTGCCACCCATTAGCTACTTTGAGCAGTCTAGCGTTTTTTGGATCAGCCCCACTTTTCAATAATATTGGCGCTGCAGTTGTGTATGCATAATCCTACCTGAGACCCATTGGAGGGTAAAAATATTATTTGAAAAGTGCATGCAGCAAGTAACCCATTGGAGGGAAAAAAGAGTCAGTAAATAAACTACATCACCCAGACTGCAATTCTAAATGGAAGTGAAATGACGAGCACATTGAAGGCTCATCAGAGCAGTTCAAATTAGGCAGCAGGTGGTGCAGCGTTGATGAACGACTTGCTGTGGGTGGAGCCTCTGAAGAGAAGGACAAAACCTTCGAAACGCGTAAGGCTTGAAGATTACGAACTGGGGGAGAAATGGCATACTTCTAATTAAAAGGCTGCTCACCTGTGCTGCAGCGGAGTGCGACCTTGAATCTGAGCACTTTTGTGGGACATTAATCACGGCGGCTTCGGCCGTGGAGGCCACGCACCATCCTTGAAGTAATTGAGGACCCGGCGGGGGGGACCAAACCCGCTCGATAATGGCGCTGCAGTTGTGTATGCATAATCCTACCTGAGACCCATTGGAGGGTAAAAACATTATTTGAAAAGTGCATGCAGCAAGTAACCCATTGGAGGGAAAAAAGAGCCAGTAAATAAACTACATCACCCAGACTGCAATTCTAAATGGAAGTGAAATGACGAGCACATTGAAGGCTCATCAGAGCAGTTCAAATTAGGCAGCAGGTGGTGCAGCGTTGATGAACGACTTGCTGTGGGTGGAGCCTCTGAAGAGAAGGACAAAACCTTCGAAACGCGTAAAGCTTGAAGATTACGAACTGGGGGAGAAATGGCATATTTCTAATTAAAAGGCTGATCACCTGTGCTGCAGCGGAGTGCGACCTTGAATCTGAGCACTTTTTTGGGACATTAATCACGGCGGCTTCGGCCGTGGAGGCCACGCACCATCCTTGAAGTAATTGAGGACCCGGCGGGGGGGACCAAACCCGCTCGATAATGGCGCTGCAGTTGTGTATGCATAATCCTACCTGAGACCCATTGGAGGGTAAAAACATTATTTGAAAAGTGCATGCAGCAAGTAACCCATTGGAGGGAAAAAAGAGTCAGTAAATAAACTACATCACCCAGACTGCAATTCTAAATGGAAGTGAAATGACGAGCACATTGAAGGCTCATCAGAGCAGTTCAAATTAGGCAGCAGGTGGTGCAGCGTTGATGAACGACTTGCTGTGGGTGGAGCCTCTGAAGAGAAGGACAAAACCTTCGAAACGCGTAAGGCTTGAAGATTACGAACTGGGGGAGAAATGGCATACTTCTAATTAAAAGGCTGCTCACCTGTGCTGCAGCGGAGTGCGACCTTGAATCTGAGCACTTTTTTGGCACATTAATCACGGCGGCTTCGGCCGTGGAGGCCACGCACCATCCTTGAAGTAATTGAGGACCCGGCGGGGGGGACCAAACCCGCTCGATAATGGCGCTGCAGTTGTGTATGCATAATCCTACCTGAGACCCATTGGAGGGTAAAAACATTATTTGAAAAGTGCATGCAGCAAGTAACCCATTGGAGGGAAAAAAGAGTCAGTAAATAAACGACATCACCCAGACTGCAATTCTAAATGGAAGTGAAATGACGAGCACATTGAAGGCTCATCAGAGCAGTTCAAATTAGGCAGCAGGTGGTGCAGCGTTGATGAACGACTTGCTGTGGGTGGAGCCTCTGAAGAGAAGGACAAAACCTTCGAAACGCGTAAGGCTTGAAGATTACGAACTGGGGGAGAAATGGCATACTTCTAATTAAAAGGCTGCTCACCTGTGCTGCAGCGGAGTGCGACCTTGAATCTGAGCACTTTTTTGGGACATTAATCACGGCGGCTTCGGCCGTGGAGGCCACGCACCATCCTTGAAGTAATTGAGGACCCGGCGGGGGGGACCAAACCCGCTCGATAATGGCGCTGCAGTTGTGTATGCATAATCCTACCTGAGACCCATTGGAGGGTAAAAACATTATTTGAAAAGTGCATGCAGCAAGTAACCCATTGGAGGGAAAAAAGAGTCAGTAAATAAACAACATCACCCAGACTGCAATTCTAAATGGAAGTGAAATGACGAGCACATTGAAGGCTCATCAGAGCAGTTCAAATTAGGCAGCAGGTGGTGCAGCGTTGATGAACGACTTGCTGTGGGTGGAGCCTCTGAAGAGAAGGACAAAACCTTCGAAACGCGTAAGGCTTGAAGATTACGAACTGGGGAGAAATGGCATACTTCTAATTAAAAGGCTGCTCACCTGTGCTGCAGCGGAGTGCGACCTTGAATCTGAGCACTTTTTTGGGACATTAATCACGGCGGCTTCGGCCCTGGAGGCCACGCACCATCCTTGAAGTAATTGAGGACCCGGCGGGGGGGACCAAACCCGCTCGATAATGGCGCTGCAGTTGTGTATGCATAATCCTACCTGAGACCCATTGAAGGGTAAAAACATTATTTGAAAAGTGCATGCAGCAAGTAACCCATTGGAGGGAAAAAAGAGTCAGTAAATAAACTACATCACCCAGGCTGCAATTCTAAATGGAAGTGAAATGACGAGCACATTGAAGGCTCATCAGAGCAGTTCAAATTAGGCAGCAGGTGGTGCAGCGTTGATGAACGACTTGCTGTGGGTGGAGCCTCTGAAGAGAAGGACAAAACCTTCGAAACGCGTAAGGCTTGAAGATTACGAACTGGGGGAGAAATGGCATACTTCTAATTAAAAGGCTGCTCACCTGTGCTGCAGCGGAGTGCGACCTTGAATCTGAGCACTTTTTTGGGATATATATATATATATATACATACATATATATATATATATATATATATTTATGACGCTCAAAACTCTTCTCAATTTCATAAGAAAGAGGCAGCACTCATAATCCAAGAGATATCCAGTGATTTAATTTCAGGGAACAAAAAAGCACAGACGCGTTTCGGCGTAAGCCTTCGTCAGTGTGCCACTCGTCAATTTCAGACATCCCATTACATATAGAAGTTAATGAACATTGACATAGACATAGGACTTTACCCCTTTGTGCCTCTGTGGGCGCCATATTGGAAAGGTGTTCTATCCATACAGGGGTCTAATCTAATTCATCCGTGCATACTCACGTTGGAATAAAGCCGTGGATCGGCTAGTGTCCTATGATAAGATGTACAATGTCATATTTACAAATAAACAGTGCAGGTCTTAAGGTAGGCCGCAAGACACAGAGAAAGAGTAATATCATATTTCATATAAAGTTACTCCAGAAATTCATCATACGAATTCATCAGGGTATAGCAAGATAATTCATTTCCTTCAAATATATAACAACAAATTACTCTTTCAAAACAGTAAGCGTTCAAAGGAAAAGGCGTAATAAAGAGTATGACATGCATTAATGGTGTATCCAGAATGGCCGAAAGGAACTCCAAAGACTCTAGACTTCAGTCAACTCAAAAAGCTCATAAGTATATCGCAATTCATCCTTGGGCTGCTCTAGATTACATTACATTGAAATTCTGCAAAGCCCACGATAAAGAACTCAAATCCCAGGAGACAATTTATATCCGGTCGTGATTCCATATTGGCCAATTCTGTTTCTATATATACACATATTTATATACATATCTACATAGTTACATCCCTCCTTGAGCCTGTCAGGATAAGCAAGGGGGTAGAAGAAAAGAGAGAGAAAGGGAGAAAGAAAAGAGTAAAGAGAAGGAAAAATCAGAGAAGTGAGAAGAAAAAGATAAGATAAGAGAAGGTCAATAGACCAAGAAGAGGATAAAAGGAGTAAGAAAAGTATCTATCAACGCAGTTACATTATATAGTTCATTCCAACATCAAAAATCAAAATTTGGGAAATTAAGTATTGCAAGAATACAGTGTCAACACTATATACAAAATATACATAATATACAGATAGTTACTAGACTAACAGTTTGCGGGCAGAGCCTCCTAACGGAGTTACTTATTCCTATGGCCTTATTTACCCAAATTACATGATAATTCCTCGCCGCTATTCATTCCTCCCGGATATTTGATGGAAAGATCTACAATATATCTAGACTCAAGTCTGCGGAGTCTCCTTAACAGGTCACCTCCTCTTACATTGGGTGGAACAATGTCCAATCCAAAGAATCAGAGTTTTGTGCGGTCTTTGTTATGTTCCTCTGCAAAGTGCCGGGCAACCGGATATGAGATGTCTACTTTCTCGATTGCCCGTTGGTGTTCCAGGATCCTCAGTTTGAGTTCCTTGATAGTACTGCCTATGTAGCGCAAGCCACATTGGCAGACTAAACAATAGACTACAAACTGGGAGCTGCATGTGATAAAGCGCTTGATCGGCACTTTGTTACCGGTGTCTGGTATATCATATGATAGCACTCGTCTGCTATATATATACTCTTCTTCTCACAGAATCCGATAGTAGTAGAGGCTGTGTCAAATGGGGGCGGTCCTCGCTCAGGTTTCAGAAACCCTGCAACATGCAACACCAATTCCTGACAATTCTCAGAAAAGCAAGGACACCTTGGAAATTGCAGTAAACAGATATTACTGACTGCAACAGCAACGTGTTTCAGCTTACGCCTTGGTCACGCTGAAGGCTAAGCAGCAACACCATCTTTTTATTTTGTTTTACAAGTGCACTAAACATAGTAAAAAGACAATAACCCCCAAAAAACTGAACATTTCACAGAAACATAGCGACCATCTTGTTAATATCATACAGTTAAACACATAAGAAGCCTTGTTTTCTATACACAATCCTGGCTATTTGTAGCCTCTCCACATAAGCCGCTGTCAACATAAAAATCTCCAATACTGATGTACTTGCTATTTACAGCTATACAGCATAAGTCAACTGTATACTCTTGTGGCTTAGACTAATATTAGCCATTTAACTTGAACACTTGAGACAACTGATCATATGCTCATGGCTTGCTTCTACCCATATCATTACATCTGCTAAATAGCTACAATAGAACAAGCTAGCCAAACAGTCCCATGTTCACAGTATACAATTCTGTCCCAGTGGGCGAAAGAATTTCAATATCTCTCATGTGCAATATCTGCTATGCGCAGTCAACAATTCTGCCACAGTGGGCAATGGACTCTAAACTGTGATCAAGGCACTTTGGTGCTGAAACGCGTTATGGCCGACAAAGCACAACCCGAATAAAGGAGATTCTGTGCACTCAAAGGTGGTCTGTGCTCCTATGTTTTGTATTATTGCAAAGGTCGGCTGGCAGTGGAGTTTTCCAAGATATATATATATATATCTTTAAACAATCCAATAATGTGATCACTCGGAGTTATAAGGTTTACACCAGAAGTTGGATTTTAATTGAGTTATGCTTTTCGCTCTGCCGGCTCTGAACGATCCTCTGCGCAGGGTGAGGGGAGACGGAAGGAGCAAAATCATGGCAGCACAACACAAACAATACAAAATTTGCACAAGATAAGAAGTCCGTTTCCATTTTTGGATTTAGCATTGCAGGAATCAACGGCAAAAAAGGACAAACTTACATTATATTACCTACTGGCGGTCGCCAGTAGTTATATATAGTTAGGACCTAGTTACCATAGGAAATTCCGAACATTCTTTTGGTAATAACTTTGATGCCGATTGAGGGATCTGCCTGTAATTTTCCTTAAATTTGCCTCGCTGCACTCTGCTCCTTCCCTGAAAGTTTCGGGGGCCAAGAAAAAAGGGGGGTCCCAAAACGTGTTTTCCCCATGTTAATTTCCATAGGGACATTCTGACAAGGCTACAGCTCGAACGTCTGAAGGGAATTACACCAGATTTGGCAAAATGGTAGGGACTGGTATGCAGCAGTGCCTTTTGTATGTTTGGTGTAAATCCCTCCAGTAGTTCTTGAGAAAGTTGAATTTGAAATTTTTCAAATGGCATTTTCTATGGGACCTTTAGACACTGCTACAGCCTGAACGGCTGAACGGAATTATACCAAACTTGGCAAAATGGTAGGGACAGGTATGCAGTAGTGCCTTTTCTATATTTGGTGAAAGTCCCTCCAGTAGTTGTTGAGAAAATTAATTTTTTTATATATCTATATGCGCTCAACATTCTATTGGGAATAACTTTGGCGCTGATTGAGGAATCTGTGTGTAATTTTCCAGAATTTTAGCCAGCTCTGCTCCGCTCCTTCCCTGAAAGTTTCGGGGGGATTGTCAAGCGGGGGCCGAAAGGGGGGTCCCAAAATGTGTTTTCCCCATCTTAATTTCCATAGAGACCTTTAGACACGGCTGAATGGAATTACACCAAACTTTGCAAAATGGTAGGGCCTGGTATGCAGATGTGCCTTTACTATGTTTGGTGAAAATCCATCCAGTAGATCTTGAGAAAATTGAATTTGAAATTTTTCAAATGGCATTTTCTATGGGACCTTTAGACACGGCTACAGCCCGAACGGCTGAATTTGAGCAAATTATATATCTATATGCGCTCACCGTACGTGTACCGCACGCGTACGGAACGCATACCGTACGCGTACCCTTACGTGCGCGAGCGAGTTTCTGATTGCGCGGCAGTCGACTGTCAACATTCCAAACTGTCCAAACCAGGAAGTGTTGGCCATCATCTTGTTTTTCAGGAGAACTGAGGCACAAGAGAGCCCAAAACAAGAGTGGAAAACACGAAAAGGGGGCAGGGTAGAGACCCCCTAACCCTCTATCCCTTCATAGGGGGTCCCAAAAGGACCCCCAAGGGCAAAACAAAAATAAAAATCACGGGGTACGCGCACCGTACGTGTACCGTGCGCGTAGCCCGCGATTTAAAAAAAGAATCATATTTTTTTTTTTGCACTTTGTGGTCCTTCTGGGAGCCCCTGAGAAGGGCTAGGGGGTCAGGGGGTCTCACCCCCGCCCCCTTTTCGCGTTTTCCACTCTTGTTTTGTGCTCTCTTGTGCCTCACTTCTCCTGAGAAACAAGATGGCTGCGCAGGTGGCCCCAGAAGGATAATAACATATATAAACGTTATCCGCTAATAGAATTAGCATTTACAAAACCTTTGAAATTTATTGAAAAAAAATATAGGTTTCACGCCTGATATAGTTAGGAATTAGCATTTAAAAAACCTTGCAAATTTACTGAAAAAACCATAGTTTCAAGCCTTGTATAGTTAGGAATTAGCATTTAAAAAACCTTGCACATTCACTTAAAAAATCATAGGTTTCAGGCCTTAAATAGTTAGGAATTAGCATTTAAAAAACCTTGCAAATTCACTTAAAAAACATAGGTTTCAGGCCTTATATGGTTAGGAATTAGCATCTTAAAAACCTTGCAAATTGGGGGCGTGGCTACGCAAGCGGAGATGGCGGTCGCAGCTTGCTAGAGCTCCCGCCGGCCCGCCATTAATCCGACGACTTATCCTGGTCCCCGAGCCCGAGACCCGCAACCAAAACGGGGCTAATATTACCGGAGGCGCCAGTGACCATCCGGTGTGTTCGGTGGCGATCCTGCGCTCCCGGGCGGAGCTGGGCGGCGAGGTGAGGGGTGCGGCCTAGTGGACTGCGGAGCAGCTGGGGCCTCGATTTTGGGTGCAGCTGTGGAGAGCGTTGTGACCCGGAGACGGCCGCGGCGTCCGCCTGCCCTGAGGCCGAGTGACTGCTGGCGATTGTTCTCCCGGGGCCTGGCTGGGCCTGAAAGAGGTGTGGACGTGACGAGCGGACCGGAGTAGCAGAGGCGGCCTGGTGGCCCAGGCGCAGCCTGGACCTCGATTTTCGCGGCCCGGTGTCTGCCCGGGGCCGGCGGCGTCGGAGGGGGACGGACGCAATAGAGATCCTGATCGGCGGTGGGCGTACCGAGGTGAATCTTCGGACCGGCTGGCAGCAACAGTGAGTAGTGGCCCTCCCCGGCCCCCCCCACTCCCCCCCCCCCCCGGGCCCGCGGACCGGAGGGGACACCGGCGCGGTGGAGCGAGACGCAGTGGGCCACGCACCATCTGGAAGAGCGATACTGGTCACAGAGAGCCCTGACCATCGGCGGCTGGGGGGGCAGCTTTTGGGGGCAGTGGCTGAAGTTCGCCCTGCTCTATACCCAACACTCGGTCATACCGAAGTGACTTGCCAGAGACTCCCCCCCCCTCCCAGGGGCCAGCGACTATCAGGTGGTCCTAACGACCTTGCAATTATGACCAGGGGAGGTAGCGGCTCCACTAAGCAAGTGACGATCGACAAATTTACGGGGCCCGGTGGGGGCCCTGGACCATCGGGGGGGTGGCCCGCCTGGAGGGGGGGCGGACAATGCAGCCCTTATGGCGGCCATAACCCAGTCAAGAGACATGCTGGATGCCAAGATAGGGGCAGTTGGCACGGATGTGACCCTGCTGCGCCAGGACCTGAGAAACGCCGTGGCGCGAATCACGGAAGCCGAATCCAGGGTGTCACTGGTGGAAGAAGACGTAAATACCCTTAAAAAGAAAATGGCAGCGATGGAAACTGCGCAGCGGATCACAGCGCTCCATGTGGAAGATGCCGAAGGGCGGGCACGCCGCAACAACCTCCGCTTCCTTGGATTTCCGGAGCGCTGTGGGAAGGGCAGCACGGAACAATTCCTCACACAGTGGCTAGACTCATGGATGCCCCCAGGGTCGCTATCTGCCTGCTTCATTGTTGAAAGAGCACACCGCGCCTTGACGCAAAAACCACCTGAGGGCGAGCGACCTAGGGCGGTAATCGCTCGGCTGTTGAACTATCACGACAGGGACGCCATACTGAGGGAAGCTAGAAACAAGGAAACCCTCCTCTATGAAAATCAAAAGATCTTAGTCTTCCCTGATTATACCAAACTCGTCCAGCAGCAGCGTCATTCTTTCGTGGCAGCCAAGGCAAAGTTGAGAGGCCTCAAGTTACAATACTCCCTGCTGTACCCGGCGCGCCTGAGGGTGATCTTCCAGTCACGGACACTATTCTTTGATACACCGGAGGACCTGTTCAGATGGACAGATGAAACGGTGCAGGTCAGACCGAATTCACAACCAGGGCTCAATCCGGGCTCTCCTGAGGGTTCGCCACGGGCACAAAGAGACCGGACGTCAAGACACGGACGGAACAAACGCTCCAAATCACGCAGGCGCGCATCCTCGTCCGATGGCACACAGGACACTGGAAGAACCGAGGACTCAGAACAATCTGGCACGGATCATTGAAGACTCCGGGGCCTCAGCTCCCTCTTCTGCTGTTACTGCTGTGAATCCTGGATGGGTGCACCTGGTCGCCTGAGACCCGCTGTATCACTAGCTGTATTGCAGCCTTGAGACAATGCTGCTTCTGTCTCCTGATCGTAGATGGGGTTGTGGGGTGGGGGTTCGGGGACTACATCATAGAGGCTACCACTCTCCCATTCGAGAGAGGGACACTGAGGGAGGGGGGGTGAGTTCACTGTTCCTTTTTGGGATGTTGGGATCCATTGGTATGGGTGGGCCCGAGCCCTCTGTTTTGGTCTCGGGACTGCCCATGCCGCGACAGGTACTTCATAGCTACTTGAGGTATAGGGTGGGGGGGAGGCAGGGGATGGGCGGTCAGGGATGTGGCTGCTGAGTTGGGGTTGGGAACTGTTGGGGGTTGTGGGACTGGGGGATTGGTGGCTTTTTCTGGGGTAGGTAGTAAAATGCATGTGTGTGTCGTAATGATGGTCCGTGTGACGTGCGGTGGGTGGCGCTGGAATAGGGGGCTCGCATGGTGGACTCCAATAGACTATGGCTGAATCGACTCGTAGACTCCCTGAAAACTCTATGCGGGTGATTACGTGGAATGTCAGGGGTCTACTAGACAAAATTAAACGTGGGGCAGTGTTACGCTGGGGGAAAAAGGAAGCGGCAGATGTACTATTGCTTCAGGAAACTCACATGATGGGCACAAAGGCGCTGGGCCTGCAGAGGTTTGGTTATCAGCAGGTTTTCCATGCGGGGTTTTCCAGGGGATCCAGGGGAGTGGCCATATTGATACACCGCAGGATAGCATACGTCCATGAGAAGCAATGGGTAGATCCCCAGGGTCGCTACTTGTTTGTTAAGGGCATGGTGGGCATGGAACCGGTGGTGTTTGGGAGTGTATACGCCCCCCCCTGCAGTGGGCCCTGGCTGAGAGGCTGTTTGCAGTGTGGGAAGACGTCTCCGGGTCCCTGGCAGTAATTGGGGGAGATTGGAATGACGTGATGGAAGTATGTGTGGATCGCCGGAGGCGTCAGGAGGTGACCGAAACCCCCCCCCTCCCTTCCACCCACCAGATTACATGCAATGAGTGAGGGGCTGGGCTGGGTGGATGCTTGGCGACATATGCACCCTGCAACCCGTGAGTATACCTATGTCTCAGCGGTACATGGGTCATTCTCACGCTTAGATTATGTGTTTCTGCCTCGAGAATGCTTGAGTAGGGTGAAGAGCGCTGACATCTTGCCGAGAGGCCTATCCGACCACTCCCCAGTTTCAGTTAACGTGGACCTCCTTAGGAAACGACAGCCGTTCAGATGGAGGATGTCCTCGTGGCATCTCCTGCAACCGGCATATACTAAACATTTGCAAGAAAACATAGACCACTACTGGTGGGAAAACCTGATAGAGGGGGCTGATGTAGAAGTGGTGTGGGAGGAACACCGCGAGGGTGGCGATGAGATCGGACTACGGCTGCTTCTGCAGGCACAGCAATCGTACGCGTCCTTATTGATGGATGAAGCCAGACAGGCGTGGCTGGCCACAAGAAGTAGGGTATATCAATGGGGGGACAAGTCGTGCTCAATGCTCCACAGATTATGCCAACACAACTTCCAACCCCTCATGTTACCGGGTCTCACAGACAATAATGGGGAAGTCCTGACCGACCCCAACGAGTTGGCCGCGAGCTTCGCCACGTACTTTAAGGCCCAATACGCCTCATGTGACCAGTTGCCTGACGGCGACTTAACCCAGTTTCTCGCAGAACTGCCGCCCATACAGGTGTCGGACGAGACCAAGAAGGCCCTAGATGCACCCCTCACAGCGGAGGAGCTGGGAGACGCTCTGGGGCAACTCAATGCTGGTAAGGCTCCTGGCCCGAATGGCTACCCGTGTGAATTCTTTAAAAAATTTCATGTACAGCTGGGGCCACACTATCGCAGAGTACTTGAGGTGGCACGAGCACGGGGTACACTGCCCCCGGACTGGCGCCATGCGGAAATAGTGGTCTTTCAGAAGCCTGGTAGACCCCCGGGTAGCCATGACTCATATAGACCCATTTCCCCAATTAATATCGAGGCCAAAATATTGGCCAAGGCCCTGGCGAACCGTCTGGCTCCATACATCACAGACCTGGTCCATTCGGACCAGGCAGGTTTCATGCCCCACAGGGCGACGCAACATATTATCCGACGGGCACAGGCGGCGATCGACGCTGTTGGAGCCTTGGGGGACCAGGCGGCGCTCTTATTGGCCGATATCAACAAGGCCTTCGACTCGGTTAGCTGGTCATACCTATTTACATTACTATCTTGGCTCAACCTAGGCCCAATCTTCCGATCATATATCAAGCTACTATATACAGACATCACAGCCTCTGTGCGCGTCGCTGGGGCGGTGTCGGAGACGTTCCGCATTGGCCGGGGGACTAGGCAGGGGTGCCCTCTTTCCCCATATCTATTTGCCTTGGCCATGGAGCCCCTGGCTGCCAGAGTGCGCAATGATGCGCTGATACGGGGCTTTGTGTGGAATGCCACCCTGTCAGATAAGATTGCGCTATACGCGGACAATGTCCTCTTCTTCCTTACAGATCTGCAGCGCTCCGGCCCACGTGTCCTGGAAGTCATGCAACTGTTTGGGGAGGTTTCAGGCTTATATCTAAACCTGCGTAAATCCACCCTATGGGTGCTACCTGGAGGCACGGTGACGGATCCCTGGGCCTCGGAACTGCAAGTGGCCACAGCTGGTCTGAAATACCTCGGGGTGTTTCTATCCAACTCGGCGGATACTGCTTGGGAGCGTAATCTGCTGCCCGTCTGGGAGCGGGTCCAGGCGGATGTCAAAACTTGGTCTCGAATGCCCCTATCAATCTTTGGCCGGTCTGCTATTTTCAAGATGGTTGCACTCCCACGCCTACTCTACCAACTACAGAACCATCCACATCCTATCCCACCCCAGTGGTTTCGGCAGGTCAACTCAGTGCTGGGTCGCTTCCTTTAGGCTGGAGGTGCCGCCAGAGTGGCGCTGCGCACGTGCTTTTTGGCCACATACTGTGGGGGCTTGGCCACCTCGGATCTACAGTCATACTACCAAGCCGCTCATCTCCTTGTTCTAAATGAATGGTGGTATGGTGACGGTGGGGATCCAGCCTATGCCCTAGAACGTGCATTGATGGGAGATAACTCGCTCCACACCATCCTATACTCACCCCGACTACGTTGGTCGTTGCCGAGGGTTACTAAACTTGTCTTTGCGATATGGCGACAGGCCTTGCGTCGCATGGGCTGGTGGGGCAGACTGACCGCGGAAACGCCACTATGGCGCAACGGTTTACTACCCGAACTGTCTAAATTATCAGGCTTTGATGGCTGGGACACAATAGGTATATCGCAGCTAGGTCATGTGATGTCCGGGACGACTCTCCAGTCCTTTCAAGCCCTCAGTACCGAATTCGATATGCCCCAATCTCAATTTTTTCGATATCTACAATTCCGGCATGCACTGACGCCCAGTATAACCAACCTTGACTCTCTCCCTGAATTCAGAACAATCGAAGCAAAGGTCTTCATGGGTGACCTGGGGGACAAGAAAGTATCACGCATTTACCAGACTATGGCCACCCACTGTTCCTCCACCCTTCTTCCACTAAAGACGACCTGGGAGGCAGATATCGGTCCGTTAGATGAGGATGATTGGCGGGAGGCCTTAGAATCCCCGAGGGGTGCGGCTATCGCGATACGGTTTCGGCTCATACAATTCAAGATTCTTCATAGGGCCTACTATACCCGAGAGCGTCTGTGGAAGGCGGGCCTGATTGGGTCCCCGGAGTGTCTGCGGTGTGGGGCATAGGTGGGTACGTTGCTCCACACAGTATGGTCGTGCTCCAAACTGGTTGGCTTCTGGAGGGGTGTATGGGGCTGCCTGTCGGAGGTGCTGGGCTGGACCCTCCCCCGTACTCACCGTCTGGGTCTATTGCACATCCTGGAAGGGGTTGGTGGTAATATCTATAAGCGACACCTACTCCTCCTGGGGCTGGTAGTAGCCAAAAGAGACCTGGCCCGAGCATGGAAGGACGTGAGGCCTCCCCCCCTGAGTGCATGGAAGGCTGGTATGGACTTCTGTATGGGTCTGGAGAGACCAATCTTTGAGGCACGAGGATGCCCTCGTAAACATTTTAAAATATGGAAGAGATGGGCAGACTACAGAGGTTTGACACTAGACCCCCCGGCGGAACAAGAGGAGGACCTTTAGCCCCAGGTGGTCCGGCGAAGCCCATTCCCACACACACAATAGACACGTCAAGAACCTACGTCAACACAGTTCTTACACACATGCATGGGGTTAGGGCGGGTTCCAGGGAGGGCTCTGGGAGTTGGGTGGGTAGATAACTGAAAAGATGAAGGTGGGGTTACTGTTTCCTTGTATCCTTGATTACATTGGTTTCTTGCATCAACGCTCAGATCTATATTGTAATTGTAACAAAAATGCCTGGTAGTATCGTCCTGAATGTGGGATGCCACTCTAATTCATATGCTCATCTTTATCAATAAAATTGTTGTGAAAAAAAAAACCTTGCAAATTCACTTAAAAAACATAGGTTTCAGGCCTTATATAGTTAGGAATTAGCACTTAAAAAAACCATTGAAATTGCTCCTATATAGTTAGTTGTACTAACTATATTTCGCGCACCCGCAATCCACTGCTGATGATGTCACATATTACATCATTCATGACATGGTCAGTGACATCACTGATGACATCACTGATGACATCTCAAATAACATCACTGATGACATCACTGATGACATCTCATTTGACATCACTGATCACATCACTGATGATATCATTAATGTGATAATACGAGGCACCTCCTCACACTCTAATATAACCTTTGATACACCCAGTGTTAAATGCAGACTACCATTCTTGAAACCATTGGCACACCAATACCAGTTACTACATACGCACTCACTGATTCCTAGGTCTACACACACATTCACTCATTCACCCATAGAATCACTCATACACACAGTCACTCATCAATACAACACTATCATATGCACTCATACACCTATACAGACTCACACACTGCCACTCATCCATGGAGTTACTCACACACCTAGTCAGTCATGCAAAGAATCAATCACACTTCCATTTCCTCAACTATACAGTTATACACACAACACCTTACTTATTCAAAAATATACTAACACATACTTACTCTCTTATACAATCACTGATGCAAGTACACAATGATCCATACAGCCACTCGCACATTCACTGGCTCTCATGTATAGTCATTTATATATGTCAACTCTCACATGCACTGTGTTTTACATATGTTCTTACTTGGACATGTAGCACTGAGATATCCATTCACTCACCAACACACCCATGCACACAGTCAACCGCCCATATAGCTGTTTCCACATGCACTCTTGAACTCATACACCTAGTGTATCAACTGCTCACACATCTATGCACAGAGTCACACACCTCCCAGCCACCCACACACACACTCAGTCTCCCATTCAAATACTTGGGCAACCAATCAATAACCCATATAGCCACTCATATAGCTACTGATCAACACATGCAGCAGCTTACACAACAACAGACATACTGATGCACACATTCAGACAGTTTAGTCACTAACCCATGCATTTAGTAAGACACATTTAATCACTCACTCATACAGTCAGTCACGCACCTACTAAATCCTTCATCCAGACAATTATACATCCACTCATTCTTCAATATGTAAAACATATTTAAACTTTACAGAAACACACAGTCACTGGATGATGTCATCAGAGATGTCATCAGTGATGTCAAATGAGATGTCATCAGTGATGTCATTTGAGATGTCATCAGTGATGTCATCAGTGATGTCACTGACCATGTCATGAATGATGTAATATGTGACATCATCAGCAGTGAATTGCGGGTGCGCGAAATATAGTTAGTACAACTAACTATATAGGAGCAAGTTCAATGTTTTTTTAAATGCTAATTCCTAACTATATAAGGCCTGAAACCTATGGTTTTGTAAGTGAATTTGCAAGGTTTTTAAGATGCTAATTCCTAACCATATAAGGCCTGAAACCTATGTTTTTTAAGTGAATTTGCAAGGTTTTTTAAATGCTAATTCCTAACTATATAAGGCCTGAAACCTATGGTTTTTTAATATATATATATATATATATATATATATATATATATATATATATAAATATATATATATGTATACATATGCGTTTCAGTGAGTTACCTTCAACAGGACCAGAGAGTCCTGATGTCTAGCTAGTCCCTTCAAAATATTTGTGACCATAGTCCATCAACATTGTTTACTATTCAGGTCATAACTAGAACTCACTTTTTGTTTCCCTTATTAAGAAATTCATTCACAATGTTTTACATCGAAATCATGAAAAGTACATTAATTTGACAATAGCTTAATTCTTTTTTTTTGCAAAATCATGCAGAAATGAGACATTACAATTGGTTATCACAGTAAAGTACTTACGTATATGAAATTATTCTTTATATACAGTATAAATACTAAGTAACAGTTAACAGATGGTGGGGCCCCTCCTATCTGTTTGGGTGTAAAAGAGCAGGTTTATAAAAATAAGGGTATATTGGAGTCAGAGGGATGGGATGAGAATGCAATAGTTTGAAAAATACCGTATTAATGTTAGGATACTTCTTCAAAATTCTTTCTACGAAGTTCCATCACAGGTACAGTACACAGTGATTCCTAAGAAAGTGCAAGTGCAGTGTTATTATTTTTTGATAGTCAATTTTATTGATTTTGTAAAAACGATGATGATAAAACATAAAATAAATCAGTGCAGCGTGATCAATCGCACCAGCACAGGTGACATTTGGCTAGGAAACCCTTTTATGACAATATACACAGTTGCTTCTCCTTCTTGTGCAGGACATACAGGGTGAGATGAGGACATAGGAAAGTTGATTAGTCCTGCAAGCTCAACCATTTACCCCAGATCCTCTTCTGTTTGGCCGGACAGCCCCTTGCCTCGTATAACGGAAGTTCTTGTGCGGCACACCAGTCCACTCCTCTGCGCCATTTAGTTATAGTGGGCTGGGTGGGATTTTTCCACGCCATTGCAATGCCTCACTTGGTCACTACAAGGGCAGTCCCCAGGAACACTTTATCGGCTCTCGAGCCATCCAAACCATCGGTGACACCTAGCAATATGTTTAGGGTTTGTGTGGGACCTCCCACCCCACCACTCCCGTGAGTTCTGTCTACAGGGAGGACCAGTAAGATGTTACTCGTGGACAGGACCATACCATGTGAAAGAAATCAGTGGTCTCAGTGACGGATCTAGTGCATGTTGGGTGTGGAGTTAAACCTGCTTTGTAAAGGCAGGCAGGGGTAAGGTAAGAAGCATGCACATAGTAACCTGGACTACGCGCAGTTTAGCTGAGACCGTGATAGCTTTGGGTGCCATCAACGCATTTCTTCGATCTTCCTATTCTAGCGGGCCCAGCTATGCCTCCCATTTAGTTCTCAGTTGGTTAAGTGAGGTCTGACCGTTATTAGTTAGGGAACGGTAAATACGCGAGACTCCTCCCTTACCAAGATTACCCATCATGACTTGGGCTTCGAGGGGGCTGTGTTCGGGCAGGGATGTGCCAGATTGTATGTGTGTACCTAGAGTGTGTGAGAACCTATAAGTATCTTCAAAACTGGGATGGGTGAAGCAGATGTCAAGATTGCAGATCAGCAAAGGAGCAAATGTGGTCACCCACCCACACGTCCCTAAGATGCAAAATGCCAATAAGATTCCAGCTCCCAAAACCTTCCTGGCCTCCCACCTTC
Organism: Lissotriton vulgaris; assembly: GCF_964263255.1. Lineage (NCBI taxonomy): Eukaryota > Metazoa > Chordata > Amphibia > Caudata > Salamandridae > Lissotriton > Lissotriton vulgaris. The sequence goes on along the minus strand of NC_141689.1, from coordinate 334,715,195 downwards.
TGCATCCATGTGCCCTGCCAAAGGGGAGTCTGCTGGGTCAGTAAGTCTTTCCATTGGGTGTGTCGTAGTGCGCCCACCGGGCCAGGAGTACCGATTGGCTGACTGTGGGAAGGCGCTTAGCAATGGGAGACCCATACAGGATGGCTTGGACCCGGGAGAGGCCTAGGTCCTGAAGTTCAGTCCTGTAAGCAGGATTGGACCATCCCCCATCCCCCATTAAACCAGTCGTGTATTACCAGGAGGCGCTTTGAAAGATAATATAAATATAGATTTGTTAGCCTCATGCCACCATCATAGGGAGGGATTTGAAAGAGCGGTAGTGCCATGCGCGGCAATAGGCAGTTCCACACAAACCGTATAAAGAGACTGTCTAGTCCTGGGAACCATGTTCGGGGAATATGGAATAGGGTGTTCTGAATGACATAAAGGAATCAGGGGAGGATCATAATTTTGAATAGCTCTATTCTCCCTAGTGGGATGAGTGGTAATTTTTGCCAATTTTTGCAGATCTAGTTTGGTTTTGGTGACCATTATGTGGCCAAGCTAGGTCAGGGAGTAAAGCAACCCATATACCCAGGGATTTGAAGGATTGCCATTTGTTGGGGATGGTGGATTATCAAACAAAACATTCTCTAGAGAGATGTAAGGGGACCAACGTTGATTTGGCCAGATTCAGGCGCAGACCTGAAGTCTTCTCAAAGGATCATAGTATATGCCAGCATCTAGGACCCAGTTGAGCCGGATCTGCGAGATAGAGCAGGACATGGTCCGCATATAGAGGAATTTTGTTCTCTTGCGATCCCATCCATCCCCAGCCGTGAACACGGTCGTCCGAGCAGATGAGATTGGTCAGAGGCACCATCGTTAAGGCGATGAGGAGGGGCGAGGGGGCAGCCCTGTCTCGTCCCTCTTCTGATTGGGAAGGTGTTCGAGAGTACTCTGTTAACCAGCACTCTTGCAGCAGGCTTAGAGTATAGGATGTGAACTATACAGCATAATTTGGGGACCATGCCCTTAGCCAGTTTGACGTCCTCCAGGAATCCCCAGTCAACTGAGTCAAATCTTTTCTCAAAGTTGACTGGAAGGAGTGCTAAATACGGGGTCAGTACCTGCCGGTTGGCAAGGGCCAGATGTAGACGCCTCAGGCAATGTCTGGTACTCCGTGCCGGCATGAAGTCATATTGATCGAGATGGATCAGCTTGCTGAGGTATTGTTTGAGGTGCTGGACCAGTATTGTGGCATATATTTTGAATTCGGTATTAATCCAGGAAATGGGCGATAGTCAGCACAGGCATGGTAGGGCGGTTGTGTTTTGGGATAATAGCTATTGTGGCCGTATCAGTCTCTGGAGGGAAAGAGCCTGTGTCCACAGCTTCCTCGTAAAGGGCCGCAAGGTGTGGGACAAGTACGTCCCAATAGGTGGAGTAGTTTTCTTGCAGGTAGCCATCTGGACCGGGAGCTTTACCGGTTGCGAAAAGTGAAAGGGCGGCTTGCATCTCCTCGCTTGTGATCGGGTTTTCTAGGGCATCTGACTCTGATGTTGCGAGTTTGGGGAGACAAAGGTCTTCCAGAATGATCAGTTCATTAAGGGAAAGCTCTGGTTTCTCTGCTGAGTACAGACCTGAGTAGTAGTTCTCGAAAGTTTGAGCCGTTGCTGTAGAAGAGCGATGGATGTTCCCCTATAGGTCCCTGATTTCCGGAATCATTTGGTTTGCTAAAGGGTAGGACACTAATCTATGTAATAGTTCCCCGTTCTTATCGCCCAGCTCGTACACTCGGGCAACGGAGGACCTCCAAGGTGGGAAAGCTGTCTCATTTCTTCGCGTATCAGCGTCAGTTTCCACAGCTGGGTTTCTTCTGTTATGTTAGGTGTGTCACTCTCGACCTGGTCCACCTGAGATTCGAGGAGGGTGAGTCTACTGTCTCATGTAAAGCGTTGGGCTATGAGGTGACTCTTGGCGACTCCGCGGATTGTGGTCTTACCTGCCTCCCATAGAATGCCCGTGATGAGACTGAGTCCTGGTTATTAAGGAAGCATTGTTGCTTTGAACTCCCGATTTTGGAGGAACCAAGCATTCATCCTCCGTATTGGGCCAGTGTGAGGGTCGCCCACCGTCAAGAGCATAGGCGAGTGGTCCAAGATGCCTCGGCGGAGGATACGTATCTCCCTGACCCTACGACATTCTGGGACCGGCATGAACATCATGTCAATGCGGGAATGTTATGTTATGTTATGTTATGTACTGTCTCTTCTATAGCGCACGGCTACCCCAAAGGGTGTCCCAGCGCTTTGGCAAAGAGACATGGAACTGAAAAACACAACACAGCAACTCACAATGGTCCAAAGAATCATGTAGAAAAAAGCCAAGTCTTCAGCTCCCTTCTGAAAGAAAGGAGACTGTTGGCTTTCCGAAGGGTGACAGGGAGCTTGTTCCAGCGACGTGCTGCCAGATACCGGAAGGACCGTCCTCCCATCCGGGCACATCTAATAGGCGGCACAGCGGCCTTGGCCAGCCCAGCCGACCGTAGAGTCCTCCTCGGCGCATAGAAAGTCATACGCTTCCTGATGTAAATCGGGCCAACTGAATGAAGGGCCTTAAACGCCAGGGTAAGAATCTTAAAAGTGATTCTTTTAGAGATGGGCAACCAGTGCAGCCCATTGAGCAAATCAGATGCTTTTGCTCTGCGTGAAAGGCCAAAAATGGCTCTTGCCGCCGAGTTCTGCACTATTTGCAGCCTGGAAAGCAAGTATTTAGGCAATCCTAAATATAGGGCATTGGCGTAATCGAGTCGCGATCCAATTAACGCCTGAACAATAAATTTTTTGTACTGCAAAGATAACAGCGGGAGAAACTTCCTGAGCATCTTCAAAATGCCGAAGCATTTCCCCGACAACCCCATGATCTGGGGTCTGAAAGAAAGGCCGTCATCGCACAGCACACCAAGGTTCTTAGCTTGTGTCGACGCCACCTCAGGAGGAAACATGTTCTGAGGACACCAAGATTTCCAGCCAGGATCGGGTGCACACCCAAAGAAAAGCAGCTCAGACTTATCTGAGTTGCATTTCAGGCTGTGCCGTTGAAACCAAGCGAAGACCGCACTCAGGCAGTCTTTGATCCTGGCGCCATCAAAAGCCTCTCCCTTCCTGCACGTAAACAGGAGCTGGGTGTCATCAGCGTAGGATATGATCTGGGCACCAAAAGCCTCCGCTACCGCCGCCAGAGGGGCCATGTAGATATTAAAAAGGGTGGGGCTCAGAATAGACCCTTGAGGAACCCCCACCTCAACGGCGGCATTTCAGCGGAGAAAGGGGGTGCCCAGATCACCTGTCGACGACCAGATAAAAAGGATTTAAACCAGTCCAACACCGTCCCACGAAACCCGATCTCCCAGAGTCTTAAGAGGAGACCGTCATGTGGGACGGTGTCGAAGGCCGCCGACAGATCAAGCATGACTAAAATAGCCTTTCCCCCAAGATCAAGAGTTTCCCTGATAGCTTCGGTGACCTCAATGACTGTGATGTGTGATGTGTGTGTGTGTATTCCAGGATCACCATACATCACAAACACCCACCGCTTCAGCCCAGGTCGCTAACTGGCTAGCAGGAGTGAGGCGGGAGATGGAGGGGGTCCCTGTAGAGTCAAGTCTGGGGGGCATGACTGCGTTAAAATCTCCCCCCAAAATCGTTGTGCCAGTAAAGAAGGAGGACAGTATCTTCCTTATGTAGATGGAGAGGACATTGAGGAAGTCTTCACTCAGTGTTCCTGAAGGGCTACAAAAAGACCATTGGGGTCTCTGGTAATTTGGGCAGGTACAAACGGTAGGTTGCATTTTAAAAGGATTGTGACCCCTTGTGAGCCCGAGTGAAGCCCGAGTGCCAGGATCTATCAAATCCGTATCTTGTCAGGAAGGGGCAATGGTTGCCCATGAGGTGGGTTTCCTGGAGCATAAGAATGTCTGGGGAGTGTCTCAGTCTGCTTGATCCTATCAAGCAGGCTGTTGACGTTCTGTGACATGACATGGAGATAATGTCAGTTGTATGTCATCGCACCGTGATCAGTAGAGGAAGCCCACAGTGCTGTGGGGGTCTAGTACATGGCAAATACCTTAGAGGTTGGGACGCATGACTTCTGTGTTTCGCCTGCGAACATGTGTTTGTGACATTATATTGTGCTATTATCGGGTTGAGATGCTGTAAACAATTAGCTGTTGAAGAACCTGGAACATGGGACAATGGTCCCACCCCACTTCCCCACCCCCACCCCCACCCTATACTTCGAAAACAGAAGCATCTGTCGACCTACAACTGGTGAGATGTACTAAACTACAACGTTTAAAAACAGTGAAGTGTGGTGGACCCCTCTTGTTATAGGATCAGAGTATACATCAACAGAAGTATCAGATTTGTGCGGTATTACGCCATTATTCAACTGCATGTTTCTTCATGTGCCAGTTCTTATTCGTGGCTCTTCATGGGAGCTTCAACTGGGGATCGCCCGGCTACGGGAGAGATCCGAGTCCGTAGAGTCTATGGCCAGTACCTTGGATGAGGTGCTACCTGAAGGTGAATGGTCTCGGGAACTGGACTAGAGCCCCGCAGCCAGTTTCTGGCATCGAAAATTTGAGGACCCAATTACTGGAGAGCCTCATTTAGCCCTGTTTTTCTCTCTGCCCCTGTGGGACCACATGTGTCTCTCACGCGGGACCGGGCTTTGCTTAGCTGTAGTGTGAACTCCCGGGGTTGACAGATCGGAGTCGGAGTATCAGCCAGGTCCATTGCCTCAGGGCTGTCGAAGAAATGTGTTTTCTCCTGGAAGACCACTCGCAGTCGTGCTGGAAAAAGTACCCAGTATGGTAGGTTGATGGCACAGAGTTTTTGCTTCACATCCGTATAAGATCGCCTCTGTGCCAGAATTATCATGATGGTGTGGTTTTGATAGGTTATGATTTTACGGATACTAGCTTGCTGCAGGGTCAAATCCCTGTCCCTAAAGTTGAGGATTCACGCTATGATGGGCGGGTGAGGGGCACCTGGGGAAGGTTTTGGAGCCAGGGAGCGGTGTGCTCGTTCCTGCGCAAACCAGGTAGAGAGCATGTCCTTAGGCATCCACAAGGTAAACCAGCTTTCCATGATTATCTTCATCGGTCCATGCTCTACGCCTGCCAGGAATCCCACTAGACGCAATTTGTTGCGTCTTGATTTGTTTTTGGCATCCTCTACTCTTCTGTGAAGCTCCTTGGCTTGAGTTTGAAGGCGGGTCATTTATTCTTTCAGAGCCGTGACATGGTCTTCGACAGGGGAAATGCGGGATTCGGTTTCAGTGATCTTAGCCATTGCATTACAGAGGTCTTGCCGAATTAAGGCCATGTTGACACGGACCTCTCCAATCTTGTTTTTGACTGAGGCCTGTGAAGTAGATATGGCTTGTAGAATCGTGCTGAGGTCTCCAGACATTGGGGTTTGCCCTTCTGCAGTCCCGGATCGAATTTCGTGTTCCCTAACGGTATATTGGTCCATTTTGGTCTGCATTGCGGGCGGTTTCAGGCCCGATCCTTCCCCATGGCAGGGAGATTAAGAAAGGAGCAATGGGGGACTACAGTGCTGTCGGGTGCCAGATGACTTCACCGGCCAGCCCTGGTTGACTTGTGTGGACAGCATGTATGTCAATGCGGGTCATTTAAAATTGTACGTCGATGAGGGGGTGTTGCGTGTAGCTTGGCTAGAGCTGAGATGGCAAGCAGGTTTGTTTGCAGAGAGTAGAGGGTAATCTTCTGCATGAACAACAGTGGCGCAGTCAATGCGAAAGCTAGACAACTACGACCACCGGTTGTTTACACCTGGAGACCGGATGCCTCTTTGCAGTATCAAAGGTGGAAGGGAGCCAGCCGGGCTATGGTCAGCCAGGAATAGTGGGTATTCCGTGTTCAGTCCCACGACGGACGATTGTGGTGGGCGTTAAGCATCTAGGCACCAGTCTTGATGTAGCCACGTCTTGGTCCGATGGGAGACGGGTCACCGGCAGTGTTATTATTAAAGTGCTAGTTGTACGTTATTTCTTGTTTCTTGAAGTATATATCTAGCAGCAGCTTCTTCTTTGTTTCTTGTGCAAAATGCATTTTATGATACAGTTCAGTATTATACTATTGGAAATGCTGAAGTAGTGCTCCCTTTAGTATTGAGTTTTAAGTTAGCAGCACTAAAATGATTATGCAAAGTGTCAGTGTCATGTAAAGTGCAACATATATATTGTCTCACAGGTCATGAAATTTGGGCTGTATTCACCACTTAATAAAGTGCTAGTGCATACTTGATAGATAAACATACAATATACAGATCCCAAATGTTGAACTTTAGTGATCAGGCTGCTGTCTTTTAACTTATAATTTCTATATGCAAAGGGCATTCCATAGAATCAGTTATAAAGAACATTTATATAAACCTTTTTGCACAGAGCCATCTTGTAGAATTATTGTATGCAAAATGTAAATGCTCTAGTAGCCCTCCATTCCATTGTAACAGTGAATGCTACTTTAAAATCTCATTGTTAAACTAGCATTTGTTACTCACAATCCCCAAAAACTATTTGGGCCCAAATATATATGCTACTGCCACTTATAGTTAGGGCCACGTTTACATAGGAAATAAATTTTTTCGTTTGCTAATAACTTTGGCGCCATTTGGCGAATCTTTACTAAACTCTCAACAACAAAAAAGGTTCACCCACCTGAGCTCCTTCATGGAAAGTTTCATGTTGCTTCATCACGCTGGGGCTGTGAAAAAGGGGTGTCGGGGGATTAACACCTCACTTGTACAGTAAAGGCACTCTCAATGTATTGAACCATGATGTAAAGGTGCTTTGAATGCAATTACCTCTAAGTAACAACTCTTCAGGTAATGGCTGATATTTGGAAATAATAATCCATTTTGTCTTTTCTGTACAAAATCAGCTACCTGAGAAGACTGCAAAATGGTTACTCTGTTTACTGAGTTTGTTCTTAACACCATCAAATAAGAAATTATACTATGATACAGGTCTTATATGCCAACCACCATCCTCCCAATCAAAGCTTGTATTGCTTCAGCATGGAAGTATACTAGGAATGACTTTAAAAGCAAAGCAAGCTGCCTTTCTCAAAGAAACCGTTTATGATTTCTAGGATCACCCTCGTTGAATCTTAATGCGTTTGGTTAATGATTCATCTTTCAGGTTGATAATTGTGCATTTATATATTTGTAATCATATTTAATAGTACAATGTATAGCTTTTATGTGAAAATAAGAACTTGACTGGTTGGTATTTTGTCATTGGGAGAGAGGCCCTAGATTTCTAGTGTGGGGTGCATCATCTCTGGTTTTGCTTGTTCCTACTTCAAATTAATATGAAGCACTTTGTCAGACCTGACACCCTTTGGCATGGTATTCCCACAACCTTTTTGTGTTCAGTGCACTGTTTGTTGAATCCATTTTTGTTGGCATTAGGACTACCTGCACTTCACCCCTACTGACCATGGGTAAAGTGCTTGTCCTCTCTCCCTTAAAAAAGGTTACATTGACCTACCCATGATTGGCACATTAAATTTACTGATAAGTCCCTAGTTTTTACTAAAGTAGTTCCTGAAAACAGATCTCAGGCCTACCACTGCTGCCTGTAGTGCAGTTTTAAGCTACCATTTTGAACCTGTAAAATAAACCTTTTTTCAGGCCTAAATCTTTCATTTTAATACTTATAAGTCACCCTTAAGGTAGACAATAAAGGCTCAATGGGCAAAGTGCATTTGACACAGTCTCTCATCCCATTCTCAACCAGTGCATACACAACATTGCAATCCAAGGACACACAGATGGATCTGCTCCTTCCTGACTGGAAGGACCCAGTCCGTCAGCCTGGCACTGTACACATCAAATGACCGCGACCTCATCTGCAGAGTTCATCAAGGATCATCCCAATCCCAACCCTCTTCAACGCATAATTGATCCCTCTAGGTAGCATCATCCACTCTCGCAATATCAATGTACTCGCCTATGCCAATGACACGTAACTCATTCTCTCCCTAATGCAGAGGATGCACAGTTCCTGGATTAAGTTCAATGCCTGCATGACTGAAATTGCACACTGGATGAAGACGAACTGTCTAAAGCTAAACATCAACAAGCATCATGATCTTTAGGAAGAGCATATCATCCTAGGACTACACGTGGTGGCAACAAAGTTAGTACGGACACTGACCTCCACCATCCACACCAAGAACGGCAAGAACCTCAGGATCATCATTGACAGCATACTCGACAAGACCGCCCAAGTCAATGGCGTCTTCGACTCATGCTTCCATACTCTGAAGATGTAGAGGGAGATTTTCAAATGGATCCCAATCGGCACCCGCAAAACAGTCATGCACTATCTTGTCACAAGCAAAGTGGACCACGGGCACACCTTCTATGTAGGGATTAACAAAAAGTCACCAGAAGGCTGCACAACATTCAGAACTCAGTAGCCAGCTTCACTCTCAACCTCCGATGCCACACTCGTAGTCGTATCACACCACATCTAAATGAGCTCCACTGGCTCCCCATTCAAATGAGCACAATTCAAATGCCTCATCCACACTTTCAAGGCATTACATAGAACTGGCCCAGCATACCTCAACAATCTCATCTACTTTCACAAACCTTCCAGACACCTCTGCTCATCGGGACTCCGACTTGCACAAATCCAATTCATATGGAAAACCAGATCTGGTCATCGAGCCTTCTCCTACATTGCTCCTAAAGCGTGAAGAACCTGCCGCTACACATAATCGCCTTCTCCCCACTTCTCGAATTTTACAAAAAGCTGAAAACCTGACTTTTTAAGTAATCCCACACGGTGTGGCTGGACTCACACCTGCTCAGTGCCTGGATACCCTCCCAGGGGAAAGAGTGCTCTACAAATCTACATGACATGCTTTTGTAAAAGATAGCACATGTCCTGACAGTGAAAAACTCCTAAAGTTGATTTTCACTGTAGCAGGGCTAACACTCCCATAGGCCAACACTGGGTTACCTTATTACACATTATCAATGATAACTTCAGTTTGGGAGTAGATAGAGAAATATGTCTTCCACTCATTGAATGGTAAAGTTGGATCTTAAGTTACTTTTCTTAAAATGCCATTGTAGAAGGTTGGAATTTATATGCCTACACCAAATGTGGCTTTCTGCTAGTGTCCAGGGTCACATTATAATGGCTGTCCTGTGGCGTGATGTGTATTCCTTCCAGATAGGGGGCAAAAGGGCCTTTGGTGTGGGGAAAGGTGTTGTTCTCCTGAACAAGATAGGTTGGGGACCTGAACTCAGCCGTTGCTGAGCTTCAAAGGGTTGCCCGGGGGTGAACCTGAAAATTTGACTTTAACATAGTCCTGCGCAATGGTTTGTGTTTTTTGGCGTTAATTTCACTTAACACTTTAAATATTCATAACTCTGATATACTTATTTGATTTTTGTTGCTCCGGTGTCATTTTATTTATTACAATTTTATTCTTGCCTTTTTTGGCCTAATTTTATTCCTTTTAGACCAACACTAGTGCAGGTTTTAAAGGTCTTATTGTATACATGTACTGTATTGATCCAGCGGAAAGGCAAAGAATGAACACTTTACAGTCAACCATTCAACGGGGCCCATGTACATTTCACCCAAATATTCCATCCACATTCCTTGGCAGATCCGCTGGGAGGTTGTTTTTGTCACGTTTTATAATTCACTCAGTTCTGATTAGTTAGCTTTCTATAATTTCAAATATTTATAACCACATTTTGAAACTAACTAATCTTTCACTGATCAACACTCTGGTTGATGGACCATTAGTTGAGTTAATTGATAGTGATATTAACAGCTATCTAACTAATTCAAACATCTCAGTGAAATAACCACAGACTCTGGATAAGAGTCATAAGTTTATCTAAATTTTCAGTCATAAATTGAACACTCATAGATACAAGTTCACTGTGCAAACTCCTTCATTCTTTGGATATAAGAGGACATTTTCATTTAACAAAGCAATCATGAACACAAACTCATTTGGCAAAAAAAATGCAAAAGAGCGGATAGTTGTCGAGAGAGCAGGTTCAAGACAAATTACTTTTTCAAAGAAATATGCAATTTCGAAAACGACTAATAGGTACCTAATTTAGACATCTGGAAAACCAATCCTCTGGCCAAAGAACTGGTGGGGGTTCTCTGAGTTAGAATCAGGAGACAAAGACAATAGGTCAAGATTAGGACAGGACAAATACTAAACTTCTCTCTAGAACCCAACGCACCAGGGCGCTTCCCTCTCTTACACTTTCTCCCTCCTCGATGTTCTTTCGGAATCTTCAAATCTAATCAGGCTGTCATTTGGATCAGAATCTTCCCAGTCTGCTCTCTCTACTCTTCTTCTAGCAGCTCTTGCCTATTTCTCTAATCATCGATGTTATCTGCATCATCTCCTTCTGCATCATCTCTCTCTGCACCTCATTGAACCCTACTCTAATCTAAGTTACTCTAGTCATAGTCTTTAGTTCAACATGTCCCACGCTCTAAAGTTACAAAGATCAGTGAAATGCTGCATATGATTGGTTGGAGCAAAGTGAGTTTCATCATACCATGCTGACATATTCATTTTGATTAACGTTTTTATTGTTCTGCAAACCCTTCCCCTTTAGCTCATTCATAACTTTAATTCTTATACATGCCCTGCTGCAACATTTATTACCATCTTAATACAATCTTCATAGACGAGGGATACATAGCATCACTTTCCCGCGTCGCCTGCCCTTGGCATCTGGCCGCTTTTCAATTCTTCGGTCATCAGGTCACAATGATGGTACACTAGGCATGCGCGACTCGTTTATTATCCAGATGCTATTTTCTTATTGTCATGATCGTATCAGACTCAAACACACACTATTGATAAAATAATCAAAAACAGTTGTTATTTTCTTAAACATATGATCCTCACTGTTCACCACCCACTTTTACTCTATCCCTTGTCATTCACAATTTTAATAGTTAGTATATGTTAACGAGGATTGCTCCGAACAAGTTTTGTTTTTCTTGACTCCTTGCTCCATTAATCCCCCCTATTATGGCATTTTTGAGCCATTATAAAAATACCCATCATTTCCAAGTGCCAACTTTATTTATCTAATTTCAGCATTTTCTTCTTCTTTCATAAATTCTTTATTTTCATCTTTTATGTCTAATTCTTTCATTTTGTCATACAGACTTCCTTTTATTTCCTCTAACTCAAACTCTTCCCTTTTTCTCTTTCTTCCCATTCTTTTATTCTTTATTTCAGTAATTATTCTGGTTCTAGTTTTACCCTTGCAACATTTAGACGTCATCATTATCATCAAGATTATCAGTGCTACTGAAGTTATGGGTATTATTATTTTTCCTACTAGACTGCTTCCAAAAGCAGAAAAGCAACTACCTGTAACAGAAATGCTTTTAGTTAATCTTTCCCAAACACCGTCAATCTCCAGTTGGGTCAAATCTTCAAGAATTTTTGTAATACTCTTAATATATCCCTCAATACCTTTACTTTTGTCTGGGATATATGTAAAGCAATGTTGAATTTTCAACATGCCACAGACTCCAGCCTCTTTTGCTAATAATATATTAAGGGTAAGTCGATTTTGCAAAACTATAGATCTAATTGCAACCAATTCTGTATTGATCATCAGAAATTCTCCAGCAGTATCCATTGATAAACGATCAACTACTGTCGACATTTTTTGCATTTTATGTGAATTCAGTACAACTCTAACTAACGGTATTAGTGCTCTAAATATGTCACCTACTATTTCCGAAAAACCTGTTCGTTTACCCCGTGCTAGTCCTTGACATATTTAATAGATTCCATTGTTCTTGTCTATGTGATAAACTTTCGGAAATACTATTCCAAAGTAACAACTACCATACCATTGTGCAGGGAACCTATATTAAGCATTTTTACCACACACATAGTAGATCCTTAGAAATACAGGATCAGTTCCACCTTTTAGTCCCCAACCTCTCATAATTAAGAAGGTATGTTCACATTCACTGGAACCAATGAAAATATGGTTTTAATCTGTTTTTAGTCTATGTAGACAAAATGCCCCCTTTCTTGACAAATCCAGGGACATTGCAGCATGAGTCTCGCCTTTCTTATAGTCCCCTTCTTTATTAGCCCATGGGAGTACATGTGAATTCTGCTCAACAGCTTTCCTTTGGCAATCAGGCCTTCTTTCCTCTACTAAATTTAGTAAATCTTTCTCTGCATCACATAAATTACATGTAAAATTGTTCTTATGAGCAAATGCTATATCTATTGGGCTTGTTGTTAAGAAGAACTCGCCCATAAATTCTGCATCTTTACTACTAAGCACTGGGTTCATGTTTCTTCGAATAGGAATTTCAGAAAAGACCACATCCATGTTTGAATAATAATACTGCAATTTGCCTATTACATAGAATAAACTTGACACAAAACTGCAAAATACACCATATGTTAAAGGAAAGTAGTGATATGTCACCCCTTCTGAGACAGACAAAGGTAATTTCATGCACACATAACGATAACTCACTTACATGGTATCAACATATTCGTAAAGGAGTTTAGTAAATACTTTTAATGACAAATCACTATTTGATTTGTCATGATGATACATGCTCTCATCCATTAGTTTTAATTTTTCAGTAGTAGTTTCTTTAGCAAATGTATTTACTCATTCACTAGTTTTTGTGTTCTTTCGATTATTAGTTACCATTAGGACAGTTAACAATAAACACATCATATTAGTATGAAAATACTACACAAACAATATTTAAAACATCTTCGTTTTAGACTAGATTTCGGATGTTCAGTCACTTCTGTTTCAGCCATTTTAGTACTAAAAATTCTGATGAATACCTAAGTTAACTCTTCTAAAAAGGATTTCTATAAAATTGTATCTAAAATTTCTTATCTAAAAAAATATTTGTTTGTGTGATTGCACACTTCAAAAATATTTAGCCTTTGCCCTTTTCTTTATACTTCTTCTCTTCTTTGGTCTCTTTTATTTTCTTCTCTATTTGTTTAACAAATTTTCATCATTTATCAAAGTCTTTTCCTTTTAAGGTGGTCTCAATTTGCTTTCCTCGACTCTCTCAGTGTTTTCACTTTCCTGTTCTTTATACAAATCAAGATTCTCAAAGTCCTCAAGTATAATATACGTCCATTCAGTAGCTTATATATTCAGTTCAGAACTCTCAGTCTTTTTGATCTCCATGTTGGTTTTCTTCTTGATTGTTCTTGTTCAGTTTGATTTGACACCTCATTTACTTGCTCTAGCTCTTTCCCTATTTTTCTTCTTAGAAAATATTTCAGTCTTTTCACTCCACTAGGCCAGTAGTCACCTTTTCTGACCCTCTTGATCTGTACTGCTCTTTCACCTTCCTCGTCTACTTCAAGAGTCCTTTTATTTTCCCTTTCCTTTAACTGTACTTGTTCTGGACTTTCTGATCTCCTTTCTGTTGACTGAATTTGTTCTGGATCTTTAAGTATTTCGTCTTCTCCTTCTGACTGAGCTTGATCTGGATTTTCTGGGTTATTTTCCTTTTCTTTTTGTTCGACCATTTCTGGTCTCTCAGTTTCTTGCTCTTCTTCTCTGTAAACAGCAGTTACACAAGACCCAGTAACTGATGTCCACCCTACTTGACTGGTACTTGGTTGTTCATCATCAATGCTTTCTTCAGAGTCTGATTCTCTGACTTCTTCGACCTCACAACTCTCAGCTTCTGGTTCTTCTTTGGGTTCTACCAGTTGCTGATCTCATCGTTCAGGTGGATCTGGGACTTTTTGTGTATGACTGGCATAGATCCAATTTGGTAATCCAGCACACTTCACTGCTGTCGTTGTGACCAATATCACTTGATGAGGACCTTTCCATCTAGGTTCCAAACACATCTTCCTCGTGTGTTTCTTTCTACAACCCAAATTTCCTGGACACAAATCATGAGCTTGATTCGGCTGTGCTGTGGTTGCGTCTTCTCCAACTTGATGAGACACAGAATGGAAAGGGAAGACCACTTGGTCCCCCCGAACGTGTGGATGGGTGCCCCGATCCCCCCGGGAAACCGTTGTGGGTAGGGGGCGTGTCTCGGCTGGTATGCCCAAAGCGGCGTAGCCGGAGCACGCCCTTTCCCGCCCAGAAGGGGTTGTCCTAGACACCCGCCCGGAAGTCCTCGCACGGAGGGGCGTACCTGAGGCGGGCCCCGCCCTCCCGCAGATGGATAAATAGAGCGGGAATCCAACGAAGCATCCTCTTGTTCCAGTGCTCTGAAGGCTGCACCACTCGTCGCTCGTGAGCCCTCGAAGGAACAAGCGGCAATTTTGAGAACTTGTAATCTTTCTTGTTTCTTTTTCAGTGTCAGGCGTGTGGAAGATCTAGACCGAGAGCATGTCTGGCAAGAAAGCGGGAAAGAGCTCCGAGATGGAGAAGATGCTACGCACCTTGGTAAACCGGGTAGCGGTGATGGAACGAAGAATGGGTAAAGTGGATGCAATCAGTCGAGGCTTAGCGGATGTCAAGAAGCAGTTGGCAGCCCAGAACACCCCCTCGGGATGGCCAAAAAAGGTAATAGGGCCGGCCTTGCCGGATGTCGCCCCGAAGGGTAAGGGTAAGAGAAGTAAGGGGAGGGCAGGTTCTAGGGAGGTTCCAGTCCCAGAAATGCCTCCACCGAGCCCAGTCGCGCCGGTGGATAGCCCGGTACCAGGTCAGGATGTGGGTTTACTAATCCCCGTAGTAATAACACCAGTCGGGGATGACCAAATGCCCCGAGAATTGGCCCTTCAGTTAGCGGCAGTACTACCTTGGCTAAAGAAGGGAGCAGGGGGAACAGTGGCTGCGGGTGATCTGGCAGAGGAAGCCAGACTAATAATTGAGCAGTTGCGGCAGTCAAGGGATGCCGGGACAGCGAATATACCTTGTATTTCCCCACAGGTAGCGACGGGGGTCACGATGGATGGTGGTTGAACGAAGACAATGGACACGGCGGCCGAACCCGGTAAGAGACCATTGCCATTGGCAGGGGAGAGTTCAGTGCCTTCGAGGCGGGAACGTTTGTCTCAGCACATTCCGGCGGCCACAAAGGAAATGATATGGGGGGACAAATACATCAATATGTTTTCCCTTTTGACTGACCATCGAGAGATGGAATATGCAAAGACCCAGAAGGATTTATGGCACCCCAGCGTATGGCGGGCCAAGATGGCGGAATTCAGGGTCGACGAGACCATGGTGAACTGGGTTAGGGCCTTTTCTGTTTTCACTGCAGTTATGGGGGAGCGTAGACCTGAAGTATTGTCCGACTTAAACATGTTATCAGAACAGGATCATGAATTTCTATGCAATGTACGGGGGAAACGAATGGAAGGGATATGACGTTAATTTTATAAAGGCGAAGGAGTTTAACGAGGCTTTAACATGGGATTGTCTGGACACGGTGTCCTGGCATAATCAACTGTTGCCGGGACCCGCGGGAACGTCAGTGCCGAGCACGAGCGTCTCTGGGACATTCCAACAGAAGCCGGCACACCCCTTTCGGACGAACGCCGGGGGGGAGCCGCATCCCAGGTCCGGCGGGAATGGAGGCAAGCGGGGGGTTTGTTGGGGATTCAACAAAGGAACCTGTACCAGGCCTCAAGGAACATGTAGGTTCCGGCACGCTTGTTCGGGCTGTGGGAATTCCTCACACCCTGAAACTAGCTGCCGCTCCAAGTCCAATGGGGCGGGAGGAAGGGGGGATCCAAGCAGGATTGAGGTGGTGCCTTGGAAGCAAACATCTTCGCCCATCGATATCTTGGCTTTGACCCCCTGGCTGAACCGATACCCAGATCATGTATCCGCCGGAATTTTGAGGAATGGCTTTCTGTATGGCTTCAGAATCCCGGTGGGAAATTTTCGGGGGAGCCCCTTCTGTAAGAACCAACTGTCTATTCAACATAACCCGGCGGTGGCCGCCAAGAAAATAGCGAAAGAGGTCAGCTTGGGACGGGTGGCAGGGCCATTTGCCTGCCCGCCAGAGGCCGAATTTGTGTGTTCACCTCTAGGAGTGGTCCCGAAGAAGGACCCGGGGGAGTATAGACTCATTCACAATCTGTCGGCCCCGAAGGGGGCCTCGGTGAATGAGGCCATTGACCCTGAAGTGTGGTCAGTTCAATATGCATTGTTCGATGATGCCGTCGATCTGCTGAATCGCCTGGGCCCCGGTGCATTGTTGGCAAAATCAGACATCGAATCGGCATTCAGGTTGCTCCCGGTACATCCTCAGGACCAGCGCTTGTTGGGATTCACGTTTCAAGGGAAGTATTTCATGGATAAATGTATGCCCATGGGTTGTTCAATTTCATGTGCCTATTTTGAGATGTTCAGCTCCTTTTTGGAATGGGCGTTCACCGAGGCCACGGGGCATAGACGGGTGATGCATTATCTTGATGACTTCCTTTTTCTAGGTCCGGCGGACACTGCGGAATGTGCGCAAACACTACGGGACTTCTGCACACGAGTTTGGGGTCCCATTAGCGCCAGGTAAGACGGTGGGGCCATCTACCTCACTAGAGTTTTTGGGGATTGAGCTCGACTCAGTGGAAGGATGTTTCTGTCTGCCAATTGAAAAGGTGGCCAAGTTCAGGGCTTCCTTGATACAATGTCTCAGTAAGGACAAGGTGACCCTACACCAGTTGCAACAGACAGTGGGTCAGCCTAATTTTGCCTTGAAAGTGATACCGATGGCTCGCCCGTTCTCACGTTCCATTGCGCAAGCTATGGTAGGCCTCAAGGAAGGTCACCACCGCACTAGACTGTCGGCAGAGGTTCGCCAGGACATGCGCATTTGGTTGGCATTCCTGGCGGATTTCAACGGTCAAGTGGCGTGGAACAAACCCCCAGCATCGTCTGACGAATTGGGTTTGTGGACCGACTCGGCTGGGAGCGTGGGATTTGGCGCAATTTTTGGTAACCGGTGATCGGCGCAAACATGGCCGAAGTGGTGGCACTCAAGTGGCCTAACAGGTAACATTGGGTTCTTGGAGCTATTCCCCATCTGGGTGGCTCTGCTGGCATGGCCGGAAGACTTTAGGAACCGCTCAGTGGTGTTTTGGTCGGACAACATGACGGTGGTCGAGTGCATTAATCACCAGGCAGCACGCTGCAAGTGGATATTGAGATTGTTGAAGGAAATTGTATTGCGATGCATGAGATTGAATGTACAATTCAGGGCAAAACATGTGCCAGGTGTACTGAATAATGCAGCTGATGCACTCTCTCGTTCACACATGCAGGCTTTCAGGGGTTATCTACCCACAGCGGAACTAGTAGCGGCACCATTCCCCGAAGCACTATGGCAGATCGGTGCCCCGGATTACAAGACCTCGTGGCAGCCAGCTTAGCGCCCAGGACGAGTAAAGCTTATGAGGGAGCGTTTCGCTCATACTGCGCCTTTCTAGGGCTGGTGGGGAGCCATAGATGGGGGCGGGAAGAATCCTTCCTCGGGTTTTTGGTGGCACTTCATAAGGAAGGCCGATCGGCGGCAACTGCCAACAGATATAGGGCAGCCATATCATTCATGGCGCAACTCCATGGGATACGGGACCCAACGGGTTCCTTCTTAGTCAGGAAAGCGCTCCGCGGTAGGCAGCGCCTGGAAGGTCGCAGACAAGATACAAGGCACCCGATTGGGCTAGACAGGTTGTCCCTGCTACTAGCAAAGCTGGATGAGACATGCTCCTCGCCCTGCGAGGTAATTCTGTTCCGAGCAGCTTTCGCATTGGCATTCCACGGGGCCATGCGGTTAAGTGAACTCGTAGCAAGGAACAAGAAGGATGTTGAGGGAGGTCTATGCAGGGATTATGTTCAAGTACGAGGTGATTCTCTGCTGATCTCGATAGCCAGGTCCAAGACAGACCAGGACGCTTTGGGGAATAGTGTGGTTTTGCAGCGCGCCCAAAGGAGCTCCTGTTGTCCCATAAGGTACTTAGAGGACTACCTGGCTCAGAGGTCGACAACATGGGGGGGGACCCTGCTTAGACACAAGGATGGCACCCCGCTGATGAGATTTCAGTTCCGGAGGGTGCTGGCAATTACAATTGCTGCGGCGGGCTTGAAACCGTGCGATTTCGGGACCCACTCATTCAGAATAGGGGCCGCTACTGAGGCTACGGCTCGGGGTCTGGGTGCGGAGGAAGTGAAGCAGTTAGGCCGTTGGTCCTCGAACTGTTTCAAGAGGTATGTGCGACTGCACATGTTGTGAAAGACTGATGAAATGCACTCACGCTTGTTGTCTTTTGTTTGGATTACAGTTTCGCGAGCCTGTGACGCGGGGCGGAAATTGGGATCGACCCAACATCAGAGGACCAGCGGTCAAGGATCACCGACTGGAGATCAAGTGGTATGGGTCGTGGGCCACTCATACGTGAGGCGTGCCGGGGACGTATTCAAGGCAGGTGACGCGATTCACGCATCTGGGGAATACGGGTTCAGAGTGACCTTCCATGGGAAGGGAGGCCTCTGTTTTGACCAATTTCAAACCTTTGTGGAGGAACTCTTAGGGCGGCAAAGGTCACCGCCATCTGTAATCATAGAGCACCTGGGGGGCAATGACTTGGTAAGACTGGGAAGACGGGTGTTAGTTGAACACATATTGTCGGCAGTCAGCTGGTTGGCTAGGAGGCTCCCAGGGTGTACGATTGCATGGTCCCACATGATCCCCAGAAGAATCTGGCGGGGGGTATCTTTGTGACGGCGTTGAACCACTCGGTAAAGAGGGTCAACAACAAAATTGAGAAATTGTTTCGCTCCGCGCATTTGCAAAGCATTCCCCATGGGTGTATTCGGGGTGATCACTGTTATTTGAATGATGGGGTTCACCTGTCCAGGGCTGGGAATGATTTACTCATAGGAGACTTCATAGCATGGCTAGTGGCATTGAGGAGACATGACCTTTAGGAGGTGTGGGGGGGCCGGATAGTCGGTCAACTATCCGGCCTGTGGCGGTAAGGTCATGATCGGTGAGCAGTGATTTCAAGGTCCCTAGGGGGGGGCGCCACCCAGTACGGATGGGAGCGCCCGGGGGGAGGCTGCACCCACTACGGATGGGTCACCTAGGGGGAGACGGCCATAGGCCCCTCCCAGGGGGAGACGGCTATATGCCCCTCCTACGAATTTCCCGGGGGCCGGATATCCGCCCCGGCGGAAGAGAGTGTGGGGAAGGGAGGGGAGTCCACGCTGTCCTTCTTACGGATACCTCGCATGAGTACTCGGACGACCTTTAAGATGGCGTCGAGTGAAAGGGGGCCCCCACGACAAGGGAAGTTACAGTTGGCAGCAAGGGTAAAGTCCTCTGCGCATGCGCCACTCACACCGTGAGGGCGGGAATTTGGTAGTAGGGATTTGACACCGGTTAAGACCTTGCCGTTGGCCCTTAATGCTAGGATGTACAATTTTATTTTACAATGTTATGCATTTTCAGGATGCTAGACTCGGCTAGGAAACCTTTGTATTAGAGATTTGTTAAGGTTAGCCAAAGAACTTGTCTTCATCAAAATGTAATGGAAGTAAAATTGTACATGATTCATGAAACGTTTTAATTTAAAATTTTAAATTTTGTTTCATATTTTAATAAATACGGCCGGGGGGGTGACTCCCCCCCGCCTTCCAAAAGTTCAAACTTGTGTCTGTCTCCTCCCATGGGGAATTGGTGTTGGGAGGGGGTGGCGGGCATCCCGGCCCATACGCACCAGATCAGCTAGTACTTTACAATAGTAGAACACTAGATCATCAGTTATATTCATCAGTGTGTTTCCTGGCATGAATGCTTGTCTCATTGCTCAACCCATGAAAATCTTGTGTGGATTTAGTCCTGTTCCTCTGTCTGGAATGCTTCTAAGATTCATTAATACAAGGAGCAAAACATCAGGCCATTTTAGTGCTGTTGATGCACACACCTTTCCTAGCCTAGTGTTTATTGTGCCATTCAGCTGCTGGATCACTCCAGAGGTTTCTGATCTATAGGCACAGTGTAATTTCTGTTTAATCTTGAAAGCTGTACCAATCAATCGAATTATCTCATTGTTAAAATTAGGTCCTCTATCTGATTCCAAAGTGACTGGAAATCCAAACCTGGGATAAGTTGTCTCAGCAGTAGTTTAGCAACTGTAAGACTGTCATTCTTTCTCGTGGAAAAGGCTTCTACCCATCTAGAAAATAGACATACACTGATAAGGACATACTTCAAGCCATTACACAGTGACAATTCTATGAAGTCAATTTGCAGTCGGGTGAATGGTCCTTCTGCCTTTCCAATTTTACCCCAACTGACATCTGTTTTTCTACCTGGATTTTGTTGTTGTACAAAAGGGGGTGGTGATGGACGGAGCATCTGAGTCAATCAAACACTCACACCCAGTCAAAAGATCTGGGTTTAATCCATCACCGTTCTTTAGCCCACTCTGCCACCCCAGTTCAGACAAGGCTATATGCAAATCAGTCTGACCCTGTGCCTCATGGGAGCAGTCCAGCCCGAACTGCCAAGCCATGTCTTCCCTGGACCGGAAACAAGCTTCCGAAGACCGGTTTCTGGCATTCCAGCCGTCTTTAGCCCGGCTTGCTTGAATCCAGTGGCAAAGGGAGCAAGGGACTCACGTCTGAGCATACCCTGCCACACTTATGGCGGCCAAAAGCGGTACAAAAGGGGGTGGTGATGGACGGAGCATCTGAGTCAATCAAAAACTCACACCCAGTCAAAAGATTTGGGTTTAATCCATCACCGTTCTTTAGCCCACTCTGCCACCCCAGTTCAGACATGGCTATATGCAAATCAGTCTGACCCTGTGCCTCATGGGAACAGTCCAGCCGAACTGCCAAGCCATGTCTTCCCTGGACCGGAAACAAGCTTCCGGGGACCGGTTTCTGGCATTCCAGCCGTCTTCAGCCCGGCTTGCTTGAATCCAGTGGCAAAGTCAGCAAGGGACTCACGTCTAAGCATATCCTGCCACACTTTTGGCGGCCAAAAGCGGTACAAAAGGGGGTGGTGATGGACGGAGCATCTGAGTCAATCAAACACTCACACCAAGTCAAAAGATCTGGGTTTAATCCATCACCATTCTTTAGCCCACTCTGCCACCCCAGTTCAGACATGGCTATATGCAAATTAGTCTGACCCTGTGCCTCATGGGAACAGTCCAGCCCGAACTGCCCAGAACCGGAAAGCTTGTTTCCGGTCCAGGGAAGGCATGGCTTGGCAGTTCGGGCTGGAGTGTTCCCATGAGGCACAGGGTCAGACTGATTTGCATATAGCCATGTCTGAACTGGGGTGGCAGAGTGGGCTAAAGAACAGTGATGGATTAAACCCAGATCTTTTGACTGGGTGTGAGTGTTTGATTGGTTCAGATGCTCCGTCCATTACCACCCGCTTTTGTACCGCTTTTGGCCGCCATAAGTGTGGCAGGGTATGCTCAGACGTGAGTCCCTTGCTTACTTTGCCACTGGATTCAAGCAAGCCAGGCTGAAGACGGCTGGAATGCCAGAAACCGGTCCTCGGAAGCTTCTTTCCGGTCCAGGGAAGACATGGCTTGGCAGTTCGGGCTGGACTGTTCCCATGAGGCACAGGGTCAGACTGATTTGCATATAGCCATGTCTGAACTGGGGTGTTATGTTATGTTATTCTGAATTTGTTAAGCGCACGGGCACCCAGAGGTTTAATGGCGGTTGGCGGGTGGCAGAGTGGGCTAAAGAACAGTGATGTATTAAACCCAGATCTTTTGACTGGGTGCGAGTGTTTGATTGGTTCAGATGCTCCGTCCATTACCACCCCCTTTTGTACCGCTTTTGGCCGCCATAAGTGTGGCAGGGTATGCTCAGACGTGAGTCTCTTGCTCACTTTGCCACTGGATTCAAGCAAGCCGGGCTGAAGACGGCTGGAATGCCAGAAACCGGTCCTCGGAAGCTTGTTTCGGGTCCAGGGAAGGCATGGCTTGGCAGTTCGGGCTGGACTGTTCCCATGAGGCACAGGGTCAGACTGATTTGCATATAGCCATGTCTGAACTGGGGTGGCAGAGTGGGCTAAAGAACAGTGATGGATTAAACCCAGATCTTTTGACTGGGTGTGAGTGTTTGATTGGTTCAGATGCTCCGTCCATTACCACACAGTTTGTACTGGATTTTGTTGTTGGCATGTGAAAAATCTTTGGCAAAGACTCTCTGCAATTAACCCCTTCGCTGCGGCGGCTATTCCGCCGCAGCGCTAAAGGGGCGGGGCGGCCGCGCGGCCGCCGCATGCTGGTGACAGAACCGCTCCGTCACCAGCTACAGTTGAGCTGTGCTGGTGACGGAGCGGTTCCGTCATGACCCGCCCCGCTCTTTAGAACGCCCGCGCAGGCGCGAAATCAGCGCCGCGCAGGCGCGGCGGCCGGGCCATGACGGAACCGCTCCGTCATCAGCACAGCTCAACTGTAGCTGATGACGGAGCGATTCCGTCATCAGCATGGAAGGGGATAACCTGAATTTGGGATTGTACCATGTCTGTCTGAAATATCTGAAGTGCCTGAAGAGTCTGATCATGGCATCCCTGCCAATGTGAGTAGCTCCATGATTATACCCTTGCCATTTGTGATAACAGACTGTCTGGCATTATTGGTCTACCATCTGGACACACCCATACCCATTTAGCATCACCATCACCACTCCCCCATACAGCGCACTACACATTTTTTCACAAAAAGTGTTCCTACGTAGTTCCACAAGTTGCAGCACACCCCATACAGTAGCTGTCTGGGATGGCCCCAATGATGAAGCATTTCACCTAGGGGCAACCATTGGTGAGTGAGGGGACTCGAGAAGAGAATTTTCTCTTCTTAGATTCGGGGCATTGTTTTTTCACATTTAGCGTAAGCCCTTCCCTTTGGTTAGGTTCTCTGATCTGTCATTTACAGATTTGTTAATAACTAAACCACACTCATACTTCATCATCTGCTCTTCTTGTACAACCTGATTTAATCCAGAGTTCTTTTTCAATTCTATTTGCCTCAACCTGCAACTGTCTGACCTCATCCCATGTTTCAAAAGCAAAAGAGAACATAGATGGCAATTGGTAACTTCTTTTTCCAACCCCCTATTCAAAGACATTGTGTTTCCGGCACAAAATTGTGCAACTTGGTCAGCACAATTGCCCTGTGTCACATAATCATTTCCTGACTTATATTCGACACATTTGACCACTGCAATATCTTTTGGCAATTGCAATGCTTCCAATAGTTCTTTGACATTTTTACTATTCCTGATAGGGGAACCTGAAGAAGTCAGAAATCCCTTTTGCATCCATAATTGGCCAAAGTAATGCGCCACCGCGAAGCCATATTGACTATTTTTAAATTTGGTTACTCTCAATCTCCTCCTAATTTGGCATGCTTTTGTCAAAGCGAAGAATTCAGCAAATTGGGCAGATTGACTCCTCTTAAACAGGTTGGTTCCATGATAGCAGACACTGTACATACTGCGTAGGCAGAACTCATTCTCTTTCCTCAGACATGATCCATCTACAAACATTACGCAATCTGATTCTTCTAACAGTACGTCAACGATGTGAGGTCTTGGTTTTGTAAACATTTCATTCACATCCAAACAATCATGATCTGCTTCCTCTTTCACTACTTCACAATATGGATCAGGCAGCAATGTTGTCGTATTTACTGTAGTGCATCTGATCACACTTACATTCTCAGCACCCAAAATTATTCTTTCATACTTGGTCGATCGACTATAGGTCAAATGCTGAGTACGGTCCTTGTTAAAAGGATCTCGACAGAATATGGCACACATACTTTTAAAGGATGTCCCATCACAATTGGTTCACTCCGTTCTAGATTCACACAAGTAGCAGCTACTGCTTTTAAGCAGCCAGGCAATGCTGCAGCACCTGGATCCAATGTGGCAGAAAAGTACGCCATTGGACGTCGTGAAAACCCATGTTTAACACTGAAAATGCACATCCTTCCCTTTCACAACAGAACAAAGCAAATTCTTTCATATAGTCTGGCATTCCCAATGCTGGTGCTTGACACACACATTTTCTCAATTTCATAAATGCTTCTGCACTTTCATCATCCCATTCAATCGGATCTCCCATTTCCTTTCAGGTCAATCTTATTAAAGGCTTCGCAAGCAATGAAAATCCACTGATCCTCTGACGACAATATCCAATAACTCAAAAAAACATTCGCATTTCTTTCTTAGTTTCAGGCAAATTCATTTGTCGAATCACTTTTATTCTTTCTGGTGTTACTTTTCTGACTCCTTTTCCGATCTTATGTCCCAGATATTGAACTTCTTGTTGACAGAATTGTAATTTTTCTGGCGACACCCTGTGTCCTCCTTCTGCCAGATGGTTCAGTAAAGCAATTGTGTCAGTGACACAGGCTTCTCATGTCTTTGGTGCCACCAATAGGTCATCAATGTACTGAACTAAAACCGAATTTCCTGGCATGACTAATGTCTCCAAACACTTTTTCAAAATCTGATTAAAAATCGAGAGTCTCTCTGTGTACTTTTGAGGAACTCAGCACCATGCCAAAACACGGTCTCCAAACCAAAATGCAAAAAAGATTTCGACTATTCGGATGTAAAAGAATCGAAAAGAATGCTTGGCACAAATCAATCACTGTGTACCAATGTGCATCCCAAGGTATCTGATACAAGATCATTGCTGGATTTGGTACTATTGGACAACAGGGTACTACTATCTTGTTAATCTTCCTCAAATCTTGCACTAGTCTATACTTGCCCCTAGGCTTCCTAAGCCCTATGATTGGTGAGTTACATGGACTGCTCATTATTTCTTTTAAAATACCTTGTTCAATCATTTGATCAATCACTGGAGCAACTCCTGCTTTTACTTCGAGACTCATTTTGTATTTGGGTATGTT
This sequence comes from Lissotriton vulgaris, assembly GCF_964263255.1. NCBI lineage: Eukaryota > Metazoa > Chordata > Amphibia > Caudata > Salamandridae > Lissotriton > Lissotriton vulgaris. Next base: position 334,690,234 of record NC_141689.1, on the reverse strand, counting down.
TGGATAAATTGCACCCTCTTTCACAATTATTTTTATTGGGTCTACATTTGCCATTAGACCAATTTCTTTTCCTGTAAAATCTCACTGTGTCTTTCAGCTCCTCAGGCAAATTATTTTCAGTAAGCAATGAAAAAATCTCATATACTTATGTCCCTTGCTTTGCTCTCATCATGTTGAAAGCAACATCCTCATCAGCCGTTTGAAAGGCAAAACCATCAGGCATACAGTAAATGGTGCAATTAATTTTGCACAGCAAATCCCTTTCCAAGAGATTTACCGGACTTGAATCACATACCACAAACTTATGCATGTCTCTGAAAATTTTGATATTCACTTCCATTGGTTATGTGACTGGAGTTCTTTTGTGCTTATTGAGACTCCTACAACTTGGATAGTTTCTCCCAAGAGGGGTAGGTTTGGAGCTTCTGCTGCTCTCACAGTAGTGTATATATAAAAAACAATATCCCAACTGGTATAATTTGTAGACAATTAATAAAGATATGCGTGCAGCATTATCAAGCGAGAAACAAGGAGACTCTGTATATTCATCATGTGTGCTCAAGGCATCATTTACTCCAAATTTATCTCAAAGGATCGAGCAAGTACAATTACAGTTAATATCAGCACTGCAATTGACAATTCAAACAGAACAACCCAAAGTTGTACAAGGTGCACGAGTGAAGAGGTGAATAACACTACGGCGACACATGTGACAGAGTGATCAGCGTGAATGGCGCAAAGTGTTTGTGCATAAATATATACAGTGAATAAAAACAGAGTGGTTTCGAAATAATTTAAATTAGTCAATTTCCATTTGTCAAACTTTACGAAAACCACTGTGTAAGGGGCACCTAAAGTCTTGCTGATAGTCGACGGCGTTTCGATCCGTAGAAATTAGGATCATCTTCAGGACAGGGTGGGTTGATGGCAGTACATATATCGCGTTTGGTAGGCGATGTGGGGGAGGTAGGTTCGTGGGAGTATTCCTCTTTTACTGGGGGAGTTGCAGGGTTCCTCCAATGTTGAAGGCAGTAGAGTGATGCGTAACTCTGATGGTATTTAGTATGCTGTGGATCCAGCGAAGCGTGGTTAAGGTACGTAGCAAAAACGGGACGAATCCCGGTGCGGCGTGGTCCGCGGTATTGAATGTTATCAATCAGGCGTGGTCGGCAGGGTAAGGAGAATCAATCTTTCCTCAAGGACTGGACGACACAAGTGAATCGCTTTCCCCGCTCTTACAGTAGAATGGGTAGCACTAGTATCCACTAGAAAAGTGATGTCATTACCTTCCACTTTTCCATCAACAAATGGACCTGACTGATCTACCGCCAAGGATGCGCCAAGCACGCAGACCTCCTACGACCTCAGGCACCATCATTGAGACATGTCTGAATCACTCTCATTACTTTGCCTCCGATATTGTCGAACTGTTTTGTGCATTCTTACCACTTTCTCCTTGAAATCCGGTGTTCGCACTGTATCTCTGCACCAGAGCATTCACATGGTTTGGCATAGGGGCTTGTGGAAACTGAAATTGGGGAGTAACTACCTGCTGCTGTTGCTGCTGGTTCACAACCACCTCATTCTGCATCTGTGGATTAAAGATTTGATTTACCCCATTATTCTGTTGAACATTTTTACACTCATTCTTCCAATGTCCAAGCTTTCCGCACGCGTGACAGGGATATTTCTTTCTCACTTCTCTATTCATTCGTCCTTTTCCCTTATTTCCATTCAATGCTTGATTACCCTGATTTTTACCATTTGCCTGGTTTTCATTTTGAGAACCAGGATTTACCTCTTGTTGCTCTGCCAATTTCACTTGTGCCCAAATAATTTTCTCTTTCAGCTTTCTATGTTTTGCATCAATATCATCTCTACAATACTTTGCATACTTTAGGATATTGTCTATGGGCTTGCTCTGCCAACAAAGTATATGCTGCTGAATCATCTGACTAATTTCTGATCTTAATCCATACCATACACAAACCTATACACAAAATGTCCCATGTCTTTATAACCAATATTCTCAAACCCAACATACTGTTTGAACACCTGCAACAACCTCTCATAATAGGCATGCACTGACTCCCTTGGTTCCTGAGTTGTTCTGTCTATTTTAACCCAATCTGTTTCTGTAGGAGAGATCTTTCCTGTTAAGAAAGAAATCACTGGATGATACTTTTTCATCACTTCTTCTAAAGGTGCACCTGTTTTTGCATCTCTAGCATATTCTTCATTTTGCCAATCAATAGTAATTTTACATTCTGTCCACAAATCAGTTGGTACCACTATGTCAAACAAACCATCCAGATCACAAACCTCTCTACCTGCTTATACCATTCAACGGGCTTCTCTTTTGATCTAGGAAAATCATTTGTGAAAGATAAAATATCCTGTCTGCTCCAAGGAACATGAACATATCCACCACCAGGAACTTCTCTCATTGGACACACTCTTTCAATTTGTTGTGTTTACCTTAATGGAAATGCAGGTGTTTACTTCGTAGCAGCTTCATCCCTTTTTCTTGTCCATTTACCTCTCCATAGATCTACATCTCTCCATTTCTTCAAGATATGCATTAATCTTTGTATCTGTAATCTCCTTCCTGATGCATTTAAACTTTCTATATCCTTTTCAGTAAATTCTGATCTATATGACTTCGACAATATTTTTGACTTTTCTACATCCATTCCGAATTCTGCAGCCACTTCTACTATCTTCTCATGTAAACTTTTCACTCTCCATTTTTTACTGAACTTATAATCCCAATAATCATCTCTTACAAACCCACTCACAACTTACTTACATCTACATTTTGTGGTTGTGTTTTTTTTTCTAATCCTTCTGTCCACTTCTCTAAGTCTTCTGGTGAAAACACATTAGAATTTCCTGCAACTGGAGTGATAATTGGCATTTACCTTCTTATATCTACAGGTGTAATTCTCTTCTGGGTTTCAGTCACGGTCTCAAAATTTGGGAGATCCAACAATGAAACATTCAAATCACTCTCGAATCACTCTTACTAGCTTGATCATCTAACGTCACTACCTCTTTTCTAGCATTATTCCGTTGGACTGCTACTGTCCGAAGTTTTGGAATATCTTGTTTATCACCATACAATGGAATAACAGGACCAATTGTTACTGGTACTGTCAATGCTTCAGCATTCAAGCCTAACCGACTTATTTTCTGCATTATTTCTTCTCAATATATTCCTTTCCTTCTCTTGTAATATTCTGGTAACTGTTGTATCGTATAAAACCTGTGGAACTAATGGAGTTCCCAACATTGGTGCACTTAGAGTGTTATCTCTAGCATTCTCTTGATAAGGTGAAGGCCTTTTAACTAAAAGGTCCTCTAATAAATCATCATCAGTTTCGTCACACCCTGTTCCTGTCGCACCTATGTGGTTCGTTTTACTTTACATGTACTCCCTACTTGATCTTCAGCCATCAAAACTGGATATAAGTCTTCAGTTACCACAGATCGTCTCCATCTTTTCATCTGATCTCCTCTAGTGTCAAATGGGTATCTAGACAAGAATCTCCATTAATCCATCTACTTCCTCAGTATTTCTCTCGTTCAAATGCCTCAACTTCCCACTCCTCTAAAGCTTCATTCTGTGTAGATCTAGGATTTGATTCTAATGAATTCATTTGATTTCTCAAATTCTGTAGAATCTTTACATTGGACCTACCATGTTCTGGAAACGCTAAATGCTATACTCTACCCAATTTTCCAACCACACACAAGTATGATATTCTCGTTCCATCATCATAAAAGAAGCAGGCGTATTAGGAGGTGGCATAAGAATTCCCATCCTAAATTACTATATTCTTATCCTTTTTAGAGAAATTTTTAATTTTGTTAATCAACTTCATTTTTCCGACTTCTGTGACAAATTAATTCAACAGGCAAAATTCAGAAACTCTCCGTATTCTTGCATATTCTATTTGCTAAAACTCGTCCTATCCAGCGCGACTCGCACCAACAATCCAATCAGAGCTCACTATGTATCTTCCCTCACAACCAATAATAGTGCGATTCTTGTCTACTGTCCAATCAGAGCTTGGCACATACCCACTGGTCTGACTAATGCCAGCGCACCTCTTTGTGACGTCAGTCTTACTCCTACTACTGACCCCCCTTTACAAACTGCTCTTGCTACACGCCCGCAGTTTCAACCAATACCAGCGCAGCTCTCTGTGACGTCACTATGACTCCTGCTACTGAACCTCCCTTTACAAGGTAATACAAAAATATTTATCAACTTTCTTTATCAAATTTCTGTTAGTAACAACGTAAAAAAAAGCACTACTCTGTCTGCTCTGCTAAACCAAAGATAGTTTCTTCACTGGCTTCAAAGAAAAAATACTTCCTTACACTACGAGTAAAAACCACTGTTTACCCTTCACTTAGACTCGGGGAGGACCGTTTACTGCTCTAGGGATAATCCTTCAGGTAAGGGCAGAGTTTCTCAGGTGGACCCTTTGCTATCATTCACACTCTACTTTTATACGATATAGTACCTAATATAACACCTACAGCCCTCCGTAGCTTTTGGGTATTATGACAACAGACGAGTAACCTTCTGCAGTGCGATTTCCTTACCACACTCTTCTAAATTCCATTCCCGGGATTCCCAGGTAGCTCCGTACCTGTACTTCCAGAAAACATATTACACATCACTAACTCTTAATGTTAAACATATAGATAATAACCAGTAATCAATCATCAATAATCAATAATCACCAAACTAATCAATAATAACCATAACTCTCCTACCAGAAAAACTGATCCAGCGGAAGGCCAAGGATGAACACTTTACAGTCAACCATTCAATGGGGCCCATACACATTTAACCCAAATATTCCATCCACATTCCCTGGTAGATCCGCTGGGGGGTTGTTTTTGTCATGTTTTATAATTCACTCAGTTCTGATTAGTTAGCTTTCTATAATTTCAACAATTTATAACCACATTTTGTAACTAATTAATCTTCACTGATAAACACTCTTTCCTGTGGCTGATGGATCATTAGTTGAGTTAGTTGATGGTGATATTAACAGCTATCTAACTAATTTAAACATCTCAGTGAAATAACCACAGACTCTGGGGAAGGTTCAAAAGTTTATCTACATTTTCAATCATAAATTGAACGCTCACCGATACAAGTTTACATTGCTAACTCCTTCATTCATTGGATATGAGAGGACATTTTCATTTAAAAAAACAATCATTAACACAAACTCATTCTGCAAAAGAGTAGATAGTTGTAGAGACAGCAGGTTCAAGGAAAAATAAATTTGCAAAGAAATATGCAAATTCGAAACAGACTAATAGTTACCTAATTATAAAATCTGGAAAACCAATCCTCTAGCCAAAGGACATATGGGGGTCCCCTGAGTTAGGATCAGGAGACAAATAACATAGGTCAGGATCAGGACAGGACAAATACTTACTAAACTTCTCTCTAGAAGTAGAACCCAACGCACCAGGACCTCGATGTTCTTCCGGAATCTTCAAATCTAATCAGGCTGTCATTTGGATCAGAATCTTCCCAGTCTGCTCTCCCTTCTCATCTTCTAGCAGCTCTCGCCTATTTCTCTCAGCATCAATGTGATCTGCATCATCTTCTTCTGCATCTCTCTCTGCATTTCATGTAACCCTACTCTAATCTAAGTTACTCTAGTTATAGTCTTTAATTCAAAATGTCCCACCCTCTGAAGTTGCATATATCAGTGAAATGCTGCATATGATTGGTCAGGGCAAAGGGAGTTTCATCATACCATGCTGACATATTCATTTTTATTAACGTTTTTATTGTTCTGCAAACCTATTACCTTTAGCTCATTCATAACTTTAATTCTTATACATGTATTGTTGCAATGTTTATTAACATCTTAATACAGTCTTCATAGATGAGGGATACATTGCACCACCTTCCCACGTTGCCTGTCCTTGGCATCTGGCCGCTGTTTAATTCTTCAGTCATCGGGTCACAATCATGGGTCACTAAGCATGTGCGACTCGTTTATCATCCAGATGCCATTTTCTTATTGTCATGATCGTATCAGGCCCAAACGCACACTATTGATCAAAGAATCAAAAACAGTTGTTATTTTCTTAAACATATGATCCTCACTGTTCACCACCCACTTCTACTCTATCCTATGTTATTGTTAATTTTCTGAGCAAAAGCATTACCAATAGCACCCTTCTTTTAAATTCAAGCAAGCAGATGCCAGGCATGTGGTTCCTCAAGACCACATGTTAGTCCTTCTTGCGCATGTGTGAGAGTATTTCCCTCTCAAAGCAAGTTAGTCACATTATTACGATGCAATTTTGGTTCACACATGTGCAAAGCATTTCCACATATTAAAGTGAGTTTTAGTCGCGTTGAGATTTTATTTCATATTGATTTAACCATATTTTGTGTCTTGGTGCATGTTAATTTAATTTCATTCACAATTTTAATAGTTAGTATATGTAACAAGGATTGCTCCGAGCAAGTTTCGTTTTTCTTGAATCCTTGCTCCATCAGTATCACATGTGCTTTTTTGACAATCACCGAAATAGCGATTTTGTTGCTTGCAATTAAAATTAACTTTAGTTTTCTAAATTGGTTTGGGATTTCTCTCTTGTTCTGTTGTCCCTTTCTTACTTTTTGACTGCTGCATAAATACTTTACACATTGCCTCTAAGTTAAGCCTGACTGAGGGCAAAGAGCAGGTTTATTTAGTGACTTTTGTGGTTCACCTTGAAGAGGACTGTGCTTATTATTTGAGTGGGGCTCTCACTCCTCTAAACTAATACCCAGTTTTTTACCCTTTTTTTATATCTGTTCTGGTGGGTATGTAACATCTTGCATTGCTAAATGGCAATGTAGTTGGCAGGAATTTAGATACAAATTAGAGCACCTTCCTGTGTGGATGAATGCTCCAGCTGATTTTTTCAAATTAAGGAGCCCATTAGGATCGCGGACGGAAACGGGTTCCGTCCGCCAAGGAAGCGGCCAAGATACTCCCGACCGCTCCGCGGATAAACCGCCGTTGCCATTAGGATAATAATGTAACGAAACTCCGACCGCGGCGGACGGACCACATAAAACTCCGTCCGCGGCGGACGGACCACATCAAACTCCGTCCGCGGCGGACGGAGTACACCTGAGACCACTGCATGTGGACGGAACCTAAGAAACAGCGCCCGCCGTGGACGAACATGACCGCGGGAACAGGCACAGCCACCGCAATACCTGCGTAGGCTCCGTGCCCGCGATTAGGATAACGCCACCAGTCCTACGGAACTCACCTCCATCCACGACCGCAGCGGAAACAATGCAACGATAAACGGAGCATCCCAGCGGAAGGACAACACGAACACCATCCCTACCGTCAAACCAATTTCAAAATGGCTGACGGAAGTAAATACAAAACACACTAAACAGGACAACCACCCACCTGAAACACCAACACCAATCACAAGCCACAATGACCCCCCCCCCCAAGCACCTAAAAATCCACACAAGTCAACACACCCACCTAGCACCTGACTGGCAACAACCATTGGGACACAACCACGACACAGAGTATAAAATGATTCCCACCCACTACCACAATCCTCTGCATCACAGCATAGCTGCTAGCAAGAGGATCAATACGACAAACAGCAGACACAAATTTCACACATACAACCAGCACACAAACACACCCACCACACAAACACCCACCACACCATTCCTACACACCACACACCTGCACATCCCAACCCACTCCACCCACACCTTGAACAGCACACACTATGGCACCAAACAAAAACCCTAAATTCACTGACACAGAGTTGAAGGTCATGGTGGATGAAATCATCCGTGTTGAACCCCACATTTTCGGCACACTAGTCCAGCAGACCACCGTGGCAACCAAAAACTACATGTGGGACAGGATAGTCAGTCGGGTGAATGCGTCAGGGACCGTGCCACAAACAAAGCACGAGATCCATAGGCAGTGGCACGACCTCAAAACCAGGGTCAAAGGCATCCATGCAAAAAACCACCTGTGGGCCCACCACACTGGTGGTGGCACACCCCCGGAGCCCCTACCGTATGCAGAATGGGAGGAAAAGGTGCTGGGCATACTGCACCCAGAGAGCCTGGAAGGAATCGACGAGGGAGAAGAGGCTGGTAAGTAAAAACCAAGCACCAAAATCACACCGATATGGTCTGCCTTACACAACTGAGAAGACACATCTCCCAGGCCACAACCCATGCATGTGGGCCACATACTCACCAAAATGTGAACGTCTCCCAACAGGCCCCCATGTCCACAGGGAGGGTGGTGGGGTGTGTAGAGAGGTGGGTGGGGTGTGTGAGAGACCAGCACTACAACTCTCAACAGGCCCCCATGTCCACAGGGAGGGTGGTGGTGGGTGGGGTGAGTGAGAGGTCACTACTACGACTCCCAACAGGCCCCCATGTCCACAGGGAGGGTGGTGTTGGGTGGGGTGAGTGAGAGGTCACCACTACAACTCCCAACAGGCCCCCATGTCCACAGGGAGGGTGGTGGGATGTGTTGAGAGGTGGGTGGGGTGTGTGAGAGACCAGCACTACAACTCCCAACAGGCCCCCATGTCCACAGGGAGGGTGGTGGTGGGTGGGGTGTGTGAGAGACCAGCACTACAACTCCCAACAGGCCCCCATGTCCACAGGGAGGGTGGTGGTGGGTGGGGTGAGTGAGAGGTCACTACTACGACTCCCAACAGGCCCCCATGTCCACAGGGAGGGTGGTGGGGTGTGTTGAGAGGTGGGTGGGGTGTGTGAGAGACCAGCACTACAACTCCCAACAGGCCCCCATGTCCACAGGGAGGGTGGTGGTGGGTGGGGTGAGTGAGAGGTCACTACTATGACTCCCAATAGGCCCCCATGTCCACAGGGAGGGTGGTGGGGTGTGTTGAGAGGTTGGTGGGGTGTGTGAGAGACCAGCACTACAACTCCCAACAAGCCCCCATGTCCACAGGGAGGGTGGTGGTGGGTGGGGTGAGTGAGAGGTCACTACTACGACTCCCAACAGGCCCCCATGTCCACAGGGAGGGTAGTGGTGGGTGGGATGAGTGAGAGGTCACTACTATGACTCCCAACAGGCCCCCATGTCCACAGGGAGGGTGGTGGGGTGTGTTGAGAGGTGGGTGGGGTATGTGAGAGACCAGCACTACAACTCCCAACAGGCCCCCATGTCCACAGGGAGAGTAGTGGTGGGTGGGGTGTGTGAGAGACCAGCATTACAACTCCCAACAGGCCCCCATGTCCACAGGGAGGGTGGTGGGGTGTGTAGAGAGGTGGGTGGGGTGTGTGAGAGACCAGCACTACAACTCCGAACAGGCCCCCATGTCCACAGGGAGGGTGGTGGTGGGTGGGGTGAGTGAGAGGTCAGTGATATGTAATGTTGGAAAAATAAAACATGTCATGTCCACAGCATTGATTATGAAAATCTTGTCCCTCAGGTGATCGCAACTTGACTGGCGAAACCAGCAACCGCCTGCAACAGTCGCCCCACTCACAGCCAGGACTCTCTGGGGATGATTCCATTGCCTGCTCTGGTGCGGAGGACGGAGCGGGCCCAAGCAGACTCCCAGGGCCATCAGGCTCACAGGACATCCCTGCCTCCACAACCTTGGCCTGTGTCACCCCAGCAACACCTGCCATAGTGAGCTGTACAGCCACCACCACGCCTCCACCACCACCAGTACCACCACTCCTGCCTGTGCCACCCTGCCTGACCCATCGCACGACACAGGGCCATCTACATCCCAGCCAAGCAAGGAGAGTGGACAGGAAAGGAGAGAGCTGAAGGCACATCACACAAGCAGGAGTGCTTCGAGCTGGGGAAGGACACCCACCCCATCCTGGCGCAGAAACACTAGAAGCCCTAGCCAGAGCCCTAGCAAGAGTCCAGGCCTCCTATGAGCGTGGGCAGGAACAGGCTGATCGTGCCACCAGGACTCAGTAGAGAACAGTAATCTGTTGCGGTCCATTGACAGCCTCATAGGGCAAATAGTGGACCTCATGGGCCAGCAAACAGCACTGTGGAGGGACTGGTTATCCCGCACCACACCACCCCCCCTCACCCAAGTGCCCAGCCGCCACGGACACCAACACCACCGCCACCGCCACCTGAGCCCATGGACACGGATGTGGCCCCTGACCAACCTGCCCCCCTCAGCTGTCTCCATTCCGGCTCCAAGACGGAGGGGCCGTCCGAGGATGGAAGTAGGTGAGAGCAGTGGGGATGCTCCATCTACCCGCTTAAAGAGGGGCCGCCAATGACTCTAACCTTGCCTGAGCCTGCCATCCACCCGCAAACTATCCTGTCCCACAACGCCAAGTATTGGCACAGGTCTGCTGGACTAGCTGGACATCACCCAATGTGGTGTCACCACAGTCTTTTCATCTACCATGACCTTCAACTCACACTCCCCCACCCAACACTTACTTGTAAATATCCACCAGCATCAATTCACAACCTGTAAATAAATTTCACTTAAACACTCAATGATGTGTTGCCTCCATGTTTTAATCACATGATTGTCTCAGAAACAGACGTTACCAGGTGCAGGGATCTATGTCGGTGAGAATCATGCCTCTGTGGGAGTGACCTAGGGAAAAAGAGAGACAACAAACACACGTCAGGAAACTGATTCACACCCATCACAACACTTTGCACTGCAACATCCCACAAACCACACTCATCACCAATTCAGTGGATGAGAGGACACACATCATGGAGATTTGCATGTACACAAAATATACCACACACACATGCAAACATAACATACCAGAACAGCCAGCTTAGAAACACCACAACCACACACCACCAGCAAACAAACATCACGCATTGTCAACCTGCACAAGAGGTAGTTACTCACATTTAAGGGAAATAGCGATCAATGAGCTGACGCCTCTGGTCCACATCTTCTTCCTCGCCACTATCCTCATCAGTCGACATGGGTGGGATGGGAGGCCGAGGAACGTGTTGGTCTTCAGGGTCCAAGATCAGTTCAATGTCATTGCGCAAGGCCACTTTGTGGTGCATGCAGCAGGCAATCACGATCCTGCATACTTTGCCTGGTGAGTAAGGCAGGGCCCCTCCGGTTTTATCCAGGCAGAGAAACCTAGATTTTAGCAGTCCAAAAGTACGTTCCACCACTCTACGTGTCCTTCCATGGGCATCATTGTATCGCATTTCACCATCTGTAGTTGAATTACGTATGGGACTCAGCAGCCACGACCGGTTTGGGTACGCAGAGTCGCCTATGTAGGGGGATGACAGACACAAATATCACAACCAGGATTGGTGGGTACCCCATGCCACACAGGAAACACAACTGTCCCCACAGCATACTCACCAACCAGCCACGCACGTTCTGTATGCAGATTTGCCATCAGTTGGGGGACAATGCTGCTCCGCATGATGTGGGAGTCATGTGCGGAGCCTGGAAATCTTGCACACACATGGGATATGATGTTGTCGGCCAGGCACACCACCTGCACGTTGAGCGAATGAAAGCGCTTCCGATTTCGATATACCGGCTCACGTGCCCGGGGTGGAATGAGACCTATATGGGTGCCATCAATGGAACCCACTACGTGTGGTATCTGGCCCAGTGCATAGAAGTCTGCTATGACTGCTGCAAACTCGGCCGCCCGTGGAAAATGGATGTAATCATTCTTGTAAATCATGATGGCTTTGAGAACATCCCACAGTACCATGCTGAACATGGACTGTGACATCCCCCCGGCATGTCCAACTGTGTACTGAAAGGTGCCAGTTGCAAAAAAGTGAAGTGCCGCCATCACCTTTGCTGTGGGTGTAATGGAACAAGGATATGTTCTTAGTGGCTGCAGATGAGGAGACAATTGGTCCACAAGCTCCAGCAATCTACGTCGATCAAGCCGGAATTTTCTGATCACCTCCTCGTCAACCATATCCTCCAGCACAGTGTATGGGCGATGCACATTTGGAGCCCTCCTGTGTGGGAGTAGATGTAGTAGATGTCAATTTACCAACAACACATAGCTGTGCAACTCTATTACATGTAGGCCAACACAAGCAAAATGAGAAATGTTGTAGACAATTATCATATGTGTGACATGTCTGAAATTACCTGCAATATGGAGTAGCATAAAAACAATGTGCAGCCACTAACAACATGATGTGTGTCAACATGTACAATGTAACGTACTCACATGTCAAAAGAACTGCCAACAAGACATGCCTAAGGACCCAAATGTGGACAACCGGCATCACAGACACACATGCACGTGCACACACAATACGATAATGCTACACACACTCCATGTCATCATGCACCAATGACCACACCTACAATGGTGAGCATCCTCACATTACATGCATGGCCACACAAGAGGCAACACACATACGCATACACAGAATGCATGTGTACCCCCACTATTGTTACTTGCACACACAAACCACACACTGACAACAGATTCTGAATGTGGCCAGACAGCCTTGATGTACTGTGTAGATGTGAAGAAGTTGAAACGTGTGTACGGAAAAACAAGACGTCAACACGTCGACATGCACATGTGTAGCAAATTGGGTGCACATCAATGGGCATAGTATGAACACACATGATATAGTGCATGACATATGCTGTTTCGCCATCACGGTCACAATACTCATAACGCATGTGCGGACTACCACGATGGTGCAGCATTTGAAAATGTACAATCAGTGGCACCGCCATGGTCGTGCACTGCTTCCGCTATTTTCAGCCGTGCCAGGCCAGACACCCACCGCCGGGTGGTGACTGGCCTGGCACGGCGGTGGGTGACTGGGCTGGCAGGGCGGTGGGTGACTGGGCTGGCATGGCGGTGGGTGACTGGGCTGGCATGGCGGTGGGTGACTGGGCTGACACGGCAGTGGGTGACTGGGCTGGCACGGCAGTGGGTGACTGGCCTGGCACGGCGGTTGTGGACCGGCTGGCCGGTCTACTGTGGATGATGCAATGTGACTGTAAGGGGGTTCATGAACTGCCATTTTGAATTTCATAATCACAAGGATGTGTTGGCCTGCACCTCCCCGTGGAATGCGTGCACCGCCATGGTGGCGCCACTGATTGAACATTGTAGCAAAAGATGCATCCGTCGCTGAAGCGCGCACATGCGGTTGCCGATGTGTGACCGTGACGCTCCGTGCACATGCAGCCAATGGGAAGAGGTAACGCGGTATGCGCAATCGAAAATAGCGGAAGCCGTGCACCGCCACTCCAGGGCCAGTCATTGGCCCTTTTTGAAAGAGGCATCCAGGGGGAACCAATTGCTGCCGACGTGTGCCACTGACATGGGCTCAGGGCCCTATATATATGTGATTGTCGCAAGCACACATTCAATGCTGTGATCCAGTGCTGCCTGTGACCATCACCTCGACCTGCTGCTGCTGAGCTGACCAACGACTGCTGCCTGTGACCATCACCTCGACCTGCTGCTGCTGAGCTGACCAACGACTGCTGCCTGTGACCATCACCTCGACCTGCTGCTGCTGAGCTGACCAACGACTGCTGCCTGTGACCATCACCTCGACCTGCTGCTGCTGAGCTGACCAACTACTGCTGCTGTAGTGCCACAGTCCAGGACCTTGCCATGCAGAGAGTGCAAGAGATCTGGTCTCGTCCCTTCACCGCAGCAGAACTAGATGTTCTTGTGGCCGGTGTGCTCAGCCACTACGAACAGCTCTACGGTGCACCCGGACAGGTGGTAAGTGCAGTGGTGTACATGTTGTTGGCCATGAGGTGGTCAGTGGCTCCTGTCTACTGCAAGCCTGGCAGTGTGCTGTGGGACCTTCACATGTGTTGTACAGAGCATGGCTGTATGTAGATACGTGTTTCTACGAAGTTTGTGCATGTCATACTGTCCACTTACGTTACCCTCTTGTCTCCCATCATGGTAGGTGAAGCTGCACCTTCGCAAGGCCGTGTGGAGGACCATAGCACGTGATGTACGGGCAGTGGGGGTGTGCAATAGACGACACACACACTGCCACAAGCGCTGGGACGACATATCCAGGCTTAGTAAGAATGTTGCGGAGATGACACTGGGGATGATTCCAAGAACAACACGTCTGGCCCGACGCGCCATGACCCCTCTTATGCACCGTACCATTGCTGTGACGCATCCTGACCTGTCCGCCCGGCTGAGTGGGGATCAATAGCAAACTAGCGGTAAGCAGACTGTATGTGTATGTTACTTGGGAGTGCAATGCATGCATTGATGCTCAGACACAGTAGTGACTTCCGAGGTGCGTATGTTTTATAGGAATACCATGTTGGTGCCATTAGAGGAGTGTGCGTTGGCATCCATGTCCACCATGTTGACAGGCCACTTGCTTAGTAGTTGAGGGTTCAAGGACATGCCGTAGAGGTCTGTGGTCCCATGGCAAGACATGTGTGCAGATCTACATGCACTTGCCCTGCGCGTATGATGTACATGTTTCACGGCCACCACCGGTTCTTTAATGTGAGGCTGACTGGTAGGGGTGGGACGTGTGCAGGATGGGGGCTACATGTTCTTTGTCTGAAATGGAATTAGAGATTTGTTGTCCTTCAGTACGTGAGTGTGGCACTTACTTACACCTCTTTTCTCTCTATTTCAGCTTTGGCATAGGGCCCTGACCCACAGACGACGGAGATGAGTGGTGGCAATGCATCCGGATCAGACATCACACACACGCAGACTGACACAGAAGAGGGCAGTCCCGGAGAGGGGGACAGGACCGTGCCTGAGGACTCGCATGTTGAGACACCATCGTCCTCATCTTCCGACAGTGTTGGTGAGTCAGCACTGTTGTCACAGACAGGGAGTGGGCAATCAACACCTTCGGTCGGGACACAGCACACAGGGCCCACACTGCCGCCAACTGCACCAAGTACTGCTCGTGCACGCAGAAGTAGGGGGAGCAGAGTGGCCTTCGGTGCAGGCACCGCTGCCCCTGCCCCGGTGACCCAAAGTGCACTTTGTGCTGAGGCTGTTGATCTGCTGCGACAGCTGTGTGTGGGGCAGACCAACATGATCAATGCATTCCAAGACCACAATAGGAAGTTGGGGCAGGTGGTGGCATTCATGGAGGGGATGCATGGCGATGTTGCTGGTCTACACAGAACAGTTCAGTCATTGGCAAACACTCTGTCTTCTGCCATTGTACAGTCACATAGACAGGGTACTACTTCTGTTCCCCCATCTACACCACTTGATGTCTCAGGGTGGAGTGAATATTCTGACCAGGACTCTTTTACAGCGTATTGCACTAGAAGCAGCCACAGGCAGCACGGCAGGACAAGGAGGGCACAGACACCATCCCCTAGGACAGGAAAATCTGTTACCAAAGATGAAGTGCGATACGCTGGAGTTCACACACAGGATCCCCAAGGGGTGTTGGGGGAAATGGCTTCACATGCTACACAGGCATCCCACACAAAAGGTACTCCCAAGGCAAGGGAAACTCCCAAGTCCAGGGACACTCCCTTGGACAAGGACACTACAAAGACAAAGCCACCTCAAAAGAGCAGGGACACTCCCAAGGACAAGGACACTACTAAGGAAGGGGCGACTCCCAAGAGCAGGGACAAGGACACTACAAAGACAAAGCCACCTCAAAAGAGCAGGGACACTCCCAAGGACAAGGACACTACTAAGGAAGGGGCGACTCCCAAAAGCAGGCACAAGGACACTACAAAGGCAAAGGCACCTCAAAAGAGCAGGGACACTCCCAAGGACAAGGACAAAACTAAGGAAGGGGCGACTCCCAAGAGCAGGGACAAGGACACTACAAAGGCAAAGGCACCTCAAAAGAGTAGGGACACTCCCAAGGACAAGGACACTGCTAAGGAAGGGGCGACTCCCAAGAGCAGGGACACTCCCAGGGACAGGCACACTACAGAGGAAGGGGCATCTCCCAAGAGCAGGGACACACCCAGGGACAAGGTCGCTTCTAGAGACAGGTACACTTCAAAGGACAAGTCTGCAGCCAGGGACAGGGCACCGACCAGGGAACAGGGAAAGTCCAGAGACAAGACTCCTCCTATGGCCAAGGCACATCCAAGGGACAAGGCTTCTCCCATAGACACTAGCTCCATCAAGGACAGGCATACATCACCCCTGGCTGCACTGAGGCTGATGTTGTTGAAGGAACGGAAAACAGATGTCTCCGCAGCAGAGTTCCCCCATACCTTCACTCCCATCCAGGCCCGTCAGAAGCAGAGGAAGGAGTACCCTGTTGTTGCATCCCCCATTACACATGATGCAGAGGCCAGAAGGCAGGCACACAGCAAACGACAAGCAGGGTCCAGCACGTCCCCAGAGAGCAGACCCCCATCAGCAGATGCTCCACCTTTGGTGGGTGATATTTCATTTGAGTCTGCACCACTTGCCAGACCTGTCATGTCCAGGGTGCCCTCACATATTCCTAAGAAACGTAGACACACACCATTGACACCTGACCACCCGATGTCGCTTCAGTACAGCTATCCCCAGCTCCCAGAGCCACCCTGCCTCCTGGCCCATACATCCCTGTGGCTCATCATTTCTGTGTTCCCAGTGGCGCATCAGAGGTTCACTCTCAGTTGTCAGATAGTGGCACTGTGTCTGTTGTTTGCTGTCATGCATCATGTAGTGGCACTGTCTCAGTTGTGCCCTCTCCTTTTTCTGGTGCTGGCAGTGTGTCTGGGTCAATGGCTCATGTGTCAGTCACAGAGCCAAGACACCCCCGAGTAGTTGTGCGCTATAAAAATCGCATAAACATAAACATAAACATAAACTGGAGCTGTGGCTGTGTCTCACACTCCTATTTCTGGTGCCGGCAGTGTGTCTGGGTCTATGGCTCATGTGTCAGTCACTAGAGCTGTGGCTGTGTCTCACACTCCTATGTCTGGTGCTGGCAGTGTGTCTGGGTCTATGGCTCATGTGTCAGTCACTAGACCTGTCGCTGTGTCTCACACTCCAGTTTCTGGTGCTACCAGTGTGTCAGAGGCAAATAGTTCAGGCAGTCCACCAGCTTCCGTGATGTGACGTGTATTTACCTTCACTCACATGTCATTTGACTAGGTGTGTAGATTGTCCATTGTAACCAGACTTGCATTGTTGTTGTCCTTGGGACGGGTACCTTGAACCCCGTACTTGTGCTGCCTCTGATGTCCCTGCTCTGTTGGCCACAATGCCCTGTTGCTGTTCTAATACTGCAGTCTGCCCTCTCATGTGCTGCCTCTGATGTCCCTGCTCTGTTGGCCACAATACCCTGTTGCTGTTCTGATACTGTAGTCTGCCCTCTCATGTGCTGCCTCTGATGTCCCTGCTCTGTTGGCCACAATGCCCTGTTGCTGTTCTGATACTGCAGTCTGCCCTCTCATGTGCTGCCTCTGATGTACCTGCTCTGTAGGCCACAATGCCCTGTTGCTGTTCTGATACTGCAGTCTGCCCTCTCATGTGCTGCCTCTGATGTACCTGTTCGATGCCATGGACTGTTGATGCACTTAGCCCCTCTCATGTGCTGCCTCTGATGTACCTGTTCAGTGCAATGGACTGTTGATGCACTTAGCCCCTCTCATGTGCTGCCTCTGCTGTACCTGTTCAGTGCAATCGACTGTTGATGCACTTAGCCCCTCTCATGTGCTTCCTCTGATGTATCTTTTCAGTGCAATGGACTGTTGATGCGCATAGCCCCTCTCATGTGCTGCCTCTGATGTACCTGTTCGATGCCATGGACTGTTGATGCACTTAGCCCCTCTCATGTGCTGCCTCTGATGTACCTGTTCGATGCCATGGACTGTTGATGCACTTAGCCCCTCTCATGTGCTGTCTCTAATGTACCTATTCAGTGCAATGGACTGTTGATGCACTTAGCCCCTCTCATGTGCTGCCTCTGATGTACCTGTTCGATGCCATGGACTGTTGATGCACTTAGCCCCTCTCATGTGCTGCCTCTGATGTACCTGCTCTGTTGGTCACAATGCCCTGTTGCTGTTCTGATACTGCAGTCTGCCCTCTCAAGTGCTGCCTCTGATGTACCTGCTCTGTTGGCCACAATGCCCTGTTGCTGTTCTGATACTGCAGGCGGCCCTCTCATGTGCTGCCTCTGATGTACCTGCTCTGTTGGCCACAATGCCCTGTTGCTGTTCTGATACTGCAGTCTGCCCTCTCATGTGCTGCCTCTGATGTACCTGCTCTGTTGGCCACAATGCCCTGTTGCTGTTCTGATACTGCTGTGTGCCCTCTCATATGCTGCCTCTGATGTACCTGTTTGATGCCATGGACTGTTGATGCACTTAGCCCCTCTCATGTGCTGCCTCGATGTCCCTGCTCTGTTGGCCACAATGCCCTGTTGCTGTTCTGATACTGCAGTCTGCCCTCTAATGTGCTGCCTCTGATGCCCCTGCTCTGTTGGCCACAATGCCCTGTTGCTGTTCTGATACTGCAGTCTGCCCTCTCATGTGCTGCCTCTGATGTACCTGCTCTGTTGGCCACAATGCCCTGTTGCTGTTCTGATACTGCAGTCTGCCCTCTCATGTGCTGCCTCTGATGTACCTGCTCTGTTGGCCACAATGCCCTGTTGCTGTTCTGATACTGCAGTCTGCCCTCTCATGTGCTGCCTCTGATGTACCTGTTCGATGCCATGGACTGTTGATGCACTTAGCCCCTCTCATGTGCTGCCTATGATGTACCTGTTCAATGCCATGGACTGTTGATGCACTTAGCCCCTCTCATGTGCTGCCTCTGATGTACCTGTTCGATGCCATGGACTGTTGATGCACTTAGCCCCTCTCATGTACTGCCTCTGATGTACATGTTCGATGCCATGGAGATTTGATGCACTTAGCCCCTCTCATGTGCTGCCTCTGATGTACCTGTTCGATGCCATGGACTGTTGATGCACTTAGCCCCTTTCATGTGCTGCCTCTGATGTACCTGTTCGATGCCATGGACTGTTGATGCACTTAGCCCCTCTCATGTGCTGCCTCTGATGTACCTGTTCGATGCCATGGACTGTTGATGCACTTAGCCCCTCTCATGTGCTGCCTCTGATATACCTGCTCTGTTGGCCACAATGCCCTGTTGCTGTTCTGATACTGCATTCTGCCCTCTCATGTGTTGCCAATGATGTACCTGCTCTGTTGTACCCAGTGCCCATGCTCTTGCATACTCAGTGATTATACCCCTATTATGTTTAATAAAGCAAGTCAATCATGTGTAGTGGTTTGTCGTTGTCATTCCTGCTTGTGTACTTCAATTGTGGATATCTTTTTGCGTTTTAATGTGGTTTCTCAAACATGACACTCCCCCTCCCAACGTCACGGCCCTGGCAGGTACTCCTCTTCAGACAGCAAATGGTGTGTTGCGTACCTGCGTCGTCGTCGATGATGGTCCATGACTTGCAGGTGGTGGAGCGCGAAGAGTATCGGAAATGCGTGTAGCGCTGGGTCCATGACGGCGAGCAGCTTGTGGTGGGTATCTCTGCTATGTGTGGTTTCTTCGCTGTGGGGAATCCGCCGTGTTCAGGCAGGTGAAGGACTGGGCTATTCTAAGGCCCAGCGGTGCTAGGGAACAACACCTCAAACCTTCGTGGGTTACCTGTTCCGGCGTACAAATCACAGAGACACGGGACACTTACTTCGGCGTCAAAGATCAGCGTTTATTTACTGCAGGGATACAGAGATCGCTAGAAGTACAACGTAGTGTAGGTTCTGAGAGTCTGCTTCGAATTGCAAAAGTGGATCGCTCCTTTTATACACATATTCGTCATTGCACAACATACGAACAAAAGGTTACAACTCAGTTCCCACAGTAAACTTCAAAATGGTAGCATTCATGTTTTCAGAAGCCCGGAACATAATTACAGTAGCACTGCCGGTTCCCAACTGTAAAAGCACGCTATCCCACCATCAGGCACATTCCAGTCTGGTTGTAAACGAGCGAAGAGAAGAGACAGAAACAGGTGCAAGGAGAAAAAAAGACAGACAACAGATTGAAAAGAGTGTGGGGGCAATATCGGAAGCATGATCACAGGATCAAAGGATTCGAGCCTAGCGCATGCAAGGCTGAAACAATAGACTGGCACGGCAAGATGAGCCTCGAGCGGAGCCATCTGCCTTTGGCGTGTCATTCCCCTAGTCATAAAGACACACTCAAAGGGATATGCATCTTCCGCAAGAGCTTGGGAGTCACAGGGTCACCAGGCGGACATTGGTCGTTCGCCGGCTACGTGAGGGCAAGAAACAAAATGGATGCCGTATCTAAAATGGAACCCGAGGGTTCAGATGAAGAAACCCGTAAATAAGACGAACCCTTTGGAGTAGTGTAGCGAAAACACGTACACCCACTAAACTCGTCATTTGCGGTTCTTAGATACCAAACTCACCCATATTCGATCGAACCCAAAACGTCATTACGATTCTCACGGAACCTCAGACGCTCCTTTTGCCCTCATGTAGGCAAGCACTAGTCGATATCAGAATCAATATCGATATTCATCAGATCGTTCATATGTTGCTGGAACATTATCTTATCCATCAATGTCTCTCTGGTAACAGATGGCCTTCTTATACACGTTGTAGCACAGAGGCCACATAAGGCAGGACCACACTGTACGCAAAGACAACACGTGAACAGAAACATCACAACAACCCCTACAATCATCAGAAACTTCCAACCCCAAGTCGACATCAGACCCAAAACCATCCTAGAAGCGTCCAATCACCTTCGTCCACATGTATGGACTCGGAGATTTTATGCAACTTTGAGATGGCTTGATAAACAGTTGGAGCGTTATCAGGTATGAAAATACAGCAGCTCGAATGGATCACCTTGCACACACCACCTCTATCTGCGAGAACAACGTCTAGAACCATACGGTTCTGCAACGTCATAAGTCTGCTGTCAGGTTACCAAGAGCACTTGCAGTTATGTTAGCAGTTGATTCCACGACACGAGTCAACTGTCTCAGGTTCCTACTATTAACCATAGGTCCCCAAAACGGCAGGAAACCCTTAAAGAAGTCTCCTGCTTCTTGACCGGCAGTGACCTCTTTGCTAATAACGCCTCTCACAACTCTGGTCTTGTGATAGTCTGAGGCAACTGTAAAAGTCGGTGGTAAAAGATTCACGATATAACAGGTGCCCGAAAAGTCACGGGGCAACCACGTATAAGCGCGATCATAACATACAAAATAGGTACCATTGGCAGTCAAGAAGACAGGGGAAGAGAGCATCGGTAACACGTACGTTTCAGTACAAGCGCTCTTCCCAAGCTGAGCTCTCGGATTTCGACCAAGACCTTGCAGACAAAAATGACCTAGGTGGGGTACGATCCAGATCGGAGACGAGCTCTTAAGCTGTCTATCACCCACTGACATACTATACTCAGCCTCACTCAGATCCTTGTATGCTCGCACCTCTTCCTCTGGAATAAGCAATGCATCGAAAATATCTCTATCTAAATCAGCAATCGCTATCGCCAAAGACTTGTGGTACGGGCCGGGACCAAGGTCTGTGGAGCGTGGCTCTCGACGGGGGTAGGAATCTAGTGCACTACGGAACATGGTTTGAAATGCTCGAGCTGACCCCTGGGAGCTATAGGGAAGAACCAAATACGGAATACCCTTATCCATGGTATGTGGCATTAACCCACACACCCAACAGTTGGTAGTATTCCTCACCAACTGATGCTGATGCAGAAGTTGGACAAAGGAATTGTTCATAAATTCCGCACGTCTGACCTGTTCATGTTGGGGCAGAAGATGGAAGGAATGCGGAGAAATAGTGGGAACAGAATTCAGATCATGAGAAGAAGAGGTAGGTGAAGTGGAAGGCAATAACGAATGAATCCCAAAATACACTCCACCCACCAATAGCATAGAAACAGTTAGGAACAGCATGAAAACCTGAAGCAAAAAACATTTTGTTCGCAAAATCTTATGCAATTTGGATCTTGCGCCGACATCCTTTCTCTTTCCGACAGCTTAGAGAACTCCATCCTCTAAAGACCGTCCGTAACGTTCTTGACGCACTTCGTTCTGAGTAGAGATTATCAATTCCCAGGAGTTCCCAGAAACTGACAAAAGTAACCGACCTAGTGTCAGAAACCTGCTAAACAGAAGGAGGTACCCGCACGGCCCTACGGTCAACCCAGATGGTAGGTTTAATCAATTGAACATTCAGTTTAATATAAGTCTCCTAGCTGCACGAAAGAGAAACACACGTAATATATATAAAAGAACTCAAAAATCAGGAAAAAATGCAAATGTTCACAATGTTCATAGCAACAGTGAGGGGGTAATGTGAATTCAAAAACAAAAGGGAATTTTTTTATTAGTCCTTGTCACGCGATCGAAGAAAATATTGACTCTTTCCAGGTCGCGTTTGCTCTTCAAACAACGGTTCAGATGGCAAAACAGTGTTCGATTGTTCAGATGACAATTCAGAACTTGAATTCTCCAATGCTGAAGACAAAGGTACGGTTTCAGATGATTCAACAGGTGTGTCTAATTGAGCTGAGTCGTTCTCTACAATTTGGGTATCGCTGATTGGCACGTAGCGTGGAAGGGCATCGGTCTCCGTTGGGGCAACTCCTGTCTTTATCCAGTTATCTGCTGGCAAAGGAAGCGGGACTTTCTTCGTATGGGTGGCATGCACCCAATGCTTCCTGCCGTCCAGCCGAACTGCAGTCCTTGTTGCCAGCAGAACCTGGTAGGGTCCCACAAACCTTGACTCAAGATTACGTTTTCTCCCAAAGTTGCGTGTGACCACCCAGTCTCCAGGTTGGAGCCGATGTCCAGATCCTTCTGTTTGTGCCGGTAGAGCTTCAAAAACCTGTTGATGAATCAAACTCAATTTAGCAGTCAGATCGTAAAGATAGTCGATCAACATTGGATATTCAAGACTGTCGAACTCTTTAGGCCTCGGAACTCCCCAAACGTTCGCAGGACGGCCGAACACAATCTCATATGGGCTAAGCCCTACTCGAGAGTGTACAGTCGCCCTGGTCGATAAGAGAGCTAGAGGCAATGCATCAGGCCATGACAAACCAGTCGTCGCTTGGATCTTGGCAAGTTTTAGTTTCAGAGTACCATTGTACCCTTCCACTAAACCCGCCGACTGGGGATGGTTAGCACTGTGAAATTTTTGACGTATTCCCAGGCCCTTACACACACTCTTCATCACACTTCCCACAAACTCACTTCCATTATCCGACCATACGATCCGTGGCATTCCATACCTAGGGAAGTATTCCTTGAGCAGAACTTTTGCTGTGGACAGTGCAGTATTATCCTTAAGAGGGTAGGCCTCAATCCATCTGGAGAACGCGCAAACCACAACCAAAACATATTTCAGGTTATTGCATCTCTCCATATGGATGAAGTCCAATTGGATAACTTCAAAGGGACATGTAGGAGGAGCAAAATGACCAGGTGGAGTGGGGGTGCCCTTGCCAGGATTATACATCAAGCATACCATACAATTCTTAACCACTCCCTCAGCACATTTACCAATCCCATCATTCTTCCATACAGGAGACAACAACTTACATATACCTTTCGCGCTAATATGTGACATGCTGTGAGCCATAGTAACAACGGCAAGCACATATGCATCCGGTAACATCCATCTCTGATATTCTGACAAATCAACCCAACATCCATTCGTGTCTAACTTCCCCGTGCTTTCTTTCCACTTAGTCTTTTCAGTCTCGGTAGCCTCATTCTGAATCGCTTTCACACTTTCAACTGTGTCCTCACACATACCAGTCTCCGCCGGCCATCTCACTGAACTCGTAACATACATTCGACTCATCAAATTCTTGGCCATTTCCTTAGCAATCTCATCCGCAAACGCGTTACCACGACCAACATCATCTGTAACTTTTCAATGCGCGCTGCATTTAACGATTGCCACTTGCTTAGGCAATGTAAGTGCATCCAAAAGATCGTTCACGAGCTGTCCGTGTTGGATCTTCGTACCATGCGACGTCATAAATCCTCTTTCTCTCCACAATCGACCAAAGCTATGTGCTACGCCAAGTGCATACTGACTGTCTGTAAACACATTCACTCGCTTCCCTTTAGACAAAACACACGCTCTCGTTAACGCAATCAATTCTGCCGCCTGTGCTGAATTCTGACTCAATCTCGCAGTTTCCACAACCGTACTCAACGTCACTACAGCATACGCAGTCGTCACATCACCATTCGGCAACTTACAGCACGAACCATCAACATACAAAGTACCATCGGGATCTACTAATGGAGTGTTTTTCAGGTCAATACGACCTTTCGTCTCTTCTTCAGTTCTTAAGTAACAATCAAGTGGCGCTACATCATCTGATTCCATATTAATCGGCAACAATGTCGCTGGGTTCAACACATTACAACGTTTTATCTGTATGTGACTTGCCAAAAGTGTCAACGCATAACCGGACAACCTTGTGCTCGTCAGATGTTGAGTCTTTGTTCGATTCAAAAGAGTGTCAACTGCATGCGGAACCATCACTGTGAGCATATTATCCATGACCAGACCTGCGGACTGTCGAATGGACACCGCAGCTGCCGCTGTCGCTCTTAGACAACTCGGCAATGCTCTAGCTACTGGGTCTAAGGTCGAAGAAAAATATGCACATGGACGCTGTTTACCACCAAATTGTTGCGTCAAGACACTCAACGCACAACCTTCCCTCTCGTGAACGTATAGTGTGAACGGCTTGCTGTAATCAGGAGTACCTAAAACAGGAGCCGAACACAACGCATCACGCAATTCAGAAAAACTTTTCTGACACTCTTCAGTCCATGGCAAAGGAGTCGGAACATCCTTGCACGTGAGAGCTAACAATGGCTTCGCTAACAATGAAAAGTTTGGAATCCATTGTCTGCAGTATGACGTGATACCTAAAAAGGCACGTACATCTCTCTGAGTTGTTGGCACAGTCATTTGAGCAATTGCTGCAATTCTTTCTGGGGTCAACCTTCTTCCCTCCTTTGACAATAAGTGACCTAAATAGGTTACTTCTTGACAACAATACTGCAGCTTAGAAGGTGACACCTTGTGATGTAAGTCACATAAATGCTGTAACAACGATACTGTAGCAGTTTTGCAAATATGCTCAGTGTCAGCAGCAACTAACAGATCATCAACGTATTGAATCAAGGCCGCACCAGTCGGTAACACAAATGAATCAAGTTGACTCTTAAGGGCCTGACTGTAGATCGATGGACTCTCACAGTAGCCCTGTGGTGCGCGTTTAAACCGAAAACTGCGACCACCTAATGAGAAGCCGAATAGATCTCTGCTTTCCTCAGCAATCGGAATGCTAAAGAAAGCATTCTTTAGGTCAATCACCGAAAACCAGGAGGCAGAGGCTGGAATCAGGGTCAGCAAAGCTGTAATGTCAGGCACCACGGGAAACTGTGGGATCACAATTTTATTCACTTCTCTTAAATCAATTACAAAGCGGTATACAGGAGGCTTGGATGGATCAGTTCGTTTCAAAATGGGTAACACAGGACTATTACACACATTTCCCAGAGTTTCTTCAATAACATCCTTTTCGATCAAATTGTAAATGATCGCTAATAGCGCTCGCTCGCCATCTAGAGAGATACGATACTGGGGAATACGTGGTAACCGCACATTCGATTTCAGTTGGACTACATAAGGTGGTATGTCCAGTAGACCCACATCATTGGGACCTGTTGCCCATAAAGACTCAGGAAGGGAACTCAATTCTGGTGGGAGCTTATCGGTTGACAAGTACATAGGAGAGATCACTCTCTTACCTAATGTAAGCTCCACTCCCGTAGGAGAGCAGTACAGAGTCGCATATAACCGCTTTAACAAATCCAGACCCAATAGATTCTCACCACAACCAGTAGTTAAAATCAATGGAGCCTCTAGCTCACGTGGCCCGATCGTAAGGGACAAGGGGCTAGAAACTGGATTGCTAACCGGGGCGCCAGAGAATCCAACGGAAACATTCGTTAAGCCAGACAAAGGTTCGCCAGGGAGTTTCGAATGCATGATGGAACTTTTTGCTGCACCAGTGTCCAACAGAAAAGGCTCAACTACGCCCGATGTGGCAACTGCGACGTAAGGCCCTCTCTGATCAACCGGAACTGATACTACTCCCTCTCTTTGTCTATGGCTGGCCTAGTAATTGTCGTCTGTACCAATCTCATGCTCAACGTAATAGTCATCCACATGATACTGAGCAGATCTACCAGACGATGTATTGCGCTGATCAAAACAATTGTTCGCATCCGATGAAGGAGTAGAATGCTCATTCTGAGTTTGAGAGGTGCCGCGACCTCTACCTCGAGATGCCTGCTGAGGACCACTTCGACCTCCTCGGGCCGAAACACCATTATTTTGGTCACGTAAAACGGGACAATTAAACTTTAAATGGCCCTCTACCCTACAATATGCACACTGATTATACCCAAGCATAGATCGGGATGCAGAAGAGTCAGAGCGTGACTGCATCCTAGAAGACTGCGCTTGCGGTCGGTATTACTGTTGCGAGTCATTTTGATTCGAGCGTGGAGGATACGCTTGCTGCAACAAGACCTTAGTTTTAAGCTCTTTCGTTTTCTTGTCTGCACGATCATTCTCTTCTTTTTCCCTATTCTCATAATACTGAGCCGTCGCTAATATTTGAGCTGTGGTTGAAACAGCCCATGCACTTTCTGAATTTTCCAATTTGTTGCATAGCTCGGGCAACAGATTTAACACAAACTTATCAACGAACAACCGCTGACCTCCCTCAGTGCTCATATCCTGACCACTATGATCGATAAATGCCTCCTCAAATCTAGTAAAGAAATCGGAGACACTCTCGTCTTTCTTTTGCTTGCAAGCGGACAATTTATCCCAGTTCACCCTCATCGCTGGCATGAGTGTTTTCATGAGCGTAATGATTCTTTGGGGCAGATCCGTAATTAACTGTTCAGGCTTAGCCCCACCAACTTGTCGTCCATCAGCCGCTACAAGAGCAGCCCAATCACCACCTAACTCAGCTGCATGATTCTCTTGACGAATTTTCGCCCAAACCGGTTGCGGTACGACATTACCAAACAGCATGTCGATGTCAGCAAGGTTCATAATAGAAGCATCCACGAGTTGGGATAACTCCTTATAATAACCTGCCGGATTCTTGCGTGGATCAGGCAAAGTTTGCTTCACCTGCAAGACTTCTGATCGCTTCCATGGGAGGTGTATCCAAACTCTCTGGAAGTGTGGCAAAATTGCAGGATTAGCAGCAGCATCACCTGGCATCCACACTGGGGGAACTTCTCGCATAGGATACTGACCAGATTTCGTTTTCGGATCATCAGAGTCGTCGTCAAACGACACTCGAGAAGGCACTGTAGTCCTAAAAGCTAACAATCGGTCTAATGCACGTCGTACATCTCCACCTACAATCATACCGTTCGAAAACTGATTCTGAAGTTCAGTCATATCGGGCGGTACATTATCTAACTCATCATTATCCCACTCTTCTCTCAAGGATTTACACATCTCCTCGAACACGAATCTCTGCGTGGGCTCATTAAACTGAGAAAACGTATCGAAAACTATGCGCGAAGTGTACTTGGCAGGGTGTCTAATCCACCTGCGCGCCATAGTTACTAACGTCGAACTCTCCCTTCCACCAGGAATTTGACTCCGTCTCTGAGAGACGTCCGAGGCATCGGACTCAAGTAACAATACGAAAAGTGGAGAATAGAGATTAGCAACAGTATTAGGTATACGACTACGAACAGAAGGAGAAGAGGAGAGAAGTACAGGAGCAACAACATGAGAACTAAACGTGGGAGCAGTGGGAGTAGCCAAGATAGCAGGAGTAGTAGTAACAATAGACTGAGAAGGTACAAGCAAAGGAGCAGTAGGAAGAAGAGCAGGTAAAGGAGCAGGGCCCACTTGAGGAACAAGAGGATTCGGAGGAACAGGACCAATGACAGGCTGACCAGCAGCCGCCGGAACAACAGGTGGAGGAACAGGAGGAACTACAGGAGCTATAGTACCCTGTACATAAGGAGGTGGTGATTTCAATAAATAAGATAACAAAGGATCCTCTGTCGATTCTTCTCCCTTCTTTTCAGAGCTTGACGGTAAAACCGAATAACATTTATCCACCGCCATGCGATGCAGTCTGGCAGAAACTTCCGTTTCCTTCTCTGCTTTATCTCGCTGATACTGTTCAGCACCTTGCATCATCGTAATGATACCCTCTCTCTTATTTTTCTTAATCTGCTTGATTTCTTTCTGTTTGGCCTCTTTGCGCCACAACCGAAAGGAATCAAACATTGCTGGCCTGGCTTTCTTTTTAAACAATTTTGCTTCGAGATTATCTAAAATCTCAGTTTCAAAACTACCATGGGGTGGCCAACTAAGGACACCATCATTTTTCGTATAACGGATCCAACATTCATTATATGCAATAGGGCCCACTCCGTGTCGACTATAGAGCTCATAAATCGGAGTTCCAACTGGAGGTATCGGACACGAGTCCTCCAACCGGGAATCCATGCTGCAACATTTAAAGAAACCAAACGAAATACTATGGCCAGGCATCGTGCACACTAACCGAGTTTACAAACTTCAAGGGTTATCGAATTACGATATCCTCGCAAAAATACGAGACCCTCGGTTTTTGGCAATTGCAATCGTCAAAGAGAAACCCAACCAACAACTAAGAACCACAAATGCAATGGAACCATGCAAACAACCAAGTTTCAACAACAAAGCAAATGTCCCAAAAAGGAGCCAAAGAATTAACAACTAAGGACTGGGAGCGACCCACAAATACTTAACTGAAAGAACAATGGCGTCACCAGGAAGGCCTGTCTATCGTCTCGCCGTACAAAGGACTACACCAGGCGCCAAAACAGGTCGACAGTCAGGGCATCAGTCCGTCGCAGCCGTCTGGAAGCGGGAATCTTCGCGGGAAAAAATCTTCGGGCCACTTATTTCGACAACAGGATCGATGAAGCGGGGTGCACCTTTCCTTGGAGATTTCATACGAAGTTCCTCACGATCATCAGGCTTTGGACCGGTACCGCTGATGTCGCCCTACGTTGGGCGCCAACTAAAGGACTGGGCTTTTCTAAGGCCCAGCGGTGCCAGGGGACAACACCTGAAACCTTCGTGGGTTACCTGTTCCGGCGTACAAATCACAGAGACACGGGACACTTCCTTCGGCGTCAAAGATCAGCGTTTATTTACTGCAGGGATACAGAGATCGCTAGAAGTACAACGTAGTGTAGGTTCTAAGAGTCTGCTTCGAATTGCAAAAGTGGATCGCTCCTTTTATACACATATTCGTCATTGCACAACATACGAACAAAAGGTTACAACTCAGTTCCCACAGTAAACTTCAAAAGGGTCGCATTCATGTTTTCAGAAGCCCAGAACATAATTACAGTAGCACTGCCGGTTCCCAACTGTAAAAGCACGCTATCCCACCATCAGGCACATTCCATTCTGGTTGTAAACGAGCGAAGAGAAGAGAGAGAAACAGGTGCAAGGAGAAAAAAAGACAGACAACATATTGAAAAGAGTGTGGGGGCAATATCGAAAGCATGATCACAGGATCAAAGGATTCGAGCCTAGCGCATGCAAGGCTGAAACAATAGACCGGCACGGCAAGATGAGCCTCGAGCGGAGCCATCTGCCGTTGCCGTGTCATTCCCCTAGTCATAAAGACACACTCAAAGGGATATGCATCTTCCGCAAGAGCTTGGGAGTCACAGGGTCACCAGGCGGACATTGGTCGTTCGCCGGCTACGTGAGGGCAAGAAACAAAATGGATGCCGTATCTAAAATGGAACCCGAGGGTTCAGATGAAGAAACCCGTAAATAAGACGAACCCTTTGGAGTAGTGTAGCAAAAACACGTACACCCACTAAACTCGTCATTTGCGGTTCTTAGATACCAAACTCACCCATATTCGATCAAACCCAAAACGTCATTACGATTCTCACGGAACCTCACAGGTTGTTTTTCCGCAGCGGTTTTATGTGTGTTTTCTGCCATCGTGATTTGGGGGACGGTTGTTGACGCCAGTCCGTACGGTGGTGTCTCTGGATTGGTTACGTCCGCTGCGGGGTCGGGTGTAGTTCGGAGGCGGTGCGTGCTCTTCCGTCGCGCACGGACTTTTGACAGTGTTTACTATCCTAACATGGCGGACGGAGTGACCACGGCAGGCGGACACGGAAAAGGCATTTTCCGCCTACTACAGGACTGTAGATGCTTTTGTGGTTAAAAATAGTATGGTAAGTAAATGAGGCTTTCTAAACTGTTCCAGGCGGTTTGAGAAGTAATGTGCTGGAGCTTGCATAGGAAGGCCACTTAGGCATTAGGACAATGATGAGTAGGCATTACAAGGATTTTTGGTGGTCAGCACAACACAGAGCAGTTGAATATCATGGGAGCAGATGTATCCCAGTCAATAACTAGACAACAAACTAAGACTTGTTATTAACTCTTTACAAGAATCTCCTGCCCTGTTGCAGAGATCTAAAGTCTCTTAAATATAGTGCACAATAATTTATGTTGAAGTGATCCTCTTGTTGCAGTATATTTTGGTGTTAGAATGCATCTAAAATTCTTCTCTGGTTAAACCGGGCTATGGGTTGCCCACCTTCAGGAGATATCACGAGTCATTCCCCCTACTCAAAGAAACAGTCTTAAGATTAAGGTTAAAAACAATGAATTATCGTCATCTATTAATCCAAATTATTCTAAAATTCCAAGCATATAACACATCATGAATAAAGATTTAAAACTAGAGTTAAGATATCATAATACATTATCCTTTATCATAGCAATGCGAATAATGCATAAAACTTCATAATCACAACCACATTAATACCAGATTAAATTGTACTTTATCCGCCTCTTACATAATACCATAAAACCAACCGAGAGAAATCTTTACTATTGTGCAGGACCTAGCCTTTTCCGACAGAGTTACCCTCAAACCTTCCCCTTCCCAGGCCCCCTGCGACTCTCTCAATAATTACTTCATTGAGAAAATCACAACAATTAAGTCTAATATTCCACCTCCCCCCCCCCTCTTTTGACGATCCTCAGCCCCCGCTTAATCGGTCATATCTCGATCAAATACCTCCCCTGACCAAGGAGACGTTCTTGTCCCTACTTCAAAGGGTTAAGTCAGGATCCCCCTCCGACATCTGCCCTGCACGTATCCTAAGACAAATCTATTTGGCTTGCCCCCTGCCCCCTCTCACCTTTCTCAATGGCTCCCTTGCTCAGGGCATTGTTCCACACCCACACAAATCAGCTATAATAATCCCTATTCTAAAGAAGCCCGGTGCAGACTCCACCTCTATGGCAAATTATCGCCCCATCTCCCTCCTCCCCTTTTTAGGTAAAATACTAGAACGACATGTCACTAAAGTGCTCAGTGCCTTCGCTGAGGAAAATGGCTGTTTAGCCCCTTGTCAGGCAGGCTTTCGCCCCGCACACTCTACGGTGTCAGTAGTTCTCTCTTCATGGACAAACTCAGAGAGGGATTGGACACCAATCTACCCCAGGCTTTGGTCCTTCTTGATTTATCTGCCGCCTTTGACACGGTTGACCACTCCATCCTTCTCACCCGTGTCAGGGCGGCTGGCATCAGGGGATCTGCTCTGGTTTGGCTCTCTTCCTTCCTGAGGGACCGCACTCAGGCCGTCCATCTGGCCGATTTTTCTGCACCCTCCCGCAAGGTTCAATGTGGCGTTCCACAAGGTTCTTCCCTGTCCCCCCTTTTGTTTAATTTAATCATGTTTCCTCTTGTTTTTGGACTACAGCAGATGGAGGTCACGGTTTACAACTACGCCGATGACCTCCAGCTTATCTTCAATCTGTCCTCTCCCCCAGAATCCATTCACAATTTCCAATCTGTTATGATTTTTATCAGGGACTGGATGAACTACAACCACCTGAAGTTAAACCCTGATAAAACCAAATTGGTCCTTACAGGTGGTAGCTCCAGTCCCTGGAATTCTTTGCTTTGGCCTTCATCCCTGGGTCCTCCTCCCCCCCTCTTCCTCAGTGAAGACTTCAGGGATAAAATTGAACGATCACCTCACCCTGCACTCCCAGATTAGCTCAGTTGTTTCATCTTGAGTCCTGATTCTCCGCACTATCCGAAAGATTTCTCCCTCTCTGCCCTTAAACTCATTCTTTTAGCCATGGTCATTTCCCGCCTCGACTATGGCAACGTTTTGTACACTGGTGTCCCTGCCTATGACCTTCGGCGACTACAGCTGGTTCAAAACCAGGCCACCCGACTTGTTTACAATCTCCCTAAGTCTCACCACGTCACCCCTTTACTTAAAGCCTTGCATTGGCTTCTCATCCGAGAACGCACCCTCTTCAAGATGGGTTGCATAACCTTCCAGGCCCGGGCAGGGACGGCCCTGCCTTCATTAATTCTGAAATTAAGGGGTACATCCCCTGCAGAGAGCTGCGCTCCTCCTCCCAATCCCTTCTTTCTGTTCCTTGTTTTAGGAAGAAGAAATCGGGAGGCATGAAATTCTCTACCCTTGCCCCCGCCCTTTGGAATACTCTTCCCCTTTCCCTCAGATCCTCCCCCACTACTTAGAGTCCTGAAAAGCTCTCAAGGCATTCCTCTTCTCTCAAGCTTTTCCACATTAGCGGCCTGCTTCCTGTCCTGCCCACAGGATTGCATCCCTAGCGCCAAGAAACGGCTCGGTAGTCATGCACTTTATAAATATTTTAATTTCAATTTCAATTTCCTCCCCTTCTTTTTGAGCTACTTAGGGCTACCACAATCCTACCTATTGTGGTAGCTACATCTAAAAATTGCATGTCATATAAAAATGTTATTGCTTTCAATCTCATTTTTACTCCGTACTTGATTAATATTGACCTCACACACTTGCGCCTTTTTCCAACAAGCTATAAAAAAATCTATTAAAATGTGCACACAATGTTTTCATGTTTAATCCGCACCTGCAATATAGTTCTTCTCCCTATTTAGGGGCCAATTCCGATTCGGGAAAAAAAGCGTCCGGCCGAATTGTATCCGGAGCCCTCTCCGTACGAATCATACACGTCAGTCCGAATCGCGTAGTACGATCCGTATCTCGTCAATGCGTCCGAATCGTCGGGAACCGTACGAATTGCAAGGGTGAAACCGTACGACACGAACCCTCACAGTGAACCGTACGATTCGTTAACATGCTGTACGACCACTTTAATATGTGGAAACGCTTTGCACATGTCCGACGAGTACGATCCAGACTGGGGTATGAGGACGTGATTCGTACGGTCCACGTCAGGTAAGGGCGATTCGTACGGACAACCACACAATCACATGCACACCGTACAGTGCGTACACCCTATGATTGCAGGGGTACTGTGCATACCCCTGCGATCATGGGGTGCACGGTGGTACACCCCATGATCGCAGGGGTACGCATTGTACCTCTGCGATCATGGGGTGTACGCACCGTACCCGGGGGGGTGTTCCGTACCTTTTTCGAGGTGAACTCTGCTTCTCCGGAGGTTTTGGGCTCCCGTAAAAAAAGCGTTGTACGGTGCATAACTGACACGAATCGTGCTTGCTGGGTCAGGAAAACCAGCTTCGAACCGTATGGATGTTGTGTACCGCGGGTTCCGAGGGAGAATCATGCGGAGATTAGAGCCGTACGGTCTTTGTACGAATCTTACTTCATCGTACGTACGGGGACGTTGCAGGGTACGATTCGTACGGGAAAATCGCTCCGTACGACTATTCGGAGTGGTTTTTCCCGAATCAGAATCGGCCCCTTAATGTTGCAAATCCAGGGTTGAACCGCCAACTGATGTTTCATGAGCTCCCTCTGCCATACTGGATTTGGCAGCTATGACAAATAGGGAAAGCATGTACATTCCAGCCATGAACCATGAATTTAAAAAAGAATGTATGGAACTGTTTGAGTTGAGATAACTCAAATCAGTAACCTTAGATTCTACAGCAGATTTTTTTCCCCTTGTGTGTATTTTCTAGGAGCGTTGCTTTTAAAATCTTCTAAATTAAGTAAAATTGCCTGTTCGCTTATACAACCCTTACATCTCTTGCCCAACCAAACTCGCTCTGACAGATCACATCCATACAGCGTTTTGATACTTTTACTTTCGTACCCATTTCCATTTTATGCCAACACTGGAGTTAGTGACAGCCTATGGGAATCTCTTACATTTCTTTAAGTCTCACAAAGATGTAAGTGCTATAGTTCTTAAAGTAACTAAATGCATTTCGACTGCAATTTTCTATTAAATACCATACC
This sequence comes from Lissotriton vulgaris, assembly GCF_964263255.1. Taxonomy (NCBI): domain Eukaryota; kingdom Metazoa; phylum Chordata; class Amphibia; order Caudata; family Salamandridae; genus Lissotriton; species Lissotriton vulgaris. Next base: position 334,655,882 of record NC_141689.1, on the reverse strand, counting down.
AAGATTCTCATATGTTGAGGATTCTGCAATTAGCATATCCCTAAAGACCACTTAAAAAGTTTCGTTTTTTTCACTGTGTTCAATATCTTTGGTTTATCCCTATATATTATTCAGTCATTTGCTTTACATTCATTAATGAAGGCTTTCAGTTTTCTTTGTAGACCCAGCCTAGTTGCATGTAGTATGACATGATCAACAGCATACTATAAATACGATATGTGGCAACTTCCCATCTTTAGAGAAAAAGAGTGCATGTTACTTAGAATACCTGGCAGATTGGCTAGATATAAGGCAAACAATGTAGGGGCAAGAACAAACCCCTGTTTCAGACCATATTAGATATGGATTTTCCTTGACAAAGTACCATTTGCCTCTACCTCCACCCAATCCCAATTATCACGATGTAGCCATTTTATCACATTCGATAGTGCCTTAGAATATTCATCCACATTAGTTTTTCTCATACCATACTCCTGTTTACTAGATCAAATGCCGATGGGAAGTCGACAAAACAAGAGTAAAGGCTAATAAGTGATCTGTAGTTGAATGTTCTTCTTTAAAACCAGCGTGTGCATTCAGTATTAGTTAATTGGAATTAATCAAGTTTTTCAAATATTGGAAGACTTCCTTTAGAATTCTATTTTGGGCCCCACATCCATTAAGCTAATTAACAATCGTTTTTGGGATCCGAGGGATAAATCTTTTTTTTAAATGGTTTAATTATTTCCCTTTTCCGACTTTCATGGACATTTCCTCTATTAAGAAAGGCAATAAAAGTGCAATGTATGGACTTAGCCTATCAATCAAGATTGGTTTTAACTATAATTGCCGGCACATTATCAGGGCTCACCTCCCTGATAAGATGTATACCAACTATTGTCTTTTTTTATTGCTACCATAGAAGTATAATACACAAAGTTTCCTATGGGCCTATCCAGACCCAGTAGAAGACCTCTTCTTTTAGCGTATCCAATACCATTAGGAAAGTCAGCCCAGGCTACTTTTGAAATCTTGTGACTTGATGCATCTCACTTATTATTTGTGACTTCCTTGACCAGCTCCCAACATTTTTTCGTATATCTTGAAGCTAAAGCTATTGACATCTTATCATAGTTAGTTCTATAATATGGTAATTTCCTTTTCTAATTAGGTTGACATATATTCAATTCTGGTTTTCCAAATGTATTCCTCTGTCACCTTATTTAATAATACACACGTATATTTCCTATATTTCCCCAGCTTCCTATTGAAATCTTGACAATGAAAATTGAACCAACTGGTTGAAAACACTGATGCTTATTTGCTTGAGTGAAACATAGATTTTTCTTAAGTGAAATTACCAAACAATTGAATATTTTCTGTAGTATCCTATTATACCAAACCAATGTATTCTTAAACTTTCCATCACTATTTCCAATATCCTCCAAAAGTTGCATATTAGCTAATAGAGTGAGATGTTTCTCGTTTGTCCAAGTCAAGAGTGTAAGATAGTCAATTTCCAGCTGTAATACGCATTCCCTTGGCTGAATTCCTTATTTTTACTCTGTAGACAGCGGTCAATGATAATTTTCGGGATCTGAAACTTTTCACATAGATCATAAAACCCTGTCTGAATAAATATGTTCTCTATCAGGGATTTCAGATTGCCTATAGAGACAGTTTGGCTGGCTGGATTATATGTGCACCATATCGGCCATTAAAACATACTACTCCAGATTCACCTAGGCTCATTGCATCTCAGAATATATTTTCTTTGAAAGGCATTAAGGAAAACCGGTAACAGGAATATTATAGGTCTCCAGTGTATGCATCTGATCCTTATCTATCTGGGTTAGATTACCTGGGATTGTTTCTTTACAGCACTCAAATTACAAATGTCCTCTCCGAAGCATAGTCTGTTCCGTACTTACATTCTTATCCTTGACGTTCACATAAACTTTAACCACAGCTATTGAATCACCATTTACAAAGTTGGACAGTACAGGAATGTATTTGTCCATATTTTGTGTTTACTCTTATTATCTGCTATACATATTTCGATGATACTAGCATCAATAGACCCCTAGTCAGGCGCCTTGCCCCCTTTTGGCGGACTTCCTCACAATTTTGTAAAAAGCCATCAAAAGTTGATATAACACCAGATACAAAGCAAACACAAGGAGATGATGGACGGAAGGCTGAAACTTTTCAGACACTCACCCCCAGTCAGAGATCTGGGTTGAATCCATCATCGTTCTTTAGCTCACTTCGCCCCCCCCCCCCCCCCCCCCAGTTTGGACCCAGCCATATGCAAATCAGTCTGGACCCTGTGCCTCATGGGAACAGTCCAGCCCAAACTGCCAAGCAAGGTCCTTCCTGGACTGCAAACAAGTATCCTGGGACTGGTTTCCGGTTAATGCCCCTCATTAGCCAGGCTAGCTTGAATCCAGTGGCAAAGTGAGCAAGGGACCCACGTCTGGGCATATCCTGCCCACTTAGTACAAAAAAAGCCATCACCAGATAGCCAAGTCTCCTGTAAACCAATTATTACATCGTCCAATAACATTTTGTTCAGAGTATCAGTATGCAACAGTCTCTTTCATCCATGTGCATTCCATGAGAGGATACCTTGGCTATCTGGCAAATATCTTCTCTAATCAATGTTACTCAGATTAGAGAGATCATTTACATCAGAGGTACTTGATAAGAGAATCTATTACTCAATGATGCCACATACCCCGAGCTACTATCACTTTTCTGAAATACAGCAACTTTTAGTCTACTTCTGTGGAAGCCTACAAACCTCCTTTGTACTTCCGACAGACTATCCATCAGTGATAGATTTAGCTGCATACCACACAGTCCTACAAGATTATTTAGGAATAGTCTCACCTTATTTAGGATTATTTTGTCACTCTGGACCTCTTTCCCTGCCTCAGTGTTAATAAAAGTCATCTGTTTTAAATCAGTAGAGGCTACTTAGGTTAGAAAGGCACCATTTTTTAAGTAAATCAAAGATTTGATCTATTCAAGGTCTTCCATTTTTTTTAAATTCCATTTCTAATAACATCAAATACAGGACAGGTTCGCTCTTACCCATACTAGTTTTATGTAGACTAAGCTCTTTAAAAATTAGAATATCTTTCTTGGTCACTGGCTTCACCGAAGCTAACTGCCCTGCATGCTCTGTCAGCCATAATTGTCTTTGTTTTAGATATGGGGGGGTGAAACTCTGGAGCATTTTCCTCTATATTACTATTTATAACATTCTGGTTAGGTACTATTCTTCCTTCTGTCTTCAATTTATGTAATCCTTTTTTTACCTTCCTTTTCCTCTCTGAGTTTCCAGTTTCTACCTCCTCCTTTTGAGCCTGTGATATCTACTTCTATATGTAGTACATTTCAAACCAATATAGGATCACCCTTTCTCTTGGCATTCTTGAGATATAAACTGAGGGTTGACTATATGTAGTTGCAGTTGTTGCTTTCACATCCTCCATCTCGGGAGAAACCATCAAATCACGACAATCAAGGATAGCCCCCGTATGTGCCGAAGGGACCACCCCAAGGCACAGACTCAACTTCAGCGCACTCGTCCCAGCCCACAAGGCCGTGGAACAACGTCAGGCCACACCACAAATCCGGGGAGCAAACGGCTACAACCCACCACAGGAGCACTTACAGGAAACCCACGAGAAGAAGGGCCAACCCCCGCTCAACCAACATCAGAGTACAAAATCCTCGAAGAAACACTCACCTCTAGTACACGAAGTCCGTCAAACCCACTGACCTCTGCTCCAAACAATCAACGGCAGCTGTCCAACCCCAAACTGGACTCTCACTGGTAAGACAGAAATCTGCAGTAGTACGCCTTCCCTCGGACCGCAACCAGCCAACACGTGTGGGCGCCAGGGAGTCACTGCGTGCATGGAACTCTGTGAGGTACACCGTCGCACTGGGGGTGGACAGCGACCGGAGCCAAATACTAGGATGCAAGGAGAAAAACAGCTAATCACAAAGGAGCCAAGAGCCACGAAGGGACCCCTAGGTCCAGAACCGGCTGAGAAGGGAATCAGAGAAAGAACCACAACTCAAACCAGAGCATCAGGGACGCAGTCATCAACAGAATGGTGACAAAACCAAAAATAAACAATAACAGCCACCAGAAAGAGGCAGATAAAGACACACACCAACATCGTCCCTATCCACGACATATCACAGGGACCAGCCAGACAAACAGGGCAGAGCCAAGAGAAAATACCACAGAAACTGAGCTGAGAAAAAAATCATAGGAACAGAGCAGGAACCAGAAACCATGAGAAACAAGGCAGCTCACGAGCAGGCTGGCCACCGGTATCCAATGGAGTGAAGCAGAGAGACGGATAGAAAAAAAATCAAAGTCATCGAACCTCAAAACTCCAGGCTTCAAAGGAAACCCGCGGCCCAGCCGCCGAGGGCAAGCGATGTCACCACGAAGTCCGGGGCTGCAATTCTCCACCAAAATGTAGAAGCGAGTCTGAAATACAAGGGATAATTAATGATGAGAAAGACAACACAACCACTGAATTTTGTCAGCTCAGAATATGGTATATTAGCCACAACAAATAACAGTTTTAACGTGCAACACGGTGACAGTCAGCATAGAAGCTAGAATGTCCGAAGATTTATTGAGTTTGGTATGCTTTATAGACTTAAACCACAAGACCACCCATATGACACGTAGCAAGAAGTATTATACGTAGTCTACAGTGCACCATTTTTATAGAAAAGTTCAATTGGCTTAATAAATATACTTGTTTTAAAGGACTACGAACGACTAAAAAGTCTGCTACCTTTTTTTGTTTAAAGTGCTTTTCCACAATTATTTTATTGAATTAGCTACGTTTAAGCTCAGTGAAGGTTCATGAGGACTAGCACGGCTGTTTACAGGGGTAATCACTGTCCCTTCTCCTACTTGCGTCTTCACCATGTCTGTTTTCTTATACTTTTCTTCTGCTGCCTGATTTATCTTTCTCCTCACATTATCTTTATCCAATGCCCACAATGTTCCCAGATTAAGCCAACCCTAAACAATAAAAATGCTTTACTTTCGTTTCCAAATGGGTTTGGGACTGCTAGTCTGGTCAACTGGTATTATGCAGTTTGAAGGGAATTCACTGAAACAGGAAAAGAAAAGGAACAAAGAACCAAAGGTCCGCCTAACCTCCTCCCTCCAGATAATGTACGCTGTGTGTTGCTTCCACCCTAAACACCCTGCATAATGTTCACTCTACGTATTCCAAAGTAGAGAAAGGGTTCTCTCCAACCTTATTAAATTTGCAGCTATTAAAATCCAAATATACTGGAGCACAGGAGTTAGGTCTGGAATCACCCACCAGAGTGCTTACCAAGCTTAGCACACACAGCGCAATCTCCCTGCTGCGCAACTGCCTTCCCGTCTCCCCAGGGCGCCGACACAGTGGGGCTGAGCTAAACAGTGCTAGCTGGAAGCACCTCAGGTGAATCAAACACCAGTTGCCCAAAGACTCTGTCTCTCCACTTTTTCTATGCCAAACACATTTTTAGAAGTCAAAAAGACCACTGCGGAAGTATGCTACACACCCTACATGAGGCAAGCGGCACCATCAAACAAGCACACTGCAATGAGTTGAAAGCTTCCGATAGATTGAAAAAAAACCCGAGCTCATAATAGCCTCCACTGTTCTTTCCACACACGACTGACTGCATAGCATGCAGGAACACAAGACTCCACAACCAGCTGGGTGCCAAATAGTGGGAAAATCTGAGTTCTGGGCTAACCAGTTGGAGTTTTCCAAGGCTCTGATGAGTGCCAATGCAGCGTAGAGCACAAGCGCAGGTGAGTGGGCAGACATCAAACCTAGCGGCGCATGCTGACTAGAGTGGAGGGAGGAGAGCAGGGCTGCAGAGATGCTTGTGTTGCTGCTCTAGCCTCTTGTTCTGCTGCTCTAACCTCTCACTCCAAAACACAGTCTTATAATAGCTAATATTGAGGACTGTTGTGAGTGATCACCTACCCAGAGTGCTTTTATTACTTCCTTCACCACTCAGCGCTCCCACTGTGCCATCCACTTCACACTCAGTGCACCCTTCCTGTACTTTATCAGTGGTGGCTTCACCTCCTCCCTTAGATAATATAGTCACACTTTCCAAGGCTCCTATCATTCTCCAGACACTTGCCTTGAGCCACAGTTCAATTTTTCCTTCAGGTGGCTAGGTGTGGGTACAAACAGGGACTCAGCTGCCAATGACTCCTCACTCAGCTTTTTTGACTCTGCTTTCCCACCTCTCAGGCCTCAAGCCAACTCACTCATGCTGCTCCCACCTACCTTTGTGTGGATGACCTACTGCCCCTGGGCTCTGTACTACTGTTGCTCCTTCTGCGGTGTCATGTCCTGTGTTCCTCTTTCTCTTCAGGTCACCCTGTCTCTTCTTCAATGCTGACCATTCACCTCTCTTCCATATCAGCTACAACCTTGTTCCTTCATTCTTACTGTGAAACCGGCTGCTTTGGGATAGCCAAGTCTCCTGCTTCCTCATTCATCCTCTGGTCCATATTCCCCATTGCAAGCTAGTAGTTGTTATTGCCATCCTATACAAGGATGCATTAATACAAAGTCCACTTTGGTCGACATCATCCCTTCTTGGTGTACAGTCTGAAATTAAAAAGGTATTTGTGTTTTGCCTGGCCCGTCTAGGAGTGCATGATCTACATACAACGTAAATGTACGACTCAACAGATATTACTTTAAAGACTCCACTGCCTAAATATTTATCAAACTGACTTTATCAACAGTCACATAATGCTATTCCCTTGGCAATAACTCAGTTATGGTACAAAATTGGTTGTGTAATCTCATGTTCATTCTGTTGAGACAAAACTGCACCTAACCGTTTACCTGATGCATCTGTCTTTAAGAGGAAGTGTTGCATAAAATCTGGACATTTCAAACCTGCTTTATACAGACCATTTGTTTTGAGTGTTCAAATCAATTCTGAAATCTGTAATAAATATATTTATCCACATTTGGGATTTTCTTCAACAGGTTTGTTACGGGCTCTGCCACATCTGCAAAATTTGAGATGAAGCTATCGCCGTATCTTCCTAGCTCAAAAAAGGACCCTACCTCTTTTTAGTATTTGGTTAAGGGATTTCTTAGATTGTTTGCACCTTATCAACCTCTTGTTTTATTTCACCTCCCCCTAGTGTATCTTACCTTCTTGTTGACCAATTTGCTTTTGTTTTAGATTTTCCCTTAAACTTACTTCCTCCAGAGACCTAAAAATCTGTTCAGTTATTTAAATGGTCTAACCAGGAGACACTAAGAAACACTAAGTCATCCTAATTTGCTGACATGTAAATCATATACTCTCTTAACACCTTAACCACTAATCTTTGAAACTAGGCTGATGTATGGCTGCTGGTGATAGTGGTCGAGTGTCAACAACTACTTGGCTTGGCTAAACCTCTCAATCAGTTTTGTCCACTCTGGGCATGGGATAATTATCAAATTGAGCAATTTGATTCTGAAAATCACAACAAAATCTGATACTTCCATCTGATTTTGGCACGAATAGTACTAGTGAACAGCAAGTGCTAATAAATGGTTCTATAATTCCTTCTTTCAGCATCTTTCCCCAGCTCAATTTGTTGACCATCTTCCTGGATATTAGGGAGTAGCTCAATTTACAAGCTTATGAGAGTGGCTTAGTATGATGTTATATCTGTAAGTTCATATGATACATTTGCTTTATCCATGCCCGCTGAAGCACTCTGACTCTATAAGTAACAGTGGTAAGTCTTTGTAAGATTTTATAGGGACCTGGACACTTATCCCACAGCTTATTTTCCACAGATGGCAATAGGATTAATACTTTATCCCCAACTTCAAATTCTCAAAATTTTGTATTTTTATCATATCCTCTCTCCTCTTTCTCTGGAGCTGATGTTAACTTAGTTGAGGTTGATATTTCCCACAGAATGTATAAAGTGTTTTTAGGCTTAGGAAATATTCTAAAATATATTTCATTCTTCCTCCACCTGATCCTCCCAATGCTCATTAGCCATATCTAACAAGGATCCAGGCTGTCTTCCAAAGACCCGTTCAAAGAAACCTAATCCGGTAGACTCTTGGGGATGACAGCGGATGACTTATAAAGCAAATGGTAATTTCTTATTACAATCTCACATGCATTCCTACACTGCTTTCCTCGACAAAGACTTAAAAGTTTCACTGAATCATTCAACTAATTCATCTGTCTGTGGATGATAAATTGATGTCCTAATATGTTAGTTTTCTAACACTTGGCAAACCTGACTCATCAATGCTGACATAAAGGGTGTCCCTTGATTCATTAAAATCTGTTTCAGAAATCCCACCATGTGGACAAAAAGACATCACTGCCTGGGTTATCATATATGTAGTCATAGCATAGAGGGGAATAGCCTCAGATGACCTTGCTGCATAGTCTACCAATACCAGTATGTCCTGATCCCTTTTCAAAGATGGTATTAAGGGTCCTATAAGATCTATGCAAACTTGCGCGAAAGGTATATCTGTAATTGGTAAGAGCTGCAAAGGAGCTTTCTTGTCATATGAAGGATTCAACAGCTGACAAATTTGACACTTCTGATAATACCTTCGCCCCTCACGAGAGCACCACAGCCCATAGAATTTCCTTAAGAGATATTTCTTAGTATTTCCCTTTGCCGTAATGACTTCCTCTGACTTGATTATCACGATAAGTCTAATACTTGTTCTCTAAACAGTAGTGAAACTACTAACAGTTGCTCTTCTTTCCCGTGAACTATCCTGCACAAAAGTCCCTTTATATTAAGAAATATGATCCTAACTATTAAAGATCATAAGTCTGACTGATTGCTGCTATGTAATTTTAAAAAGCTGTAGTCTTGTTCCTACTGTCTTTTCTCCAGTACTGATCTTTAAATTGTACTCCAGGTTGGCTCCTGTCTTGTCCCTCATTGTTCCTGTCGAACAGCCGTTTTGCTCCAGCCGAATGATTTACTTCCCCCATATACAGAGTGCATACATTGTATAATAAGTGAAAAATCACATGTTGCATGTGAAGCTAATTGAGGTCAAACACACGCAAAGAAGGTGGGAGAGAACAAATTATTTCCCCAATCGACTTCACACACAAAAAAGAGGGGTAGGAATGTTAAGTTTCGCACTTATTTAGTTCAAGTGGCATGTGCTAGATGCGTAGAAACTGCCCTCATCCACAAATTGTGGCATGCTTCATCATAGGGCTTGCTGACTACCACTCCTGCAAAGACCAATGCCTGGGGTGGAGCAAAGGAAAGGGGATGACAAAACAAACATGATAATAAAGGAATCGAAAAAATTAAATGTGCAGATTGTGAAATCTAAATCTAGCTCAAGTATATCCGCAGCTACTCTTTATTCCTGGGCTACCCTGCCAGGATTAAAAATGAAAAATCGAATGGAGGTGTCAGGGATTATTAGTAGCCCTTCACTCCTCCTAGCTGCATATTCGTCAACATTTTTTTAGCCCTAACGAGGGTCTATATGGTGTTTTTCAGGACCTTTGATTCCATGTATGCTCCTACTTTCCTACCTTGATTATGTAGGTTCGGGGTATGTCTCCTAGGTTCTGGAGTTATTCGAGACACACTCCGGAAATACCGAGTTTCATTGTAGTGGAAGTGCGAATTGGAGTGGGACCGGAAGCGGCTCCCTGTAGTCGCACACTGATCAAGGTAAGACTGCTGCTTCTGCAAGTATCCTCCTCGTGTCGTGTACGAGGGCACTTACAGAAGCAGCGGTCACCCTTGAAGTAATGTACTTGAGAGGTTCAACCGGCTGATGAAGGGACATTTCAAGTTTGCTAATGTCAATAGGGTGGAGTAGAATGGAGCTTTCAGCTAAATGCTGTGGGCAGCTTGTCCCACTCCCCATGTCAGAAGTGGTATTGTTCACCCTTTTGAGGTGCAGGGTAGAAGGTACTTTTCTCAGAAAGGAGTGGTTGGGAAGATGAGTGCCCAGCCAGGTTGAAGGGTATCAATGACATTAGAAAAGTATACTTCATAAGTTGTAGGCAGTATGAAGGTACAAGTTGGCTAATGGGTAGGAATCAACAAGTACTGTGGAAGTGGCTAAACGAGTAAGGGTAGTAAATGTGAAGTGGTAGTACTGGAAAATTTAAAAAAAGTTTGGAGTAAGAGTAGTGGGTGTCTCATGTTGAGTTCTGTGAAGGAGAAGGTATGTGATAGAGTTGGTGTCAGTAATGGTGTTGTATGACCGTCTGTGGATGTGTCTATTAATACAGTATTGTGAGAAAAATTAGACAATTGATGATACAGCCAGGGAAAAAACAGTATGTAAAGCACAACAAACAATTAAAAGTACCAAATTAAGTTTATTTCTAAATGTACATATTCATGTTAAAAACACTCAGTGCAAAATCATGTAAACCAATTAATTATAAAAAACAATCAATCATATATAAATAATGTATTTATAACACATTTACACAAAAAATATATATAGTAAAACAGTGGCGAACAATATAAGACATCGACGAGCGTTTCGGCGTTATCAACAGAACGCCTTCATCAGGAGCCACAATCAATCCAGAAGAAACACGGGATGAGTGTTCTCTGTTTATTCCTTGTATGTATTTCTATCGTCTGGGTGGAGTTACACCTCACCTGACTTAACGTTTAATCAAATATGTTAACCGTCGCAGGATTACGTCAGAGTACACGAAGAGATGAGCCGATGTTCATAAGTACATTAAAATATTTTTCGATGATTAATAATATCGGTAGGAGGAAGCCGCATTCAGGATAACTGCTGGCATTCCGCAATATTCACCACGATACCTTTCTGTTGTAAAATGAACGGTATCGCCACAGTATACAGTATACATGGTTGTGCTACTGAATGTCCAAAAAGGGCAATCAAAATTTAAAAGACCAGTGGATGCTGCATGTCCCAAAGGGTTGTCAAATTATTCTAAAACCACTTAAATAGATGAATGCCTATTGATCTATTTATCTTTCTGTAATTGCCTGTTGGTGCCATTTTATGTGTGTAGATTTGTTTTATTAATGGGTTTCGCAATGAAGATGAGAATGAATGACGAATGTTCTAGTTCTATTGGAGATGCTTTACCTGATAGTTGCTGTCTAAATAGGTGTTATTGGAACTTATTTGTCAACATTCTATTATAAAGAAATGTATCTGTTCAGTATGTCTGTGGAGTCTCTGTTCACCTATCTTTTCCAATTTACCATCCCATTCGTTCTTCTTTTCCAGTGTTGTTTTCCCTCTACATGAGACCTGTTCTTACACACTATTGACTCCTTTCTCTACACATCCTTCTCCTTTCTACTTCTCTACTTTCTTTTTTTTATTTTTGCTTTTCCTTCTCTTTCTGAGCTGTTTGCCTTTCTCTCCCCCGCCATGTCACATCTCAACTTATTTGGCTTTTTTCTTCTCTACTATATTTCCCTGGCTTCTTTTTTTAATGGCCTACTTCCTTTCTTCATCCACTGCACCATTTTTGAAGCACCTTCTCAAACCTGGCACTTTTTTACCTCCCCTCCCAGGGCATCCAGCCCAAGTATTCAAGTTAAGGATGGAAATGTTAAATCATCTCTATGGGCCTGATAGGACAGATAGGCGTTGGATCAGAAACCTTGTCTCCTTGCCTGCAACCAGTGTCTGCTGTCGGGTGCTCCTCAATCGCTCCTAGGTGGATCCTAAAAAGCACTTACATTAGCAATCAAATTAAATCTGCCTGTTACTCCTAATGATCGATGCTAAAGGGCTGACTATTGGGCACATGCATCAAGGTAGGATTTTGCGAGTCCTTAATTGCGATTATGAAGGAATCGCAATTAGGACTCGCAAAAGTCTATGCTTGTAGGAATCGCTATAAAAATAGAGACTCCTATACATTCCTTAATTGCAACTCGCAAATTGCGAGTGGCAATTAAGGAATGGCTTCCCATTCATTCCTATGGGCCTATAGGTCCATAGGAATGAATGGGAAATGGGAAATTGATTTCTGTCTGCAGGAAATAATATAAATTGGCCACTAATACTCGTAAGGCAGAAATCCAAAATGACGCTTTTTGTGAATTATTGTTTACTGATGTGTTAAAGAATAGCGCCAAATTCTGGAATGTGGTGAACAGACCTTTTTTGTCCGAAAATAAGGGAAGCATGCTGGAGTGTAATATCTCAGAAGTGGATATGTTCAACCATTTTAAAGGTATTTAGGGACCAAGAAGATATTGAACCCAGTAGTCCCCTTTATGTGAGAAAGAAATATTCATTAACTATTACAGATAAGGAAATAGGATTGGCAATAGCCCAAATGACAAGAAATAAAGCTCCAGGCCCAGATGGGGTACCTGCTGACCTTTTTATCACTAATATACCTCTTTGGTTTAAACTCCTATCTAACATTTTTAACACAGCTTTTAAAATGGGTTTACCAGACTATTGGTCAGAGTCAATAATAGTGCCGGTTTTCAAAAAAGGTAATAGAAGTGAACCTCGCTGTTATAGACCAATTTCTTTGATAGACTTATCTGTGAAGGTCTTAGGTAGAGTAATTTTGGCCAAACTTACAGAGTGGGTGAATGACGACAACATCCTCTCAAACATTCAGTATGGCTTTAGGAAAGGGAGAGACACTATTGATCAGTGCCTTAACTTACTTCTGTTGTCTGGGAAATACATGATTGCGTAGAAGGGTTCACTTCACTTGGCTTTTATGGGATTTTCTTCTGCCTTCGATCGTGTAAATAGATCTAGGTTGTGGCACCTATTACTAAAGTCAGGGCTGGATGAAACACACGCTGAGCCATCTATATGATGGTGTTCACGTTGAAGGGAATTCATTGGCTGATGAAGCCGCAAAGGGGGCTTTACAATCGGCTTCCGTAGCTGCAATCATTCGTTCAAAAACGAAAATAGGAAGTGAAATAATGGTGGCTGTCAATGCGACATGCAAAGGCAGCGGTGCAGCGTTACCTAAAGGGTTTCCACTCAAATACTCATATATAACTGATACAAACAATGTTCTGTTTGCTCGAATCCCTGGAGTGGGGGATAGGATAATTCCAAACATGGAACATAGATTAGGACTAATCCTAGCAGCACACGAAGGGATTGCCTCTGTTCATGTAGGTGTTTCCTCCACAGCATCATTATTAAAACAGAGGAACTGGCGGCCAAGCATTAAGAAAATAGACCTGGAAATATGTTTTGGATTGTGAAATATGTCAAAAGATGAAAGTCACTACTGTGAAACATCCTGCGCAGACGCCCCTTTTAATCTCAGATAAACCATTAGCGTGTTTCTACCTGGACCACTGTGGTCCCTTACAAAGGGATGGTAACTATAAGTATATCATGGTCGCAGTGGATTCGTGTTCTAGGTTCCTTTGGATGTGGCCTCAGAGCTCGGCTGACGCTCTAACTGTTATAAAAGAGTCTTTATCGGCACATACACAATTGGTACGCTACATTCTGACCAGGGTCCTGCTTTTAGCCCTCGAGCTTACAAAGAAGCCATGGACAGTTTAGGCGTTGCATTGTGGTACTCTTCTCCATTACATCCTGAGGGAAATTTGGTTGTGGAAAGAAAAATCCGGGACATAAAGCCGTTTATAACAACAAGGGTATTAGGTTTGGGTGACGGGTGGGTCAAACATCTAATTGGGGTCCAACGTAGTCTTAACAACTTGCCAAGAAGTTCTTTAGGGGGTGTCACTCCATATGAAGTCCTATTTGGGACAAGAATGTTGGGCCCGGACCTTGACTGTCACACATATCAAAGATCGTTTGGATGTTTTACAGGACTTAAATGAACTAAGATCGAAACAAAGCAACGTGTTCCTGAAGCCAACCACCACTTTGGAAAAACCAACCGTCCCAGCAAGGCCTGTCTGGATCCTAAAACTTGGTGATCTAGTCAGAGAAAAGAACGCGGACAAGAAGGAATTTGGGCCTTCTTACAAATAACCAGTACCTGTCCTAGGAATCCACGGAACAAGAACAGTGATACTGCCACCCCTTGCTGGTAAAAAGGAGAACAGGTTTGTGTCCATCGACCTGATCAAACAGTACTATGTGGCTGATACTAAGCAGTAGGCCAAGTGGACTCCGACAATGTAGCAGACGTACTCCTCTAGCTACAATCCAAGAGGTTCAAACTGAGAGACTCATCACCATTGAAGAATCTGCAGTAAGAAAAGAAGGACTAAGCAACAAAGCTATGGAACTTGTACCTCTTGAGACCCAAATAACAGTTCAACATGAAACACCTGTCTACAACAAAGTAACAAGTGATCAAGTGGTTCCAGAAATTTCAACAAATCCGTAAGCAATCCCTACCATTGACAGAACTGCCTCTGGCTATTTCATGCACTTTGATATGTTTTCTGAGGATCCCAGCAAACCTCAAAGAACAAGCAACTGACTTTTTTCATCACCTGGAAAAAACGTATCTGGTTTCACCATGGATTGAACTTTGGATTGTGTTGGGAATATTTTTCTTCTACTTTGGTTAACTCTAGTGATAACTCTGGGTATGCTGATAAATGGAAGATATGTCAAAATGGACACAGCCAGTAAGAAAGTCAACACAAATCATTCCATCATGAACAAAGAGACTTGTCAGCAGTTAACATCACAGCCGTTCCTATACCTCATGGTATAGCTTGGGACACAACATGATATGACATTTATGGCCCATCTGAGCTGTTGAAGATTCCACACGTATTTAAGATTTCATTGAGTGACTTTATTACATCTAGTACCTTTTCTGATGATTGGGACTTCGAGACAGTTAATAATATGATGTCTGATCTAGAGATGTCTGCAGTATTCACAAATCATGAATATTTAGAAGGTTCATCAATGTATTGTTATAACCATTATGGTCATCATTGCTTGCACAAATCTGCAATGCCTAGAAATGTATAAATGTATAACCAATGAGAACATTGTCCTACACCTCCAAAGGGTAGCTCGAACACTTTTGTGAATAAGTTTCCATATTTTTCAGGGTTCAAAGTATCAAATGTAGAAAGATTTTATTTTAGAAATGTAAACATAACAGGAATGAAAAGTATGTTGACCAATACAAAACAGATTTATTCTGCAGCCTTTTATGCCCAACTTTTATGCCCAACCCCCCCCTTTTATGCCCAACTGTCTAGACAGGGTTTCGACTTTTGGAAAGACAGCACTGAGAAAAAACTGTCTGGGGTTCAAAAGATTGGCAAGTGCAGGGGGTAGAAGCTTTGTTTGTATCATCCCTGAGCAAATTATGTTTTTGAATGAAACTGTCCAACAAACGTCTTGCCTTGGGTTAGCCAAGATCAAGGGCATGAGCACACCGACCATACCAATACCTGTGAGCAATAGCTCTACACGGGGGAAGGTTGACGTACATAATATTTTGCATCACAACAGATCAGGTGCAGATTGGAACAAATGGTTGCTGTGGCTCATAGACACAAATAACTGTCAAGATCGATTCCTGAACAAAACTCAAGGTTTCAAAGCCAATAGGCCGGACCCAAGATATGTTCAAAGACAGCATCCTGGGGTAATAACAACATACAGTCTAGGGAAGCTATGCCTTGATTGGCTACAGAAAGCTACACTGAGACAGTCAGAGACGGTCGCTCCACCCGCTGCGTGGCTCTCCCTGAGTGCGCCCGGTGCCCCTGGCTACCAACACCTGCCTGCAGCCACCCCTGACCCGTCACTCCTGCTTCTCCGGCTTCTCCTTCATTCTCTGTGCCAGCTCTCTGTATTGTTTCCTCCTCTGTGTGGTGCCCCTGACCTGTGTCCTTGCCTTTTTCCACTTGTGTTTTTTGCCTTTTCTCCGCTTGTGTTTTAACGTTTTCCGCTTTTTCACGCTCCCCGATCCCTGCCGCTGCTCCCCTGCGGCCCGTCCCCCTTTTCTCTCTGTACCCTCTCCCCTTCCCATTCGCCACCCCGCGCCCGCCTCCCAGCTGCTCCTCTCTCCCTCCTCGCTCACACTCTCCATTTATGGCAGAGTCCACGTGTGCGCGCAGCATTTATGCGCAGCGGGTGCGCCGATTGTGCGTCGAAGTTGCGCCAAAGGCAAGCCCGTCTACGCCTGTCTGCGCCTGGACCGCGGCCAGAGCCAGGAACCCTGGATCTCGCCGATGCCAACGTACCCGACAAACATACAACGACGCCAGCCTTCACGCACTCAACAGCGGCCGGAACCCCGCCTGCTACCTGGCCATCCCGAACCGCACCCACGGACCCTTCACCTGCCAACAGTGCAAATTCACCGGCATCCGTCCTGGGCCAGCACCCACCAAGCCTACCACCAGCAAGAACAACCTCAAGTGCATCCTGCTCAATGCCCACTCCGACCACATGCACGCAGTCGAACTCTGGAACCTCCTAGACACAACAGCTCCGGACGTCGCCTTCCTCACGGAAACCTGGATGAACACCTCCTCAGCCCCCGACATCGCCATAGCCACCCCGGACGGCTACACGATCACCCGGAAGGACCGCACCAACCAAACCGGAGGAGTCATCGCCATAGTCCACAGAAACACCATCCGCATCACGACCAGCTCGGAAGACACCCTCACAGCCACCGAACACCTGCATTTCCAGATACACACCGACCCCAGGACCACCCTTAGAGGCACCCTTATCTACAGACCCCCAGGACCACGCACTCAATTCAGCGAAGCCATCGCAGACTTCATCAGCCCGTACGACCTCGCCTCCGCAAACTACATCCTCCTAGGAGACCTCAACTTCCACCTAAAGAACAACAATGACAGCAACACCACCACCCTACTGGACAACCTCGCCAACCTCGGACTCAAGCTACTGGTGAACACCCCCACCCACTACACCGGCCACACGCTTTACCCCGTCTTCTCCTCCAGCAAGCACATCTCCTTCAGCCACTCCACCGGACTCCACTGGACCGATCACAGCTGCGTCCACTTCTCCTTCAAGAAAACCACAACCCACCACCACCCGCAACAGGCCCCCCGCAGAAGCTGGAGCAAGATCACCGCCGACCAGCCAGAACCCTCTCACCATCACGACGAACCCCAACGAAGCAGCCCGCAACCTCGCACAATGGCTCACCGACTGCGCCGACGAACTCGCACCACTGAAGAAACCACCCAGCAGACCCCACAGCAAGAAAGCCGCGTGGTTCACGGACGACCTCATAAGCTCAAAGAAAACCTGCCGCTCCCTGGAGAAAACCTGGCGCCAGGACCAGACAACAGAGAACATGACAGCCCTCAAGAACGCCACCCGCAAGCACCACCAACTGATCCGTACCACCAAGAGAACTACCTACAAACAGCGCCTGGACATCAACACCCACAACAGCAAGGAACTCTTCAGCATTGTCAAAGAGCTCTCCAACCCCAGCGCCTGCAACAACGACATCACACCCTCGCAAGACCTCTGCGACGCACTCGCCTCGTTCTTTCACTGCAAGATCGCCGACATACATGACAGCTTCGGCGCACAGTCCAACCACCCAACCTACGAACCAGCGCACCCAACAGCCACCCTCTGCACCTGGAACCCGGTCAACACTGAAGACACCGCACGCACGATGAACACCATCCACTCCGGCTCCCCCACCGACCCATGCCCACACCACATCTTTAACAAAGCCGACTCCATCATCGCACCCCAACTCCGAGACGTCATCAACAGCTCCTTCGCATCTGCCACCTTCCCGGAGAGCTGGAAGCATGCCGAACTCAGCGCCCTCCTGAAAAAACCCACTGCGGACCCCACGGACCTCAAGAACTTCCGACCCATCTCACTCCTCCCGTTTCCTGCCAAAGTCATCGAGAAGACGGTCAACAAGCAACTCTCCGCCTTCCTCGACACAAACGGATCCCTCGACCCATCACAGTCCGGCTTCCGAGCAAACCACAGCACCGAGACCGCCCTCATCACAGCCACCGACGACATCAGTTCTATGCTCGACAAAGGGGAAAACACTGCACTCATCGTCCTGGATCTCTCAGCAGCCTTCGGCACGGTATGCCACCGCACCCTAATACAACGTCTCAGCGACACCGGAATCCAAGGAGTGGCCTTGGAATGGATCATCTCCTTCCTCGCCGGTAGAACCCAGAGAGTCCCCCTTCTCCCTTCCGGTCCGCGGCTACCGAAGTCATCTGCAGCGTCCCACAAGGATCCTCGCTCAGCCCCACCCTCTTCAAAGTCTACATGAGCCCCCTCGCGGCCATAGCACGCAAACACAACCTCAACATCATCTCCTACGCCGACGACACACAGCTGATCCTCTCTCTCACCAACGACCCGGACTCCGCCAGAGCCAGCCTCCAGGAAGGAATGAAGGACGTCGCGGAATGGATGAAGCTCAGCCACCTGAAACTGAACTCAGACAAGACGGAAGTCCTCATCCTGGGACCGTCCCCCACGGCCTGGAACGACTCCTGGTGGCCACCTGCCCTGGGCACCGCCCCCAAACCCACCGACCACGCACGCAACCTGGGCTTCATCCTGGACTCCTCCCTCACGATGACCAAGCAAGTCAACGCCGTCTCATCATCCTGTTTCAACACCCTGCGCATGCTCCGAAAAATCTTCAGATGGATCCCCACCGCTACCAGGAAGACGGTCACCCAGCCCATCTGAAGAATCTGCACTGGCTCCCTGTCAGCAAGAGAATCACATTCCGACTCCTCACCCACGCACACAAGGCCCTCCACGACGCAGGCCCCAAGTACCTCAACAACCGCCTTACTTTCTACAAACCAACCCACCAGCCTCACCCTGGCCACCGTCCCACATATTCGCAAAACCACCGCCGGAGGAAGATCTTGGTCCTACCGGGCAGCCAAGACAAGGAACTCCCTCCCCACCCACCTCCGGATGACTCAGGACCATCTCGCCTTCAGGAAGCATCTCAAGACCTGGCTGTTCGAGCAGTAGCGACACCCCCACCCCCCCCCCCAGCGCCTTGAGACCCTAACGGGTGAGTAGCGCGTTTTACAAATTCCCCTGATTGATTGATTGATACAGGATGTAAAACAACACTTATCTTTATTTAAAGATGGTGCTAACCTTAGGAAATTCTTGCTAGGACCAAAAAGAAAAGTGTCACAAACGCTTCATATATGCCCGTATATATGCTGCATATAACGAAATATGGAAGATTACGCAAGCAGAGACTGCAGAACGAATATGAGAAATTGATCGTATTTATTTAGAGAAAACTCTCTCTGTAGTGGACAATGGGTTAATGACTCTGTCATCCAGGATATATTCATTGGACAGCATAGTATCCTCTGCCATAGACGTCATGGAACAAGACTTGGTCATGTTGCAACATGGTCAGTCTCAGCTAAGTTCTATCATGCTATTGGGATGGATGCTCCAAAACCTGCATTCAGGCTATGTGCCTTGGCGTTTAACCAATACCACGTCACTGTTTTCAGAATTCAAGCTCACTGATAAACAGATCAAACTGGCACAAAGGGGAACAGACTATATGGTGCTGAGCATTGAAAAACTGGAAAGATTACCATTTACAGTGGCAGAAAAACCAGCTACTGAATGGATTATACATGGAACAATCACTCAGCCTGTTACAAGTTTCCATATTCAGTATTGCCTAAAACACATACCAGCAGGCAAATATGAAAGGTTGGGTAAAGAATACATTAAGACATCCTAGGATTTACCATATACACACAAATGTTGGAATGGGGGGCGTGAAGTGTTCCTTAGCGGTACAAACTGTGAAAACGCACTAAGTGGTTCTCTCCTTTGCCAAGGTATTAATTTACACGGGGCCTGAGATGGTTCCTCAAACAATTTATCGTCTCACCTGCAAGGTTCACCAGCTGCAAGGATTGATCCAATTTTTGGACAACTTTCAAATGGAAGTTGCTACATGTTGAACGATCACAGCTGCTGTGGCATGTTGCCAGGCTTTCCATATCTAGTAACTGTGTCATCCTGGGTCACTTGCTGCATTCAAGTATTGTTTCCACAAACCAAGACAGCCAGGGAGTCGCCTCTATGGCCTTCACTGAACATCTCTTCTATACGAATTGATACTCTAAGCAGAATAAAAGCCATTCTTTTGCAAAAAACTGTGCCACTGACCTCGGCCAAAGAAACCTATGATCTATGAGTCGCAAGTTCAAGTTCAAGTTCAGAGATTTATATAGCGCACTACTCACCCAGAGGGTCTCAAGGCGCTTTGGGAGGGGGGGTTTATTTTTTGTAAAATAGCCAGGTTTTAAGTTCTTTTCTGAAGGAGACGTGGTTCTGAGTGAGGCGGAGATGAGTGGGGAGTGAGTTCCAGGTCTTGGCCGCCAGGAAGGAGAAGGATCTGCCACCCATGGTGGATTTTCGGATGCGCGGTACTGCGGCGAGGGCTTGATTGGAGGATCTTAGTTGGCGGGTGGGTGTGTAGAAGGACAGTCGAGTGTTGAGGCATTCGGGTCCTAGTTTGTAGAGGGCCTTGTGCGCGTGGGTGAGGAAACGGAACGTAATTCTCTTGTTGACGGGAAGCCAGTGGAGGTCTTTCAGGTGTCCGGTAATGTGATCCTGGCGAGGGATGTCCAATATGAGTCTAGCTGATGCGTTTTGGATGCGTTGGAGTTTTTTCTGTAATTTTGCTGTGATTCTGGCGTATAGTGTGTTACCATAATCCAGTCGACTCGTGACCAGTGCGTGGGTTACAGTCTTTCTTGTCTCGGGGGGGATCCAGCGGAAGATCTTTTTGAGAATACGAAGTACGTTGAAGCAGGAGGATGAGACTGCGTTGACTTGTCTGGACATTGAGAGAGAGGAGTCTAGGATGAAGCCAAGGTTACGTGCGTGGTCTGTGGGTATGGGTGCTGTGCCCAGAGCGGAAGGCCACCAAGAGTCGTCCCAGGCTGAGGGGGAAGATCCTAGGATGAGCACCTCCGTTTTGTCTGAGTTGAGTTTTAGGCGGCTGTGTTTCATCCATTCGGCTACTCCTTTCATGCCTTCGTGAAGATTGGTTTTGGCGGTGTTAGGGTCTTTGGTGAGGGAAAGGATTAACTGGGTGTCGTCGGCGTAGGAGATGATGTTAAGGTTGTGTTGGCGCGCGATGGATGCGAGTGGGCTCATGTAAACGTTGAAGAGGGTGGGACTGAGTGATGATCCTTGTGGTACGCCACAGATGACTTCAGTGGCCTCTGAGTTGAATGGGGGGAGACGGACTCTTTGAGTTCTCCCGGCGAGGAAAGAGATGATCCAGTCCAAGGCTTTTCCTTGTATGCCGATGTTGCTGAGGCGTTGTATAAGGGTGCTGTGACAGACTGTGTCGAAAGCGGCGGAGAGGTCAAGTAGGATGAGGGCCACTGTTTCTCCGTTATCCAGTAGTGTTCGGATGTCGTCTGTCGCTGCAATGAGGGCGGTTTCGGTGCTGTGTTTGGCTCAAAATCCGGACTGAGAGGGATCGAGGGAGTTGTTGGATTCAAGGAAGGCGGCGAGCTGGCTGTTGATGGCTTTCTCAATGACTTTGGCGGGGAATGGGAGGAGGGATATGGGTCGGTAGTTTTTAAGTTCAGAGGGGTCTGCTGTGGGTTTCTTCAGGAGGGCGTTGAGTTCGGCGTGTTTCCAGCTTTCTGGGAAGGTAGCGGAGTTTAAGGAGCAATTGATGACATCACGGAGATGGGGTGCGATGATGGAGTCAGCTTTGTTGAAGATGTGGTGGGGGCAGGGGTCGGTTGGTGAGCCAGAGTGGATTGAGTTCATTAGGTGGATGGTGTCTTCGGTGGTGATTGGGTTCCAGGCGCTGAGGTTGTTAGATGGTGGTGTATATTCTGAGGGGGTGGGGACGGTTGTTCGCAGGGAGTGTTCTCGAAGCTGTTGTGAATGTCGGCAATTTTGTTGTAGAAGAAGGAGGATAACGCATCGCAGAGGTCTTGGGAGGGATTGATGTCGTTAGATGCTGCGGTGGGGTTGGTGAATTCTTTGACGATATTGAAAAGTTCCTTGCTGTTATGGGCGTTGTTGTCGAGTCGATCCTTGAGTGCTGATTTCTTGGTGGATCGAATCAGTTGGTGGTGTTTGCGGGTGGCTGCCTTGAGGATGGCCATGTTGTCGGTGGTTGGGTTTTTTCTCCATGTTTTCTCTAGGGTACGGCATAGTTTCTTGGATTTTTTAAGGTCCTCATTGAACCAGGGAGCCTTTTTGCTGCCTGATTTGATCTGGTGGTTTTTCAGGGGTGCTAATTCGTCCGCGCTGTGGGTGATCCATTGCTTGAGATTGGTGGCCGCTTGGTTTGGGTCCAATGAGCGGGTGGGAGGGTTTTGGTTGAGTGATATGAGGAGTTGGTCGGAGGTGATTTTGTTCCAGTTTCTCCGAGGAATAGGTTTTGGGGAGTTGTGGGTCAAGGTGGTTTTGTAGCTGAAGTGAACACAACTGTGGTCCGTCCAATGGAGAGCTGTGGTGCGATCGAAGGAAATGTGCTTGCTGGAGGTGAAGATAGGGTCGAGCGTGTGTCCGGCTAAGTGGGTGGGGGTGTCAACAAGTTGTTTGAGTCCGAGATTGGTCAGGTTGTCCAGAAGGGTGGTGGTGTTGCAGTCGTATTTGTGCCGAGATACATACCCTTTTGAATACAAACTGCCCTATACATTTCTCAGCAATGTTAGTTCGTATCTAAACATGTCTGATACGAGCAGTATTGTACTATTTAAGAACATATGTTCCGGACTGTTAGAACCTTTTCAAGCAGTCCTCGGAATAATTCCAAACTTCGTGCACTTTGTGTTTGGCGGAGTGCCCCTCCTTTTGGGACTCATTGGGACTATTTTTGCTCCTACTGCTGTGATATGGCAAGCCAAATCACCAGCGACGCCAAATTCACGGTGGAGAGAGCTCTGCGGGAGATGAAGTGTCGTGAGCGCATCGTTCAAATTTTGGGTTTACCTCGTCCACGAGAATTAAATACCACATGGTTTCTGTCATTCAGACCAACCTGTTCTACGCTGCCTGGTTTGTGGTGAAGAATGCGTGCCAGACTTCTGTCTAACACTTCCATCAGTCATGCCAACGGATGTTGATACTCTGCTGGACCCCGTCACGGCCCATGCTCTGTGTTGTCCCCAGCGGCTACCAATTCTGATGACGGCATTCATTGAGATCTCACAGACACAAAATGCTGATGCTGAGGTATGAGAGGAAATAACAGGCAAGCAGGTAACATCGGATAAGAACATTACTGATGCGACCAATGCTGAAGGCGATGCTTCACATCTATGTGCGGTTAATCTTCTAAATGAGGTAATCCAACTTTCAACTACAATGGTAGACGACTTTTTGTCTACATAGAAGATTTCATGTTTTCTCCCAGCCCCAACACTGACTTATGATTTTGGCACCTTCATTTTTCAAAACAAGGTACTAACTTTGGAACTTTTTCCTTTGATTATTTTTTTTTTCCAAATTTGTATTTTTCATTTTTTGGCAAGTCAAGTCAAGTCAAGTCAAGAAATTTATATAGCGCGCTACATACCCATAGGGTCTCAAGGCGCTAGGGGGAGGGTGGGGAATTACTTGTCGAATATCCAAGTTTTAAGTTGCTTTCTGAATGCTAGGTGGTTCTGAGTAAGGCGAAGGTGAGTGGGAAGTGAGTTCCAGGTTTTAGCTGCCAGGTAGGAGAAGGATCTACCTCCCATAGTGGTTTTGTTGATGCGAGGTACCGTGGCAAGGGCTTGGTTGGAGGATCGCAGCTGACGGGAGGGGGTGTAGAAGGACAATCGTGTGTTGAGGCAATCGGGCCCAAGATCGTAAAGTGCTTTGTGTGCGTGGGTTAGGAGGCGGAATGTAATCCTCTTATTTACGGGGAGCCAGTGGAGGTTTTTCAGGTGACCAGAGATGTGTTCTTTACGCGGGATGTCTAGTATGAGCCTGGCTGAAGCGTTCTGGATGCGTTGGAGTTTTTTCTGGAGTTTTGCGGTGGTACCGGCGTATAGTGTGTTTCCGTAGTCCAGGCGGCTCGTGACCAGTGCGTGGGTGACCGTTTTTCTAGTTTCGGTGGGGATCCAGCGAAATGTTTTTTTGAGCATGCGAAGAATGTTGAAGCAAGATGATGAGACGGCGTTGACTTGTCTGGTCATCGAGAGTGAGGAGTCCAGGATGACGCCCAGGTTCCGTGCGTGGTCCGTCGGGATGGGGGCTTTTCCAAGGGCTTCTGGCCACCAAGAGTCATCCCAGGCGGAGGGGGAGGTGCCTAAGATGAGGACTTCTGTTTTGTCTGAGTTCAGTTTCAGACGGCTGCGCTTCATCCACTCGGCTACTTCTTTCATTCCTTCGTGTAAGTTGGTTTTGGCGGTGTTAGGGTCTTTGGTGAGTGATAGGATCAGTTGAGTGTCATCCGCGTATGAGATGATGTTGAGATTGTGTTGGCGCGCGATGGCCGCAAGGGGGCTCATGTATACGTTGAAAAGGGTGGGGCTGAGTGACGATCCTTGTGGTACGCCGCAGATGACTTCAGAGGCCTTTGACTTGAATGGTGGGAGGCGGACTCTCTGTGTTCTTCCGGTGAGGAACGAAGTGATCCATTCCAGTGCTTTTCCTTGAATTCCTACGTCTCTGAGGCGCTGTAGAAGGGTGCTGTGACAGACTGTGTCGAAGGCAGCGGAGAGGTCGAGGAGGATGAGGGCGACTGTGTCTCCATTGTCCAGTAGAGTTCGAATGTCGTCTGTTGCTGCGATGAGGGCGGTCTCAGTGCTGTGTTTGGCTCGGAAGCCACAAGTAATCTGCTTATAGTAGAACTATTCATAGAGAACAAGAATTCTTTGAGTATTTCCAGAGACAATATATGACCTTGTCCACAAACAAACAGTTTTATGGAATCTGACACGGAATGGTTTCGGCTCTTTTTCTTCTGTATTTACTAGCCATTTCATAAATGTATATTTTTATGATTAATTCCTATTTGCAGTTCAAAATGTCAAATATATGCTATGAATGAATAGCTTGCTTTAATGTGTACAGCACCAATGCAATTTTATGCTTACAATTAGTTTGGATACATTATGTACAATGAGTCTGAAACATGCTTTTAGCACTTCGTGTGTAGATACATTGTAGATATGTTATGTTTAGAATTTAGTAACGTTGTACATACGAAAGTGGAGTGGGTGTTGTGTTTCGATTTAGATTCCGTATGAATTTCCCAAATCATGCCCTTATATAGGTATATTTCACATTGCCCTTATATAGGCATAGAAATTCAGTCCTTATTTAGGCATAGTCCATGCTAACCAAATACAAGCATGGCTACTTACATCTGTTCATCTACGTCACAACGAGTTCCTGGAAAACTAGACTCTTAAGCCTTTAGGACTTCCCCTTGCTTGAGTATTGATTTCTTGAAGAACTCATTTATTATGCATGAACATTTATTCCTTAGGGGTTCATTCATGCCGTTTGTATGCCCGACTTTTACATCAATACTGGCATTCCTAAATACCTTCAAGGTATAAATATACCTTCACTTGCTATGGCAAGGCACAGTGCGGTTCGACTACCTACTTGCACAAGGCTCGCCACGGCAAGACCCGAAGGAAGCCAAGTCCCCAACTGATGCACTGACCAGACGCTATCATCCTCCTCACCGAGAATCCAGCTCCAGTGTTTCTGACTCCCCTTGGGGGGTGTTGGAGATCGAGTACCGGGAAAGAAATACCAACCTCTCTCATTCTAAGGTATGGAGCTGATTAGGCCCTAGAGAAACTTTTGGAATTTTTTGGCAAAACTAAAACTAAACTATAGCTAAAACAGCACCTACTTCTTCCCTCGTACGAGACTTAGGTTAGGTAACTGGGGTAGGATTATTTTAGAAGCACCAGTTGAGTATTTTAGCCTGTGTTATTTATGTATGTATTTTTATATATGTCATAGCAACAGACCATGCTATTAGAGTATTATTTTATATTACTGTTTACGCTGTACGCATTATACTTTGCATTTTGTCTTAGGATTGTAGCAGTTCATATCTCTTGCATGAGAAAGAAGACTGTTTTTTATTGAAACGCCTGTCTCTCTATTTCTGTGCAACTCTGTAGAAACGAAGCATGCACGAGTGACTGAGTGATGAATATATTTTTCCGACTCTAAGGGAGAAAAAGTTGTCATGTTTTGGCGGTTGTCAGAAACTTATCTCTTCTTTTTCATTCGAGAAAGTTTCTAGTGACCTCTGAGTTAGCTGGCACACACAAGTAATTACGTTTAATGTACTCGAAAGAGACATACTGACCTCAGTCCTCTGTCAAAACTATAGTGTATATTATTCCAATGTGCAGAGTCTATCAGGGATATAGGAACTACACTACATGCAAAGAAACAAGCCCTCTATGCAGATAATCTGATTTTTATTACATCAGATGCCAGTAAGTCATATCCCGAACTGCAAAGGGAGGTCATAGCCTTCAGTTGATTTTCAGGGTATCGAGTTTATGAGGATAAAACAGAGATGACGGTGTGGGATCATAATTGGAAGGGGAGTGAGGTTAAAGAAGCTGTTAAATACTTAGGCATCAGGGTTGTGAAACATTTAGGGAACTTGCAGCATCCAACTTTAATAAGACCATTAGAGAATGCAAAATTATGTTGTTTAAGATGAAAAATCTGCCCCTAACAATTTAAGGCAGCATTAATCTGATTAAGATGATAATCCTGCCCAAGTGTACTTTTCTTTTCCCCTAGCCTTCAATAAAAAGCTGTTACAGAAAGAGTGGTTGACATTGGTCACTTATGTGTGTAGATTGGATAAAGTGAACTGTAATTGCAAAAGGGAGACACTGTGGGAGCCATTCGAAGCATGGCAGAAGGACTGACAGGTTATGATAGTCTGATAATTATACCAAGGTTTATTTATTTATTTATTTAGAAGTTTTACACAGCGCTGGCCAGACCCGAGGGTATCGGAGCGCTTTACAACAGAAATTGAGCTGTAATCACATAAGAAAGGCATAGTCCCACATAAATGTTCAGAGAAACCAGTGAGCTGCGCGTCATTGATTTGAGGAAGTCCTGAGATAGCCTCGATGAGTGCACATTGACCTGGGCTCAGCCTCATTCCGGGAGGTGGTAACGAGGGAGAGATTGGGGAAGTGCTGGGTCAGGTCCAAGTATATGTAAGAGTGAATCGTTGAGTGGAATGCCACCTGGCCGCAGAGCACCTGTGTGGGTGTTATCTATGTACCACCGTAAATTGCCACATGAGGCATTCTTGGTGATAAAAGGACAACAAATAAATGTCTATGGAACAGGAGAAATTGAGACTCCTTTTTGCAGATTGAAAAACATGCAGTGGTGTGGAGATTCGGAGAAAGCAAGTTCCAGATTTTTCTGGTGTAGCTCGAGAATGTTTTTAATGTAGGAGCATATTCAAGAAGGTAATGAGCAGAGATTTTCAGATTTCTGTTAAGAGGGGGCGGATATATGTAGGACTTTAAAAGGGGTGCTGGGCCTTTCTCTAGTGTGCTCTAGGTTTTGTGGGAGCCATTGAGGTGATGTTAGAACCAGAACAAAGTTGTAGAATGTCTTGCATCCAGAAACAAAACGAAGAGCAGCATTTAACACCATTGAAATGGGGGGAGGGGCGGGGCTGGTGGATTGAATAGACGCTGGGAAGGCCTTTGATAAGGGAATTACCATAGTCCAATTTAGAAAGTATCAGTGCCCCTGCTGCTGACTTTAGATCCTGGTCAAGAATGAATTGTCTGAGGCACCAGCATACACTTTTAGCCATTGCAGCATTTTTTTTATAGGTTAAGTCTCCGGTACAGAAAGCTACTGTCCACATTGGTTAGTTTATCGTTGCTATATAAAACATACATGCCAATAGACACTATTAAGGCGGTAGACTCCCAATTTTTGATGCCAAGAAATTGCTTTCTTTTGGCTGTCTTCTGCCTGAAATTGTCTCTGCATCAGTAGAAGGCAATGGGGAAGTACATTTTTCAAATTATTTATTATTTTTTAATCTCCTCCTTTCCTTTTCTAAAATGTTGGCATGTATGATAAAAGTAACTAAACTACATTAAAAATACAATACGTTTGTAGGGGGCCACTCACTGTGATACTTACAAACTTACGAAAAGGTACTCATTTCAGATATAACGATTTGCAGAAATGTGTTCCTGAGAAGGGGCTTTTCGCAATGAAGTCATTCAGCAGACAGCTCTTTTTCTGCCAGATGTGCCCTCTGACCTACACGCTGGTGAGCTTGAAGGGCAGGTTCCCGCTCTTTGCCTCGGAGGCAGCTGGGTCCATGTGTCACACAGGTGACAAAATCATTTTGCTTTGAAAAGGTTCCCTTTGTAGCGGTCCCCTGCCGGCAGGGCAGACAATGCTCGCAGTGTGCGGTCTCACCCCAGACCGCTGACCGACCCGTCTCTCAGGAGAAGCGGAAGTGACCGACCACTCAGCAGAGGCCTTCCATTCCGCATGAGAGCGCGCGAGCACAATGACAGCCTGTTACCCGTCGCATCATTGGCGATGTCTGTTTCATGGGCTGCTGTGAGGCAAAGAAGGGCTTCTGAAATGTCGCCTCTCCTGCTGAAAGCACAAAGCTACTATAATAGCAGATGCTTCTGATTTTAAATCATCCCAGCCAATATGGATTGATTTTCTACCCAGGGAGCCGCCGCGATGTAAAAGACTTTCTTCTATTCAGATCTTCAACCTTGAAGTTGCGACTCGCCCAGCCAAAAGAAATTTGCATATTTTCTCAGAGCGCTGTTTCTGCCCCTCAATAAACAATGCAAGGGTCTCTTGCCAGAAATTTTCAATTGCTAAACAGTTGCTTTAATAGCTGCAACTAAAATAGCAGCATTGTGCTCTGTGTTTTACAGCACAATTATTTTTATAAGAAGGAATTGCACGTTTCCTAATTGTAGCAATTGTGGGTTCCTTAATCACAAACATGAACAAAATGTATTAACATAATAGCTTGTTTGATAATGTTTTCAGTCGAAGGCCTTCATTTTGTTATTACGTACTGCACAAGAAGCCATGCCACGTCTGCTGTAGGTCACAGAATATTTTTTATTTATTTTACCCAAATAATAATTTGGAAACAAAACGTAAAACAATTAAAACCTGATAATCTAAACTGCGTGTGTTAGCATGACCTTGCTTTGTCGCAGTCCATCATTGACATATAAAACGTATTTGTAAATAAAAAAAGAGTTTGTAAGGAGTCACAGTACCATAGCAGTTGTAATTTGTTTAAGGTCTTTTAGCTTGAGGAGTGATGGACTAATCTTCTCGACTCGAGGACGGGTACAGTTTAATGTAAACCCAGCAGGCTACCATCCCTGTGATTTTTGCGCTTTCCAATTGGTCGCAAACCAAGACCTACCTCATTAATATTCATACGGTAGGTCTATTTGCGACCCACTGTGAATCGCAAAATGTTTTTATATTGCTGTTTGCGTTTGCCAAATAGCTAATCACAAAAATGTGCTATTTGGTAATTGCAAACATTTACCTTCGTACATCTTGCCCATAGTGCATAAGTTGCCAGCTTCCTCTGGGTGTGCCCCCTCTTACCCAATAATAAAAGTATAACTGTGGAACTGAGCCTCTGGCAATTTCATATTATTGAAAGTATTTGATCCGTAGGCGCATCTAAGGCCCAGCTTATAAGTATTTCACATTGTGTTAAATTTCGGCAGATCAAACGTGATACATTTTAACAGGGGAAAACAGAGTGGTATTTACCGCAACATACAGATTTTAATGTGGTAAGCATCAAAATGCACGAGCTGTTCCCCAAAAACTCGTAAAATGTGATAATCATCGCATCTGACAAACACCAGATACCTTATTAGATTTTTATCCTGTGGAATAATTATTGTAAATCTCAGTCATGATTTCCGCAAGTTCTGAAGCAAGGTCTCAACTTCCCTCACCCACCAAGTTTTTCCAACTATGTCAAAGCAAGAGATGGAGAGATGGGGAGATGGGGAGAAGGAGAGAAACAAGGAAATAGAAAAGACACACGTTCCACGACGTACTCTGGAATGAATGGTAAGGTTCAGAATCTTTCTATGTGATTCCTGCATGTAAAGAAAAGAATAAGAATGTTAGTGTAGAAGTATGGCTTTTATTTCAATAACACATGCTGTATTCTAAATGTGTTCACAGATACTGCAGTAACTACCTGCGTAAATCCGCTCTTCCACTTAAGATATAATAATGGTAGATGCAGGATCAGAGTCCAATCTAAATAGGTAAGAGAAGGAACAGTAGATGTTGATAGTAATCAGAGTAGATGGCATACAACCAAAGTGAGAAGCATTTGTGAACTAATCTAACCTCATGATAAATCAGGATTTCAGTGAAAGCCCTAAACATAATTTATCCATACAAAAAGAGGAAAAGATTCCCAACTTGAAGTGCTCCTCTATCCAAAAATAAAGAAGTTACGCAAAAATGTATAGGGCTAGAAATATGGATTTGTTGCTTAATCTCCGGAATAAACAAATCCCTTGTTTGTATTTTATATAGCATCAACAGGAATGCATAACAGCTTCAACAGAAATGCACAACAAAAAATTGAATCTCCAAACGCCTTGGGATTAATACTCGATGAGTATAGAACAGTACTTTGTTAGCGCGTTACCACCTTATTTGACAATGCCGATTCTGTAAATGTCCTTTATATTTCCCTTTTACAGGTTTCATGAGATTACTGACTGTGACCTCAGCAATCATGGAGAACGGGCTTCGGATCCGCGAGGAAAGAAGACACACCAGTCGCGGCCGGCATGACTCGTGGGTAGGATTCGGGGGATCGCGTGTGGAGGAAAGGGTTAATTAAAAAAAAAATTATAATAATTTACCTTCGCCTCCAGTCCCGCGTTGTGTCTCCTCTCTCTGCTCCTGACAGGAAGCAGGCAGCCTCCCTCCCCTCCCCTAAGCCAATCGTGATTGGCCGGGGCGCCAACCCCACAGGCGTCTATGGGAAGGCCATATTGTCTATGTAGGCTGCATGCAATAACAGTGGGCAAGTCACTCCTTCCCTGCCTGTAGCAGGACCACCCACCCGCCTGTCTCCAACCAAGCCCTTCTGCTTTCTCGCAGTGCGAGAAGCAGAAACATAAAATACTATTCATAATACCATTTTATGTTTCTGCTTCTCACACTGGGGCGACACTCCTCCGGGGCGACACTCCTCCGCCCACGTGGAGGAGCCCCCCATGTGCCGCTCAGCAGCCCAACGGAGATGCTGACCGTGACATGTCAGTGATCCTAGAAGCAGAAGGTAGGTTAAGGGCAGGGCGAAAGTCATGCGCGCATCAATTAGAACGCGAAGCACTCTTCTGTCTGTGTCGGCCGCATTTATACTAGTCTTGCTCTGCCCCTTTTGCATACACTACTGGGTGCGGAGCAGGCATGACAATTATCACATGTGACTTGGGCCACTCGTAAATATGGCCGATGTACAGTTGAGAGTCCTTTAGACCAAGCTAATCTCAGATGAGTGACTCTTGTGACATATCTGGCTTCCTTGAGTCAGATCTATTGCTGAAGTTGCTAGAGTTCAGTCACAATACAGGATTGTGCGTTTCCATTCAAAAGCTATTTTGCCAGTGTCACCTGTTCCTTGCTACCATGTCATTTACTAGGTCAAGGATCTGACGTAACATGTTATAGATATATATTGTCGATTCAGAGGTTTCTTCCTTTTTGTACAAATAACTTGCAGTTTCCCGAAAGCGAGTCTAGATATGTGTAAACAGAGTTTGTGGAATTTGCCATGTTCGTGCTTACCGCCTTGAGTAAAGCTGGTTGATATTCCACTCTATCCCAGCTGTTCTGATTTTTATAGGACCCTTGTCAGCAAGGTATTATAATACCATTCCCTGGGGTTTTTTCAACTAGCATATACAGCACCATGGAAGGGCGGGAGTGCATTAGACTAGGAGATTTACACACAGGAGGTAATCAACAAGATATTTGTTAGAAATGGGATTTCTGGTTGGCTAAGGCTTGCCCCAAAGCCAGGCAGAAACCACCATTCTAGTCAGGGCAAGGGAGTTACAAGCCAAAGATAACCTCTGCTCACCCCATTGGTAGCTTGGCACGAGCAGTCATGCTTATCCCGGAGGCAATGTCTAAAGCTTTTGCCCAACGCACACACATAGCCGCAACACACTAGGCACACCACAAAAGGAACTCCACACAAGGTTATATAAAAAATAGCCTTTGTATTATCATAAACACATTAGAAACATATTCACACATTTACACTGTACCAACTGGCACAGGCAATATTCACAGGGGATTATATACCGGACCGGGCCAATCGGGCCATGGTCAGAACCATCAGATCAGGTAGGTAAATGCAAAACACAACCAGTAACTACTGGTACCATAATGACCTAAGCATTATCACATTAGGCATAAAACATATTAGGTCCAAACCTCCTATGCATAAACACATTACGCAATTAGGTACTACCACTAATCATCAGAACATGACAAATTAATCATCACTATCATAAAAACATTATGCAATAATCATCACGTTAGGCATAACACTACTGATAAATCACAGTGCCTAACATTACTCAACTGTCCCCAGGCCAATCTGGCCTCTTCTCTGGGCTCAAATGCCCTATGTCCAGAAATGTCAGGGCACTACAGGACCATCTACTGGCCCTCTAGCTGCCAATGCAGCCAACCAAAACGTGTGCAGATGATCATACCTAAATGTAGCAGCTGCCCATTACTTGTTGGGCAGCTGGGATCACCAAATAGCCCCTGGCACTACTGCGCCCTTAGGGCCCTACTGGCCTTCACGAGGCTTCCACACTTGCCTCCTGGACTGCCGATTCGCCTTTGGCGCCACTGCGCCGGGGGAGCCCCTACTCTGGGACCTTGAAAGAAGGAATGCCCATGTTGCAGCTGCCCGCCCTCTCGCGGTGCAGCTGATGACCAAAAACCAATAAGTACTGCCACTCACAGTAATATTGTAAAACACATCAATGTTACTTTGATCCTCATAATCTTTTAAATGATCATTCAAAATAAAATAACTACCTACAAAAACCACCAATAGTACAAACAGCCTGCTGACATTAAAATAAAATAATAAAGTAAATAAATCAATTAATAAACCCTAACATGTAGTTTAGTAGCTCTTAATATTAATGAATTAAACTTGAATAATAAACCAAGTTTTAAACTGAATAACTTTAAACAAATTAAAACAGGATTCCAGTAAAACATGGCTCATCCAATTCCTAGACCCCAAAACCCATGAAATAAAATACAAATTTAAACAAAGACCAAACTAAATTAAAACACAATGGGGCCTATTATGATGGCGGGCAGACCGCCCCCACTGGGCCGGCGGTAGCCACTGCTGTCCCAGGGGGGGCAATCCGCCCACCATTCATACCTGAAAGAGCCCCCACCATATTAGTATAACTGGGGGGTCCGCGGCGGACGGAAAGACCGTCCGATGCTTTTCCACTGTTCGACTCGTCGACCGGGCGGAAAAAGGGCATGATATGGTGGCGGTGTCTGCAAGACCTTGCCATCCATATCACGATGCAGGCAGAGGGAAGCCTTTCCATGATGGCGTTGCCGCCATGGAAAGGCATGCAGTTTTAGCTGTTGGTGGCCCGTTGCTGCGTGTTAGGGTTGTGGGGGGTGCACATGGGGTGTACCTATGGTACCCCTCTCATTTGCATGCACAAGGTGGCAGGCACCACACCGTGCCTGTCACGTTGTGCATGCAAATACACAACATGCATTTTTTACATTGCGGCGGGTGCTGCTTACAGTACCTCCCGCCGCAATGTAAAAAATGCTGGATGCGCCCGCCAGTGTGGCAGGTGCATCCTAATTAGAATGACGGGACTGCCGCAACATGGGCAGTCGGTCCCGTGCTACGATGCCTTGGTGGGCGGACATAGTCCGCCCGCCATCGTGATAGGCCTCAAAGTACACATTGGACACATAAACATTATTTAGCTAGTTAAAAACAAAAACATATTAAAAATTCATGCTAAAAGTATTTACATTTTAAATAATTCTGTGAAATACTGTCCACCCATTACCCCAAAGCAACCCACAACCACCCACAAATTAGCAAAGCAAAAGCATTTAAATAATCTAAATAATAAATAAAAATGCATTTCCATTATATGCATATTTATAAAGATACATATGCATGAGTAGATTTTCTTAAGTGTAGATCTACTCCTACACTGTAACTCTTCATTTTGTTTGCTATTTGCCATTTCTGCAATAAGATTAAAACCTAAGTGTAGGTTTACATGTCTCCAACCCCTCCAATAAAGGGGAAGGGCTTTTTACAACTCTATCTACAAGTGTAAAGGTGCTACAAGTAACTTTGTACCTGGAGATCTCCTTTTTTTAAAAACTTGTTTTTATTCGTTCCATTCCTGACCTGCTGCCTTTTAGGAAAGCCGTGAAGACATTTCTTTTCACCTCGGTTAAATAGTCTTTGTTTCTGGTTTGGTCCTTCATTGTGTTGTGTTGTACTGTCCATCAAAGCGCTGGGACGCCACTTGGCTGTGGCAGCTACGCGCTTTATAAATAAAATAACATAACAATAACATAACATTAGCAGTGGCATAATACACATCAGGGCAGTGCAGTACACACTTCGGTGACACAAAGAGTAAAATATCACAGTCCAATGCAGTCTTCATTCAAAATAAACAGTTGGAAGGATTGTCCACACTTGGGAGCTGAGGACTCACTACAGCAGCCACTTCAGTTCCGACACACAACCACACAGCCACAGACTGTATCTGATCAACCGGATGTGAACCCACACCTGTATTGTGTTTTGTTTTTGTTTTTTCTAATCAAGGTAACAGCAACAAAAGGAGTCTAACAAAATTAAGAGAAAATAGAGCGACAGCAGTGGCAGCAGATTCCCATTGTGTAACTCCCCTCCCCAGACTCCCAAGCTGTCTGCAAGAGGGGGGGGGGGGGGAGGGGGGGGAACAAGGAGAAATCGGAGGGGGAGTAAGCTTCATCCCAAGAGAAAGAGGTGAGGGCAAGAGAAAGTAAAAAGGGCCCAAGGATCACGAGAGCTGAACCCAAGGGGTCTGCCTTTAATCCGCCAACAGTCGCAGACGTGTGCAGACACACAGTTGAAAATGCTGCAGACCATTCCTATGTGTCCACTGTGTGCTCCATAGAGTCCACATCCGGTGTGTGCTCAGGAGACGCAGTAGACTGTGGCCCCTTGTCCCAAACATTGGAACATATCACCCCATATCTCCAAGTCTCTCTCTGCGTTCTCATCTGTCCGCACTAGTCGTAACCACCGCTCCTCTGCCACTCCCTATTTGCGCAGGTGTTGATGGAGATCTCTGTCACCCAAGTAGAGCTATGCCCTTAAGGAAAAGGATATCAAAAAGTAATAACCTTTGTTTCTTTAAAACATAGTTCAATATATTTTAATGTCAAATATAAATTAAATAATGTAAAATAATGGATATTAACTTAGAACTATTAAAATATAAATGTTACAGCACATTGACTCTTCAAATTAAATTTGTTAAAAACTATACTGAAAATATATGAATTTAATTTATAAATATTCATTTTTAAACAACAAATTACAAATTAAATTGCCGTAACTCACTAACATTTTTTCATTTTTGTTTAATTTGTAGTAAACCTAATAACATGTATGTATCTAATTAATAGACGACTAATTAATTTTTTTAATTGGGTTTATTTTTCTAAATTAAATCATTAGATCAATACCAATAGATTCTTTTTTATCCAAAAAGTACACACACAAGTGTAAATACATGGTTTAAAAGTGAGTATTTCACATAAAAATGTTCTCCATGGGGGCGTGACCAAGATGGCGGCGGAGTAGGACGTGTTTTTCAGTCCCTCCAGCGCCGCACGTTTTACAGCCTTGTGTATCGCCCAGAAGGGTGCCCAGCCTCGCGAGGAAGAGCAGTGCCCGGTACCCTGAAGCTGTCCGGCAGAGCTGTGTGGCTTTATTTCCCGAATTGGAGCTGGAGAGGCGGTCGCTGGGCATTGGAGCTGCCATCTGGGAGTCCTGGGCCCAGAGAGGTAAGAGTAGTAGCGGTAACCGGTGTGGCGGAGGAGCCCCGCTGGGACGCCGAGGCGGAGAGAGCAGAGATGAGCAGGACGGCTCAGTGGCAGACACGGGTTCCGGAGCTGCCCGCCGGAGGCGCGGATTCCCTCTTTCCTATGCCAGCACGGCCCCCAGAGGTGAGGAGTGGGGGAGAGACCTCACGGGTCGCCTGCAATACGGTCCGCGGACCGGCGGACGGCTGCAGACAGCAATACATGGGGGAGTGCTCATTCTGACCCGGAGAGGAGCTGTGAGGCGGTGATTTTGAAGTCAAGAATCCCGGTGGGCCCCTGGACTGTGGAGCATGGAGGAGGCCTAGGGGTGGTGGCGGGTCCCTTCACCCGTCCCTGGCACGGTCCGCGGCGGCGAGAAACGCCTGGAGAGAGACGCTTCCGGCCTGGAGTAGAGGCCTATCCCGAGTGGAGCCCAGTGGAGATCGTAGTGGCCTTTGCTCACTGGGGCTTGAGGTCGTGGCTGTGGGGGGAGCTCTGGGCCAGCCTAGTGGCCTTAATCAACTATCTGGCTGACAGTGGGACACCTGCGTGAGATCGCCCCTGATCAAGCAGGGTTTATACCAACCAGGCAAGGGGGTGATAACACTAAGAGACTGCTCCATCTGCTGGACAAGGTACACCGCTCTAAGACGCAGGCCTTCCTGCTTTCTACTGACACGGAGAAAGCATTCGACCGTGTAGACTGGAGCTATATGTTCGAGGTGTTGAGGGCCTTTGGTATAGGTGATAACTTTTTGCGGTGGATTCAGTGCCTCTATACAGCTCCCACAGCGGTGGTGTGGGTGAATGGGTGGAGGTCTGCCCCCTTTCCCATCACTAGGGGAACGCGGCAGGTGTACCCCCTCTCCCCGCTACTTTTTACGCTCTACATGGAGCCTTTCGCCCAGCACGTTCGAGCTCACGCTAATATCTCTGGTATCCGCTTCGGAGCTGATGTCCATAAGATCAGTCTTTATGCGGACTATGTCATTTTGGTTCTGTCTAACCCCTACTCTTCCCTATGGTATTTGTCCGTGGAACTCCTTGCCTTCCACAAAGCGGCGGGTTTAAAGTTAATTTTTTTAAATTACAAATTCTCAACATCACGGTCTGCGGCGGCGAGAAACGCCTGGAGAGAGACGCTTCCGGCCTGGAGTGGAGGCCTATCCCGAGTGGAGCCCAGTGGAGATCGTAGTAGTCCTTGCCCACTGGGGCTTGAGGTCGTGGCTGTGGGGGGAGCTCTGGGCCGGCCTAGTGGACTTAATCAACTATCTGGCTGACAGTGGGACACCTGCGTGAGCCTCTTCCTCCCTGGCTGGATTTGGTGAACCTGGGGCCGCAAGAGTACAGGAACCCCCGGTTGGCCTAGTGTGGCGCAAGAAAGTTTGCGGGCCGCTGCTGCCTGGGCGTGACACCCCGGCCTGCACTGGAGCCTCAGAGTGCGGGCCTGCAGTGTCGGCGAGTGTGTAGGGGGAGACTGATATTTGACTGGCACTCTCTCCATTGTTGCCTTGGCTGTGGGCCCCCTAAGGAGATAAAATGGCGGCAGCCAGGCTCAAGAAATATAAGCCGACGAAGAACAGCAACCATAAGGCCTCTCTGCAGCCTGTCTCGCCGGCTGCTGACAAGTCCCCGATACGAGATGACAATGATGCACCAGCAACCAAGGCCTTCATGCTGGAGTTGTTTACTGCCATTAAAGAGGACATCACGGAACTACGCTCCCAGCTTGCGTCTGATCTGAGGGAGTTACGGCGGGACATGGGCGGTGTGGGGGAGCGAGTCGCGACATTGGAGGAGCATGATTTGGGGACGGCGGAGGATGTTCATCGGCTTCAGCAGGATGTAATCCGCCTTAGGGAGCAGAACCTGGACCTACAAGCCCACACAGAGGATTTAGAGAACAGATCTCGGCGAAATAACATTCGGATTAGGGCGGTTCCATAGAATAGCGAGGGTGCGGACCTAAGCGAGTATGTGGAGGCTCATCTTGAATGAGGAGGGCCTGCAAGAGATTAAAATGGACTGAGTGCACCGGGAGGGCCTGCCACGGGGGCCCAAGGCCCCTCCTCCAGACATAATTGTGTGTTTATGACTTTCAGCTTAAAGAAAGGATTCTGAGAAAGGCACGCGACCTTACTCCCCTTCAATTTCGAGACCATCGCCCTATGCTGTTTCAAGACCTGGCGGCCTCTACCTTGATTAAACGGAGAGACTTTAAGCCTTCACTAACTATCTGAGGGAGCAGGGTGTTCCCTACTCGTGGGGGCATCCGTTCAGGCTTATCTTCAAATGGAAATCCAAGCTGATCCAGGTCTGGTCGCTGGAAGCGGCCCTTGATATTCTGGGCTTGGAAAGGCCCACTACCCCGACTAAAACCGGCGGCTTTCCCAACAGACGACGGCGGCGCTCCACGGAGTGGCAGAGGGTCGGCAAGACGGCGCCAGCGATGAAACCTGACCTATCGGTGAGCTTGAGAGACAGGGGAGCTGCGGTGGCTTCCGTGACATTGGTGACGACGCTCCAGGGGGCACTTGAGACTCGGATCATTTGCGGGGCCTTCCAGGGCCTGTAGCTGGTGCCATAGGAGACTGCCCACGAGGAACAGATGAGTAACATGCGTGTGTCCTTGTCTGGGGAGATGTCCTGTATCAGGAACTGGGTACCGGGTTGATTGGAGCCATGTTCCCCTGCTTTTGGGGCCTGTTTAACGGACTATCATTTGTTCCTTTTTGGTCCTGTGTCTTGGGGGTTTTCTTTGTTTGGGGGAGGTGAGGTAGTAGGGGGGGAGTTTCGGGTGGGCTTGCTGGCTCCGCATCAGCTAAGGGGGGACATGAGAGAGGTCTGGAGGGCTCCACATATATGGTTAAAGGTACTGGTGGCGGTTACCGGAAGCTTGTTTTGATTTGCTATGCATTATTGGCCTAGGCGCAGCATGGTTATTAGCTCTATTTAACTGTCTGGTGTGGAATGGCTAGAGATCTGAAAGTGGTGAGCCTTAATGTTCGAGGGCTGAATAATGCAGTGAAGCGTGCTGCGATACGGTCCCTCTTGGAGAACGCAGATAGTGATGTGTGCCTCTTCCAAGAAACACATCTCCTCTCTAAAGATGTACGGCGCATGCAGGATAAGCGTTATCCCTTACAGCTTTGGTCCTCGGCCCGAATAAGAAGCATGGAGTTGTGCTGCTGTTTAGCGGCCATATGCGTTGTAGGGTGCTGTCCCAAGTGGTAGACATTAGAAGGAGGTTCATGGCTGTGCAGGTTCAATGGGGTGAGTCGACTTTCACGGTAGGGTCTCTTTATGCTCCAAATACCCAGCAATAACCCTTCCTACGTGCAGCCCTTGCGCAGGTCCTGGCGTCCCCAGATGCATTGATTTTGGTGGGGGGGGATTTCAATCTTGTGATGGAGGGGGGGATAGATAGATCGGAACAACGATCGAACCAAACTGGTGCCTGGTCGCAGGATGGGAAACAGTGGCTTTCAGAGGGAGGGTTGCACGATGTGTGGCGCGTCCAGCACCCCCAAGAGCGCGACTTCACTTATTATTCAGCTGCTCACAAGACATACGCGCACCTTGATCATTTCCTGTCCACATCTGCCTTTCTACCTCACTTATCTGATGCGGACATCACACCTCGCTCCCTTTCCGACCATGCACTCATATCAGTAAGGGTTTAATTCAGTGGTGCCCGACCGCCTTCGGCTGGTTGGCGGCTTAGAGATTCCATGTTGCACTCTGACTAAGCATGGGCGGAAAATCCGTTCCGCTCGCGGATTTTGCGGATTTTCGGGAAATTCGCAATCCGCGAGATTTGCGAATCTCCCGCAAAATCCGCAAATCCGCGAGCAGCGGATTTTGCTCGCACTGCTCGCACTGTTCGCGTGAGTTCGCGCCCCGCGAATAAGTGCAAAATTGCAGAAATACGATTTTAGCAAAACTGAAAGTAACTACTTACCAGGTTCAAAAGTTCAGGCTCATCATTAGTAGCCATTTCCTATAGTGCTTCCTGAGGGGCCCCTCCAGAGTTCAGTTGCCAGTTGAAACTATTATGTGACCCTGCTCTGAACCTCAGAATAGTTACACATATGCCACAAAGGTCCTGAATTACAGCTAAGGGAGACAAGCAGGAGCCAGGCTGGAAGTTAAAATCCATTAATCAGCCCCTAATTCATTATTGTCAGTTGGGGCAGGGCAGGTGTTGTAACTAATTTTGCAACAATGAAAGCACTTAGCAAGTGCAAAAGATCACTAATCAGGGCGCACTAAGGAAGCAGGTGCCAGCTAAAAAAATATTCTGTGACACATTAATCAGCCCCAAATTAATTCAGGTCACTTGAGGCAGGGAAGGTGTGCTTTGCTTTGCCGAAAATAATGTACACTGGACAACCAGAGGGTGTGGTGATGAAACAGAGGGTGGCATGGGTGGGCCAGAGGGTGGCATGAGTAGTCAGAGAGTGGCAGTGGTGACAGAGAGTGGCAGTGATGAAGAAGAGTGTCCCAAACAGGCTGGACACGTAGAAACAACAAGTTCGCAAAACTTGCGACCCGACAGGTAAGTTCGCAAATTGCGAAATTGTAAAAACCCTCGCGAACTGGCAGAAACACGGGCGAACAAAAAAAAAATAAAATCCGCAAATTCGCGGGAATTCGCGGATTTTGCGGATTGCGAATCCGCAAATCCGCAAAATTCGCGGATTGCCAATCCGCAAAATCCGCTCATGCTTAACTCTGACTCCGTGGTGACAAAGATTCGGGACACTATCACTCTTTATCTGGCGGAAAATATGGTAGAGGACACCCCGCTAGCTTCGATTTGGGAAGCCCTGAAGTTAGCGGTCAGGGGAGATTGCAGCTACATATGCTAGGTTGCGCAGGGAGAAACGTACGGAACTGGAGGGGGATGTTCGCGGCCTGGAGGCAATTCACAAGAGAACGGGGGCCCCAAGGGTGTGGAGAGAACTAGAGATGAAAAGACATATACTCAAACACCTGAATCTTGATAGAGCGGCACATGCCTTATTACGCTTGCGACACAAAGTCTACTTGTGTGGTGATAAAGGGGGTAGGATGCTTGAACATAGATTGCGCGCGCGTGCGCAGTTATATGCTATCTAAGAGATCAAAGATCACCAGGCGAGGGCCCACACCACTGACGCTGCCATTGTTGGCACCTTTCGCCACTTTTATCAATCACTGTATTCGAGGTAGGGCACAACACATGAGGGCATAACGGAGTATCTTGCATCGTCCGGTATCACACCCCTGTATCGGGATTCGGCCGAAGCGCTGGACTCAGAGATCCGAATAGAAGAGGTTATATCGGCCATTGCACGGCTAAAGTTGGCTAAATCACCTGGGCCAGACGTGTTCTCAGCTATATTTTATAAGACGTACTGTAAGGAGCTGGCTCCTTTTCTGACTCGTCTCTTCAATTCCTTCCTCGACACCAGGGCGGTCACTCCCTCCATGACTGAAGCGGCCATAACTGTCATTCTCAAACCAGGGAAGGACCCTACCGACTGCGGCTCTTACAGGCCGATCTCGCTCCTCAACATTGATGCTAAATTACTTGCGGGAGTGCTGGCGGCAAGGCTTAGCCCTTTAATGGATGGAGAGATCGACCCTGATCAAGCAGGGTTTATAACAACCAGGCAAGGGGGTGATAACACTAAGAGACTGCTCCATCTGCTGGACTTGGTACACCGCTCTAAGACGCAGGCCTTCCTGCTTTCTATTGACGCGGAGAAAACATTCGACCGTGTAGACTAGAGCTATATGTTCGAGGTGTTGAGGGCCTTTGGTATAGGTGATAACTTTTTGCAGTGGATTCAGTGCCTCTATACAGCTCCCACAGCGGTGGTGCGGGTGAATGGGTGTAGGTCTGCCCCCTTTCCCATCACTAGGGGAACGCGGCAGGGGTGCCCCCTCTCCCCGCTACTTTTTACGCTCTACATGGAGCCTTTCGCCCAGCGAGTTCGAGCTTACGCTAATATCTCTGGTATCCGCTTCGGGGCTGATGTCCATAAGATCAGTCTTTATGCGGACTATGTCATTTTGGCTCTGTCTAACCCCTACTCTTCCCTACGGTATTTGTCCGTGGATCTCCTTGCCTTCCACAAAGCGGCGGGGTTTAAAGTTAATTTTTCTAAATTACAAATTCTCAACATCTCGATCCTGGATACTGACGTGGTGGTTCTGTAGAAGGACTTTCCCCCACA
This sequence comes from Lissotriton vulgaris, assembly GCF_964263255.1. NCBI lineage: Eukaryota > Metazoa > Chordata > Amphibia > Caudata > Salamandridae > Lissotriton > Lissotriton vulgaris. The sequence goes on along the minus strand of NC_141689.1, from coordinate 334,613,488 downwards.
TGCATCAAGCACTTTTTCATTCGCAAACGGTGCGATTCCTTAAAATCGGCCGTTTGCGAATGCAAAAGTGCTTTTTGGGATGCATGAAGCAATTTTAGAATTTGCAACATTGTTGCGAGTTCTAAAATTGCGGGTGCTTTTAAGAAGTCGCAGATGTGCGACTTCTTAAAAGCAATGCATCATCACTTTTGACAAGTGAAAATTCGCACTTAGGGTTCCAAATTTACCGAGTGGTTGAACCACTCGGTAAATTTGGAAAAAGTGTTTAAAATGCTTTAAATGTTTTTTTTTCAACATTCATGTTACGGACACACATGTCCTTAGGACATGTGTGTGTGCAACATGATGCGAAAAATACATTTCAGGGGTGCATGGGGGGGTCCTTTGGACCCCCCCCTGCACCCATGAAATTTTCTAAGTGCCACTCGCAATTTGCATTGACTCCTATGGGCCTTTTGGCCCATAGGAATCAATGGAAATTGCGAAAATTAACTTAAGAATTCGGTATTTCTTTGGGATTCGGTAAAAAATGCGATTTTTACCGAATCACAAAGAAATACCGAAAAAAATGATGCATAGCATTTTGCATTTCCTAAATAGCGATTCCTTAATTTTCGCTATTTAAGAAATGCAAAATCCTAGATTGATGCATGTGGGGGTAAGCCTTTCAATGGGTACGCTCAGACATCACATACTTGGGTATATGACTAGCCCCGACCCTAGCCAAAACCCTTTCCTCCGCATCAGCTAAGGGGGGACATGAGAGAGGTCTGGAGGGCTCCACATATATGGTTAAAGGTACTGGTGGCGGTTACCGGAAGCTTGTTTTGATTTGCTATGCATTATTGGCCTAGGCGCAGCATGGTTATTAGCTCTATTTAACTGTCTGGTGTGGAATGGCTAGAGATCTGAAAGTGGTGAGCCTTAATGTTCGAGGGCTGAATAATGCAGTGAAGCGTGCTGCGATACGGTCCCTCTTGGAGAACGCAGATAGTGATGTGTGCCTCTTCCAAGAAACACATCTCCTCTCTAAAGATGTACGGCGCATGCAGGATAAGCGTTATCCCTTACAGCTTTGGTCCTCGGCCCGAATAAGAAGCATGGAGTTGTGCTGCTGTTTAGCGGCCATATGCGTTGTAGGGTGCTGTCCCAAGTGGTAGACATTAGAAGGAGGTTCATGGCTGTGCAGGTTCAATGGGGTGAGTCGACTTTCACGGTAGGGTCTCTTTATGCTCCAAATACCCAGCAATAACCCTTCCTACGTGCAGCCCTTGCGCAGGTCCTGGCGTCCCCAGATGCATTGATTTTGGTGGGGGGGGATTTCAATCTTGTGATGGAGGGGGGGATAGATAGATCGGAACAACGATCGAACCAAACTGGTGCCTGGTCGCAGGATGGGAAACAGTGGCTTTCAGAGGGAGGGTTGCACGATGTGTGGCGCGTCCAGCACCCCCAAGAGCGCGACTTCACTTATTATTCAGCTGCTCACAAGACATACGCGCACCTTGATCATTTCCTGTCCACATCTGCCTTTCTACCTCACTTATCTGATGCGGACATCACACCTCGCTCCCTTTCCGACCATGCACTCATATCAGTAAGGGTTTAATTCAGTGGTGCCCGACCGCCTTCGGCTGGTTGGCGGCTTAGAGACTCCATGTTGCACTCTGACTCCGTGGTGACAAAGATTCGGGACACTATCACTCTTTATCTGGCGGAAAATATGGTAGAGGACACCCCGCTAGCTTCGATTTGGGAAGCCCTGAAGTTAGCGGTCAGGGGAGATTGCAGCTACATATGCTAGGTTGCGCAGGGAGAAACGTACGGAACTGGAGGGGGATGTTCGCGGCCTGGAGGCAATTCACAAGAGAACGGGGGCCCCAAGGGTGTGGAGAGAACTAGAGATGAAAAGACATATACTCAAACACCTGAATCTTGATAGAGCGGCACATGCCTTATTACGCTTGCGACACAAAGTCTACTTGTGTGGTGATAAAGGGGGTAGGATGCTTGAACATAGATTGCGCGCGCGTGCGCAGTTATATGCTATCTAAGAGATCAAAGATCACCAGGCGAGGGCCCACACCACTGACGCTGCCATTGTTGGCACCTTTCGCCACTTTTATCAATCACTGTATTCGAGGTAGGGCACAACACATGAGGGCATAACGGAGTATCTTGCATCGTCCGGTATCACACCCCTGTATCGGGATTCGGCCGAAGCGCTGGACTCAGAGATCCGAATAGAAGAGGTTATATCGGCCATTGCACGGCTAAAGTTGGCTAAATCACCTGGGCCAGACGTGTTCTCAGCTATATTTTATAAGACGTACTGTAAGGAGCTGGCTCCTTTTCTGACTCGTCTCTTCAATTCCTTCCTCGACACCAGGGCGGTCACTCCCTCCATGACTGAAGCGGCCATAACTGTCATTCTCAAACCAGGGAAGGACCCTACCGACTGCGGCTCTTACAGGCCGATCTCGCTCCTCAACATTGATGCTAAATTACTTGCGGGAGTGCTGGCGGCAAGGCTTAGCCCTTTAATGGATGGAGAGATCGACCCTGATCAAGCAGGGTTTATAACAACCAGGCAAGGGGGTGATAACACTAAGAGACTGCTCCATCTGCTGGACTTGGTACACCGCTCTAAGAGGCAGGCCTTCCTGCTTTCTATTGACGCGGAGAAAGCATTCGACCGTGTAGACTAGAGCTATATGTTCGAGGTGTTGAGGGCCTTTGGTATAGGTGATTACTTTTTGCAGTGGATTCAGTGCCTCTATACAGCTCCCACAGCGGTGGTGCGGGTGAATGGGTGTAGGTCTGCCCCCTTTCCCATCACTAGGGGAACGCGGCAGGGGTGCCCCCTCTCCCCGCTACTTTTTACGCTCTACATGGAGCCTTTCGCCCAGCGAGTTCGAGCTTACGCTAATATCTCTGGTATCCGCTTCGGGGCTGATGTCCATAAGATCAGTCTTTATGCGGACTATGTCATTTTGGCTCTGTCTAACCCCTACTCTTCCCTACGGTATTTGTCCGTGGATCTCCTTGCCTTCCACAAAGCGGCGGGGTTTAAAGTTAATTTTTCTAAATTACAAATTCTCAACATCTCGATCCTGGATACTGACGTGGTGGTTCTGTAGAAGGACTTTGCCTTTCAATGGGTACGCTCAGACATCACATACTTGGGTATATGACTAGCCCCGACCCTAGCCAAAACCCTTTCCTCCGCATCAGCTAAGGGGGGACATGAGAGAGGTCTGGAGGGCTCCACATATATGGTTAAAGGTACTGGTGGCGGTTACCGGAAGCTTGTTTTGATTTGCTATGCATTATTGGCCTAGGCGCAGCATGGTTATTAGCTCTATTTAACTGTCTGGTGTGGAATGGCTAGAGATCTGAAAGTGGTGAGCCTTAATGTTCGAGGGCTGAATAATGCAGTGAAGCGTGCTGCGATACGGTCCCTCTTGGAGAACGCAGATAGTGATGTGTGCCTCTTCCAAGAAACACATCTCCTCTCTAAAGATGTACGGCGCATGCAGGATAAGCGTTATCCCTTACAGCTTTGGTCCTCGGCCCGAATAAGAAGCATGGAGTTGTGCTGCTGTTTAGCGGCCATATGCGTTGTAGGGTGCTGTCCCAAGTGGTAGACATTAGAAGGAGGTTCATGGCTGTGCAGGTTCAATGGGGTGAGTCGACTTTCACGGTAGGGTCTATTTATGCTCCAAATACCCAGCAATAACCCTTCCTACGTGCAGCCCTTGCGCAGGTCCTGGCGTCCCCAGATGCATTGATTTTGGTGGGGGGGGATTTCAATCTTGTGATGGAGGGGGGGATAGATAGATCGGAACAACGATCGAACCAAACTGGTGCCTGGTCGCAGGATGGGAAACAGTGGCTTTCAGAGGGAGGGTTGCACGATGTGTGGCGCGTCCAGCACCCCCAAGAGCGCGACTTCACTTATTATTCAGCTGCTCACAAGACATACGCGCACCTTGATCATTTCCTGTCCACATCTGCCTTTCTACCTCACTTATCTGATGCGGACATCACACCTCGCTCCCTTTCCGACCATGCACTCATATCAGTAAGGGTTTAATTCAGTGGCGCCCGACCGCCTTCGGCTGGTTGGCGGCTTAGAGACTCCATGTTGCACTCTGACTCCGTGGTGACAAAGATTCGGGACACTATCACTCTTTATCTGGCGGAAAATATGGTAGAGGACACCCCGCTAGCTTCGATTTGGGAAGCCCTGAAGTTAGCGGTCAGGGGAGATTGCAGCTACATATGCTAGGTTGCGCAGGGAGAAACGTACGGAACTGGAGGGGGATGTTCGCGGCCTGGAGGCAATTCACAAGAGAACGGGGGCCCCAAGGGTGTGGAGAGAACTAGAGATGAAAAGACATATACTCAAACACCTGAATCTTGATAGAGCGGCACATGCCTTATTACGCTTGCGACACAAAGTCTACTTGTGTGGTGATAAAGGGGGTAGGATGCTTGAACATAGATTGCGCGCGCGTGCGCAGTTATACGCTATCTAAGAGATCAAAGATCACCAGGCGAGGGCCCACACCACTGACGCTGCCATTGTTGGCACCTTTCGCCACTTTTATCAATCACTGTATTCGAGGTAGGGCACAACACATGAGGGCATAACGGAATATCTTGCATCGTCCGGTATCACACCCCTGTATCGGGATTCGGCCGAAGCGCTGGACTCAGAGATCCGAATAGAAGAGGTTATATCGGCCATTGCACGGCTAAAGTTGGCTAAATCACCTGGGCCAGACGTGTTCTCAGCTATATTTTATAAGACGTACTGTAAGGAGCTGGCTCCTTTTCTGACTCGTCTCTTCAATTCCTTCCTCGACACCAGGGCGGTCACTCCCTCCATGACTGAAGCGGCCATAACTGTCATTCTCAAACCAGGGAAGGACCCTACCGACTGCGGCTCTTACAGGCCGATCTCGCTCCTCAACATTGATGCTAAATTACTTGCGGGAGTGCTGGCGGCAAGGCTTAGCCCTTTAATGGATGGAGAGATCGACCCTGATCAAGCAGGGTTTATAACAACCAGGCAAGGGGGTGATAACACTAAGAGACTGCTCCATCTGCTGGACTTGGTACACCGCTCTAAGACGCAGGCCTTCCTGCTTTCTATTGACGCGGAGAAAGCATTCGACCGTGTAGACTAGAGCTATATGTTCGAGGTGTTGAGGGCCTTTGGTATAGGTGATAACTTTTTGCAGTGGATTCAGTGCCTCTATACAGCTCCCACAGCGGTGGTGCGGGTGAATGGGTGTAGGTCTGCCCCCTTTCCCATCACTAGGGGAACGCGGCAGGGGTGCCCCCTCTCCCCGCTACTTTTTACGCTCTACATGGAGCCTTTCGCCCAGCGAGTTCGAGCTTACGCTAATATCTCTGGTATCCGCTTCGGGGCTGATGTCCATAAGATCAGTCTTTATGCGGACTATGTCATTTTGGCTCTGTCTAACCCCTACTCTTCCCTACGGTATTTGTCCGTGGATCTCCTTGCCTTCCACAAAGCGGCGGGGTTTAAAGTTAATTTTTCTAAATTACAAATTCTCAACATCTCGATCCTGGATACTGACGTGGTGGTTCTGTAGAAGGACTTTGCCTTTCAATGGGTACGCTCAGACATCACATACTTGGGTATATGACTAGCCCCGACCCTAGCCAAAACCCTTTCCTTAAACTATGCCCTGTTAGCTGAGCAGGTCCTGCCTTAAATTGGCTTGGTTTGGAAGATTGGCCGCAATCAAGATGACAGTGCTTCCCCACATACTCTATCTTTTTCAGATGTTGCCCCTGAATCCACCGCGGGGAATGTTGAGGAGGCTTCAGGGTCTGCTTAACAAGTTCATGTGGAACAACAAGAGGCCGCGCTTTGCGTTTGCAGTGACTACTTCCCCGAAAGCAGCTGGTGGACTTGGTTTCCCCCTGCTCTCTGCATATTTCCAGGCATCCTGTCTCAGATACATAGTTGAGGTGAACAGACCTATGTCCAGTAAACACTGGAACTTTATGGACCAGACGGTAGCCGGACGTAATATCTGGCGAGAGCTTTGGCTGCCGCGCAACCGTAGGGCATGGGGATTGTATTCCTCCCCAGTGACATCTCCGACGTTAAAAGCTTGGGACCAGTTGGCACTGCATAAGAGTTGGACCACCTTCCCCTCCCCAATGACACCCATAATAGATAACCCTGACTTTCCGCCAGGCTGCGCATCTCCGGTCTTCCATTGCTGGCGAGAGGAAGAATGCAAGCGGGTGGGCATGCTCTTCGATCTGGATGGGCTGATCCCGTTTTCCACACTGCGCTCGGACTATTTTCCGCTGCACATAGAGGGCGCGTTCTACCACGCACAAGTGGCACATTGGGTGACTCTCCCGGCCATCGTAGCCCTCATGTCGCGGCCGCTAATGGCTTTTAACGCTGGCTAGTTTGCAAAAAAGATGACCGGAGCCTTATCTCGGAGATCTATGCGATGATTCTGCGCTGCCCCGGGAAACAACGTACAAAGGCACAAGTCCGCTGGGAGATGAAGTTAGGGCGTCCCCTGTCGACCAAAGACTGGGAGAATGTGTTCTATCGGGCACACCACGCGACCTCTAACACTGCAGGGACTGAGTCAGCTTACAAAACAGCGACCTATTGGTACTATACCCCAGCGCACATCAAGATGTGGGACAAGGCGAAATCAGGCCTCTGCTGGAGGGGATGTGGGATGTCTGGGAATCTGATTCATCTACTATGGCGCTGCCCGAAGTTAGAACGCTATTGGGCCATGGTCCTTGATGAGCTGGATGCTGCTTTTCAGATTACACTTCCCCGGCTACCCGAACACACTTTACTATGGCTACCCCATCCTAAATTTTGACAAATTGCGCTGGCTTTACTGGCTATGCGGCAAGTCCTCTTAGCACAGTGGGGCTCTCCGGCAATACCTGACGCCCGGGATTGGATTCAGCGATTGTGGCACACCCTTGCTATGGAGCGACTTTCCTTGGGTATAGACGGGAAGGGCTCGGAGTATGCTAAACTCTGGGCTCTGTTTCTGCAGCTCTTGTCCAAGGACCTGCAGGAGGTTACGTGCCCAAAGTACTTGCAAATCTTATAACGTATACCCCTGGAACCTGTAGGCGCCACACCGTGCACTTGAGGACCCGTTAACTGCAGCCAGGCGGAGGGAGGGGTTCCCTAGGAACAATTGGTGCTTGGAGGAGCTGATGTGGAGCGGGGTTGGTATGGGAGGGTGGGAGGGGGGTTTCGGACTTGTGTAGGGCTAGGGAGGGAAGGGGGTTCCTGTTGTTCTTGTTCGTTTTGACTCTTTCCTTATAAAAGCAGATGCTGTGCCTCAGGTTGGGCGGTGGTGATTCTTCAGTTATGCGGGGTCGACCTCCGGGGTGTAGACCCAGATGCAGTGTTCTTTTATTGTACGAATCCGCCCTGCTGGCGAGTCGATGTAGGCAGCTGGGCTGTGTTCTAAGGTGTGTTATCCGCATAATAAAAATGATTGAGTCTAAAAATGGTCTCCACTATAAATTCTTTCCCGTAATTCACAGTGCTGAATTCAGTTCTCCCTTGCAAGCCCAGCCTTGAAGCAAACTTCTACCAATGAATCCACCCTGGTATGTGGAACCCTATTAGAAATACCTAGTCCTGTCCCATATTGCACTATATATATTTTTTTCTTTATATATGTCTTGTTAAACCAATTCTATAGTTTCAATTTACTACAAAAGAAAAGTACTCTCTAAAATACATCATTTTAATTTTCCTACAATTAGCTTCATATTTAAAATTTGAGTTATAGTAATACACATTGGGGCATATTTACAATAAAGAGACAGAGTGCGGCATTAATCTTCCCTGCTTAACGCCGCACTCCGCCACTTCAGAAACGCAGGGCTGAACCATATTTACAACAATATGGGGAAGCCCTGTGTTTCCTCCTGCACTAAAATTAGCAGCCTAGCGCCAACGCAGGCACCCTTAGTGTAAGGGTGTCTGCGTTGAGGGGAAGATTGTTTATGTGCAGGAATATGTGCCTTCCTTTATACATATGAACACACGCACGCACACAAACACACACACACACACTGTCACGTTTTACCCATTGTCAGTTGCCACTGGATAGTTATAGTTAGAATGCTGTTTTCATGGGAAATGCCTTTTTTGGTTTAATAATAACTTTGCCACCAGGAGACAAATCTTCATAAACCTTTCTGAAAAAAGTGCTCTTTTTGCTTAGCTTCTTCATGTAAAGGTTCGGGTTATCCATCAAGCAGAAGCAAAGAAAAAGAGAAAATGCAAAATACCCATGCAATTTCCCTTGGGATTTTTGAAACGTGCTACAGCCAAAATTGCTGAAAACTGCTACACCAATTTTGCCAGCAAGCTACATCTTGATCCAGATGTGAGTTCAAGGGAATCTCATAGGAGTCCCGGAAGCACAACTTAAAAAAAATGGAGCGTACTGATTGGCCAAGTGGCTTTTTGTTTTCCTTCGGCCACCTACCTCCCAGAAATGTGAGGGTCCAGCAGGAGCGAATGCTCTAGTTCGCTGACCACAACATGAACAAAAATGTTGCGTTGGTCAGTACAGTACTCTGTACCTTAGTCCCCTTTCCTGAAATATATATTTTAAAACAATATAAGTGAGCAGAGTAGGAATATACTGCCCTCTAGCTCTTGTGGGACTTCCGCTTGGGTCAACAGTTTTAAAAATTGTTGTGATCCTGTGGCAGGATCAAGGACAAAAAACAAACAAAAAATGGCAGGCAGCATTGAATTATTATTTAGATAACTCCCGGGATGGGCCTCTTCTGTGGTCTCAAAGAAGATTCCTTAACTGGTGACCAGACTTCAACTTATGACTATGAGACCTCATCTAAGCATGGGGCCTGTTATACTCTACCTTCCTGTGCCCCCACAATGTTTTTTACTCCCACTGCTGATCTTCCAGATCTGACCCTCTTACCAGCCCCCTATGTTTGCATCCCTATGCTTTTGAGTCATTGAGAATTTTGGGGGCTGACTGAACTTAACACCAAGGTTACAACCCCCCTGCCTGACCTCAAGATGGCCGCTGGGATGGAAGATTCTGATAGTCATTGGGATGTTCCTAGCCATTCTTTTCCTGTTCTGTCTGTGTGTACAGTGTGCTCCTGCAATATGTGGCCACTGTGCTACATCGTGTGTAAAGAAACCTGTATCAAGAGATGAGCTAAGTAATAAGATGATGCTACAGCAACATCTCAATGACTTTATGAATATAGACCTGGACTCAGATTAGCGTGAGTATAGGTTATTGCCTATGTAAGGGCAAAAGGAGGGTCTGTGGTACTGAAAATTCTGGACCCGTGTTATAAACATCATCGTATCATGACGATTTTGGTATCAGCAGACCGAGAAGGATTAGAATACTATGCACAAGCATTTCCGTCATATTCGGGTGACGAAATCACCCTGAAATCAGAGTTTCCGTCCTGAACCCTCGGGTTCCATTTTGTGAACGGCAGCCATTTTGTGATTGCCCTCACATAGGCCAATGACTAAGGCCAAAAACGAGTCTTTGCTGACTCCTCTGTGACCTGGGCAAGCTGACTCCACTGCCTGAAGCCAAACCTGTTCGGCCAGTTCCTTTCCCAGTGGCCGAATGAGATTAGTATCAAGGCACAACATATCATAAACCTTTCATCGCACACAAACCATGCCTAATCTTACACACACCTGTCCCTGTTTCTTTCTTTATGACTTGCTTTACGAGGAGGAGGTGCCCGTTTTTATTGGGGGTCCGTCGATATCTGATGAAAATACTGGGCCTTGCCGGGTAATTGATTGTGGGCTGGACAAACTGAAATATGGGCTTGTCATCATGACTCTGCTTTTTCTTTGTAGTGAAAATATGTGAATGGTCAACTGTAAAATAAGGAATGTTTGCCTAAAGCATAATATTTTGTATAAAAAGAGAAGGCTGGCTTTGTAAGTTTGAGCAGTCTCCTGAGAATATACACCGTGTTGTACTTCTAGGATACCTGTTACTGGCTGCAGCCAATAAATACGATCTTTGACTTCACCAAGAAGACTCTGTGTTTCTGTAGTCTGAAACAGGAAGGACTCGAAGTCTTAGGGTGTGTTCCCTGGCACCGCTGGGTTCTGAAAAACCCAGTACTTCAGTTGGCGCCCAACGTGGGGCGATTTCAGCGGTACCGGTCCAAGCCAGAGGTTCGTGAGGAGCTTTGTGTGAAAATTCTGGAGGAAGGCCGCCACTTCATCGACCCCTGTATGTCGACGTGGTCCGAAAGTCTTTGCTGCGAGGTTCCCCGCTTCCCGACGGCTACGAAGGACTGCTGCCCTGACTATCGCCCTGTTTTGGACCCTTGATGATTGGTAGAGCGAAACGATGAACGAGTCTTCTGGTGACGTCATTGATACCTCAGTTAAGTATGAGTGGAGCGTCTCCCAGTCCTTAGTTTGGTTCTTAGTTTGGTATCCCCTTGGGATCGCTTTAATTTGGAACTTGCAAGTACCAAAGCCGAGGGACTCGTGTATTCACGAGACTATCAAATTCGATAATCCTTTGAAGTTTGAAGCTAGACTAGAGAGCAAAGATGCCTGGTCTTAGCAAACTTGGAAATCTGTTTTGTCTTCGTTGTAATAGGGATTCCCGATTGGAGGACTCGTGTCCGGTTCCTCCGATTGGAACTCCAACCTACGAACTTTATGTGAAACATGGCGTAGGCCCCATCGCATATAATGAAGTATGGATCCGATACACCAGGAAAGATGGCGTTTTAAAATGGCCCCAATATGGTAGTTTTGACATGGAGATTTTGGATAATCTGGAGGTTAAACTTTTTAAGAAGAAAGCCCAGCCGGCAATGTTTGACTCTTTTCGCATATGGCGCAAAGAAGCCAAACAGACAGAACTGAAATTAGCAAAGAAAAATAAACGAGAACGAGGTATGTCAATGGTACAAGCTGCTGTTGCGTTTAGGGATAATGAGGAAGAGCAAGAAAGCGCACAGATGCTTAGGGTGAAGAAGTTAGCGGTAGATAGATGCTACCCAGTTTTGCCGCGTAAAGAACAGGAAGAAAAGAAAGATCTTGAGAAAGATCCTTTAATGCCGCATCTCTTGAGTTCGCCACCTCCTTATGCACAAAATGCTACGGCACCAACGCCACCAGCTGTGGTTGCACAAAACGCAGTTGTTGTGCCACCTGTGATTCCACCACAGCCAACTCCCTTTCCGTTGGCTACTATTCCTTTGGCGCAGCCTCCTCAGGGGCCGCCACCTTTGCCTCCTTCTTCGTCTGCTACTCCTACGCCTGTTCTTAATGCTCCCTCCATTCCGACTTTGAATTCTTCTGCTATTGTTCCGTCTTCTCTTATTCTTTCACCTTCTCCTTCCGCTAGACAACGAATGACTACTGCAGTTACTGGTTTCTTTTCTCCTTTGTTGGGACAATTGAGTATGTCCCCTGTTACTGAGCGTAGACAGTCACGTAGTCAGGTGCCGAATATGGATGAGCGTACGATTTTGGACCACATGGCACGTAAATGGATTATGTACGATACACAGTATGATCTTGAGGGTGTTATGCATGTTTTCCTCCAATGGGAAGCACCGAAGCAACGGTACGTTTTCGATGCGATGTGTGCTTTTCTTGTTGAAAAATGGGATGAGGAAGTGGGGCAAGCTCCTGACGAGTTGTATAGCATACGTTCGGAATTTGCAAAAGGAACTATTGTAAGTCCATCTGATGTTGGGAAAGCGGTTGCGATGTTGTTGTCATTTAGGAGTGAGTCTCCTTCTCGACAATTGTTCTGGCCTGATTCTTCAGTTGGGAGAAAGGCACGACAATATCCAATGAGAGAGGTTCCTCCGGTGTGGAAAGAAGCAGTGGTTGCTGGTGCAGGTAATAATCCGCCAGCTGTACAGCTCATTTTCAGCGTGTCTGGGTGCATGTTCCATGGAAACGTGCTGAAGTTTTAGCTATTAAGCAGTCTTTGCCTGATCCACGCAAAAATCCAGCAGGGTACTATAAAGAGTTGACTCAGACTGTGGGTTCGTGTATTATGAATTTGGCGGACATCGACATGTTGTTTGGCAATGTTGTTCCGCAACCTATATGGAGTAAGATTCATCATACGGATCATGCGGTTGAATTGGGTGATACATGGGTTAATCTTAGAGATGCCGACAATAGACAAGTAGGCGGTGCTAAGCCTGAGGATTTGATTACTGAACTTACTGATAAGATAATTACGTATATGAAGACTTTAATGCCCGAATTGCGTGTCAATTGGGACAAGTTGTCTGCATGTAAGCAGAAGAAAGACGACACAGTGTCTGACTTTTTCACGAGGTTTGAAGAGACCTTCGTCGACCATAGTGGTCAGGATATGGCTACAGAGGGCGGTCAGAGATTGTTTATTGACAAATTTGTACATAATTTGCTTCCTGAATTGTGCAATAAGTTGAAGGATTCTGAAAGTGCTTGGGCTGTTTCCACGTCAGCACAAATTTTGGCTACTGCCCAGTACTATGAAAATAGGCACAAAGATGAGTTAGAGAAAGCGGATAATAAGACTAAGGAATTGAAAACTAAAGTTCTTCTACAGCAAGCTTATCCACCCCGTACTAATAATCAACGTGATTATCAGCAGAATCAGCAGTATTTGAGAAACTCACAAAGAAACGAGTCTTCTCAACAACGATTTCCGTATGGTCCTAATCAGTGTGCATATTGCAAAGAAGAGGGTCATTACAAAAATAGTTGTCCGTTTTGCTGCAGCGTACGAATGGTGTTTCTGGTGTAAGAGGTAGAGGTGCTCAACAAGCGCCTAGAGGTAGAGGTCATGGACAGAATGTACTTTCTTTGCCTCCACAGAACTCGATGAATAGTTTTGATCGACAGCGAGGTTCATCTGGTAAGACCGCTCAGTACTATACAGACGATTACTATAATGAAGGTGAGGAAATGAATGGTAATGATTGTTAGGACAGCCATGGACAAAGAGAGGGAGTTGTTTCAGTTCCAGTAGATCAGAGTGGACCTTATGTTGAGGTGATTACATCAGGTGCGTCAGAGCCTTTTCTGTTGGATACTGGTGCTACAAAGAGTTCTATTATGCACTCAAAACTCCCTGGCGCACCTTTGTCTGGCGAAATGAATGTTTCAGTAGGTTTTTCTGGCGCCCCGGTTAGGAACCCGATTTCTAGTCCTATGTCTCTTTCTGTTGGACCTTATGAATTTGAAGCACCCCTTATTCTGACGATAGGTTGTTGGGAGAACCTTTTAGGATTGGATTTGTTGAAAAGATTGTATGCAACATTATATTGTTCTCCTTCAGGAGTACAACTTACACTGGGTAAGAAAGTGATCTCTCCAATGTATTTGCCGAAGGATAAACTTCCGACCGAATTGTCGTTTCTTCCTGATATTCTTTGGGCCCCAAATTAATTCAGGTCACTTGAGGCAGGGAAGGTGTGCTTTGCTTTGCCACAATAATGTACACTGACTGGACAACCAGAGGGTGCTGTGATGAAACAGAGGGTGGCATGGGTGGGCCAGAGGGTGGCATGAGTAGTCAGAGAGTGGCAGTGGTGACAGAGAGTGGCAAACACAAAAAAAAAAAAAAATCCGCAAATTCGCGAGAATTCGCGAATTTTGCGGATTGCGAGTTCGCAAATCCGCAAAATTCGCGAACGCGAGATTCGCAAAATTCGCCCATGCTTAGAGTAGTTACTCATTATCCCCAAGTTCTCTGGACCAGAGACATGGCCCGGGTTTCGGGACAGTTTCCCTCGTCAGCAGAGCAGTGTTTGGGGTGGATGAGAAGGCCGCCAAGTAGGGAAGGAAACTGACCCCAGAAAGAATTCAGGCAATTGCAAAATTGAGTGTGCCGAGGACACAGAGAGAAGTACGTGCTTTCTTGGGTATCACATCATATTGTAGACAATGGATACCGAATTTTTCTTTGTTGGCCAAACCTTTGGTAGCATTGACCTGTAAAGATACACCGAATCCCGTTCCGTGGTCTGAAGATTGTCAGAAATTTTTTACCGAATTGCGTAATGCATTGTGTTTGGCTCCTGTGTTGGGTACCCCCAACTACAGTAAGCCCTTTACACTGTATGTCCATGAGAAAGAAGGTTGTGCATTGTCAGTGTTGACACAGTCTTTCGGAGACAAACAGCGTCCATGTGCGTACTTTTCGTCGATTTTGGATCCGGTAGCTAAGGCGTTGCCAAGTTGCTTGAGAGCCACAGCGGCAGCGGCTGTTTCTATTCGACAGTCTGCTGGATTAGTGATGAATAATATGTTGATTGTGATGGTTCCACATGCGGTGGACACTTTGTCAAACAGGACCAAGACACAGCACTTAACTAGTGCTCGTTTGTCAGGTTACGAGTTGACACTGTTAGCGAGTCATGTGCACATAAAGAGGTGCAATACGTTGAATCCAGCCACATTATTGCCGATTTCAGTAGAGACAGATGATGTTGAACAGCACAATTGTTTTCTCAGGACAGAAGAAGAAACGAAAGGGAGAGTAGATCTAAAAGATACTCATCTTGTAAAGTGTGATGGTACCTTATGGGTGGATGGTTCATGCTTCAAGCTTCCGAATGGTGATACGACTGCGGCATATGCTGTCACGACTTTGCATACGATTGTTGAAACTGCACGTATCCCACATAATTCAGCTCGAGCAGCAGAATTGATTGCACTTACGAGAGCGTGCGTTTTGTCGAAAGGAATGAGAGTGACCATATATACTGACAGCCAGTATGCTTTTGGTGTGGCTCATAATTTTGGACGATTGTGGAAAGAACGTGGGTTCCTGACGTCGCATGGAGCTAAGATTCAGCATGGTCAGTTGGTGAATGAGCTTCTTGAGTCACTGACCTTGCCGTTACAAGTTGCGATTGTGAAATGCAGTGCACACAAAAAGGTTACTGATGATGTTGGTCGTGGAAATGCATTTGCTGACGAAATCGCAAAAGAAACAGCAAAGGATGTGATGAATTGAATGTATGTTGCAGGCCCTGCAAGATGGGTTGGTGTCGTTGGAATGTGTGAAGATACGATAGAGAGTGTGAAGTCTATTCAAGCTGAATCTTCAGAGAAAGAGTTGAGTGTGTGGAGAGAGAGTACGGGTAAATTGGATGAAAATGGTTGTTGGGTTGAATTGTCAGAACATCAGCGATGGTTGTTGCCCGATGCGTATGTGCTTGCAGTGGTGACAATGGCTCATGGAATGGCTCATATCAGTGTGAAAGGGATTTGTAAGTTGTTAGCTCCATTATGGCAAAATGCTGGAATTCCTAAATGTGCAGAGAATGTGGTAAAAAATTGCATGGTGTGTCTGAAATACAATCCTGGTAGGGGAACCCCAACTCCAGCTGGTCATTTTGCGCCTCCAACGTATCCGTTCGAGGTTTTGCAGCTAGATTTCATCCACATGGAAAGGTGCAACAATTTGAAATACGTACTCGTTGTTGTTTGTGCCTTTTCGAGATGGGTAGAAGCATATCCCTTAAAAGACAACACTGCCATATCCACAGCTAAAGCCCTTGTTAAAGAATTCTTCCCTAGGTTTGGAATGCCGAGAATGGTCTGGAGTGATAATGGGAGTGAATTTGTGGGTCGAGTGATGAAGAAAGTATGTGAAGGGCTAGGTATCCAACAAAAATTCCATGCTGAAAATCACCCCCAATCAGCTGGACTAGTAGAGTGCTATAATGGCACGCTAAAACTGAAATTGGCCAAGATACAAGCGAGCTCTGGTCTTAAATGACCTGACGCTCTGCCTTTAGCACTCCTATCAACAAGAATGACTGTGCATTCGCGAGTGGGACTTAGTCCTTATGAAATTGTGTTTGGCCGCCCGGCCAACATATGGGGAGTGCCAAGGCCGACAAAATTCAGTGAGATCGAACACCCTGTACTGCTTGATTATTTGTATGAATTGACGGCTAAATTGCGTGTTTCACACCAACAGGTTCACGATACTCTGCCTCAGGTCTCTGAAGCTCCAGGACATCCTATCAATCCTAGATCATGGGTGCTGGTCAAGAACTTCCAGCGGACAAAGAATGACCAGCCCGGTTGGACCGGCCCCCATCTCGTCCTTCTCTCAACAAGATCAGCTGTTCAAGGGGAAGGGAAAAAGAACTGGATCCACGGCGTACACTGCAAGAGGGTCCCTTTGCCTCTACCGTACGACCGGTGGGTCCAGGAGGGGATCGCTGACTCTGAGACTAAGACTGTGCCTCGTTTTCTGCCTTTTAGCGATGCACGTGTAAAAGGAACAATTTCTGAACGAGAAAGTGCCAATATTTTGCAAGAAGCTGTGCCACCGTCAATTCAATTGAACACTACAGAGCCTGAACTCTTGTTCCAGAACCAGACAGTACCTGGAAAAAGCCGTTATAATTTGAGGCCAAGAACTATGGACAAATAAAAAAAAAAAATTCTTTGCTATTTTTGAAAGTACAGCTCTCTCATCTGAGAAACTTTCTTATTTTTGTTTTTTCGAACCGCCATCTGGGTTCAGCTGCTAGGGTCGCGGTTGCCCAAGTCTTCGGAGTGCAGCTGAAGACGTTAGGTCAACAGTTCTGGTCGGTCTAAGGGAGTTGCCCTGGACTGACAGAAGCATTCCTTAGCACAGAACACCCTACCGCCGCGGGCAGCAATTAGAGAGGATGGAGTTTTTCGAGATGGAGAGACCTGCCAAACAGATGGACTTTAAAGCCAGAATGTGTACATTGATGACAAGAAAACGATTTTTGACATTATGTATTTTCATGTTGCTTAGTGTAATGACGTTTTAAATAGGATATGTTTTATTCTCTTTTCAAGTGACCTTTGCACCCACTACACAGCCCATACCTCCTTCTACTGTTTCCTCGCATTCTTTTCACCCTCTGCCTGAGCATGAGTCAACTAGAAGATTAGAGTTTATCAATAACTCCTTCATTCAGCTCTTACACCAACACCAATTAGTAGTGAACACAACTAATTGTTGGGTGTGTGGTCTTATGCCACATACAACAGATAAGGTCATACTTGGTCTGACCATTTAGTTACAATGGTTCCTTGTGGGCGTTTCAGACGATGTTCATATATGCCATCGAACCATATCCCCCACGTTCCACGAGAAGTAACTCGAGCAACAAGGCATTGGTAGTGGGAATCACGAATATGAGCAGAAACATTGACTCGTATAGAACGATTCCCAGAGATGAGTTACAAGCTTACGCTAGATGGAATGTAACAGGATATGGAGTTACTCTGAGTGAGAACCAGCGAGCAAAGAGATCCTCCCCGATTTGGATTGTACCCCATCAGGGTCACCTATGTCTGCAAGGTAATGGCAAGAATCCCAGAGCTCAGTTAGGGAAAAGTATCTGCACTGAAACATATGTTTTTGCGTCTCAGACTTCCCCTTCGTTCCTAGCAGCTAAGGGTACCTATTTCATCTGCCATGATAGAGCCTATACATGGTTTCCCCCTGACTTCTCAGGCACATGTTTTGTTTCGTTCCTGTTGCCTCCCACCTACACGGCCGCGGCAGATTACCATAAGACAAAGATAGTTAGAGGTGTCATCAGTACAGAAGACACTGCAAGACAAGAATTTGGAGATTTCGTAAAGGGTTTTCTGCCGTTTTGGGGACCTATGGTTAACAGCAGGAACATAAGGCAATTTGCCAGGGTGGTTGAATCCACAGTAGTTGAAATCGCTGGTGCCCTTAGTAATTTGACGGCTGAGCTCCAGTCAGATCGCCTTATGACTCTTCAGAACAGGGTCGCATTAAACGTCATACTTGCAGACCGAGGTGGGGTATGTAAAGTGATCCAATCAAGTTGCTGTGTTTTCATCCCAGATAACGCTCCGACAGTCTACCAGGCCATTTCCAAACTGCATAAGATCTCTGAATCTATTCACGTGGATAAAGGAGATTGGTCTTTGATGGGGTGGTTCTGGGAACTGATATCCGCCTGGGGATGGAAGATTCTGATAGTCATTGGGATGATCTTAGCCATTCTTTTCCTGTTCTGTCTGTGTGTACAGTGTGCTCCTGCAATATGTGGCCACTGTGCTACATCGTGTGTAAAGAAACCTGTATCAAGAGCTAAGTAATAAGATGATGCTACAGCAACATCTCAATGACTTTATGAATATAGACCTGGACTCAGATTAGCGTGAGTATAGGTTATTGCCTATGTAAGGGCAAAAGGAGGGTCTGTGGTACTGAAAATTCTGGACCTGTGTTATAAACATCGTCGTATCATGACGATTTTGGTATCAGCAGACCGAGAAGGATTAGAATACTATGCACAAGAATTTCCGTCATATTCGGGTGACGAAATCACCCTGAAAACAGAGTTTCCGTCCTGAACCCTCGGGTTCCATTTTGTGAACGGCAGCCATTTTGTGATTGCCCTCACATAGGCCAATGACTAAGGCCAAAAACGAGTCTGAAGTACACGTACACCTTTGCTGACTCCTCTGTGACCTGGGCAAGCTGACTCCACTGCCTGAAGCCAAACCTGTTCGGCCAGTTCCTTTCCCAGTGGCCGAATGAGATTAGTATCAAGGCACAACATATCATAAACCTTTCATCGCACACAAACCATGCCTAATCTTACACACACCTGTCCCTGTTTCTTTCTTCATGACTTGCTTTACGAGGAGGAGGTGCCCGTTTTTATTGGGGGTCCGTCGATATCTGATGAAAATACTGGGCCTTGCCGGGTAATTGATTGTGGGCTGGACAAACTGAAATATGGGCTTGTCATCATGACTCTGCTTTTTCTTTGTAGTGAAAATATGTGAATGGTCAACTGTAAAATAAGGAATGTTTGCCTAAAGCATAATATTTTGTATAAAAAGAGAAGTCTGGCTTTGTAAGGTTGAGCAGTCTCCTGAGAATATACACCGTGTTGTACTTCTAGGATACCTGTTACTGGCTGCAGCCAATAAATACGATCTTTGACTTCACCAAGAAGACTCTGTGTTTCTGTAGTCTGAAACAGGAAGGACTCGAAGTCTTAGGGTGTGTTCCCTGGCACCGCTGGGTTCTGAAAAACCCAGTACTTCATAAGTAACCTTGATGATTGCAATATAAGCAAAGTTCCGACTTTCGCCTTCTCTATTTTTCATTGTCACTTAATGGCCTTCTACACACTTCAATCTACATTGGTTCCTCTAAGGACACCCAGGACTCAGAAGAGTTATTAATCTCATTTCAAACTCCAAGCTAAGCTAATGGTGCCCGAGGGTGGGGCTTTACACCTTACTAAATGCTGTTCATTTAACCGATGTTCAATGAGTAGCACCATGTCAATCAGTTCATTCATGTTAGTTGGCTGAGTGGTACGCATTAAATCATTTTTTATTTCTTCCACGAAGAGAGTCTTTTGATCCAACCAATTTCATCACCAGGTTGGCAGAATTTAGAAATATAAGTGAACACGTTTTGGTTGTCTTGTTGTATATTCTATAGAGTCTCTTCTGTGGAGAACTGCCTGTCTAGATGTTCGAACATCTTTGACATTTGTCAGTAAGATACATTTGCTCGCAAGACTAGGAACATGAAACACACATTGGTGGAATAACCCAAGCAGTGCCAGTCCAGAAAAGAAGCCAATCAATAATCTGCTTTAGCACAATAGAGCGAGAAAAGTGTTGGACGAACTGCAAAGTGAACTGTGTTTAAGTCAAGAAACTTTTTTAATTTAGCAGGATTCCCCTAAACACAAGGGGCTTTAGGGGGTCAGGATCATAATCACGAGACCAGGGCCTTTCATAATACAGCAATCTCAAGTCAGGGATGTTGAAGTGCCTGAGTATTTTGTACTAAGGTAGCAGCTAGTGAAGGATCCACATTACTGAACCACTGAATGTAGGCACTACAACCTTTCAATAGAAGGACGTGAGGAGTGCTCAAACTGTCTTCGCTTGGTTTGCTCAAGGTTAGGACTGCTCCCTTCAGCAGCCCCTGTGTCTTACCATGCATCAAATACAAGTTAGAAAACTGGTCTCTCCTAGGTGCACTAAAGAAGACAAACCCAAAATTGCAAAAAACTTTTAGGGCAGGTGAATCTTGGTAGAGGGAAAATGATAAAGGCTACCAGACTTAACAGCCTAAAAGAGCTTATCAGGATCTGGAGAGGACTAAAGAATATCTTGAATTTTTAATAGATTCTGGAGAAAACTGAAGAATTACTAGATCTTCTAGAAGATCTAGAAAAATATAGCAAAGATCTAGGGACAAATATAGAGACAAAGTAGCGATGAAACCAATGAAAACTTAGGGCCGGATTACGATAGACCGCCAAACTAGGGTTGGAGGGGGTAGTTGTCGGGGAAAGCCGCACCAGCGGTCCGACTGCCATATTACCAGTACGGCGGTCGAAACATTTTGGGACCACCACAACCACCAGGGATTCGCGATCCCTGGAGGTCTTGGGGCATTCTGGGGGAGCAATATTCTTGGGAGTGCCTCTGTGGCACCACCAAGAATATTACTAGTTTCCCCAGCCTTTTCATGGCGGTGAGACTGCCATGAAAAGGCGGGTGGTTGGGAAACAAAGGCATCTCTACAGGGTCCCATGTTGCCCCTGTGCATGGGGATGCATGCAGGGGGACACATGTTGTGCCCCCTATCTGCATGCACCCCCTTTCATGCATGACATGGACACTGCACTGTCAATTAACCCAAATGCAACACAACAGCGCTTTGATGTGAGAGCCCAGAGCAGCAAGACTGCCAAACCAGCAGGTGAGTTAATGCTCCGGAGTTCCCAATGCAGGCACGCACAGCAAGTCCTGCAAGTCTGTCCGGAGCATCAGTGTCCAACAGCTTTAAATGATGTTTGAATTTCCAGAGGCTGAGAGAATTGGATGCATTTAAAATTGATATTGTGAATGACTGTAGTCACAAATATGACAAACACTCATTTGATAATAAACACCTTTGATACATCTAACACATCCAATGTATGCCTTATACAGGGCTGTCACTGAGATCCTAACACCATTCCTCACTGGTATATGCCACACTCAAAACATTTGACAGACAACTTAGGGAACATCCCTTCTGATAGAGTGAATTTCCTCCTTTTTCAAATTAAATGCATTTAACTGAAAAGTACTCATTTCAATGCTGAATAATATACTCACAAAAACAGAACTGTAGTAGGTAATCGTATTTAAGCATTATAGGGAAACACACAAATTAACCTATATTAGTGAACTACGTGTGCCTAATTGCTGATGTCAATTTAAATTTCTACTTTACACGTTAAGGCTGAGAGGCCTGTTTTCACGTTTGAACTGTTGTTTTGCAGGATATATTTTTCTCTTTCTTCCTACTGAAGATGCTGTAGTTTTCCTGAAGCCTTCTGTTAGTGAATAGGCATTTGTTATGTAATAGTGAGGTCCACATCAGGAGAAGAGGAGTTGACAGGACCCAGAGATACAAACAAGATAAAGGTCAGCATAGATGAATCGTCCTGGATTGCCCATTTTTCAAAAATATTTGGAGTAGCAGAAAATCAAAACTCTGATCAGCCCCCTGGAACGTTGAATCTGACTAGTTCCACCCTTACATTCACTCCACTGGACCTGGACTTCACCTTAAACGAAGTGGGGAAAGCACTGACAGCCAGTAAAGGCAGAAAAGCCCCCCGGACGGGGTCCCCGTGGATCTCTATCAATTCATGCCAGATCTCTGGGCCCCCATTTTATTAAGAGTATTAAACGCCACCTGCAAAATTGGCCTCTTAGATTCATGGTCACAATCCATTCTTATTCCAATATTTAAAAAGGGTGACCGCTCAAACCCTACTTGTTACCGTCCTATCTCCTTACTGGATTCTTTCGGAAAAACGGTAGGCCGCATAATCTTAGAGATACTACAGTCCTGGTCCATAGAAAACCAGATTATATCCGACATCCAGTACGGTTTTAGAGATGGTTTAGGCACTGTTGAGCAGGTGTTAAACTTTCGTCATGTATCAAGAGGGAGAGAGAGGACCAGAAAGCTAGTCCATATCCCGGGTTTACATGAAGTTAATCAAAAGGAGACTAGCTTGAGTAGAGAAGGGGTTGAACAAACAATAATTAATTTTTAGTTCAAAGAACTCAAGTATGTTTTGTCAGGGGGTAGTGGCACCTCGTGAGTGTGCTCATGAAGCCCTCACCCACCAACCTAGTTGGTGGCATGCTTCATCATCGGGCCCACCCAGTGACACCTAGCGTGTCCCGGGTGTGCTTCGACGCCTGATTACAGCGGAGCAGGTATGTCGCTGAGTGTGCGGTGAAGAGTGTTATGAAAAGTGGATTAAAATGGCTTGGCGGGGGTCCCAGTACCCGGAGGTGAATTAGACTTTAATACCTGGGCCACCATCAGCGGTTAAAAATAAGTCTGTCGGATGTTAGAGGTGAGTTACGACCTCCCACATCCTTGGTGGGTCAACATGTTTCAGCCAGTGCCTTATGAATATGCTGGCTTTCTTCAGGACGGATTAAAATTATGTGTGTGTAATTAAAACTAGTGGGTGTGTAATTCAGACTATGTGTATACACGCCCTAAAGTGTTTTTCTATGTGTGAGAGGGGGATTCCCTTCTCAAAACACCTGTACATATAACATGTAAAGACAAAGACAAAACATACAAGGGGAAAAGAGAGTCACTTCAATGTATTGCATTATATACATCTGACTGCCGACTTTATAGCGATGTGGGTGCAGGCTGTAAACGGCTACAGTGTAATGGTATTGGTGGTACCATTATGGTGAGGTTCGCACTGGAAGTTCGAGGGTGGAGTGGCTAAAACACGGTATTCACAACAGATAGTGCATGAGTGGTAAGTAAACGCAAGAAATCTTTCTTACGCTAGTTTAAGCAGTATTCTGCTTCAAGGTTGTGAAGTGGCAAGGGTTGGCCCTGTGGGGGAGAAAAGGTTTTGGCCACTTAGATTGAGGAGACCTGTAGGAGAGAAAAGCGCTTACCAGTGGTGAAGGTGGTGATTCATCATACTCACAGAATTTCTGGGCAGAGCCTGCTTTGGACCTGTAGTGCCTCCTTCGCAGAACCGGTAAGTAATGGCCAATGCTGCTGGGGCTTTATACTGTGATTGATTGAATAATTGTTCGCACCTGCATAGGAGGAGAAATGGTAGAGAGACTCGAGCTGCCGAGTCATTGCGCCTGCGGTGCGTCCTGGTGCGTAGGGATCGGTGGCGAGCGTTCGCGCATGTGCAGTGCTAAACGCTCGCAATGCGCATTTGCCGACGCTACTGTTCTGTCCGCACATGCGCGTTGGGGGATTGCGCGCGTGTTGTGAACTTGCGCATGTGATGGCCGGTGATTAGTGCCATTATCGCGCAACAGGATTATAGTAAATGGTGTTGGATAAGTGTAACACTGGCGCTTACAAACCATACAACGCCTACAAAACAACCCCACACTGGTCATAAAACCAGCTGACAAGGGGGGAGGCATCGTCCTGCAGGACAAGATAGACTACGACACTGAGTGTCGCAGACTTTTAAGCGACAACAGGAACTACCGTAGATTGGAACGGGATCCAACAGAAGGACTACGAACAACAATCCATGCACTTGTCAAGAGCGCAGCAGATGCGGAACATATTTCTAAACAGGAAGCAGAATACTTATGCCCTGTACACACCAGGACCCCGTACTTATACACAGTACCCAAGGTACATAAGGGTAAAACTCCTCCTCCTGGCAGACCCATCGTGTCGGGCATAAACTCCTTGTTGGAACCACTGTCACGATATTGTGACTTTTTCTTGAACCCCTTGGTGCAAAAAACACCCACATACATAAAGGATACCAAACACCTTCTACAGGTCATAGACAATATGAATTTCAACCCTGACACACAACTTCTGGTAGGGTTAGACGTGGAGAGCCTGTACACCAGTCTCCCCCAGGATGCCACCTTGAAAGTCCTCCATGACATCCTAATGGAATCCCCTTGGCCCCACCACACTCCGAGGGATTTTATACTAGCATGTGCAACTCTGGCTCTCAAAGAAAATTATTTTGAATATGAAGGCAGCTTCTACTTACAAACAAATGGAACATCCATGGGCAGCGTTTTCGCCCCAAGCGTGGCAGGATTATATGTACACCATTTTGAATGCACTAACATCGCTGTTGAAACAAACCCGTTCAGTCATCACATCCTGAAATGGCACAGGTATATTGATGACATTTTGGTAATCTGGCAGGGATCTCAGAACGACATTGACAGATTCATGACCTGGCTCAACACCAGGGATCCATACCTGAACTTCACCAGTACAGCAAGTAACCACCAACTTCCCTTTCTAGACTTGGACATTACAGCCAAAGATGGGACCCTGATTACAACAACATACTACAAACCAACCACGAGGAATGCATTGCTCCACTTCACGAGCTTTCACCCACGCCCTCTCAAAGAGAATCTACCATTCGGCCAGTTTTTATGCATACGCAGAAACTGTACCAACATCAGTGATTATAAATCACAATCAGCGGACCTGGCCACTAAACTAGGAAACCGTGGCTACCCCAAAGCCATCATTCGTAAAACCCAGAAAAGGGCGAGAAATCAGAACCGCAACGCTCTCCTTGAGACCATCACAAAGGAGGATCAGGAACAACCCATCACCTGTGTTACTACCTACAACACAGCGTCCAACGAAGTAGCAAAAATCATCAAAAAACATTGGAGGATAATCAACTCTGGGCAGAGAAAATGGGAAACACCAAGATTTGTGTACAAGAGATGCAACAATCTAAAAGATCAACTGGTGAGCACCCGACCCAAACCACAACCAAAACAACCAATGAACACCGTTCTGAATGCATGGGGACTGCCCAAGATCACTGGTCACTACCCCTGCAATGACTGCAGTGTGTGTCATCTCACTACACATACCAAAACCCTGAACCTTGAGCCCAATAAAATCTGGACCCAACGTAACCACACCAACTGTAACTCACGCAATGTGATATACCTTCTCACTTGCACGTGTGGCCTCCGCTATGTGGGGATGACAACACGAAAAATCAAAACCAGAATAACTGAGCACCGAAGTACAATAAGATGCAAGAAAAATGTGAGCAGATTAACAAACCACTTCATTACCCACTGCCACACACCCAATGATTTAAACTGGACGATCATTGAGCAAATCCCCGAAAGCACAATTGATAATGACAAGAAACTTCTGGGTACAGAGCAGCGATGGATATATCGCCTCTCAACAGCCACTGAGGGTCTCAATGACGCCATCCCCTGGAACTCTCTGACATGCTCGTGATCCAAGGGCAAGCCACCTACTCAGCCCATCCTTACTATGAACCCTTTGTAAATATCTCCCTGGAGATAGAGCCCCACAGTTCTAAACACTGAGGCTATGGTACTGTGCCTATGGATGTGACCAAGGCGGCATTCAGCCGCAAAGGGTCCCCCAATGCGCCAGTGTTATACTTATCCCACATCGTTATCTGTAAGCCACTAGCGCCTAGACAGCACTAAACATCTGCCAGCACGCTTGTGTGATGTAGCATTTTGCCTCTAGGGTCTTTTGACCTCTTAAGCGCCAGTGTTACACTTATCCAACACCATTTACTATAATCCTGTAGCGCGATAATGGCACTAATCACCGGCCATCACATGCGCAAGTACACAACACGCGCGCAATCCCCCAACGCGCATGTGCGGACAGAACACTAGCGTCGGCACATGCGCATTGCGAGCGTTTAGCACTGCACATGCGCGAACGCTCGCCACCAATCCCTACGCACCAGGACGCCCCGCAGGCGCAATGACTCGGCAGCTCGAGTCTCTACCATTTCTCCTCCTATGCAGCTGCGAACAATTATTCAATCAATCACAGTATAAAACCCCAGCAGCAATGGCCATTACTTACCGGTTCTGCGAAGGAGGCACTACAGGTCCAAAGCAGGCTCTGCCCAGAAATTCTGTGAGTATGATGAATCACCACCTTCACCACTGGTAAGCGCTTTTCTCTCCTACAGGTCTCCTCAATCTAAGTGGCCAAAACCTTTTCTCCCCCACAGGGCCAACCCTTGCCACTTCACAACCTTGAAGCAGAATACTGCTTAAACTAGCGTAAGAAAGATTTCTTGCGTTTACTTACCACTCATGCACTATCTGTTGTGAATACCGTGTTTTAGCCACTCCACCCTCGAACTTCCAGTGCGAACCTCACCATAATGGTACCACCAATACCATTACACTGTAGCCGTTTACAGCCTGCACCCACATCGCTATAAAGTCGGCAGTCAGATG
Organism: Lissotriton vulgaris; assembly: GCF_964263255.1. NCBI lineage: Eukaryota > Metazoa > Chordata > Amphibia > Caudata > Salamandridae > Lissotriton > Lissotriton vulgaris. The sequence goes on along the minus strand of NC_141689.1, from coordinate 334,587,102 downwards.
TATATAATGCAATACATTGAAGTGACTCTCTTTTCCCCTTGTATTTTTTGTCTTTGTCTTTACATGTTATATGTACAGGTGTTTTGAGAAGGGAATCCCCCTCTCACATATAGAAAAACACTTTAGGGCGTGTATACACATAGTCTGAATTACACACCCACTAGTTTTAATTACACACACATAATTTTAATCCGTCCTGAAGAAAGCCAGCATATTCATAAGGCACTGGCTGAAACATGTTGACCCACCAAGGATGTGGGAGGTCGTAACTCGCCTCTAACATCCGACAGCCTTATTTTTAACCGCTGACGGTGGCCCAGGTATTAAAGTCTAATTCACCTCCGGGTACTGGGACCCCCGCCAAGCCGTTTTAATCCACTTTTCATAACACTCTTCACCGCACACTCAGCGACATACCTACTCCGCTGTAATCAGGCGTCGAAGCACACCCGGGACACGCTAGGTGTCACTGGGTGGGCCCGATGATGAAGCATGCCACCAACTAGGTTGGTGGGTGAGGGCCACAGGTGTTAAACTTGTCATTAATAAAATCGAAATACGTGGATGCAAAAGGAGGGAGTCTTCGACTGGCCTACGTAGATCTTACAGCTGCGTTTGACTGCGTGGGCCATTCGAAGTTATGGGCCTTACTAACTGACCTGGGAGTTGACGATTTGTTAGTAAAATTCTTTCGGGACATGTACTCTAACGCCACAGCCAGAGTGAGATTCGGCACGAGGGGTGAATTGACCGAATCGTTTAGAGTAGAGAGGGGGGTCAGACAGGGCTGTGTCCTGGCCCCCTTCCTTTTTATTTTATACACCAACCGCCTAGAAACAGCCATGTTGGAGGGGGAAAAGGATCTACCCTTAATGCAGCAACGACTGATCCCCACCCTCCTTTACGCGGACGATGCTATGATAATAGCTCGTACTTCCATAGAACTCCAGCGTTCTTTGTCCCGCTACCACTTGTTCATGGCAAACCTCGATTTGAAAATCAATGTCACAAAAACCTTTATCATGAACTGTGGTAAAAGAGGAGGCAAAGGGATGAAGATTTATATTAATAACTCCAGAGTAGAGAACACCCCCACATATCCATACTTGGGAATACTGATTGATGAAAAAGGCACCTGGAAACAAGCCATTGAAGACAGAAAACTTCAGTTCCTAAAATCTACCATGGCTCTGGTAAAGTTCACCCAGAGACTGGGTAAAAGAGCACCCGTGGAACTGATACGAGTATACCAGGCCAAATGTATCACCACTGCCACCTACGGGGCTGGGCTGTGGGGACATGTTAAGGCTAAATCCCTCCAAATAGTGGAGAACAGCTTTCTGAGGTTCCTTCTTGCGGTCCCCCCGGGAACATCCACGTTTAGCTCCCCACCTTGAACTGGGCCTGCCTTATATTACCGATCTTATTAAGGCAGAGCCCATTCTCCTGGAAAAGGACCTCGCAAAAGTTGTATTTTTCTCAAAGCATAGTGAGGGATTGTCTTGCGCTAGAAAATGTTTCTAAGATTGGATGGCTCCATTACGTAAAAAACCTTCTGATCGATATGGGCCTGGAGCAATTCTACCTGAACCCCCAAGAAATGGGTAACATCAGCAGGAAAGTGTTGAAAACAAAATGTATATCCCATCTAGCAGAGCTCCGCTTGTCTGATGTAGCCCGTAAACTTTCAACTCAACACTCTTTATCGATCCAAAGCACACTGCTGATCCACCCATATTTAACCTGGTCCCTAACAAATTATGACAGATTCTTGTTGACCACATAAAGGTTAGATATAATCCTGTGCCCTTGCGATGGTATTTCCCCTCAATCCACATTACACATGACTCTTTTCTGTAAATTTTATCAAGAGCCGAGAAAGTGCTATCTAGTACCTATTTTAAAAACTCTCGGCATACGCCTTTGTCGCCCGGCCCTTTTGGCCCTTCAATATTTAGTGCTTGAATCTTTTGCCCTCCCCATTGTTAGGTTTTTTTAAATTCTGTATCAGACATTGAAAGAATCTCTAACTGCATTCCTGTTACATTTTTTTATTCGTATTGGTGCGTTTTACTAAACTGTTATTTTATATTCGAACATTAATGTTTGCTTTTTCTGATCAATGTATGACTTGTTTATGTATGTACTTTTATGGTTTTCGAAACCGAATAAAGTTTTACTACTACTACTACTACTACTAGTGAGGTCCACATCGGGAGGAGAGGAGTTGAAAGGAAGCACGACTCGTGAGAAGAACGGTTTGGCCCACAAGTTCTATTCAAGTAACAAAGCAAGGACATAATTGTGTAGCCCATTCTGAAGATGTGCGAAACTTTCTCCCAGAGTTTGCTGAAGACTGATTGTTTCATGACTGGGAATGGGAAAATTGTTACCATTAATGTTTTGATTGAATTATATCAATGTGTGTTCCTTAGACTAGGCGGGGAGACATTCAGGGAGCTTGGGGCAGAACTTAGGAGGCAGATTTTAGAGATGCCTGCTGGCTTTGAGCTGAGAATACTCTTCAATCTTCTGCTAATTTCCACTGCTTGTGTGGTAAAGCGTCATGCCTATGCAATTTTTCATCAGATCCTTTTATTTGGGTTTCTGAAACTGACACCTTACCATGCTGAAATTAAATGCATTTTCGTGCCCAAACTTCATAAATTTAGATTAGGAGCTTTCCTTTATGAAACCCATTTGCTGCATATTCTGCATTCTATTGGTAATTCTTACCAATATGGTATTCTATCTTGTTTTTAAACATCGACTTTTAGATCAATTGAATCTGTAATAATGATGTCTAAAACTTTAAATAGTTTTTGAACTAATGATTAATGTGAATTAATTTGTTAATTTGTTAATAAACACGTTTGCAATCATACTAAATCTCTTGGTCAATTCCTGTGAAGCCCTACTTGAATTTTACTGTAAACGGCAATTTGTGTACATGATAGGGACTTATTTAATAATTATACTAAATGTTTGAGATACAAAAATCCTGCTCCGGTATGTACATTCAAATTAACACAGTTGTGCATTATAGCTGGCTATCACTGAGTTCACAACAACACTATCCACAAGGTAGGCCGTGCTCTTGCATCCTAATGATCATATTTAACAGACTTTTTTATTGAAAACAAGACATGACAATCCAGTAAGTATGCATTCATGAGCTATGGCAGCAAGACAATGTTACAGGGTAGGCAGCAAACATTTATCAAATGCTAAAGCAAGAATAGAACCATGATTTCCCAGTAGTCAGACCCATGGCGATGATGTTGTCACCTGTTTGTGGGGGCACACATAGCCCTGCCCTATAGTTGTTCCATTTCTCCCAGATTTGTATCCACTTGGTGGGGCACCCCCTGGCTTCGTATATGGTCTTTTCTGTAACCATGCACCTGTCCATATCTTTACCCCAATCCACAAGTCGTGGTGGATCCCTCACCTTCCACATTCGTACAATATTTCTCTTAGCCACCATCAATCCCAGAGTCACCCATATTTGTTCCTTGGAATTCAAGTCCGTCTGGCCCCAGTCATTCAAGAGGCTTAGCTTGATATTGCAGTCAATCTTTTGTCCCAATACAACCTCTATGCGACCCACAACCACCGACCAATACCTTTGGATAGCAATGCACTCCCAGATCATGTGGATAAAAGGGCCTTCCTGCCCGCAGTTCTTTGAGCACCCTCCCTCAGTACAATAACCCATTCACACCATCAACGGGCCAGCTAGGTAGGCCCTATGCATTAACTTTAATGGCACTAATCGGAGTCTTGAGGAATGGCCATTTCTTTCGGAAAAGCAAAGGCAGCGAGCCACTCTTCGTCGTTGAGCCCCGCTACATTACAGTCCCATTTTGCTCGTAACCGTATTAGTGGGACTGCCTTGTTATTGATTAGATTTTTATAGATAAGTGATATGGCCTTCTCCGCCAGATCTCCATCTAAGACTCTATCCTCGAGTGGGGAGGATTCAGGTAGTGACTCCCCCTGAATAGGATGGCTAGTAAAGCATGACAGATTTGCAGGGATCTAAACTACTCAGTGCCTGCCAGTTCGTATTCATCCTGTAATTGGGTGAAGGGAATCATGTTGCCCGCCTTCCACAAGTCACCGACTCTCGAGATACCTATTAGGTCCCAACAAACAAAGCCCTTTGTGTGAATCAACTTGCCCAGCTGCTCGTTGTACCAAAGTGGTGTGGCCTGCGTGATCTTGTCCCCCCAACCCAGGCATTTCATGGCCAACCTCCACACCTGCTCCACGTGGTCCATGGGCCCGTCAGTTTCGGCTTTACTGAGCGCGAGTATACTGCCCTTTCGAAACTACCCCCCAGCAGAAGACACCTTTCCATTTGGAATGCAGGATCGCCCTGTGGTCTATACGTACACTGTTTGATTGCTGCTAGGTGGGACGCCCAGAAGTATTTTTTGATGTCCGGAAGGCAAATCCCCCCCGTCAAACCACCGTAGAGTTAACTAGTGTGTGGCGATCCGAGGTGGTTTGCCATCCCATAGCAGGTCTCTAAGAGTACTGTTAATTTCCTTAAAGTATGCCAAATCGACCTGATGCGGAGGGACATTATTTTGAACAGGGCTGCACGCTCCAGTAGGGACAGAGAGAGCGATCTCCAGTGTCGTACGTTGCTCCTGAGCCGTACTAAGGGAGGCAGGAGGTTGCGCTCGTAAAAACGGACATGTACACCTTTAAGTTGGGTATCCAACAGAGCACTGTAACTTAAAGCCAACACACATAACTCCATCTGCAGGGATCAGTACATGTCTACCTGCCTAGAAGCTTTGTAGACAACTACTAGAGCCCACGGGCCTCAACCTTTCAGACATGAAAACCATAACAAAATCTCAGGCACAGTTTCCTATCCGAGAATTGGACCACAACACAATGCACGTAACACATCAAGACAGGTCTAATCAGACTGCAGTCTGCGATGGAAATCTCAGAACCATGCTGGAAACTCAAACAGCCTTTCAAAAGCATAATGAGGGAATATCAACGACAGAAAGTGAGCCATAAAAATTTCACTCATATAACATAACGTAACTTAACATGCAAATATTAGTAAAATGAGTTCCACTACATTGGATAATAGCAATATGAAAAGTTAGAACACATGGTACACTTATTATAATAATGACTAGCAACCCATCCCGACGTTGTCCGGGTATGAATTTCATGCCGACCAATAGTATATTGTTTTATAGGATTTCGTTTTGATAGCATTTCTTATTTGTGACAGGCCTGTGAAACGCTCCGATTCACAGTGCACTGCTGATGCACTTAAGAATGCGCGTTCAGTAGTGTGTGAACTCGAGTTTCCCTACTTTATTTTCCTTGCAATATTATATAGCGCGAACTGGACAACATGGCTTGAGCACAATTTACATTACAGAAGAACACAATTATTTGTGGTAGGCACAGGGAGACAAAGCGATTTGCCTGGAATCACAGGATGTTCAGCTGATGCCGAGATTCGAACGTAGCTCCCCAGCTCTAAAGTTCGCACTTCTAGAACTTGTGGCGTGAGGTGTGCCTAAAAGTGTATGTCGGTGCTGGCCATCAATGAGAGAGACCTGTGCATTTTTCAAATGGGTGGTGAATAAATATGAGTATGTGGCTGGAGATGTGGGCCGCTGTGCCACCAATGTACTTACCGGGGGAGGGTAAATACCCATTATTCCGCAACTTTCTTTCCACATGCCATCACTCCGCATACTTTCATTACAAAAGTACCATGACTCCGCAATGCCATAATAACGCATGGCATTACATTTTATATGCTTTTACCACGCATACATTTACAACGAAATTCGTTGTAAATGCATGAATGGTAAAAACATGTTTTTTAAAAATGTTTGGATAAGGTAAGTATGGGTATAGGGGTATATGTTTTGGGGTACTGAGGTATATGTTTTGGGGTGTTTGGGTATTTTAAGGGTTCAGATATAATTTTGGGTTATGGGGTTCAAGGGTAGTTTTAGGGTTTAGGGATAGGTATGAGTTTTGGGGTACAGGGGTATTTTTAGGGTTCAGGGCTAGGTTTGGGTTTTGAGGTACAGAGGTATTTTAAGGGTTCAGGGCTAGGTTTGGTTTTTGGGGTACAGGGGTATTTTTAGGGTTCAGAGCTAGGTTTGGGTTTTGGGGTACAGGGGTATTTTAGGGTTCAGGGGTAGGTTTGGGTTTTGGGGTACAGGGTTATTTTTAGGGTTCAGGGCTAGGTTTGGGTTTTGGGGTACAGGGGTATTTTTAGGGTTCAGGGGTAGGTTTGTGTTTTGGGGCACAGGGGTATTATAAGGGTTCAGGGCTAGTTTTGGGTTTTGGGTTACAGGGGTATTTTAGGGTTCAGGGGTAGGTTTGGGTTTTGGGGTACAGTGGAATTTTTAGGGTTCAGGGCTAGGTTTGGGTTTTGGGGTACAGGGGTATTTAGCATTTCTTATCTGTGACAAGCCTGCTGATGCACTTAAGAATGCGCGTTCAGTAGTGTGTGAACTCGAGTTTCCCTACTTTATTTTTCCTTGCAATATTATATAGCGCGAACTGGACAACATGGCATGAGCACAATTTACATTACAGAAGAACACAATTATTTGTGGTAGGCACGGGGAGACACAGGTACAGGGGTATTTATAGGGTTCAGGGCTATGATTGGGTTTGGGGTACAGGGGTATTTTTAGGGTTTAGGGATAGGTTTGGGTTTTGGGGTACAGGGTATATTGATAGGGTTAAGTTGGGTTAGTGTTTAAGGGTGTTGGGGTATTTTAAGGAGGAAGGGTGGGTTATGATTATGGGGTGCAGGGGTATTTAAAGGGAGCAGGGTGGGATATGAGACATGGCATGAAGGGCGGAACGTACCACACGCCCCCAGCATTTGTCACGCCCCCAGCACACGCCCACAGCACAACGCAGACACGCCCACAAGGGACTACTTTGCTGGCACGGGTCTTTTAACTTTTAAATGTATATGGTGGGCGTCTGCATAGCCTATGTCCTTCTGCTGCAACTGCCCTTTCCAACGCTGTATTGGGTGTTGTGATTGGTGCTGTGGTTGCTGAGATTACCCGCCTCAAAGGTTTGGGATCTCTCTTTATTATATTAGAATAGATAATATGAATAATAACAATACCTACAATTTATATTATTATTGTTATTTGTATTATTAGGACTATGATTATTATGATTGTGATGATTATGATTATTATTATTACAGAGTTCAATGAAGGAAAATAGGAGACAAAAGAACCAGAAGCGTCCAGAACTGCGAGTAAAGTAATTGCGTGAAAGATGGTGTTGCACATTTACGAAAAACAGAAATTTGAAATGTTTTTTTCTAAAAATGTTGTGTTATTACATTGCATTCATTCTTTGCAGTCAATATTTTGAAGCCTAATGTTTGCAACAAACACAAAAGCGTAGAAGCAGGCACATGCCAGTTAGAAAGACACCAATAAACATTTTTTCAGTTTTCAGTTTGATTTACACAACAAATCTTGCATCATTTAAATCCCATACTTTGTGATTTAAAGGATCCTTTGATTTGTGTCGACCTGCAATCCTACAACCATACTGGAGTCGATTATCACTTCAAATACTGTAATATCATATACAGGTAAGCCAGCTACTTTGAGACAGCACTTGGGGGGGCACAGAAGCTGCAGGTAAGTAGAAAATTTTCGCCGGTTTAGCGGCCGTTTTCGGCCGCTAAGTGGAGATAATTCTATCGCTATATTAGCAAGCTGTCGCTAACTGATGTTAGCGACAGCTTTTAGGCGATAGCGAGCGGTTTGGGGCCCGCTTTGCATGTCAGCGATATTTATCGCTAATGACATGCAAAGTGGGCGTACCTAACCTGTTAGCGACTGAAAGCAGTCGCTAACGTCGCTATCGCCTATTAGCAAGGCGGGCGTAGCGATGGAAATATTCCCGCTATCGCCAAAAATTAAACTAACACCTGCTCAGACCTGTTTTTAGCCATGTTATCCAATGGGAGGTGAATAACATGGCTAAGAGCATTTCGTCGCTAATGCGTGAATATCGCTGTATTCTCAGCGATTTTCACGCTATCGCCGGAATAATTATCGCTTTGGAGATAAACGTTGCTAATAGCACGTTATCTCAGCGATAATTTCCGGCGATGCTTAGCGTTAAAAAAATCGTTGCTAAGCCTAGTTATCGATAAATATCGCTACAAAGTATGAGCTCAAAATCCGTTCCGCTCGCGGATTTTGCGAATTTTCGGTAAATTCGCGATCCGCGAACTCCCGCGAATTTACCGAGAATTCGCAAATCCGCGAGCGGCGGATCCGGGGGCAAAAGTTGAAGCCTGGCCTGTTGTAACTATTTTACGATGGCGCCGGCAAGCTGCCAGCGCCATCCTAAAATAGTTACTAAGTTAGCTTCAACAGGAAGCTCTAATAGATAAAATAAAGCAGGTGCTCGATTTTATCTATTAGAGCTTCCTGTTGAAGCTAATTTAGTAACTATTTTAGGATGGCGCTGGCAGCTTGCCGGTGCCATCGTAAAATAGTTACAACAGGCCAGGCTGGTGTGCTTTCTTTTCCCAAATCTAGTGTCGAAAATGAGCTGTGATGCTGGATAGAGGCCTTTGCATCCTTGACTTTCACGAGCGCAATACCTGTGCTGTTCCTGGGACCAGGACCTTCTTTCTCTTCATCTGCTGAACTGATCTTTCCATGACCTTTTATACACACAAGAGGCATGTGAACTCGCATTGAAGCCATGCCTGTTTGGCCCCGCCCACACACTCGCGGTTTGCACCGTCTTCCCGCCATTTACCCACTATGATGGACAGCTCACTCAGGGACCCCTGCGCCCTTCGGGGCGATTGCATAGTAACACACACATGGTCGCTCAAACTAGTTGAAGCTCAAATTCAGTGACTCATTCATTAGCCCAAAAACAATCGTGAGCGTCGTCAAGGCTGGGCAGGTGTGCCTTCATACCAAATCTACTGTGGAACATCAGCTGTGATGCTGGATAGAGGCCTTTGCATCCTTGACTTTCCGAGCACAATACCCGTGCTGTTCTTGTGACCAGGGGCTTCTTTCTCTTCATCTGCTGAACTGATCTTTCTCAGACCTTTTACACACACAAGAGGCATGTGCACTCGCATGGAAGCCCCGCCCCAAATCCGCGGATCCCCGAATCCGCAAAATCCGCCGATTTTGCGGATCCACGATCCGCAAATCCGCAAAATCAGCGGATCGTGGATCCGCAAAATCCACCCATGCTTAATCGCTACTCGTTGGTAATATGCCCCTTCATCCACTAAAAAGTAACCAAGAAAGTCCTGTTAAAAAATGCTGGTTTCCATACAAGTTTCAACGCGATGAAGGCATAGAGATATGAGGAGGGTGGCTTTGCACCATTCAAGGTGGTGGCACAACAATTGCGCTGGGTAGCCACATCTTTTGTTAGCAACCAAACCAGTTATGCCTAACATTTTGTCTTGCAGATAGTAGCACCTGGCACAACAATATCTCCTTCTGTGGCAGTGAGGTTCTTTCATTCGTTTTGGAGCTGCTTTGACTCAGTCTTTTCTTGGCAGCTTTTCTCCTCCCAAGGAAGCCAATAAAAGTGAACTTGGTATTTAATCCACTTCAATTCTTCAGTGCTGATTTAGAGTACTTTGGAGGTGTATACTTAAATCTTATGTCCATGTTGTGGTACTCTTCTTTATATTTTCGAGGCACATCAATACTCATATTCAGAAGACTCATGACAGAGGCCATTTGTTTCCTTTTTGACTCACAAAGCCTGTAATTTTATAAAGGCAAGTGATAACAGAGTTAACTATATCTTAAATGTGCCCAGTCAAATGGTTTTATTGGTTATATGTAGTTTTGTTCCATCACTGTGTATGTAGAACCTGCATTATGTACTGGTCTTTGTCTTTCTGTCTTATGATATAGGGCCTCTACTCATGCCTATAGAAAACGTTACTTCATTGAATGGTTCATATTCAATTGACCAGGCCTATTGGGGAAGTGATTCCTGGCTATAACGGCTGTTTAGTTATGTTTTTAAGTAGATTGTATATGATGTCTCATGGGAAGAACAATGAGATATCACACCCATAGTGTCTCAAGGAGTAAACTGTGGCTCTTTCCATGAAAAAAGCTAATATGACAACGTCTAGTAAATAAGCAAAGAAGGATCCTTAGTCTCCTACTAAGGCATGTACTAGTAACTAATAAGGAGATTTTATTCAAGTAAATAAATGCCATTAAACTATGCATGAGAGAAACAAATAAAAGTCTGGACAGAACTGATAATAAATGGTCACTGTTGGAAAATAGGATTTCCAGTGTGGAAAAAGGGTCAGTGATATAAAAAATTCGGAGGTGTTGCTTAGGGAGCTCAAGAATTCACACAGAAGACTTTGAAAATAGAAATCATAAAACAATTTGCATTTGAATGCATGACTAAAATGTTGAATCCCTAATTTTTGAGCCGGGGAGGCTTCTAGCCTTTCATCTCTCCATATTTATTTATTTTTGTTTAATTTTTTATTAACATGCTCAGCATTGAACAAATAACTTAGGTTACATTGCAGCACAGTACAATTTACCTGTTTCTGTTTTCGGGTTTACAATAAACATTCTTGTAGACAAACAACCTCAAAGCTAGCCCATCCCCCCACCTATTCCCGTTACATGTGCCAGTCCTCACTTGTCTTGGTATATGCGCCAGGGTTCCCATAGTTTCTCCCATTTTTTCGGGCATCCCCTACTCAGGTATACTGTGTGCTCCGCTTGTTGACACCAATCGAGGTCTGCAATCCATTGTGACACCTTCGGCAGGTCCGCCGCCCATCTCTCCATATTTAACCCCTTGCATGCTGATGGCAGCCCCCATCCGTCATGCACTACGGCGCTCGTGTGCTGATGACGGCTGGGGGCCGTCATAAACCCGCCCACTCGCGATTATGCCGCACAGGCGCAGAATCGCGGCAGCATGCAAGGGGGTAATGGGTACAAAATCTTATAGGTAAACAAGAGAATTTTCAGGGGGCAGTTAAATCACTGATTTGAGAACCAACACTTTGGCGTTTGCTGCATTATTATTATTATTATTATAAATTTTATAAAGTGCTTGGTTACACCCGCTGGTGTGTCCCCGCGCTGGTTGCTGCTGTTTGTTTCCATTAGAGTGGGATTCTGGTTGTGGAGAGAGGCCCTATTTGAAGCATTGAGGATTGGGGAACAGGATTGTTTTCAGTTCTTTGCGGAATATAAGCTCGGATTTTTCCAATCGCAGCTTTTCTGGCAGCTTGTTCCATAGCCTAGCAGTCGAGGCTCTAAAGGATTTTCCACCCATTCTTGCTCTTTTTACCTTCGGACCTGCACCAGCCCGTGCCACATGATCCTAATTGGCGTGTTGGCTCATACCGCTTAAGATAGTTGAGCAGGTACCTAGGGCCTTTCCCATGAAGGATACAATGTCCTATACAGAGGGCCTTAAACCTCACCCGTTCCCTAATAGGGAGCCAGTGAAGTGTTCTCAGAGCCTTTTGTGATGATGCCATTCTGGGTAGTTGAAGGATCAGGCGGGCCGTCACATTTTGTATACGCTGCAGTCTAGTGACGCATTTTTCATTGGCTCCTAGATATAATACGTTTCCATAGTCCAGCCTGGATGTTATCAGTGCATGGACAAACATCTGTTTGTGCGCTGTTGTCCGCTGTGGTCCGTACCCGGGCAGTCCCGCTTAGGGCATTGATGGGCAGGGGCTTGGTTGCTATATATATATATAGCAACCAAGCCCTGGCCCATCAATGCCCTCGGCGGGACTGCCCGGGTACGGACCACAGCGCACAAACAGATGCAGCAAACGCCAAAGTGTTGGTTCTCAAATCGGTGATTTATTGTCCATAAATAAAACACCCAAGTGTTTCAGGCATAGTGCCTGCCACAAAATATATATCCTCAAAGATATTCCCCCTTGAAAACGGCATACATTAGAAGAAAAAAGGCAGAGCAAAGGAAGATAGAAATATCAAAAAAGGAAGACAGTTAACAACCAAAAGGGAGAGATTGATGACCATAACGACATATGGAAAAGCATGAGGAAAGAAGAGGGTGAACGCCATGAGACAAACTACAACGGGGCAGCACCATGTTTAGTCTGTGAACTCCAGAAAAAAAACAGTAATGCCTCAAGGGTTAACTGCCCCCTGAAAATTCTCTTGTTTACCTATAAGATTTTGTACCCATAAACCCCTTGCATGCTGCCGCGATTCTGCGCCTGTGCGGCAAAATCGCGAGTGGGCGGGTTTATGACGGCCCCCAGCCGTCATCAGCACACGAGCGCCGTATATATATACTAGCAGCCCGTCCCGACCTTGTCCGGGAGCAATCAGGCTTCCCAGACCCCCGCCCGCCCCAACATTGTGCAGCAGCAGCCCGGCCCCCGCCCGCCCCGACATTGTCAAGCAGCCCGTCCCCCGCCCGCCCCGTCCCGTCCCCCACCTGCCCCGACATTGTCAAGCAGCCTGGGCCCCCGCCCGCCCCCGCCTGCCCCGATCCCCGCCTGCCTGGAGCCTTACCTCAGCCGCCGCTCCTCCCCTGCGCTCCTCATTTCACCGCTCCGCCGCTCCTCCCCGCTTATCGCTCCTCCTGCCTGTCCGCCGGTCCTCACCGCCATTCGTCACCGCTCCTCCCCCGCGCCATGTCCGACGCTCCTCCTCGCGTTCCTGGACGCCGCTCCTCCCCTGACGTCAGCACGCAGGTCGCGGCCGGTGCAACTTTGAAGGCACTACTTTTTTTTCAGGTTAATTTTTTAAATAACGCATATTTTTATACTTTATATAGCCTATGTCCATCTGCACACCCTGACAATTACAATGATGTCTCGGGTGTGTGGATTGGCACTGTGGTTCCCGAGTTTACCCGCCTCAAAGGTGCAAAGTTCTTCCTTTATAATAGTAGTATAGATATATATATATATATATATATATATATATATATATATATATATATATATATATATATATATATATATATATATATATATATATATATATATATATATATATAGCAGGGACTAGCCCTCAATTGAATTTGCACCTTCCTCACCGTAAGAACCAAACTGCCAACATGCCCCCTTCCTCTCTGAAGCACAGCATCCTATTTAGGGAGTCCTGCATGGCTCGTCGTTCAGCCCAATACTCTTAACATCTACATGGCCCCGCTGGTCAATGCCATATGAGCTCACAACATAAACATTCTCACACCAATGACATGCAACTCATACTGTCCATCTTAGACAAAAAAAACAACACCAGGAACAAGTTCACTGCATGCATGACAGAAGTGGAATTGGAATTGGAAGTGGATTTGTAAAGCGTGTAGCTACCTGGGGGCATCCCAGCGCTGGACTCCTAAACAAAACCTAAGTGAACAGTCAGGTTTTTAGGAGCTTACGGAATTTTAGTAGGTTGGTTTCCCTGTTACCACCTAGATGAAAACCAATTGTCTCAATTTGAAGTTGGACAATATTAAGGTAGTAGTCGTCTGGAAGATCGCCTTGCCACTCAACCTGATGCCCAGAGTACTTGGACCCACCCCCACAACTTGCTAGCAAACGAGAAACCTCATAATTAACATAGACAACAAACTGGACATGACTACCTAAATTAACAGAGTGGTGTCGGCCTTCTTCAAAACACTAAGGATGCTGTGACAATGAGCCTCCATTATTTAGACCTCAGTATTCTGTTTTAATTTGTTTTATTTATTTATTTTTGTTTTCACCTCTAGCAGCTCTAGATCCCCAAGCTGAGACAGTGCGCCGACATCTCACATCAAATTATCGGTAGGGCTCATGACAGAGTACATATCCTTCAAATAAACAGGCTTTATTGAGGGGGGATATCCTAGGATAATGTTTGTGTTTTTCTTAATAATATAGAAAGTGGTTCTAAATCTAAGACTCCTTCTGTCACAGTCACATTAGGTGCCGAAAAAGTTTTAGACTGCTTGGGAGTGAGTCATATATTCAAAGCAGTTAAATTACATGCACTTAGGATTTTATAGATTGCTTTACATATAAAACTTAGTCAATCTAATTTTCTTACAATACAGAGAGCTACTACAAAAGGTTTCTCCTTCCTCCACAATTTTTCATTTTGGCTCACAAACTCTTTCTGGCAGAGGGGAATCAGAAGCTTCTAATGGAGGCTTTTCATATGGGGATAAATACATTAAATATCCTGCATATGCAGATGATGTACTGCTCTGCATTAGTAAGCCAAGAGACTCCTTACCTTGTTTCTTTCAAGAAATGTAATTATTTTCCAAAGTATCATACTATAAAAAAACGGGAAACATCCTTTACGACGCAACTTTTACCACGCAGTGCCTTTACAAAGCAGGTTTTTCAACGCAAGTCATTACAACGAATTGCGCTGGGGGCGCTGTAGGATAGGTAATAGTTTAATTTACTATCCAACACCTTCCCTACTATCCACGCGGACTGGAGTTGGAATAGTAAATTCAACGATTCACTATCCAGCACCCCCCAACGCAAGTCGTTGTAACGACTTGCGTTGAAAAACCGGCGTTGTAGAGGCATGCGTCGTAAAAGCATGCGTTGTAACAACGTACATCCTAAAAAAACATAAGGATAAGTCAGAAGTTATCCGGATTAATGCATTTTGTTGAAAAATATATGCGGACGGTTGTAGTTTAGTATTGAACACAGACTAACTTAAATATTATGGTTTATGGTTCACTAATAATAATAAATATACAGTTGAACTACATTTGGAGTTCACCACAAATTAAATTAATACACCTTTTGTGAGTTGGTCTTCACAGTTTTTTTTTGTGACTGGGAAGATTGGATACTATTAAAACAGTATGTTTCCTTCCTATCCCGTATACAGTTTCTATTTCAAAATTCAAGGAAGCTATTTTTAAGAATATTACACTTTGCCTGTCAACATTTCTTTGGAAAGGAGTAAAATCTAGAAGTGCATTGAGCAAATTAAAGCATCCTAGGGAGTATAGTGATGTTCGGTTTGTAATGTTGTCTTTATATCACCACTCTTTTCATTTGAAACAAGTACCGTACTGTTTGTTGTCCTCTGATCGAAATAATATTCAAACTTGGATACAAATGGGAAAACTACTTCAAATAGTTTTTGAATCTCGTGTTTTGAATAAGAACAACTTCCTTAATTTTTCTATATGATATAATATAAATATTAACGTTTTATGGAATAACAATTTATTGAAAGTCTTGGAAGACTAGAGGATATTGCAATCGCTTAACTTCAGTTACAACATGCTTATATTCTTCCCTCTTTCTATAGGAAACAATACAATACATTGTAGCATACCACAATTCTTAAAACTTAACAAATGTGCGCAGTATTACCTAGTAATTAAAATCAGAGACTAGATCTAAAAATTAGCAAATGTGGGCATTTGAATTGAATGTCGAATGATCAATTATTATCAGGAATTCTATTTGGAAACAATATTCAACATAAATATCTACTAGCACATCTACAATTTGTTCATTTTACATAGAGCTTTTGTCACACCGTCACTGTTGTTTAAATTACATCTATCTCCATATGATTTATGTTGGTCATATAAAAATTGTAGTGGTCCTTTTTTTCGTTCTTTTTTCAAAGCCAAGCTATTAAAAGATCTAGATTAGAAGATTGGGGGAAATTAATTCACCTGTTGATACAGAGGACACTAACAATCTATTTATCTGTGGTAGTGTATTCTTAGGTAGTTGGTTGAATGCCTGGAAAACACTACCACATAATGGGAAAATGTTAAATGTACTTATTGAGATTGCAATTTACCAGGTGACTATGGATTAGAAGGATAATACATACATACCTTATGTTACCTGGTAGTGGATAAGTAGGACCCTTAAATGACGACAGAAGTATTGTGGTATTTTTTTCTACTAATTTCACAAATAGAACTCGTGCTAATGGTTCTCAAAAATTGCTTAATGCTATAGAGATTTCAGCTCCACCAGGAAGGGCCAAAGAAAATGGTTTAAGACTCTCACTTAAAATGTTAATTACTAGAAAGCAGTTAGGAGCCATTTTTTAAACTATTTAGTGGAAGGCATAGCAAGTCAGTGTTTCCCAAACTTTAGTGGGTCTGGTGGGATCTCAAGGTGATTGTTGGTGGGTAGGGAAAGTCAAAGCAATAAATAAAGATGCCTTTAAAATCTGTATTTAATCTTGTCATTTTTGCTGCGCTTCACAGAAAAAGGTCAAATGTCAGGCTGTGTCTTCTGACAAATTGTGTTAAGTTTTTTACCATGGGGATTAGTATTTAAAGACTCCTCTCACTGCAGTTAGAGAATGAAAAGTAAAGGGAATTATGTAATTGTAATTGCATTTATATAGCGCTTACTTCCCCTGATGAAGCATCGTAGCACTTTACTCCGGACAGCACGCTGATCCGAGACCCAAGGTTAAGTTCAGTGTTATTGGATACTGTTAGTTATTGGGATTAATAGTATGTGCTCAAAGCTAACCATTCCATGCAGTAATTTCTGTTTTTGTTAACTCCTCCCATGCTCATGACGGAGCCGCTCCATCATGAGCATCGGCTGAGTTGTGCTCATGATGGAGCGGTTCCGTCATGGCCCTGCCGCCGCGCCTGCGCGGCGCTGATTTCGCGCCTGCACGGCGCTTTTTTATTAAGCGGGCGGGCCATGACGGAACCGCTCCGTCATGAGCACAGCGCAACCGCGGCTCGTGACGGAGCGGCTCCGTCACGAGCATGCGAGCGCCGCTCAGGCCCCCCCCCCCCGTAGCGCTGCGGCAGAATTGCCGCCGCAGCGAAGGGGTTAATGGTGGATTAAAGTAATAGTGGTAGGTTCTGACATTAGTGGGGGATGAGTTCAAATACATGGTTGGTGGGATTAATACAGGAGTTAGAGGACATTAGGTACTGTTAGGTTGCATAAGTATGACTTTCAGTGGAAGAAGGAGAGACTGTGATCTTATAAATGAGCTATGGGAAATGAGCTGAAATAGAGGATAGTCAAACGTGCATGTGTCAGAGTAGGTTGTGCTCAGGCAGAGGAGTCATGCAGAGGATGGAAAGGAAGCAAAGAGACATTTGAAGAGAGAAGAAAAAAGGAAAGGTGACAAACAGGAGTTTTAATCAAAGGTCAGTTTTTTACTGCTGGATTTAAGGAATGTAGTAAATATTTTTGAGACAGCGTGCAAGAATGTAGGAAGATTGGATTGTGAAAGGGCTCCCTTTTCAAATTCAGTAAACCCTTTTGTTAGAAAATGGCTGTTGATTAGACTTTCTGAACCACTGACCTTTTTGTAGATGCTATGGGTGAGTAGGGGTGGTGACAATCTTGCTGAGGTACGGAGCGTGTAATGGGAAGGCCTCTAGGATGTCATGCTTTTGTAACACACAACAACATGTAAATACCTGTAAATGAACAGTACACTTTCAGCAGTTAGGAAAATAAAAATGACGCAGAATGTTTTTTCTAATTGTCATGGAAACAAAGATTGTACTAGGGTCAAAACAAAGCAAGACACTGTACTAGGTGATGCATACGTGATACATATTCACTGAAATCCGTTTTCCACACATCATTATTTGTGTGTTTATCAGTAAAACGGTATGCATGCGCAAATGTAATGCCCATTTCAATGGAAAATGTGTTGTCTTTAAATGAAAGTGCGTTACCCCAGGATGCTTTAGTAACATTAAAAAAATCACCTGCCTCAGGTTCATTAAAGCTAAGTGGGTGACAAATGTTTGTTGTTCTTAACATTTGGTCATAGTTCTAAAAGGTTTAGGAGCCACTGCTTATTAAGCCTTCCTAGCACAAGGTAGAAAGCAATATGACATATCCAGGAGTAGTTAGAAACCTTAATGCGTCGAAAAAAGGTGTTAACAGGTTCCAGTCTGTCACAAATTAGCATCAGGACAAAACCAGACCTCTACATCATCAGATTTAAGGCCTTTCACAGTCAAAAAGGAGTAGAGAAATCATGAATGTAAACAAACATTGGTAAATGCAATAGGTTTTGCCGAAGTGATTCCAGGGTATGTGGAGTGTGAATCATGGGTAAGAGAAGAATAAGGGCAGAGTGCGGATGTAGAGGTGTGCTTGAGGCAAATTAGCAAGCGTTGCATGACATTCCACAAAAGTATAATTAAAATTGCTCCCACAAACTAAGGTTACCAAATGCCCCAATGTAAATGTGGAAACTGTGTTACAGGTCTGGGCTTGCCATATTCAAATAATTGTTTTCAAGCATTTATGGGTTCACTCGAAATTGACCAAAACCACAATTCCTAGAATGCATTATGCTGTTGAAAGAACACCGACCACTGGAACATTTTATCCTAAATGGCATGGGGAGTTCGGAAAACTTTAACAAAAGCAAAATACATTGATGACCAATACATGTGCACCCTCATACCTCTTCAGATTACTAACAGCCCAATTGTGGTATATGACATCCGGCATCATTACAAGTTCCACAAAAGACCCACTTGCCAGGTTTGCCCACCTCACAGTGATTTATCTTTCAGCACAGCCTTTGCAACTTGAAGCAGAAAGTGTTGTGCACGTCAGATAGGAACGCTTTGAAGCGCTACTTGTTTATTCAACAATAAAAGTTAAATCTAAAATGTGGTGCACCTGGAATTTGACTGAGAGGGTTTCTTTTTGTATGGATAGCCTTGCATAAATTGATGAAAAAAGAGTACCCTCTCCCGTGGCAAACTGCTAGTTATTTTGGCATTCACCACCAGCCTGCATATTTTCTCCTTGAACAGTTGCAGCGGGAGAGCAGTCAGTGAAACTTCAGGGTAGCCAAGTTACACACTTGCCAAAACGCTCCATGACGCAGCTTTTCATTTTCAGGGCCTTTGTCACTTATGAAATGGAACCATCTTGATAGGCAATTAAATAGAAATATTAAAAGATGTGAACTCTTCCTCAGAGGAAATGCAGCCTTCAATGTCTGATGATCGTCACATAGCCCGACACCACAGCAAGGTGATTTTATTCTTGCAGTCCTCTCATTCACATTGAAATGTGTCACAGTACGCGCTGGTTTTACGAGAGTGGCACTGCGGAGACAGACAGGAGACGAGGCAGAGTTGTTGAGGGTCCTGAATAGAGGCAGACAGGTACTCAGCTTTTACTAGAGCTGCCGGGGGCACCATGGGAGGGACGGGGAGGAAGCTGAAAGTGTCGAGCCTGCCAAGTTCTCTGCTTTAACAAGACCAGGTCAGCGCCCGGTCCAGATGAGGGGATTAGAAATCTGAAGACAGCCATGAAACAAGCCCAAACCCCCCTTAAAGGTAGTCAAAAACGAAAGGAATAT
Source organism: Lissotriton vulgaris (assembly GCF_964263255.1). NCBI lineage: Eukaryota > Metazoa > Chordata > Amphibia > Caudata > Salamandridae > Lissotriton > Lissotriton vulgaris. The sequence goes on along the minus strand of NC_141689.1, from coordinate 334,567,705 downwards.
CATACCAAAAGAGGCCCAAACGGACGGTCGACATCTAAAATTGCAAAAAGGCTACCAAAATACAAGCAATGGAGAGGCAAAAACTGACTCCCCGCAGGCGAGTAGATGCTGCAACAGAGGGGCCCACACCGCTGATGGTCATGTTACCCACAACACAGATGACAAGCTTGCTTGAAATGCACAGGGAAATTAGGTAAAGGAAGAAGAAGAAACAAACAAACAAAGTAAAAACAGGCACGCTTGAAATGCGTGCAGCCAGGGGGAGCGTATGTAAGCAAGCAAAATGCAAGCGCTGTGCAGGCAAAAGCTTAAAAACAAAAGTCCCACAAAGCGGATGAAAACAGTACTTGGGCCATGGGAGACTGACAAGAGAAACACACAGAGGAACAACAGGAAATAGTATGCTATAGCCAATAGAAACAGAGGAAAACTAAGTGGCAAGCACAAGAACCAATAAAAAGCCAGGGCGGGTGTGAGCCTCTTTTTGGATTATTTTTTAATAAAATAGATTTCACGCTGTGCAGGCGAAACATTAAAGAAAAACATGTACAACCTGTCTCATATAATTGGTTGAGGTTCCCTGTGGTAGAAAAAAAGATATATGCATACCATGATTTGACAGTAGATTGTTAATGAGAACGTCTAAAGAAGATTAAATAAAGAATACCAATTGTTGATAATATTCTCTCCACGTACTCTATTTGTCTTCTACTTGCCTTCTGTTGATATCTTCCAGGAAGAGATAACCCCATAAGAGCCGCCCAATCTGTCAAGTCTTCTTCCAGCTTGTCATCCTTACCGTTTTTTTTTCATATGCACCTCTTCTGCTCGGGCCCACTCCATCATATTTCCATGCCATAGTTCTATGAAGGGTGTTCTCTGGGCCATCCAGTCAATGGCCACTCTCCACTTTGCCAGCACTAGTGCCAGCTGCAAGTCATTACTACCATTTTAAAATGGGGAAAAAGGATACCAAGTACTGAGAATGTGACAGTTTTGGATAGGAATAGGCAAAAGAAGATAGAATTTTCTTGAACATCATTCTTTGCTTTTATGCTCCCATACTTCACCCATTAAACTCCCAGCCAGTGTCATGTGTTCTGTTCATGGATGAGCCCCATCATCAAACTGGTGTGGTGTTGAAGTGCCAACTCTGGCTAGGCTTAGTGGCATTAGAATCTGTACTGAAAGCTGAGTGCAAGAAACCAAATTGCACTGCCTGAGAAGCTAAATTGTATTTCATTCTGGGAAATCTTTGTAGAGTCATAAGTGTGTGTGTGTGGGTGTACCGGTGTTGGGCACCGGTACTCTTTCTTTTACAAATTAAGCACTGGATAATTGTGATGCAATGTTGTGGACACATAGGGATTGAGGGTTTTATAACAGTTTTGTTGGAGTGATTCTTCTAAGTATGTTATTGTGATGCCTGATGTGTAATAGTTGCTACTGTTGACTATTTGAAGGTATGTTTGGAATAATGGTACTTGATAAGATGGTTGTGTGGAGAGTGCTGTTGTGAATGTGATAAAAGCTGGACAAAGGAATAGTGGATATGGTGGGTGCATCTGGTAAGGATGGTTTTAGAGTACTCATTTTGAGTGAGCGTAGTACGTCCTAGGCTTCTGGCAATCTTGGCATTCCAAAATAAGCGATTCATTAATGTGACACTAAACAGGCATTCCTGGGGAGTGAATGTTCGTTCTGTTGGAAAGGGTAAATAAGCAATGCATACGTTTTTAGATTAAACTTCACCGGGCTATGGGAGGGTGAGGAAATCGGCATTGATAGAACATAAACAAAAGATAAACGTGTGTAATTCCTAGCGTATGTGATTCTGTTCAACATAAAATATATGTAAGAGGGTCCCACATTGGTGACATGTACACCCCTTTAACACCAGTAGTCATTGTTCCACGCACACATCAGGATATATCTGATGTTTTCAGACCTGGACATGTGTAGGCGTGTGAAGGAGTGAAGAAGTCAAATTTCAACCGCAGGCCAGGATAGGACAGCAATGACCAAGAGAACAGGGATGTTGGAGGAACAACCTCAGGTGAGGTTCGAAAGGAAGTGCCTGAAACCCTTCAGATTTCCTCCTCGCAAGACTAGGGAATATCTTGCCTGTTTACACAAAAAAAGCTAGGGATCATGGGTGTGCAGAAAGGGCGACAGGGAATCCTCCTATTATACACTGTCAGTGATAAGCAGCATAGGAACAAAAGTCCAAAGAAGGAATGAAGAAAACATATGGGGAGATGTTCACTTGCAATGCATGGCCGCAGGAACAACCCTACAGGAGGGTTAGGATTCAGAGTTGGAGGTGTGGTCTGGTTCAGTGGATCACTAGACAAGCAGAGGAGGCTGCACTGGCACAGTATGCAATTAGGAGTCCTGAATCTCTGCTAGAGGCTAATTCCCAGAACACTAGCAAGTTCCTCCATCCCTGTCACAAGGCAACCGGAGGAATACCAGCAAGCAATCCACTCAGTACTGTCCAGCTTCCTCGGCCTGTACGAGGACTATCGTCTGCACATAGCATAATTATCCTCAGTGACCACCTGGCATCCTGGCCTCCAGATAACCCCGCACCACATTCAAACCAGAGGCATCTCCACATCTATCTAACCGGAACATAGAAGGAGAAACCACAACAAACTGAAACCCCACCGGAAATGGAAAGCAATTCATCATAATGCTTCCGTTATATTTCAAGGCCCAAACTTTGGAGCACTACCAACGTTTCCCTCAATAATGTTTCCATCCTGCCAAAAGTCTCGCTGGAATTAGGGGGGATACTACATAACACCATCATTCTTCAACAAGATTGATAGTTACTTCCTCTCCCATAGGCCACAAGATTGACAAACCAAATGTGTACCCTCGATTAGTCCCCAACAACCTAGCTCTTGCCACCAAAGATATCCACAAGGCAGGATTGACACTAAAGGAACAAACCTAGTGAAAAAGAAGATCATGTATGACAGGAGGGGAGGCAGCTAAAAGGTGGGAAAGTAAACCATTGGGAACAGAAGCTAGGCCAAAGGCTGATAAACTGGTCCATGACAGTCTTGTACGTGGCTGACAGTTTGGGTAAAGAAAAATGTATGTACCTGTGCGGTAAACCAAGTAATGACTCAAACACAGACCACCAACAGTTTGATACAATAAGCGTGCAATGGGCCAGTCAGCAGACACCGACTTGCACACCTGCATGGCAATGTGATCCACGTAGGCTTGAGCAAATGTGAGGGACCTGGGTACAGGAAGAAGATTGCAAGCTAGCCCCAGAAGACCACCCTGGACAATACAGGAAGAAGGAGCCCAAATGATGAGAAAACCAATGATCAAGTGAGAAAGGAGTAGGAGGAGGAAGAAAGCGCAGCCTCCATAGAGGAGTCATTAATTCCTGTGGCTTGCATGTACCCTCTATCCCAAGTTGGGCTGCTGTACCACTCAGGAGAATGAGGAATGGATATAATGACCCTGGTGAACCCAAAGAGCACAGGTGGAAGGGGTCTTGTTTGGCTGGTGGATAACTCCAGTTTCTGTCATTCCTGCAGCAACACACAGTCTGGGCCACATCACAAAGCATCTGCTGGGATCAGGCAACTGAGATATCTAGCAGCTTGGGCAGACTTCATGTGGTTGCCATTCATGAGTGCCAAAACCCACGGCCATGCTCACCTCAATCTGTCCGGGAGGTTCTTGGATTTTTTATGTTAGGTTATTTTTTATTGATTTTCATGAAGTACAATGTAATTTCACTGCATCACATGGACAACATTATAAATAATGAATTGCATATATAAAGCATGAGAAAAAGCAGATACAATGCTGATGGGGTGTTGAGTAACAATAATAGTGATAATATTTATACGGTTTTAGCATACTTTGGCCCACATGCATCAATCTCGGCTTTTGCGACTTCTAAATTGCGATAAAAAGCGATTTGCAATTTAGAAATCGCAAAACCCTATGCATGATTATTTTTTAAATATTTATGCAATTCGGTAGAAATCGCTATTTCTACCGAATCGCATAAAAAATGCGATTTTGAAATTGCGAATTCACAATTCCCATTCATTCCTATGGGCCAAAAGGCCCATAGGAATGAATAGGAATTGCGAATTCACAATTTCAAAATCGCAAATCCTGATTGCATTTCAAGGGTGGTGAGGGGGGTTCAAATGAACCCCCCCTGCACACCTGAAATGTATTTTTCGCATCATGTTGCACACACACATGTCCTAAGGACATGTGTGTCTGTAACATGAATGCTTTTAAAATGCGTTTTCTGTGTTAATTACACTTTTTGCAAATTTACCGAGTAGTTCAACTACTCGGTAAATTTGTCCCTCTAATTGAGAATTCGCAATTTCAAAAGTATTCATGCATTGCTTTTAGGAAATCGCAAATTTGCGATTTCCTAAAAGCAATCGCATTTTTGGAAATCGCAAAAATGTTGCGATTTCAAAAAATGCTTGATGCATTCCAAAAAGCATTTTTGGAATCGCAAACGGCCGATTTTAAGGAATCACACCGTTTGCGACTCCAAAAATGCTTGATGCATGTGGGGGATAATCTCTAAAATCTCATCTCCAACTTTATTAACCATAACATAAATAGTCCATACCGCGTGTTCCGAAAATTTGCTCCATAATTTCTGTTCATGCTCTACTAAACTTCCCACGAATATTTGGATATACAAACAGGTGCATATTAACCTAGGGCAAAGCACTACGCTACTCTCGCGTAGTTTGCGAAGTTTGCGCAAATTCACACTACGTGAACTGCACGTAGCACAGTGCAAACATGCGTAGCGTAGTGCAGCGGTAATTTTTTGCTTGCTCGCGGTCCTCATTGTCAAGTTGGCGACCGCGAGCAAGCAAAATGACATCCTCGCAAGACTTTTTCCTTGTTCGCGATCAGCAACATCAAGTTGCTGATAGCAAGATTGGAAAATAAACCTCCTGGCGAGATTCTCAACGTGGGGAGGGCAGGTTTCTCATTGCGAGTGGTCGCGCGTGCTCGCGACAGCTTGCGATGAGAAACTACCAGTCTGTGTTGAGAAAGCTTCAGCTTGACTAAAAATCTACTTGAGCAGCAGAAAAGAGCAGCTCGCACTGTACAAGATGCTGTTTTCAATTATTGCACAGTGCCGGATGCTTGCCCGCACTGTGCAATCACTGAAAACAACATCTTGCACAGTGGGAACATGCTACTACGCAGTTTGCGTAGCGCTACGCTTAGTTTGCGTAGTGCGAAGTGCACTTCGCGTAGCTATGAGTAGCGCTACTTCGTGAACTACGCTCACACCTAGTGCATATATGATAGCGCTGTGTGTACTTGGGAGCGTTGTCGGCATCTCATGTTGCTACACATGGTATCACTTACATCGGTCACGATCTTGTAAGTAAGAACAAAGTGTGCATGTCATCTGGCCTGCTACTTGTTCCAGTCACCGCTATAGGTGCGCCACCTGATGTGTTGTTGATGTAGATACATTTGGTTGGGTGGACTGTAGCTTGGCCTCTTTGGTAGTTAAGTAGTCCTTCCATTGCTTGGGATTAGTACGTGATCGTGCCTCATTGCATTAAATGTCTGGTTCACCTGTGCAGATACAAGAGCCCTACTGCGATCCTCAAGCCAGGTATGTTTGCTCGTGTCCGTGGGTGACGTCCAAGACATCGCCAGGCAGCGCTTGGCCAGTCCCAGTGCCAGTGTGTAAAGACCCTTCCAACAAGCTTTACGCCTTGTGGCACCAAGCACAAACTGCAGAGCCTGTGTTGTGTCACCTGTGTACCATTCCAGTATGTTCCTAATCGGGGGCACAAACATACTATGTGGGGAGATGTAGCATCCACAGACATGCACCTGGGGCATATGTTCGAGGAGGTAGCATATATACCGGCTAGCCTGTGCGGTGTTAGGTAAGTGTAGTGGAGGTAATTTAAATTGTGTATATTTCAGCCTAGCAATACTTGGTATACACTTAGGATAGCCTACACATTGTGCCCACTGCTTGTCCGTTATATTAATTGCTATGGTGGAGTCCTAGTATTCTAGTAGAGGTGCCAATAGGGATGTAGAGTTGGGTCTGAGAGAGCTGTATAGCGCAGTGACAGCCTTTCTGCTACGGCCGTGAGTCAGTAGTGTTTGTCATACCTGAGATACAGTAGGTTCAGTACGTGTATTCCCCTATGCCTGGTGGAGCCATTGCGTAAATGCTGCATTAAGCAGAAAAGTGCTTAGTGGCACTCCGCAATTACATATCAGGTGTTCGAACTCGCATAGGTTCTAGGCAACAAACAGATCACCCCATGTGTTTAATCCAAGAGTATGCCACACCTGTAACTCTGCTCTCGCGTGGCTGGCATGAGTACCGGGCAGCAGCTCGAGGGGGAGGTCCTGAGCATATGGCGAGGCCTGCCGCTCAGGTAGAACATAACCTGAATCAGTTTTGTCTTGCTGCCATCGTTAGCAGATTGCCCAGCGTCTGCTGCAACATTGTTTTGGCGCCGGATAACCATTCTAATAGAGCAGGTCTACAGATTTGTACCGCCCAGGGGTCTATCTCCAAGAGATTGCCGCCCGCTAGCCACCTCATTTGCCATTGGAGCTGCGCTACTGTGTAATAACGCTCGTAGTTAGGCGCTCCCAGTCCTCCCTCTGAGAGGGAGAGATTTCATTTTTAAAGGCTACCCTAGCCTTGGCACCGCCCCAGATCAGTGATACCAGGAGTGATTCAAGCTCACTAAAAAGTCTGAATGGGGGCTTGTATGGAATGGCAATAAAATGATCGAGGAGTCTGGGGAGTAGCAGCATCTTTGCAATGGCCACAAGACCCATAGGGGATAGTGGGAGTCTGGTCCAGAAAGGAAGCGCGGCTCGAGCCTTGACAACAACTTTGCCTATATTACCATCCAACACATCTCTCTGAGGTGGGTAAATTTGAACCCATAGGTACATGAAAGAGTCATTGACCCACGTGAGGGGTGTGGTGGGCAGAGTGCATCTCTGTACCATTGAGAGGAGCTTCATTGGGAACACCACCAACTTGGACCAATTTACCCTCAGGCCGGATGCAAGGGCATGCTCATCTAGCACCTACTAGACCCTATAGGACCTGCTGTCTGCGTTGTAAGTATACCAATGTGTCCTCCACATAAAGAAAAACCATATGCCATTGTGCGTATGCCCGGATGCCCCAATTCAGAATGCGATTGCGGAGTACACATGCCAGGTGGCTCCATGGCGAGTGCGAAATAATGGGTGATAGCGGGCACCCCGTCTTGTGCCTTGCTCAATAGCAAAAGAGGAGGAGATGATGAGCCCTGTCTTAACCCTGGCCTGAGGGTTTGCATTGAGTATCCTTATCCAACTGAGAAAATTAGGGCCCAAACTGAATTTCGCTAGAACTACTATTAAGTACTCCCAGCCCAAAGTATCGAATGCCTTCTCAATATCCAGAGAGGTGAACCACGTTGTTACCGTCTCTGAACATGCCCACTCTAGTAAATTAAAAAGCCAACATAAGTTTAAGCTAGTACTTCTCCCCGGTATAAACCCAGTCTGATCACTATGAACTAGCAGCTGCACAGTATCGAACAGAGGTTCATATAATATCTTGCCCAGAATCTTATAATCGGTATTCAGTAATGACAATGGGCGATATGAGCCCATCAATAGCGGGTCTCTCCCCGGTTTAGGCAACACCACCAATATTGCTTCCCTTAGGAATGGTGGGAGTGCGCCACAATCAAACGCCTCTCAATATGTACTACACAGATGAGGTGCGAGCAAATCTGTAAATGTCACATAGAACTCCGATGGCCAACCATTCGCTCCTGGTGCTTTATTTCTTGCTAGCAGTTTTATTGTGTCGGTGATCTCCGCTATGGTTATGGGGGCTTCAAGGGATTCGTATTGAGGTTGGGCTATCTTTGGCAGGGTAATATGTGTCCGAAATTGTAGGATATCACATGACATGTTAATTATTGGTGCTCTGTGTAGAGGGAGGCGTAGTATACTAGATTGTGTTTGTAGTCTAAGGTGCATAACTTGTCTTGTGTCTCTTTGTAGACCAAGCAGGCCTTGGCCATCGCAGGCGCAAATTTCGAGTTGGTGGGGATCTGGAGTTCGCAATGTTTTATTTCAAACTCTTGGTCCCGGAGTGCATCCAAAAGCATCATGTCAGAACCATATAAAGCTCTAATCATCAAGTCACACAATATGAACTTGAATGCATCCTATTCTATACCCTCGTGTCTGGCTGTGACTGCTTTGGTTTGATGTATTGTGATACAGAGGTGCGTAATGGTGTATCATGAAGCGCCTCCAAGGGCAACCACCACATTGGTATATTAGCCCGGCGCATGCCCCCGGCCAGGTGTATTTGCCACACGCTTGACCCTGTCTTCTCCTCAAGCCCGCACGTCTCCTTCAGCCACACCACCGAACTCCTCTGGACCAACCACCGCTGCATCCACTTCACCTTCCAGAAACTCACCACATACCACCGCACCCAACAGATACCCCTCCGCTGATGGAGCAATATCACCGAAAACCAACTACATGCAAACCTCGCTCTCAGCCCACCCACCGAACCCTCCAACACCTACGACACTGCCCACAGCCAAAGACGCTAGATTGAAGACTGCACCAACACCATCGCCCCGCTGAAGAAACCCCCCCACAGAGACACCAGCAAGTGGGCCAGCTGGTTCACCCCAGAACTCCTAGCCTCCAAGCAAGCCTGCCGGAAACTAGAGAAGAAATGGCGCCACAAAAAATCTCCGGACAACCGCGCAGCACACACGGACGTCATCCGCAACCACCACCTTATCAGGGCCGCCAAGAGAACCTCGATCAAAGACCGCCTTGACAACAACGCACACAATAGCAAGGAGCTCTTCAACATCATGAAAAAACTCTCCAACCCCAGCTCCAGCACCAACGACATCCCACCGTCACAAGCCCTGTGTGACTCCCTCGCCACCTTCTTCCACCACAAGATAGAAGACATTCATGACAGCTTCAACACCCAGACAGACAGCAACACAACAGACCCTCCGCACACCATCAACCATGAACCCCTGCTAGCCTGGGCCAGCGTGAGCACCGATGACACTATCAAGACAATGAGCACAATCCACTCCGGCAGTCCATCAGATCCCTTCCTGCACCACGTCTTCAACAAAGCAAGCAGCTCCAGGCCAATGGGGCCACCTGGCATTCTGTGAGCGCTTTCAAAGGAAAAGAATTTGGAGTAGTTACCTTTAGGTACGTCCTTGGAGAACCATTCTTCCAGGTAAAGTTCCATGCTGTGGCCTTCAGCGTGCTCAGGGAGTCCCACTGTGCGTACATTATTCCTGCGGGATCTACCCTACTGATCTTCAAGCCTATCTTTCAGATATTCCACTTCTTTTTGTAGCGATTTGACTTGCTCCGATGTTGAAGCCACCATGAGGCACAGAGAGGCCATCGATGATTCAGTCTCTTCCACTCAACCTTTTAGTTTCTTATGATCCTCTCGCAGGTAGCCTATGTCCACACAAAGCATATCAATTCATCAAACCGATGTGCTAGGTCTGTATGATCCGGAGGCATCACGGCCGTTGACTGTGAGTCCCCCATTGTGTCAGGGGGCTAGCTCTTTTTATCCCCCCGGTGGGGCATGTAATTTCTCTGCCCTGGGCTTACCCATTGTGGCAGGGTGTGGGACCGGAATCAGGATAGTCTGCACAGGGTCTGTGGTTCCCGCGGAGGCAGTGCGGTCGAGAGGCTGTGTACCTTGTCCGCGCCGAGGGAGGACACAGCACCCAGTTATCGATCTGTATGCAGTTTTAGAAATGCATACCAGGCCTCCCACGGAGGTCCCAGCGCCAAAATGTCAAGGCCGCAGCGCTAGGGGCACCTGGTGCTATTAGCCTTACAAGAGGAAGCTCGGGCGAGCCCCTGATGATAAGTATGGTGTGGATGTGCTGAGAACGGTATCCAGACAGATCAATGAACCCTATGTCCTGTGTCCATCGGTGAAGGGAAGGGTCCTCAGTGTATGCTCACCAGCATGGTTAGGGCTTATGCCTGTTGCGCCGCTATTAATTGCCATTGCTGCAAGTAACATCTCGAAGGGCAGGGAAGTCATGTGGGGGCCTACCTTATTGAATGCGGCAGTTGCCACAGCCAGTTCCAGGCCAAGGCACTGTGTACTCTCCAGCTGCATGGCATACTCTCTCTCAGGGGCCACACACCGCAATGCCCCGACCGGTCCGAACCACCACTACTAATCACTTCAGAGGGAACCTGTCCTCAGCACCAGGGTGAGGTGAGTAAGTCCTGGTCCAGATCCTCACAGGCGTGTCCCCCCACCTCCAAGCAGTTGGGGCTCTATATAGGGGGCATGGTGGCTTTCCCAGTGGCACCTGCAGACCGACAAGACTCCCTGCATGGCCACAGCGCAGAGTAAATGCGGAAGGTGTGGAAGGCCTCTTACTCCATCACTGCCAGAAATGGCAACCCTCTTCCGAGCCTTCACCGGGCCCGAAATCCACCAAAGTCCGCCGGTCAGCCCAGGGACACCAGCGCCAGGGGTGCACTGACCACATGTGGTGCTCAACCAGCGTCCACCTCACGGACCATGCAGTCAGCCGTCCTCCGAGCACCAGGAGGAGCTGTATACTACTCAGCCTTCATTCGACATACCCTCAGGCAGCCGGGGTCAATCAACCCGGTCTGCAATTTCCGGCTGAGAACGCAGGGCTGCGCCAGCTCCTGCCAGACCACGCTGCTTCAGGTTGTCTCTCCCACAGCCAGGCACCAGCGTAGCCAACTACAAGACAACAGACCGGCACCATAATGTCCGGATGTGCCTCATCACAACTTTACCGCCGGTCAACACACATAGGGCGGTGTGTGGCAGGATTTTTTACATGGCCTGTTGCAGAGCTCTTAGTTAAGCATCAACACTCACCGCCATTTTGGCAACGCCCCTCCGGGAGGTTCTTATTCAGCCTCTGGGCAAGTAAAACCAGAAATGAATGCTGAGGTCTCCAGATGCCGTTTTAATGAAGGGCCCTTACCGCCAGCACTCTAAGAGAGAAATTAAAACTGCAGACTCTGACCAACATGATAGAAGGTGAGGGGGATCCAAATCATAAAAACACTGAAACAACATTGGCAGGGGAGATCCTGCCCTGGTTGGGCCAATAGAAGGACAGATCCAAGTATGTGTAGCTCTAAAGTGAGAGAATTCCCATTAGAAAGCTTCTTACTATGAGATCAAGTGTACCGTTTTTAGGTTGAAGCCACCAGACAGCGCAGCTGTGTGGCTTGGAAGGATGCCTTGGGGACATTAAGAAAGCTTCCCTGGGAATGCAAACCAACCCTTGCTTACCATTGGCTTTGTGTTTTGTATATCACAGTTGCTTGCTTTCTATTTGCTGGCTGTCTTTTAAGGTGTCCAGTATATCTTTGTCACTACACTGGAGCATAGCCCATTTACTACATTCTTCCAAGAGTGCTCTCTTTCTGTAAACAGGCCTTTAAATGATGTTCTTATCTTTTCACATATGGTGTGCATTCTAAGAGGTTAAAGTGAAAAACAAAAAAAAAACAGAACATACAAAGCATGAATTGGACATAGTAATTCTGAATGACTAGATGTGTTCCTTTCCCACCACCCCACTACATTCACCCTGGACAACCATGACACCAGTGTACTCTGGAGATTAGAACACATGAGATAAAACACCCCCTGGTATGCATTATATGAAAAAATAAGGCTAATGAAATGCTGTCACTGCAGTGAACTTCAAGGTAAGTATCAAGATGAGTATCATAGGAGCTATTTTCAGTTCTGGTCGCCAGTCACCTCTAGCTGCTTTAACCCCTTCTGTGCTGCGCGAATTTTCCCCCGGTGCTGAACGTTCCATTGGGCCTATGGAACCATGACGGAACGGTTCCGTCATAAGCACAGGCCACCTTATGCTCATGACGGAACCGTTCCGTCATGAGCATGGAAGGGCTTAACAGCGTTGTGTAATTAAAAAACATTTTAAAAAATACATGTGTTTATATATACAACAATGCTTTCCTGCTCTTCACCCTACCAAGCCTGGGAGTCTAGCACAACTAATCCTTCAGACGACTCTGAGTACTTGCCCAAGTATGGTTGGGTGTGAGTATTGGGTGAGATAGCAGTACTTGGCATTGGGAGGAACTACAACTCCCTGAATACATTGAGAGTGTCTGCTCTAAGGACTCGGGATAGGCAGAACCACCGGAGTGGTCGCTCCCAGCGCCCCTAGCGCCTCTGTGGTATCGTTAGCAGCGCTCTTACAGGATTTTGCTTTGCTTTGTGATTTCAGCCTCAGCTGTGCCTGGCTGCCGCTTCGCTGTGTGTGCGCTTTGGCGTGATTGTGCTTGCATTTTGTACTGTATTGGCGCTCTGGACGAGTTTGCTTCGTGGTTTCAGCCTCAGCTGTGCCTGGCTGCCGCTTTGATCAGTGGGCGCTTTGAGCTGTTTGTGATTGTATTTTTGCTGCATTGGCGCGTTCTCCTCAAGTGATTGTGATTGTATTTTTGCTGCATTGTGATTGTATTTTTGCTGCATTGGCGCGTTCTCCCCAAGCGCTCTGTTGTGCTCCCCCCTCCTCCATTTTGTTTGTTGTTGTCGTGCGCAGCCCGCCCCGCCTCCCAGCTGAGCCGCCCTCCCACAATCTACAAACGGCGCTTCCCGACCTGGAAGCGCTGTGACTCACTCTACGCTTTGGCCGGAGTGGTCGCTCCCAGCGCCCCTAGCGCCTCTGTGGTATCGTTAGCAGCGCTCTTACAGGATTTTGCTTTGCTTTGTGATTTCAGCCTCAGCTGTGCCTGGCTGCCGCTTCGCTGTGTGTGCGCTTTGGCGTGATTGTGCTTGCATTTTGTACTGTATTGGCGCTCTGGACGAGTTTGCTTCGTGGTTTCAGCCTCAGCTGTGCCTGGCTGCCGCTTTGATCAGTGGGCGCTTTGAGCTGTTTGTGATTGTATTTTTGCTGCATTGGCGCGTTCTCCCCAAGTGATTGTGATTGTATTTTTGCTGCATTGTGATTGTATTTTTGCTGCATTGGCGCGTTCTCCCCAAGCGCTCTGTTGTGCTCCCCCCTCCTCCATTTTGTTTGTTGTTGTCGTGCACAGCCCGCCCCGCCTCCCAGCTGAGCCGCCCTCCCACAATCTACAAACGGCGCTTCCCGACCTGGAAGCGCTGTGACTCACTCTACGCTTTGGCCGGAGTGGTCGCTCCCAGCGCCCCTAGCGCCTCTGTGGTATCGTTAGCAGCGCTCTTACAGGATTTTGCTTTGCTTTGTGATTTCAGCCTCAGCTGTGCCTGGCTGCCGCTTCGCTGTGTGTGCGCTTTGGCGTGATTGTGCTTGCATTTTGTACTGTATTGGCGCTCTGGACGAGTTTGCTTCGTGGTTTCAGCCTCAGCTGTGCCTGGCTGCCGCTTTGATCAGTGGGCGCTTTGAGCTGTTTGTGATTGTATTTTTGCTGCATTGGCGCGTTCTCCCCAAGTGATTGTGATTGTATTTTTGGTGCATTGTGATTGTATTTTTGCTGCATTGGCGCGTTCTCCCCAAGCGCTCTGTTGTGCTCCCCCCTCCTCCATTTTGTTTGTTGTTGTCGTGCGCAGCCCGCCCCGCCTCCCAGCTGAGCCGCCCTCCCACAATCTACAAACGGCGCTTCCCGACCTGGAAGCGCTGTGACTCACTCTACGCTTTGGCCGGAGTGGTCGCTCCCAGCGCCCCTAGCGCCTCTGTGGTATCGTTAGCAGCGCTCTTACAGGATTTTGCTTTGCTTTGTGATTTCAGCCTCAGCTGTGCCTGGCTGCCGCTTCGCTGTGTGTGCGCTTTGGCGTGATTGTGCTTGCATTTTGTACTGTATTGGCGCTCTGGACGAGTTTGCTTCGTGGTTTCAGCCTCAGCTGTGCCTGGCTGCCGCTTTGATCAGTGGGCGCTTTGAGCTGTTTGTGATTGTATTTTTGCTGCATTGGCGCGTTCTCCCCAAGTGATTGTGATTGTATTTTTGCTGCATTGTGATTGTATTTTTGCTGCATTGGCGCGTTCTCCCCAAGCGCTCTGTTGTGCTCCCCCCTCCTCCATTTTGTTTGTTGTTGTCGTGCGCAGCCCGCCCCGCCTCCCAGCTGAGCCGCCCTCGCCCCTCCCCCCTTCACTATCCATATATGACAGGAGTTCTCGCGCGCAGCATTCACGCGCAGCGACCGCGCCCAATCCGCGCCAAAGGTGCGCCAAAGGTAAGCCCGTCTACGCCCGTCCGCGCCTGGACCGCGCCCAGCGCCAGACCCCCTGCCCCTCGCGCCGCCCAGCCCTCTCGCATTACCTACGATGCCGCCACCCTCCTAGCCCTTAACCCCGGTCGCGCCCCCAACTGCGTCCAAGCCGCTCCTGGACACACCCATGGACCTTTCTCTTGCTACTCCTGCAAATTCATCGGCACCGTCCACATCTCCGCTGCGACCACACCACAGATCCCCGACCCCAATCACCTACAATGCATCCTTCTCAACACCCGTTCAATCCACAGACACGCCATTGACCTATGGAATCTACTAGACACCATTTCTCCGGACATCGCCTTCCTTACGGAAACATGGATGAATGCTTCCTCCGCACCAGACATCACCATTGCCATCCCTGAAGACTACAAGATCACTCGCAAAGACCGTACCAGCCACACAGGAGGAGGAATCGCTATCGTCCATAAGAAATCTATCCGCATCTCAACCAGCTCTGACGCCAACCTCGCCAACTCCGAACACCTCCACTTCCAGATCCACATCGACCCCAAGACCACACTCAGAGGCACCCTCCTCTACAGACCACCAGGACCCTGCGCAAAATTCAGTGAAGACATCACGGACTTCATCTCTCCACACGCGCTCCCCTCCAAAGACTATATTCTTCTGGGAGACCTCAACTTTCACCTTGAAAATATAAACGACCACAACACCGCCACCCTCGTGGACAACCTCGCCAACCTCAGACTTAGACAACTAGTCACCTCCCCCACCCACATCGCAGGTCACACACTCGACCCCATCTTCACATCCAGCAATCATGTCTCCTTCAGCCACACTACGGATCTCCTCTGGACTGACCACAGCTGCGTTCACTTCACCTACAACAAGCCGAAACCCATCAACCATCCCCAACCTACCCTGCAAAGAAACTGGAACAAAATCACCACGGACCAAATCTCCGCATCGCTCCTGCGAAACTCCCCAGCCCTCTCTTCTAACGCTAACGAAGCCGCCGCCAACCTCACCCTATGGTTATCCAACACAGCCGACACCTTAGCTCCACTGAAAAAACGTCAAAGCAAACCTGGCAGCAAGAAAGCCTCATGGTTCAACGATGATCTCAAGAAGTCCAAGAAACTCTGCCGTTCTCTTGAAAAGGCCTGGCAAAAAGACCCAACCACCAGCACCAAGGACGCCTTCAAAAGCGCCACCCGCACTCACCACCAACTGATCCGAAAAGCCAAGAAAACAGCATTCAAGGATCGACTAGACAACAACGCCCACAATAGCAAGGAACTTTTCAACATCGTCAAGGAATTTTCCAATCCATCGGCCAACTCCAACGACATCACCCCTTCTCAAACCCTCTGCGACTCCCTAGCATCTTTTTTCCACAACAAGATTGCAGACATCCACAACAGCTTTGACAACCAACCCGGAAACCAACCCACCCTACCATTCGCTGATCATCTTCCCCCCGTGAACACCCTTAACGACTGGAACCCAATCTCCACTGAGGACACCATCCGCCTGATGAATTCCATCCACTCAGGATCCCCCACAGACCCATGCCCTCACCACATCTTCAACAAAGCAGACTCCGTCATAGCACTGCACCTCCGAGACGTCATCAACTGCTCCTTCAACTCCGCCACCTTCCCGGAAGACTGGAAACAAGCTGAACTCACCGCATTTCTGAAAAAAACCAACAGCGGACCCCACCGAACTCAAAAATTACCGCCCCATCTCGCTTCTTCCATTCCCGGCCAAAGTCATCGAGAAAGCTGTCAACATCCAGCTCGCCGCCTTCCTCGAAGCCAACAAATCCCTCGACCCCTCACAATCCGGCTTCCGAGCAAAACACAGCACTGAGACCGCCCTCATCGCAGCAACAGACGACATTCGAACTCTACTGGACAATGGAGACACAGTCGCCCTCATCCTCCTCGACCTCTCCGCTGCCTTCGACACAGTCTGCCACAGCACCCTTCTACAACGCCTCAATAACATCGGAATCCAAGGTAAAGCACTTGAATGGATCACCTCGTTCCTCACCGGAAGAACCCAGAGAGTCCGCCTTCCTCCATTCAAGTCCGAGGCCTCTGAAGTCATCTGCGGCGTACCACAAGGATCCTCACTCAGTCCCACCCTCTTCAACGTATACATGAGCCCCCTCGCGGCCATCGCACGCCAACACAACCTCAACATCATCTCTTACGCGGACGACACTCAACTGATCCTTTCTCTCACCAATGACCCCAACACCGCCAAAACTAACCTACACGAAGGAATGAAAGAAGTTGCCGAATGGATGAAACAAAGCCGTCTGAAACTGAACTCAGACAAAACAGAAGTCCTCATCTTAGGTACATCCCCCTCTGCATGGGACGACTCCTGGTGTCCGGAAGCCCTCGGAAAAGCACCCATCCCGACAGACCACGCACGGAACCTTGGCGTCATCCTGGATTCTTCACTCTCAATGAACAGACAAGTCAGCGCCGTATCCTCTTCCTGCTTCAACATTCTTCGCATGCTCAGAAAAACATTTCGCTGGATCCCCTCCGAAACAAGGAAAACAGTCACCCACGCTCTGGTCACGAGCCGACTGGACTACGGAAACACCCTCTACGCGGGTACTACCGCAAAACTCCAGAAGAAACTCCAACGTATCCAAAACGCCTCAGCCAGGCTCATACTAGACATCCCACGCAACGAACACATCTCTAGTCACCTTAAAGACCTCCACTGGCTACCCGTCAATAAGAGGATCACTTTCCGACTGCTTACCCACGCACACAAATCACTCTACGACATCGGACCAGATTGCCTCAACTCACGACTGTCCTTCTACACCCCCTCCCGCCAACTACGTTCTTCCAACCAAGCCCTCGCCACTGTACCTCGCATCAACAAGACCACCATGGGAGGCAGATCCTTTTCATACCTGGCTGCTAAAACATGGAACTCACTCCCCGCTTACCTTCGCCTCACCCAGAACCACCTAGCGTTCAGAAAGCAACTTAAAACATGGATATTTGACAAGTAATCCTCCACCCCTTCCTAAGCGCCTTGAAACCCACTGGGTATGTAGTGCGCTATACAAATTTTATGACTTGACTCCCTTTGAGCAGGCTAACGCTTGTCAATCCAGTTTTGAAGCCAAGCTTTTTTTAGCTCTAGTCCAGTGACGGCTGGTGACATTTGAAAGTGGTGAGGTGTAAAACAATTGTGATACAGCATTGTAGCGAGCGAGCATAGCGATCAAGCCCGAACCACCTACGAGGGGTTTGGAAGGGTTCTCCCCCCGAGAAAAGTTGGAAAAAGAGTGTGCAAATGGTGCATTTTCAAGCAAATTTGAGAAAGCAGGAAGGTTAATAAAGCAATTGTGAATCTGTTCTAACAAAGACAGTGACTGGCAAAACTGTCTATCTCTTGTTCTGCTGACATCCTCGGTGTGCAAAAAGAACCAATATACTATTGGGTGTAAGGTTAGGTTTGTGTCAGAAACAAGAATATAATAATGCACACATTGACACATGCCCCAGTTATTTGCGGCACAAAAAGGGCAGGTGCATGCTCTGCCAACCCTTTCAACCATGCACAAATTCCACACAATTCTACATGCAGGGCTATGAAACCCAGAGCTGGCTGCAAACTATACATCCGCTCTTTGCCTGTCATGCAATAATGAGAGGGTGTAAAAAGTGCACCCTTTATTACACCTCATTTCCAGTCTGTGTCTTTGTTAGAAGTGGCACCCGGCTCACAGTCAAGAAAATGGTTATCATCTCACACTTCTTTGGCCTCCTACCCTATACTGCCCAAGCTATTATCTGCCCACTTCAGAAACTACAGAACAACCCACATTGACTGGGCTGCATTTGGGATTTTGCTGCGGATATAAATCCACCTCGGAAAACAACCGGAGAGTAAAGTGATGTGGCTGAATCCATTCGGCCTCATCACCTGCAGTAAATTAGGCCTCCAACCCTCAAAAATATCTTCCTACCACAATTTGTGCTTTGCTTGAAGTGTCTTTTGTGATGTGGTCCTTCCTTCAGGACACACTCGCTGACTCACGACAACATATAATTTTCTATTACCCAAGGATTTATTTTGGGTAAACTGACAAATATCACACACCCTTAGTACGCTCCCAGCAGCAGCAGAATAATAATCAGTGTTTTTTGTGAATTCCATTTGAGTTTCTTTCTCTCTACAATGTGCTTGTTGGCTTCAACAAGTTCCTAATTTCTTGCTTTCAGGTGGCGTAGGACATACATTGGCTCGGAATAAAAAGTATTCAACAAGACTGGGCTGGCCCCTTTGCCAGAAAATAACAACTAATACTGTGTGCAGTTTGTCATCCGCGCTCAGCCATCTGCCTGTGCAAATGAGATCGGTTACATCAAGCACCTCATCACTATGTGAGGAAATTTGTATTTAGGTGTTGCCGCACTTTCCAACCATTAATACAGTGATAAAGTCCGACTACTGCCTTGCTGAATATGAGTTACACAAAAATCCATTGAGGAAGGGGGAATTGTGAGTGGTAAAACAATCATGCAACGTATCAGCCGGTCTCTGCGCATTGAACTCAGATGGTACTGCTCTCCTCAGCGCAGCGCACGAAAAGCCAACAGAAAATAAGATGAGTCATATGTTTTTCCATTCAGCACTTTGAAGTGCGCAGCCTCGTTCTGACCTTTTGAATAATCACACAGGGAAGTGTTTCAGAAAGGGCTGGGTGCCTACAACCCAAGCAGTGCTGAGACGTTAAACTGTTTGAAGCTTGGCAAAACGAGGAGTGCACTGGGCAGTGCGTTTTCAGGAGGACGACACATCTGCTCAAGAAAATATTTCAAGTCTTATGGCGACTGCAAAATTGTGCAAGCATAATAGAGCAGAGCCAATAGGATAATTAATGCCTGCCTTGGTGATCTCAGCGTGAATCCATTCTTTTTGTGCAAGCCTTCTTTGAAATTTATTTAGCATGTCCCGATCGAGCATTATTACCGTGTTTAATCGTCTGAACGCAATGGAACAACAGACTTAGCATGCCTTGAATGAGCACCTATTTTGAGAAATGAGCCTTGTTGAATACAGCATAGCACCACACATGGTATTTGTTGCTGCCTTTTACAATCTTGGATTTATAGATGTTTAAAAACAGAAGCGCAATCATGTGTTCCTTCAGCTGTAGAACACAGTCTTGGCTGACAGGGTGGGCGAGGGGGGTTCGTGCAGGGGGATGGAAGAATCAGGATGGTAATAAAAAAAATAAAAAAAGTACCTTCCTCCCACTGCTTCCTCCGGGTCACGCACCACCGCCTCAGCCCTGTTGCCCCCGGCCGGGCCTACGTTTAACTTGATCAACCTCCCTCCTGCTCCCCTAAGCCAATCACAATGCTGCAATGGCAGTGTTGTGACAGGTGCGGTGCAGCGGTCAGCGCCCCAGCCGGGCGCCTGCAGGGAGGCCATTTTCTCTGCAAGCAGCCTACATAGAGAAAAAGAGAGAGCGTACAACTGCGAGTGACTGGTTTGGTCAGCCATGGGGCCAAATAAACATCAGCACCAAATACAGTGGGCTAGCCACACCTCCCCTGCACTCGAGCAGGAACGCCCAACCGCCCGCCCCAACCAGGCACTCCAGGCACTTCTGCTTTCTCACCGTGAGAGAAGCCGAAACATGAAATGGTAGTTTATGCTTCAGGTCCAGTGTTGTCTAAGGATTTACTCAGGCGGTGCATTTAGAACCGAATGCTGCCATGACTCCTAGCTGCTGCAGTTCGAGGCAGTGTTTACCCATGTCAGTGGGACGTGTTCTCTTTCCTGCTTCTTTGGCGAGGGACGCAGCCATTTTTGCATATGCATTCATCACTAAATGCTTTTGTTTTTCAAGGGTATCCCTCGACACTTAGGAGAAGTGGTCGCGAAGCTGATTTCCGGTTTCGGAGGCAGCCTTCGGCGAAGTAGAGCATTCTCTCTCATGCCTGAGAGAGGGCGTTTACGCTTCAGGAACCTGTTCTCTTCTTTGATTTTCTCCTGTGGCAACTGCCACAGAAGACACCTTTTTGTTTCTATTTTTTTTATTGGATTGGATTGCTAAACATCAAGTCAAGGAGAGTTGGTGGTCTTAAAGACTCCTGAGGACCCGGTGAGGTCTTTCAGTATTTTATTACTTCGTGACTGTAATTATTACAGAACGCATGCGCTTTAAGCATAGGATTCTGAGTAGTTTGATACCTTTTCCGAGGGGATGCAGTATTTGGCAGTATTTCTTACAGTCTTCTTGGTGTGAACTGCTTGTGAGTAGTCAGAGTGATGCTTTTTACATGAATGCAATACTACAATATGAGAGTGTGATTGATGTGAAAGTAAAGCTCTTGCTGTTTCATTCACCTACAGGATCCCACATACTGTTATGGACCCAGAGACAGATAAGTTTCCTATAGTAGAATAAGAGGTTCTGTGGTGGCAGACCACTGCCTTATTTCTTTCTTATTTTATCCACTTCCCTTTTCCCCTGGGAGTTTCTGTGCAGGGCAGTGGGTCTTAACAATTCTCTGCAGGTTGCACTGGGTGGAACTGAGACAAATATCCTCGCCCCCGTTGGAACTGTTCTGTAGGGGCGGTGGATATTCTTTCTACTAACCTAACACATCTTGACAGATTGAAAAGCCCAAGTAACATATCCAGCCTGGGCGATGGATATTAATGTGGTTCTCACCTCTCTTTTAGAGACCATGTTGGCCATGCAGGCAGAAGTTAATGGCTTTCGTGCAGAAAATCAGGAATTGATAAAAGAGATGGGCTTTATAAGAAGAGAGATAGCCAGTATAGCTAGAAAACCTAAACCTGAGTTAGGGAGTGGGTCATACATCAAAGATTGGACGTTAACTCCACTGACGCAATCACAAGCATCAGGCTTCCCCGTTGGGCAATCTGTACCAGTTTCGCATGGAGCAGGGTCAAAGGAGTCGGGGTATTCTATGGCCCCAATGTCTGCCACTCTGACAGTATCAGGCCAGGCTGCTATTCATGTGATACTTTTTATTTATTATTTATTTTTTCAATTTGTAGGGCGCGACAGCTACCCAAAAAGGGTTTCCCGGCGCCTAGACGCAGCTAGTATTGAGAGCGGAAAAAAGGGGGGACATGGCTGTTGAGTGTTATTGTTCAAACAGCCAGGTCTTAACAAGCTTTCTGAACCTGAAGTAATTTTCCTCCTTCCGGATGCAGGGGGGGAGCGTGTTCCAAAGGGAGGGTCCCAGATGGGTAAAGGATCTGCCACCTGTTCTCGCCCGTTTAAATCTCGGTACGCAGAAACAGGCTGCCGACTGCGACCGAAGGTTTCTCTTGGGAGTATAGAGGTAGGCGAGGGTTTGAAGATATTTGGGCGCTGTACCTGCTTTAATTCTGAACATATAGTTCAGGGCTTTAAAGCGGATTCTGTTATCGATCCTGAGCCAATGAAGATTCCGACGATGGTTCGAGACTCCGGAGTGCTTGGGAATATTGCAGAGTAGCCGAACCGCTGCGTTTTGCACCATCTGCAGTCGGCCGATTACAGATTTGTTTGCGCCCAAGTACAGATTGTTGCCGTAGTCAAGCCTTGATGTAATGAGGGCATTGACTACGGTCTTTTGCGTTGACACAGGCAGCATCCAGAGGATCTTCCTCAACCATTTAACTATGGTGAGGCATAGGCCGGTTACTTTACTGACCTGTTTGTTCATGGATAAGGAATTATCCAGAATAAAACCTCACAGTCCTCAGTCCTCACAGATACCATTAGTAGCCCCCAAGCGCTTTTATGGCGAACCCAAAAAATTTGGGATTTTTCTAAGCCAGTGTCGGCTACATTTTCTATTTAAACCCACAGTATTCCATGATGACCAATCCAAGAGCGCTTTTATTTTGTCTTACCTGGGTGGTAATGCAGCCAGTTGGTCGATTCCATTGATAGAAAGAGAGGTCTCATTATTAATTACTCTGAAACAGGAGTCACAAGATCTTCTTATGTACATCATTACATTCAACCGTCGACATGTGAGGAATTGATTGAACTCACAATGCAGCTATATCACCGGATACAGGAAAGGAAGAGTGACAAGAACCATGGTGATATCAAGTACTTTGTTCCTCACATTAGGCAGGCTCCTGGGGAGGCAACGAAATCTCCAGATGGGGTAAAGCCGATGAAAATAAGTGGAATACATGGACCTCTTACTACAGAGCAGCAAGATAAAAGATGTCAAAAACGTTTTGTTCGTATTGTGGAAAGGGGGGACACTTCATCAAAGACTGTAAGAACAGAACCCGACCTCATACAAATCAATCAATCAATCAAGAAATTTGTATAGCACTACTCATCCGGAGGGTCTCAAGGCGCTTGGGGGAGAGGGGTCTGCTACCGCTCGAACAGCCAGGACTTGAGTTGCTTCCTGAAGGAGAGGTGGTCTTGGGTACGACGGAGGGGGATGGGGAGGGAGTTCCAAGTCTTGGCTGCCAGGTAGGAGAAGGATCTTCCTCCCATGGTGGCTCTTCGAATGCGTGGAACCGTGGCGAGGGCGTGGCTGATCGATCGTAGTTGGCGGGTGGGAGTGTAGAAGGTCAGGTGGTCAGGTGGTTGTTGAGGTACCTAGGGCCCAGGTCGTGGAGGGCCTTGTGTGCGTGGGTGAGAAGACGGAAAGTGATTCTCTTGCTGACGGGGAGCCAGTGCAGGTCTCTCAGGTGTCCGGAGATGTGGCTGTGTCGGGGCATGTCTAGGATGAGTCGTGCGGAGGCGTTCTGGATGCGTTGGAGTCTTTTCTGCAGTTTGGCTGTGGTTCCGGTGTAGAGGGTGTTTCCGTAGTCCAGACAGGCTGGTGACGAGTGCTTGGGTGACCGTCTTCCTGGTTTCTGTGGGGATCCAGCGGAAGATCTTTCGGAGCATGCGTAGGATGTTGAAACACGATGATGAGACACAAGTGGTGGTGCAAAGACATTGGAACAAAAGCGAGGAGCCAGAAAACTAGAGAACTTGAGCCAGCAAGAGATCCCTAGCTTGGGGGAAAGAATCAATGTGGTCTCTCCCGTGATAGCAAATACACTACAGCATTCTGTTCCTCACCTAAATGTGTATGTGACACTTTGGTTGGAAGACGGAATACAGACACAAGTGCCATCTTTGTTGGATTCTGGAGCTAACAGTAATTTCATAGATAGAAAGTACACCAGAGACAAGGGTTGCCTTGCCTGAAGAAGATGTCGCCTGAGCCAGTAAAAGTGGTGGATGGAATACCGCTTAATTCAGGGCCTGTTAAGTTCCATACATAACCCTTGATGATGTAGTATGGAAAGGAACATTATGATTTGATTGATCCCCTGCATTTTTGCTTAATCCTCGGTATGTCATGGCTAACTCCACAGGATCCCACCATTAAATGGGCCAATCAATCAATAGAAATGGATTCTTCTTATTGTCGTGAACACTGCACCAGAGAAACTGTATTGCAACCAGAAGCTTCAGACTTTCTGGCACGTATCCTCTCCATCGGGTGTGAAGAAAAGCTCCTATGATGCGTAATGACATTGCCTCCTGATTATGATCAGTTTTGCTCTGTGTTCAGCAAACAGGAAGCTAGTCACCTACCTCCTCATCAGGAATACGACTGCCGGATTGAACTGACCCCGGGGGCAGCTATCCCTGCACTTGGATCTACACCTTTATCGAACCAGGGACACAGCATTTACGGAATATTTGGATGAAATCCTAACCACTGATTTAATACGTCTTTCATCATCTCCAGCCTCTTCCCCACTCTTTTTCATTCCCATGAAAGAAGGGGATCTAAGAACATGTATCAATTATAGGGTGCTCAACTGTGTCACCATTAAGAATCAGTATTCGTTGCCCCTCATCCCAGTGTTGCTGGACCACTTGAAGGGTGCTTCCAACTTCATGAAGTTGGACCTTCGAGGAGCATACCATTTGGTCAGAGTGAAGCAGGGGGACGAATGGAAGATGGCCTATTGGACGAAGTATGGGTTGTATGAATATCAGGTCATGCCCTTTGGCCTGTGCAACACTCCTGCTGTATTACAGTACTTTATGGATGAGGTACTCCGAGGATTCTTGGATGTATTTTGTGTAGTATACATAGAAGACATCTTGATATACTCCTCTGATCTTGCTCAGCATGTGAAGCATGTACGTGCCGTGCTAGAGAGACTGCAGAAATACACCTTCTATTCCAAACTGGAGAAGTGTCTATTTCATGCCTTTGAAGTAGAATTCCTGGGTTATGTCATTAACGCCAAGAGTATACAGATGGACACTAAGAAGGTCACTGATGTCAACCAGTGGAAACACCCTACAAGCCTTAAGTCCCAGCAGAGTTTTATAGGCTTTGCCAACTTCTATATATGGTTTATAAAGGACTTCTCTAAAACCATTCAACCAATAACCCACTTGTTGAGAAAGGGGGTGCCCTTCGTTTGGAACAAAAACGCTGAACATGCCTTTCAGACGCTGAAGGCCTGTTTTACTCAAACACTCATACTAAGACACCTTGACACACAGCTACTGTTTATACTGGAAACAGATGTCTCACATTATGCCCTAAGGGGATTCTGCCACAAAGGCACCCAGAAACCGGTAAGCTGCATTCAGTAGTCTTTTACTCTAAGAAGCTCACTTCTTGCAAAATGAATTATAGTATCATGGATAAGGAGTTATTGGCAATAAAAAGGGCCTATGAAAAGTGGAGGCATCATCTGTTAGGGGCGAGACATAAATTGAGATATACACGGATCACAGGAATCTGTTATTTCTGAAAACAGCCAAGGCTCTCACACAAGGTCAGTTGCGGTGGTCCCTTTACTTTTTGGATTACAATTTCATCATTAAATATCGATCAAGACCTCAAAATTACAAAGCCAATGCTTTATCCAGACTGGAATCCACAGCGTTACATGAGGAATTGCCGGTCACCGAGCCCACATGTATCCTGCATAAGGCCTCTCTCTGTGAAAAAGAGCTAGCACAGGTAACCACTGAAGATTTCTTGGAGGACTTGAGAGTGTGCTCATCCGCAATTGACAAACAGGCTTGGGTGGATGAAGAACCTAACAACAGAGTGGAGAAAGAAGAATTGCTATGCCATTCTTTGTACGTTCCTGATCTGGTCTTACAGATACGTGTTTTTATGTGGGCTCACGATTCCCATACTCGGTGGTCACATGGGTATCTACAAGACCATCGCTACAATGGAACAACATTTCTGGTGGCCTGTGTTATGTCAGGCAGTGAAACAGTACATAAGGGATGTGCAATTTGTGCCCGAGGAAAACCAAGTCATGCCTAGCCTTCTGGACTGCTTTGCCCTATTCCTATTCCCCCAAGCCCGTGGCACACAGTATCCATGGTCTTTATTGTGGAGATGCCACCCAGCAAAGGGCACACAGTAATACTGGTAGTGGTGGACCATTTAACCAAGATGGGTCACTTCATCTCCCTGAGGAAAATCCCTCTGTCTCTCGAATTGGTGAATATCTTTCTGCAGCATGTAATAAGAGCTCATGGAATACCAGCAGTGATTACAATGGATAGAGGGTCCCAGTTCACTTCCAAATTCTGGCAAGGGCTATGTAAAACAATGAAAGTAGATACTCGCCTTTCTACCAGTTATCATCCTCAAACCAATGTTAAGACAGAATGCCGAAACCAGACCTTGGAACAATACCTGAGGTCTTTCTCAATCCAGTATACTACAGAATTGAACACCTTACTATGGATATCTGAATTGGCTTACAACAATGGAGATCATACTGCATTAGGGTGTTCTCCTTCTGTTTATACGGTTGCCATACGAACATGCTTCCTTTCGAGTGGCCTGTAGTATCAAAACATCCCCCATACAAGAGCATCATGCGCATCTCTATACAGTACTCCTAGATGCTAAGAGGCAGTTGGCAAAGCCACAAGAATCCTGTTGACGTTTTGCCAACAGGAAACATTCTAAAGAGCCTCTGTATCAAGTGGAGTATAAGGTATGGCTTGCACAAAAAACTTGCAGTTGAAGGGAGTTAATAAGTTGAAACCCAAATACGTAGGGCCATACCCTATTGTAAAGGTTATAAATCCTGTAGCCATGAGGTTGGCTCTCCCCTTTTCCTGGCACATACACCCTTTTTTCCATGTTTCCTTGTGACGTCCTTGCCTACCACACACAAGGTTATATAGTTCCACATTGCCATTTGAGGTTGAGGGTGAGCTTGATTTTGAGGTGCATGGTATTCTTGATTCCAGGCGCAGGAGAGGGTTAGTCTACTTCTTAGTGGATTGGAATGGGTTAGGTCCTGAGTAGCGAACTTGGGAGCCTGCTCAAAATCTACACCGTCCCCGTCTTCCTAGATGCTTTCATGCTTTTCACCCTACCAAACCCGGGAGTCCACCGGGACGGTGTTCCTTGCGGAGGGGTACTGTCATGGTTGTGCAGAGTGAATGTAGTGGGGGGGTGGGAAAGGAGCACGTCTAGATCTTCAGATGACTCTGAGTACTTGCCCAAGTATGGTTGGGTGTGAGCATTGGGTGAGAGAACAGTACTTGGCATTGGGAGGAACTACAACTCACACAATACATTGAGCGGGTCCACTCTAAGGACTCAGGATAGGTGGAACCATGAATACAAAAGCCCCTCCCTTTGAGCGGACCAACGCTTGTCAATCCAGTTTTGGAGCTCATAATTTTGCAGCTCTAGTCCAGTGGTGTCTAAGGATTTGCTCGGGCGGCACATTCAGGACTGAACGATGCAGTGACTCCTAGCCGCTGCAGTTCGAGTTTGTGTTTACACGTGCCAGCGGTACGTGTTCTCTTTCCTGTTTCTTTGGCGAGGGACGCAGCCATTTTTGCATTTGTTTTGAGGACTAAACGCTTCTGTTTTTCAAGGGTATCCCGCAACACTTAGGAGAAGTGGTTGCGAAGCTGATTGCCGGCTTCGGAGGCAGCCTTTGGCGAAGTAGAGCATTCCCTCTCATGCTTGAGAGAGGGTGTTTACGCTGCTTCAGGAACCTGTTTTCTTCTTTGATTTTCTCACGTGGCAACTGCCACAGACGCTACTTCTTTGTTTCTATTTTTTTGATCGGATTGGATTGCTAAATATCAAGTCACAGAGAATTGTTAGTCTTAAAGACTCTTGCGGACCCGGTGAGGTCTTTCAGTACTTTATTATTTTGTGACCATAATTATTGCAGAACTCAAGCACTCTAAAGATAGGATTCTGAGTTGTTTAAAACATTATCTGAGGGGGAGTCAGTATTTGTCAGTATTTCTTAGTCTTCTTGGTGTGAACTGCTTATGAGTAGTCAAAGTGATGTTTTTTGCATGAATACGATACTGAAATAGGAGCGTGTGATTGATGTGAAAGTAAATCTCTTTCTGTTTGCTTCACCTACAGGATCCCACATACAGTTACCTGCCCAAAGAGAGATAAGTTTCCTATAGCAGAAGAAGAGGTTCTGTGGTGTCAGACTGCTACCTTATTTCTTTATTATTTTATCCACTTCCCTTTTCCCCTTGGTACTTTTGTTCAGGGCAGTGGTTCTTAACAACTCTCTGCGGGTTGAACTGGGTGGAAATGAGAAAACTATCATCGTCCACGCTGGATATGTTCTGGAATGTTGATGGCTATCTTTTCTACTAACCTAACACATCCTGACAACTGGACCCTGTCTAAATTAACTATGACTTGACTACCCCAGAAAGAGGGCCTGATACACAAAGTCATTTTGCAGTTATAAAGTCTGAGATTTTTAAAATCAAAAAGAATCATGTTTGGCTGGTAACATATTAGCAAAAGGTAAGGAATGCCCTTGACTTTGTGAATGTAAAAAAAAGGTGTTTGGATCACTGCCAACTCTCAAGCAAACTTTCAAAAATAAAACTTTCCTTTTTCAACTCAGTCCCGTTTCTGCTGCGGAAAACGGGCTGCATTTAAAAAATCGTAGACATGGCGTTCTGTTGAGTCCCGCAGACCACCATCCTTGTGATGGCATCCAAGCATAGTGAATCGCAATTTATGAATTAGCTCATGTATATCGATGAGGTAGATCAAATTGCGACCCACTACAATTCGGAATTTTGGGCCAGATGTACATAGACTTCCGTTTGGGATTCCCTAGTACATCATTTTTGTGATTCGCTATCAGGAAATCGCAAACAGCTTTGTACAACAGTTTGTTTTACACTATTTGCGATTCCCAATGGGTGGCAAAGGACCTCCCTCATTAATATTGATGAGGCAGGTCGCAATTTGTAACCCATTGGGAATGGCTAGCACTCACAGGGATGGGCCTCCTGGGATGAGCAGACCACCATGTTTGTGACTGTATTCAAATGAAGCTGTTTTTAATTTTGAAATGCAGCCCATTTTCCTTAAAGGAAACCGGGATGCATTTAAAAAAGAAAATTGAAACGTTTCATTTTCATTTTTTAAGAGACGCCCTTGGCACGCCCATTCCTAATATTGACTCACAAATCGATTTGTATTTTCAAATCGAATAAAAGCTTATGAAATTGAAATTGAATTGACTCACAAATCCAATTAGAATTAGAATTAGAATTAGAATTAGAAATAGATTTATTGAGCGCGGTTGCTGCCCAAGGGCGTCCAAGCGCTGAAGTAAGAATTAGAGAGACACGCTGAGTGACAGATTAGAGCTCAGAGGCTTTGGCGAATAATAAAGTCTTCAGCTTTTTACGGAATGCGAGCAGGTCCGGGTTGGAACGGAGTGAGAGGGGGAGGGTGTTCCAGAGTTTAGCTGTGTTCAATGAGAACAACCTGCCCCCGGATCTAGCTCTCTTCACTCTAGGAACCTCTGCCAGGAAAGCCTCGGTGGAGCGGAGGTTCCTATTAGGGTGGTAGGGGATGACGAGGTTGCTGTTGATTGCGGGTCCTGTTTTCCAAAAGGCCCGGTGCGCAATGCACAATGCCTTGAATGTCACCCTGTGCTAGACTGGAAGCCAGTGAAGACTTTTTAATGCAGGTCTGGCTGACTGGGCTTGTGGAATCTGCAGCAGGGTGCGTGCTGCGCAGTTTTGCACCACCTGGAGTTTCCGGAGAGTCATCTCGGGAGCCCCTACATATAGGGCGTTATTTGAGTCCAGGCGGGACTGAATGAGGCCTTGTACTGCCACTTTCTTGGCTTCTAGAGGTAGAAGTGGAAGGACTTTCCTTAAAGTTTTAAGGATGCCAAAGCAAGTGGCGGACAGCTTAGTAGCCTGGGTGGCAAAGGAAAGTTTCCTGTCCAGCCACACTCCTAGGCTCTTGACGCTTTCCTTGGGGGTGGGAGGAGTGCCCAGAGCTTGGGGCCACAGGGAAGTAAAAGGTATTGGCGAGACTGGGCCTAGAAGCAAGAGCTCTGTTTTGTCTCCATTTAATTTAAGGGAGGAGCTGGTCATCCACTCCTTAACATCTTCTAGGCAGCTCAGCAGGCCTCCATGGGGTTGACTGATGTTATCTTGAGCCAATGAAACCACTAGCTGAGTGTCGTCGGCGTACGACACAATTTTGATGCCGTACGGTTTGACGATCCCGGCCAGTGGTTTCATGTAGACATTGAATAGCACAGGGCTCAAAGAGGAGCCCTGTGGTACTCCACAACTGAGAGGCCTGCTGGTAGATGTTATGTCGCCATCGAAGATCTGAAAGGATCTATCGGACAGGAAGGAGTCGAACCACCTTAGAGCGTCGCCTGAGACTCCGATGTCCCGGAGACGGTTCAGCAGGGTGGCATAGCTGACCGTATCGAAGGCGGCGCTTAGATCAAGGAGGATCACTGCCACTGATCCTCCCTGGTCCAGGACCCTTCGGGATTCCTCGGCGACCGCTAATAAGGCAGTTTCGGTGCCATGTTTCGGCCTGAAACCTGTCTGGGATACCTCCAGTAGGGAGTGATTTTCAATGAACTGGACCAGCTGGGTATTTATGTATTTTTCCAACACCTTGCCAGCCCAAGGGAGGAGTGAACTGGGATGATAGTTGGAGTGATCATCGGGGTCCAGGTTAGGCTTTTTTAGCAACGCCCGTACCATGGCTTGTTTCCATGCTGTAGGAACAGTACATGAGGCTATGGATGTATTTAGAAGTTCCAAGATAACAGGCAGGGTGGCTTCGTGTGCTTGTATCAGAACTTCTGGTGGGGCTGGGTCACGCGGGGAGCCCGATTTAACTTGGCGTGCCATTTTGCCAAGGGTGTCAAGGTCTAGGGGAGGGAAGTGCTCGAGGGTTGACTGTTCTGGGGGAGGGAGAGTTCTGGGAGAGGGTGAGTCAGCTATCTCCGGAGCTGTGGCTCCTGTTTGAAAGGTGGAATATATTTTCAGGACTTTGTTGTAGAAAAAGTCCGCAAGCTCGTTGCATTGGTCTTGAGTTTTGCTCGGAGGGGGGGCGGTAGTGACACTTGAGCATTGTTTTATTATCTGAAAAATTTCCCTGGGCTTAGATTTAGCCTCTAGGATTCTATCAGAGTAGAAGGTCGCTTTCGCCGTCCTAATCCCATCTCTGTAAGCTTTTATCGCCTCTTTGTAGGCTACCTTTTTTTCCGGGAGAAAGTCTAGGCGCCAGGCTCTCTCTCGTTGCCTGCAGCGGCGTTTTAGTTCTCTTAAGGAGTCGGAGAACCAGGGGGCGGATTTATACATTCTCTTAGATGAGGATCTCCGGAGGGGGAGGATCGTATCTAATGAGTTAGTGATCCAGCTGACATAATTTTCGTTTGCTACACTAGGGTTTGAGCAGGGAGACGGGCGGGTAGAGTCCAGGCTGTGCATCCAGGAATCCAGCTGGAGTTTTGACCAGTTCCTCCTGATTGTTGTCCGGGGGGGTAACTGGGGGACCTTGTGGATGGCCCAAGAAAACGGAATCAAAAAATGGTCTGACCATGGGAGGGGGATAGGAGAGTCAACATTCAGGTCGCTGCAGCTGCTGAAAATTGGATCGAGCAGATTGCCCTTCTCATGGGTTGGAGCTGTGACTAGCTGGAACAGCTGAAGAGCTCCAAGGTCGTCTATTAGCTCCTTGGCAATATTATCAGCGGGGGAGTTAAAATGAAGATTCAGGTCTCCTAGGACCGTGTAGTTAGCTGCGGATAGAGTTCTTTTCGCTATGATCTCCGGGAGGGACCTATGGAACAGTTTTGTTGGATCAGGGGGACGATAGATCAACGTGCCCGAGAAGGAGGTGTTGGCGTTGAATTCTATGCAGAATTCCATGCTTTCGCACTCGGGTATACTTTCTGCTGTGGTGCGACACCGGTACTGGTTTTTGTAGATAATAGCCAGACCGCCGCCTCTTCCTACTGGTCTGTCCGATCTAACGATGTGGTATCCACTGGGTAGAGCTGCCGCTATGTCTGGGTCAGAATGAGTGGAGAGCCAGGTCTCTGTTAAAAAGATAACATCTGGCTTTGCGTTAATTACTTACCGACTCACAAATAAGGCTTTAGACATTTAAAAATGCTTTTTTCAGGTCGCAAACAGTCCAATTCTGCGAGTTGAAAAAAGCTTTGTACACCTGGCCCTTTGTGAACTGAAATATTACTATACAGGTTGGTTTGAAAATTCTTTGCCATTTGCTAGTGCAATATGCAACCTCGTTTTGCTATTGGAACTTCTGTGCATCCGTCCCAAATGTGCTTCTCCCTGTCATTCATCCAGCAGTACAGAGCAGACACGAACAGGAATGAATGGCAAGGGAGGGACGGAAACTGAATCCAGGCCATTGAAAATCGACAATGCAGGATGTCTCCAGTTCCCTCGATGACGCCGATCAAGTTCTCATTTGTATAATACAGCACTTTACGCTACTAAAGGAATAAAACTATAATTCATATTTTTGCACAAAAAAAGACATCATGTAAATGTTGATAGATTTGAAACGTTAAAATGTGGGCTCGAGGTCTTGCATGTAAAAATGCGTTATCTTAGCTGAGGATCAGACAGGTTGAACACAGTATTTATGTGAGTAATTACCACATTTGATTATAACACTAAGACTCACTTTTGACAAAAAATGCGAGAATGTTAGTTTATAAAAAGATTAAAAAGAATAGTAAAAGTGCAGCTACAATGCTACAGCCACCCTGTTGCAGAGTTACTGGTTTTGGGAATTCGCAACGATTCAGTGAATTCAAGCCTCGGAACCCACTGCTGTGAAGACGCATTGATGAAAACCCGTCGTGAATTGATGGTTGTGAACATGCGCAGGCATTTCTTCATATGCAATTGTACAAAGCGCACAACTGTGGATGGGGTAATGCAATTGAATGTGTGCAACTTTTTTTCTCCTAGGGGAAAATATTTTTCTCCCAGGTGAAAGCCCTTTCCCTGCACCCCACAATTTTGGGGGTTTAACTCCTCCCCGTCCCACCATGCAAAGGAGTTCACTCCTACCTTTTGCAGGAGGAGTAAATCTCAACCTTTTCTATGCTGGGAATGGCCCAGAGGCGCGTTTGTGAAGATCTTCTAAGGGTAAGTTTGTGTGTGTGCGCAGGGCAGTCCAGCGCTGGAACACACACTCCTCACTAGTAGGTACTCTCACATGAATATCTTCGGATGAGTACATTCCTTCACAGTGTAAAAACAGCGTTTGTGAATATCGAGCCTGGTTATACACTTTTGAAACAGGCTATTCGCATGTCTTGGATAAACCTATACACGCAAATATACATTTACAGAATTCTTTACAGAATTGCATGAACGCCATTTACTAAATACCCCTTCAAAATACACAACACAAACTATTTTCTATCACTATCACTTAGAAGGTCAAATATAACGTTTGGTGCTTTGAAACACTTCCTTTAAGTCTGCTATTAGATCAAACATAAATCAAAAAAACAGAAAATATTAACTTTTCTATGTAAACTCTTGTATGCACGGTAACATCGCAGTTTACCACATGCCTTCCCGTTTTTGAGTGATTACATGTAAAACGTGTGTGAGGCATGACACATATGACGAAGAGGTTATTTTCGACTGACGTTATACATGTAGGAAGACAGGTTTCTGAAATAAACCAGTGTTGCTTCACATTGAAACACGAGGCGGCACCTCTTGTGAAAGCAAAAAAATGCACTTTTACAGCTGGGTGCAGGGCTGGCTTTAGCGCACTGCGACTAGTGGCACCGCACAAGGGGGCAAATTTACAAGCCCCTTGCGCCACTTTTGCATCACTTTTAACATGGGAAAAGTGACGCAAAAGTGGCGCAAGGGGCTTGTAAATCCGCCCCAAGGTGCCCGACCTTTGGAGGGACCTGGGAGGCACCGTGTTAAGCAGTAACTTATGATTTAAAAACACCTTCAGCAGAGTTTATTGTGGGTCCAGTTTTCAGGCAGCATTAAACATGTCAAGATAACTCGTGATTAATGCAGTGGTGGAAGTGGGGGGAAAAAAAGTAGAGGAACTGTGGGTAGATAATCAAAAGGCGGGGATAACTGAAGATTGGATCAGTGGGCAGAGTCAGGGGTGTGGCTAGAAATACCAAAACATACCAATTTTTAGTACGTTTAGCATTTCACTGACCAGTTACATCTTTTAACGTTATTTAATTCCAACAATGGATAAACATGTTTATTTGAGGTTTAATTCAGAAAAAAGCAAACACTCATAGAGAAAACAGGTTTATGTAAAGCGTGCAAAATATAAGTAGGAACAAATTGTTCAGAAATCCATGAGTATTTTTTGTCTCAAACATTGATGACATGAATACAGGGCTCCTCCTGTACACAGTGGCGTCACTAGGGGGGTGCGGGGGTGCGGACCGCAGTGGGTGACACCATCCTCATGGGGTGACACCGTGAGACTCTGCAATATGACACCACATATGTGCACATGTGAACTCATGCTGGGCATGTACACGAAGACGTGTATGGGGAAAAGTACACCTCGTGGTGAGATGATGGAACAACCATGAAGGTTTAAATGCAACAAGCCTCTTTAGAAAATAGAGACCGTTCATAGAAACGCGGCCACCCACCAAAGGGCATAGTGCCCACACCGCCATCACTCGCTCCACTTGTACCCACTACATTCACACCAAGAAGACTCCTGAGACATACTTGTGGGAAAACGGTGGTGCAGGTTTATTTGCATACTACAGCAGATAGGTGGGTCATCTTACAGGCGATCCAAGACGGCAGCCCCTCGCTGACCCGCCTGCCTAATTAGCCAATTTGCACGGTAAGTCGATGCTCTTGACGGTGCAATACCTTTAATAGTTATCTCGTTTACTCCCGCCCCCCCTGTCGGGGCGGAGCGATGAGGCACACCCCCGGTCGGTTTAGGCCCCCCGACCGCCCGAAGGACTAACGGGGCGCCGACGTTGCTTCCTGGAACCCCCTCGGCTCCAGGTTCTTGGCTCGGGCACCCCTACTGTGCCAGGCAGAGGTATTGCTGTCTCCTTCTGCCGCAGAGGTACCCTTACTGTCCATCTGCTTCCAGATCGCCCTGTGACTCCGCCTACAACACAAAAAAGACCATTATTTGTTCACACCAACCTGCTGCTCTGCCGCTGGGTCTGGGCCAGGGCGGGAACAGCGCAGAGTAGTCCAGCTAACACGCGGCGGAAAGAGGAAGTACTGAACCGGGCTGGCCTAGATAAAGGCCCTAGGCCCGCCCACCACCTTACATGCTCGCGCCCGCATTGGCCACACCTAAAAGGGGGGCGGCGCCCTGACTGTCGCGCTGGTGACGTTTTGCTCGCGAGGCATGTGTCACTAAGACGCTGTCTCGCGTTATCTCCCCTTCGCGTCGCGCGGCCAGCGGCATAGTGCCCACACCGCCATCACTCGCTCCACTTGTACCCACTACATTCACACCAAGAAGACTCCTGAGACATACTTGTGGGAAAACGGTGGTGCAGGTTTATTTGCATACTACAGCAGATAGGTGGGTCATCTTACAGGCGATCCAAGACGGCAGCCCCTCGCTGACCCGCCTGCCTAATTAGCCAATTTGCACGGTAAGTCGATGCTCTTGACGGTGCAATACCTTTAATAGTTATCTCGTTTACTCCCGCCCCCCCTGTCGGGCGGAGCGATGAGGCACACCCCCGGTCGGTTTAGGCCCCCCGACCGCCCGAAGGACTAACGGGGCGCCGACGTTGCTTCCTGGAACCCCCTCGGCTCCAGGTTCTTGGCTCGGGCACCCCTACTGTGCCAGGCAGAGGTATTGCTGTCTCCTTCTGCCGCAGAGGTACCCTTACTGTCCATCTGCTTCCAGATCGCCCTGTACTCCGCCACAGCTCTGGATGAGGCCCCCGCCGATGACAGAGTCCCCCACCACCTAGCACCTTGTACTTAGACCTAGCACCCGTACCTCAAACGCAGCCTGCTGCCGCTAAAGTTTCCTGTAAGTCAAGGAGAAACACATCCATCCCCGTCTCAGACAAGTGAAACCCATCCTTTTCATAGTAACCCACAGTCCTGTCCTGTATTAATGAATGCCTAATAAACCCCATACCCCTCTTTTCGGTGAATTTCTGCATAGCCCTGTTCACCCTTCTCCTGCTCTGCTCGATGGCAAGCGGTGACCGCGCTCCTCTCCATGTCCTGCGTGGGACAATTTCTGACCATACCAATTCCGTTGTTCCCAACTCGTTCGCTATCGCCGTGAATTCCCGCTGCATGGTATCCACTAAGGCTCGCCTCCCCATGGTTACCAGGTCGTTACCACCCAGATGTACTACTAAAATGTTGGGCGGTCCCCCCAAGGCTGCCACACCCTGCGCCAGTCTGCGCTTCAGCTGATCCCACTTCATTCCAGGTGAGCCCATCCATACTATCCGGGTCTTTGCAAAGGCCAACTCCCATTTCCTGAATGCAGCCCATCGCTCGAGTCTGGAAACATACGAATGCCCCATCACCCACACGCAGACGCCGACTGTAAGAAAAGACACCGTTGGTATAACGCTTTTATTCTAAGCTTCACTGCAAGCAACAAACAAACAATAACACACCAGAATTCAATGGCACCAATACAATGTTCAAATTGGAAAATGACAGCTCGGCATTGCCTTGAAGGAGCAAATGGTCACAACCCTATATTAAGGTCCCCAACCCGGATATGCAACGCCCGCATTCAAGTTCGATGCCCCAATATTTATGGGCGTACATATCTTTGGTAACATGCTGATGACCATCTCCCCACTCTTTTGACCCCTTCTTCCCCCAGGCCCGCCTTGTATGCTGCTGTGGCTGCCCCAATTCTGAAAGAATGGCTGGAAAATTTTTTGCCATCCCCAGCTGCTGCCAACCCCGCCTTTGCCAACACTTTCTCCATCACCTTTTCAAATTGGAACTTAGTTAGAGGCATGCCATCTGCGTGGATCAAAAAAGGTCCCGCCAGCAGAGGTCTAATTCTCAAATATTCCCGCACCAAAGACACCGGGCAATATCTGGGGTCCTCAAAAGCATGCAATGTTATCGCTACTCCCCTCCCAGCCTGATCGGTCTTGGATTTGCGCAACCATAAGACCAGGGAATCCCTGGCATTCACATCTAGCATGTCCAGTGCTCTCCCTGACCTGTCGTTTTTGGATCTGACTACCAGCTCACTGGTCCGGAATGCCCCAAAGAAGGCCAGGCAGAACGCTGTTGCAAACAGATGAGCCTCAAAGGCCGAACTGGCCACCGCAGGCACTGTGTCTACCATGCATTTCAAGGCAGGAAACTCTATCCCGGCTCTCTTATCAGGGCTCCTGATCTCATCCCGCGCCCAGCCCTTAAGTGCCGCCCTAATCCTAAATGCCCCCGTGGGGTCGTCTTCACCATTCAGCTTAGTATCATGCCTGAGTGCGGCCAGGTGGCTGCACACCCAAGAATGGGACTTGCCGGATTCGTTCGCCCAAACGACAAAACCTTCAACCTGTCCCTTCAAGCCCCCCTCCGTTGCACCAAGGTACTTCGTCACTGTTCGGAAAGTGTCCAGCTGGGACGCATATCTCCTCCTTGTCGATAGCGCCAAGGAACGCTGGCCCATCTGCTTTAAGCGTTCCCCCACCGAAGGAGTCGCCAGTGCACTGCTGGGAACGGTGTCATCTCCTTGCTTGCCTGCGGCCATGCCTCCCGGAAACGTGACAGCTGAAAGCGAGAGAGAGCGTCAGCTGCCACATTTTTGACACCTTCCACATGTCTAGCTCTAAACTCTATGTTGTAGCGTAACCCTGCCCTGACCAACTCTCTCAGTAGGCTAAGAACCAACGGGCAGCTTGCACTCAGGCCGTTAATCGCCTGGACCACAGCAAGGTTGTCAGACCAGAACACCACCTTCCTGTTGCCCAGTTCTGCCGGCCATAGGAGCAAAGCCACCACGATGGGAAAGAGCTTGAGGACAGTGATATTCGCCGTCACCCCTTTCTTGCGCCATGCATCTGGCCATTTCATCGCACACCATTTCTCACGAAATATTACGCTAAATCCTACTCTCCCTGATGCATCAGAAAATAAACAGATGCCTTGGCTGCTCTCCCAGGGGGCCCTCCAGATAACTGTACCGGTAAAATTACTCAGAAATTCATCCCACATGGTCAGGTCAGCTCTCAATCCGGGCCCCAGACGAACCAGGTGGTGCTTTTTTACCATCCCTGCTGTAGCCTTAGCCAACCTGCGTGAGAACACCTTGCCTGCCGGTATAACCCTTGCGGCAAAGTTCAGCTTGCCTAACAAGCTCTGCACCCGTTCCAGTGTTGCGCTGCCCTTACCCAGCATTGCAGCAATCTCCTGCCTCAAGTCACACACCTTGTCAGCTGGTAACCTGGATTGCCCATTGACAGTATCTAGTTCTACACCCAGGAATGTTAGCACCTGTGCGGGCCCTTCAGTCTTCCCTGGTGCCAGGGGGACCCCCAAATGCTCAGACAAGTCCTCAAAAGCTCGCAGTGCTTCATCGCACTCCTGAGAACCGTCCCTGCCAAAAAAGAGGAAGTCATCCAGGTAGTGAGTGACTTGTGAAATACCGTACCTGTGCGTGAGTGCCCACTGCAGAAAAGAGCTGAAAGTCTCAAAAAAGGCGCACGACACCGCGCAACCCATTGGCATGCAACGGTCAAAGTACAGTGCCCCTCCCCAGCTGAAACCCAGCAGATGCTGACTATCTGGGTGGACCGGCAAGAGGCGAAATGCTGACTCTATATCTGCTTTTGCCAACCAAGCTCCCCTGCCTGTCCTCCTGATCAAATCGATGGCCATGTCTAGAGAGCAATAAGAGACCGTACATGCCCCTTCATCCAGCCAGTGGTTAACTGAATTGCCCTCTGGGTACGAAAGATGGTGGATCAGTCTGAAAGAACCCTGCTGCTTCTTCGGGACAACACCTAACGGGGAAACTAGAAAATTCGGGAGCGGTGGGGAAGGATATGGCCCGGCCACCCGCCCCAAGTCAACCTCCTTCTGTATTTTCTGGGTAACCACTTGAGGTAGGTCCCTAGCTGATCTCAAGTTCAGCGCATCCCTGTGGCCCAAGGGGCCCTTATATGGAATCCTGAAACCATCTATAAAGCCCTCAGTCAGTAGCTCGCGCTCCTTCTTAAGCGGGTATACCCTGAGCAACGGCAGCATGTTCAGCAGTCTTATGGGGGAAGGACCCTTGGAATGCGCCATCCCCTCACCCAGCTGGGGGATTACCAAATCACGTTCAGAAGCTAAGTCATCACCTGTCATTACCAAATCACGTTCAGAAGCTAAGTCATCACTTCCTAAAGGACCTGTCTGCCCATGGATAACCTCATTGTCTGGCCCCATCTGAACCCATTGCTGTGTTGGTGGCTGAGTTCTGGACCGTGGTGCAAGAGATTGCCGCGTGTTGGGACCCACACTTGCTGCACTCGTGTGCGAACTTACATGCCCTCCCCCATGTGCAAGCGCCATTGTTGAAAAGCCTACAAGTCCCTGAGTTGAAACGCCTTGGTCCTGCTCCATAGCCCCTCCCTCGACCTCCCCGAAAGGGCTGCTGAAAGGACCGCCTCGGGTATTGTTCCCACTTCCTATCCTGGTCCCAACGCTTGGCCTCCTGGCCCTCACTCTGTGACCTGTGCGATGTCTCCTTTTTTCCATTACCCGTCCTGCACATATGCTTGAACCATAGCTGTATGTCGGTGTGGTCCCAACCTATGTCAGGGCAGCTGGCCATGGACTTCCTGAACTCCTGATCGTAATAAAACCATCCCATCCCCCCAGATTCTCTTGCCCCTTGCTGGATGGAATTAGCATACTCCATTAAAGCCTCGCTTTGACCCGGGTCCTTCTGTACGATTATGGCTGCCAAGATATTGAACGCCTCCGTCCAATTCTCGATGGTCTTTTCTGGCCACCGCTGAAACCTGACTTTATCCTCCTCCTTCTTACCCATCCTCCTCGTGTCAGCCCCCGAGTTTTCGTGCATGAGCAAGGTCAGGATGTCTATGTATTCCCTTCTCCATATGCCCTCCTTTGCCGCCTGCAGCACTTGCCTTGCCAATGAACAACCACCTTTATTTTTGAACCCTGGTTTCCCCATACCTGTTGGCTGACCCACACCTGCAGGACTTGGAGTAGCCCCGCCCCCTGCCCCCACAACCGCTGGACCAGGAGCTGCCCCACCCAAGGCCCCCCCTGGACATGAACCAACACCTGCTACCCCTTCCGTGGCCGGTACCCCTCCAGCAGTATGCAATCCTGAAGCGGTGCCCGGCAGGGGCGCTGCCTGGGGAATAATTACCGGTGTACCAGGGGGTCCACTCTGAGGGACACTGGGGGGCACACTTAGCTGATTCACTGCTGACACATTCTGCGAGTTAAGTGCATTGACAATTTGTGGGGCTCCAGTCAGAGGAAACCCGTGACCCATGCTCGGCTGAACCGCAGGCGCACTGATCTGCTGCGTAACGGCCGATACACTTTGTGAGTTGATAGCATTCATAATCTGCGGAGCGCCCGAGAAAGTGTTGGGCCCCGCCTGTGAAACGTTGTTGACAGCGCCCTGTTGACTCACTGGTACGGCATTCTGTCCCGCCTGTGAGTTGGCACCCCGACAGGCGGGCAACGGTGATGGTATGACCACTGACGACGGCCCCCCTAACGGCGGCGGTCCTGCCTGAGCCCATACCTGGCTCACTGGATCAGAAGCTACTGCCCCCAAAAGAGGAGCCAACTTCTCATGTGCCACAGTTATGGAGTCTAAACGCTTCTGGAACATAGCCATTAAACCCATCATGTCCTCCATTGTCTTACCCAGTTGGGACAAGTCATTCAACTCCGCCACCGGCACCGCCGTGGGTATTACTGCCGTGTTTGTTGTGTTGACCACAACCTCCACAGGGACTGCTGGTGTTGCCGCCTCGATCCTACGTGGCGGTGAGGCTGGGAAGTCCTTCCGTGTGGCTTTCCTTTTGCGGGTGGACCGACGCGTCCCCTCTCCTGAAGTGCCCGGTGCGTTGTCGCATGAACCCTGTCCGCCCGCCTCTTCCAGACGGCGAGCTTCGATAAAGCCCTGTGCCCATGCCGGCTCCTTTGACTGTGCGACCGCCAAGAATTCTGCCCATAATCCATCCTGTGGCAAAGCGTCACCGCGGGAGCTCATCGTGGCTGCTCCTGCCTCTTGAACCCTACAAGCGAAAGGTACACATCAAGCACTGTAATTTGCTAAGTCATCTACCTACAACCCTGGCGGGACTGCGTCCTGGGCCTTCATTAGCGTAATAATTATGTTTCTGGCTCGGTGATAACCCTCTCGCAACTACCCCGGTGTCGTGTACGAAGTGATTGTTACCTGATGTTACTTGAAAACGTCCGCTGTCACGCACTCCGCGATCCGCCCGCGCCGAGCCGAACCTGTACCGAGCCGGACCTGTAAAACAGCACGAGTTACTTCACCTGTATCCCTACACGACCTCCTCCTACCTAACGCGAACCTGCGTTCCCGCTGCCACGTCTCATGACCCTTTGGCCAAATATATTACCTGGCGTCCTTGAATATGGCCACCCGATCACTGCCCGCAATCCCAGCGTATCTTGTCAAACCTGTAAAACATAATGGATTTAACCGACTGCACCTGTATTTGTCCTGTCCTGTTGGAGGAAAAGGGTCTTACCCAGATGTCCCCACCACGCCTTGCCTAGGCGGCCCCATCTCACCTGAATGCCCTGTGCAGTTGATGCTGCCGATTATGCCCACGCGCTCGCCGGAGCTAAACTCGACACTTGGTCCTCCTAGCAAAGCGGACAAGATGAAGGAAAATGGCAACAGATGATTAGAACATAACATATGGGCTCGTGACAAGCGTTCTCGCAACGTTAAATGGCACCGCGACTCTGAAACATTCATCACATGCAGGGAAGAAACTACACTGCAAACGAAACACATGAATGAAAACTTAAAAACAACGCCACCTCCCTATTGTTAGAGCCCTCTATAAATCTTTCAGACATGATTGATCTTGATCTTTTGTTAGAAGTACTACTGTAATAAAGATTTGCAATACATATAGCAAGCTCGCACTAAATATGTTCTTCGTTCTCATATTGCCTGGCACAACGTGAATAGGTCTGTAGGTTATAGCTTTTGTTAGAGAGTCCTTTTGTTATTTGCAGTTTAAAAGTTAAAAACCTAATATAAAACAGTGAGCTTTAACTGTCATCAGAGAACTGAAATGCAGACTTAAAGTATAGATTAGATCGTAGTGATTCTTTCCCCAGACTTTCCTTATCCTAATGTTGCACAAAAAGTTCATATATGTAGATGTCAATTCTGATTATTAAAGAGGACCCCCCAAACCATGGTGTTACATTTTAAATTCTGAGTTTGTGCCTCTCCATACCAAGTCCCCAAAGCTATACTGCCTACCAGGGATTTTACCAGTGATTTTATTTACTCTAGTATCTCCATGAAGCCTTTGTGAGGGGTTCTAGCTCAACTTCAAACATCCTTGCTTTTGCCATTATCTGATTTACCATGGACCATTGCTGCCTGTGTAGATAACTCTGCCCATGTGTTCTTTCTCCTAAGGTAATGTTTGTGCTAAGTGCACATTAAGACCGAAAACTGAATTGAATAATGCTCCAGTTGGTTTTAAGGGATCCTTCGATAACTGACCTGTCTGGAACCAAAACATGCAAAACCCATGTGGCAAAACAGCACGATTTAGGTATAGAGAAACTGCACCATATCTGGCATCGTGAGGTATTTGCACCGGCGCCCTAAGGCCCTACATTGAGCATGCCGGAAGCAGTAGGATAATTCTTTACAGTGGTACTACTGTTCCAGGACAGCAGAGACCCTCACGCCATTCCCTGTCGAGCCCTGTCATTTGACCCTTTTGACGCAGGTGCCTTGATATTTTGAGCTTTAAGTGCTATAACCTGATTTGCATTTGTAAGTGCCCATCTATGTTCGCCCTCTATGTATGCATGATAATGCATTCACAGCACAAAAGCCAAATCGATTTGCTTTGTCAGGGATTGTTAAGTATTCGTTATTGTTCCCTGCAACCGACTCTGTCCTGTAGCAGTTTTATCCTGAGCCATTTTCTCCCAGTTCGACTTGCTTGCGGTCTCAGAGGAAATTACCCGGGTGTGCCACTTACGGGCTTGCAGTTCGGCATTTCAAGATCTCTGACTGGCATGGCACCAGTAATGAAATGTGTGTGCGACCAGATAACTAAAATCCCTCAGTCTGCCCTGCAAGCGAGGCCAGAACACGTAGGCAATCAGCGCGTGTCTCTCTAACTCTAACTCGTGGTCCCCCACACATGGCGCCCAAGGTGGCACCGGGTGCAGTGATTACCTGCCCTGGGAGATCG
Source organism: Lissotriton vulgaris (assembly GCF_964263255.1). Classification (NCBI taxonomy): domain Eukaryota; kingdom Metazoa; phylum Chordata; class Amphibia; order Caudata; family Salamandridae; genus Lissotriton; species Lissotriton vulgaris. Next base: position 334,524,594 of record NC_141689.1, on the reverse strand, counting down.
GTGCCGAACAAAGGGAACATTCAGTGGGAACAGTGATCTGGCGGGGCACTAACCACTCCACAAAGACGAAATGATGGTTTGACAAAGAAGACGGGAAAATTGCCCTGCTGAATAAAAGCTGCAGATAAAGGCGCAAATGTTCGCGCGCTGGATAACAGCTCCGCGAAGCTGTGGCGACGCGCGCGCCAACGTGATAACGGCTCGATTCGTTCACTTCACACACCTATACCACAAGGACTGAAAAGCAACAGACAGGAGACGCTCTGGCCCTCAGTACCCAGACAGTGCTGAGAAGATCGTTAGCAAAATGCGGCGGTCCAGGAGACGGGGACAACAACTTTTAAGGCCAATCTTATGCAAATGGGTCTACTTTAAAGCACCGATACACAGCCGTAACTGGTCATAACTGCTACAGTTAAATCAACTGTTATGCCTTTACACGGCACATAAGGCTAGTGCTCCAGGTACGGCTGTGAATTAACCCACAAAGGGAGGGGGCCGTGCACCGAGACGCGACATGGACGGCTCAAGCATGTTACGCGCCGGTGAAATCGTTGTGATGCACTTACACGCACAAATCCGATTAAATACCGCGATCTTTAAAATAAAACTACAAGAGTTGAACTCGCGGAATTCCCCGCCGTGCCTGATGCAATCTTTCCCTCACACCGTCACACCCACGACACGCAACCCTAAACATGTCTCGGAGTGTGCGTCCCCATGCTTTCCTGTTACTTTTTCCCGTTGCCAGCAGTATGTGCTACACAAACGTCCCCAAGCTCGATGCCTCACCATCCTCTGCAGCGCTGCACCACCGGACCACGCCGACCCCACTGTTGTGTCGGGTGATCTACACTCACGGGGCATCTAACCCTGACTAGGCCTGACACGTGGCCCTAGAATAAACTCAGCCAGACACTGGGAATGAAGTTGCTTGTTCGGTCGGCGCGTCTCTCTCTGAACGCCCTCGCACGTGCTCGACCTCTTTTTATTATAGGGCAGTCACATGACCAACTTGTCCGTCCCTCCGGACCTCGGGGCGGACCTTCAGGAACATAACATTCCTCCTAAAACAAGGAAACAAAAGAAAACCAAGAACAAACTGCAAAACCGTAAACAGGGTCTGATCATACTCATTGTCTTAATAATATCAGGACCGAAACCTTCAGCGTCTTTCAAAATGCCAGCGCATTCAGTTCAAACATTACGGGCGTATATGTAAATGAGAACAGTCTTACGTAAAGTAGTCCCTCAGCCAGCCGGAGGGGGTGGGGTTGGCACGTAGTTGGCGTTGGGACCCCCGATGAGTCATCAGCTCTGTTCCAGCCTCCACCTCGGGCCTTGGCGCCTCAAGGTCGGCCCCCTCTGGATCTGGGGCCTCATCCAGGGTCTCCGTGTCGCCGCCCATTTCCTCACTAGAGACCTGCTGCTCGTCACGTGGCCTGACCTCGGGCTGAGATGTTGATTCACCAGGCGGCAACGTAGTTGCAGTTTCGGTTTCTCTGTCGCCTTGCTGGCGCCTTGGCTCGCTGCTCGAAGGGTGGTAGAGTTTGAAGTGAGACACGTTGCGAGTCACCCTGTCTCGTCCTCGAGTGGCCGTGATGCGGGTGCCCTTCACACCACTGACTCGCCATGGTCGTTTTTCGTAACTGAGTTTGAATTTGCCACCAGTGGCCCGATTCTTGATGAGCACTAGGTCACCTCTTTTGAAGTGGGGGGCCACGGCCCTACGTTTCTTGCTGATCTTGTCACATGCGGAACGTCTCCTCATTTCCACTGTATGTTCATCTATCAGTTCAGGGGCCCACTGGGGGTGATGGGGAATGGAGTCCGTTATTACCCGCCCCAGGAGAAGGTGTGCAGGAGCTACCCCCGTTGTGGAGTGTGGGGTCTGTCGGTAGCTACGGAGGAAAGTGAAAATAGCCATTTCCACTGACTGTCCCTTATCATGCGCAATGCGAATTACCTTGTTTAAAGTTCTCATGAACCTCTCGGCCTCCCCATTGGCTTGAGGCCACCTCGGGGTGATGCGCCTGTGACGGGTTCCTAGGGACGAGAGATATTCCGCAAAGTCTTGACCCTGGAAGGGCGGTCCATTGTCCGTTCTGAGTTCTCTCATGGCTCCATGGGTGGCAATGATTTTCTCGATCTTGGGAATCACACAGTCTGCACTGGTGCCGGTGACGATTTCGACCTCAGGATATTTGGAATGGTCCTCGATCATCACTAGCGTGTGCCGTCCATCCGGAAGGCTGCCAAAATCCATGCTGACCCTTTCCCAGGGGCCTCGGGGCCTGGGTTCCACAATGATGGGGGCTTCGCGGGGGCTGTCGCCCGTAGTTTGGCAGGCCGTGCAGGTGCGCACCACAGTTTCCACCATGTCGTCCATGAGCGGGAACCACACCTTTGTCCGCAGCCGGGCCTTTGTCTTAACCATTCCCTGGTGCCCCACGTGCGCCAGTTGAACTACTCGGCCTGTCAAAGCCGTCGGGATCACCAGGCGATGCCCTCGCAGGAGGCACCCCGCCGCGTCCTCATTCAGTTCAGCCCTCACGTGGTACAGACCGTCCATGATTTTCTGGGCCTCTGGTGTGAGTACCTTCCAGCTCTCCTTGGCTTTCTGCCAGTTAGCCGTCCGGAGCAGATCCTTGGCCCGCTGTATACAGGCATCCTGAGCCGTGGCGCTCACAACCTCTTCCAGGGATATGGGGCGCGGGCATGATCTGGCCACGACCCATCGCACATAGGCCTCCGTCTCTTCAGCTTCGTCCATCTCCTCTGGGGTGGCCGCCCGGGGGTGTCGTGACAGATAATCCGCCGGATTCTTGGCCCCTGGCTGGTACTCGATGGCACAGTTGTACTCTTGCAATTGCAAAATCCACTTTTCAATTCTAGGGGGTGGCTTGGATGAAGTACCTGAGAACAGCGACAGCAGCGGTTTGTGGTCCGTCACTACTGTGAAGGGCTTGCCATATACGTACAAGTGGAAGTGCCGGCATCCCCAATGAATCGCGATGGCCTCCTTTTCGATTTGGGAGTACCTTTGTTCTGTGTCCGTGAGGGACCGGCTGGCAAAAGCGACAGGGGCCCAGTCTATCTCGTCTCGGGCTCTCTGCATCAGAACAGCCCCCAATCCCGCCGGTCCGGCATCTACCGCAATGAGAGTGGAATGTCTTGGATCAAAAAATGCCAGCATGGTGTTGCTGGACAGCGCACTCTTGATATTTTGGAATGCCCTTTCCTGCTCCGTTCCCCAGTTCCATGGTGTGGAGTCTTTGGTTAGATCACGTAGAGGGAGGGTCAGGTTGGCTAGGTCCCTTATGAAGCGACCACAGTAATTCACCATCCCGAGAAAGCTTCGGACTTCCGTGACAGTCGTGGGCGGAGGTGCATCCTTGATGTCCTTGACCTTGTCGGGATCAGGATTGACGCCATCGGCCGAGAATATGTAGCCGAAGAATCCTAATTTGGTCTGAAGAAACTCGCATTTGTCTCGGTGCAGAGTGAGTCCAGCGCTACGGAGCCTACGGAACACCTGTGCCAAGCGTTGGTTGTGCTCGGGAATTGTCCTTGCGTGCACCATGATGTCGTCACTGACATTGATCACCCCCGGTATGCCAGTAATGAGCTCTTGGATAACATTCTGGAACACCTCGGCAGCACTGGATATCCCGAAGCTCAGCCTGGTGTACCTGCGCAGTCCGATGTGGGTGGAGAACGTCGTAATGTTCCGGGATTCTTTATCCAGCACGAGCTGATGGTACCCCGCCCGGAGATCCAGCTTGGAAAACCACCGGGCCCCGGCCATCTCTCCGATCAGGTCGTCGATCGTAGGGGTGATATGTCGTTCCCTTTTGATGGCTGCATTGGGGAGGCGCATGTCCACACATATCCGGACCGCTCCCGGCTGCTTTGGCTTCCTGGTAACCACGATGGGCGATACCCAGGGGGTGGGTCCGGACACCTTCTCAATGATGCCCGCGGCTTCCAGCTTCTGTAGTTCTTCCTCAACCAGTGGCCTTAAATGAAACGCAACCCGCCGGTGTCGCAGGGCCACCGGTTGAACAGTGGGGTCCACATGCAGGTGAATTTCCCGACCCCTGAAGCGGCCAATCCCTTCGAACAAGTCCGAAAAGTCTGCAATCAGTTGCTGCACCGATTCCTCGTGCACCCCAAATGCAAAAGAGACCACTCCCAAGTCTTCTGCCGTCCGACAACTCAGGAGCATGCCTTGACCTTCCTCCGACACGAAGATGTTGGCACGCGTTATCTTGTCTCCGTGCCGGACTGCTGCTTTAAACTTTCCTCGAATGCGGAGGGGCACGTCCTGGCCGTAGGCAAAAACGGTGATCGGAGTGGAGCGGAGGCTGGGGGGATTAGCCATGCTTCCGTAGAGGGACGCACTCATGAGATTTATTGAGGCGCCCGTGTCCACAGTTGCCATGATGTCCTGATCAGCTACTTGTATCGCACATTGTGGTAGTGTCCTTGTGCGTCGGGTGGCCGTGCCGATCATGTGCACCTTGTGGACGGACCGCTCCTCCTCGTCGTCATCCATATCACTGTTGCTGGGTCCTCCTTCCGCGCCTTCGGGCTCCGCCACCGTGTGTACTGTCTGGCGGGGCTTGCTAAACTTTTTGGACCGGCACACCTTTTCAAAATGATTCATTTTTCCGCACCCGGAGCATATCTTGCCCCGTGCTGGACATTCTGGCGCCGGGTGTCTCGGGCCTCCACAGTACCCACATGATTGCGCCGAAGCTCCGCCCTGCGGAGTTGTTGTTCGCTTCACCCATTTGGGCTGTGGGCGGACTTGTAGTTTGTTCACCGGTTCCACTTTCATGTTGGCCTGTAGAGCTGCTTCCATGTGGGCTGCCCTGGCCTCGTGCGGCCCAGCGTGAGAATGTCTGGGAGGGGTTTCCCCGACTCCTCCAGAATTCTCTCGCGTAGTTTAGCGGAAGCGCAACCCTGAATAATCTGGCCTCTGATTTCCTCCGTGACATCCTGAAATCCACACGTTAGTGCCAGTTTCTTCAACCGAGAGTGATAGGCGTCCAGCGATTCATCTGGCAGTTGCCGCGCTTGTCTGAAAATGAACCGTTCATAGTCTTGGTTGGCCATGGGTTCAAAATGCGCATTGAGCGCGTTTATGAGCGTGTGGTGGGTTTTGGGAGTTGCTTCCGTGAGGGTGCGGGCGATGGAATGAATGTCCTTGCCACCAAGATGGAGGATCATGGCACGCTTCTGCTCCTTATGGACCTTGGTGGCCTCGAAGAATATGAAGAGCCTGTCCACCCATTCTTTCCACTTCGGTGCGAGAGTGGATGGCGCACCCTCCACCACAAACGGCTCAATGGGCGGAATGTTAGCCATCGCTCTAGACGCCCGGGAGGGTGTCCGTGGGCAGCCGGGATGTGATCCAGCGGCAGCCGGAGCGCCCGGCCAGTTGTGTCTTGGTGCGGATTACACCCGCGCAGCCCAGTGCGGCGTGGCACCGAGGCGTGGAGGGTCCACAGGGGAAGCACCTCGCGCGACCAATCAGACTCCTGTGCGCCGCAGGAATGGGCGAGCCAGCGCCGCTCACCTGATGAGAGCCAGGGATCAGAGTATTTCCACCAGGCAGGCAGAGCGGGGGGTGTGTGGTGGCAAGGCACGAGCACCGCGGACACGTGGTAGTGCCCGCAGCCGCCTCACCTCAAGAGGGACACACACACGCACCCCGAGCGGGGGATCGATCACCACCCTCGTCGCCAATTGTTGTGTCGGGTGATCTACACTCACGGGGCATCTAACCCTGACTAGGCCTGACACGTGGCCCTAGAATAAACTCAGCCAGACACTGGGAATGAAGTTGCTTGTTCGGTCGGCGCGTCTCTCTCTGAACGCCCTCGCACGTGCTCGCCCTCTTTTTATTATAGGGCAGTCACATGACCAACTTGTCCGTCCCTCCGGACCTCGGGGCGGACCTTCAGGAACATAACACCCACCTCCTCCGATAGTGCCTAAGAAACGGCCCTGCCCCACGTAAGCGTCCAGAGGTGTGGGCATCAAAATTAGCTTCTCTTGCGGCTTGAAACTTAAAATCTAAACAGCTCTCTAACGCCGCCGGAACCGACCCTGCCCGCACGCTCTCCCTCTGCCCCAGGCCACACAAACCGCTGCTCGGCATCGAAGACCCGCTCTGAGCCCCACCATTGTAGAAACTTGCGCAAGCGGACCCTGGGCATTGAACTACCGCAAACCCGTTGAGGGAGACCACCCGACGCAAAAAACGCGAGGCAGGCAGGCAGGATGGCCACAGGAACGGTGCCTGAGCCACGGAAAACAGCGCAGCCCCGTGCTCACCCACTGTAACCCGCTCTCCCCACCAGTTCTCGCCCATCGCCCGGGCCTCCGACCAACACGTGGCTAATCCGCCGACAACCACCAAACGCTCTCACCCTCAGCCCGCACTTAAACAATCCACAAGCCTACGCTGCTCTACCCGCCGCCATATTCCCGCGCTCCCTCCCGGACTAACCCTAACCCGGCCGTCAAGGTGCTACGCAACCCCCCCCGTGGACAAGCCACAGGGCCCTATAAAGGCCCTAGGCCCGCCCACCACCTTACATGCTCGCGCCCGCATTGGCCACACCTAAAAGGGGGGCGGCGCCCTGACTGTCGCGCTGGTGACGTTTTGCTCGCGAGGCATGTGTCACTAAGACGCTGTCTTGCGTTATCTCCCCTTCGCGTCGCGCGGCCAGCGGCATAAACGCGAGGACACTTGTTAAGAAAAGTACACTCAGAAACAACGGATGAAACATCCATCAAAATCATTGTAGTTCAGCATGACGCTTTAGAACATAACAGATGCTAACAGAAACGCGGCCACACGCTAAACGTTCACTTACCGGCAACAATAATAATTTGGCCCTCCACGGGTTTCCGGTTGTCTGAACGGGCCTTAGTAACGCCCACTATATAATCCCTGCTGTAATTCAGCAAAAGCTCTATACAAAGTTCCTCTTCGGTGTTGCGAGGGTCAGGGCAAAAGTTGAGCCACTAACGTGGCAATTTTGTAATGGTAATTAACAAGAGAAGTAAACGCATATAAACCTAAATTGTTGTTTATTGAAAACTAGATCCTCCTAAGTGCTTCCGATTTTAAGGAAACCATAACGAGATGGTTATTATGTGTATTGATAAAAACAACACAACTGCATATGTTCGTTAGCGAAAGTCAGAGAAGTGCAGCAGCCATGATGAAATGGCCAAACCGGGTGAGTCAAAAAGTACCATGTATGATAGGTCACAATCACTCCTCCAGATCAGAAAGGGTTGAGGTGATTCCAGGGCCAGCTTTAGTGCTGATGGTGCCACAATCTTTTTGGTGCCCCCAATGACGTACTTCCTTCGCAGATTCTCTCACCACTAGCCTCCAACAGTGCCCCTCATCATCTCTCCCTAGTCGTGAGGGGGTGACACCATGAGTCACCGCACTGGGTGACACCAACCCTAGTGACGCCACTGCCTGTACACATGTGTTATGCAGGGCTCAGAAGAGAAAGGGACTCTTCAGGAGAATCTAGACTAACAGAAACCCACAAAGGCTCCTTCATATTCATATCAGCCAAGTAGCAGCTCAATCATAATATAGCAAAAAGAATAACTGGTGGACAGAATGCAGAACAATGTAATACATTTATCCCGGTACAGATATCTGGGCCTAAATCCATCTTTTTTACTCACTATGCCATTCCAGTTTGGACCCAGCCATATGCAAATTAGTCTTGATCCTGCACCCAATGGGAACAGTCCAGCCCGAACTGCCAGGCCAGGTCCTCCCTGGATTGGAAACAAGAATCCTAGGACCGGTTTCGGGCTTTCAGCTCTCATCAGTCAGGATAGCTTAATTCCAGTGGCATGGAGAGCACGGGACCCACGTCTGGGCATAACCGTCCCACTCGGGGTGACAAAAGCAAAACGAATAACTGATGGACAGAATGCAAAACCATGTCATACATTCACCCCAGTACAGAGATCTGACCCTAAATCCATCTTTTTTTGCTCACCACCCCTGTCCGTTCACCGCTCCTGTCCGTTCACTGCTCCTGTCGGTCCACCGCTCCTGCCCGGTCACTGCTCCTGCTGATGTCTAATCACTGCTTCTGCTCCATCACCTCTCCTACCCCATCACCTCTCCTGCCCCATCACCTCTCCTGCCCGTCACTTTAACTGCCCCGTCACTTCTCCTGCCCCATCACTTCTCCTGCCCCGTCGCTTCTCCTGCCGGGACAACACTCCTGCCTGGTCCCCACTCCTGCCCGGTCATCACTTCTGCCCGGTCAGCTCTCCTGCCCGGTTCGCTCTCCTGCCCAGTCACCTCTCCTACCCAGTCACTGCTACTTTCCTGTTGCCTCTCCTGCCCCGTCACTGCTCCTGCCCCTGCCTCTGCCCCATCACTTTTCCTGCCCCGTTACTTTTCCTGCCCCATCACCGCTCCTGCCCATTCACTGCTCCTGCCCGTTCACTGCTCCTGTCTGGTCAGCCTTCCTGCCCGATCACCCCTCCTGCCCCGTCACTTCTCCTGTCCCATCAGTTCTCCTGATCCGTTCACTGCTCCTCTCCGTTCACTGCCCCTATCCGTTCACTGCACCTGCCCGGTTACCGCTCCTGCTCATGCCTAATCACTGCTCCTGCCCGTCACCGCACCTGCCAGTCACTTCTCCTGCTCCATCTCTTCTCCTGCCCCGTCACCTCTCCTTTCCTGCTGCCTCTCCTGTCCCGTCAAAGCTACTGCCCTATCCTATCCCTTCTCCTGCCCTGTCACTTCTCCTGCCCGTTACTTCTCCTGCCTGGTCACCGCTCCTGCCCCATCACCTCTCCTTTCCTGTTGCCTCTTCTGCCCCGTCACTGCTCCTGTCCCCTCACTGCTCCTGCCCCATCACTTCTCCCGCCCCATCACTTCTCCTGCTCCGTCACTTCTCCTGCCCCGTGGGCCTAGAGGCCCATAGGAATGAAATGGAAGCCATTCTCATTTTGCGATTCGCAATTAAGGAATCGCAAAATGAGAATGCTATTTCAAGGGTGCGGGGGGGGGTCCCAAGGACCCCCCCCCCCGCACCCCTGAAAGGTAACTTTAAGAACATTTTTCACACACACATGCCCCAAGGGCATGTGTGTGTGTGTAAAATGAAACTTTCAAAAATGCACTTTTGAGCATTTTTTAAAGTTTTAGCAAATTACCATGAAGTTCAACGTCATGGTAATTTACCTCTTCCTATTTGCGAATTCCCAAAAAACAATATTCATGCATTGCATTTAAGAAATCACAAATTGCGATTTCTTAAATGCAATCGCAATTTAAGAAATCGCAATATAATTGCGATTCCTTAAATTGCGAGAAAAAAAAAACATGATGCATCCCAAAAAAGGAATTTTGCGATTCGCACCGTTTGCGAATGCAATTTACCTTGATGCATGTGGGCATAAGTCCATCTCACTGGCACATGATATGCTTAAGGCAGACAGCGGGGCGCATTTTGAAAGGGGGTAATCAGCCTTAATTGGAATGACAATGGCCCAGCCCACAGCCTGTGTGAGCTCAGGGAGGGGCTGCTGCAGCCTCTGGAGTTCAGGAGAAGTGGAAGCCGGCCCAGGAAGCTGAATGAAAAAGTTATCGTTTTAAAGTAGAACTAGTCTTGTCGTCCGGGATGCTTTTTTGAAAGACAGAAGTAGGAGAACGGACTCAAATATTTTTTTTAAGTAGGGGCACGCCGTGCCCTTCCGATCCCGCCCACTTCTACCACTGGATTAATTTTCCTACTAGAGACAGATCAGAGTTTTGTTGAGTGGCAGTTTTCACTCGCCATAAAGTAGAGCAGAGGGTTAATATGCCAGCTGCGAAGAACTGGTACCGTGCAGATCACAGATCTATATTTTATGTGGATAGCTGAGAGGATTACTTCTTTTGTCTCAGAGATCCTTTTTGTTAGGGTTGTTTATAAGATACAACCCTAATACAGAACAGTGACTATTACAAACTGTCATCAAAGAGCTGAATGCAAACTGCATAAAATAGGTTAGGAGGTTATGTTTTTTTCTCCAGTCTTTCATTAGCCAGTATGTGAGAGAGGGGCTATGAAGAGATAAGGGGACTTTTGCCTGGTGGTCCTGAGGAAATCTGAGGAGATGGTCATGGGGGGGCGCCAACAATGATTGTCACACTGGGCGCCAACAGCACTAAAGCTTGCCCTGGCTGGGTGGTCCAGGGCCAGGATGTTATATGTTGTAACATTACCACCAGCTAGAGGTTAGGGGTGAAACGGTCAATGGTGTTGCATGCTCTGCTTTCTTTAACATTAAAAACTCTTGGACTAAACCTGCCATCAACAAGACCAGGGGTTAGCCAAATGACTCACTTTTTTTTCCTTCAAATCAGCCATTCAAAGCAACATTGGAGAAGAGATTGCCCTCGTATGATAAACTACATCGAATGACCCTTCCCTTCACTTTCCATACCTTTCCTTCCCTCTCCTCCCTCCGTTCCTCTCTTCTTCCCTTTTTCCTTTCTTCCTTCCTTGCCTCTCTACCACCCTCTCTTAGTTAATTTATTCATTCACGTTTTCATTTTTTTCTTTATTTATTCCTTCCTCCTTTCATATATCTCTCCCATTACCCTAAATACGAATATTTGGCTCCTACTAAGCTCCCCAGGATTGGTAGATTTGGGAACTGTGACATCGGATGATAAAAGGGATCATTTAGCAATTGGCATCTGCAGGACATCCTCCAAAAATCGAATAGATGACTACATCACAGTGGCGAACATAAGCACCCACATCCCCCGAGCTCCAGTGGGCCCACTCAGCAAAATGGGTAGGTGGTGGGCTGGGGAGAGTGGGCTACTTTACAGGGGCCCCCTCAAGTTTTTTACGCCACTGCTTGAATATATGAGTGAAAGCCGCATTCACCAATCCCGCCATTCATCTGCGTCAGTTAGAGGAGGGGGAAAGGCTAGGTTTCCAGCAGCTGAACCTCAGCAGGGAGCATTTTGTGGCAGTCCATCAGTCACAGGGTGGAGCTAAGAGAGTCAGAAGATAGGTCCTATGTAGGTCGTGCCTTGGTATGATGGTGGCTGCAAACATAAACAAGCATTGGCAAACATAATAGGTCGAGCCTTGGGACAGATTGGCTTTGCCAATAGTTTTTAGCTATGCTGTAAAGCATTTCCAATGCGGTGCAGCATAGCTAAGTAAAAATAAAAATGTCTATGACACACCCAACTTTATCATTTCATAGGCAAATGCATCATGAATGTGCGCACTTACAAAGTAGGCAGGCGCTTTTTCTTTTTATTTACTGATCCGAGTTCGATTGGTAAAAACGTGGACATTTTTTTACAGTGGGTGGGGAGAAGTCATGGGGGATGGAAGTAGCATGGGTGGGCAGGAGCAACATTAGGACTGGAGAGGCAAAAGCAAAACAAGGGGCACAGATGAGAGCAAGCAACACAGGGCTGTGGTGGGGGAACACGAATGGTGCAGATGAAGGGAAGCAACACAGAGGAAGCTTATGGGGTGCAGAAAACCAAACAGGCAAGAGAGAGCAGATTGGATCTCGGGAGAGAAACACTGACGAGAAAGCCACACAATAGGAGAAGCACATGAGGGCAAGCAGATCAGGGAGGGGAGTGAGAGAAGCACACATTTGAGAGGGAGCAACACAGGGTGTGGAGGGAAAGAAAGACACACCAGGGAGACAGCTGGTAAACACATGTACTCTTGTGGAATGCTAAAGACAAAAGAGAAAGGTAGTTCCCTGAAAGTGAGCAGTGAAAGGCCACAAGTAAATTGTAAATGCTACAGAGGGACAGACACAAGATGGACAAGGCAAGCCATCGAACAACAAGTAGGCAAATAACAGTGACAGTAAAACTAACCAACGCTAAGCAATGGGGAGCTGCAAGCCCCCTCTATGTTTTTGGTAAGACCACAATATGGTCTTTCACTACCAGGCATCAGCTCTGCCTGGTAGGTTCAACCTAAAAAACACAATTACCGTACAAACACTAGGAGAAAACTCCCTTCATGCTAGGATCATTGCTTACTTGTTTCTGCAAAGCAAAATAATGACCTACAGGCTGCCATGATGTGGTGGCTGGCCAGCATTATCATTTTTTGCCAGCTGTCTCACCGCAACCCCTTTTAACAGAAAGACCTCACTATACCAGGTTGGGATCTCATAATATGATGGGCAATTTGCTGCCAAGCCAGATGAGGTGAGCTCTCCTCCATCCTGGGTGTAATGATAGACCATTTGCTAAACTCAAAATAATTTCCAAAGTCTTTTGCCCAGAATCAGTGCCACCTTGATGCTTACTTGACTCTTGCTTGGCTCTTTACTGAGCTCTGTTCTTGGACTATGCAGTGCTGTTCAATAATGCAAATTAATCCCCAAGTGGGGTATGATGATAATGTCCTGCACAACCCACTGCACTTAACTGCTGAATTCAACCTTTCTCCTGTCCAATGTGTGCCAATGTCGCCTCGCATCAGCACTGGTCCGTTCTCCACGGCGGGGCTTTTCTCCCGGCAGGACTGGCCGTTAAACATAAAACATAAATTTAAAGTGCCGAAATCAATCCCCTGTGTGTGGCCTTTTTCGAGGGGACAACTCTCTGTGATTTATGCTGTTTGATGTGGAGGGAGGCAAGCAGCACTACTTCCTGGTTGCTCCATTGGAGGCGGCCATACTTGGTGGGTTGACGCGCTAGTCTCCCACTCCGCCTAACCTACTTAGTCCCTTGCTCAATCGCGCAGCGGTGACGCGCAGCGGTAGCGCCACTGACGCGCCGGAGAGGCGCCAGAGAGAAGCCAGTCTGCGCCAGTCCGCGTCCAGACGCTTCCTGCTACCTGCGGTAAGATCTGCCTATCATGGCTGTGGCTGCGCCCACGATGGTGTATGACTGTTCCACACTCCATGCCCTACGTCATGCTACTAGTCCGGCTTGTGATCATCTGGTTCTGCCCACTCTTTCTGATTTTTCCTGTAAAAACTGTAATTGGAGTCCCTCTATTTGCGTTAACCGACGCCCATTTTCTGTTCATGAGTGGAGAATGTTCCTACTAAACTGTAGGTCTTTTAATAAACACCACACCGAATTACGTCTAATGATTGAGGAGCTCAATCCCCACGCCCTTTTCCTAACAGAAACCTGGCTTCAGGCAGACAACGACCCGGCCATTGTTGGAGCCATCCCACCAGGATTCACTCTTAAGAGATTGGATCGCCAAATTGGGAGAGGCGGTGGATTGGCTATTGTTTATCGGAACAATTATAAGTGCCGAATCACCCCATTTACCTCATCGACCTGCGAAAGTCTTCAATTTTCGCTAGAACTCTCCCCTACTACCACCTTCTCTGGCATTCTGATCTACCGTCCTCCTGGCGCCCTTAGTGATTTTATCACTAAGATTACTGAGTTGGCTGCCAGTGTCATCTTATCTTCACCGAATTTTACCCTGTTGGGGGACCTCAACTTGCACTTTGATGATCCTCTCGACACTGCCGCTAACTTGCTCCGTGCTAATCTTCAAGCATTGGACCTCTATCAAAAGGGATTCCATGTAACGCACAATAGAGGTCATCTTCTCGACACTGTCTTTAGTAATATCAATGACATCACAGTGGAGCCCCCCATCCCTTTACCTTGGACGGATCATTTTTTGATACCTTTCATCTGGCGCACAAATACCCTCCCCTCTGCCCACTTTGTCGCCAAACATCAAGCTAGGAAATGGTCTTCTCTCTCCCTCCCTGTATGGGAAGCTGCTTTGGCTAGAGACCCCCCCGGGAAGGTGATGCATGCCAACATAGCAGCTAACAATTTTGACGGCTGGATCACCTCTACACTCGATATGGTTCTTCCTGCTCAAAACAACAATCTTACCAAAAAACCACACGCGGCTCCATGGTATACCCCCGCACTTAGGAGTATGAAATTAACCTGTCGAAAGCAGGAGAGAGCCTGGAGACAGGACTATTCCCAAACTAAGAAGGATGAATATAGAGCCAATATCAGGCTCTACAAACAGGAGCTAAAACTAGCACAAACCTCCTTCTACGACAGCAGAATTCAAGCAGCCGCCAATGCCCCTAGGGAAATTTTTAAAATTGTGAAATCCCTCGTCTCCCCCCCAGCTGAATGCCCCGATACTGAGGGCGCACAAAACCGCTGCAATAATCTGGCTAACTTTTTCTCTCAAAAGATTCTTACAATCTACTCCTCATTTGAGGACACAAATAACGAACTGGAACCCTTCACCCCCCCAACCTCCGATGCCTTGGTTTCTTGCAGGCTAGACACAATTCCTCTCTTGGACGCCCCGGCACTAGATAAACTGACTGCTAAAGTCACCTCTGGATCTCCCAATGATCCAGCACCCCCACATACTCTTAAACTGGCGATGGATACGATCCGCCCCATCATATTGGATGTTCTTAACACCTCCATTTCCTCCAAATCCGTTCCCCCGCCATGGAAGTGCGCAATGGTAAGAGCGCTGCTGAAAAAGCCCAATCTTGACCAAAGTAACATGGCAAACTACCGTCCCATCTCCCTGCTCCCCTGGTTGAGCAAACTGCTTGAGAGGCATGTAAACAACACCCTAACGAACTATCTGGAGTCAAACAATCTCCTGCATGCCTCTCAGACAGGGTTTCGTCCCCGACATGGGACAGAAACTGCGCTTCTAGCGGTCACGGAAGAAGCAAGAGCTGTGCTGGATCAGGGTGAGAAAGTCGCCATTATTTTATTGGACCTGAGTGCCGCGTTCGACACGGTGAACCATGTCACGTTGTTGCAACGACTGACGGACATGGGCGTGTCGGGCGCGGCCCTGGAATGGCTGACGTCCTTCTTGACCGACCGGTTTTTCCAGGTCTTTGAGGGTGAGGCAGTATCACCTAAACATTCTCTCAGGTGTGGGGTTCCTCAGGGCTCCTCCCTGAGCCCCACCCTGTTTAATGTTTATATGGAGCCTCTAGACAGGATAGTCCAACCCTTCGGTGTGCGTATTGTCACCTACGCGGACGATACCCAACTGGTGGTCTCTTTAGACCACGCGGAGGGTTCGTCCCACACCTTAGGTCCTTGTCTGGAGGCGGTCGCCAGATGGATGCATTCCTCCTGTCTAAAACTTAATGGGGAGAAAACGGATGTCATTCTGTTGGGGAACTCTTCCCCCTCCGTTTTTACATCCATCTGGCCACCATGTCTGGGTGAGCCCCCGACTCCCAAGCCCCAGATAAAGAGCCTAGGGATCTGGCTTGACCCAGCCTTGAACTTCTCAGTACAAGCCACTAAGATTGCAGCTACCTGTTTTGGGTTGATGAGGATGCTGCGGAAGGTGCTCCCCCTGCTTCCTTTTCAGGCCAGGAGGATACTGGTCCAGGCCCTGATATTATCGCGCCTGGACTATGGGAATGCTCTTTTTTTGGGAGCCCCTTCCTTTGTCATCCAAAAGCTCCAAGTCACCCAAAACAGTGCAGCCCGCCTTCTTTACAATCTTCCTCGCCGACAGTCAGCTAGGGATGCCTTAAGAGAACTCCACTGGCTCCCTATTGCGGCGAGAGTGCAGTTCAAATCTTTGTGTATTTTACACAAGGCCTTCCATCATACTGGTCCCGCAATTCTGCAGACCTTGGTCACCCCCTACGTTCCTGTGCGTTCCCTCCGTTCTGGCTCCCTTCAGCTGGCCACCTCCGTCAGAGTCAAGAAGGCTCGATGGGGTGGTCGCTCCTTTTCACATACCGTGGCCAGGCTTTGGAACGCCCTCCCCCTATCTCTTCGGGAAACCACTAACCATCTTGCTTTTAGGAAAACCCTTAAAACACACTTGTATGCAAAAGCACACTGATCTGCCCTGCTCCCGCGCTAATAAAGTGTCAGTCATGAGCGCTACGAGGCCTCCGGGTAGATAGCGCTATACAAGTGTAATTTAATAATAATAATAATAATAATATATATATATATATATATATATATATATATATATATATATATATATATATACATACATATATATATATATATATATATATATATATATATATATATATATAGTGTATACATATATATATCTATATACATATAAATAAAGATAAATATATAAAATTAACCCAAATAAAGCTTATGTATATAAGTAAATAAATATTTTACATTTATATTCGTTTTAAAATAATTAAAAATATATATATATACAATTAAAAAAAATACACTTAACACCCTAAAAACTAATACCACCCTACTCCCTTAAAATACCCCAGCACCCCAAAATCCAAACCCACCCTTACTCCTTAAAATACCCCAACACCCTTAAACACTAACCCATCTTCACATACAACTCTAAATTGTTGGCTTGGAAGAGCATGGACTTGCCAAGTGGGGATGAATTCAAGTTTTTAAAAACTAATTACCCAGTGATCCCTGTATTTTATTTGATCCCCAAGGTCCACAAGGACCCAGTAAATCCACCAGGAAGACCGATTATATCGGCTAAAGGCAGCATGTTGGAAAATACATCCCGATATATAGACCATTTTCTCCAGGAATATGTACAGTCACTCCCATCCTACCTGCGAGACACAGGGGATTTTTTGGAAAAGATCAAACTGATCAAATGGCAAGCAGACTATTTATTGATAACGCTCGATGTGACTGCCCTATATACGAGCATCCATCATCTGGATGGGGTTCGAGCAGTAGAATATTTCATGAGAAAAAGATCAGTTTCCATGCTCAATCACAATAGAATGATTAGCGAAATGATTAGCTTTTGCCTATGCAATAATTACTTTCTATTTCAGAATATGACTTTCCAGCAAATGAGGGGCGTGGCGATGGGGGCCTGCTTCTCCCCGAGTTACGCGTGCTTGCACATTGGACTATGTGAGGAGCAGGTCCTCGGGACCACGTATGAAGAGATCTTGAGCAATAACATCATATCATGGTACAGATATATTGATGATCTGTTTATTGTGTGGAATGGCTCAAAATCAAGCGCAGAAAGTTTTATTGCAAATATCAATGTGCATAGTCTGAATTTAAATTTTACTGGTAACATCAGCGATTCAGTAGTAAATTCCCTAGATGTGGAGATTTATGTAGAGGGCAGACTGGAAACCAGGCTTCACAGGAAGGAGACGGCCGGGAACACAGTTTTGCATGTCTCAAGTCACCACCCGAGTCACTTGATCCGCAGCATTCCCTATGGGGAAATGTTGCGGATTAGGCGAATCTGCAATACGGAACCAGAATGCAGGAGGGCCCAGGCAAGCAGTAAGAGTAGAGTTCTAGCCAGAGGGTACTCAGTGGATGTGGTAGACAGAACAATCGCTAAGGTCAACGAGATCAGTAACCATACACAGGAAGGGGTGGACAATTTGACAAGTCAAACAAGTCAGCCCACAGTCCCTGAGCAGCCTAGACTCATCACGGCATACAGCAGGCTACATAAACAGCTACATAGTATCTTCCGAAAAAATTGGCCCATTGTTAAGGGGGATCCTATCATTGACATGACCCTGGCAAACAAACCGGAAGTTACATTCAGCCGAGCACGCTCAGTGAGTGACATGTTGGTGAAGAGTAGTCCAGAGGTGGCCAATAAAATCCAATGGCTTTATACAACCAAAGGCTTCATCAAGTGCGCAGTGCGCAAGGCATGCAAACAAGGGAGAAACAGAACATCCTATTTGACCCCCTTTAGTGATATTCCAATCCCAATAACAAAAAAGATAACCTGCAAAACAGATTTTGTAGTATATGTGCTGGAGTGTGTGTGTGGCCTGCGATACGTGGGCAGCACGAAGTTGCAAGTCCACAAACGCATACTCCAGCACATACGCGCGGTTGTCAACAGGGATGAGACCTACCCGGTGGAAAGGCATATCAACTCTTGTCACAACAGTGACATCAGTTGTTTGTCATATTATGCCATAGATACCATATTGCCACTACGGAGAGGAGGTGACAGGGGAGCCCAGTTGAGAGCACTAGAAACCCGATACATTATCGAACTTAATACTAAGACCCCTAACGGTCTTAAAATGGGGGAAGATATGTATACCTGCTTGGGATGAGAGCTGACATAGGGAGTTTGTGCACCCAAGTATCAACTAGGGGACCCCACAGGATCAGGGAAAAGATTAACCGTTACTGAGTCATGCATATTCATTTAACATAAAAGCGAGCTTCTTTGGAAGGGTAAAAAAGGATAAAAAATAAAAAACAGCATCATTAGGTAAGGCCCTTTTTTTGATTACTATTGATTATCACACAGCACATAGGGGTTTACACAATAGGGACTTGGTCCCTTTCTTTCTCTTTGTTTTTGTTTCTCTTTTTCTCTTTTTGTGTTCAATATGATTTGAATGCATAGCACCAGTGGACACAGAGGGAGGGCAGTTGGGACATGACAAGTCCAAATGACGCAATGGTGACAATGATGGTAGAACCAACAAAGCCAAATTAATTAATATGCCCACTGGGGCGGTACTATAGATGCCAAATGTTTTTATGACATGTTGTAAATGGCTCAATAATGCATAAATCTTATAACTAAAGTTGAAGCTTTTATTGCATTAAGACAATCTGCGAGTTTGCACATTTTTTGACTTTGCACATAAAATGGAGCTATGAATGGTTTTAAACAAAACATATTTATACGTATTTATACATTTTGTATATGACAGCAACTTCTTACATTTATATTTATGTGTTTTACCGTAATATTTATAAATTGTAATATTTGCGGAAGTTTGCACAGACATACATGTAAATATGTAAACATGTCAAACAGGAACTATTTGTGGTATCGGAACTGTGAGGCAAAATATCAAATGTATATTTGCACTATGATGAGACATTTGGAATGCAGGAGACAAAAAAACTAAAATGTTAGGCTTTTTTCCATGGCCTTAGGCCAGGGGTCAGGTGACTAGCACGTGCACTGTATAACAAGGTGTGGTTTTTCACTCACGTCATGTGATCAAGGGCTCAAGGGCCCGAAACGCGTCATGGCGGCGATTGTGTTGTATACTCAATAAATTCAAGCAAAGTACCTGGCTGGGTCTGTGTCAGTTTCTAACCGAAGGTAACGGGTGGAGTGGAACGGAATTCTTTGCATATATATATATGTATATATATAGCAGCTCCAATAGTTTTCTGTTTTCCACAAACGATAACGCACTCACGGGGGTTTATGCAGCAAAGTTTTAATTAGCCACGGACAGACAAAAACAGACGCGTTTCAGACCTAAAGTGCTTCGTCAGTGTTTACATTTCCGTGTCTATCTGACACATTATATACACATTACTTCCTGTCAGTGAAATGAATGATGGACACTTCAAAACAACATATATGGCGGCCATTTCATAATGTTATATACAATTAACGGCGCAATTGCAATATTATTAAATTGTGCCATTGCCGGTATAAATAAATTCAATCTCGCTGTGTATCAGCATATTACCGACAATTATTTGCCGCAAATTAACAACTTTTACAATCGATTAAAATTCAACTGTAACGACACCACCGAGCACCTTATGATTGCAGTCATCAATCAATTACACAGGGTTTTCCATGATTTTAGCACTGATGTGCTTAAGACCCATCTAATGGGAATTTCGTCCCCTGTCGGTGAATAGAAAAATGATTATGCCGTGTATCGGCACATCACCGACTAATGTAATGACAAAAGGGCTGCAATATATTGCTTTCTACACCCATTTGTTATCATACTAACAAAGTTATAATATTTACAAATCTCATAATTTAGCCAAAGATCAGCTAACACAATCACATATGACCCTAGACTCCCCTTCAATTGCATCTTGGGGAGTTGGTTAAAACCAGAATCTTGTGCAGGTCAATGATCAGTGAAATTCTATTACAGATCGGTTGACTGAAAAAATTATTATGAGAAAAGTACTGGAAAATTCAAAATGAATTTTAAGAGTAGTTTAGCCGAGGTGTGAGAAAATAAAGGGGAAAGAGAGAAAGAAAAAGAGAATGCAGTCGAGAGAAGAATAAGAGTACACATAGAGAGAGAGAAAAAAAAAGTTTACGTTCATTTGGTCACTACCACAATCTATCTCATCATGAAGGTTCTCATCACATTTCTAGTAATCCTATCAAACTTGGAAACCAATATTCAGCCAACCTAGCACATTATTTTCCCAGATGTACAGTGAGTTCCTCCCCAATGTTGAGTCCACCCGGCTGCTTAGTCTGCATGTCTATTATGTATCGCGACTCCAGTCTACGTAGACATAACAGTCTATCTCCCCCTCTCGGGTTGGATGGAACATGGTCTAAACCAAAGTATTGGAGTAACTCACGGTTACTCTGATGTTCCTGTGCAAAGTGCCTGCGGGATAAGATGCATCTTTATTCATTATGGCTCGTTGATGTTCCAGCACTCGCATCTTGACGTTATTGATCGTACTGCCTACGTACTTGAGGCCACAAGAGCATACCAAACAGTATACCGCATAGGATGTTGTGCAGGTGATAAATTTATTGATTTTCTTAGGGCGGGATAGACCTGGGATCTAATAGGAGAGGACCCTCTTGCTATTTTCACACGCTCGGCATCTTCCACATGGGAAGAAGCCTGCCATGTCCTTGAGGGTACCCTGTGTTGGAGTTTTGATGGGTGCTAGATGGCTGTGGACTACCATACCTTTTATGGATCTAGATTTGCGGAAGGTAATCAAGGATCTTACAGGTACATCACACCCGATGACTGAGTCTGTGCGCAGGATATGCCAGCTTCTCGAGAGCATGCCTCTTAAGGTGTTATCCCCCTCCGAATACGTGGTGATCATCCTGAATTTATTCTCAATTTCAGAATCATTCTTCTTTTTCTGATCACAATCCAGTAGTTGTCGTCTCAGAATTCTGGCTACTTTCTCCAAGGTTCTATTAAGCATGTCCGGATCATATCCTCTCATGCGGAACCTCTGTATACTCTCTTTTGCGGCTGACATAAAGTCAATGTCACAGGATCAGTTCCTTTTTAGTCTAAGCAGCTCACCGTACGGTATACTTCGTACGAGGCTGGGTGGATGACTGCTCTCGGCATGAAGAATACTGTTCCCTGCCGTTGGTTTTCTATAGAGGGCAGTCTGCAGCTTCCCATCACTGACAAATACCCTGAGATCCAAGTAATGTACTTGCTCCCTATTGATGTCTGCTGTAAACTTAAGATGTAAGTTATTCTTGTTGAGATCCACAATGAAATCATTGGCTGCCGCACCCACCACGGAAGAGTACAAGAGCGCCTTGATGGGAAATGAGCTGGGCAGCAACACTGCATAGCGCGGAGCACCGCCATGCGACGACCTGGAAGGAATCGTGAATCGACAGGCATCTAGCCGGTGGGGATTCGGATATTGACCCGTACCCTGTTCCTTCACTACGCCGCCGCCTGGCTGGCGAGGGGGCTCCAGGCGACCGCTTTTTAACCACAGCTGGAGATTATAAAGATAAAGAAAGAAAAAAGAACTAAAAACGCATCACGCAATAATAATGAGGGGGCAGGAATACAAGTACCATAAGGCACTGTGACATTAGCACAGCCCATTCAGGGACGTGTCACTCAATTAATGAAAGGCGCTTCCTGCTACCCTCCTGTGAATCAGTTCGTCGACCTTTGAGAAAGAGGGCTGTTGCCTTCGAAACGCGTCAGGACATATGACGAAACAGGACAATTCATGAACTTACTTCCTTGCCTTCAGGCTATCCAAGCGTGCTGTTGGGGAATAAAGCTTTCTGACCTGGAACCCCCGCAAGTGTGGTCTGTGTTTTCTGCACGCGAGCGTCCATACATAGAATGGTCCCATCACCATTCTCTGCCGCACCTGCCACGGAAGAGTGCAAGAGCGCCTTGATGGGAAATGAGCTGGGCAGCAACACTGCATAGCGCGGAGCACCGCCATGCGACGACCTGGAAGGAATCGTGAATCGACAGGCATCTAGCCGGTGGGGATTTGGATATTGACCCGTACCCTGTTCCTTCACTACGACGCCGCCTGGCTGGCGAGGGGGCTCCAGGCGACCGCTTTTTAACCACAGCTGGAGATTATAAAGATAAAGAAAGAAAAATGAACTAAAAACGCATCACGCAATAATAATGAGGGAGCAGGAATACAAGTACCATAAGGCACTGTGACATTAGCACAGCCCATTCAGGGGCGTGTCACTCAATTAATGAAAGGCGCTTCCTGCTACCATCCTGTGAATCAGTTCGTCGACCTTTGAGAAAGAGGGCTGTTGCCTTCGAAACGAGTCAGGACATATGACGAAACAGGACAATTCATGAACTTACTTCCTTGCCTTCAGGCTATCCAAGCGTGCTGTTGGGGAATAAAGCTTTCTGACCTGGAACCCCCGCGAGTGTGGTCTGTGTTTTCTGCACGCGATCGTCCATACATAGAATGGCCCCATCACCATTCTCTGCCGCACCCGCCACGGAAGAGTGCAAGAGCGCCTTGATGGGAAATAAGCTGGGCAGCAACACTGCATAGCGCGGAGCACCGCCATGCGACGACCTGGAAGGAATCGTGAATCGACAGGCATCTAGCCGGTGGGGATTCGGATATTGACCCGTACCCTGTTCCTTCACTACGACGACGCCTGGCTGGCGAGGGGGCTCCAGGCGACCGCTTTTTAACCACAGCTGGAGATTATAAAGATAAAGAAAGAAAAATGAACTAAAAACGCATCACGCAATAATAATGAGGGAGCAGGAATACAAGTACCATAAGGCACTGTGACATTAGCACAGCCCATTCAGGGGCGTGTCACTCAATTAATGAAAGGCGCTTCCTGCTACCATCCTGTGAATCAGTTCATCGACCTTTGAGAAAGAGGGCTGTTGCCTTCGAAACGAGTCAGGACATATGACGAAACAGGACAATTCATGAACTTACTTCCTTGCCTTCAGGCTATCCAAGCGTGCTGTTGGGGAATAAAGCTTTCTGAACTGGAACCCCCGCGAGTGTGGTCTGTGTTTTCTGCACGCGATCGTCCATACATAGAATGGCCCCATCACCATTCTCTGCCGCACCCGCCACGGAAGAGTGCAAGAGCGCCTTGATGGGAAATGAGCTGGGCAGCAACACTGCATAGCGCGGAGCACCGCCATGCGACGACCTGGAAGGAATCGTAAATCGACAGGCATCTAGCCGGTGGGGATTCGGATATTGACCCGTACCCTGTTCCTTCACTACGACGCCGCCTGGCTGGCGAGGGGGCTCCAGGCGACCGCTTTTTAACCACAGCTGGAGATTATAAAGATAAAGAAAGAAAAAAGAACTAAAAACGCATCACGCAATAATAATGAGGGGGCAGGAATACAAGTACCATAAGGCACTGTGACATTAGCACAGCCCATTCAGGGGTGTGTCCCTCAATTAATGAAAGGCGCTTCCTGCTACGATCCTGTGAATCAGTTCGTCGACCTTTGAGAAAGAGGGCTGTTGCCTTCGAAACGCGTCAGGACATATGACGAAACAGGACAATTCATGAACTTACTTCCTTGCCTTCAGGCTATCCAAGCGTGGTGTTGGGGAATAAAGCTTTCTGACCTGGAACCCCCGCGAGTGTGGTCTGTGTTTTCTGCACGCGAGCGTCCCCACATATATATATCTATATACATATAAATAAAGATAAATATATAAAAATAACCCAAATAAAGCTTATGTATATAAGTAAATAAATATTTTACATTTATATTCATTTTAAAATAATTAAAAAAAATAAAAATATATATACAATTTAAAAAATACACTTAACACCCTAAAAACTTATACCACCCTACTCCCTTAAAATACCCCAGGACCCCAAAATCCAAACCCACCCTTACTCCTTAAAATACCCCAACACCCTTAAACACTAACCCATCTTTACCCTATAAATATACCCTGTACCCCAAAACCCAAACCTAACCCTGAACCCTAAAAATACCCCTGTACCCCAAAACCCAAACCTACCCCTGAACCCTAAAAATACCCCTGTACCCCAAAACCCAAACCTTCCCCTGAACCCTAAAAATACCCCTGTACCCCAAAACCCAAACCTACCCCTGAACCCTAAATATACCCCTGTACCCCAAAACCCAAACATACCCCTGAACCCTAAAAATGCCCCTGTACCCCAAACCCCAAACATACCCCTGAACCCTAAAAATACCCCAATACCCATACCTATCCCTTAACCCTTAAATACCCATGCACCCCATAACCCAAACCTACCCTTAAAATACCCCTGAACCCCAAACCATATACCCCAACACCCCCAAACTAAAACCATATACTTACCATACACTTAAATATAACCCCAAACCTACCCCTGAACCCTAAAAATACCCCTGTACCCCAAAACCCAAACCTAACCCTGAACCCTAAAAATACCCCTGTACCCCAAAACCCAAACCTACTCCTGAACCCTAAAAATACCCCTGTACCCCAAAACCCAAACATACCCCTGAACCCTAAAAATACCCCTGCACCCCAAAACCCAAACATACCCCTGAACCCTAAAAATACCCCTATACCCCAATACCCATACCTATCCCTTAACCCTTAAATACCCATGCACCCCATAACCCAAACCTACCCTTAAAATACCCCTGAACCCCAAACCATATACCCCAACACCCCCAAACTAAAACCATATACTTACCATACACTTAAATATAAAAAACATATGCTTTTACCAATCATGCTTTTACAACGAATTTCGTTGTAAAAGCATGCGTGGTAAAAGCATATAATATATAATGGCATGCGTTGTAAAATTTTGCGGAGTAACGGTACCTGCGTTATCATGGTATGAGGTGTAATGGTATGCGGATTAAAAAATGCGGAGTGACGGTGTTTTACCCTGCCTAAGAGATCAAAGCAGTTCGGGATATAAATATTGGGGTCCAGACCCCTGACCTTCAGAGCTCTTTTGACCAAGAAGACTGCCAAGAAGAAGAGCCGGAGGAGCTGTGAGAAGGACTTACCACTTTGCTGTGTGCTTTGCTGTGTTGGCCTACAGTGGCTGCTTCTGTCTTGGGTAGTGAAAGGACTGGATTGAACTTTCTGCAATCTACTTTGTGAGTTTCTCCAAGGGCCTGAGGTAGAGCTTACCCCCTGTTCATGAATTCTCAGGAACAGCAAAGACTACAAGGTATTCTGCCCTCAGCACTGGTCACTGTGTGTTTTGTGCTGTAATAGAAGAAAAGCAACTTGACGATGTCTATGCCGCCACCGCCAACTCCGTGTCCTGAAGGCAGCGCAGAGGGCAACGCCACAATGCCGCACTGTGACCCTGGTTTCACCTTCACCGCCTGCTGATGCCGCCGCCAAGCCGCTGCTCGCACCACAACCTGTGAGCACCGCACTCCGCTTCGCTTTACGGCGACGCCTTGGCAAGGCAGAGGGCACCGCCGCAATGCCGCACCACGACCCTGGTCTCACCGATGCCACCTGCTGACACCGCCACCGAGCCGTTCCTGGCACCGCACTCCGCACCGCCTCGCTTCACAAAGATGCCTAGGTATCCCTGATGACGCCACTCCACGCTGAAATTGACAGAGCTGCTTGCACCATGGTTAGAGGGCACCACTCGTAAAGTTACATGACGCATCGCCCCCATCCCGCACAGCAGCCTTGGAGTGCCGACACCGGTGCCATCAACTCCAGTTCGTCAGCCGACAACAACGCTTTAGCAACAACAACGACACTGCTTGCGTGACCTGCCAGCCCCGTGATGAGCACCGCCTTCATCTCGCACCGCGACCCTGGTCTCACCGATGATGCAATCTGATGCCGCCACTGAGCCACTGCGCGCACCAAGACCTGTGGGCATCGCATGCAACACCGATGCACTTTGCAATGCAGCACATGACGTCTGCCGACGCCAGTGCTCCTGACTTCAGAGAGGAGATCGACTTGCAACACGTGTGACTTCGAGGGCAGGATGACTCCTGCACCGAAAGCCGGAACCAACGCCTACGGACGCCGTATTTTCGGAAGCTCAACGAGAGGTCATCGACTCCCTGCATTTCTAAAAGGTACTGTTTGCGGGTCTTTCCGACACCGTAGCTGGCCCGCAACGCCGCAGTCAGCCAGAACTGTTTGGATTTGTTTGCTCACGCCGCCACGATAGCTCCGGAAGGAGCCATCGACCTCAAGGAACTATTTTTAAAGCATATTTTGATAAGTGAAGATTTTGATGTACTGTATTGTGGATTTTTTAATCGTTTTTGGTCTTGTCTTAAGTATATAAAAATATTGGCTATTTTTCTACACTGATGTGGTGTCCTTTTGTAGTGCTTATGTTGGGTATGTGCAAATGCTTTCCACACTGCACAGAATAATATGGCAGTAATTTTGAAGCGTCCCATAGTGTGTATGGGGATGAACACTGCGTTATCTAATCACAAAGATGAATTCACTCATGTAGATTTACTCATGTGTAAATTTACTATTGCACCTAGTGATAACTTCACACTAACTTCACACTATAAAAAGGCTTGCTTTTCTCTGTGATTTAGACATCACAAGAGAAGACGCCACGCGATGGAGCCGGCCTGATCTACACTTACAAGTAAGCAAAATGCTGGCAGTATAATTTCTCAAATTAGATAGATGCCCCATGTAGAATTATATTGTTACTCTTTGGGAATTAATTTGCTTTATAAGACCCTGCCACCGGACACTTCTGAGTTTATAAAGTTTTCATAACTTAGAAGTGTCAGTACGAGTTTAAGATGATGTGTTCATGGGAACTATAATTTTACAAATGTTCCCTACACATCGATCGCTTTACTAGCTCATAGTGAACACATATCGTTTCGGGGCTGGTTACTCCAACATTTGATATGGCCATGGGTTCTGCATTCTCATGATATGGCGGCCCTTTTTCCACACATCGACGGTATCTGCTGTTCATTAAGAACACAGATTCTTTCAACTTGCGGGGCTGTCCATTCTAATGGGCAAGAAGGCACCATAATTATAATAAATTTTGATAATAGTTAAAACGTAGAGTCTGGACAGGGAGCTTTTTCTTTTCCAGTACTATACCCAAATGTTAAACTTAATCTGAAGAATAAAAATGCAGGATCTTGATATGGAGCTCGCTATCTCCGCTAATACAATAATAATACAATACTCCTAGGTGCCCATAGACAGTGGGTTTATAACATGTCATTGATTCTAGGTATATCCTAGCAACCCTTTCTGTTATAGATGTAATACCAATATAACAAAAAAATGATATAGGCTCTAAATACTTCCACCATCGTTTTTTCAGATTCCTGTTACACGGGGCTATCTGACCCTTACCTTCTCATCTACTGGAATTGGAATGTCTTTTCACCTGATAAACGGTAGGCATACAAACTTGAGGTGATGACAATGACATCAATAATCACACAATAAGTGAAAGACTGATATGGCTCTGAAATTTTTATTTTAGAATAAATCTAAATTTACACTGAGGTTATTTCCGGATGGAATTATATTTCTCTAATCAATACCAAGAAGAGTTCACTCCAATTGGTAAGCCAATCCTTTAGGCTTTTTTCAATTAACAATTGTCTCTATGTGTAGTCTTTTAACAACTATATAGTTGCTAACGTGTTAGCATGTATAAAACATAATAGCCACCCACCCAAAGTCTTAAGAATTATGAAGTTGACTGGCCCACCTCTGTCCTGACCATCCAGGTTATATAATGAAGCAAGTAGCAGAGTTTGAGTGCATAATAATGCTTTTTATATGTGTCCTTTGTATATTTGTAAATAAGTATAAAGATTGTGTATATAGCAGAGATGTAAGAAATTGGAACTCAACAGGGTTTAGCACAATTTAAAGAAACCACTATTTTGAGTAAGGTTGTTGTTCCTTTTTAACATATTGTTAGCAATTGTAATGTGGCAAATAATGTTTTGTATTGTATTCAATGTACATATTTTAATTGTGTGTATATATATATATATATTGTTTGTAGCCCTGAAGAAGTCCATGGAGGACGAAACGCGTTGGCTACAGGATTGAAGCAATAATAAAGATTAAACTTAAAAAAAAACATCTGAAGACTCTGCTACTGAACTCTTTTATCTCTTTTTGACTTGTGTTCAATGACTATTATTGTACAGATTCATAATACATTGATGTGTGTGCTGGATCATTGGTTGTAAAAAACTTTTTATTATTTGCCATTTCCAAGTGTAAGTTTACAACTAGGTGCAGATTTACATGTATCCATCCCCTCAAACTTTTGGTTGGAGCCAGCTACAACGGGAGTGTACAGCTATTATTAATAACTTTTATGACACGGTCAGAGGTCTCCACCACTGGGCAGAGATCTCCAGATGATAAAGTATAGGGAGAAATCGTGAAGTTTAATAATTGTTAGAACATTATTGAAAGTATTTTAATGTAAAATAAAAATGTAGATTAACTTAAAATTATTACCATTTCCAACAACTACCAAAAGAAAATGTTACAGCATACCTGCTTATCATATTAAATGTTTAATAAATAATTGAAATACATTAATTTAAGATATTTGTTTAATTCATTTTATTATTTTTTCGAAATTTAAATGTTTTATTTATTTGTAAACAAAACCCTAAATATTATTTTTTGACTTAAAAAAAATAATACTTATAAATTGAATATAACTTTTAACACTCCAAAGCTGGGCTAGAGTACATTTACTATTATTTTGGGTTATTTTTGCTGTAGTAACTTCAGAGTACAATTTGTTGATACCAATAGACTTACTCTTTAATTGGAGGGTGGGTGTTTGTATTTGCATGCCCCTCCCTAAATGCTCCTTTGCACCTCCTTACCAATCCATAGTCCTCCCCATTTACTAGAAAGTGTTCCACATTTTCCAGCCACCTCCCAGTATCTCCCACATTTAATACAAAAACATATACATACGTTGGTGGAGCTCTCCTTACACGGGATTCCGTCATTAAGAGGCACAGAATCTGCCCTTGTTGCCATCGGGGATGACCTTAAGAGCACAGTTGATCGGAACTGGGTTGCTGTACTACTTCTTTTGGACCTCTCAAGTACCTTTAATATGGTTGACCATGGCGCTCTATTACGAAGACTCTAGGAAGCTGGCATAGAGGGGACTGCTCTCGACCAGTGGCACAGCTAGCCACTTTGCCGCCCATGGCGGTCCCTGCCATTGCCTCCCACGGCGGCTGTAAGACCGGGGCGTGCTGGTGATTTTCCTGAGATTTTCCTGAGATTGCCCCCACGGCAAACGCATGGAAGAGCGGGGGGTCCGCTGCACCCAAAACTAGTACCTCACCCCCCTACGCCACTGATCTCGATTAGATCACATCCTACCTTCACTAGTAATGACTTCATGTAGAGGTTGAAAAGCATTGGTGAGATGATAGAGCCTCTAGGGACCCTGTGAAGTATGGCTTGGATAAAGAAGGGGGGTGTGGATGACATTAGTTCTGTAGTGAAGGTAGGATGTGATCCAAACGAGATCAGTGACGTAGCAAGGGGGGGTGAGGTACAAGTTTTGGGTACAGCGGACCCCCGCTCTTACATGTGTTTGCCGTGGGGGCAATCGCAGGAAAATCACCAGAACCCCCCGGTCTTATGGCCGCAGTGGGAGGCAATGGCAGGGACCGCCACGGGTGGCAAAGTGGCTAGCTATGCCACTGGTCGAGAGCAGTACCCTCTATGCCAGCTTCATAGAGTCTTCGTAATAGAGCGCCATGGTCAACCATATCAAAGGTACCTGAGAGGTCCAAAAGAAGTAGTGCAGCAACCCCGTTCCGATCAACTGTGCTCTTAAGGTCATCCCCGATGGCAACAAGGGTAGATTCTGTGCCTATTCCTGGACGAAATCCTGTTTGTTAGTCTCAAAGTATGGAATTATCTTTAATGAATTGTGCCATCTGGGCGAATGTTGCTCTTTCTATCAGTTTGCCCAGGAAAGGCCCATTTGATATTGGTCTGTAGTTGTCGGGGTTAATCAGGTCCAGGTTTGTTTTCTTTAGTAATGGTCGTATGTATGACTTTTTGAGATCTTCTGGAAACATTCCGGTGTTTAAGGAATTGTTAATGATTCTTCTTACTGGTGTGACAGCAGAGGTAGTTAGAAGAATTGTCTTGAAGGTTTGTGGTGGACACGAGTCAGATTGGCTGTCGGTAGGCCTTTTTGCTTTGACCAGGTCCATAAATTAACCATGTGAAATTTGTTGGAAGGAATGGAGAGGCTGGGGTAGCGTATTCTTGGATAGTTGTTTTGTAAAAGGGTTGGGCTGGTGGTTTTATTTTGTTAAATAGGAGTCCAAGGCGTCTGCTTTAGTCATGTAATGATTTGCTAGTTTGTTATTGCTTGAGTATGGGAAAGAGCTCCTTCTAGGCAATTTTGTTTACGGAATCCGTTGAGAATTTTACAGAATTCTTTATTTGCACATTTAGTATTTTGAATTCTGTCTGAAAAATATCTTTTTTTTAGCTTTTTTATTGCTGACTTGTATAATCTATTAAGTTTCTATAGGTGAAGTTTGTCTTGATTGGACAATTGTTTTGAGTCAGGTGGGATGTAGTTTTCTAATTTGCTGTTTTATCTCTTTTATGCCCATATTTCTCCACGATGCCTGTTTTCTTTTGTTCTTTGGGTCGTTCTTAGTGGTATTAGGATACTAAAAGCTTTGGGTAGGCACTTATAGAGTTTATTGTGTCTACATCTGTACTGGATGATAGTTTTGTTTCTAAATGTTCAAAATTGAGTTTATTCCACGCTCGATAGGTGGTTGCATGTAAGGTGGTTTTAGGTGTGTTACTTTGTGTTGTTTTATGTTGGAAAGCAAGCAAATGGTAGTATGACCATGTGACTGGAGTCATTGTTTGAAAGGTAACGAGTCCTGTGTTTGCAAAACTGGCATGTAGGGTGTATCCAGTGATTTGTGTGGCTTTGTGGATGATCTGATGTAGTTTCTGTGCGCCTAGATCAGTGATGATTATTTTCGGATGGGGCATATTGGGTTTGTCAAACCAAATGTTTCGGTCACCCAGAATGCATATGTTGGAATGTAGTGTTATAAGGTTTGAAACTGTGCCTGGGAATATTGCATTGCTAGATGGAGGTCTGTAAAGGAGCAAGAAGTTACAGGAGGAAGATGGTGTAGGTTTGTGTCTGGTGAAGAGGACCTCGCAACTTTGTATGGAGATGTCGTTGGCTTTACTGATAGTTAAAGTTTGCTTGAACACAACAGCTAGGTCACATCCTCTTTTGGCTACACAATTTTGTGTTATTGCTTGATAGCCAAGAGGAATGGCTTCATGCAAGACTGGAGCCATATCATCTACCAACCATGATTCAGTTATGAAGAGTAAGTTAGGTTGTGCGTCAGTGAGAAGGTCTTAGATGTGATGCTTGTTTTTAGAGAGTGATAGAGCATTTATTAGGAGGCAGTTTAAAGAATGTGCTTTGGTGTATGAGGATAGCAGGAGCGTAGCTGCTCTGTATCACATTCCTCGCCCAGCAGTCTATGAAGGCATTTTGATGGGTCTATGTGTGTAGGTGGTGGTTGGGAGTGGCTTGGTTAGCTGTTTTGTTTTTGTAGAGTAGCCTTATTGTGCAGTAGACATGGAGACGCAAGGTTGTGAAGAGTAGCATGTTGCCTATTTTGTTTGCTTCTTGATGGGGTGCAAGGTTTATGAGTTAGGGGTGGTAGTGCAGCATGTGGGTCATGTTGAAAGGTGCTAAAATGTCCAATGAATGACAGGCGGTTAAAAGAATGTTGCTGCATTGATTTCTATTGCGTAGGTGTGGAGGAAGAGAGAAAACGTGACATTGGAGTTGGTTTATGGTGGAGAAGTGTGGCTCAGGGTTTAGAGGCGGCAGACCCGGAAGCTGAGATTGGCCCTGGACCAGGGTTCAATTCCCCGCCTCGGTGGGTCTTGGGCTAAAAATTCCACGGACTCGATAATTCTCGCTCTGGTGCCTTCTCGACTCACGGGTTCACACTCTGCGACTCAGGGCAATAGCTTGCTTAATCTCCACAACGGCCCCTCGCGGCGGGATGCCTGGCTTTCACCTTGTGGATACCCTGCCGGGGCTATCTCACAGGGAAATACCAGGACGGGTTCCCTAAGCAAGCGCCGGGAAACCCACTGCGGGTAGCTGTGCGCTACATAAGCTCAAATACATTTACATATGGTGTGCATAATTTGTGTAGTCAGAAAGGTGAGAGTGGGTGTACGTTTCTAGTTTGTGACGGAAAGTATTATGAGGTGCTGTGTATGTGAGATTTTGTTGTGCTGGTGTGTGTGTAATAGGTTTTGTTTCTGAGGATTAGTGATTATGTTTTTGTTTCCAGAGAAGAATTTGTATGTAAATTATTGTTGGTGAGCAGAAGCTGCAAAGGAAAGGGGGTGGTGATGTGTTTTGAAAAAGAGTGTATGTGGTGTGTGAGAGGGTATAGACAAGAGTTAGGAGTGTTTGTTTTAGATTGGATTGCTAAAAGAGGTAATATGGGTGGTGTAAGTGTTGTGTAGTTGTGTTATTGTGATGAAAAGAAGAGGATGATGTTGGTGGATGAAAAAATGGAAGGGATGGTTTATTGGTGACAGAAAGTGGTCTGTTATGAGTAATTAGAGCAGGCAGTGTGTGTCTGGATGGGATATAATTACATATGATGTGGTATTGGTTTATGTTCATGATGAGTGGATTGGGTAGTGGTATAGCACAGAGTGGTGTTTTGTGTGTAAGTGAAGGAGGACGTGTGTGGTTTTTGCGCTAGAAGGGCAGGGTGTTGTAGTGGGTGCTGATACATTAAAGTGTGCTTAGGGTTAGTTTGTAATAAATCGGGTAGAGTACATTTGCTGTGAGTGTGTTAATATGGTTGTGGATGTGGATGGAGTTGGGTGGGTGCTGGTGGATGGGAAATTGGGCAGCATCTCAGACCTGACCACTCTCAAACGAGAGATCATTCGTGAAGGTAGAGGTGACCCAAGCGGGAAGGTTAGCATCGCGCTACACTTTTACGAGGTTTAAATGTTTTTAATTAGAAATTTTACATGGTGACACTTTTAATCCCTTTTTAAAATTGAAGTTATTTACTCACTGTTTTACCCGCATTTGCACTAAAGCATAGACGATTGGCAGACTCCAGTATCTCAGGCACCAGTTTTAAATCACACCGGTTGGCAAAAGAGCGGGGCAACCCCGCAACAGCAGACAGACAGGGAGCATAGAGTGCGCAGAGAGGTAGAGTTACCCCTCTCTATCAGAGAGTGCACTCAGAGACTGCAACCCAGGTCAGCAGTCTAGTTGTTGGTCCAACACACTTAAATGAAGTCAGGGCAGTGGGCGCGCAGCGGGCACAGCACTGTTGCGCCAAAGGCGCACCAAAGGCAAGGCAATCTGCACCCGTCCGTGCTCGAACGGGCCCAGTGGCCAGAAATTCTGCCTAAACCACATGACTCACGTACTCTGGTAAGCAACTGTACAGTTTTAGGCCTCCACATATAGCAGCATGTGGAAAGGGCTGACAACTTGTACTTAAGCAAACACAAGCCCATGTCTGCAGACACTGTAACTTGAAGTTTAGAGTGCCAGTCAAGCCCATAATATCCAAGGACAGTTTGAACTGGAAAGCTCAAGCATGGAGGTTAGGCTTAATTAACTGCTCACTTCTCAAAAACTACATTGGAATCCGCCTGCTTCTGGAGGAAGCCAACTTAGATATACTGTTTATTACAGAAAGTTAGCTGACCGACAGTTCCACCCCAGATATTGTAATGGCCCTCCCACCAGGATATCAAATATTCAGACTGGTCTGCATAGGGCAGGTGGGAGCGGACTTGCTATCCTAATGAAAAGTGAACTCAAATGCACTATCAATGCTCTCCCTATTCAGGGCTGTGAAAGCCTCCAATTCTCAATCACCCTGTCTCCAACAAAAACGTTTTCAGGAATTTTAATATATAGATCCCCCATGCCCCTATGGAGATTTCTTAGGTAGCCTACCAGATTTCCTAGCTAATACTCTGGCAAAGAAACCGCACACTGCCATAGTAGGGAATTTAAACTTACACTTCGAGGACAAGAAAGTCCCTAGTGTCAAAAGGCTGCATCTAGCTCTTGGGGGCCTTCAACTCTCACAGTTGGTTACTTCTGCCACACATATCAAGGGCCATATACTTGACGTAGTTATATAAATTACCCCTATATCGTAGCTGCCCCGCCACTACCAATGCCCTGGTCAGATCACCACCTTATCCTGTTCAATTTAAATAACAGATTAAGAGAGAAGGGCACGCCCCCCCCCCCCACCTCCCCACCCCCCATTGGTAGGGATGAAGAAAAGAAGTTGGACCAAGGTGGGCACAGAGGCTTGGGGGAACTTTCTGGCTCCCATGGCCACACTTAATTTTGAGGGACCGGAAACAGTAGTAGAAGCTTATTCAAGCTCGGAAACTCAGATAACACAATTTCTGGATATAATAGCTCCAAAAACCTCGACTAAATCAAAAGCAAGGCCCATATTGGTTGGTTCAACCCTAACTACTTTCCCTAAAGAAAAGCTGTAAAATAAATTACGAGAATGGAGGAAGTCCTACATTCCACATCTTAAAGCAAAATACAAGGTGGCGATCAGACTCTACCACAATAGCTTTAAGGAAGCACAGACTAAATTCTTTGAAATAAAAATTAGCCAGGCACAGAATTCCCCAAAGGAACTCTTCACTGTAGTCAAGGCCCTAAACTCACCTCCACACACTACTCAGACAATAGAAGCCTCAGAGAAGAGATGCAATGACCTAGCAAATTATTTCTGCACAAAAGTCACAGACATCTATAACGCACTCCTGACTGAAAGAGAAACACTCCCAAGGCATGAAGGAGATGAGGCACAGTCCGTCCCCACGCAAACCATTACTAGCTTCCCCCCGGTGCACATGGAGGAGGCGAAGCTGTTAAGGGACAAGGTGAGGGCAGGCTCGCCACAAGACCCTGCACCACTGCATATCCTTACGAAAGTGGCAGACACCATTCTCCCTACTTTAGTCAAGATCATTAATCTCTCCCTTGAATCGGGCTTAGTACCAGCACGCCACAATCTGACCACTGCTAAAAAAAATCTAGACCCAGCACATCTAGGGAATTACCGCCCCATCTCAATGTTGCCATTTGTTGGGAAGTTGGTGGAAAAACACGTGAACAGAGCACTGACAGAGTTCCTGGAAGCAAACCAATGCCTTCATCCCACATAAATGGGATTTCGTGCAGCATAGCACGGAATTAGCATTATTAACAGTGGTTGAGGAAATCAAAGTGTCTCTGGACCAGGGGAGTTCTGCAGCCCTAGTACTTCTGGGCTTGAGCAAAGCTTTTGACATGGTGGACCACCATATCTTGCGTAATAGACTGAAGGCCATCGGGGTCCAAGGTAACACTCCCCTGTGGCTTCGTTTCTGGAAGGGAGGTCATTCCAGGTCATGGAAAACAATCTCCTCTCCAGAACGATGCTGTTGACCTGTCGGGTGTCTCAGGGCTCCTCACTGAGTCTGACATTATTTTAATGTTTATATGAAGCCATTATCACAGATAGTCCAAGAGTATGGCGTCTTCATGTCAGCCTACACCAATGACACCCAGTAGGTGATTTCCTTAGACCCCAGAACCAACGGGGACTCTGGCAGCCTAGCGCTCTGTATGGAAAGAGTGATGGGATGGATGACAAACAGCTGTTTAAAATTGAATGGAGATAAAACAGAACTAATGGTTCTTAGCACTAAAGCAGTTCTTTGGCCATTAAGTAGATGGCCTAAATGCCTAGGTAACCCTCCCACTACAAAGAATCTATAAAAAATTTGGGTTTCTGGCTTGATAGGGACCTAACAATGGTGACCCAAGCTAAGAAATTGACAGGTGTATGCTTTGGGCTACTCAGAATGCTCCGCAAAATCTTGGAGCGTAGACCCTTAGAGCTCAGAAAGACAGTATCGACTCCCTGGTCACATCACGCCTCGACTACGGAAACTCACTGTTCCTAGGGGCACCCAAATTTGTGATCAATTCAATCAATCATAGCATTTA
Source organism: Lissotriton vulgaris (assembly GCF_964263255.1). NCBI lineage: Eukaryota > Metazoa > Chordata > Amphibia > Caudata > Salamandridae > Lissotriton > Lissotriton vulgaris. Next base: position 334,488,454 of record NC_141689.1, on the reverse strand, counting down.
TAAAGCGCACTACTTACCCGTGAGGGTCTCAAGGCACTGGGGGGTGGGGGAAGCTGCTACTGCTCAAAAAGCCAGGTCTTCTGAAGGTCAGCAGGTCTTGGATCTGTCATAGGTGGATGGGGAGGGTGTTCCAGGTCTTGGCGGTGAGGTGGGAGAGCGATCTGCCACCGGAGGTCACTCTTTGGATGCGGGGGACTGTGGCGAGGGCGAGGTTGGCGGAGCGGAGCTAGTGGGTGGGGGTGTAGAAGCTGAGTCGTCTGTTGAGGTACGCTGGTCCAATGTTGTGGTGTGCCTTGTGTGCGTGGGTGAGGAGCTTGAAGGTTATCCTCTTGTTGACGGGGAGCCAGTGCAGGTCTCTCAGGTGGGGTGTGATGTGGCTGCGGCGAGGGATGTCGAGGATTAGGTGAGCAGAGGTGTCTGATGCGTTGAAGCCGTTTCAGGAATTTGGCCGAGGCTCTTGCATAGAGGGCGTTTCAGTAGTCCAACCTGCTGCTGATGAGGGCCTGGGTGACCGTTCTTCTCGTTTCGGTGGGGATCCACTTGTAGATCTTGCGGAGGATGCGGAGGGTGTTGAAGCAGGAGGAAGAGACGGCATTGACCTGCTTAGTCATGGAGATGGTGAACTTGAAGGGGTCCAGAACGCTGCAGCAAGGCTACTGTGTAAGGTCCCAACCAGTAGTCAGCCAGGAAGCACCTCAAAGCACTACACTGGCTTCCGGGGGAGGCCAGAATCAAATTCAAGGCACATATCTTGACCCACAGACCTTTACACAACAAGGGTCCAAGTAAAATTAGAAACCTGTTGACCCTTCATGTCCCAAATAGAAGCCTGAGATACGGCTCCGAACGACTGATCAGGAGAGCCAGATGGGGAGGTAGGTCATTCTCCCTACTTGCAACCAAGTTGTGGAATTCATTACCACGAGAAGCTCGCTTTTTGACAATGGAAGCAGCATTCCGGAAGTCGATCAAAACATGGCTGTTCCAGCAATATCATTAGTCTATCCCTAGTCTTCTTGAAGAAGTGGTTATGTAGCGCTGGGAAGCCCTTGGGCAGCCATGCGCTCTATAAATATAAATAAAATCAAATAAAATCAAACAGGATCAAATAGGCAGCTGCCCTTGTCGTCGCTACCCTTAGCCTCAACATCTGGGCTGACACACCCTGAACCCTAACCGTACATCAAGCCCACAAACAAAACATGTGGGAATTAGGCCCTTAGGGGTAGAGGAAAATCACTTTTCTTATTTCATGAAATAGACAGCACAAACTCTGTCTCCTTACCACCTCCTGGTCCTTGGTTCTCTGCAATGTTGGGCACAGGGAAGCTGCAGCTCACAAAATGGAGGTGAATGTCTTGGGGTTCACCCAACAAACTTTAAGGGGCCTGGGCAGGCCTTCCACTTAATGGTGACATCACAGAAAATTACTTCACTTTCACTATAGTGCGTAGAACCAGGAAAATGAACACAGCATTCAAGTAAATCTGTAATAAAAGAATGGTGACTACTCAACAAAAGGTCTATATAAAAGGTACCATAGTGCTGGAAAATCGTGAGACTAGAGGTAGCTGTGCTTGGTGACACACAAAGCTGATTCCAGACGAGCAGTGTTGTGCCCAGATGTTTCTGATGTGGAGGATCTCTCTGAAGTGTGAGTGTTAGTGGCATACTGGAATGGGGGGTCACAAACTACAATTGTCTTCTGACAGTCTCCTCCACATCGTAACCTTTGTGTGGGACCTTCTACAGAAATGGCACATAGCTAGAAAGATAAGCATTTTATTTATTTACAGTGCCCCACCTCTTCTCCGTGCTTCCTTTGAAAATTAACCCTTTAAGTGCTGCGAACGTCCAACGGTCGTCGCGTGCACTACCTCGCTAGTGCTGCGCACGACCATTGGACGTCCGAATCCCGTTAGCGCGATCGAACGTCCGCACTGGGGCGGAATGTTCGACGCGCTAAACGGGTTAATATTTTCAGAAGTATTCCATTTAGCATTCCCAAAACACACACACAGCAAATGGTTTGAGAGGATCCATCGTAAAGCCCTCTTAATTGCATACAGTTCTACCGTAACAGGGACCCATACAGATCAATACATCTTTAAAACTGAACAGCACATTTTGGCAATCTGAAATGTGATTACCTCAAACGGAAACAAACCTGACTCTGACCATTATTTGTAGAGGGTAAACCACTATGCAAGGAGGAAAGGCTACCACAGTGCCATAACATATGCCAAACCATTCTACATTACCAAGCGTATCAACAAGCCACCAAATCAAGCAAAGGAAAAAGTTCTCTTCTATCAGAACGTACCAGCCTGAATCATTTACATGTCTACTTCTGAATAGTATTGAAAAAATCTTCTTAATTTTTTAAGACATTTGTCCTTTGAATTCTTGTATTCACTAAGTCTCACCATACCTTCCCGACAACCTTTCGACCACGTGGAGAAGTGTGGCTCAGGGGTTAGAGGCGGCAGACCCGGAAGCTGAGATCGCCCCTGGACCAGGGTTCAATTCCCCACCTCGGCGGGTCTTGGGCTAAAAATTCCACGGACTCGATAATTATCGCTCCGGTGCCTTCTTGACTCACGGGTTCACACTCTGTGACTCTGGGCATTAGCTTGCTTAATCTCCACAACGGCCCCTTGCGGGGGGATGCCTGGCTTTCACCTTGTGGATACCCTGCCGGGGTTATCTCACAGGGGAATACCAGGACGGGTTCCCTAAGCAAGCGCCGGGAAACCCACTGCGGGTAGCTGTGCGCTATATAAGCTCATTTACATTTACACTTTAGACTTCACTCTTACCCTTCGATCAGTTAAGAGTCCACCATGAGAAGGCTCATGCCCAAACAAAAGACTAGGTTTACTGAGGTTTTGTGCTGGGAAAGAGAGAGCTTGAAGTGAGGGTAAAAAACGAGTGAGAAACGATGAGGAAAAGCAGAGCAAGAGAAGGAGACAGAGGTCCACTGGATCGCCAGGGATGAGGCGCAGGTATAACATGCAGGTGGAGGAGGGCCTTGAACACCAACACTCTAGAGTGCAGAAGCTCAGGAGGGCCTCACTTGACGGTGGAGCTACAGGGGTGGAAGAGCAATTTCACTGACAATGAGTCAGTGGTCTTGCTTGCCTGTCCCGCAGCGACCGCCATTTAGTAGGGGTCGGGGAGGACTGGACAGCTGGGAGGCGGGATCGGGAAGGGAAACTGGATTGGGCGAGTCGCGCTGGTCGTGCTGGGCAGAGGGGCTGTGGGGGCAGCAGCGGCAGGGAAAAATGGTCTAAAGAAGGGAAATGGAGTGGAATAAAAGGGGAAAAAAGCAGCAAAGTGCATGAAAAGTGGATGAAGAGATAGAGGGAGAGTGAAGGGAGAGCTTGAAATGAGGGTAAAAAAACGAGTGAAAACCGAGAGGAAAATCAGAGCGAGAAAAGGAGACAGAGGTCCACCGAACCACCAGGGAAACGAGTGGCATAAAGGGGAATAAAGCAGAAAAGTGCAAAAAAAGTAGATGAAGGACATAGGAGAGTGAAGGAAGAGCTTCTAATGAGGGTAAAAAAACGAGTGAAAAAGAAGAGGAAAAGCGGAGTGAGAGAAGGAGACAGAGGTCCACTGGACCACCAGGGATGGGGCGCAGGTATAACCTGCAGGTGGAGGAGGGCCTCGAACACCAACACTCAAGAGTGCAGGAGCTGAGGAGGGCCTCTTTTGATGGTGGAGCTGTGGGGGTGGGAGAGCAATTTCACTGACAATGAGTCGGTGGTCTTGCTTGCCTGTCCCCGCAGCGGCTGATAGAGGGAGAGTGAAGGGAGAGCTTGAAATGAGGGTAAAAAAACGAGTGAAAACGGAGAGGAAAAGCGGAGCGAGAAATAGAGACAGAGGTCCACTGGACGAGTGGAATAAAGCAGAAAAGTGCAAGAAAAGTGGAAGAAAGAGATAGGAGAGTGAAAGGGAGAGCTTGAAGTCAGGGTAAAAAAAATGAGTGAAAATACGTAGCGAGAGAAGGAGAAAGAGGCCCACTGGATCACCAGACATGAGGCGCGGGTATAACCTGTGGGTGGGGGAGGGACTTGAACACCAACACTCAAGAGTGCAGGAGCTCAGGAGGACCTCACTTGTGCTGGAGCTGCGGGGCGGGAGAGCAATTTCACTGACAATGAGTCAGTGGTTTATCACTGACAGACGAGTGGCATTGTTGAGAGGATGAACCGTGTGAGGGCGAATGCATTAAGTAGACAAAGTCAGGGAACCATAACACTGTTAGATCGTTGAATTGCATGTTGTGGTTCTACAGGACTACGCCTCATTCCTCCACCAAAGTCTGCTTAGAGGACGTAAAGCCAACACCAGTTCCAGACCTGGTTGGATGGGTAAATTGCTCAAATCAGAGTTTGATTTAGAGAAGCTCATGGAAATGTTGAGACAAAATTTGTCCGAGACTCAAGTTAAAAAGATCGCAAGAAAGGTGCTAAAAGTATTCCACTTATGGTAGGTGATATGGTCAGGATTAAATCTCCTATTCATGTGAAAAAAGGAGAAAACAAGTTTGGTGAACCGACTAGAGTTGTGAGGATTGGTATAATGTGATTCAAGTCATTGGTGGACATTGGTGGAATCTTTCCAAAATTGTTAAAGTGAGAGCCAGTGCCAAGAGCAGTGCTGACGAAGTTGTCATGAACGATAACACCGGGTACTGAGTGGATCATGTTGGCCTCAGGAGAAGCTCAAGAGTGTCAGTTACTCCCAAGAGGTTTCGGGAGTACATTTTTTCCTTCACATATTTTGTTATATATGTTTTGTTTGTTTTGTTACAAGGGAGTAGGGAAGGTGTGTTGTATTGTGTGATCCTGTTTGAAAATGCTGCTTTATGCTGCCTGTGTCTCAGGTTGCAGGGAGAGACATTCTCTGTCAGTGTTCCATGGTTGCTGGCGTGCTGGGATTGACTTGTGTGGGATTCTGAGAATATTTAGGTTTAACTTGTACTTACAGTTGAAGCTGTGGTAGTGGCTTGTGGAGTTGCTGATCTTCTCCACAAACGTGTAGCCTACAATAACTCTTAACTACTCATCCTGGCTTTGGCGTCTTCATTACAGATTGCTTATATATTAAGCCTCTTTGGGATGTGAGGTCAACAATTGTTTTAAGGGTGTCTAGTGTCACGTTGACACGGTTCCATTGTTGGGCTGCATCACTCAATGCTGCACTTGCTTGTATTACAGCTTTTCTGCCTCTTGTATCGTAAAATCTTGTGTGCATTGTGGGAAGGATTCAATCACACCTTTGTGAAACATACAGGCTATATATCTGCAACCCTCCTCGTGCCACTTAGCAAAGTCTCTCACCACCAGTGCCAGAGAGAATGCTTGGTTGCTATAAATTGGCACATAAAGGGATAGGTAAGTGGTAAAGTACTCTGTTGGGATGGAAAACTCCTCTGCATGGTAACGGGCATGTACTCCTGCTCTGAATGTCCCAAATGTTCTGATGACTGGATCCCTGATGCAGATTTTTGTTGTCATAGGCAAATACGGATCATGCGTGTATGTCATGACATAGGCCTGTCTCGTGGATTGTGGTTTTGTTGGAACAGTAAGGGTGTCTAAAACACTACCCTCATAGTGGTGAAAGGATACTGCCTTTACCAGGAGGTAAGCAGCACAGACTTGGTGGTGGCAGCTAGTGATCAGCAGGAGTGAACAGGTCCTTTTTACCTGTGTCACATGATTGAGGCCTAGCGCCTCACTCATTTAAAGTTCTGATTCTGTGTGCTTAACTCACCCCTAGGCCTACATGAGTTTGATGTGGAGTGCTACGCAGCACATAAGTGGTGTACCTGGGCTGGGTGTATGTGTGCCTGGGAAGGGTACAAAACAGGGATAATGCAGTACTGTGCAGTGTGTGCATGTTAAATGAATGTTCTGGGTGTATGTGGGCCTGTGAGTGGTACAATACATGAAGGGTGTAATGCTATGCAGTATGTGAATGGTGAATATATGTGCTGGGTGTTTGTGTGCCTGTGAGTGGTGCAATACATGAAGAATACAGTGTTGTGATGGAAACAAAAAGATGGGACACCAGGTCCCAATGGTATTCCTTTCGCACTTTATAAGAAAGATCCAGATCTATGGTCAGAATATCTAACGGCAGTCTTTAAAGAAATTGTCAGGACATTGACAATACCCGAATCCTGGAGAGGGTCATTAATATCGCAAATTTAAAAAAAGGAAATTGGCCCCACCCCGAAAATTATAGATTAATCACTCTTCAAGACACAGATGCCAAATTATTTGCTGGAGTTTTATTATTAAATTTATCTTTATGGGCAAAGGAGAACCAGATACTTCCGCCCAACCAAACAGGATTTATTAAAGGACTGGGCACTACAACAAATATATTAGCCTTATTAGTGCTAATGGATAAATGTACCTCGATGAATCAACCCTGTATGTGTGCTTTGTCGATTTTAGAACGGCCTTTGATCGTGTGCACAAACAACTTCTGTGGAGAAAATTGAAGGAGCAAGATAACCCAGTGTCCCTTTTAAAATCTATTCAACTTCTCTCAGTGCTGTGCAGTGCATGTATGTTGAATACATGTGCTGGGTTTATGTGTGCCAGTAAAAGGTACAATACATGTAGCACTCTGGGTTCCATTTTGGGAGCCCCAGGGCTGCATGGTGAAATCCCCTAAACAGATTTGTGTATCTCTACATTCTTGTATGGGGTGCAACACACTACACTTCGAATGGGGCTCTTTTATTCAGAGTGAGGTCACAAGGAAGGGGCATGGGTACATCTTGAGATGGGGCTGATAAGAGAATTATATAAGAGTAGGGCTGAGGCCCAGAGCTAACCTTTTGATACACTTATCACTGTGGCTAACATTCAGGTGTGAACTCTAGTCACTCCCATTGCCTGTATTGTGCAGCTCACAGCTTTAGAGCCACTCCTGCTGTGACTGACTGCAGTCAAGAGGATGAGAAGGCAGAGGAGTGGGCACTTAAAGGGAAGCCAACAACCAACATAAACTTCAAAGTCTCAGACTCTAAATCACATTTGGTGTCTGAAAACGGACTATAAAAGGGGGAGCTTGTGACACCCAAAATTGGCTACTGTTAAGCAGCAAGTTGGGCTGTGCAAGTACGAGAAGCTTTTTAAGAGTCCTGCCTCTGACCAAGACTGGGGCTAAGGCCTGCTAGTCTAGCAGCTGGGAGAGGAGACCACCCAGGGAATCCAAGACCACCTGCCCTGGAACCTAGAGCACCAGTGCCTGTCTGTCTGCTTGCCAAGATCAGTGTGCCCTGTGAGAGGAGAGCGTTGTATTGAGGGAGATCCAGTGGGAAATCCTGTCAAGCATACTCCCGTTGCAAGGTATGAGGAGATGGCTGCTGCACTGATATCGTCGTTGCCCATGTGCAGGAAAAAGTTGTCAACCCTCATATGCCAGAGGAGGGCCGCTATAAAGTGAGTCTTCAACATTGCTTTACTGAACAAGTCATCGCCCATGTGCAGTGAGGAGTAGGACAGTAGAGGCTGCTGTGATATGAACTGTGATCATTGTGTTGCCAATCGAGCCGGCGTGCAGTGAAGGACAGGCAGCCCTGTATGCAAGGAGGGGCTTCCGTGGACAAATTACTTTGCAGAGTGGGCCCTAGCCCTTGTGCAGTGATGAGCCAGTGGCCCAGTTTGCCAGGAGGGGCTGCGCTGAAGGAATCTGCTGTGCCAATTGGGTCGGAGCCCATGTGCCAGTAGGGGTCATTGATGCCAGCAAGAAGTGTGAGCTGGTCGGGATCATCGCCAGAGGAGTGAAATCCTTGTGGCGACCCGCATGCACCTACAGCCACATTACCTTTGAACTACTACCTCCCACACTCCCACAATGGGATATACCAAAGACTTACCCTACCAGGAACAGCTGCTAAGGACTTCAGGTTGCTGTGGTTGTATGACCAAATGTGAGGAACTCAAGGACAGCTAAGCACAGCCCACCTGGGCTGCTTGCAGTGAACTCACCTAAATCAGCCACTGTCACTGTAGAGCCCACAGAGTGGGTGTGCTTAGAAACTCTAGTCACTCTGATCCTGGTTTTAAGGCAGTAGGCCCTGGAGGAATTTGCTTGATAGATATTTTGGCACTGGAACATTTTTTACTTTAATACCGACTTGGGCAATTAGCGGGGCTTACTCTGCAAGCTGATATAGTGAATGGGGAATAATTACTATTTATAGAGCGAGGAGTGAGTGGGACACAGGGAATGCCTATCAAATACTAGAGCCCCGTCCTCAGGGTAGTTGTTTCTGAATGTCAGATTTCCCCTTATGTTAATCATAGTAAAAACAAAATACTTCTCTTTTTTGTCATTAAAAAAAGTGGAAAATAATTTGTTGCTTCTGCTGCATTTACTTTGAGTTGTGAACCTGGGTTCATCCCCCTGTATCCACCTCACGCCCCTGCCTCCCCGAGGTAGCCTTGGACTGCTCAGAACAACCCAATCCTGAGAGTCAAGTGCTGAAGGGGTACTTAGCCTAGTTGTGCAGGATCCAGAGTAGGACGGCCCCAGACATCAGGAGGAAAAGACCTCAGCCTCCGCGGTTGAGCCATGTATCTCCTGCAAGCCGGTGACCTTCCTAACGGGGTTCTAATAAACTTGTTCTTGTTCACTGTGTCCCAAATTTGAAGTCTGGTGTTGATAGGGGTGCTAAGGTAAGTGTTTTGTGGACAGTGGTTTTTACAGAGCCGGCCAACTTCTCTCAGGAGATGTGTCATAACCGTCCTTTCCATGTTAGGCCAATGCGAATCAACCTCATCTTTGGACCAATCCACTCCACTATGGAGCACAGTTATGCTGCATAATAGTACAATTTTAAATATGGTAGATTTCTACTTTGCTGCAATCGTTTCAAGAGAATGCGTGGTTTAGAGGTTATCCAAATAAACATATTTACTGCATCCTAGAGAAGGGCAAAGAAGGTTTCCTCCACCAGCATCAGAAGTGCCTGCAATAGGTATAAAACTCTGAGTAAAATATTAATTCTCACTAGAATATATTGTATTGTAAGTGCATTTATATAGCGCCTACTACCCCTGACGAGGCGTCAAAGTGCTATTTCAGCCAGTAGTATGTTACTCCAGAACCCAAAAAGGATTAATGGTGAATTAGCAAAGTGAAATATGAAAGTAATTTGAGTGGTGGATATGTCAGTCTGTTATTTGGATTGAGAAGGATAGTGGAAGGATAGAAGAGGGAAAAAGGTTTGCATTTATATAGCGCTTGCTACCCCTGATGAGGTGTTGAAGCGCTTTTTGGGCAAGTAGCACGCTACTCCGGAACCCATAAAGGATTAGTAACGAATTACCTGGATTGTGCCTGCCACTGAGGATTAGCTCCAGAACGCTTGCAACCGGTATACTCTCTGAGGCAGCGTCGGCTGGTGGGAGCGCTACCGCGGTCGGCGGTTAGCTCACTCGCTCCCAGCGCGACCCCGCCCAGGTTGAGGAGTTTGACAAGGGATTCTGCCTGAGGAGCCTACCGGGGGACTGCGAGGCCCAGCAACCACCACACCTTGCAGCTGGTGCCTCTACCCCCGGCGGCCACGCCCTCTAATCTCCACCGCATTTTACCTTTCGCGAAACCCGCTCCGCGGGTGCCGCTCATTACCTGGATTGTGCCTGCCACTGAGGATTAGCTCCAGAACGCTTGCAACCGGTATACTCCCTGGGGCAGCGTCGGCTGGTGGGAGCGCTACCGCGGTCGGCGGTTAGCTCACTCGCTTCCAGCGCGACCCCGCCCAGGTTGAGGAGTTTGACAAGGGATTCCACCTGAGGAGCCTACTGGGGGACTGCGAGGCCCAGCAACCACCACACCTTGCAGCTGGTGCCACTTCCCCCGGCGGCCACGCCCCCAGACCCCACCTATTTGAGCAACACAAACTCTTCCGAGACGCGGGACGTGCGCGGGTCAGAGCCCGGGGCGAAGGCCGGGCAAAGAGCGGGCCGTTTGAGGCCGTTCGAGGATGTAAGAGACTGGACTGGGCCACTTTTCTTTCTTCCTCACCTGGTGTTTCCTCCTCCATTCTGTTATTAACAGTATTATTGTTTAGACACAATGGTCGTCACTAGGGGAAACAAAATCAAAGCTCCGGGTAGCATGGGCAAATTGCTTGGTCCTATGGACGACTTCATTACGAAGGCGAATACGTTCATATACCAAAGCATATCATTAATAGAAGAAAGGGTCTCCTTGGACCTGGCATTCGCCAAAAGATCCTCTTTGGGGAATTTGGCGGGGCTAGATCACCAGCCGTAGGAGTCCCAAACGCTGAGGTAAACCCGAGTCGAGAGAGACGTAGTTTGCCTAATACAGTTGATTTATCAGTGTCCCAGCTTGCAGACTCACAACTTAGCTTTGATCTAGAAAAAACACCGGACCTAGCCCCGCGAACCTCACCACAAAACTCCTCCATAGAAAAAATCTTAGCAAGGGGAAGGAGGGAGGGGGCGATAAGTAATAAAAGGGTTCCCCCTAGTCATCCAATACCAAACAACCCGATCCATATACCTAGTGCCCCACAAGATCGATCGGATAGAGCAGAACAAATAGTAGTCCCAGTGTTAGTCCATCACTCAGAGAACGAAACACCTATCCCGGTAATTCTGGATTCTCCAATCATCACACAAACCCATAAGGGTTCATGTGATATGGAGGACTCCCAGCTGTTACTAACTAAGATAGCTAATATATTTAAACAATCTTTGCAACCTCTAGAACAACGATTAGCTCAGTTGGAGTCACAGATCTTAAAACTCGCAAAAACTCAACAACCCAACCATCTCTCAGGGCCACAAAAAATAGGGGGTAACAACACTAAAAAACCACCCCCCATAAAGACAACAAATGTAAACCCGAATTTGTCAATTCCCCAAAAGAAGACTCTCCAGATAACAATCCCCAGTGTACCCACCACCAACAATACACCGAATGTAGCCAATATATCAAATCCAACTACTACACCGACTATACTCAACATTCCAACAAATGGTATACAGACAAAATATCGACTCCAAAATATCGACTGGACATAATATCGAGTTTTAAATATAGACTGGACAAAATATCGACTGGACATAATATCGACTACAAAAATATCGTTTTTCAGGTAAGTGAAGTAATATCGACTGTATAAAATATAGATAGCAAAAATATCGAATTTTTAATAATATATAATATTTTATAGTGTATTTTTATGTAATAATATGTGTGAAAAGTGTGTATTAATGTTATAAAATATTTTATTAAATGAATTTTGTTTTTATAATATTTGCGTAATGTAATTCTGTAGCGGGTTGTGGGTTTATAGGGGAATAGGGTGGGAAGTAATTTAATAATAATTAATTAATTAATATATGTTTGTTAATATTTTTAATTAATAATTAATTGATAATTAATTAATATTAATTAGTTAATTAATTAATATAATTTTGAACATATTTTGTATTAGTAATTAATTGGTAATTAATTAATTGTAATTAGTTAATTACATTAATTAGAGTAAATTTTTAATATATATAATTTTGTGTTATTTTTAAGTAATTAATTGGGAAAAAATAATATTAATTATTAAAATAATTACAGCTAATGTGCTAATATATTTACTTTATTGTTATTGTTAATTAATAATTAATTGGTAATTAAATAATATTGATAAATTTTGGGTAAAGGAGTATTTTTAGGGTTCAGGGTCAGTTTTCAGTTTTAGGGTAAAGGGGTATTTTTGGGGTTCAGGGTCAGTTTTCAGTTTTTGGGTAAAGGGGCATTTTTAGGGTTCAGGGTCAGTTTTCAGTTTTAGGGTAAAGGGGTATTTTTAGGGTTCAGGGTCAGTTTTCAGTTTTAGGGTAAATGGGTATTTTTAGGGTTCAGGGTCAGTTTTCAGTTCATGGGTAAAGGGGTATTTTTAGGGTTCAGGGTCAGTTTTCAGTTCTTGGGTAAAGGGGTATTTTTAGGGTTCAGGGTCAGTTTTCAGTTCATGGGTAAAGGGGTATTTTTAGGGTTCAGGGTCAGTTTTCAGTTCTTGGGTAAAGGGGTATTTTTAGGGTTCAGGGTCAGTTTTCAGTTTTTGGGTAAAGGGGCATTTTTAGGGTTCAGGGTCAGTTTTCAGTTTTTGGGTAAAGGGGTATTTTTAGGGTTCAGGGTCAGTTTTGGGTTTTTGGGTAAAGGGGTATTTTTAGGGTTCAGGGTCAACAAATAAGATTGTAAAAAATTATTTTTATTATTTTCATTTATTATTTAATTATTATAATTTAATTTAAGTATTTTTAAGTATATTTTAGTAATTAAAATTTAATATTAATTTAATTTAACACTGTTTTTAATAAAGTCGATATTTTTTACATCTATATTATTGTTAACGATATTTTGTACTCGATATTTTTGTACTTACCTGTTTGTAGATACAAACTCGATATTTTGACTGTCGATATTTTGTCAACGATATTTTGGCAAGTCGATATTTTGACCCTCGATATTATTTCAGTGATCCCCAACAAATACTACCTTACAGACAACACCAGGACCACTAGTTACACCTGCCCCAAATGTCGAGGCACCTAACAAAACTGCCAACAAAACCGCCAACAAAACCATAAATAAATCATCTACCAAAACCCCGGTTCCTCAGATTTCAGCTTCAAACCCCTCGTCCGTCAGGGCCAGGAGAAATACCGCTAAAAATTTAGGGCAGTCAAGAGCTCCAGCAGATTTCCCACCTGAGGCCTCACCGTATGTAGTGGTCATGGCCGGTGTTCCTGAGCTAACAGATCACAACTCGGAACCTGGCTGGTCTTTAAAAAACAAGGCACAGCATTGGCTACAGACCAATCGACCGATCCCTTCAACCTGGCATGGAAGGATTAGATCTGTTTCCAGGGTTCCATGGGTGGGTAACACCAGAAAAACGAACCCAGGGGACTGCATAGTGATCACTTTTGAGGGCCCACGCATAGCAGACTATATCTGCCTGGGAAGACATTGCCTCAAACGGAGGTATTAGAATTAAGTCACTTTCTTTTTTTTATCCTTTTAGGCAAATAAACGGACTTCCCAAGGAACAAGACCCTCCTTGGGCCGTTCCAGTCTCCCGACAGGATGATTTACCGAACCCTAGATATTATGGTCCCCCCAGACTCTATGATCCAGATTATTCCTGGCACACAGTGGGACCACGTTACCAGGGGGGAGGCTGGGCAGATAGGAGGCCATGCACACAAAGGCCGGTGACTAGAGACCAGTCCCGGTGGGATCCATGGCATAATATCCCGTTGTTCAACAGATATAGTGGACTTGAAATGGTCGATTGACCATCAAATGAAAGTATACCCACCAATCTGCATGTACTCCCTAGCCCTGTGAATCTAAATATCTCTTCGGCATCCACGGACGTCGAAGCTGTGCCCATAGCAGAACAATTAAAAGAAGTGAGACGCCCGATTCCCATACTCTATTGGAACATAGCAGGTCTGCGCTCCAAAATTGAGGACGGGACCGCACAAAACTTTCTAAAACCTTATCAAATAATCTGTCTCCAGGAGACATGGTCAACAGAAGAGCTGCATTTACAAGGTTATAAAGCCTACTTTGTTCCAGCAATAAGTAGTATAATGGGAAGACCCAAAGGTGGTTTAGTAACTTACATAGCGAACACCCTACCCCACCTAAAACTGGCTATAGTTTTTCAGGATTCTAATTCTCAAATCCTTTCTCTCTCCTTTGCCAACAAGGAGACCATCATCTTAACCAATTTATATAATAACCTTGATGAAGACCAATTCATAAATCTCCTTAGTAATGCACACGAGAGATTAAAACAATCTTATCAATGGAGACTTAGTCAGGGGGTAACCCACTTAATATGGGGAGGAGATTTCAATCTCCATCCATGTCTAACGACTAATCCACTCTGTTGTGGGATGGTGGATGAATTTGAGGTCCCATTAGTACACTTCACACACAATAAAGCGGGGAATGTTCTAAATGCCGTGCTCTCGGACTTGGACCTGCAAATTGCTAACCCCCGAAATGCAGACTCTAACTCACTTAACCCGACCTATGTAGGTAGAGGCTACCACACAACAGTTGATTTTATTTTTTTATCTCCTGGCCTGATAGGCATAGCTAAGGATTTTCGGGTCATTGGTAATTCACTTAGTGACCACTCAGCCCTAAGGATTAATCTTTATTTACCTGAGCTCAAACCCCAAAACTCGGCCATAGCAAATACGCTTGCACAGAATAAACTAGAGATTGGTAAACAGAATGGTTACACAATCAAATGGGGAAAAATCAACCCCACCGAAATTAAAAAAAAACTGATAATCCAGGCATACCCAAACATCTTAAAATGTCTGGATTTCTCCTCAAGCTATGAGGAAGTTCTAACGAACTTCAAACAAATTTTAGAGCTCATCAAGGACTTGCTTTTGTCAACACCCAGAACAAATCACTCAGTAAAGAAAGGGTGGTTTAGCCACAACTGCACAACCGCTCTAACCAAACTAAAATCGGCGCTCCACAACAAACCGAGGGATGCAGTCCAAATTCAACTTCTAAGGCGCCAATACATAGGGGAACGAAAATCGAGAATTGCAGAATTAAAGCACAAACTCTGGGACGATCTTCATAAGAGTGCTGTATCAAAAAATAGTGAACTCTTCTGGCGAACAGTCAGAACCCCATATCTCTCTGACACTGGCACCCCCAGAATAGAAGTCGCCATAGATGAGCACACATGGGTCGTACATTTCTCCAAGATCTTTAAAAGTAGTTCACCCACAGACCTATCGCCCCCAAAAGTACAGTACCCTATACCGCTTCTGTTTGATATTCCTGATCTTTTGGAAGCATTGCAGAAAAGCAAACTGGGTAAAGCTCCAGGCCCTGACGGGGTCCCAGTGGACTTTTTTAAAAATAACCTAGATCTCTGGGCCCCCATTATAACAAGAGTGTGCATAGCTGCGGCAAATGAGGGAGTTTTAAGTTCCTGGACTAAGTCAATAATGGTCCCCATTTTTAAAAAAGGGGACCGCCAAGATGTGAAGTGTTATCGGCCCATCTCACTGCTGGACTCGCTCGGGAAAGTAGTGGGGAGAGTTATCCTAGAGCGCCTCCAGCAGTGGAGTGAGGATCGAGGCATCATTTCCGATATCCAATTTGGCTTCCGTGAGGGTTTCGGAACAGTAGAACAGGCCCTTAATCTCACCTTAATAATGGGAAAATACACACAGGCCAAGGCAACCAAGATCTATATGGTCTTTGTCGACCTGTCCGCAGCGTTTGACTGCGTATCGCACGCAAAACTGTGGACGGTCCTACGCCAAATGGGAGTAGAGCCATCTCTTTTGGACTTTCTGAGGGAACTCTATTCCGGCGCAACGGCCAGAGTGCGATTTGGCCTGAATGGCGAGTTGATAGCCCCGTTTAGTGTAGAGCGTGGAGTCAGGCAGGGATGTGTCCTGGCCCCCTTCCTCTTCTCACTCTATACTAATGGCCTGGAGGGGGAGATGTTGAGAGGGGCTCAGGATCTCCCACGCATAAATCAGCGTCTGATTCCCACCCTGCTCTACGCGGACGACGCAGTCATTCTTGCGCGCACACCACGCGAGCTTCAGCTCTCACTGAATAGGTATACGACCTTCATGGGCAATCTGGATTTACGGGTGAATGTAAAGAAAACTTTTGTTATGACAGCAGGTAGGGGGGAAAAAAGAACAAAGGCCATTTACCTCGATAATCAAAAGCTTGAGGTCACCCCCCAATACCCTTATCTGGGCATCATGATAGATGAACAACTGACATGGAAGCCAGAAGTAGACACAAGGGGTCATCTCTTTAAGAGATCAATAGCCGCTCTAACGACTTTCTCGCAGAGATTAGGAAAAAGGCCCCCAGTGGAGCTATTGAAAATCTATAACGCTAAATGCCAGGCTATTGCCCTATATGGTGCGGGAGTCTGGGGATACACCGATACTAGCTCCATCCAGAGGGCGGAAAATGTTTTCCTTAGATTCCTCCTAGCCACCCCGAAAGGCACCTCAACCTATGCCATGCACCTGGAATTAGGAATACCTTATATAGAGGATCTCATTAAAACTGAACCAGTGATGCTGTGGTGGCGCATTTGGACATCTGATAAGAATGCGCTGACCCAGTCCATCATTGCTGATTTGATGGCCCTCGATAAATCCCTTAAAGTAAAATGGCTCTCCTATGTAAGAAATTTTTTCAAAGATCTAGGGTTAGAGAACTACTTCCTTGAACCAGAATCTATAATGGACATCTCGAAGAGAGACCTTAAACAATTAGCTCTAAGACACTTGGAGTCTCTAAGATTGGCATCTGAATCACTAAAAACTGCGGTAGTCCATGCAAATATGGTACAAATAGCCCATGGCATTCATCCGTATCTGACACTCCAAATATCAACATACGAGAGAATGCTAATGACTTGATTCAGGCTGAACACTTTTTTTAGATTGTTTACGTTTCCATTGAAAAACTGTTGGGAAGCTACTCTCCCACCTTGTCCGTGTGATGGACTATCAATACAATCCAATCTACATGTGATTATGCTTTGCAAATTCCATCAATCGCATAGAAAAATCTGGTTACTACCAATATTGAGGAGCTGGGGACTGAGACAATGCAGGCCTGCTCTTCTTAGACTCCAAATGCTGGAAACTGAAAATGTCTGTTGTTTTGTGAGCAACTTTTTAAAATGTATCATGAAGCACAGGAAAAACCTATAAATATCCATATTAATGATATCCTGAGCTGACTCCCGACGAAATTTTTATAATTAATTCTCTCATGTTTAATTAGCTCTCTGTATGAATTTTATTGAAATTGTGTGTTTTTCCTTTTTTATTCATGTAAAAATGTAATGTGTACTATTAATTGTCTCTTTTATGGTTTTTCCTTTGTGAATAAGCCGAATAAAGAAGTTATTATTATTAGTAGCGAATTAGTATAGTGAAATATGAAATACATTTGAGCGGCAGACATGTTAGTCTGTTATTTATATTGAGAAGGATAGTGGAGGGATGGATGGTTTGCATTTTTACAGCGCTTGCTACCCCTGATGGGGTGTTGAAGCCAGCCGCAGTCCGTGGAGGTAACAGCATGGGACAGTGGGCCCGGGGGATTTCAAGGGACGATGCAGAGGGAAAATGTAATAAATAATTTATTTTCCCTCAGTATCGTACCTCGAAATCCCCCTTACCCGGCCCTACCGCTGTTACTTGCACAGACTGCAGCTGGTTGAAGCGCTTTTTTCGGAGAGTACCTCTCTACTACGGAACCCATAAAGGATTAGTGGCAAATTAGTGTAGTGAAATATTAAATTAATTTGAACGGTGGACATGTTAGTCTGGTATGTGGATTGAAAAGGATAGTGGAGGGATAGAAGAGGAAAGAATTAAGAAATCTTTTTTTGATGTTTGTTTTTGTTTAAGAGCTCATAGCAGTAGGAGGAGGCTTGGGATAAGTAAAAGGGAGGTGGACGTGGAAGAGCCAGAGGGAAAGGTTTAGAAAGGCTTGTTTTGGGGATCTGAATAGTAAAAGAGGTATGAGATTATGCAAGGAGGGGTAGAGTAGGGCAGAGTCTTGAAAGGGTTATTTCCGGGATCATAGTAGTGGTATGAAGTTTGGTATGAATGAGAGAGTGGAGCTAGAGGATATAATAATAGAGGTATAGGGTAAGAAATAGGTGTACATTAGAAAGAGTAGTAGAAAGAGAGTTGAGATGAGTCAGAGTTGAGGTAGAGGATATATTTAGAGCGGTTTAGGGTGAGAAATAGGGTAGTGCATTGGATATGCTGAGTTATATAGATCCATAAGTACATAGAAGGTATATAGATGCATAAAGTAAGCTAGTATATGTAGATTAAAGATTCATTAAATAAACTCCGGATTTCAAGTGTTGTTGTACTTTAAATTAATTGTATTTATTTACAAAAAAAAATGTTTTTTGTAATTCAATAGTAAAGCAATTGTAGATAAATAGTTATAATAAAAGATTTGCTTATTTATGCAGTCACTTAAACACATGTACAGCGCTAGAAAAATCATAAAAATGTTACTAGACCTGCAGGTCTAGTAATTTTAATATTTTACTAATCGACCTAACTTTAATGTACTTGACTAGTGAACTGGTCTCAAAATTGTGTGATCCTAGGCAAATATTTTGTCTTATGGAGCTGCCTTTTTCTTTATTATCACATGAGAGATCATCTTCAAATATGCAAGTTCACTTTTTCTGCTATACAAAAATACTCTTTTTATTTACTAGACTAAATGAAGCGACCAATCCAAGAAAGGGAAAAGGGACTCATCTATGCAAGTCATATTTGATATCAGACAGCAGCACAGAGTAATTGGCCATATATAGATCTTGTACATTTGGTGTGTGAGGTTCACTCCAAAATATTTGACCTGTGTAGATGTCCATCTCAGCAGAAATTTAACTCACGGATCCTCCGCAGTTGGTATGGGAAAATTAGGGACATGGTAATTTTATACCCGCTTGACTTTTGTAAAGTTATTCAAGTGGGCAAGTGCATTTAATTGGATCACTAGCGTAAGCACAAGATAATCAGTTAAGAGGACTAATGTATGGGTTTCTCCACCAAATTGGATTCCTTGAATGTTCTCTGCCATCCTAATGTGGGATGCCAGGGGCTCAATACTAAGGGTGAATAATGAAAGAGACTGAATCATATGCTTTGCCCTATGATGTTGCACTCTTCAGCTACCACAACGCATAATGGAGTGGCGATCTTCTTTCATGGAGATGCACATTTTCAAATATAATATACAATCAAAGCCGGATGCTATATCATCACTCTGGAGGTGGGAGTGGTCCCTTATCGCCTTAGCCATTGTCTATGTACCAAATAAGGGACATGATAAATTCTTAACTGACTTTTTTACATGACTAGCAGGATTCACCTTAAAAGAGATCACAGTCACAGGGAATTTTACTATGGTATGGGCTGGCTTGAAAGATAGATTTAGGCCCAATAGAGGAGAGACTGGCTCCTTCCCTAAAACCCTTAAGGCCAAGCTTCGCTCTCTGGACTTGCGAGATATATGACGCAAGCAACATAAGGATGATCATGAATACACTTTCTTCTTCTGTGTTCATCAAATGCATTCCAGAATAGATTATTTCTAATGAGCAATGTCCTGACCTTTTCCATCATCTCGTCAGAGATTGGCCACACCTTGATTTCAGGCCATGCGCCTATCACCTTACATGTAGAGTTAGGGTCAGGAAGCCAGCCATCTAAGAGATGGTGCCTACATTCCTCCCTTCTACGGGATCCCATTCTTAAGCAAGAAATAGGGAAATGCATAGACGAACATTGTACACTCAATCATGTTGATGACGTTTCTTCTGTAACTCTATCAGACGCGTTCAAGGCCACAATGAGGGGGAAATTTATCTCAAACATGGCCAGTAAAGAAACACAGAATGCTGGAGACCCAAACCTTTGAATCAAAGATCCGTTCAATCGCACAACAGAATGATCAAATTCCGACACGAACCCTCATGCAACAATTAACAACATTAAGGGATAAACTTAGGGCTAGTATGGTAAATAGAGCAAACTTACCCTTTTAAATTTGAAGAGGTAGTCCTTCAAAACCCAGAGCAAAATAAGTCTGCATCTTTCTTGGCTCCTTAGGAAAAATATTACTAGCTCCTACATTAAGGAGCTTCTCACTTCTGATGGTGAAAGTCTGCAGTCGGATCTTGAAAAACTGGAGGAATTTCGAGCTTTTTATCAGATGTTATAAGCAGCTGAGAGATGTCCCGTTTGCCTTTCAACAACACTACATCACTGTTGCAAGATTATCCAAGACCACTGGTGGGCATGTCCCAATTTAAAAGCCCCTATATTAGAAGAAGTTAAAGTTGCAATAAAACAATTAAAAATGGGTAAGGTGCATGGCCTCAATGGCTCCATAGGAGAATTCTTTAAGGCCTTTCTACACAAGTTCCTTACCAGATTAACCTTTTTCTTCAATACCTTTGCGACATGTGGTGCTGTCACGCCTACAATGTGAGAGCCTACCATTTCTGTCATATTGAAACCAGGCAAAGATCATAAAAGCTGTGCCTCCTATTGGCCTTTTGCCTTCAACGAATCAATCTGGCTTTATCAAGGACAGACAGACGCACGATAATATTCATAAAAGTGATACAACTGATTGAGAAAACTGTCAAAAAAAAGTTCTGGCACGCTTTGTCACTTTAGACACGGAGAAAGCCTTCGATCGTATAGATTAGTGCTTTCTGTGCCTGGTCTTATACCCGGTTGGCATGGGTCCTCCATTCATTGTGATGCTTATGACCCACTACAATACTACAAAGGCCAGAACTTGTGGATTTTCACATACCTCTTGGAGATAGATGGGTAAATGTTCCTAATGTGAGTACTCCCAGAAAAAGTTCTGATAAAGTTCTGATAGAGACATATTACTACTGTCACATTTTTCTCTGTTTTTTTCTTAAATTATTTGAGAAGTCAATAAAAGTGGGAAAGTTGCTTTCTAGGCAGAAGTAATCCTAATGGAGCACATTTCTGACTTTTTTTAGCTCGTCCTTGGAGCCTGAAGATGTCTCTGTCAAACATTACTAGAGCACATTTTGGAATATGTGAGTAGCAAGCTCTCTGCCTCCTTGGGCATTACCACCTGAACTGTTTTGTGAGCGTGATACTGGAATTTGCAACCGTTTTGGCTGTTTCAGGTGAGCAGATTTGAGTCAGTGGTTGTAGAATTTCTCAGAGGTCTGTGATGTTTAAATTGCACAGTGCTTAATATTAGCACCCTATTATGCCCCATAATGTATTTTGCATTGACGCCTGTGGTATTACAATAAATTGCAGGTTGCTTAACAAATTAAAATAGAGTTAACATCTTTCCCCACCAATAATTTTCATAACAGCACAAATGTAGGCTACCAGCCACATTTCAGGCATTATCATATTTTACATTTAAAAAAATCGGTATGTAAAATATGGCAGTGCTTCAGTTTGAAACCTAGTGACAAGAAAAGGAGTCATTTCATTTAAAAAGAACAAAACTTCCGAGGTAGTGTTTTTAAAAAGTCTCCGTGTTACCCTTTAGTCTAAAATCAGGCTCTGAATTATTTACGTTTACTTTTTTTTAAAAACTCTTTTTATTGGATTGTTTAGATACAAACAATGGAAAAAAAATTATGCATCCATATAATTATGCGCCGTTCAAAAATTGTACATTATACTTTCAAAAGGTAACATGGCCTGAGACAGGAAAATGGCCCTTCATTAGTCAATTCATGTCCCACATGACCTCTTGTCCTCTCCCTTTCCCACTATCCCATCCCCAGTGGCTCCACTCAATCCCCCACTCTCTATGGTGGGTGAGTTAGAACATACATTAGTAGGGGGTCCCATATCCACCTTGGACTTGAGGTAGGCAGAAGAAGTTCGGTATATGTCAGGGATTGTTCTTGCCATAGTATGAAGTCTTGGATCCAATCTTTGAATTTAGGTGCTCTGCCCCGTCTCCGCCTGCAGGCAACACTTCTCTTAGCCAATAGAAGCCCCAGCCCAGTGAATTTCCTATTGGCAGCATCAATCTCTTCAGTAAACCCCAGCAGGGCCATAATTGTCGAAGATGGCAGCGGCAACTCAATCATCTCTCCGAGTGCCTCTAAAACCTGCCGCCAGTATGTCCTGAAAGGCTCACATTCCCACACTAGTTGTAGGAAGCCTGCATTGCCATGCCCACACCTGTCACATCGATCATCTGCCCGAATCTGAAACCTGTGCATCTTAGCCGGTGTGTAGTATAAGCTATTGAGGAACTTATAGTTTATTATCCGCAAGCGGCTATGAGCAGAGATGTTTCCAGTCTGGTTACAGCTGTATGCCACTGCTTGTCCAAACGAGATGTGCCCAAATCTGCTTCCCATCTTGTTTATGAGTCAGTGGGGGCATTCGTTAGGGATGCCTGCGTGTGATGCTACAAAAGGGAGACTACGTGCGATGGGGAGGTAGATTGTAATATAGTATATAGTGGACCCAGCGTTAGTGGGTCTCAAGGAAAGTCGAGTGTAAATGCTTTAACACTCTGCCGGAGTCTCACATACAAAAACGGCTCCATAGACGCAGGTTCATTATAATGAAAGAACTGGTCCTTATTTTTATAAATCACATTGTTGTATAGGTCCCCTCAAGTGTTTATTTTGACTTTTTGTAGCATTCGTCGGCAACCCACTTCTTGTGTCAACTTAAGAGCTGGATAATGTGAACGTTGTAATCTAAGTGAGTATAGCATCAGTATCTCTAGTCTATTGGAGAAGTGTGGCTCACTGGTTAGAGGCGGCAGACCCTGAAGCAGAGATCAGGCCCGGGACCAGGGTTCGATTCCCGACGCGGCAGGGTCTAGGATCAATGTCCGCGGACTCGATAATTCTCGCTTCAGCGCCTTCTCTAATCATGGGCCCCACGCTGCAACTCTGGGCAATAGCTTGCTTAATCTCTCGACGGCCCCACCAGCGCTGGGATGCCTGGCTCCGCCCCTCACAGGGAAATTGCTTGAATACTATAGTTTCATGACGAGCTCAGCTCGTCATAAGCACAGCTCAACTGTGCCTCATGAGGAGCTGAGCTCGTCATGAGCATCGAAAGGGTTAAGGAGAACCCAAACCAGGTGGAAACCAGCAAAAAAAAAAGTTGATTAAAGTTAACTGCAAACAGGTGCTGGCCTGACCAAACACACTAAAGGACATGCTGTTGGAGACTGAGGGCTCTCACAATGCCAGGACTCTACATGGTGGTCAGGTGGCGTAGGCTGCAGCGAGCAGCACAGAACAGGCGTAGGATCCAGGAGCGGATATTCGATCAGCGGGTCACCCTTCTGGGGCAAATCAGGGAGCAAATCAATGCCAAGTACCGGCTAAGTGGCCCAATGATCATTAAGCTGATCCAGGACCTAGACCCCCTGCTGCAGCATCCAACAAGGAGAACCAATGCCGTTCCCACCCATGTACAGGTATTGTGCAGCCTGCACCTACTGGCCTCCGGAAGCTTCCAGGGGATAGTTGCTGTCGCTGGGGGTTTATCCCAGCCCACCATGTCCCGCTGCCTAAGGAGTTTCCTGGATGCAATGCTGACCCGGCTACACCACTACATTTCATTCCCCACCACCCAACAGGACCCAAATGACACCAAGCTGAAATTCTACAACATTGCACATTTTCCGCATGTTATTGGATGCATTGACTGTACCCATATCCACATCGGCCCACCAGCACAAACGGAATACATGTACCGCAACCGCAAGTCCTACCACTCCCTCAATATCCAGATGGTGTGCAACGCCAAGAATATCATCACGGACATAGTGGCACAATATCCGGGCAGCACACATGACTCCTTCATCTTCCGGCACAGCGGCATTCACACACGACTGGCAAGGGGAGATTTTGGCCTAATGAAGAGCCGTTTCCGCATACTGCACAAGACTGGTGGGGCCATCAAATACACACCTGAGGTCTGCTGCCGCATCGTGGCCATGTGTGCAATACTCCACAACATTGCTACCAAGCGCAGGATACCAGTGGAGATATCTGGCGTGACAACCGGCCGCCTCCACATGTACGTCATGCACGCGGAGAAGATCCTGCTGAAGGACACAGGCGTCGCAACCACATCACTATTAACTGTTTCTAGTGCACCCATTCCCCTCTCACAACACTGCACCCATGCATGACAAATGTAATAATGACATGAGTGTGAATCAAGTTTGACCATTACTCTTTATTGTTTATAAACAATAAATTGGCCTTTACTTATTCAACTGTCTGATGGAGAGAGTATTGCTCCATACCTCCCCATGCTGGGGTAGTGGGTTTGCAGGGGTTGCCTGCATGGCCTCCCTCAGAGTGTCTGAGTCCTCACGGTCGGTGACGACGAGACGCCCCAAGTCGTCTCTCCATATCCTGAGGGACGGTGTTGGCCCTAGTTGCTGCTGTTGGCCTGCTGCTGTGGCGACGTGCAGGCATCGGTGGCAAGGATGCACTGCTGTTGGTTGACGCAGCCTCACTTGCGTCGTCAGCCCCCTCTGCTTCTCCATGGGCAGTGGCCTGGCTGCCGAGCACTGCTGCGGTGAGTAGATCTAGTGACCTGGTCACATCCTGGCAACACTGCACCATCTGGGCCTGCATGGCGAGTGACCTGCGTGCCAGCTGTGATGTAGCATTCCCAACTACATGATTGGATCTAGTGTAGGCCGATAGGCGGGCCAGTAGTTGGCGGTGGCGTCGGCAGGTCATGTCCTGCTGGGCTACCAGCAGCTGGTTGTTCTCACGGACTGCAGCGGTCAGCTGGGCTATGTTTTGGCCGTTCGCCTGCATCTGGGTGAGCATTGCTGCCATGTGACGCGCCTGTGTGCGATGCACCACCAGCAAGCGGCGTTCGATGGCCAGGCCTGGATCTAGTGTTTCAAGTGCCCTGCCGGTGCCTGCTGGGCCCTGGTGCTGCTGGCGCCTCAGTGCACTGGTGTGTGACCTGGCACCAGCTGTGCGCCTCGTCTGCCTCCTAGGCGCTGGTGGTGGCGCCTGTACCACTGCTTTGGCTGTTTGCTTGGGTGTTGGCTGCACAGCTGTGGCTGCAGGGGTGGCCCTGTCCGCACGGGGTGGTGGTGGTGGTGGTGGGAGCACTGCTGGTGGCTGTGATGGGCCGAGTCGTTGGGAGGACTGGCCCTCACCGTCAGTGTCCTCCTGGCTCTTGGCGATGTGCAGGGCCTCGCTGTCTGTGCTGGCTTGCTCACCTGCACCTGTAATGTGAAAGGGTGCATGATTAATGTTATGTATCTTGCGCAAGCAATGTTGATACGTGCATGCAGCCTTGCTTTCCCTGACTGGCTTTTGGATTTACTTTGCATTGAGTGCTCTGGCAGTGTTGGGCTAACTGGGAGTACATGATTACACTACACCTTTTACAATGCAATGGGGCTTTTTTGGTGAGCATGGGCTGCATTGTTGGGGATGTCATATTGCTAGCTCAGGACTTAAGGGCATTGTTGGGGACAGGGTCGCAGTCGCATGGCACTTACCTTCAGGTTGTTGGCTGGGTCGAGATGAGTCCAGCTGAAGGACCCCCACGCAGGCTTCTGGCGCAATGGTGTCCTCTATCAGGTCCTCCAATGGGGTGTTCGGTGTGGCTACAGGTTCCCCTCCACCGGTGGCCAGTCGCTCCCCAAGCCTCTCAGCAATCTGCTCCTTAGAACGACCTCTCAGGTTGTACCAGCGCTTTATTAGGTCGTCAATTGAGCGCTGGGTCACACCAACAGAATTGACCTTAGCGCGGATGCGCTGCCAGATCCTGTGCTTGTCTGCCTCTGGCACCCTCCGGGAGTCTTTTCCAAAGAGCTGGACATAATCCTTGCAGACCCCCTCAATTAGATGCTCCAATTCTAGTTCAGAAAACTTAATTTTCCGCTTTCTCTCCTGCCCACTGCTCCCTGCTGCATCCTGGGACATCCTGGAAAACTTTTTTTCTGGCTGGGGTGCTGCACAGTGTAGGTTTTGGTGCTCCTCAGTATCCTGCTGCCACTCCCTGGCTCTGTGTTCTGTTTGTGGGTGTGGTGAGCCTACTTCCTGGTTGTGATGTCATCAATGGGCTCAAAATGCGACTTCCCGTTTTTGCGATCTCGCACTTAGCGAGATCGCAAATAGCGATATCGCAATTTGGGATATCGCAATTTCAACATAGAAAATTGCTGATTCTGCGATTTATATGCGATAGCGGCAAGATCGCAATCGGCAATTGCGATCTATTGCGAATCGCTTTTTTCATCGCATTTCTACATGAATTCCATTCTGCGATTCTCAAATTGCAAATCGCAAATTTTCGCAATTTGCTAATCGCAGAATGGTACCTTCATGAATCTGGCTGTAAGTGCCGAGATACCCTCATGGGTGATTCAGCGCTATATAAATCAATAACTATAACTATAACTATTAGCGATTTCCCTCCATGCCGCAATGGCACAGTCTACTGTGGTGGGATCCAAGTCTCTGCACTTGGGTTTATGTGCAATGAAGCCCACCAGTGGGATGGGGTCCATCTACCCCTCCTCGAAAGCAAGGTGCGGCATACATGGGGGAGGATGAACCCAATACATTGCGTAGTGTGCCTGTGCGCATAAATAATACAGTTTCATGTCAGGGGCTTCAAAGCCACCTTGTACAAAGGGACGCATTAGTGTGTCCCAATGAAGTTCCTTATCATGTCCATGTCCATCAGATTTACATTTACCTAACTGTAAATGTTTAGGCATACGTCGCAGAAAGAAATGTAAGTGTAAAGAAATCAGATGACAGGTACAATCTAAAGCAGATTCAGGTCTTTGAGTGAATTCCCACCCATGCGATATCTGGAGCAGAACCTAGAAAGTGGTTCATGCAGACATACTTAATACTGTTTACAAGCAAACATGGACAGCAAAGAGAAAATCATCTACTGGAATATCGACTGCAGAAAACGTTTTTAAGAAAAGTTTTAAAGTTTTCAAGAAACAAGAATCAACTATTTGCCACATGTCATTCGGTGACCCACAGTTAGTCCTCAACCTTTGTATAGCAAAACTTTGCATTCAGGGATTTGTATGCATGTGTTTTCCTGCTATATGTCTGGGCCCCTAGGTCTGCTGCTGGCCACATTACCAGATATGACGCACACATTCCTCATGACATAAGGCTATTGACAGCACTGTGACACTAGAAGAAGTAACGCTGTGATGGAATAACTTTCCCCTTAACATAGGTGTTTTCATATTTTAGATGGTCGTTGTTTTACTTTTGATGTAATTAATTAGGCTTCAACTCACCTGCTGTGTCATAACCACCGCCAGCTGCACCGAACATACCACTGACTGCCCTTTAGGGCAGATGGCATCAGAGGCAGAGATGCACAGGACCCTATAGAGGGGCGAGGCAGTAGAGGTCGGAAGGGTGCAGGGAAAGGAAATACCAAGATGTAAGTGGAAAAGGGCCTGGAGTGGACAAGAAGAAAGAGGAGGGAGAGACCAGGGAGCCACTGAAATATTGGCAGGACCCGGGGTCTGGAGGGCACAGGGCTCACGAAAACCCCAAGCCTGCTCCAGCCTGAACCATCAAACACACGCTGTGCTTGTTCTGATTCCAGGAGTAGAAACAGATATTGAAAAACTGTAAAATAATATTCCACAATTTCCAGAAAACGTCCCTGGGAATGAATAAACACCTGATGCTAAGGCTTTGAGGGAAGCCATGGGGATGGCCGGTCTGTGTGGTCCCCTCTGACAGCCAGCATCATGTGTCTGCTGTCGAGGTCACGGGGCCTTTGCTGGTGACAAGACCACCGAGGCAGGGTCGTTGCTGCACATTTCGGGTGAGTGAAGGAGAAGTCTGGTAGGGCCTTCTCTGGGGTGTGCGGAAGGATATTTCTAGCTCAGCAGAGTCTGCTGGACAGCCTAGTCCACCTAGGGTCACGTACTGAGTATGTTGCATCAAGCGGGTTGTGCCGATACGGACACACCGCTCTCCCAGACTCCCCTCAGCTCCGTGCTTAATCAAAGGGGCCCGATCGACTTCAATGCGGCAGCAGCTGCGGGCAGGCGGCCCAGCTGAGCCAGCTCCTGCCGCACTCGAGCTAGAAGACCTGTGAAGTTCAGTTGTGAGAATGCAGTGCTGGGTGGACCTATAGAATATCACGTGACTGTGGTTGATAGTTTATACTAGTTCTGCATGTGTGCTGCTGTCTCTAGAAGGCGCTTTCAACCTCCTCGAAGTAGCTTTGCAGTCTGTGATGACACAATATCGAGTCGGGGGTGACATTTTTCAAGAATAAGAACTACTTTAAAAAAGATACTCAATTCAATAATGCCCAAATCACTGATTTCAGATCGGTGAACAACCTTTACAACGAAACTTTTACAACGCAGTGCCTTTACAACGCGGTATTTACAACAAAAACCATTGCAACGCATTGCGCTGGGGGGGCGCTCTAGGATAGGGAATACGTTTAATTTACTATCCAACATCTTCCCTAGTGTCCACGGGGACTGGAGTTGGAATTGTAAATTAAACTATTCACTATCCAGCACCCCAAAGCGCTATGCGTTGTAAAGGTTTGCGATGTAAAAAACGCGTTGTAAAGGCATGCGTGGTAAAAGTATGCGTTGTAACGTCATACATCCGAGCCGAACCATTTGGCCCAGATCAGATCATAGGTGGAGCCCCGGTAGGCAGGTGTCCCCTGCACCTTTGCAGCGTTCACTCTGGCTTCCCTATTGCCCAGCTCTATCAGCAAGCAGCGGACACAATCATGACTGTACATAGGAGCCCGCGCCCATTGTTCATTTAGTTGCTTCAGCAAAACAAAAATCTCTCCACGGTGCTCTTTCTCTCTTTCTTTTCTGAACAATTTATTTTGGATCAACTAATGCACGCTGTGCCTTCTTCTGCATTAGAAGGGAGTTTGATTAAACCTCCTGGGGTCTGATTCACAAAGGTTGTGTATATAACTTTACTTGCGATTATAAAACAATATACACTTCACAAACGGTGACTTTACAGTCATAAAAACAATTGCTAACATAAAATGTTTTGTGTGATTGAAACGTCTTTCGTGGGTGTGGAGTAGGAGTTTTCTAGCTGGCACGCCCAGAATGTTTGTGTTCAAACACACAGGTAAATATTTGGGGTATTCAAAAAGTGTTTCCTGATTTGTTCCTGAGAGATGATGGCCAGAGATTTGCTAATTTCAAGACCAGAAGTAATTCTCTATCCAGGATGGGAACAGGACGGGAACCTCCTTAAAACTGGTATGTAGGAAGAATAAGGGGTGTCTTCCCTTTTTGCACATCCTTTGTACAATTATGCGTGAGGAAATGCCTCTGTGTGATTGTCTGTAGGAACCCACTTGTTTTCCAGGAGCTCTCCTGGGACTTCTCCTAGAAACTTGCAGCTGTTTATAAAAATCAAAAATCTGTACCTAATGAAGGAAACCTATGAATGCAGATTTCAGCATGTTTTGCTAATAAGAATGTTTGTCTTCTATGCCGTATATTATTTGGAGAGGGGGTGTACACTCCTTTTTTGCTCTGCTCTGTATGAAGAGGAAATTATATAGGTGTCATTCTTTTACATGTATATTTTATGCATGTTTTGATTTATATTTTGCATCTGTTTATTTTGTGATTGGTCGGTGGGGACAGTTTACATTTTACATGTTCAATTTGCACATTTATTATTATTATTATTTTACTGCTCTGTTCCTCTCGTGGTACCTTTAAAAAGCTGCTGCTCTTGTTTAATGTCCCTCTCCTGTGCTCAATTAATGTTAAAAGATATAAATGTTTATTATTGTGGGGGGCGGAGGGGGCACAGAAAAGCGTGTTAAATATCTTGAGGTAACATACACACAAGAAGCATTCGTGGTATCGTCACCCAAAGAGAAATGAAACCCCATAGACTGTTAATATAGAGTGGGCAGTTCTTCACTCACACCATCCCTGCTCACATAGGGTGACCATTCCAAGAGCTCCTCCCCTGCAGGGTGGGGCCCACACCATAATAATAAGCCATGGTTTGAGATGGAACCCTATGCTGAAGCATGCCACCCAAGGGTGGGTGGGGGCTCTCGTCCAGGACACAAGTATTGTCTTCAGTTTGAAAGACAGTCTTTCTTTCCTTTCTCTTTGGGTGACTTGCCACCAGTACATCCTGTGTGAAAGTTGTATTTGGTACATTAGGAGTTGGTACTCGCAGGTCACTAATACCCCCCATACCTCTTATTTGTGCCTTGAACTATCTAGAAGCCCCTCCCTCACAATTTGCTATAACAGAAAGTGCTATAAAGCCCTAACTAAGGCTTCCAGGCCTTGTAGTTTCAGTTGTTACTATTGCAAAGCTCAAATGTAACTATCTTTTAACCTTGAAAGAATAAAAGGTAGGAATGGACATTTTAGAATTTAAATCCATATTCGGTGTTGCTTACAATTCTCTACAATGGGCGTATTAACCGTTTGAGCTTTACCATGGCATTCAAACCTGTGGCCTGCAGATCTGTGAAGCGGGCTCAGTAGTCAGCTGGCCCACGTCACTTGACTAGAACTGGGCATCTGTCATCGGGGTTGTAATGATGTCAATCAGACCCCCCAGGATATTGCGGCATGGATTAGCAAATTTAGCGGCACAAATATGGAGATTTAGCGGCACAAATATAGAAATTTAGCGGCATTTGTGCGGCACTTTATTTTCTTCCTAATCATTCATTGTCAGCCTTAAATTGATAAACTGTTTTAGCAGAGTATTCCATTGAAATAGGCATGTTTGAAGCACCTGCAGCTCTATGGAAGCACAGCTCTAATCCTAACCTCAGGAGAGGGGGTTCTATTTCTCCCTGGGATGTTCTAGCACCCATGAACGCACCGATGCTGGCCACCGCTGCCTCCTGAACCCTGGAGGCATGACACCTCTTCCTTAGGCGCCCTAGGGCACAGGATCATTGTGGGTGGAAGTGCATTGCCATGGCTAATGTAAGCATGCTAAATATTGCTCTACGCAGAAGTGGATTTAGGATGGGTGGAAGTCTTTTCACAATACCCCCACCTCAATGTGACTTAAAAGTGCTGTGTATGCAGTCTAAATCCCAAATATGAAACTATTACCACCACAACTCCTCTGCGAGCAACCGCCCCACCAAGGCTTGAACAGAATGACTTCCAAGTGTCCGGCCATGCATTGGCCAAAATCATGACTGAAGACTTTGATTCGAAAACATCACAGACTACAGAACAAGCATTGGAAATGCAATAGGGCTCGCATTAGGAAAGTTTGAGCTATTGGTCTTATAAATGATTTTTTTTTATTCAGGTGTTATTTTTGTAAATTGCTAAATTAATAGCTTTGCCATTTACAATGCCAATAGTTATAACTTTCGTGACACCGATCGCATTTCTAATGCAATATGTGTTGCATTTACGTGACTTAGATGTATTGATATTAGAAATAACAATGGCTTTTATTTTTTAAAAATAATTAATACTTAACCCCATGCGCGCTACGCGTTTTCCCGCTGTGCGCTGACTTTTTTAAAATCCCGCGGTTCATGACGAGCTCAGCTCGTCATGAGCGTACGACAGGCGTAACTCATGACGAGCTGAGCTCGTCATGAGCGTCGAAGGGGTTAAATAAAAGTTATTGTAATTTATAATGGCAATAGCTTAAACGTTTGTAAATAACTTTTGTGAAGATTATGTTCAGTGCATAATATTGTGACGAAAATCCAAGAACAGAAGTGAAATAGTAACATCTTTTTGTGACATGTGTAATAAAGCTTGAAACATTGAGAGAACATATTTGAACCAGCTGTTGTTGAATGGTTGCACAGATTGATGGTGTGGTAGCGCATAGTGATGTTGAGGTGCCCCTGAGTGATGCTGCTGAGTGATGCTGTTGTGATGCGATAGATAGAGTAAGGGCGATAGATAGAGTGAGGGCGATAGATAGATAGAGTGAGTGCGATAGATAGATAGAGTGAGGGCAATAGATAGATAGAGGGAGGGCAATAGATAGATAGAGGGAGGGCGATATAGACAGATAAGGTGAGGGCGATAGATAGACAGAGTGAGGGCGATCGATAGAGTGGGTGTAACATTTCTGAACTTCGCTTGAACCCCACTAGTGTGTGACTGGAACGCAGGAAAGACCCTGTATTTAGCTGGTGGAATAGAAACATGCGTCAGTATGCCTTACAGTGTGGTGACACCACTTCTATCCCACCTGCCCACCCCCTTATCTACTCTTTAAACCCATTGACTCAAGAGAAAGAAAGAAAGAAAGAAAGAGAGAAAGGGAAAGAAAGAAAGAAAGAAAGGGAAAGAAAGAGAAAGGGAAAGGAAAAAAGAGAGAAGGAAAAGGAAATAAAGAAAGAGAAAGAAATAAAAAGAAAGACATAGGGAAAGAGAAACTAAGAAAGAGAGAAAGAAAGAGAAAGAAGAGAGAAAGAAAGAGAAAGAAGAGAGAAAGAAAGAGAGAAAGAAAGAGAGAAAGAAAGAAAGAAAGAAAGAAAGAGAAAGCAAGAAAGAGAGAAAGAAAGAAAGAGAGAAAGAAAGAAAGAGAAAAAGAAAGAAAGAAAGAAAAACAGAGAGAAAGGGAAAGACAGAAAGAAAGAAACAAATAGAAAGAAAGAAAAAGAAAGAAAAAGAGAGAGAAAAAGAAAGGAAGGAAGGAAGGAAATGGAAGGAAGAAAGAAAAAGGAAGGAAGAAATGAAGAAAGAAAGAAAGAAAGAAAGACATTGGTGTG
This sequence comes from Lissotriton vulgaris, assembly GCF_964263255.1. Lineage (NCBI taxonomy): Eukaryota > Metazoa > Chordata > Amphibia > Caudata > Salamandridae > Lissotriton > Lissotriton vulgaris. The sequence continues at coordinate 334,456,052 of NC_141689.1, read as the reverse complement.
GTAACTAGTATGTGCTGAGTGACCGAGAACTTAGATGTCTGGTAAAACAGACACCCACGTGGGCAGCTGGGCCGACCTGGTTTCTGTACACAGAGCTCAGGGAAACAGCCTCAGCAGACTCCAGGTTTCACTGAGGGCATTTCAAAGTGCCAGACTGCATTTTAACTCGGGCTGACGTCATTTCAATTGAAAGGCAGACATTCGGGGAGGAGCTCGTCTCCTCGCTCTACAAATTACTAAGTGACTCTACCAACAAGTCGAAACAAGCAAAAGAAGACCTCAAACACACTTACAGTCACATATCACATCCTAAACAAAAACACGAACACACACACCAACGAAGGTCACCACAGATACCTGAAAACAAACACTTTCGAAGAGAGACAAGTATACATATACGCATACACAAAAAGTTAGACCGGGATACATACTTATGAGCACAAGCTTGACCTAAAAAACCTGTAAATATGTTGTGTGTCGGCAGCATTGATGACGCTGTAAGTTGACAGTGCCTCTGCGCCACAAAATAAAATGTCTCCTGTACTTCTAAGACTGTTTTAATTTTGCGCCTGGTGCACATGAAAGAGCACAGAAAAACACATCAATAAACTTTTGTACACAGTAGAGTTGAACAGGTTCTAATTGTGTACTTTGATCCAACTGAATACTTTTTTCTGAAAAGAGGCCTTTGACGCTATGCAAAAGGGCTCCTGAAAAAGCATCTTTCACTAAAGTGCCCAAATTCTAAATCGGCCCCTCCGCTGCTCTAACCATGATCACCAGCCCGCACCGAGGCTTTAACTGCGTGCGTGAAGCACACTGTGTGATTCGTTTAACCTGTCATTCTTTCATGCACTTATTTATTTGTAGGTGTTTGTTAGTTGATTCACTCATGCATTCAAAACGCTTTTCTGTCAACAGCTTTGCGTGCACTGAAGCGCTTGAGTTGAGAGTCGTGCGGCTGTTGAACAGAGCATTTACCATCCCCCTCAGCATGAAAATAATTTAAAAATACATTAAAGCTGTTGCTGTTCTTAAAGTTAAAGCGGCGGCCATCAGTATGAAAATAATTAGAAACGAAGGGAGGAATAGGGAGAGTAAGGGGAGACGCACACAATAATTTAAAAATACATTAAAGCTGTTGCTGTGCTTAAAGTTAAAGCGGCGGCCATCAGTATGAAAATAATTAGATAGTAGGGGAGAGTAAGGGGAGACGCACGGGGAGCAGCAGCCTTTGATGTGCCGGCGGCCGTGGGCAGTGAATAATTAGGGGAGGAGATATGCCAGAGCTCACGCTGGGGACAGCTTGTGGGAGGGAGGCTGGTGGCTTTGATGCTGTGCACGAGCTTTTTCGCGGGCACAGCATCAAATCGCCCCTTTGGGTAAGCTCTGGATAGGCCATAATATGTCTCGACATCTGCAATGCTTGCGCATTGGCAGAGGTCGAGCCCTAAAAAAGGGTAGAAGTTCTACTTGTGGAGTTGATTCAAAACTCCTCAAATATGATACAATGTAAGGGTTAAATCCTCGGTAATCCTGCAGAGAAAGATAAACCCTCATCTTCAGTATGCTCTTCCATTGTGCATTTAATAGTAGAAACTGACCACATCCAGTAGCCTGTTTACTGCGGCAAAAAGCACATGACCTTTGATTTCTGTTGTTTCTTTAATTTGTGAATTAGGAAACAAGTCTCTCTTCGTGACAAGTGGCATTCCGGTGAATGTGAGAGAATTACTGCAGCAATTTAAAAAAGATTCTCGAAGAGTGAAAATCCAGGTCAGACACCAGCTTGAGGACGAGACAAATATATTACAACGTTTTTGTTTGAGATTGACCATGCCTTTCAGGCTCGGTGTCAGGAGCCCCACTGTATCAATACCTCCACTCAACAGTGAAAATCTCGCCGAAGCCGTGAGCTGCTATGACCCCTCTAATCAGGCAAAGGCTTGTTCAATTACTCACAAGCCACATACACTTCTACTGCCCGCCCAATGCACTCATTCATCACTGCAGTCGAACTAAGATCATATTAACTACTGCTGCACAGCTAAGAGGCTTTGCTTGCACCTTAGCTCCATCACTTACACTACTGCTGCCTAGCTAATGGGCTTCCACACCAATACTGCCGACATCGGGATCCTTATACAACTGCTGTGCAGATTAAGCTGCACCCCCTACACTGCTGCTGCCGGGTTAGTGACAAATCTCAGACTACTACTGCCCTAGTGGCTCGTCCACTATCACTTATGTCCATGCCTTATTAACAGCTGCCTTGCTTATAAGGCATCAATTACACTGCTGCTGCATCGACATGGAGACTCCCCTTGTGCACCTGCTGCCCAGCTAATACTGCATGCTTTCCTGCCCTCAGCAAAGGAGCCAACCCTGACACTACTACCATCCTTGAAGAATGCCAAATGCACTAGAGCTGGCGCGCTAAGCATCCTCTTTCACTGCTCTTCGATTGTGCATTTATTTTACGGTAGAAACTGCCCACATGCAGTAGCTTGTTTACTTGATGCAACATACGCACAGGAACTTTGACTTCTGTTGTTTATTTAATTTCTGGGTTAAGAAGCAAGTATATCTTCGTGACAATTGGCAACCGGAGACTGTAAGAGAATTACTGCAGCAATTAAAAAAAAAAAAAGATTCTCGAAGAGTGAAAATCGGTCAGGCAACACTAGCTTGAGGATGAGACATATATTTAAACGCTTTTTGTGTGAAAACGCTTTTTGTGTGAGCCCTTTCAGGCTCGGTGTCAGGAGCCCCACTGTATAAATACCCCCACTCAGCTTGAAAATCGCTGGAGCCATGAGCTGCCCTGACCCCTCTAATCGGGCAAAGGCTTTTTTCAATTAATCACCTCTCCCAAATCAGCAAGTAGGGTTGTACGGCACCACGTAGTGACGTGTGCGCTTACAGCCAATCAGAGGCCATCATTTTGTTTGTAGTCTTTCAAGACCTTTTTTCGCGGCCGAAAAATGAAATATCGCGGTAATTGCGCTACTTAGCAGATTTCGCGATTATTTTGCAAAACGCGAAGTCGCGAAATGCTGGAGGGTCTGGTCAATGCAATTGAATACAAGAGTGCCCAGTGACCAAACTGGTCAGGCACTAGGACCACCCGAGTGAGGGACGAGGGCGGGCGGAAAGGGAGGAGCCGGGGGACCAAGGGGTCAGTTAGCCGTTAGCCCTGTGTGAGGAAGGAGCTGAGTAAAGAAGCTGATGCCATTTTCTGTGTCTGCGTGCATTCTGTGGGCATAACGATACTACATCTGGCGACGAGGGTGTCCTGTCCCCATGCGTGCATGAAGAAGGCTAGGTCGGCACCCAGCGGTTATTTGACCCGCCTGGAGCTCACCCCACGTCCGGAGGTTTGAGCGTGTTGCCCACAGAGCGCCCACCGAGAGCCCACCTCGGTGACGGAAGCGCGTTACTAAAAGTGCCTACCGAGAGCCCACCTCGGCGGCGGAAGCGAGTCACCAAAAGTCCCCTCCGGGAGCCCACCCCGGTGGCAGAAGCAAAAGAAAGCTGCCCTACCTGTCTGTGACTCCAGCAGTGGTTCGTGGCTGCCTGAGGTGAGTGAAAACGCCGATTGACGGTGTCCCCGGTGAAGGAAACAAAAAAACGGCCGAAATCTCGCCAGAAACGAAATTCCCGCGCGGCCATCTTGGAGTCAGGCAGCATTGGCCAATCCCCTGCGAGGGACTATCGGCGGCCATTTTGAAGTCAGGCAAAGAGCCTGAAACAGCAAACAAACATTGGCGAGTGACAAACAAACACTGGCAAATGTAACAAGACCAACAAACAAGCACTGGTAAGTGCAACGGAAGCAACAAACAAGCACTAGCGAGTGCAACAAAGACAGAAAACAAGCACTGGCGAGTGCAACAAAGTAACAATCAAGCACTGGCGAGTGCAACGGGAGCAACAAACAAGCACTGGCGAGTGCAACAGAAGTAACAAACAAGCACTGGTGAGTGCAACGGGAGCAACAAACAAGCACTGGCAAGTGCAACAGAAGAGAATGGAAGCAGGGAAAGGTGAGAGACGGGAACAAGCATTCAGGATGCAGTCTCGACAAGCGCACAGACGATCCCCACCTCAGGTGCGTTCCTCCAGATCCAAGAGGCATCACCACCAGTCAAGCAAAGGACACAAAGACGCGAATCACACAAGGGGACGATCAGACAGACAACTCAAATGCTACCGGTGCGGATACGACTTCCCGCATGCAGATGCATGCCCAGCACTAGGACAGCAATGCCGGAAGTGTGGTAGAGACAACCACTTTAAAAGCATGTGCGGGGCAGTACCAAAGAGTGACCACAGGAGAAGGCACCGGCAACACCAGCCTTCAAACAGTCGTCATCATGTCAGAGCAGTCCAGGATAGATGAGACTCATCCACTGGGTCATCCCAATCCAGCTTCCACTCTTGCAGGACATGTCAATCCCGGCGGTCATCATCAAGAGAATCCCGATCCCCATCACCCATCTCTCAAAACCGAAAGGAATATATTTATTGTGTGGCTGACTCTGATCAGCTGAAAAAGTACCAGCGGCTCAACATCAGAGTTGGTTCTCACCCCACCAAGTTCGTACTAGATAGTGGGGCAACGCTCAACTACTTACCAGTAACAGAATACCAACCCATGAAGCCACCGCCAAAGCTGTCTGATGCCCATGTACAAGTATTCACGTGGATGTCCAAGAAGCCACTAACGTGTCTTGAGAAGTTTGCGACTGAACTGTCATACCAAGATCGCACAATATCAGCCTACATCCATGTCATTGAGGGGCCCGAAGCTGACTGCCTCCTGAGCCTAGCCACTGCAGAACGATCGAAATTGGTGAACATCTTATTTAGAGTCACTGATGAACCAGCACTCATCCAGAAGTTCCCCAAGCTCTTTCAAGGCCTGGGAAAAATGCAAGACTGCCAAATAAAATTGCATATAAATGAACAAATCACACCGGTGGCACAACACCACCGAAAAATCCCATTCCATCTGCAAGAAGCAGTGGAGAAGGAACTCCAAGACCTGCTAGAAGCCAATATCATCGAGAGAACAGATGGACCAACCCCATGGGTCTCCCCAGTCGTGGTAGTCCCAAAGAAAGGAGAAACCAGCCGAGTCTGTCTGTGTGTGGACATGAGAGCGCCCAAAACAGCAATAGAGAGAGAGAGGCATGCAGGCCTTCACATCAGTGACATGATCACTTCACTCAATGGAGCCAAGATCTTTTCAAAACTGGACCTCAATAAAGGATACCACCAGCTAGAACCGCACGAAAGGTCAAGATACATCACAACATTTTCGACACACCTCGGGTTAATCAGATATAAAAGACTCAGTTTTAGGGTGTCATCAGCAGCGGAAATATTCCAAGAGGCCATCAGGAGAACAATACATCACATTCCACAGGTCCTAAATTATAGCAATGACATCCTCGTATATGGAGCAACAACTCAAGAACACAACAAAGCGCTAGATCAGGTCTGTCAGGCGCTGATGGAAGCCAACCTCACACTCAACCAAAATAAGTGTGAATTTCACAAACCTACACTAAAAATTTTCGGACACATATTCTCGGGGAGTGGCATGAAACCAGATCCAGAAAAAGAAGCAGTGCTGAACGACACACCAAGCCCGGAGGACGTAGGCGATGTACGATCATTCTTAGGCATGACCAGCTACTGCTCCAGATATATACCAGACTACGCCACGCTAAGCTACTCGCTAAGGATGCTCACCAAACAAGGACAGCCCTTCCAGTGGTCCACTCAATGTGAAGGCGCATTTTGAGAGATCAAGAGGACTGTAGAGTCAGCAAAAAACCTGGCTTACTTCAATCTAAAAAAAAAAGACTGAGATAACAGTGGATGCCAGTCCCGTAGGATTATGAGCCATCCTCGCACAATACGATAGAGAAGAAGACCAACGACACATAATAGCATTCGCCAGCAGAAGCCTAACAGACACGGAGAGAGCATATTCACAGCCAGAAAAAGAAAGCCTGGCTGTTGTCTGGGCGTGTGAACACTTCCACATTTTCATCTTTGGAAAACATTTTACACTAGTGACTGACCATCAAGCCTTGACCACAATCTTTGGAAACCCGCGAGCAAAAATGCCACCGAGAATAGAGCGATGGGGCCTATGGCTCCAAGAATACACCTACACCATTATTCACAAGCCAGGAAAAGATGCAAACCCCGCAGACTACATATCCCGGCACCCCACCAGATCCAGCAAATCAGATCAATCAATCGCGGACGAATACATTCACTTCGTAGTAGATCAAGCGAGGCCCCCGGCTGTTCCACTGGAGGCCATTTGTGAAGCGACGCAAACCGATGCCACCCTGCAAGAGGTGACACGTCTGATCCAAACTAACAGCTGGAGACACACGCAAAACAGTGAACAAAACGACCAAGAGATGGCTGCATTCAAGCATGTCCGCGAGGAACTGTCGATAGCAGCAAATGGCCTCATCTTACGAGACACCAGAATAGTGATACCGCGACGACTCAGACAAGGAGTCATCAACCTAGCACATGAAGGACACCGGGGCATAGTAGCCACGAAAAGAGCACTCCGTGAAAGGGTCTGGTTCCCAACACTAGACGTGATGGTGGAGGCGACCCTGAAAGACTGTCCGCAATGTCAACTGGTGGGCCGTCCGGATCCTCCCGCACCACTACAAATGTCTCCACTACCGGAGGGCGTCTGGTAACACGTTGCTGTTGATTTCTTTGGGCCAATCAAATCGGGCCAATACGTTCTGGTCATCATGGATGAATATTCCAGATTCCCCATCGCACAATTTTGCACATCCACGAAAGCATCAAGTGCCATACTGATCCTAGAGGAGGTCTTTGCCGCATGGGGCATTCCCCTAGTGGTGAAGTCAGATAATGGGCCTCCATTCAACAGCCATGACTTTGCTGATTTTGCTCAGCACCTCAACTTCACACACCGCAAGATCACACCACTATGGCCGCAGGCCAACGGAATGATCGAACGTTTCATGGCCACGATCAAGAAGGCCATTCAGCAAGCAGAACTCACCGGAAAGAACCTCCAGGCAGCACTCAACGAGGTGTTGCGAGCATACCAAAACACGCCTGACTCCACCACAGGCAAATGTCCTGCCACTCTCATGCTAACACGCCCAGTGTGCACCAGAATACCAATGATGAATACGGCAGCGAACGAACAGTATCCCGACTCTGATCATGAGGAGATCGCGGCCAGAGATAAAATAAAGAAGGAAAAAATGAAAGACTATGCCGATGAGCAGCGTCATGCCACGACCCCTCAAATCCAAGAGGGAGACTTGGTGCTGGCACGACAAGAGCAGCACCGGAAGACTGACTGCAGATACCATGAGGTTCCGCTGAAGGTGATCCAACAAAAAGGAACTATGATCACTGCAGAGATCGACGGAAGAAGACTTACCAGGAACGTGACGTACTTCAAAAAGTGCTGACCCAATGTTAAAGAGCTGCTGACCGGACCGAAGCTGGAACAGAGAGAAACAGAGACGCTGCCAAATCACAGTCAGGAATTGATAGAGATTGGCGGTGAGAATGAGCATGACAATGCCGACCTCCAGTCACGCCCCAGACGTGTGATCACAAGACCGTCTCGCCTTATCGAAGAACTTTAAAGAAAGACAGTTTGATGTGGTGTTTATATTTTTGTTTTTTTTATTCACAGAGGGGGGAGATGTAATGATGTCAATGCAATTGAATACAAGAGTGCCCAGTGACCAAATTGGTCAGGCACTAGGACCAGCCCGAGTGAGGAACGAGGGCGGGTGGAAAGGGAGGAGCCGGGGGACCAAGGGGTCAGTTAGCCGTTAGCCCTGTGTGAGGAAGGAGCTGAATAAAGAAGCTGATGCCATTATCTGTGTCTGTGTGCATTCTGTGGGCATAACGATACTACAGGGGTCACAGCAAGTCTCAACAGTGTGCACATTAACCATGGCACTATGTTAACTATGGCGCTATGTTCTCGCACTATAGAGCGGACTCACTCTTGCACCTAATGTAATGTACTGTCACCAACATATGTCTTAAAAGAGCTGTGACTGCCTCAGTGCTACGAGTCAGAGCAGAGGCGCTTTGGGAGAGCCCCAAGGCAGTGCACTGATACACAAGAGCACTGCAGACTGGCTAGAAGTGAGAGCCACATATGTTTAAAATGAGCTAATGACTGACTGCCTCAGTGCTACGAGTCAGAGTAGAGGCGCTTTGTGAGAGCCCCAAGGCAGTGCACTGATACACAAACATAGTACAGAACAGGCTAGAAGTGAGAGTCACATATGTTTAAAAGGGGCTTATGACTGACTGCCTCAGTGCTACAAGTCAGAGCAGAGGCGCTTTGTGAGAGCCCCAAGGCAGTGCACTGATACACAAGAGCACTGCAGACTGGCTAGAAGTGAGAGCCACATATGTTTAACATGAGCTTATGACTGACTGCCTCAGTGCTACAAGTCAGAGCAGAGGCGCTTTGTGAGAGCCCTGAGGCAATGCACTGATACACAAACGTAGTACAGAACAGGCTAGAAGTGAGATTCACTGTTATGATGAAATGGAGGACTCACAAGTTGATTAATGAAGTTTATTCCAAAAATAATGAAGCACCACCGGCTACAAGACTGGAGGCCCCGGCTGGCACTGCACAACTGTCAGTCTTGATTCCAGGTACGATCAGATGTTCTAGTCTAGAACAAACTGATCGTGCCAGGAAACAAGACTTGAAACACAACATGAGCTTGTGCATGCAAGCACGAGAAAATAAAATAAATAACATAAATGTAACACATCTTCCTCCTTTACCAAACAATAAAAAGATAAACTAATTAACAAATTTGTTCCTGATGGAAGCAACAAAATCAGACATCCAATTAGGTTTTTTCCTGAGACGTTTACCAAGTTCATTATTGTTACTAACACTTTCAGGAACAATTATATTATCAGGTCTGGAAACAGAACATTCAGATCTGGGAATAGGACACTCAGCAGGGCGATCAGAACTTGCAACAGAATCATTGTCATCTAGACCATCACTAAGTCTAGACTCTTTTTCACACTTAAAATAAACATTTTTGTCACCTTTAAGAACATCAATCCTTTTTAAATTCCATACTTTGTTATTATTCAGTCTGACCGAGTTTTTAAGAACTTCTACAATCTCAAATGGACCCATGAATTGGCTTTCGCCTTTCTTTACTTTTCAAGGTTTTTTAACTTTGACTAACATGACAACTTTTACAATAGGATCATGGGGAGACCCTTTCCTCCTATCATATCTTTCTTTATTAATGGCATGATTCTGAATCAAATTCTCTTTGACCTTCACAAGATCAATATTAGATACGGTAGAAGGAGCTAACAAAACAGGATTAAATTTAGTTCTGGGAACCCTACCTCTCATAATCTCAAAGGGAGGAAACCCAGTCATAACATTAGTTGAGGTCCTATACATCCAAACAGTTTTTGAAATTTGTAATTCCCACTTGTCATTGTCAACCCCTCTAATTTGAACTGCACTCTTGAGAACTCTATTGAAATGCTCGATAACACCATTGCCACTGAGGTTATACAAAGAAGTGGTGGCATGAACAATGCCAACTCTCTTGAAATATGCTTTGGCTTTGTTGGACAGGAAATGCACTCCATTGTCAGTGTTCAACTGCACTGGTAAACCTTCTGCATTAAAAATGTTATCCAGGAAGACCAATGGATTGGAGAAGTCCGCTGCACTCTGAGGGTAGATCAATTAGCTTGATGGGTAATCGGTGAAAGTACAGTCTTTTAGGGTGCTCAGGGTAGTCCCCTACTGTCCAGGAGGGTAGGAGATGTAATGCACGAAGGACCTTACAAGCGTAAGGTGGTTAAACCTGAGCACTCCTGTGTGCTACAAAAGCAAGTTTATACGAAGGTATTTGAATGTTCAAAGTTTTATTCACTTTGCAACGTAATTCATGTCATTTTTTGATCATTTTTTCATGTCAAAGAGATATTCATGTGGATGAACTGAATTTGAATACAATATTACAGCATGATTCCAAAAGTAGAAGAAATCTTTTTCATTGCATCATGATTGTAGTAATGAAACAATGTGTATCAATGTCCCCAATGCATTTCGAGCTGGGTGGCTCTTCATCAGGGGGTTAATGTGTTTCTGTGGGAAAGTAGGAAAAAACGAAAGTTAGCGAGCCAGGAGCCGAGTGTAGGTACGAAGAGAGTATTAGTTTGAATATCAAAAAAAGGGAAGTGATGGTGATTCACAAACGTTCGGTGATTATTAAAAAAGAGTGTGAATGTGGATGGAGGATGGTGGGGTCACACCGTGTAAGTTCCAGAAAATGGAGAGAGCACCAAGAGAATTAAAGATGAAGAAAAGGAGGGGGAAAACCAAGCGTGCACTGTCAGGAGGTAAATAACAAATGGACGAAAATAATGCAAGTTTAAAATTCTAACGAAGGAGGGAGAGCTGAGGGCAAGAAACAGGCAAAATGCGTGATGGTGAAAGACGATAGTCCCTGCAAACCAGTGAAAAGGCTTAAGGAGAACCGACGAGCGCGATAACGCTAAACGTGATAGAGACTGGACATTAAATGAGTAGCAATCATATCCGTGCTTACCGAAAGAGTGTGACGCGGTTAAGCGTTAAGATTAGCAGGTCCACAACACGGTGTACGGTGGAACGCCATCCGAGGGATGCGGAAGTAAACCAGCAATGGTGCGCATGCGTGTCTTATCTCACACATGCGAAGTAAAAAGAGGACTGGGTCCGTAGACGCGAAAACATGCAATAAGAAAAGTGGTTTGTGGGTGCACGGTCAGTTCAGAAAATGAGATGCAAATAAAGATGAAGAGGAAATAAAGAAAAATATAATGGAGTTAAATGGACGATAATCGAGGATAGTTGGAAGGAAAATAAAAGATGGAAAATCAAAAACAGTCAGTATGAAGATAATGTGAGGTATAACGAAAGAGAGAATGTGTGAAATAGAAGTGAGGGAATTGAAGGTGCAAGAGTGTAGAACTGAATGTACTGAAAGTAAGGTAAAAGTGAGACATTGAAAAGCTGATGGAGAAGGTGAAAGTACACAGCAAAGAAATAGAAAGAAAAGAGTGGGAGAAGCGAATACAAGATATATATATAAGGTGGAATGGATTTCAAGTACACATATGGATCGCGCTAGATTTTGAATTCTAATGCTTCCCTTTGCATCTTTCAAACAGCCGCAATCGAACAAATTAGTTCATAAGAATTGCTGGACCGAACGGCCGAATCACTTCTCTTCGCGGTACTCCGCCTGAAGGACAGGTAGGATGTTTGCCGATCAGTACAGTTCTGTTCTAATAGTACAGCGCTCGATGCAGAGATAGACCCTCACTCATTTAAATCCGTTTCTCTGCAGATATTTCGTCTCATGCGAGGTCTCCGCTCCCATTCAAACAATGAGTGTTACATCCAGTCAGGTAGGATGGCTGCCCATCTAGCCCTGCTTGCTTGTTATGTCATAGTGCTCATTGTAGTCACAGGCTCCCAATCATTGATATACCTGTTTCCTTGCAGATAATGTGTTCTCAGTGAGGCTGCTGCCCCCATTCATATTGACCATGAATGCTACATCCAGGTATTTATATATACCGGTTTTAGAGTCTTTGAGTCCACTATAATGTGATTGCTACCAATACTTACACCAAACTCCACTATGATTGTTTACAGCTACGGCTCTATCCAGTCCGTGTCCTGAGGAGAACCCCCAATCGCTTTGTGGTTCGAAACGCGTTGACCCCGAGCCAGGGATAAAGAAGAAGGGTGCAACTAGGGATATAAATAATGCCACGCTTCCTGTCCCTAGAAGTGCAACCACAAAAATATCTAATCACTGGCTCAGCAAGACAGGCAGGCAGTATCTATGAACTTTGTTGTCCGCCTGTCTTCTGTTATATAATCTGAAGGACTGGTGCCTATTTCTAAAATTGTTTTTAGGCATTGTATTAATTTATTTGTTGTAATGTATTTTTGGTGTTTTTGAAATTCAGTATTGATGGTGTACATATTGAACACTTGTATGTATTGCGCACATTGTTTTCTGAATGCATTCTTTATTGTTTGATAACCGTTCTTTTGATGACATACAAAAAAGAAACATAAAAGTACAAGAAGATAAAAAAACATAAATAAAATATTGACCGCTCAGTACTTGTAGGCTGGGTGTGATCAAATGAGAAAAAAGTAAAACCTGACTGGCCATCTGTTTTATTTGGTACTTCCTGATAGCAGCATATGTCGGTAGGGTTTCGATGCTGCGGTAAGCAGCGAAGACTAATAAGTTTGACTACCGTGATGTTATTGGTCTGGTGGGGTACATTGAGCGAGCGGAAAGGTCATACCAGGCCGCCAGACATGGATATCTCGAACGGAGACACAAGATAGTTCTGCCCACCGTGCCTCCAGGCCGCTAGGCCCACACAATAGCTTCAGGGGTTTGTCTAATGATTGTGAGGAGCGTGTTGTTAAGTTGGTCCAAGGAAGGGAGGTACAGCTACACATGCCGATTGCTTTTCAGATCGCTAGAACTGTTAAATGTTTTTGCGTAACATGTAACTCACTGATGCACATTACAAGCTGCAGCGGGTGGCAAGTGGCGGGTGGCGGCTGGAGGTTCTCCAGAGTAGTGCGCGTTCGCACTCCTTGCTGGTAGCTAGGCAACCTCAGCCCCCGCGTGCAATGCACCTGTTTGTATCTACGGATATCACCAAGTTTGGGGTAAGGGATGGGGGGTGGAGGGGTGACAATGTACTCTGCAAGGCCCAGTTGGGGGTTGTCTGCTGTGGGCGGGGGGAGGAGGATATGTTCATTGGTTTGAGTCGACAGTTGGGGGGAGGGAATATGTTACTACACTGTTTGCGCACACAGGCCAAAACAGGCTCATATAGAACCTGTGCATTTACACAACCCAGTCTAAAGAGAAATGACTAGTATACCTAAACTGGAGGTTCGTGGCTTCTCCGCCACGATTCGTGCCCTTACATGGAATGTTTGAGGGCTCAACGATTACCGCAAGCTAAGGAAAGTGCTTAGCTACCTCCAGCGGCAACAGGTGGATGTAGCGCTCCTCCAAGAGACTCATTTGCCACTCACTAGCAGGATGTTAAACAGTAAGGGTTTGGAAGGTAATATTACAGCTGCAGGCTTTACGACTCATGCCAGAGGGGTGCTAACCTGGGTGAATCCCAAATCGAACCTTGCTCTGACACCCTTAAGGGCGGATCCCGTGGGCTGTTTTGTGATAGCAAATTGTAAAGGCCTGGGGATGGACTTTGTAGTCGTCAATGTCTATGGCCCAAATTATGATTCTCCTGATTTTTACCGGTTACTAGCGAATATAGCCAGTGATTACAACACTGTGCAGGTCCTGTGGGGAGGGGATTTCAATTTGGTACTTAACCCAGCACTGGACAGATCCGCTGGTCCACCGCGTAAGCCATCGGCTGCGGCCCAGATGTTAAATACTTTGCTCACCAGTTTAGACCTGGAGGATGTGTGGAGGTACAGACATGCAGCTCCGGGGGAATATACCCACAATTCGGCCTACTACGACATCCACACCAGAATCGATTACTGGCTGGCGACCTCTTCCATGACGAGTCGCATTAGAGACTGTAAGATTTTGCCACGCACTTTGTCGGACCACTTATCTCTCCTACTAGTGCTCGACACCCCAGCAAAGGCGATTCCCCCGTTCACATGGCGTTTTCCCCCGTACTCACTACTTGATCCACTGTTCAGAGGCGAGCTGGCAGAAGCGATAGATGTCTTTTTTTAAACCAATGTAGGATCTGTGGAAAACTTCCAAACTATGTGGGAGGCCTTTAAGGTCTACATACGGGGCATAGCTATGTCCAAACACTCGAGTGTTCTTAAATCCATCAGAAAGAGGCTGTCTGAGTTGGAGCAACAGCTTTCGAGCCTGGAGGAGCGACAACTGAGACACCCAGACACCGCAGTCACGGAGGAGATAAAGTCCCTGCTCACTGAATACCATGAGGAAGCAGACAGGGAGGTTAAACACATGGGAAAATACACAACAGCATGGACCTACGGAGAAGGAGAGAGGCCTAGCTCGGTCCTAGCTAGAATACTGAAGGGCAATAGAGGGAAATCGCAGGTTACTGAGTTAAAGACTATGAGTGGCCAGGTTTCCACGGACGAAACAGACATAGCGAACACGTTCAGAAGCTTTTACTCTGACTTGTATTCCTCTAAGAGCGGTGATCTCTCTGGCGAGATATTGGAATACTTGGAGCAAATAGAGCTGCCCATGCATACCAATACACACAGGAAATTCCTTATGTTCCCCATAGGAAAAGACAAAATAATAGAGGCTCTAGCAGCTATGCGTTCGGGTGGAGCTCAGGGAGCAGATGGTCTCACGGTGGGATTCTACAAAGCCTTCCAAGAGCAACTGATCCCCCACCTATCCATGCTGTTTGATGATATTTGTGTGGAGGGTAGCATGCCACAGTCCATGCGGGAGCACTGTTAGTCACAATACTTAAACCTGAAAAGGCGCATGACGAGCGCAGCTCGTACAGGCCGCTTTCCCTGCTCAATGTCGACACCAAGCTGTACGCTAAGGTAATAGCAACCCGTCTGGCTCTCTTGACCCCCAGGCTGGTAGCGCCAGAGCAGGCAGGCTTTATTCCCAGTAGGAATTTAACCTACTATATTTGCACGGTACTTGGTACAATGCAGCATGTCAAATAGGACACGAAGACCATCGCGGTGTTCCTTGACATAGAAAAGGCGTTTGATTCGGTGGAATGGCTGTTCATGCGGCAGGTGCTACAGAGGATGGGACTGGGCATGCCCTTTCTACAAATGATAGGGGCTCTCTATAACAAGGCCTCTGCCAGGGTGCGAATTGGCAACCTAGTTACGGAAGCCTTTCCTATTGGTAGAGGAGCCCGACAGGGCTGCCCGCTCTCCCCACTATTATACTCCTTAGTAGCGGAGCCATTAGCCTGCGCACTGCGGGAATATCACGGCAACAAGGATATACGCTTCCCAACATATAAGATAGTCGTCTCAATGTACACGGACAAACCCTGTTATATGTTCGTGACCCAGAAAATAATCTATCACCGATGCTCAGGGAGGTTGTCCGTTTCGGTGCCCTCTCAGGTCTGAGAGTAAACTGGGCAAAATCGCTGGCCTTCCCCCTCACTCCGGCTACCCTGAAGTTTGACATTTAGTTTCCGCTACAATGGTCCGAGGACTTAATTAGATACTTAGGAGTGCGTCTCCACACTGACTCAGAACTCCTGCTTAGGGAAAACTACAGAGTTGCGGTCAGTAGACTGGAGGACGATGTAGCGATCTGGAGCAAGCTCCCGCTCTCCCTCGGGACGTATCGCCATAATGAAAATGGTAGTATTGCCTAGACTCCTGTTCCTGTTCAACGCTATCCCGATTGTGCTGTCTAAGGCTTTTTTCCAAAGGCTAACTCAGCTTATGATCAAACTAGCTTGGGCTGGCAAGCAGCCTAGAGTTAAATGGACGCTCCTCACATTGCCATACAGCATGGGAGGCCTTGGAGCCCCAGATCTAGAGCTATACTATAGAGCAGCGCAGGCATCGCACCAACACACTTGGGTACCCGGGGACATGCACATCCCACATGTTCGCATAGATGTTCGTCGAGCCGATTCAGCTTCCGGCCACAGTGTTCCAGCCAATGGATCACAGAACTGGAATTCTAGACTCTATCACAGCAACCAACCATGCCTGGCACTGTCTGCTGCAGACACAGGGAGGAGCGTTACTCTACTCGCCTAATATGCCGGTGGACTGGACATTTATGGCTGTCCCCCATTGGAGAGAAAGGAGTAGTCTGACCTTTGCACCAGCTTGGCATCCTACTGGCGGGAGACCTTTTCCAGGAGGGCACGGTTAAAACCTGGGAACAGGTGATAGGTGATAGAAGGGACATCTCCTTATTGCTCCGCTTCCAGTTCCATAGAGTGCGCAGTGCACTTCTAGATTTGCTAGGGACAGACTTGGCGGAACCACCGGAAGTTCCGGAACTTACATATATTATTAAAACGGAGACCCCCTGCAAATTACTGACTAATTTGTACAAACTCCTAATGTCCCACAGGGAACACTAGCCCATGAAGGCTAGAGTGGCATGGCAAAGAGACTTACAGGTCACAATAGATGACGACATGTCGCACTACTGCTGCATGAACACTAGGAGGATATCCTTGAACAGGAAGCATAGACTGATACATTTTAAGTTTCTCCAAAGAGTATACTACACCCCAGAGAGGCTCCATCGATATGGTCTTTGTCAGTCGGCGGCATGTGAGAGATGCCATGAGCCGGTAGCTGACTTTCTACACCTGGCGTGGCGCTGCCGGGGGATACAGGCCTATTGGGACAATATCTTTACCGAAATGAGCAAGATACTGGAGGTCGAGCTGACTCCTTATCCTGCACTGGCGCTCATTGGCCATTCTAGGAGACTCCCGGTTGCGGTCTGGAGGCTCGCAGACATGGGGATGCTTATAGCGAGAATGGTAGTGGCACTATGTTGGATGAGAGGGCCTCTACCTACCACTACACGCTGGGCACAGGATATGCTTTTACTGCTGCACGCAAACTGATCACTATAGCGAGTTGCTACCCCCTACAAGTCACCCAAAAAACTTCTGGGGACTATATCAAACACACCTAAGTGGCACTGATCAGGAGGGGGAATCTGACGCTATGTGTGACGGCGGAGAGCCTCTCTTAGGCGCATCTGGCGTTACGGAGAAGTAAAACACTGACGGGGGACTGTTACGCACCCGAACCAAGCATCCCCATGGTTTGATGAGGGGATGGAAGGGAGTCTAGAGAGGAGTGTGGGCAGAGTACAAATGTAACGAAATTCACATGACAGAGCCCAGACGTTATTTGTGGGGCTGCCAGTTCACTTGTAACGACAGGTATGGGATGCTTGACGCCTATCTACACGGGTGGTCAGATAACTGGCTGCGCACGGTTCTCCGAAGAGACTTAGATACTGTGTAGCCGACCTATGGTACTGTGTGTGTGTAACTGGGAGGGGGCGTTATTGTTCATAATAACTGCATGTTTCAGAATTCCTAGGAGTTCTTTCTCCTCAAAGTTAGGATGTTCCGCCAGGGTGGGATGAGGTTTATTTACGAATGCAGTACATCTCATACTTGCTTAAACACGATAATTATTCATATTGTTCATGTGTTGACTTATCTGCATTCATTTATATCTGCCACGCCGCCGGACCCCAGGGTTGTCAGCTAAAGGGCTGTGTTATCCCTGTACATTTTTTAAGGGGAGCGGTTAGGCTTAGGGCTACTAGGGGAAATACAGGCCGACCGGGAAGTTACCTTGTGTTTATGGACTTGTAGGGGTTTCTTTGTAAGGGAGGGGTACCCACTTCTTGATATATCCATTGTGTACTATGGAGAATCTAAGACTGTTACACTGTTTTTTGTTTTTAAATTTGATGTATTTTACTTGTACTTTTATGGTATTTTTGTTTATACCGAATAAAGTTATGTGATGATGATGACTTGAAGCCCAGGATGGGTCACTGTCCGCGATGAAATGGAGTGAGGTGACCACCTGGCAAAAAGAGTCAATGCTTTGTGACCCATGAAAGATGACAACAACAGCTGATGATGATGAGAATGAAGATTTGTATCAGGCGCAAACTACCTCCAGGAGGTACCTGGCCCTTTCTTGCTCTCTCCTCTCCACCCACCACCCCTCCCCAGCAATTTGACAGCTCCTATGCATTAACATGAAGAAAATGTAGTTAACATAGTGAGGGTGCCTGGTGGTTTAATGCAAGCTTGGAAAATGGCGCCTTCTGCGGCTAGTTGAGTAGTGGAAGGAGGCCTTACTTTGACATCATTGGGATGGGGGGTCGGGGAGGGGGGGGCTCTGCACCTGCTGCGCTAGTGATGGCGACTCCCGGTGAAAGTGCGTAAACTTGAGGAAAGAGACTCCCACTAGTGCACTGGAGTGTCCAGCTCTAGTCTTTCTTCTGGTTTCAGTGAAGCGCAGTTTTGAGCAGTACATGCAGACATGTTGGCTGTGCAGGGTGCCTGTCTAGCTAGGGTCTGACCCAAGACCCTACTAGGGCTCAAAATAAATACATCAAACTGTCAACCACACACTCTTTCACCGTACAGTGTGCTTACGAATCCGAAAATGTGCTTCGACACTCTATAAAGGGGTGGGAAGCCTATATAAATTCCACATGTAACCAAAATCTTCTATTACGTCTTCAGTGACCCCAATGGCATCTTTCACACCCACATTTCTCCAAATATTAGCCAATGTGAACAAACAGCTTGAAAGCAAGCCGGGGCAGCACCCTGGCCTATTGTGGGGAATATTTCCCACGTGAGGAGTCGGTGCGCCGAGTTACATAATGCGTGGAGGTGTGGGGCCAGCCAGCCTGCGGCCCTCTGTAGCCCCATTCTTCCGGTCCTCGGGCCCTGCTTGCGCATTTCTAATAAAGCCGAACTGACAAAGCGTGAAAGTGGTCTAAAGAGGGCACAAAGGCGGCGGGCGGGGCTGCCCTCCCTGGGCCAGCCCTCATCAATATTCCTGAAGCCCCCTCGCCTCTCCTTCTGCGGCGGGGCCGCTCCGAGAGAGAGACAGACCCCTCCTTCCCCTGAAGTCACTCAGTGAGAGGCTGCTCGGGCTGGCGTCAGTCGAGGATCAGCCGGCCTCGCTCACTGCACTTGGCAGCGCCTTCTCTACCTGCCGGAGCATCCAGCGCTCCCTGACGCCCCGGGTCTTCGCAGCGCCTCCAAGGTGAGTACCTCGGGCCCTCGCCTCGGCGCTTTTGCACAGATTGTGAAAGTTACACTCTTGTCACTGACTTTATTTAAGGTGCCGGCCTTCGACTGGAATACATTAATGTTCACCGGTGGTTTTAGGCTGAAGGGGTGCTGGGCTGGAAGGTAAACGAGGGGCTGACTTGGACGGGGGTTGGAAGCTGCTAGGAGCAAACTCGAGATTTGTAGGTCCTCGTCAAATGTGAGTTTGTTTCGCATTCTTTTGTAATTGCATATACATAGTTCTTCAAACCACTGAGGAGGCGACTAAGCACTTCTGTTGCACCATGTTATACCCGCATTTTAAAGTGGCTAAAGCGCCTCGACATAAGAGCGCTTCGAGTTCACTTATGACTTGTTTCTATAGGATATATTCTTTATTACTCTCTGTTTACGCTGAATGGGGAGTGAATGAGCGAGTGAACGATTGAACATTCTTGTGTAGCGCTCACTGTAAACTGAATCGACCCTGGACGCTTCAGGGTTATTTCAGGAACTTTTTTAAAGCATTCCTGTACGAACAGGTGACCTGCACTCCAAGTGGGGTCCGACAGCTGCACCTGAGCAGTGCACGAGGGGACAGTGTGCAATAGAGTCTTATTGATTCGATTAGCGAGTGCATATACAGCGCCTAGCGCCTAGAACTGCACCCGGTTTATGAAATAATAATTAATAACTGTTTTGACAATGTTCAGTTGATGCTATGTTGTAGGGTGCTTTGAAGAGCGCTTAATGAGGCAATGTGATGCCGAAGAAAAAGCAAAACGTGATTAAATTAACGAAGAGATAAATACACAGGGGTGGACGAGGCTGAAGGATCAGATGATCCACGCCACTCCAGGGCCTCAGAGGTGTGAAAGCAGTTGTGTCGGTAACGTGACCGGGTCGCCAGTTATTATATGTGCCGGGTCTGGTGGCTTAGTGGTCAAATGCATCCACTGTAGGGGCCTGTGTTCGACCTCATGGTCACAGGTTCAAATGCCGGCGGGTCCACTCAGCCTTTCATCCATGTGAGGTCGATAAAATGTGTACCATTGAGTTGGGTAACAGTAAACATCTGTTACAGCGCATTGGGGGGCATATTATCAAGGGCGTTTATCTCCGCTTTTTTGGCTTTAAAAGCCAAGAAAGCGGAGATAAAATGATCTCCCTATTACCTAGCTGTCGCTAACACCAGTTAGCGACAGCTAGTAGGAGATAGCGACCATCTTGGGCCCCACTTTGCATGTCAGTGATATTTATCACTAATGCCATGCAAAGTGGGCGTGCCAAGATGTTGCTATCTCCTATTACCAACTTTTGGAGATATTCGCGCTAAGTGCGAATATCTCCAAAAGCTAACACCTGCCCTGAGCAGTTCTTAGCCATGTTATCCAATGAGAGGTGGATAACATGGCTAAGAGCATTAGCTCGGTAATGCATGAATATCGCTGACTTTTCAGCGATATTCATGCATTGTGGCCGATTTTTATCGCATTTGCGATAAACCTTGGTAATACCAAGGTTTATTTGCGATAAAAATCGCCGCAGATTAGCGGTAAAGTTTTGTCTCTAACCAAGCAATAGCGATAATCGCTATTGCTTGGTAATATGCCCCTGAGACCCTAGCTTGGGTGATATGGGACTATTAGTGTCTAAGTTGTAGAAATCACATAGCACATTACAGAGCCCTCCCGCCCTCACCCCACCACCACCAATTAGCAGCCAATAGGAGGGCTCTCCAAAAGTGGCTTCGCGAGGAGCTGCCTTGAGGATGGGAGAGTGGTCGGTTAGTCAGTCGATTCTGGCCAACACCTGGTTTTGTTGGCGTGGAATGAGCTCTCCGTTCGATTGTTTTCATGAATGATGTTTATATTTCTATTGGCTGACACGAACCCCCGAACCTACACGCTGTGTGTTTTGGTTGGTAATCCTGGGGTTTGGCTTGTAACCCTCCAACTGCTCACAGAGTTGTGCAGGAAGCGCATTATCCCACTGGGGTATATTGAAGGCTTCGTATACCCTGTCTATCAATACACATAAGTTAATAGTCATACGGTTTATATATGTATAGATAGGTACGTAGGTGTATGCACCCGCACACATTCTGTATACAACCAGACACTCATTATTCTCATCATACATTCAGGCATTCATTATTCGTGCCCACACTCCTTGCAAATAAGTAATCTCTTGAGTAACTGGGATATGGTATTTGTATCCTCAAATCAAGCATTTCGCTTTCTAGGGCACACCCGCTCATAGATGTGTGTGTGTGTGTGTGTGTGTGGAAGGGGTAAGAGGGTGGAGGGGAGTAGGGGGCACCAAGAAGTCAACTAAAACTTGGCCCAAACCATGTGGAATAATTATAACCTGGCACCCAGAAGGGACGCAGCCAGGTATTCACATCCCTAGAAAAGCAGCCCGAGCCACAGGTGCTCTGTGTGTGCTGTCCTCTGATAGGGCATGTGGAGCCCAGGGTGTATTTTAAGATTCCCCGGAACACACAGACAGACAGACAAACACACAGTCAGCTTGCCAGACATATATTTAGACACACAGTGACACAGACAGACAGGTCGATAGACAGACAGAGTGACAGACAGAGTGACAGACAGATAGATAGATAGATAGATAGATAGATAGATAGATAGATAGATAGATAGATAGATTACCAGACTGACAGAAGTAGTCAGATTGACATAAATAGATACATAGATACATGGATAGATGGATAGATAGACAGACAGACAGACAGACAGACAGACAGACAGACAGACAGATAGATAGACAGACAGACAGACAGACAGACAGACAGACAGACAGACAGACAGACAGACAGACAGACAGACAGACAGATAGATAGATAGATAGATAGATAGATAGATAGATAGATAGATAGATAGATAGATAGATAGATAGATAGATAGATAGATAGATAGATAGATAGATAGATAGATAGATAGATAGATAGATAACCAGAATGCCAAAAGTAGTCAGAGTGACATAGATAGATAGATAGATAGATAGATAGATAGATAGATAGATAGATAGATAGATAGATAGATAGATAGATAGATAGATAGATAGATAGATAGATATGTAAATGTAAATTGATACTTGTATAGCGCACTACTCACCGCAAGGGTCTCAAGGCGCTTGTACGAATACCGCTGTGGAACCCGTCCTCGCTTTCCCTGTGAGGCGTCCACTCCTGGGCACCCCCAGGGTGAAGGCTAGGCATCCTTAGCGTTGTGGAGATTAAGCAAGCTATTGCCCAGAGTTGCAGAATGGGACTCTATGATTAGAATAGGCACCAAGGCGAGAATTATCAGGTCCGTGGAATTTTGAGCCCAAGACCAGCCGAGGCGTGGAATTGATCCCTGATCCCTGATCCCGGGCTAGACCTTTGCATCAGGGTCTGCCGCTCTAACCATTGAGCCACACTTCTCCAGATAGATAGATAGATAGATAGATAGATAGATAGATAGATAGATAGATAGATAGATAGATAGATAGATAGATAGATAGATAGATAGATAGATAGATAGATAGATAGATAGATAGATAGATAAATGCACGGCAGATCGATAGACAGGCCGCCAGGCCTGTAGACTGTCTTGCACAGACAGACAGGCTCTGTAGGTGAACGCACTGGGACACAAACGTCCTATTGAAAGACTGATTGTAGTAATGAGACCTGCGCGATCTGCAGCTGCATGTAGCCTGCTCCAGCCTTTCGAGGTTGGGCATGCAGGCCTTGGGAATATCACAGTGCCATGGATGCGTTTTAAACTCATTCTCTTTACGCATTTCTTCTTTTTTCAGCTGTTGACTGGAACTCTCTGACTCCTCAGACTGTCTAAGAAGACCTGACTCTGTAGAGGAAGAAGACCCTGTCAGAGGCATCCATGACCAAAAGTAACGGAGAAGATCCAAAAGCCGGAAGCACGATGGAGCGCTTCCAGCAAGGAGTCCGCCAGCGCACACTCCTGGCCAAGAAGAAGGTGCAGAACATCACCAAGGACGATGTCAAGACCTTCTTCAAGCGCAACGGCTTCGTCCTCTTCACTGTTTTTGCTGTTATTGTCGGTAGGTGACCTTCTTCAGGGCTGTATCCGCTCATCTGCAGAAGGCTCTTCACTTGTCTTCATTCTCCTGCATCCAGCTATGGATTGACTTGGGACCGTCTGGTTGGGCTCTGTGACCTCCAGATTTAACAGCTGTGCTTAGTTTGTTAAAAAATAAGTGCTGATGCCCAAAGCGCTGCTCAGAACCCCTACCGGTGCTATTAAATGTCAGCACGCTGAATACCAAGGCTGTGTAGTCCTGAATTCACCCCAGGTCTCTTTAATGCACTGCCATCACTTCTGCAGGTTCCTGTTGTGACGGGTTTTCCGTCTTTCTCTTCCTCCGTCTTTTCTGTTTGGGTGTTTTCCCTTTCTTGCTCCCTGGAAATGTCTGATGGAGAAAAATAAGTGCCAGTCCCCAAGAATGAGTGCCAATGGTCCCCACCAGCAACCAGCAGCTCACATGAATTACTGCACTGGAGCAATGGAGCTATTGTTGTAAAGCCACACATATCTAATGGGGCCTGTGGATAAACCCCACTAGGGGGGAGCCTACAGAAAACAACCATTAGAGCCCCAAGCTTCAAAACACATTCTCCATCACATTAGAAGGACCAGCACTCTGCCAATATGGTGGAAATTGCCTTTAACGTAGCCAAATTTACAAAGATTTTTATGTAAATAGCCAAACTAAAAGTCCCATTTTAATGTCTATGAAGATACAGAGCTTTCGAGTTTTCTGTGTTCATACCTCAGTATCTCATCCTGAACCCGTTCTTTTTTTTAAACATTTTGTTGCATGTTGTCCTATTTGGCCCACTTTAAATGCAGGACTACAAGCGCTAGGATGTAGCCGCAGCGGCCGCTGCAGGTAAGAGCAGTGGGGGGGGGGGGGGTAGGGTCAGGTGAGGGGGGATTTCGAGAGACGACCACGAGGGAAAGTTAAATAAATAATGCATTTTCTCTTGTGGTCTCGAAATTACCCATTACCTGCCCCCCCGCCGCCCTACCGCTCTTACCTGCAGCGCCCACGGCTGGGATGCAGTGAAAAAGCCTGGATTGGATAAGCTACTAATGCTTAGATCGGGGTTGCTCTCTAAGCCTCCTTTTCCGCTGCTTCAACTTGATTTCGGAGTGAGCGGAGGAGGGAGTTATGTTTGTTTCTGCTGTAGTCAGTTGTTGGGGTCAGGCGTTCTGATGCAGGACAGTCATGACATAGTTCGGTGTATGGATGACGCAACAAGAACTTGGGAGAGTTCCTGTAGAGTACCAGGTGACTCTGTATTTTTGTTGGGTGTCTAAAGCCCCTCTTAATTGGGGCTACTCCCAAGAAGAGTAGCCCATACTTGAATGCCCTCTGAGTTTGATGCTGCTTGAAATCTTATGACTACTAGCAATGAGTCCCATAGTGTGGAGGTCCAGGATGGAGTTCTCGCACTTCACTAACACCGTACAGCTGGAGACCTTCCCTCATAAACTTGTCGATTGCCTAGCAGAACCTTTATTAGTTCATACAAAAATGTCCATGTAACAATGTATTTCTGCTTGGGTAGATCAGCACTAATATAACATTTCAAATACTAGTTTGCTCATCAGACGTGAAACATGTTGGAGATAATCTTCTGTAAAGCTCGACATCTTAATCCAGATCTAAGGCATCTGTGTGGCGTTGTAGAGATGAATCACATTCCAGCCAACAAGAGAGCTTCTTCCTTGAATAGACTTCACCCGCTCTTCTGCATAACGCCGTAAGCACTACAAGAAGACTGGCACCACTAAACTCGTGTCAGATTCTCCACGGTCCACCAAATATATATGTTTCGATAACCCCTCAGGCTGGCTGACCTCGAAATGGTGACCTAAAATCTGTCTACGTAAGGGGCTTAGGGAGGCTATTGGTATGTACTGTATGCACTCACCCATGGTCTACTACTACTTATTCCATAAGAGTGGAGCAGTGAAGCAGGAGCGATTATTAATGGTACTGTCCTGTTACTATGCTATACACTTTAGTGGGCACCTCGAAACCAAAATGAATTACTTGTATTGGGGAATATTTTATGTTCATGAGTTATGCCCATAGCAGAAATTGTGACTATAATCCTTGTTCCGGTCACAGAACAAGCAGAAATTCAACACGAGTGTAAGATTTTGGTAGTCTTGGATCTGGCATAGTATGTGCGGGCAAATGCCACATCCTGTGCGGGTGGTCCATGCCGGACCGCACAGCACACAGGGCACCTCCCCTCTTTCCTTCAACTGCTAGGGAGCATAGGCAACACTCAAGTACTGGAACAGTAAAAACAGTTCCATTTTTTGGCCAGTTAAACCCTGTGGTAAAATATACCGCTCCGCCCTCACAGAGAAATATATTGTATACATAAGCAGCATTGGCGGACTGCATAGGCAGATGGAATTAATCTCAGGAAGACATAACTGTTGAGCCGTGTGAAAGTACAGCCATGCTCTTCATGGTCAACCTCAAGGATAGTCATCGCCTTTATTTTTAGGTCTGGCATGACATTATAGTTCTCTGCATACCTATTGTTACCATTTCTCTGCAGCATTCATAAAGTGGGCTTTGGCCCCTCCCAGAGGAGTATTGCTCACTCACCTCACGCTATTGGATATTTGATGCATCATTCCACCTCTGATGTAGCGTTTGCATTACAATGCATGAGGGACTATGTGAGGTCTCAAGAGTGCACTGAATTGCCACACATAACTTCTTTATATCATAGATGCATTGTACACAGAAAACACTATTGTTTTTGTTTTTTCCACTGCAGCTGACTTTTTAATGTTTCATTCAGGACTCAGAATGCAAACCCGACCTATTGGCTTTGCCTGTGCTTGTTCACGTAGCTTCGCCAGTGCATGTTCACGGAGCCCGGGGTAAAATGAGACACTACTACCATATGAAGTCAGTTTACCAACATCTGTGGCAAAGCAACCTACTCTATGAACTTTCATGTATAGTTTCCTGATTCATGGCAGAACCCCATTAAAAAGCGCCAGGTACCCTTCACGTGTTTCGCTTTCACATCATAGGCTGATACACTTTAGCAATGTGAGAGTGAACATGGTGATCTGATCTGCTCAAATGGGTGGTCGGAGCTGCTTTGCTGCCGAAAACAAAACATTTTTCTTCCACAACACACCCAAAAAGTTGAGGACACGAGAAACAATACCTGCAAGCACTAGCCAGACTAAACACACCTGTATCGGGCAGCACTGGTCCGCAAACAATGGTGATGTTCTGTGAGGGCCGCCATGTTGGATGGAATCAGTTCAGTAAGGAGCCCCCGAACAATGATCAGCCGGTGGAAGCCCTGGGCTAAGCGTCAGTCTATGGTGTCTGCTGTCTCTGACATATCACATTCAGAGGAGCTCCTTTTCACTGCTGTAAGGCGGGGCATTACAAGTGAAGCGAGTTAAGTTCAAGCTATAGAGACAGCCACAAACAAGGGCCGAGGCAAACCACACAGGCAGTGTGGGTTTCCTGTTCGTTGCACACAATGGGCCGGGTTCAGAAAAGTTGTAGGGACTTTGAATAGTTCACTCAATGTGTAGGTTATACAGGCCTTAAAGCTTTGTCTCATCTTTGGTACTTCACATGAATTTTTTTAAAGTACCATGGCTAAATTATGCTTGATGTATATTTCTCATGCAAATCTAGGTGTTTGTCACCTGCCCTGAAATACATTCTGAGCAGGGAGCAAACTTGTACATGGACAATGGAAAAGTGCAAAAAGTATATATTTTTTTCATTATTATTATTATTTTTTGCTTCACGTACAAAAGGCGTGAAGGGATTTCTTTTTTGAAAAGCAATTCTCACCTTCGCTCAGGTAAAATTTCCAGCATACACTAGTAGGTTGTTTTTTTAGTACCAGATCACACACTTTGGTTTGTAAATCGTCAACCCTACTTTGGAATGTGCTGTTGTTTTGAGGGTGCATACCAATGTATGTGCTGTTTGTTTTTATTCGCTCCAGTGGAATACTCACTTTTAATTTAAGACTATATTACACGTATATGTTACTCACACAGTTACGCATGCAAACAGGGTATCTGTTTTCTGTGTGAAATAGGCACAGTTTCCTCGTGTAAATTTAACTTTTAGAAGAAATAAATGCTTTGAAGACCAAGTGACGTGGCCCCAAAGTGTCACAACTTCATTCTGTTGGGACACCTTGCTTGGTCATTGAACCCGCAGCCACTCTGCTGCCCCAAAATTACCTAATTGAGAGATAATTACTAGTGATGTTGGCTCCTATCCAATTTAAACTAGTGTTCTGGGTCAAACTGACAATGGTCGCACTTCAGTTGACAACCTCATGAGAAAATGGGTCAAAGAACAAGATAATTCCCCAAACAACCTAGGAGCTTTACCAAAAATGTAAATATTTACCCCAATTCAAGAAATTTGATTTAGGACAAATGCCACCTGTTGAAAGAAACACAAACAACATTCTTGCGTTGCAGCAGATCCTGATTATTTTTAATATTCTTTGAAATCATTTAAGAGGTTGCAAACCCTTAACAGTTGCATCAGAATATACTTTAACATTTTTTAATAAAAACATCTCTTTATAATTGAACTTCAGCTTTTTCATCTTGAGCTTTGGATTCATGAAGGTCTTATTCTAGTGAGCCTATACGCCCCTCTTCATTATTAAGGTACATTTAGTGCTTCCTCCATGAGTTAAATGCTTGCCCCTTCTCCTCATATGAGCACTCCCTGGCCGTCGCAACACCGTGCATTCTTTTTTGATTTCTGTGTATCAAATTGCCCATACATGAGGGTCCTTTATGTTTATTCATATCCCCTTAGCAGTTTTCATACTCTTCATTTACATATATCAAACTTCCGCTCTTTCCACATGAATGTGTTCAGTAATCTCTTCCTGAATGAAAGTCACTCTCCCCTCATTCTTCCTCAACACATTTTTTGATTTCCTCTCCTTTAAAATTTCCTTTCTGTCGGGTTGCCTCCCCATGATGTGCTTTAGATTGCCTTGCCTTCTTTATTCCAGATGTGCCCCTAGCTTTCTTCCTCCTCGTGTCAATCTATGAGATGGTCTTTCTCACATTAACAAGCATGAGGGCATTTAAAAAAACTTCTCAATAGTTTACACGATATCTTAACTAGAGTTATTTAAATTGTCTAGTTGTTCAGTTTGTGGTGTAAATCAAGCACAAGGATTTTATTTTAGAAGAGTGTGAGATCACAATCTTTTATTAAAAGATTTGTATTGCGCTGGGCATCAGCTAAGTCCCTTCAAAGTACTGGAACAGAAAGACAAAACCAGGAAACTGAGAAGTACTAAATACTAAAAGATAGAATCCAGCCATTTGCTATTTAAAAAATCTGTCACACTCTTTCTCAAGTTGAAATTCGTTGAATACTGTCTAAAGCGTTCAGTTTTCAGGAATTAATTGAACTGAAGCAAACAACTTCCCTTTGGAGTCAAGAGTCAAAGACTTACCCAATGATCTACAACCACAGGTTAGACTCTTAAAAGAGAATTAGTTGATCAAGAAATGGAACTACAGTGAATTATATGTTACAATATTAAAATAAATTATCGATGAATTCACTAAAAATACTTTATATACTCTTGTATTTGGAGGGTTTAAAAATGAAGGATAATAGCAAAAAATATTAAAATACACTTTGAAAGATCCTAACCCGAATGTTGAGTAAAAGAAAAGCGGAGATAAGGTATAGAAGAAAGACAAAATGTTTAAACATAATTAGGTGAAGTGTCCCACTTTCTGACATATGACGCAGTACCTTGGCAGGCATCAAGGCCTTCACCACGCTGAATGACTTCAAACAAACAAAACCCTGTTGGATACCCGCAGGGTCTCATCAACAGTATGTCGGCATTTTCTGCTAAAAGTCCTTAGGAGAAAACATTCACACAGTGAGATCACTGATTCACTTAGTCTGCAAAGTAGATGGACAATTCTGATGACATCCTTCCATAGTCTTAGGCCGTGAGAACTGAATTGTGTAGAGAATAACGCTAGTCGTGAAGGTTTACATCTGGTTTATTAGTGAGAGCAAGCAGTAACAGTCAGCACTCCACCAACTGCCTTAACCAACATTTTACATTCTAAACCCTCGCATATCCTAGTAACATACAATACATTCTAAACTTCGCACTACCCCAGCAACAAAATAAAGTATCTGGCTAACTTAGATACCACACATCTTCCCCCTAAAACAAAGAATAACATAACAAGAATAACATAACATTTAAAATTCCCAAATCCTACTCAATAACAAGGAGTCCCCCAAAACTGAATGTACATAAAGATACAAAATACATAAAGATACACACATGCAAAATAATAAGAAACATACCATATTAGATTGTAAACCAATTACATCCACTCCTAGACCATGACTATGCATTAAGTGAAATCACACCACAACAAATTCATTTAGCCTTACTGGAAGTGACACCACCCTTTCAGATTGAGAAGTGATCTTATTTTTGCCTTCAAGGTTTGTCTTTAAAGTGCTTTCAACAAATGGACTATTCCCACGTGCAGCTTCATTAAAAGATGAATTCGAACCATTTCCATCAATAAATTGGTGACAGTCAAATTAAATCACATCTTCATTTTTCTCCCACAACCACGAATCAAAGATTATCAGATTTCCATCCACCTTTACTCCTCCAGAGTTCCAAGAAAAGATTTTGTTGCAGCTAGGCAACCTACTACAGGGCCAGATCTTCCCATCACTCAACTTGGCTGAACACGCATACACGTCTCTCACCACAAGTGGTTGAGAAAGTTTGCTACTTCCTTTGGTAACTTTCCTATCGAATTTCACATGCTCCCAATCCCCCTTTTCCAAGACCACTTTCTTAACTCCATGCTTTTGTCATAATACTACTTGTATGTCTTCTGAGCCTATTCCAGGTTGTTCTTAACCACCTCAGTGGACCATTTCTTTTGTAGTGCTGAAGACATCCAAGCACTGTTATCATTCGTGAAAGGTTCCCGACCCTTCAACCGCTTGAAAGGACCATAGCCTGTAACAAAAAGAGATATCCTGTGAGCCCGAACCAATTTGCACAATTTATTCTTCCAGTCCTTCCCTGCATTGATGACAGCTTGAACATTCCATATAATCACCCTACTGAGGCGCTTAACAGTTCGGTTACCGGCTGGATGATAAACCACTGTATTTCTGGCTTTGATACTCTTACTGGAAAGGAAACTTTTCAGCAATAAATTGCGGGCCATTGTCACTCAGTTAGGGTTTTGGAATCCCTTCTCTCATGAAAGTTTTCTCCCAAAAATAAATCATGACAGCTGCATCCACTTAATGATGCTCTTCAACCTCATGACACTTAAAATACAAATCTAACAGCACAGTCACATAGTCGGGCACTCCCTTGCTATCCAAAATATGACCTAAAATATTAACTGCTAAAAGCTTCCCAAGGCTCTTTAGAATCTCTCTAAGACTTAAACGAGGTCTGCAAACTTTCAAAGATGTATGCACATTCTCACAACTCTCACACATTCTTACACATTTTTACATAGCTAAATCAACTCGCAACCAATACACAGCTTTCACTTTTTTCTTAGATTTAACCATACCTAAATGCCCTTCGTGCATAATCTCCAAGATCCTTGCCCTCACTGACCGGGGAGGAACAATCCTAACATCCCTTAATAAAAACCATGCACCGGAAATGTATAACTCATCCTTGCGTTCAGAGAACTTTTTACTCTCTTCATCCAATTTATTCTTACTGTGCCACCCTTGCAAAACACACCTCTTAACCTTCTGAAGCACAATATATTCCTCATAATCCTACACCACTCCTTCAATGCAATAGCTTGAGCTTCGCCTTCTACAAACGCTACACTGTATTCATCCCACTCATTAGAAATGTGGTCTTGCAACTGCAAAGGAGACCTACTTAAATGGTCTGCAACTCTATTCTTAAGTTCCAATAGATAGTCCAAATCATAAATATAGTCTAACAATCTAAGAGATATTCTAGTTGAAGGGGCCGATTAAAGCTACCTTTAATCGGCCCCTTGAACCCCATCCCCATAGACCAGTTACAATAAAAAGGGGAGGAGACCGCATGGCCCCCCTCTCTGAGCCTTCTTGGGCCACAGGGCCAAAATCTAAGGGGTGGGGTTGTGCAGCCCCCCTCCCCCAGACTTATTAGGCCCAGTGAACCCCATCTCCAGGTCAAATGCCATTAAAAGAGAGGGAGGTGGCTTCCAGGCAGCCCCTCTCTCCAAGCCTTATTACGATCTCTGGGCAAATATAATGAAAAGGTGAGGGGTGCTGCGCTAGCTCCCTCCCCAACCTTTCTAGGAGGCAGGGGCCCTCATCCCCTGGGACCAGAACCTAAGGGGAAGGGGGTATGCGGCCTCCTTCCCTGAGCCTTAATGGACCCCATTGACCACAACCCCTAGGGCCTAATACATTATAAAAGGGGAGGGGACACGTGAACCCTGTCCCTGAGACTTCATAGGCCCCAGGTGGTTTGGCTGTCTCCCCTTAAAATAGATGTTGTGGCCCCAGGAAATAGGGTCCACAGGACCCGAAGGCCAATCTTACCCTGTTATATTTAAGTGCATATGTCAGTGACAACATTAACATTTTGAGCTAAAAAAAACACAGAAATTCACCAGCTATAATAAGAACTAGCAATAATTTGCGCCCCAGCCATGCACTACGTATGACCTCATATTACATCACTCATGAAATGTTCTATGACATCATGTGTGACATCACTTATGACATCTCAAATTACATCACTGAAGACATCACTTATGACATCATCCAAGCTTCTTTTGTACGCATTTCTCTATAAACAGGTATGGCATTAGAGCTCTAAAAGTAAGTGCAAAATAGCTCACAATAGAATAAAGCATCAATAATGCTATCATACATACTATCCCTATGGGTGAAGCAAGCTTCTGTGATGCACAACTTTGACTCCATACCATACACTTCATGGGTAGCTGAGTTCATATTGGTTAATAACCACAGATAAAGGGTTACCTCTACTGCACATGATGTTCAATTTCTATACAGCTGTTCAGAGAAATTCAAGGTTCTCCAGATAGAGCCTTGTTACATAACTGATTCCTTACTACAGACAGTCTTTACCTGTATCAAATCCCTCACAATCACAGAACCAACCAACAGCCAGAAATTAAGTGGATATCAGTAGAAAAGTGGGTACCATGAACAGTGTTTACGCTATGGAAGCAGTTTACTCTGTACTACACGGTTTCCAGACATTGAAACTCTCATGAGAAATACACCACATAGTATTAAAAACTATCTACTAAGAACAATGTACACTGTATATAAAACTTGTGCAAAGAGAGTCTATTCACTTAAAATAACCAAGGTCTGAAGGTGCTAAAGATCATACTACTTAGAGCCTTCATATGGTGGTGAAAACTATACAGATAACCCATCTTCTGAAGCAAAACATGCACATGGACATTGGCCAGTACCTGGTGCACACAGCCTTTGAAGTTATTTAGAAATTGTCATGTTGTTATGATTCTGTCTAATAACTGAAGGCTGCTTACAATACTCAGTATGTAGTACGTAGAATCTTTGGCATTTTGGAAACTTTTTCTGCAGAACCAAAAAGCGACTGTCACCTGCACACAGAGTTACTCTTCAATACAAAGGTTTATAACGTGCACAATACCTCTACACACATATATGTGTGCGTTTGTTAAATATTTCATATTCAGATATTTGTGGCAACAAAAGGCCTATTTATATTTGTGTGTGATCTCATACTTAATCTCTAGTGATCTGAGTCTTGGCTTACATTGTAGAGAAAATGTTTTCAAGGAGAACTTGTAATAGAAATGTTGGAGTACCCAATGTACCTGGTACAGACTCTTCACTGTCTAGAACATCTTTTTTTTTTAAAGTGCCTCAGGTTCCTGTGACCTACTTCAGGTTTGCTGCCTACAGAATATAGCTTGTATTATAAGAATTCGGTTCAGTTATAGCTTTATACAAGTCTCAGAACAGGCCAACTGGGGTAACCCTGGAGCTGTCGATTTCTATGCTCCTAACCAATATGTCATATTTATCAGGTCAGAAGCAAAGAATGATGTTTTGGTGGTTATGCCTGAGGACACGAGAAGGAAGTTGTGAATGAACTCTGTGGGAACTGAACTGCTGTGAGACTTTGTTTCTGTGCTGCTCAGGGGCAGGCACCGGAAGAAACTGGAGAAGTCCCCTGAGAGAGCACAGTTCGGCATTTCAGGCGCCTGCAGGGGTTTGTTCCAGCCTCCCTCTGCTCTTCCGCATCACAGCAGGACTGCACCTGCGTCCAAAACAAGCTCCTTAAGACGTTTTGTAGAGTGCAGAATGTGCAGCCATAAAAAGTCTACAGTCAGCAGATGTGTATCTAAAAATGCAATGCAAATCTTAAGACACAGTTACATTGGATAATGGATTGGCCACTAAAACTGTTGTTGGACGTAGAAAGTTAGTATACTCAGTAGTATGACCGTATGGTCAAGGTTGAATATTCATCAAGTACTTGTTTAAAGCTATAAAAACAGCACAGGTGCTGCCTGCAGAATTCATTTCTTGCAGGCTGTTGATATTTCTTAATTTTCTGTTTTAACCAGGGACGCCTCATTTGGCTTGAATCTCTAGTGCCATGGGCACGTTAACATAAATGCCCAGATTCACAAACCCTGCATCTAACCAGAATCAGCAAAATGTGCTCTCTGGCTGGAAAACGCTCATATCGTGCCCATGCCTGACTTCACCAAGTCTTATTGCTACTGTGTAAATTGTGCATGTGTGTCAATGGCTAGATGGATGAGTCAGTTCTACATCTCTTACTTGAGGAAAGGTGATCCCTTAAGGAAATATTACCTGTAGCAGGTGTATCAGGAGGTACAAACATCTTGCTGTCTGGGAATTCGTTTTTGAAGCACTAGGAGTAAAAAGATAGAAGGCAAAAAAAGTCCTTCAGTTGTTGCCAGGCTAAACTTTGGAAGCAGAACTAGAGCGGGCAGGACTGGATTTGAGCTAGAACAAGATGGACTGTGGCAGACCAGAAGTGAGCCATCGAACAAGAGCAAGTCAGATGAGCTGTGACACACTGGTTGGTTTTTTTCTCAAAGTCAATAGAGTATTTAGCCACAAAATCCATTGATAGCGTGGCCCTGGCACTTCAGGGCGTACATCACAGCCACAACGGTGACAATTTCTCTCTTGGCATCCTCGGCGTAGATGACGGCGTCCCGGATCATAGTCTCCAGACAGTCTTGAGCTCACGGCTGGTCTCCTCATAGATGAGGCCGGAGACGCTCTTGACTCCTCCACGCACACTAGGCAGTGAATGGCAGTCCTGTTGATGCCCTAGATGTTGTATCGGAACACCTTCCTGTGCCTCTTGCCAAGAGCTTTTCCTCCTTTGCCGCATCCAGATATGTTCTTCTCTTAATCAGAGCTCAGCTAAGCTCAGACACTCTTTTAAATAACAGTAAAATAGCAAGCTCCTGCCAGCAAGAGGCTGATCTATAATGAGGAACCACCTCATGGGAAAGGGTTGGCCATATAACAGGATCTATTGGATAGGAAAGTGCTTAACCCAGAACAGGAACCACCTAACAGGAAGGAGCTGGTCTAGACATACTGAGATCATCTCCAGGTTTGATGTCATCTTGAAATTGGGTCAATGCTTATTGGCCATCATGGAACGCATTTTTTGTTAGTGACTCTCTTGAAACGGAATTTCAATAAAAGGAACTTGCACTTAGGCTTCCTGCTACCTGCGGTGCCCTTTGCGCTCTGCCTACACACAAAGGGTATGCACACATTTTGCCCTGAAAGGGGTGGTGTGGCGTGTGCATAAGATGGTGCTACTCGAATTCACAAATGGATGTACTTGCATATCTGCCTACCCTTCCCCTGGCATAAGGGAGGACACAGTGCAGTGTAGTCTGAGTAGTTTTCCAAGAATTATATCCCAGCGTTGTTGCAGATCATGAACCCTCATGAATCAAATTTAGTTTCTATTCCAACATGTGGTGAAGCAATGAAATCAATTGACTTTTTCAAATTGACCTTTAATGATTGATGTAAGTAACATTCTTCATTATGCACTTGGAAATGTTACTACTCGGGCGGAACATTTGGAGGTTTAGATGAGTGGTCCCCAGTCAATCAATCAATCAATTAAAATACTTTATTCGGCATAAATACAATACCATAAAAGTACAGTTTAAAAAGAACATCACCAAATGAGATTAAAACCAGGCTAAAATACATGTGCAATCAATTCACAAATAGAGCCACTTCTCCAATATCATTCTTCATTAGGGTCCTATGTAAATTGTCTTGGGTTAGGGTGGGTCGGAGTAAGTGTGTAGGGGGGTTACATATAAAATCAGTCATATAAGGTGCACAAATAATTAATCCCTTTATGCTAAAAATTGCCCTCCCCCACACAGTTCAATA
Organism: Lissotriton vulgaris; assembly: GCF_964263255.1. Taxonomy (NCBI): domain Eukaryota; kingdom Metazoa; phylum Chordata; class Amphibia; order Caudata; family Salamandridae; genus Lissotriton; species Lissotriton vulgaris. The sequence continues at coordinate 334,420,574 of NC_141689.1, read as the reverse complement.
ATACATTCTTTTGAAAAAGAAGTACTACAACCATCTATATTCACTCCTCGCCTCTTGTGTTTCTGAGTCTCGCAACTGACCTTAAAAAGTTTACGGTGCAAAACAGTGTTAAGACCTCTGTGGAAAATTTCAGAAACAATGGGGCCACCTTTGCCGCCTTGAAGCTGGCCTTCTTTAAAAAACGTTTTAAAAATAGCTTCGTAGGGCGCGCATAATAGGTGCATAATAAAACGCAGTGAAGGGTGTCCTGCGGAGACCGTTGGTCGCAGCCGCACGGGGCCTTCAACTCTGTAGATTATGTATATCCAGCCGGAACCGCTAAGATATGATGTAATAAGTTCAGCCTAAAACGAGTCATTATAAATCTGTCCTGGGCGTTGTGAATAAAAGACAGATAAGGTTCGATGCCCAGACACGATTTGGTCAGAAGGTATGCTCTCACAGATGGTTTGATCAGCTCCCTATCTTCCCTAATAGATACTACATGCTTTAGAAATTTAGCCTTGACATACGCCTGGGTAACAATTTTGTTGGATGATTAAAATAATCCACACATCTCATGCCTGTTAGGGTTTCCCTCACATACTTAAGCCATGGGATGTTCCCGCCCCGGTCATGGGCAATGCAATCCATTATGATCTGCTTGCTTAGTAAGACCTCAGGGTTGTCCAAATTTTAATCCAACATGTTAGGGGTTTGAGTTACGACCTATCTCTAATATAAGTAACATCCAATTCCTCATGGATAATGTGGGAAGTTCTACTCTGAGGCACTCTCAACAACTGCCAGAAGTATTTATTCTCTTCAGATTGCAAGTGTTGTAAATCAATGAAACTCCAGACCTCACTGCCGTACAGAACTTTGGCACAGCACACGGAGCCATACAATCTCAAGAGTGGCCCCCAGTCCTAATCCACACTCTCACTCAAATAAGATCTGTGCGCTGGGACTGACTCAAACCTACAGGCTGTCTTGGGGGGGGAGCGGAGATAGGGAGTAGTGGAGATGCTCACTGGAGGGCATCTTCCAAAGTTCAGAATTTCTCTCTCTCTCTCTCTCTCTCTCTCTCTCTCTCTCTCTCTCTCTCTCATTGAGTATACAACAGCAGCTGTAACACACACACCAGTGGAACAGCAAGTCTGGACATAAAGAGATAAGCACATACAGTTTGAGTATTAAAATAAATAGACATAACAATACTGAGCAAGGCCGATCCCCATATTACTCATCTGATGCTCCGATAGGTAGTATTGGTAACAATCCTAGGAAGTACCAGGAGACCATCGCGGAGTACCAGGAGACGCTGTCAGTGAGAGCAACGTCTCATTGAGTTCAGGTGTGAACGCCCAAAGGTGACAGAAGGGCTTCCTCCATAGGATAAAATTGGAAGCAACACAAAAGAAATGCAGAGAAACCAAAACAAAGGTGCATAAAATGGGAATATGGTGCATGAACTGAGCGCACTGGAACTACGCAGTCAAATAGTTGTGAGGCAACTTGTTCATATCATACTTCTGCTTAAACTGTTCTCCTGTTGTTCTGATTGGTGTTTCTTCTCTGGCTGACCTGGACATCCAGTCTTTCACAGCCTCCAGATCTCTGATCTTGATTTCTTCTTGTGTATCCATGCTATTCTTATTTCTTCTCTGGTTTCGGCCTCCGCATGTTGGTGTACGACAGTCCCTCGGCCTCCTCTTAAACCATCAGTATAGGCTTCATAGGGTGCTTGGAATGGAAGCTGTTGATCGCTGCAGAACTGACACCAGCCCCTTGGCTGTGTGGCTCTCACCAGGGCGATGTCACAGTTGAGAGTAGTAGACATTTGCATAAATTGGTGCACAGTTGCAGCAATAGCACCACAGCATGCGTTTTCTGCAACGCGGTAGTAGCAGTCTTTTGCAAGAGAGTAGGAAGTGAAAATTTTCAGCATGGATGTCCCATGCTTAAAGCAATAGGCATTTCAAAGGCTATTTCCAGCAAAATAAATAGCAGGGCTTATTTACAGGAGGGACAGAAATGCTCCTGCTCCTCTTCTTGATAGTGGCTGTATCCTTAGACGTTAGCGTGTAGAAATGGGCTCTGTGTGTCTGCACTTGACTGACATTTAGTCACATACTGGTACTTTTCATATGCTGTGTATAGTATTCGTATCTATGTTGTATTCTGTTCTTTCTCGCCTTGATCCCTAAGTAGATTTCTCACCGCCTAATGTTGTAATTATTGAGCTTTAAGTTTGGGAATGAAGACTAAGAAAATTTATTCCATTTTAAAGGTTGCAGCTTAGACCAATAAATTCTTAGATTCTTGTTCTTTTCTAGACAGAAAAGCTGAACTTCCTCTACAGATCTCTATAATGTATCTGCCATGATTATCCATTTATATTAGTTCGTAAAAAAGTAAACTGTCTTTTTAATTTCTTGGTAAAGAAATTCCTATCTTTTGCTTCTGCTCCTTTTATCAAGTTATCAGAGACAATGGTCCCTTCCAGAAAAGAATAGAAAAGTGTAGCCACAATGCTGAAATCAAGATCGGGTCTACTTGTGTATGATGCAGAAAATACTGAATGTGACAGGGTAACTGGAAATCAGCAGATTTCCTTACCTCAGGCATGAAATAAAGTAAAACATCTTATGCTCCGCATAAATTAATAATACATATAGGAGTCAAGATGCGGGTGTCGACGACGTTTCGATCCCCAACAAAGGTTATGGGATCATCATCAGGACTGAACGATCAAGAGATGCCTGAGAAGGACGTTCAGAAGATCGACATCTTATGCGAAGCATAAGATGTCCTTGTGATTGTGAAGACAAGAATATTTTTGAAGTCAATAATATTTTTTTCCTGAAGGCGTTCAAGACCATCTTCTGCCAAGTCTTATTATTTTTGTAGCTCTCGAGTATTGCGACACTATGCAGATCATGAAGTGGGAAATTGTAGGTTGGGTCAGCTCTCCCTATGGTAATAATTCATTTTTATAATGCAAAAAAGGGGCCGTACCGGACCTATGATGTTATAGCCATAAGTAGCACCTTAGATTCATTAAAGGGAGAGGGCTTCAGGCATGAGAATGTTATCCTGGCAGGGGATTTAAATTGTCACCCGTGACCAAATTTTTTACACCCGCCACCTAACACACAACCTTGCATGATTTCGGAAGATTTGCATTTGGAGCATACCATAGAAGGGGAGGTGATAAATAGCTTCCTGCATACACACAATTGGATTTTTACTTTAGACAAGCTGGCAAACTGGTCTAATCCTCGAATTCCTCCAACATATTAAGGAAGGGGCCGCCACGATCATTGATTTCATCTTTGTCTCTGTATGGGTTGACTTCCTGTCTCCTTCAATATCTTATATAGTCCCTACAGTGACCATAATACTGTGGCCCTGTCTATGGTGGGGGTAGGAACCATTCGGAGGGCCCTTGAAAGCCCTGGGGAGCCTTAACCCCCAATGGCCTGGGGAGGTGTTAAAGCTGGTCACAAATAGACGCGAAGGAGAACGGAGGCACCAATTACAGAAACAGGCATGGGCTGATCTAACCAAAGTTAGCGAACTGAGGGACTCTGCATTTTTCTGACAGATTATTAATAGTCCCTGTTTTTCTAAGCCTTCAAGACCTGTCTTATGTCACCGTATCACCCCGGAACAGTGGGTCATCCATTTTGGTAGTGTATATAATTTTGGCCTTCTTGAAGGGTCTTGCATGGATATTTCTCCCAACTTTGTCCGACACGTCAGTCACCTTCTTGTTGGAGGAAGTCCACAGGGGTATTTAGTCTGTCCCTGAACAGGGCTCCAGGCCCTGATGAGATCCCCCCAGATTTTTTCCAAGACAATATTAAAGTTTGAGCCCCAGATTCGACACTTGTGTTAAATGCAGCAGCACAGAAATGGATGCTGCTCTCCTGGTTAACTGCAAACAAAACAGGTGATGGACCGAATGTGGATCAATGTCACACATTCAACCCAGTCAAAAGATCTGGGCCCAAATCCATCGTTTTTTTGCACTCCATACCACCCTGGGTTAGACAATGGCGATATGCAAATCAGCTCTGACCCTGTGCCCCATGGGAACAGTCCAGTCCGAACTACAAAAGCCATGTCCTTCCCAGAACGGAATCAAGCATCCGAGGACCGGACCGGTTTCGAGGTAACACCTCTCATCAGCCCGGCTTGCTTGACTCCAGTGGTGTGGAGTGCCTGGGACCCACGTCTGAGCATCCCCAGCACACTTATGGCGGCAATTGCAAACAAAACAGGTGATGGACCGAATGTGGATCAATGTCACACATTCAACCCAGTCAAAAGATCTGGGCCCAAATCCATCGTTTTTTTGCACTCCACACCACCCTGGGTTAGACAATGGCGATATGCAAATCAGCTCTGACCCTGTGCCCCATGGGAACAGTCCAGTCCGAACTACAAAAGCCATGTCCTTCCCAGAACAGAATCAAGCATCCGAGGACCGGACCGGTTTCGAGGTAACACCTCTCATCAGCCCGGCTAGCTTGACTCCAGTGGTGTGGAGTGCCTGGGACCCACGTCTGGTTAACAGCCACCATTGCACCAATTTATAAAAAGGGGGATAAGGACAACTCGCTATTCTACCGCCCTACTTCCCTTATTGATACGTTGGTTAAGGTACTGGGCGTGGTCCTTTTAACTCAACTCTCTTCATGGGCGGACAGCAATCAAATAATATTTGAGGTCCATTTCGGCTCACGCCCTGGCAAGTCAACTATTGAGCAATGCCTTACTCTCTATATACTAATAAATAAATACACGGTTGCTCAACCATGGGCGTTGTTCTCAGCATTATGGACCTTACGTCTGCCTTTGATTGGGTTAATCGAAAGAAGTTGTGATACTTATTGACCTCTTTTGGTGCCGGTCCCACCATTGCATCCTTAATAATGAATCTTCATGCCCATACAACAGCGGCAGTAACATTTTCGTGGGGGGGCCTTACTGAACATTTAATTGCACTAGGGGGGTTCGCCAAGGCTCCATCTTAGCCCCTTTTTTTATTCCCCATTTACATCAATGGTTTAGAAGCTGCCCTCCTGGCATTACAGTCTGATTTCCCCAGTGTTGGCAGGAAATCTTTGCAAGTGATACTATATGCCAATGACACGGTGCTTATGGCTCGCACAGTCCTGGGTCTGCAGGTATTAATTGACTGTTTCTTTGATTTTATGGATAGACTGGACCTGTCAGTCAACTTTATAAAGTCATACGTTTTGGGAGTTGGGACCCGGGTCGCCGGTCTAAAACCTTCAAAGCGGGATCCCAGACTTTTGCGAAGGTCCCGGCCTTCTCCTATCTGGGAATTGTATCGATGGAAAATTAAACTGTAAAACATTATTAGAGGGCAAGGTGGGTGGCGTTAACAAATCTATAGGGGGCATTGCCAGCGAAGCTCATAGTTTGGGATCTTGGGTACCACAGCTGATTTTAAAATTGTATAAGTCTATATGCACCTGAAAGGTGTTATATGGTAGTGATGTCTGGGGGTATGCTTCACACACAAGTTACTGGTGGCCCAAAACAAGTTTTAGCGTTGGATTCTGAGGGTCCCTCAAAGTAGCCCGCCTATACAGTACACGAAGAGTTTGGCATTCATTTCTTAGCCGACCAGGTGGTAGTTAAGCCTCTGTTCTGCAGGGTAAAAATATGGTTTATGGAGAATAAGGACCTAAATCGCCGAATTATTTCAGACTGCCTGTCATTAAAGCATGCGTTTAAGCTTCCCTGGCTACGGTATGTAAAGGAGTCATTTTTTGCTCTAGGTAGGTCCGATAATTTTCTTTCATGTGACTCAGTAATGTCCTCTGGACCTTAACATTGTAAAAGAACTGGATTTCAAATATACCTCTGACCACTGCAAAAACACCATGCTCCAGAAACCAACTGCGAAGGCACATGCCTTGCTAAAGTCAGTTCAGGGCAGGGAAAACTACCTCTCTACCCTTACAAGGGCAACTGACAGGTTTTTAGTCACCCATTTTAGGTTCAACCTGCTTCACCATCTATTGCCAGGTTTTGTTCCCCAAACACGAGATGACCCTGTGGCTGCGACTCTAGGTCTCCACAGGATACGTTACATTTTGTCCTTTTATGTAAATATTTTACCATACCAAGAAGGCAGTTTCTTCGCCCCCTCTTAAAGAGCCTGAAGTTTAGGCACGCCAGAGTGGCGCTTATGTATTTACAGCTATTGCCTAATGAACTCACACTTTGTGCAATGAAAGGTTTCCTGCGGACCGCCTAAAGATCAAGGCTATCTAGATCCGATTGACCATTGAATGGCTATCTCTGTTTTCTTCTCACCCCTAGTTTAATCACCCGTGACCACGATGGCGTTCTATCTTAACTTTTAAAATGGATGTGTTGTGTTTTATCTGAACTTGTACCTGGATTTGTAATGATGACTTTCCTATTGCATGATTGTATCATATTTGGCCACGATTGCTTCCGAAGAAAGATTTATAATAATTATAAATGACTTTCAAAAACACCTTTTGAGTGCTGTCTGACGAATTTATATTTTTGGTATAATATATTTTGTGAGCATTTCTAAGTTCTGGTTCTAAGTAATCCTGCCTTAAACTCCTGTTTTGTCAGTGTTTATTAGTCCTTTCAGTTTCTTTTGTGATCCTAGTGTGGTATTTAAAGAGAAGATCTGGTATTAATATGGTGGTTTGTCAAAGAGCGATGAAGTCAATTGTAGAAGTAATCCATTCAATTCATGGCTTAGAATGGGCTACTGAAAGCTAGGGATTGGGTGAAGGAAAAGCACAATAGGTTAGATGTAATCTTCCACCATTTCCTAGATGACTCTGGCAATGTCTAGGGGGAACTAGATGAGACAAGGTCCATGAATGAATGTATCAAATGATTATCAGATCTAATAACAAGGTTGAATTTAATAGCAGACACTGTCCCCTTAGATGCAAAAATTCGATGTAAAATATAGCCCACATTATGAGTGCTTCTAGGGACATGTGGGGCAAAGAGCAGGCTGGTGGATAGTTAACACATTTCTGAATATTATTGTCTATTTCTTGTTAATGTGGAAATTGAATCACCCTATAACATTTGCTTTATTAAAGCTGATGACCAATTCTTGAAAGGAAGAAAGAAAGGTAGTGGTGGGGCTTAAAGGTCACGCCAAGAGTCGCATGTCGGAAGTGTCTCCTTCATACCTGCACTCATTCATGCGTTATGTAAAAAGAAAAGTTGGCAGCCGGTGAGAGTGTCAGCTCTGTTAAGTGTAGGAGAAGATACATGACAGGAATATTGGTTTTAGCAATCATTACAATACCACCATGGATTGGCCGGAAGGCTTATTGGTGCAACCAGAGATAGGGCTTCAATAAAGGGGGATTAATATGCTTAACCAATTTTTAGTTATAAACATCATAATTGCTCTGTAGGAGTAAGTCACATATTTCACTGGCTTTTCTGAGCAAGGACATAAAGAAATGTGGACCTTAAAGACGTATTAGGGGCACAAGATCTTGTTCAAGTGGGGCCCACAGAATGGAGGGGGAAGTTAACAGAAGACACCAGGAAGAACAAATGCAGCTTGTTATGTACAATACACTGGTTATCCTTTAAGCTTACCTGAAAGACTTGTGTACTTTATAGATCACCATGGGTGTAGTATTAGCAGCTATTGGCAGTCTGGAGCAAGAGCGGGAGGGCTACCGGGTACATCCGGGACCCCGGTTCCTAGTCGAGCCCAAGTGGCAGGAGTGTGCTAAAGAGACACGAAGTGCAGGATTTTTTCAGGATGTTTGATGAAAGTGGCAGGAAGTGAAACAAAACTATGCATCCTTGGTAATCGGCAAACCCAGAATTCATCAGCGCCAATAGCTAAACCCTGCACGTATTACATTTACAAACTAGGCACTGCAATCCACACCCAGATACAGAAAAACAAGGTATATTTTCAGAATGTCGACGAGTTTGCTAACTATCCCTATCAAAATACCATGTACACAATGAATGTTTTTTTATTGTTTTGTTTGTAAACTCCTTCAACCGCTAGTCTGTAACATAAATATCTTCCTCTGGTTCACATGGGCTACAAAAGAGAAGTATTTCTTGCATCTTCTGCATGATGTTACATGGATACTCTCTAACCAATTTCATCTAAAATGCAGGCTGCTAACCATAGTGTTAGGTGTTATTGGCAGGTGGTGTATCCTATATCAAGGTATGGCACAAGATGGTGCCTCTGGAATAGGGACGCTTTAGAGTTTGAATACACTCAATTTACTTCGACACACCCTACGATGAATTCAGATTCTCCTACTCGTCAAACAAAAAGCAAACCATTCCACCTGAAGCAGTACTTCATTTGTGTATGTAGTTGCAGAAAGTGGGCACTGTTACTCCTTTTTTGAGACTGAGACATATTTTATTACATCTAATTTTGAGAGAGAAAAGCAGCGGAGAGAGAAGGGAGGAAGAGAAAGATAAACAGGGACCAAGTGAGATTGGGATGGAAAGGATTCTGCCAGAGTGAGATAAAGATACAGGGAGTTTAGGGTATGAAGGTTTATTATCTTTTCATGTGAGTAGATGTTTTTTGCAGTTCAAATTTTGTGAATCTGTGCTTTCACATCTAACCATGTGGTTCTCAGAGCATGGTTGAGAAGTGACTTTTTAAGTTCGTGAACTCGAGATGGTTTGATTGGATCTAGCACTTTGGGAGATCTGTCTTTGCATTTTTTATCTGTTTGATGGTTTGACTAACAGCAAAAGTGTGGGTCGAAAGACTAGATATCGCAACTGGGTTGTGAAGTTGCCCATGCAGGTCTTGTGTATCTTACAGTGTCTTAAACTCAACTCTGTAGTTAGTCAGCCACTTTTGGGGTGGTTTGAGGTTGGCTGGGATATGGTTGATGAAATAACAATAATAACGTCACTTATAATAATCAAACCGTGCAGTATACAAGGAAGATTATCCAGTACGTAGCATTCCTTCCAAAAACTTGATTCACAGCATATCACGCAAATTATCTCCTTGACCGGCCCATCCTGTAACTCCAAGAACTCTAAGGTCTTCAATGAGTTTAGAAGAACTGTCCTGAACTGGTTCCAATGTTTCCTGTTCTCAGCATCTCACTTCATGAAATTAGACTTGTTTGAATAAACTCTACTTGCAGTGAAATGTAGTGTTTCACAAGGTTATATCTGTTCGCCTCATCTATTTATATATAGAACTTCTACCCATAATACTACAGGACAATTCTATCCCCATACACTAATATATTGATAATAGTCATCTACATACCTAGTGTCCCAAGTCTGGCTGGTATAGATTTTATTTTCACCTTGTTTTTATTACAGAACTGTAGTTATATGTGAACATTAGAGCGTAAGTGGTTACAATGTGCAAGAGTAACTTAAACGGAATAAACAAAGAATGCACTCAATACATCGGAGTGTCCTCCCAGTGTCTGCAGCGAGCCCAAGAATAACCTGGGACTAGGTCTGTGATCATCATCATACTATACATTAAAGATCAAGTCTATCAAAATGAATTTACTACTCCTCTTCCCCAAAGGCACTTCAATCCCAGTCTAAACATAGATCACCACTGTACGCCCTCTGGGTATTTACGCAGTACTGGTGACACACAATGCGTTTCCCAGTCTCATCATTGACCAAAACCTCAATTAAAAAAATTATGTTGCCAAATTGACCAAAACTGCCTCATGTCAACTCCATCCCCTCAGAGAGCTCAAACCATAACCCCTCACAAAAGACTTCTGATCAGCACTTGTACCCACACCTCTTGATGGAAAGAATGCAGTTGTGAAAGGTTTACCAAATCGTCTGTTGTACCTTTAAAAACTATACCAATCGGCTACAGGAGAAACAATTGGGGCATTTCACGACCATCTTTAGACATCTCCATTGGCTCCCTCTGGAAGCTAGAACTGAAGCTAAGATAGCCGTATTACAAGTCAGACAACACACACTGGGCTACAGTCCGACCTGAACAGCAAACTGCAACTCACAGGTGGTCAATAAAACAAAAGAAAGAGAGGCCTCCTAGATCTGGATATCCAGAAATCCAGAAAAGCTAAAACACCAAAAAAAGCCTGCACATGCCTGGCTCTGAGACTGTGGAACTCCATTACTGACATGAGATGAATTGTAATCTCTTGCCTTCTGACAGGTTTGAAATGCCCTTTGTCAGACTTTACCTCCTGAATTAATAAACCCCAGGTTCACCTTCCTGCTACAACTCTGGATTCTTGCATTGATTCTATGTCACTATGTTATCACTAGCGTGTTCTGTCATGGCTACATCTACACTATTGAAATATTTCAAATTAAAAAAGGAAATCCACTTGAATCATGTGTTTGTATTCTACTTTAGTTTTACGAGCAAGGTGATACTGCTAAACATTATTTTATATTCAGCAGATTGTGTAACCATTTTATTGTTTAATAATTTCATTTGTACACATTATGCTACGTTACGGCATCACGTAAAACTGTGTTATACATTCATATGTGCTATTGAAGTCGAGCTGCGCACAGTTTTGAACCAGTATTTATTTTCTTTCCTTTAATATCTGTCTTCCTTAGGCGGGATCCTGGGGTTCTCCGTACGCTCCTACCACATGACATTCAGGGAAATCAAGTACTTTTCATTCCCCGGAGAGCTGCTGATGAGGATGTTGCAGATGCTGGTGCTTCCCCTCATTGTTTCCAGTTTGGTAACAGGTACAACAGTCAAATAACCTTTAAAGGTGTCTTAAATAAACTATGTATAAACAGTGTATAGAAAAATGTTAAGCCTTTACCCAGGGCTTTAAGTGGGATGAAAAAACTGGGGGGGTCTCATAAAGGGGCGAGGCCAACGTAATTAAGGGTGTGGCTTAAAACACGTAAGCTAAAAATCTGTACTTAGATTAATGTGCCGCCCGACTTGTATTTTGCTGTTTGTGTCATCATACCTACAAAAAGTCAGGACTATTGCCTTTGTCAATGGTTGTTAGTTGCATAAGATAAATAAGCAGCAACTATGGCTTGTATATAATATTGAAAAAGCTTCCACTTTCTGCCCTGGTGACACCACAACAACATTGATGCTCCTGAGTTTTAAACAGAGAAGGGAAATCTAGAGAGAAAATGACTCTATTTAAGGATTTCCCTTCCACTACAATGCTCACATGGCATGACGTCATGCTCTAACTTCGCCACTAGTGAGAAGTGAGCAGTGTGAGCATGCGCACATGATGTGCATGCTGTCAGTGCAGTCCGGAAAACAACGGACCGCCTGTGCCTGTCTACATTCATGTAAATAATAAATATATCTGCTAGAACCAAATAAACGTGGGTCCCTTGCTCACTGTGCCACTGGATGCAAGCTAGCCTGGCTGATGAAGGGTGACATGCACTGAAACTGGTCCCAGGATGCTTGTTTCCGGTCCAGGGAGGACCTGGCCTGGTCTGGCAGTTCGGTCTGGACTGTTCCCATGGGGCACAGGGTCAAGACTGATTTGCATATGGTGAGTCCAAACTGGGGTGGCGCAGTTGCCAAAAGAACAATGGATTTAACCCAGATCTTTTGACTGTCAAGTCAAGTCAAGTCAAGTCATACAATTTATATAGCGCACTACATACCCAGAGGGTTTCAAGGCGCTTAGGAAGGGGAGGAGGATTATTTGTCAAATATCCACGTTTTAAGCTGCTTTCTGAACGCTAGGTGATTCTGGGTGAGGCGAAGGTAAGCGGGGAGTGAGTTCCATGTTTTGGCCGCCAGGTAAGAGAAGGATCTGCCTCCCATGGTGGTCTTGTTGATGTGGGGAACAGTGGCGAAGGCTAGGTTGGAGGAGCGAAGTAGGCGGGGGGGGGAGTAGAAGGACAGTCGGGAGTTGAGGCAGTCTGGTCCGATGTCGTAGAGTGATTTGTGTGCGTGGGTGAGCAGTCGGAAAGTAATCCTCTTATTGACGGGTAGCCAGTGGAGATCTTTAAGGTGACCAGAGATGTGTTCGTTGCGTGGGATGTCTAATATGAGCCTGGCTGAGGCGTTTTGGATTCGTTGTAGTTTCTTCTGGAGTTTGGCGGTGGTGCCTGCGTAGAGGGTGTTTCCGTAGTCCAGTCGGCTCGTGACCAGAGCGTGGGTGACTGTTTTCCTTGTTTCGGTAGGGATCCAGCGAAATGTTTTTCTGAGCATGCGAAGAATGTTGAAGCAGGAGGAGGATACGGCGCTGACTTGTCTGTTCATTGATAGTGAGGAATCCAGGATGACGCCAAGGTTTCGTGCGTGGTCTGTCGGGATGGGTGCATTTCCGAGGGCTTCCGGCCACCAGGAGTCGTCCCAAGCAGAGGGGGATTTACCTAAGATGAGGACTTCTGTTTTGTCTGAGTTCAGTTTCAGTCGGCTTTGTTTCATCCATTCGGCGACTTCTTTCATTCCTTCGTGAAGGTTAGTTTTGGCGGTGTTGGGGTCTTTGGTGAGAGATAGGATCAGTTGAGTGTCGTCCGCGTAGGAGATGATGTTGAGGTTGTGTTGGCGGGCGATGGCCGCGAGGGGGCTCATGTATACGTTGAAGAGGGTGGGACTGAGTGAGGATCCTTGTGGTACGCCGCAGATGATTTCAGAGGCCTCTGAATTGAATGGTGGGAGGCGGACTTTCTGGGTTCTTCCGGTGAGGAACGAGGTGATCCATTCCAGTGCCTTTCCTTGGATTCCGATGTTTCTGAGGCGATGTAAAAGGGTGTTGTGGCAGACTGTGTCGAAGGCTGCAGAAAGATCGAGGAGGATGAGGGCGACTGTGTCTCCATTGTCCAGTAGAGTACGGATGTCGTCTGTTGCTGCGATGAGGGCGGTCTCAGTGCTGTGTTTGGCTCGGAATCCAGATTGTGAGGGGTCGAGTGAATTGTTGGCTTCGAGGAAGGCGGCGAGTTGGTTGTTGACAGCTTTCTCGATGACTTTGGCCGGAAATGGAAGAAGCGAGATGGGGCGGTAGTTTTTGAGTTCGGTGGGGTCTGCTGTTGGTTTTTTCAGAAGGGCGGTGAGTTCAGCGTGTTTCCAATCTTCTGGGAAGGTAGCGGAATTGAATGAGCAGTTGATGACGTCTCGGAGGTGCGGAGCTATGACGAAGTCTGCTTTGTTGAAGATGTGGTGAGGGCATGGGTCTGTGGGGGATCCAGAGTGGATGGAATTCATCAGGCGGATGGTGTCCTCCGTGGAGATGGGGTTCCAGGCGTTAAGGGTGTTAACGGGGGGAAGATGGTCGGCTGATGGTAGGGTGCGTTGGTTTCCGGGTTGGTTGTCAAAGCTGTTGTGGATGTCAGCAATCTTGTTGTGGAAGAAAGAGGCTAGGGAATCGCAGAGGGTTTGAGAGGGGGAGATGTCGTTGGAGTTGGCCGAGGGGTTGGAAAATTCCTTGACGATGTTGAAAAGTTCCTTGCTGTTGTGGGCGTTGTTGTCAAGTCGATCTTTGAATGCTGTTTTCTTGGCTTTTCGGATCAGTTGGTGGTGAGTGCGGATAGCGCTTTTGAAGGCGTCCTTGTTGCTGGTGGATGGGTCTTTTTTCCAGGCCTTCTCAAGGGAGCGGCACAGTTTCTTGGACTTCTTGAGGTCATCGTTGAACCATGAGGCCTTCTTGATACCAAGTTTGTATTGACGTTTTTTCATTGGTGCTAGGGTGTTGGCGGTGTTGGAAAGCCAGAGGGTGAGGTTAGATGCGGCTTCGTTGGCGTTAGAAGAGAGGGCTGGGGAGGTTTGAAGGAGCGATGTGGAGATCTGCTCCGTGGTGATTTTGTTCCAGTTTCTTTGTAGAGTTGGTTGGAGGTGGGCGATGGGTTTCGGTTTGTTGTAGGTGAAGTGAACGCAGGTGTGGTCAGTCCAGAGGAGATTCGTAGTGTGGCTGAAGGAGACATGGTTGCTGGAGGTGAAGATGGGGTCGAGTGTGTGGCCTGCGATGTGGGTGGGGGAAGTGACCAGTTGTTTAAGTCCGAGGTTGGCTAGGTTGTCCAAGAGGGTGGTGGTGTTGCGGTCTTTGCTATTTTCAAGGTGGAAGTTGAGGTCTCCCAGAAGGATGTAGTCTTTAGAGGGGAGCGCGTGTGGGGTGATGAAGTCCGTGATGTCTTCACTGAATTTTGCGCGGGGTCCTGGTGGTCTGTAGAGGAGGGTGCCTCTGAGTGTGGTCTTGGGGTCGATGTGGATTTGGAAGTGAAGGTGTTCGGAGTTAGCGAGGTTGGCGTCAGAGCTGGTCGAGATGCGGATTGTTTTCTTATGGACGATAGCGATTCCACCTCCTGTATGGTCTGTGCGGTCCTTGCGTGTGATCTTATAGTCGTCAGGGATAGCGATGGCGATGTCTGGGGCGGAGGAGGCGTTCATCCATGTTTCCGTTAGGAAGGCGATGTCAGGAGAGATGGTGTCTAGTAGGTTCCAAAGGTCAATGGCGTGCCTGTGGACCGAGCGGGTGTTGAGAAGGATGCATTCTAGGTGGTTGGGGTCGGGAGTCTGTGTTGTGGACGCAGCGGATATGCTGTCGGTGCCGATGAATCTGCAGGAGAGGCAGGAGAAAGGGCCATGGGTGCGTCCAGGAGCGGCTTGGACGCAGTTGGGGGCGCGGCCGGGGTTGAGGGCTAGGAGGGTGGCAGCATCGTAAGTAATGCGGGGGGGTTGGGCAGCGCGAGGAGCAGGGGGTCTGGCGCTAGGCGCGGTCCAGGCGCGGACGGGCGTAGACGGGCTTACCTTTGGCGCACCTTCGGCGTGTTCGAAGCGCGTGGACGCTGCGCGTGGGGGCATCAGGCATTTAATGGAGAGAGGAGGGGGCGGAGCGTGGGAGGGGCAGCAGCTGGGAGGCGGTAGCAGGGAGGAGGGGCGGGCCAGGGGACACACAACAAGATGGAGGGTCACAGGGCACCGGGGGCTAAAGGAAAAACTTTAGAATGTTTGCATTGTCAGCATTCCGTCCATCATTTGTTTGCTGTAACACTTTTCACCCTAAGTGGGATGGGTATGCCCAGACGTGGGTCCCTTGCTCACTGTGCCACTGCATTCAAGCTAGCCTGGCCGATGAAGGGTGACACCCTGAACCCGGTCCCAGGATGCTTTTTTTTCGGTCCAGGGAGGACCTGGCTAGGCAGTTTGCTCTGGACTGTTCCCATGAGGTACAGGGTCAAAACTGATTTGCATATGGCTGGGTCCAAACCATGGTGGCGTATTGGGCAAAAGAACGATGGATTTAATCTTTTGACTGGGGGAGAAGGTTTGCATTGTCAGCATTCTGTACATCATTTGTTTGCTGTAGAACCAAATAAAGGCATGTTCATATCTTTTATAAATTATGCAGGTTGAGGGGGAAGTAGAAAGTGACAGACAGCTTGGTAAACACAGTTAATATATTTGAGGCTGTCCATGATGATTGTCACATGCTAAACTGTCACCCATACCAGGTTGAATCAAGTCAAATTATAGCAATACACACATTAAAAATATGTGGCATGCCACAAAACTTTGTGGCATGGCATGTTATGTTATATAGTGTGTGAATCCCTCGAACCAGCCTGCTAGTTAACCCTAATTCAGGCAAGGAAAGTGCTCCCTGCTCCCTTCTTTCCATTTGCACCTCCAATTTCTGCAAGTGCCCCACACAAGCTGTCTTTATTAAGAGACGTTTATTGGAAGCAGTGTCATATTTAAAATAACAAAGTTGAAAATTGCAATAATCTCTAGATAATTTACAAATGCATGTATCCTAGGCCCTTGCTCAAAAATAATCTTTTCATGGTGCACAGCAGGTTGAATTAGTTTCTAAAGTTCAAATGGTGCCAGCAGAGAGCATGTTCACCTCACAGAGAAATAACAGTAGTTAGTTGGTTACCCCCGAAACTGTATTTATTTGTGGTAGGCATGGGAGGACATATTTTGGACTGGCCTCCATGCTGTTCTCAGCACTGGAAGTTTTGTCATTGATGGGTCTTTCCTATTCATCCCACCCAGGAGTGCAATGTCTGTTTTGATAATATTGAAGCATTTAAACAACTTGCAACCAATACGGCTCATGGTTCAAACAGTCTGTGATGTCATTTGAAAGCATCTGTTCTTGTAGGTTGAGTTAGATGGCATGTTGGACATTGGGCACGTATGTATACTGAAGGTTCATCAGGAAAAGACAGAGGCCAAGGGTATGTCTGAACCTTTCCGACTGGTATATTCCCTAGATGTTGTTCTAGTTACTTGACTCTAACTTAATGGGGAAATGACAGAGCCAGTCTTAGGATGTGGAAAGCCATTCAGTCAGTCTCATGAGCTTGCTGCATGCTTAGCACCAGTCAGAAGGTCAGTGCTGTTCGTCTATGGCAATGGGACTCACTCTTATATCAGCTTTCTTAGTCTCTGTTGCTCTCATGGGACTTAGTCCTGAGTGGTAGTCATGAAATAGCTTCCACATGCTCCTGCAGTAATCTGACAACTCCTTAATGAAAGGGCTTTTACTCTGACAGTGAGATTCAAACCAACCTCAGAGTTCTTTGCATGTAGCCCTCAGCTCTAAAAACCACCAGCTATAGGTATTCTATAATGTTAGTATGTTGGAGGATGTCTGCTTTGGGTTTGAGGTCCCTTTGGAGGAAACATGGAGGAGACCAGTGAGGGCAGAGAGATCTGTGGATAGGATGATTCATCAAAGGTGTCTTTTATGTCCTCTTGGGTTTTCTTGGATTTGCTTCACATGATATTAAGAACTTGGCACAATGTTGGTGGAATGCAAGAGGGGGCTTTTCAAGTATTCTGAGCTGGGAAGCTCTTCTAAGATGTTTAGTGTTTAGCATGATTAATGTGGTATCTATTATCTTGATATATCTCTGTGATACTGTTAGCCCACTACCCCTTTTCTACCTTGACTGCTGTGCATTATCCCTTTCTTTATGCCTAGCACATGCTGGTTATCACATTCAAACCTGCAGGGCGATGACTGAGTATACCTCTCAGATGTAAAATAATCCCTCATGTATTGCAGTAGAAGCAATTCCTGGATGGCGAGATGATACACCAAATAGCAAACAGTATGAAGTGACAAAGTATTATTATTCCTGTGGTTGGGGCCATAGCTCACCCTTTCAAATACATTGTAACATTACGTCTTGCAGTAGTTTCAGGTTCAGAGGAAAACTTAAAGATATATGTATCTCCACAAGAAGAATAGCAACCAGGTGTAGAATTGTGTATGCAGAAATTAAACACAATAGGGCTTGGGAGGGCGGCCGACCAACGGGAGGCCTGCCTCCCCGGGATGTTTTGGGCCAATGGGTGCAGCCGGAGCCCAATTGGGCTTGTTTGGGCTACACATGGGCTGGTATTGGGCTGGTCTTGGGCTAGTTTTAGGCTGGGGGGATATTTAACCAGTCATTTTGTGATACCAGCCACCATTTCGGTGGGGTGTCACAAATAATACGGGTAAGTACGTGCTGCAGAGATCAAATAAACAGAGGATTGATATGT
Organism: Lissotriton vulgaris; assembly: GCF_964263255.1. Classification (NCBI taxonomy): domain Eukaryota; kingdom Metazoa; phylum Chordata; class Amphibia; order Caudata; family Salamandridae; genus Lissotriton; species Lissotriton vulgaris. Next base: position 334,403,074 of record NC_141689.1, on the reverse strand, counting down.
TGATGTTCAAACCGGTACAAGAATAAGCAAAAGGACAGCTGGTACATATTTTTACTGTTTATCTGTATACTTCACAAATATAAATAGAAAGCAGTTAGTTTAAATGTGTTCTATCCATGACTAATACAAACAAACACAGAAATTGCATGTTACGTATGACAACATTTTAAAATAGACTCTTGAAATAACAAGGAATGGCCTGTAATTTTCTCTTGGAAAGCCAAAGGTGTGAACTCTAAGCAGCATGCATGACTTACCCGAGTGCTGCAGGTCTGCAATTAGGGCGGTGTCCGAGCACACGGCGAACCACAGGCAGGCAGCTCTCCTCAAGAGTTTCAAGCCGCTGTAGTTTTCAGTCATTCAAAGACCCCGCTTAAAGTTGTTTCCCGGCGCCGTGCGGGCTCGCCTTAAGCAGCAAGGATGCCTTCCTGGGGCTAGGCAGGATAACAAACAGTAGGGGGTGCCAGTGACGCACATCAACCACTGCACTGCCTCCTGATTAATTAAGTGCAGGCCTATCAGTACTGCGGGGTGATTTCTTAACTTAATAAGAACTCATGTAGGCTGTTCAGTGCTGCTCAACCCTGCCAATCTGTTACAGCGACGTCACGTGAAGCTGCCCCGCGTCGTGGTGAGAGTGAGACTTGCTGTCGATTGAATGTAGCCAACGGAGATCACATCCGCCTGCGGTCCGGTGCCGCAGCAGTAAATCATGAAACCAAAAAGGCAGGCTCCGCCCGGCGGGTGTTACTGCCTCGGTATCGGACTCAGCCGTGCCAACACCAAGGGTTGGTATTTCAGTGCAGCCAGCTATTCCATGCTGTTGACGGCCGGGAGCCGTCATGGCACACAGTGCTCGTGTGCTGATGACGGCTTCCGGCCATCATGACCGCACCCGCGATCAGAATGTGCCGCACAGGCGCAGAATCGAGGCCGCAGCCAGGGGGTTAAGCTACATTTGTAGCAGCAGTGAGGGACAATATTAACTCTTACTGACAAGCCTGTGCTGGTGGCAGCGCCCGGGCCACCAAGGCTCCAGGGAGCAGCATAGCCGGCGCAGGTCACAGGTGTGCACTCTAGTACTTCAGTGCTGGTAGAGCAGAGACTCAGACAGTGGCAATAAAATGTGTGACACTGCATTTCAGTGCGGTGTTGCAGAACACCACACTGAAATGCGTTAGCGTCACGCTTGATGCGTGATGCTTGGCGGGCCTGGAGGTGATTCCCTTGTATTGTGTGTCTGTGGGGAGCCAGTGGGACTCAATTTGGATTTGGGGGCTCAAAATCTTTCAATATACAATTTGAACCCTTATGAAGCATAGAAACAAATATGTATAAACATCTAGCTAGTAAAAATACAACAGCAGGTGCCCTTTTAGATTAAAATCAATTTCGAAGGTCTGTAAGTAAAACAGCACAAAGTATTTTAAAGGTAAATGTACAAATATGTAATTTAACATAGCCATATCCTCCTGGGTTACTTGTACATTTTCCCCTTTGCTTCTCCAACACTGTCCTCCTTCCTCCCCTCGTTCTCTTCCTGCCTTGGTGGGTGTTTGGCATGGTGAGACACCTCTTCATCAGACTGTGTGCCTTTCCCCATCTGAAAATCTTGTAATGTGAAAACATGCTAATTTCTGCTGTGATTATTCACTTTTTTGTTTGTCCAAAATATGAAGAAAAATACTCAGAATACATGCCCCCCCCCCATGGTTTCTAGCACCACAGGAAGCTGGTTTCATATTAAAAACAGCCACAAAAAGCTCTAAAGCATATACACATCAGTCTCTTGCAGGTGGGAGCACTGGCAGATGCAGAATTAGAAAATTCATCAGTCTGGGACTGTGGACAAAGGTAGTCTCACAAATAAAAGACATAGGTGAGATTAGGGCAATAAATATTGTGTGAACCAATGGAACATAATCAGGACCCTTTTTCTGGAGGCTCAATATGTGAACTTTGTATTAAATATGTGTGGCTTGTATTGTACAAGGAGGCAGCCTACTTGAAGAACCCCAAAGGCTAAAGTGGTCCTTTTCTTATATTTCAGTGTTCAAGTTCCTAGACAATTTTTTTGCTGTATCCTTTGGAGGGCCAGGGGATTTCTTCCCTTCGAATGGGCACTACTACCTGCTGGGGTGCTCAGCATTGAACCTGCGAGTTCATCTGTGCCAGCACTGCCAGTCTGTGAAGTATTATATGCATCACAGCACACACTGGAACTGTGAGCACTGATACCGAGGAGTGTTTAGGATTCAGGGATTGACAGAGTTGAGGGGTAGTAAAGGGATTTTAGGATTGAGGGATGGGTGGTGTTAAGGGCTAAAAGGGGTTTTTAGAGTTTAGGGGTGAGTTGAGTTGGGGTACTAAGAGTTTTCTTGGGTTTAGGATTGGGGGAGGGGTTGCATTGCTTATGACCTCACATATTACATCACTCAAGGCATGTCAAATGGCATCATTGATAACATCACTGATGAAAACTCACAGGTGATATCTGAATGGTTGGTCCAGCTGAGTACCTCGGTACCGTTAATATAAAAAATAAGGACCTCTGATTGGCCAAGAGATCTGTTTCTCGAGCCTGCCTTTACAGTACCTCTGGACAGGTAGGATTTCTGCAGTACCAATCAATCTAAGTGGGTGGCTGCACATTCAAGAAAAATGTTGCTGCCACTATTACATGTGGACTTGGTCCCTGTGTCCTGAAGAAATGTTTAAAAAAACCTAAAAAGGGGCAGAGTACCTTCATCCCCTGGCACTTGTGAGGAGGACCCAAGGGGACACGCCCCAGTCAAAAACAAACAAACAAAAGTGTGCTTCAGATACTGTGTGACTCCTGCAGGACCCAATGTGTCCATCACTACTACCCCCCCGATTCCTTCCCCCCCACCGGTACTTCATTAAAAAATAATTGCTCTCGTCATTTTGTAGGCATGTGTGGTGCACACTCCTACAAAATGAAGCGACAGCGTGTCATTTTTTTGATACTGTACATCATTGCTGTATGCTGGAGCAGCATGGCTAAAAAAACAATAGCAGAGTCTATAGGTCCCAAAGGTGAGACCTATTGGCTTTGCCAATCTTGTTGTAAAATAGAGTTGGTGAACAATTGTTGGCATTGTGGCAGTAGCAATTCCACTAACCCACACGTACTACTCACCCACATACTCTGATCATATCAAAGACTTTTGAACAATGGCAGACCCTTGTGTGTGGAAACAAAATACATTCAGCCTGGTCATAGTTCATGTTATGAATTGGCATTTCTGTGGGAATATATCCATAGTCTGAACTTCCACTTATTTCTATAATACAAAGAATGTGTGTTTTCTACTTTTTGTATTTTACTCAGTAATGGGCCTGTTTAAAACTGTGTTATGCTAATTTAGCAGGAAACATTGCAAAGAAATCTGCATTTAAATAAGAGAGAATGAGGGTAGGGCGATGATCCAAGTGGAAGCAGTGATTAATTTGTAAAAGAAAAAAAATAAGTTCCAGGGCCCTCATCAGGTGGCTACAGCAGCTTGCACCACCCACTGCCCCTGACAGCACTGCCAACGACAGTACCACCAAAATTACTAACCATCATAGTTCTACAAATGGGACACTTCAGACACTGACTGGCCCGTCGAGCTTTAACAATGGATTGGGCTGCAGGTATTAGTCATTTTAATGTATATTGAATTAATAAACAACTGTTGTTGTGCTTTTTGGTAAATTGGACAAATAGTGCCACCATGTGGCAGACTGTCATAGTGCTGGCGCTGAGCACTAGGAACCACAGACTCAAATTAAGCACTGGGTGGAAGTAACTAATGACTGATCTAAAAAGTGTTGTCATTTATGGGAGTATAGTTATAGAGGGGGAAGGAGGCAAAGAGCAAAGATGACGCTCCGGGCAGGCAGTTTCAGAGGTAAAACACTCCAAAAAGGCTGTGAATGTGGTTCTATGTGTGTTTATTCATGAGGGAGCAATCTTTATGTGTTTCTGTCAAATACACACACACAGACACAAACATACCTCTCCCAAACAAAGTGACACCAACAGATCGTTCCTGCACACATCCAACTATAGAGGACTCCTAACATCCAAATATCAACACTTATCAGAAAAATACACATCTATATGTAATATCACGCACTCCGAAATGCACACACTGGCAGATCACACATAGCGTGAACTATGCTCACCAACTCACACTGAAATCTACCATTAAAGCCTACCCTACTCAAAGACTGAGCCATGCACACAAGATTAACTTGTTATCTCAATTATTAACTGATCAATTTCAGTGATTTTTTAAAACTTAAAACATTATTTTTTAACTTAACAATAACATCACTTTAACCTCTGTGTGTTTTTCAGTGAATATATGTATGAGCCAACTTGTACTGCCAAATTCTTTCTGAAGGAAGGAGTAATATGAGAAAAGATATTACATTTGGGTCGTAGTATATCAGGGTAGGAACTGGGCTATCATCTACTACATTCTCAGTGGCAGCCAATATAATTTAAAAGTGGGGAGTGGGGTGGGTGAAAGGTTCGCAAGGGAGTACAGGGGAGTGCACACGAGATTAATATATTTAAAAAACGTACTTCATGCTGATGCCCACCTGGCCTTTCTCTGCTTCTCTGCTCTGCTGCTCCCAGAAGTGCCTGGGGCAGCATCACGGCATGAGACCAGCATGGGGAATGGCCTCAGCAGGCTGAAAAGATGCTCGCTCAGGCACAGGGAGTCTATGCTGTTTCTCCAGCTGGGTTTTAGAAAGCAAAGTGAGCATGTCAGTTTAGCCAGCCTGAGACGGCAGGCCAAACTGACATGCACACTTACAAGTGTACATATCACTCCTCCTCCCCCTTCCAGTGGCCTGCCCCGCCTCTCCCTGTACACACTAGCTCAGAGACAGCAGCTCCAAAATAAAAGGATAGTAAGATATAATTTACTATTTTAGCTGCTGGCTCTAAGCTTGTAGGGCGATGCTTCTCCGCCATTGTGGAGGAGCCGCCACCATACATGCTGTATGATTATTGGCAATTATAATGCTTTTCTGGATAAAAATAAAATGGTAGTGGAGTGTGAATAAAGGTATTGTGTAGAAGATGGATACAGTTTGTATTGGTCACCACAATGGGACTCCTGGTTTAGGGCATCACTCACTGGGTTCTTGCTTCCCATTCATATTATTGTCGGAACAGCAGCAGTTTCATCTCTATCAGTTTCACATGGAGTAGGACGGGAGCAGCAGCGGACCATGCAGGTAAGAGCAGTGGGTTGGTGGGCTGGGTCGGGGGATTTTGCCCGATGCAGATAAGGCAAAATTAGTTATTTATTTAATTTTCCCTCGTGGTCATCTGTCGAATCTCCGCCGCCTCACCACCCCGTTCTTGCCTGCACGGGCTGCCACTGGATGGGAGCCTGCGCTGTGACTCACTACTCTCAAGGAACTACCATCCGCCTTTATTCATTTGAACTTGATTGGAGCCTGGGCTGTACCGAATATATGACGTTACAACGCAAACAATTTTAACGCATGCTTTTACATCGCAGTTTTACATTGCATTATTTTACAATGCATACCATTACAACACATTTTTTAAAACTACCATTATAACGCGTGCCATTACAACGCATTCCATTACAGCGCATACCATTACAAAGCATAATACTTTTAGTGCAACATTAGGGTAAGTGTGGAATAGTGTATGGGTAAAAACAATTATACACCCTCCAGTGAGTGCAACAGGAGGGAACGTGTTGGATAGAGTAGGGGTAAAAATTACTATTCCCACCCCAGTGAGTACAACAGTAGGGAAAGTGTTAGATAGCGTATGGGGTAAAAATTTTGGATAGCGTAGGGGTAGAAATTACTGTTCCCCTTCCAGTAAGTGCAACAGTAGGCAGAGTGTTGGATAGAGTAGGGGTAAAAATGACTATACCCACTCCAGTGAGTGCAACAGTAGGGAAAGTGTTAGATAGCGTATGGGGTAAAAATTACTATTCCCAACTACCCCAAAACTCATACCCACCCTAAAACTTAAAATTCTCCATTAGTAACCTTATAATGCGTTGTGATGACATGCGTTGCATGGCATGCATTGTAATGGCATGGGATGTAAACGCACTTGCGCTGTAAAAGCTGCGTTGTAAAGGCATTGCGATGTAATGCCTGCCTTGTAACGGACATTTCCCGGCTGTACCTGGCTCATAGGAGGTTTTTTGCTAGGATGTAGTGTGTGGCTATTTTATGCATCTATTCTCGGTCCTTGCCCAGAATGCTTTGTTCAAGGTTCATACCGCTGTGGATTTGGTCCTGGCTTCCACCAGGAGCGGATGAAATGCTTTGAAACCAGCTCTGGTGTGGCTGTGTTACTTGGAGTTGCAGGCTAACATAGCTGTTTAATCTCGTACCTGCTATAGTTTGCCAGTGTGCTTCTTGGGTGACCCTGGGTAGACCCTATTGAAGCATTAATTTCCAGTCACGCTTTGGAAGTTGAATTCTTGCAGCAGTTCGCCAGTAGATTCATGGGGGGAGTGAGGAAGAGGTAGGTAAATTACCACACAGAAGGCAATTGGGAATAATATTGAAGAGCTCATGCGCCACATAGTATTATACAGTCATGAAACGGATGTAAACATGACTTTATGCGTAATGTTAAAATGTATATACATATTATGACATCAAAGCAATTAATTTAACAAATACTTTGTAGCCTGTAAGATAGCTCAGTTGATGAACCCATCCTCTGTAGAAATCTGTGTATAACTTGATCACAGGTTTGAATCCTGACAGATCCCCCAGGCCTGGGATCCACAGACAATTTCATCTCCTTAAGATCAATAAAATGATTTGAGTTGGATGACACTGACATCACTTCCTACTGCTCTGTCAGACACTTGTAATGAAGCGCTAGAAAAGCAACCGGTCATTATCATATGCAGGGCTTAGTTTAGTGCCTCGGCTAGAACATTCAATACGGTTATAATTAGGGCTCCAGTGTGCCCAAAGTCGGGCTGAAAAAGAGTCACGTTGCCAAAACAGTGAATACTTTGCAGCTCGAATTTCATTTTGCCCTGCAGCAGTTATACAGATCCGTGCAGGGCAAAATGACCATTCAGCAGGATGCACAGAATCCTGCCCCACAGCTATTAATGAGAGAGGATTCTGTGGTGTGCGCTTGGATACCCTCATGGGTGACAAGCGGCGCTCTAAAAATCCACCTTACATTACATTGCAAGGAATGGTTGCCGAAAGTAGGGATGGAGGCCCGCGGGAGGCAGGAGACCTGTATCCTTGAGTTTGCCTCTGCAGAATGCTTACCCTTTTTTGAATCTTGCCTTGTCTTTTAAAATCATCCTCTGTCTGCTTCCCTCAATGCCAATGGTCCACATTCACAAAGTAGAAGCCTACCTTCACCAAACATCTCCCAGTTAGTGAATGGATACAGCTCTTTTTCTGATGGTCCTATCCATTGAATGGATACATCTTTCTTTCTGGTGGTCCTATCCGTTGAATGGATACAGCTCTTTTTCTGGTGGTCCTATCCATTGAATGGATACAGCTCTTTTTCTGGTGGACCTATCCATTGAACAGATACAGCTTTTTTCTGGTGGTCCTATCCATTAAATAGATACAGCTCTTTTTCTGGTGGTCCTATCCACTGAATAAATAAAGCTCTTTTTCTGGTGGTCCTATCCACTGAATGAATACAGCTCTTTTTCTGATGGTCCTATCCATTGAATGGATACAGCTTTTTTTCTGATGGTCCTATCCGGTGAATGGATACAGCTTTTTTTCTGGTGGTCCCATCCATTGAATGGAAATAGCTGTTTTTCTGGTGATCCTATCCACTGAATGAATGCAACTCTTTTTCTTGTGGTCCTATTGATTGAATTGGATACAGCTCTTTTTCTGGTGGTCCTATCTATTGAATGGATACAGCTCTTTTTCTGGTGGACCTATCCATTGAACGGATACAGCTTTTTTCTGGTGGTCCTATCCATTGAATAGATACAGCTCTTTTTCTGGTGGTCCTATCCACTGAATGAATACAGCTCTTTTTCTGATGGTCCTATCCATTGAATGGATACAGCTTTTTTTCTGGTGGTCCTATCTGTTGAACTGATACAGCTCTTTTTCTGGTGGTCCTATCCGTTGAATGGATACAGCTCTTTTTCTGGTGGTCCTATCCTCTGAATGAATACAGCTCTTTTTCTGGTGGTCCTATCCACTGAATGAATACAGCTCTTTTTCTGATGGTCCTATCCATTGAATGGATACAGCTTTTGTTCTGGTGGTCCTATCCGTTGAATGGATACAGCTCTTTTTCTGGTGTCCTATCCATTGAATGGATACAGCTCTTTTTCTGGTGGACCTATCCATTGAACGGATACAGCTTTTTTCTGGTGGTCCTATCCATTGAATAGATACAGCTCTTTTTCTGGTGGTCCTATCCACTGAATGAATACAGCTCTTTTTTTCTGATGGTCCTATCCATTGAATGGATACAGCTTTTTTTCTGGTGGTCCTATCCGTTGAATGGATACAGCTCTTTTTCTGGTGGTCCTATCCGTTGAATGGATACAGCTCTTCTTCTGGTGGTCCTATCCACTGAATGAATACAGCTCTTTTTCTGATGGTCCTATCCATTGAATGGATACAGCTTTTGTTCTGGTGGTCCTATCCGTTGAATGGATACAGCTCTTTTTCTGGTGGTCCTATCCGTTGAATGGATACAGCTCTTTTTCTGGTGGTCCTAACCGTTGAATGGATACAGCTCTTTTTCTGGTGGTCCTATCCATTGCATAGTTGAATGTGGCTTTGTTACTTTGAGACTTGTGGTTTTGTGGTTAACAATTCTGTGATTTTTTGAATCGCAGGCTTTGCAGTCGTAACACCATTTAATGCATGTGGCCCATAGTTCTGCAGCACACATTACACATATAAATGAACAGAATAAACACACATAAAGTATTGTATGGATCCCACAGAGTGAAAATTGCGATGGTTTGTGGTTGTTTGGGCAACAGTATAAAGGCTAGCGATAGAGAGTCAATCAAATCCTAGGCTATTGAACCATGTTTTAAAGACTCCATAGAGATGCAGACCTTCCTCAGATTTCCCCTTCAGGCAGGAGCTATGTGAGAGCTGCAGAAACTCAGGAAGCTTGTTCTTTTGATCCACTTTGGACTTAACCGCATTACTGCTACCAGGGTCAAAGGTCACAGCAACAAAACAAAGAAAAGAAACTAGAACAGAAGCCTCATTCATAAAACCACACAAGCATAATTTAATATGTTAGGGCCTGTGAATGGTCTAAATAACATTTCTCGTTTGCAACATTCTTTATCTGTGTGGGCATTTTTAAAACCAAAATGTTACTCGCCAGAAGCATGGCCGGCGTGCAACATCTCACATTTCAGAACACACAATAGGCACCTCAGCTATTTCAAAATCAAAGCCCAAAGTGGCCACAGATGCAGTTTAAAAACAAATTCAATAAAGTTTGAAATAGAAACAAATAGATATAATCCTAGGACCAGTGATACGGTCCAGCGATCTGCCTACGTTTTTAATATCTGGGGAAAGACATCGGATTTGTCTAGCGCCGAGACGCCTACGGGTATTCGTTCGCGCTCAATAAATGTCAGAAATAAATAAATAAATGATGCGGTGTGGGGAAGGCCCATTTATAAAGATATCCCTCTCAGCAATGAGATCTGCAAAACCGTTTGATGTTCTAGGGAAAGTGCAAAAGAGGGGATTTTAAGAGCAACTGACAGGTTCTCAGTGAATTGGCTATTAAATAACAGAACACGGTAAACCATCGTGCATTTGTGGCTACAGAATTCCGCAATGACCAATGCAAGACGGGGACAAGAGACCAGAGGATGAGAAGGAGACGAGAGGAGCTTTGAAGATGCTTCATTGCATGAGTAGGGGTAAGGGAAATATTCCCTGCGGTAACAGATTGTATGCAGGGCCTGCACTCAGACCGATTTATTCGGAGTCCACTGTCCTCAGCATTTCACCATGCACTATGGGGTTAATTTGACTTTGAAAAAGTAATGCTTACATTTCAAACTTATCGTTTTTACTCTAACAGGGGCTTTGTCCATGCATCACTCGCCTTACACTGAAATACCAGCTGTCACATCTGCCCCTCCCCACATGACTGGAAAATATTTTTCCCTAATGCCAAAATCACAATTGTTTGAAAAGAGATGTTTGGAAAGAGCCAAAAGGCACCCCTTTAACTTATCCAACAATGTGTGATCAGCACGGACATGCGCGGAGCTTGAAACACCGCTGAACTTGCTCTCTAACAAATTTTCCTATTTATCAGTTTGCACAAACGTTACTAGCAAATCTAAACTTTTTTTAGCTACTCTGCCTTTAACTTTGCTTCCACTTGATGGATGTGCATGAAACTATGAAACCCAGAACTAATATCCAAACCAAGCTGACTGGGCTCATTATTGGCCAAATTCTGTGAAGATTCATCCAACCTGTCAAAATTATTAATAAACAAAAACAATTCTTGGCTTCCTGTATAACGTTAAACCCTCAGGGATGATCTCCATGAAACTTGACAATACAACCTAAGGCGAATGTGCCAAAAGCCAGCCCCATTTCACGCATATTGGAGAGAAGGCAGCAAAGTCAAATGTACATTAACATACACCTTTTCACCAAAACTGCAAATTAACCTTAATTTTTCCGCTACTAAAATCGCGATTTGAAAACTTGTGATTTCATTTTAAATTGTAATTCTTTTTATCTAAAATGTATTGATATACGTGATCCAAAGAAATGTTTCCACCATTCAGGGGATACTGTTAAATAACAACCATCATGTCTCGCATAACTGACATAAATGCTAGTTTAGTAAAAACAAATCTTGATTTGAAGATGGCAGAAAAAACATGAGTTTTTCATGTCAATCACTTAATATTGCCTGATAGAAATTTCGACTTTGAAATCATGATTGCAAAACCATTTGAGTTTCGCTAAATCAAAGAAGCATTATGAGTCGTCTCATTTCACTTCACTTCATCCAGGTTTCCAGAAACTTCATGAGGCGTTTTTGATCTACATATTGCAGAATTTTTCCCATGGGAATGAATATAAGGAAGTTAGTTTGATTTGATTGATTTGATGTATGGATTTGCAAAGCACACTTTGACCTTATCGCATATCCTAGAACCTTTTGAGAAGTAATTACAAGTCAATAGTAGCTGTGAAAAGGACTGCCTCCCCATAAGATGACTCTCCCTCATGCATTACCACCAAACTCTGCAACATCAAGTCGGTGGGATTGAGTGAAACATCTGGAATGATTTGTATATCTCCGTCAAACAGAACAAATGTTATTAAAAGATTAAAGCATTCAACATTTGCATTTCCATAACCACAGAGAAGCTATCACAGACTGTAATATTCTTTAAAAGATAGGTATGGATGTGCCCAAAAGACAGATTGAGTGTGTTAATAAAAAATAAATAAATTCCAATGACAAGTGAGTGCATGGTTACTTCACAGAATGCAAATAAACATTGAAACTCACCAGCTGTGATGAGTAGCACAAATATATCTCATCCAACCCCCAATGCACTACTCATGGCCTCACATACAATAGAGCAGGCGGGGCATACTAACACGCCTGTTGGCAGTAGTGTTCAGGCCAGTACCCATTTGAAGTAGAGATGGTGCTTTATACAGTGGCGGCTCCTCTATTAGGGTGGAGGAGCATTGTGAGGAGCAGAAACATAAAATGGTAGTTACCATTTTATGTTTCAGCTTCTCACACTGCGAGAAAGCAAAAGGGTTTGGTTGGGAGAGGGCGGGTGGGCGGGTCTACTGGAGGGCAGGGGAGGAGTGGCTAGCTCAATGCTGTGGGCCCTGGCTGTTTGGTTGGCCCTCAGGGGCTGACCAAACCAGTCTGGCGCCATCCCCACCAATCACAACGCTGATGTTGCAGCATTGTGATTGGCGTAGGGAAGGGGAGGGAGGCTGCCTGCTTCCTGTTCCACTGGACCCGGCCAGGAGCTGAGACAGCACGGGACACAGGAAGGTACGTTTAAAAAAAAGAAATTCCCCTGTGCGACCCACCCGCCCACCCCCTCCCACCAGCGAGTCATGCCTGCCACGATTGGCTTTATATTCATACATTGTTTTCGTCCGTTATGGTTGAGGGCAGTGGTCTGACAACATAGGTGAAGTGGCACAGTCTTGTTGATACAAAACCTCAAAATGCATGACATTTTTCAAATTGAGGTACCAATACAGTTTACAACTTCCCCTATGAGCATGAAATGTGAAAGAACGAAGGTGCAAGTGAATCACAAAGTGATGATTGTGTGGTTGAGTGAATCAGAGATTGGATGACTGAATGGAAAGGTAGTTGAGCAACAGTTAATGCTGTTATTAAGATAAAGCATTTCCTTGGAATATGCGTTACTTGACAGGCTGAAGCTGTGCCATCCACTTCAGAAAAGAAGAATCATTGATAGAATACATCAGATTCTGTAAACTTAAAAAAGACGTCAGAACGCTACTTTTAAAAGTTATCACAGTCGAGTTCTGATGTCACAATGCCTGTTGCCAGAGCCAGTAGCCGAGGTAAAAGGCAGGGCAGGTCCTGGAGCTTAATTGAAGCAGCTGTTTAAAGCAACGAAAATAAAATGTTGCTTTTCTTTCTCCTGCTCTATTGTTCGAGCTTACAGTGACAAGCAGAAAGAACATGTTTATTTTTTGCACTTCTTAGACAGTTAGAGAAAAGCAATGGAAAGGCAGGCGGTCTTCACTTCGAAGACGAGGTGGGGGTGCACACGGGGGTACCTGAGAGCACCGCCCGCCACAATTTTAAAAATGCTGGATGCGCCCGCCACTGTGGGGGGCGCATTCTAATACACCCCACGGGACCCCCGCCCTTATGGAGGGTGGTCCCGATAGGATGAGTCCGCCCGCCATCCTAATGACCCCCTAAGTTTCTGATGTGCATTTCCATGACTGGGCAAGCCTGCCTCAGGTCCAGGTTTACGCGTTTCAAGGTCCCATGATATGCAGTTCCTCTATGTGGTGTTTCACCAAGTCCATCCTATCCTAAGTTATACGTGTTCTTGTTACTGCATTGGTGATTTTCTAGGTGCCCCTACTTGGCGCAAATAGTTCAAATAGGTAATAGAAAAAGTAATGTCGCTTACAGTCGAGTTGAGCAATTGAGTATTGGCAGAGCACGGATTTTGCTTTCAGATGTTGACAGACAATAAGTCGTTGAGAACTCAAAGGTACATCTTGACTCCTTTTCTCACCTGAGCATGTGCAGTGACATTTAATCATCTGGCCACCTTAAAACAAATCAGAAGTAGACATTTGAACAATTTTCTTATTTATTGTTTTTTAAAGCATACTTGATTTAAGCAGGCTCCAGAGAACTGTACAGACTGTATATCACCTGCGGCCCGTGCAGGTAAGAGCTGTGGGGTCAGGTGGGGTGGGGGGATTCCGACGGAAGATGACAAGGGAAAATTAAATAAATAATACTTTTTATCTCGTCGTCTGTTGAAATCCCACCACCCGGTCCTACCGCTCTTACCTGCACGGGCCACGGCTGCTGCATATGAATTAATATTACAATTAATGTACAATATCAAGGTGGAATGTATACAGTTCAATTATTAAAGAGTGGTCACAATTAAAGAGACAAAAGACCGCAAACTAGAATTGCAGATAAATGTTTTTACAAATATTCAATTTAGGCATAGCAGTTGTATATTAAATATGGGGAAAACTAACCTAAGTAGTCAGATAAAAAGCATCAAATAATGAGTGGCAAATTGATTTGAATAAGGAGAGTAATCTAGAAGTTTTTGGAATTTTGTATACTGTAGAGACTGTGAAGTGGGGTACAAGGTGATAAACATTCCGCGGTATTCTTGTTAGGGGGTAGTGAAGGCTGTACCAGGAAGAAAGCTTGGGAATAATGCAGAAAAATGGGGCTGGATAGAGGAAACAGAAGGAATGAGATAGAGGTATAGAGACAAATGGCATTATTTTATCCCCAACTACTGAGCTTTACGATAAATAGCATACATGCCTAGAGTAGCCTATGCACCACATTACATGCACATTGTACCTTCAATGGTATCATAGTGTCACATCATCGTTTTAATTGCTCTCTCTCCATTCCGATAATCCCTAGATGAGGATGAGTGAGTAGTAATATGGCCTGGACTTGGTTGTATGTGCAGGCTAGAAAGGTAAATTCACAGATAGCTCCTGATGTCTATCGACTTTGATGTACTCGGAAACAGAGAGGAGTAAACCTCAGCCTCCTGGTTACACATGATCAGGTCCTTAAACCAGCCCTTACACTCATGGGGATGACATGGCATGGCATATGATTTACGAATATTCTTCAAATAACCCAGAAGATCAACCAGCAGGGGGGCAGTACCAGCTTGTCCTCAGTAATTGTGCACAGTGTAGTTAACATTTGGGACCAGTACTCCCTGACTAGTGAGCAGTCCTAGTCCAAGTACAAAAAACCTGCATTGGAAACCATGCATCTTAGAACTGCCAGTTAAACCAAACGTTACCTTGCAGGAGTGTAATAGATTCTATAAATAAATGTAAAATGTATTATTCAAGTTTACTGGTTTGGGGATTTCCCCTTGCTTTGCTGACATCAATATGCCTACTATTCTTCAACCTCAGTCACATCACTTACATTGCAGCCATTTACCTTCAGAGCAATTAACACAACTTTGCACATAGTAATAATCAGCTCAATAGGGTAAGGATTTGCTGTTATATGGATAGTAGTTTCCACTCTTCTGGTTGGTCCAGTAGGGATCAGTACAGCTTGCGTAGGGCATTGTGAAGACTATGATATAACATAACATCAAGAGTACTAGCTGCCAACTCCTGCAATGTAAGACATTTGTCAATGGTGTAGGTCACTCAGAGTGTCCATTTGTTGGGTGTGTAGTTGTTTTATCTCTATCGGTTAGTTGGAAACTTCGCTATATGGGTTTGGGCAGTAACAGCAGATGTGGGTAGTATAGCCCCTCAATCTTGCAGATCTCATCCAGTCTAGCTCAGCCCTAGACCGTACATTCTACTATATGGATCTTTCTGTTAGGTCTGCAAGCCTATTTCATTATTCTTGTGTTCAAGTCTGGACCCTGTCTGGAATCATGAAACCAGTGATGGGTAAACTGCATTTGAGCTACCAAATAGAATACCTCAATATTAAGAGCAGTGAATGCCCCACTTTTATATGGTAACAGCAGAGTGCTCCAGCTGAGTGCGGTTGGCTTCCCAGCACAAACAAGTTTAAACATAAAGGACTTTACCTTTGTTTTTCAGTTTAGTGGGGTAAGGATGTTTTCGAAAAGGGAAAGTAATCTGGGCAATAATCCCAGTGTCCTCCCACATCTAACCAACGTTTGGCAGTCTATTCTATTTCTCTCGTTCTGTGTGGATATTTTTCCAATACATTTTGCATAGTTTTCCCTTATAATAAAATGTATGTCCCAATGATTTTGTACCCCCAGATACCAAACAGGTGAGTCTTGACACATTAGTATAGGAACATTCAGAGATGCAGTGCAAGTGTCCCTAGCAAGAGGGAGCATGATCAATTTCCACCAGATAATGGTCAGTCCTGACCTCCCGCCATATTTGACAATGTATCTACTTGTAGGGTTTAGATTAAGCTCTGTATCCTTAACTAGTAGGAGAATGTCTACGGTGTACATCAATAGCAGCACTTGGCAATCTGAAATGTGATCCCTCTCTTCAGGAGAACTTTTTAAGTAAACATGGAAGAGGCTCTACTGAAGTGTAAATAGGACTGGTGACAAAGGACACCCCTGTTTATTACCCAGTACAATGTTTTATATTTATTCTAGCTACCAGGTTATTGTACAGTAGTTGGATCCATTACACCATGTCTTTACTTATGCCAGTTCTTTCAATTACAGTAAGTAAAACGGGCCATCTAATGAGGTCAAAGGCCTCAGTGACATCCTGGAATGTGGCCACTGCCTGCACCTCGGGGTCGTTTTGATGTGTAACTGCAAATAGTGTTCATAGATTGTCTGCCGTTGACATGCCTGAAATGAACCAAAACGGTTCTTGTCAAACCAAGCCATGCAGTAATGATAGGATCTTGTTGACAATAAGTTTTGCCAGAATGTTATCATCCATTTTTATGAAGAACAGTGAGTCACTAAGAGGTGGGGACAAAATCCCAAATGCCTCCATATACATTTTTATACAAACGGAGCAAGCTCCTTCTCAAACTCCTTTTAAAGCTCCAGTAGGAGTCCAATGCCGTGCACAAGGCCTCTCTCTCCATCACCTCCACCTACGCCAACATAGCTCTGTATAATTAGTTATGGATCTCTTAGATGTTGTAGCCTCTCCCTTCGGTATGCAAGTTGGTATAATATTGTGTGAATTCTGTCAACCATATAGAGTTAGCACGAATTCCTTCTTATGACCCTTGGAGCCCACTTTTTTGTCCTGGATACAAGAGAGAGATTAGGTCCAGCCCTCCAGGGCTCTTCACCATTGCAGACAGCAATGTCAGTCCTCTTCTGATTTTCCTCAAGTCAAATAGTGTTCTGAAGTGGATGTCTGGAGGTGCCACATTTATGCCTGACACTGGTTATTTTCTGGTGACGTCCCCTGGGAGGGCTTTAGCCAATGGGATAAAGTTCCCAAAGCCAAACCTACTCCTTTGCGCAATGTCATGGTGGCCAAAGTCTTCGGCCACACTATACTTGGGGTCTCAGGGACGGGATGTGCTTGGAGAGTGTAGTGTGGTAATCCCAGTGTCCTCCCACATCTAACATCAAACTTCAGTTTGTGGCACTCTTTATACCCATAACAACATTAGAGACAGAATTCTGGTAGTACAAGGCTGAGTTTTCAGCAACCAAACATTGGATACATAAGAACTGTTTGGGCATCCCACCTTCACTCATAGAGGTGCACCCCGAAATGGTATTTGCAATCCCAGCAGACCTCTCAAACTGGCTGTGACACTGTAATGTCAAAAAGAGGCCCTCTGTTGGGTCCTGACTGACTTTGGGACAAAGGACGGGCCCTGCCCAAGTGCCACCTAATATGTGCCGGTGACACGGGAGCCCTCTTTAAAGTGTCTCCCCGAGTGTCAGAAGAAAAACCCCAGCAAACCTGTCAAGCTTGATGTGACATTCAAGCAGGACTTGGCACCCTCCTTGCATATTCTGTCATATCTGTCCATTGAGGTCAGCCTATTATCTTCCCTAGGAGATAGTTCGCACCTCATTGACACCATTCAGATGCTAATTGCTGGTTGCCAGAAGTTGGAGAGCAAAATACAGATTTGGCTTACAGGGACAAAGGTACTTTTCTAACATTACTTTTCTGGAAAACCTATGAATAAATCTCACTTCACATTGAATTGGACTTTTATTAACTCTTGAAAATAGTTGTGTAGTCATTTTTCTATCTAGTCCTATTCCCAAAAGAAGGTATTAGCTTATAATATTGGTTCCCAGGACTTTCCTATTGAACAGCCAATACTACAGTGAAAATAGCTTAGAGGGCCTAGCCACTGAAAGGACATATTTTACATTAAACCTTTAAACTCTTACAGGTTCTACGTTTACATAGCATGCACCCTGTCTTATGGGCAATAAGGCCAACTTTGGGGTGACCTATACATATTTAAAAGGAAGGTGAAGGCCTGTCAAAAGGGGTTCTTTTGACAGGTACTATGGGTGATGCAGTCACTTGTGACATTTAACATCTAGGCCCACATACACCTTGGTACCATAACCTAAGGATTTATAGGTAAGTTAAATATGCCAATCAGGTGTATATACATGTTTAAAGGAGAAGCACAAGCACTTTAGCACTAGTTAGCATGGTGTAAGGTTTGCATAGTTCTGTAGCCTACAACAATAGAGTGCAGCAAAAAGATAAAAAATAATCCAGGGTGACCCTGCAAAATAAGCAAATTTCCAAAACACGCTTTTGGAACTCAGTACCATATAAGTAACAAAACATAGTGATTGTTTCAGTTCATGCACTGCAAGATCATCTTCCTATGAACAATAAGGAAGATTGGGAGTTCACTCTAAATTGCTGTACTGTTAGTTTTGCTTTGGGCTCGGTGTTGTCCTTTCTTTACACTGCTCTGCTCAGTGCTTCTTCAGGAATGCTGATGAGTTTTACATTGGAGCATGAATCTGAGTTTCACATGGTAGAGGGCTGAGTATTGGATATCCATCCATACTTTGCAGATTTTTCTTGATTTGATAGAATTTGCATCGAGCTTCTTGAATGTTTTGTGTGAAGGTCAGGTAGAATGTGATTGTAGCACCAGCATATTGAATATATCTCCTTCCTTTTGCCATTTTCAATATCTTATCCCATCCTCTGTAGTTTAGCAGCTTGGCAAGGATGGGGCACTGTGGGGCGCCAGAGACTGGTCTAGGTGCCGGCGTGCAGTATGCTCATGTCAGAACAAATACCTGTGAGAGGTTTGTGCGATCAAACAGCTGTAGGAGTATTTTCTCACTGTAGTCCTCGGGATGGCCAGTCTTCACTGACTCAGGTAAGGCAGTAATGCAGATATTAGTTCTGCTGGATAAAACTTCAAAATCTTCAATTTTAAGGTTATTTTCTCCAATTTGCTGGTCATTTCCTTTAGGAGTTTCATTAGTGCGGCTGCATCATCTTCAGTGTCAGAAATATGGTGCACTGTCATATTCATGTGTGTATTTTTTATTTGTCTATAACAAAAGAGAGGGACCCAAAAGACCAAAGGGGTAGAGTACTAGAAGACACAGCTGTCAATAAAGTTTTCCCCTTTGGGTGAACTTAAGAGCAAACCACAGTTTTATACTAGACATACAAAAGATTCACCCACTTTAACACAATAAGGAGCAGTAAATGATAAACATGAATCAGTCATACAAAAAACTTGTACATTTTATTTAGGTAGGTTAAAAACAGTTTAAAAAAACAGAACATTGTGACAAATCATAGATTCATTACATTAAAAATGGGACAGTACATAAGGAAAATAATTCCAATTTAAAAGCGGAGAAAAAGAACACCAGTTTCAATGACTTGATGAGATTTACTCCAAGTTGTATATTCAATTCCACTCTATTTTTTATTTGTCCAGACGGCCTTTTCTGTCATTTAGTAGCTTTTCATATTGTCAATATTGGAATCTATGGAGCCCAGACTGCCTTTCATTTTCTTTAGTAAGCTTTTGATACTTGCTCAACCCATGTTCCGTCCTCCTGTTTGTGGCTCACATTGTTTTCATGCTTTCTTGGATACTCCTGGGTACAAGCTGACTTCTTAGATTCCTAAGTCTAACCCTTTTCAATTTTTACGTTTCCTCATTGGCCCCAGTTATTCGATCGTATGGGTTTGGACTTACATCTTACGCGGATGACACGCAGATTGTGGTGTCACTGCTACCAGGTAAAGAGGAAGGAGTAGCCAGCAAATTCCAGGAGTGTATGTCAGTGGTTAGTAACTGGATGGCTAGAAATTGTTTAAAATTCAATTCGGCTTAACCCGAAGTTTTACTTTTCGGCTCCAGTGATAACCTTTGGAGCCCGAACTGGTGGCCTGAAGGGATGGGTACCCCCCATTCCAGTCACGAAGGTCAAGAATCTACGGGTTCTGATTGACGATCAGCTTACCTTTAGACCCCAGGTTAATGCAATGACGTCATCCATCCACTTCACATTGAAAATAATCCGGAAGATCCTTCCTTTTTTACCAGATGGGTGTAAGAAATCATTGGTGACCGCCCGGGTTTTATCTCGCCTGGATTATTGCAACAGTCTATTTCTTGATGCTCAACAGGGGCTTCTGAAAAAAATTGCAGGCCTTGCAAAACGCAGCAGCTCCACTCATCACAGGCTTACCAAAGTTCGCATCCGTCTCCCAGGAATTGGTGAAGCTGAATTGGCTCCCAGTGCGGAAGCGGATCTCTTTCAAAGCCTTGTGTATAGTCTTCAAGGCCCTTCGAGGTCTCGGCCCGTCGTTCTTAAAGCAGTACTTCCAATGGTACATGCCTGGAAGACATCTTAGGTCATCTAACAGGGGACCGATCGTGACCCCCCCAGACAAGGAAAGCGCGCTGGGGAGGCAGGAGCTTTGTCCTGGGGGCAGCCAGGGCCTGGAATGCTCTGCCTTTGGTGCTCAGATAGATTACAGATTTGATGGCCTTTTGTAAAGGTTTGAAAACCTGGCTTTTCTTAAAATAATTTTCAGGCTTAGGTGAGGGGAGCTTTCATTCCACCGCCAGGACACCGTTTGGTAACAGTGCGCTCTATAAATGTAACAAACTAATATTTTAGATTCAAATTTTAATGTGGGCTGGATAGCGTCTGTTTTACCCTTGTTACCTGTTTCTAACCTGAGGCTACAGTGCCAGGCACCGACATCTCTATATTCCCTTAGTGACTTATTGATCGGTTTCACAAATGACTACATCGCTTCAGGCCTTGTACAGTACTGGGTCGGCAGGTCTATGAGGTTTCTGAAGTGTCAGTGATGTTAAGGTGTAGACCGCCCACCATCATTTGTTTTTTCCTAGGGTTCCTAGGGGTCTCAGTTTTCCTCCAATCACCAGCCCTCACATGTCTGCAACCCAATGCAACCTACGCTGGAGCTGTACATAACAGCACTTTGTTTCTCTGCATTCTAGGAAAGATGAGTATCCATCCTGTTGCCAGGTCTCAGCCTCTCCTGGCTAAGCCATAAGTCCGATGACCAGGGCAGTAGGTCTTACAGTCCCTTCCTCAGTCCAGCCCAAACTGCTCAGTTGTCATGTGTTTTCTGCCACTGATCTCAACAAGCTAGGAAAAGTATAAAATACCTTGCATAGTTCCAAATCACAGAAACTGGATAGATAAAATAGCGGCAGATTTGGCATGATCTCTGAAATCTGAATGAAAGCATTGTATCCCTCCCTGTATAACACAGCATGAGAAAACCCTTCCTCACTTCCTAAACTACCCTGTGTAATAATGATACAGAGATAGTGGCAATGGGGGAAGGTGTAGGCAGATGGACTGGTTGCTAGCGAGATGCTGAACGAAGGGTCTCTGACTTACTGCTGATAGCATAATGGTATGTGGTGCTGTGAGAAATTGGGTTGTTGGTTGAGGGCTCTGTGAGCTCTTTTCAAACAACTGCCACAATCTCTGCCAGTTTGAGCCACACAAAATCGCTAAATTTGCATGTGCTTAACCCTCTGGGAGCTTGGCACACAAGCAGTCAGGCTTAACTTAAGAGGCAATGAGTAAAGTATTTATGCAGTACTTCAAACAGTAATAAAGTTAAAACACAACAGAAGAAAAATCCCACACCTGTTAATGAAAATAGAGTATATTTTAATAAATTACTTGCCACCAAAATGACAAAAATCCAGTCAGGAGAACCAGAGGTACTAATTCTTTAAGTTTTAGTGTAAAATAGCCCCTAAAAACTGCAGACATGTAGTCAAATAAGGGTCAAAAGTTATGGCTGACTGCAATGGAGCACAAGTCAGATACATGAACTGGATTGGGCCGGTCTTCCTTTACCTTCGAACTTAGAAGAAATTCTTCAGAAAAATGTCTGAGAAGGTAAGAGTTCAGCTGTAAAAGTCAGATGGCAGTGTCTCAGGAGGTGGCATAGTCATCTGGGAGCAGCTGGACGAAGTCGGGATGAAGATGTCTATGTTCGGACCTAGTCTCTATTTTGGAAAATCTCCAGAGGTGACAAAACTGCAGGCTGTAGTAGATGAGGGTTACACAAGACCAGATACCCCTTGTGCAAGGAGCCACTGAACAGGATTTACTGCTGCAGAGAATATCTTAACGGAAGGTGCGGCGAAGTCAGATTGGCAGGCGATGCACCTTGGGCAGATAGATCCCGGTCTCCTCTTATGTCAAGTTTTGGATTTAGGCTATCTGTGAACCTTTAGCACCACTTCCAAGGGTCCAGGACTACAGGGGCAGCTGTGAACAACCTTTACAACGAAACGTTTACAACGCACTACCATTACAACGCGGTCATTACAACGCAAACCATTACAACGCATTGTGCTGGGGGCAATCTAGGATAGGGAATACGTTTAATTTTCTATCCAACACCTTCCCTAGTGTCCACGGGGACTGGAGTTGGAATAGAAAATTAAACTTTTCACTATCCAGCACCTCTAAGCGCTATGCGTTGTAAAGGTATGCAATGTAAAAACTGCGTTGTAAAGGCAGGCGTTGTAATAGCCTGCGTTGTAACGTCATACATCCGGGGCAGCACTTGGAGGTCAGGACTTATTCAGGCTGGGTCCACGTCTGGTTTCAAGATGGTTGGCGCTTTCCAGTCCTTGTGGCTCTGATCAGGAGTCCAGCCAATCAACCCTTGGAATCAATCTTGGAGTCCTGGTTCAAGTAGAAAAGCAGGGCTCAAGGAGCAGGGCAGTCTTCTGAGGACAAAGAGCAGGCTGCAAGTAGCAGGGCAGACTTCTAGGTGCAACAAGGCAGTTCTCTGTAGCACATAGCAGACCACAGGAAGGAAGAAGTCCTCTAAGAGTCCTTCAGCAGGTCTAGAAGTGAGCTGAAGAGTGGGTCTAAGGGTCATATTCTTACACCTGGTGCCCCCTTTGAAGAGGGAGAAACGTCTGGAGGCTTCCGTCCATAGAAGTGTCTGGAATGTCCTGCCCATGTGCCATGGTCTGAGTCTGTCTGCTGGCACAATAGGCTAATGTGAAGTTCGTTGTGTGAGAGCTGAGGCAAAGTCCTTTAAAAATAAGTTTACAATTAAAGAGGATTTTAAATTTCAATTGCCCATGACTTTTCTACAAGCTCCCAATCAAAAGTTAGCACTGATTAAATGTAATAAGGTAACCTAATGTTATCACATGAGAGCGGTAGGCCTAACATTAGGCAAAAACGAATTTGTGAGTTTTTCACTACCAGGACATGTAAAATGTAAACGTATATGTCCAACATTTTAATTCCAACACACTCTACCCTATGGGCTGCCTAGGGCCTACCTTAGGGGTGACGTATGTTATAAAAAGGGAGTTTTAGGCCTGGCTGAGCGGTTATATTGCCAAATCGCATTGGCAGTTCAAAACTGCCAACAGGCTGCAATGGCAGGCCTGAGACATGCTTCAAGGAGCTATGTAGGTGAGCTGCACAAGTAGTGCTGCAGGCCCACTTGTAGCTGTTAATTTACCATCTATTGGTATATGGTACCCCACTTTACTAGGGACTTATAAGTAAATTAAATTGACCAATCAGATGTAAGCCAATTTTACCATGTTTTAGGGTGTGAGCACAAGCACCGGAGCACTGGTTAGCAGTGGTAAAGTGCCCATAGTCCTAAGGCCAACAAAAACAAATTCAGAGAAACAGGAGGGGGGGAGGCAAAAAGTTTGGGGGAAGACCACTCTAAGACATGATTTGGCCCAGATATAAATCCGCTAACTATAACATAGGTTCCTCCTGATTTGCTTAACACACATAAAGAAGATAAATTACCCTCCAGTTTCTCATGAAAACCATATTATTTGGCACATTCCAATACTGTGGGCAAAGGATTGGCCAAGGTGAAGTTAAATGGGGATCCAATGGCCCCACAACACGATCTCACATTTACAGAAAGCAAGTTTTGTTGTTACTGTATAGGTCATGTGCAGCACAATCCAGCACAATCTAGTCGCTAGGTAAAGTAGCATGGGTTAGTTCAGAACTGTGTGAGTTCTATTGACTTTGACTGACTTAGTTAGCTGATGTTATTTTTTGGGAGGAATGGAGAACGTTGAAAACGTTGTGGTTCAATGAGATTTTCTGTAGGTATCTTTAAATTCTCCATTACTGATTCCAGCCATACACCTGCCACCAATGCTCCCACTGGGCACCTGTCTAAAGACGATTTGAACCTAGTATTATCCTTTTAACAGGGTTGCCTGATGAGAAAAGCGATTACTCACCAAACATGGGATGCATGAAGACACCCTGAGGCCCATTAAGCTTCACCTGCATGCAGATACCTGATTATTGCAAGGAATGCAGTCTAGCCTTTGACAAAATAGATGCTTTAATTCCATTTTCATTTATACTATCTTCTTATGGGGGATTTTTTTAGATGTTGCTATGACTTACAGTGAGGGTTAGTATGAAATTAAATGGCAAGCTTTAGCAACCAAAGATGTCAAGGATGTCCTGTTCCCATGGTAGGTGTTTGAGATAGGGAGGTGTACCAATAGGGAGCTCTTATGGCCAGCCTGATCGTCGGTCAGACCTTGTGGGCATAAAGGTGTCTGCCATAAAGATAATGGAGTCCCTGTCCGCATCAGCACTGTGGTCTTTCATCTGTTCACATATACAGTCAAGGTATCCCTGAACAAATCAGCCATTTGCACATATTTTGGGAAATGATTGCAAGAGACACTAGTATTTCTACTGACTGTTAGAATGATTTTGGGAGTTTAGGTAATAATCTCCTTTGTTCTGCCCCACGCTCACTAATTTATGAAAAGTGCTGCATAGTTAGGAATGTGTGGTCAAATATGATTGGGCTGTATTTAGTCTTTATCCTTCTATTCCTTTTATTAGATGAGTTCTTAAGAATAATGACAGTATTTCTTTCTTGCTTTATTTGCAGTAAAATAGCGTACAATACGTATTAGCGTGCTGTAAAATACCCACACCTGTGTGTTGTGTCCTGATTTCACGGTCCGTAACTCAGCAGGAGTGTAAGAGACACACCACTTTTCTTTTTCTCTGATGAGGACGAGGTTTCATTTGGCGGATTAAGAAACCTTTCAGATCAAACCTAATAAATTCAGGGAAAACGACAGAGTGATTTAATCACCTCTTTTAAGAGCATCTTCAGGTGATCTCGGAGGTTCCTTATTTTCTATAAGTGAAATCCTGCTGTTTCTGCGATCGCTTGGATGTGACGTCTGCTGGTGGGTGAAGGATGGCTTGATGTGGATGACGTGCTTTGTCATCTTTACTGAGGGCTATTTTATTTACTAAATTATGATTCATATTAGTTGCTGTGTTTGGAATATTTGGGATGATGCAAATCTATCCTTTTCCGGGCCTGGTTCAATAAGTTTCTATATATTTAAAACAACTCTGTGGTCTTGTTTCTAACCTCAGTTGTTCATTAATTGTATATCATTTTCTTCTGTTGCTTCTTTAAATGCTCTGGTGTGTATTCTCACAGTAGTTTGTCTTCAGAAGGGAGGTACAATTTGTTGATTCTTGTTGCAGGGGCGGCCTTAGGCATGTGCAAGCTGTGCACCTGCACAGGTGCCGCCAAACCCCAGGGGCCGCCACGCCAATAAATACCCTTAATATAATAATCCTCTGAGGATGGATACATATTTGCGTGGCGGCCCCTGGCAGGGACTTGGCGGTCTCCGGCTCTGTTCCACTTCCAAACACCGTGACCCCTCCCCTCTTCACTGGCCTCCGTGCCTGCGTTCCTCCGAGGACCCCCTACCTACGCTCCCTGCCCAGGGCCGCCATGAGCGTAGAGCCACCCCTGCTTGTTGCATTTGCCATGGATTGTCCCACACAGAGCCCTGTCAATTTACAACCAGGCACAATATATTTTGTGTGGTCGGTAGAAAATTCAGAAATTCAGATCAACATTCAAACCGTCTTTTTTGAATTGCTGATGACACCCAGGGATGGCGAATAAAATATTACTTGTCAACGTACAACCTCATTCTTAAACCTCACCACCATAATAAAGTATTGCTGGGCAAATTGAAAGATGCTTGAACTTTTGTATTGCCTTGAAAACTACTTTGGAGTTTTCACAAAAAAGATTGAAAAATTACAAATATTCGCTTATACTCAGTCATGTACCACTCATTGAAGTGTTTAATTCAGCTGGTCCCCTTACCTAAACCCGCTTACCAACTGTTGAAGCTCATTTCAGCTCATAAAATGCCTATTTGTCTTCTGAGGCCAACCTACCCTTATGCGTTAACTGCTGCTTTACAGAGCGCGCATGTTTGACCTAAGCCGAATCCGCGGTCCTCTTGTGACCAGCCTGAAAGCCTTGAACACAAAATGGAGTCCCTGCGGAATCCAATTGTGCAGGTAGCGGCAGTGTCCTGTTACGAGAATTTTGAGCTGCTATTTTCTGTGCTCCTGGGTTTCTAATTCTTGGCACTGGGACAGTCGGCTCTTTGTCCTCGGCCATCACAATGAGGTAACTAAGAAAGGGAGTCTTGGTCTGAGACTGTCAGCTGTTACTAATCAGCACGCCAATGGCTTGCTGTGAATCCCCTGCCTGCCTCTCCCTCCTGCTCTGCTTAACACACATAAAGAAGATAAATTACCCTCCAGTTTCCCTTCAAAAAGCATATTGTTTGGCACATTCCAATACTGTGAGCAAGGGATGGGCCAAAGTGAAGAGTTAAATGGGGATCCAAACGGCCCCACAGCATGATCTTGCGCTGGCATACGCGAGCTTCGTGAAGCTCTGACCGAAAACAAGTTTTGTTTGTACTGTATAGGTCAAGTGCAGCACAGCCCGGCACTATCTAGCCGCTAGCTAAAGTTGCATCAGTTCGTTCATAACTTTTTTACTTAAATTGATTTCAATGTTGCTTATGAAATTGATAGAAATAAGTCTATTGGTGCTCCCTTCCATCATGCGGATCGTTTCATGCATAATGAATTGGTGCTGAATGGATTAGCTGATGCAATTTTTGGGAGAAATTTAGGAGTGTTGAGAAAGTGGTTTAATGAGGCTTGTTGTACATATCTTTAAATTCTCCATTATTAGCTCCAGCCGTACACCTGCCGCAAATGCTCATACTGGGGTACTTGTCCAAAGACGATTTTAACCTCGTATTATCTTTCGTACAAGGAGGGCTGATACGACATAACAATTACTCACCAGACGTGCTATGTATGAAGATACCTTGAGGCCCACTTGCGTTAAATCTGCATGCAGATTTGCAGATAATATCACCGTTGACAGAATAGATGCATCAGTTCAACTTTTTTTATATTATGTTTTATGGGGTATTTTTTAGATGTTGCCATGGTTTACAGTTTGGGTTAGTATGAAATTAAATGGTAAGCTTTAGCAACCAAGGATGTCAATGATCTCATCTCCCCATGGTAGGGGAGATGAGATCAGACCTTACGGGCAAGGAGGTGTGTCCGTGATAAAGTTTGCTGAGTCCCTGTCTCTAACTACAGTGTAGTCTTTCTCCTGATTATATACCAAGGTAAGGTATAGTGTGCACAGAGTCCAGTGGATCCCCAAAGGCAGGCAGATGCTAAAGTAGATAATACCTTACACTCCATTAGTGCTAGTGTGGCTGAGCAGTAAAGCTTTATCAGAGAGTAGTGTTAAGCATTTATTGAACCCACTCAGGCAAGAAATGGTGTCACACACTAAACCCCTTTGGTACTCATGACGGAATGGTACCGTCATGAGCACCAGTGCTCATGTGCTCATGACGGAACCATTCCGTCATGAGGACATGGGCACGAAACCACATTGCTGAAATCAGCAGAGGGATTTACCAGAAGGGCGATCCCCTAGGAGGGATCCACCCAATAGCTACCAGGGAGGTGGGCAAGGGCCTTTGTTCCCCCTCATTTAATATTGCCAGGTATCCTTCATCTAAAATTAGCCTGTTCATTTTATATAGAGCAATAATAGGAAGAGACACTAGTAGTTCTACTGGCGGTAAGGGTGATCATGAGAGTTCAGGTAATCGCCACCTCTGTTCTGCCCCACGTTCTCTAATAAAGTGCTGCACAGCTGGTAAAGGAAAAATGCCTGTGTTATCACTTACCTTCCTAGTGAGGAGAGATTATGTTATATAATCACTCTCTGTGGGTACCTACTGCCTTGGTATCAAAAGATACTGTCTCAAGCAGCTAGGGTATATTTTAATAATAAATCACGAGTATGTATTTTGCTTGAGGAGTAGAGAGGAAGAGTAAAGACGTGCATAGATCTGTCTAAACACCAAACTATGTAACACATATGAAAACACTCATTTTTGCTATGGTTAACTAATTACAGTATCCTGAGGACTCTGTAATCAGAGTGAATTAGAAATGATGGTCTATAAAGTTCTTTTCCATCTGAAGTATTTATGGCAATGGAATAGCAGGATATGTAGAACCTCTGAAAGAGTTGATTAACTGTAGTGCTGAGTTCCCAATTCTAAATAAAGATTTATAATGGTCTTGCCCCTGCTAACCCTAGGACCTTCAGGAGATTTCATGGCATTTTACAGTCAGCCTGTAAAGTGACATTAACATCGAGTATTTTCAAAATAGGTTTACTCTGCTTTACCAACCTTAACCAATCCCAAAACATTACCAACTGCAATTTTCTTCCCTCTTGACTTTCGCATTCCGTCCCCTTCAGTCTAACACCTTGGTGTAATTTTTTCATTCTGCAATGAATTTAGAGTCTTTCATATATTGCAGTAAAGCTAGAGATGAAATTCTCAGCATCAGAATGATATGCCTTAATTATGATTAAAAGCAAATTGATGATTGGTGTCTCACCTAGCCAGCGCATATGCTGTCTCTTCGTGACAAATGCAAAAAGAACAATTGATGGACAGAATGCAGAACAATGTCATACATTCCTCCCAGTACAGAGATCTGGACCTAAATCCATCGTTTTTGCTCATCATGCAATTCCAGTTTGGACCCAGCCATATGCAAATCAGTCTTGAACATGCGCCCATTGAGAATAATCCAGCCCGAACTGCCAGGCCAGGTCCTCCCTTGACTGGAAACAAGCATCGTAGGACCGGTATCGGGCTTTTAGCCCTCATCAGCCAGGATAGCTTGACTCCAGTGGCATGGAGAGCGTGGGACCCACATCTGGGCATACCTGTCCACCTCGGGGTAACAATTGCAAAAAGCCCAAAACCAGTCCTAGGATGGATTTGGGCCCAGATCTCTGTACTGGGGCGAATGTATGACATTGTTCTGCCTTCTGTCCATCAATTGTTCTTTTTGCATTTGTCTCTTCGAAACATGCAGTACCTACTCTATGGGCTTTGAGCACATCCCTCGCTTGCCATTTGTTCCTGTGTGTACTTTCTGTGGCTAATTGCTGTGTTGCACTTCTTTTTCCATTTGCTTTGGTTAATTTTTTGGGTCGACACAGGAACAACCGCCACAGAGACTCAACACTAGTTCCTCATCTCCAAAGTCAGCAGCCCTACATGTTTTGTGACATTCTCTCTCCAAACATTTCTGTTTTTCTTTCTAAAGACCTCTGTGGGAAATCAAACAACTATGTTGTGTATTTGTCCTCTGCTTCGTGGTACCATGCCTCCGGACATGTGTAATTTTTTTCCATATAATTTACTTGCACTGAAGAGAAACAAGCCTCTAGTCTTCCCTTAAAACTGAAAACTGCTGATAACATATGTCTTCTTTTAAGTAAGTATTCACCGGAGCTGCTCACATGCAGTAGTCAACTAATGTCCACAGGTGGGCTGGAACATGTTTCAAGCATTTTTGTAGAAACATTGGTCTCGCTGTTTACGTGGGGCCTTATTGTAACACACATATCGTAAAAAACCCTTACTTCATGTTGCCAGTGCTGTCACGTATGATGAGCTAGCTGATGATAATTCTTACCGCTTCATGCTACTAATAATGCATTGATATTACATTTATGACGCAGTGCTGTGTCAGAGTGCATCATTTGCGTGTCCACTTTTTTAAATAATACTTTGCATCTGAGAAGAACCTGTTGTGCCTCCGAGTTCCTTTCCAACATTGCTAGCAGGATCATATGGACAGGGTTTAAGAGCCAACAAAGTGCTCATGATCTCTCATTCACCACAACAAGCCGACTCCTTCAGATCCAGATTGATTATGTGCTCACTCCTCTTCCAGTCCCAGGGGCTTGCATGTCCTAGGTAGTACATTCTTCCAACCTTACAGGGACCTCACACATCCCATGTACACTCTTCCGGCCTCAAAGGGGCTGACACTTCCCACCTACACTCTTCCGGCCTCAAAGGTGCTCACACTTCCCATGTACACTCTTCCGGCCCCAAAGGGGCTCACACTTCCCATGTACACTCTTCCAGCCCCACGGGGGCTCACACGTCCCATGTACACTCTTCCGGCCTGACAGGGCTTCACACTTTCCATGTACACTCTTCAAGCCCCACAGGGGCTCACACTTCCAATGTACACTCTTCTGGTCTCAAAGGGGCTGACACTTCCCATGTACACTCTTCCTGCCTCAAAGGGGCTGACACTTCGCATGTACACTCTTCCAGCCCCACAGGGGCTGAAACTTCCCATGTACACTCTTCTTGCCCTAAAGGAGCTGACACTTCCCATGTACAATCTTCCGGCCTCAAAGGGGCTCACACTTCCCACGTACACTCTTCTGGCCCCAAAGGGGCTCACACTTTCCATGTACACTCTTCTGGCCCCATAGGGGTTGACACTTCCCATGTACACTCTTCCAGCCCCATAGGGGTTCACACTTTCCATGTACACTCTTCCGGCCTCAAAGGGGCTCACACTTCCCATGTACACTCTTCCAGTCTCACAGGGGCTCATACTTCCCATGTACACTCTTCCGGCCTCAAAGGGCCTCACACTTTCCATGTACACTCTTCAAGCCCCACAGGGGCTCACACTTCCCATGTACACTCTTCCGGCCTCAAAGGGCCTCACAATTTCCATGTATACTCTTCAAGCCCCACAGGGGCTGACACTTCCAATGTACACTCTTCTGGTCTCAAAGGGGCTGACACTTCCCATGTACACTCTTCCGGCCCCACAGGGGCTGGCATTCCCCAATGTGTTTACTGCACCCAATTTAAACTATATATTCGCAAGCTATCAGTTAAACTGTTGGAGTGGGACCTGGGTATAATTAGCATGGTACCCTAAGCAATCACATTTCCTATTGCACTGTTGTATGTGTGATTTGCAATTACATGGTACAGCCACTGCTGCTGTGCCCCCGCACAATCAGGTAGGCACGGGAACCATACAAAATAAAGCACTGGTGCCCAGCGTCAGCAAATGAGGAAGCCAGACCGCAACTTCTCAGCCTCAGCTGGTGTGGAGGCGATGCACGACGGAATGGTGATTTTAAAGGTCTGCGGTGGATCAATGCATCCAGTACCAGAAAAATCCACAGGGCATGCTATAACTTGGCACCATGCTGCTGAAATCTTGCATTTTCCTATGCTCAGGTTTCAATTAAAAAGTCTCTATCAACTAATCTGCTTACTTTCAGGAGAAAGTGAGGCAACAGAAGCATTTTAAACCCATCTGCAAGTCACATGAATCATCAACGCACTCACACTGGGGTGAGCCTGTTTTAACAAGCATGCTCAGAAATAGACTGTAGTTATGAAAAAATACACTATGTTTTTCTGGAGCTTTTTTTTCTTTCAGTCGCATCCTTGGAGCTCTGTTGTACATGGGCCCTGCCCCAGCGGAGCACCTTCACCAGTCTCCGCAACCCCTCCCACAATGCCTACCCCCACTACCCATCTGAGGCCGCTTCTTGCCAGTCCCAAATCCCCCTGCCACTGCTTCTTTTAATGCACTTCGACCACCATCTCAGATTTTTAAGACTGATATTGACTACTTGAAAGGAGTAAACATTTTGAAAACACAGCGTAAACCAGTTCGACGGAATGGGGATACGTCGCTGCCATGTTTTCCTTGCTATCCATCGGGCGGGGAGGCATTCTTTTGGCAAAGCAATACTTTTGTTTATCACATTTAATGTTTCTAAGATATTTTACACATGGCCATGCAGCACCTAGCCCCGCTACTAGGCATTGACACGGAAGACGGACACCCAGGTGTCTCTGATGCAGGCATGCCGCAGCCTGGTGCACCGAACATGTCTTCTGTCTTCCTGCTGCTTCATCCATCTGCTGTGCCTGGACTCACAAAGGCCAAGAAGGAAGACCCTGCCTTGGGAGAGCTGCACTCCAAGAAGATCGAGTGCAGCGGATAAGGGGAACACTTGCAGAAGCCGGACTCCTGTAGTACTGCAGTCATGCCCAGGATTGTCTGGCCTGTGATCCACACAACACGCACTTCCCCATGCCTGCCTATGCCCAGAGCTGGGTGGCACTCATCCCCAAGGGCAACAGCACCTACGGGACAAGATCCGGCATGCAGCCATGCACAACGCGTCAGCCGTGGTCATCTTCAACATTGGCTCTGCCAACGCTAATGAGGCCATCTCCATGCCCCATCCAGGTGAAAGCTTGCCACGCTGAAAAGAACCTGGGACATGACAGGTCCTAAGGGGGGGATGTGTGTGTAGAGGTAGTGCTCGCAATAGG
The DNA here is from genome assembly GCF_964263255.1 of Lissotriton vulgaris. Classification (NCBI taxonomy): domain Eukaryota; kingdom Metazoa; phylum Chordata; class Amphibia; order Caudata; family Salamandridae; genus Lissotriton; species Lissotriton vulgaris. The sequence goes on along the minus strand of NC_141689.1, from coordinate 334,370,694 downwards.
CCTCTTTGTGTCATTACACTTCCTCGTGGAACAAACTCATTCATAACAGTCCCAACCTGGACTCACACCTCTGTCATAGCTGGGCTCAAGATCCACCTCTCCACCTGCTTCATACTTGCTGTACTTCCCTATTAAACACTGCCCATCCTCATTCAAACCCCTCACACCAGTCTTACATAAATTTCATTCCTGATTTACTTCTGGCAACGTTAGCCGATGACCCTTCCAAATTGCCACCTCTCCCACCATCCCATACTCGCAACACTTACCATATAGTGCCTCTTCGGCCTGTCCCCCTCCGATAGCCAAAACCCTGTCTCTGCCATACTTCTTTCATACTTCTTAATTTATTTATAGTTCAGCTCTTCCTCCTCTGCACATTTCCCTCCTGCCACTAACTGCTACTTCATTGCACTTAAAGCATGTCCAACTTCATATTTACTCCCTTGTCGCTCATCTATAGCATCATTCGCAAATGCCTTTCATCCTTTCACTCAGACCTCGTCATGCTTGCCTCCCATGTCTCAGTTCTCTTTTTAGACTCTCATTGTTGTCATCAAATGAATATCCCCCATGCTTGACCCCATGAACGCATACCACTATGAGTCGTCCTTCTCTCAGTCATACTTTTCCCACTGCCCTCCCAGTCCCCACTCATGCCACTCATCAATGGTCTTGAATGATGCTTCCTGCCACCTACTCTCATTAGGGTCCTTAAAGGAGATAGTGGTAGTTGATCCTTTCCTTGAGATACTGAAAAGATGTGGAACCTACTCCCTCTGCCACTTAGGCTTGATCACACTTGTCATTCCAGAAAAACCTAAAAGAAATCTGGCTATTTAAACATACCTAATTCCTGCCTTGCTTGCTGTTGTCTTTCAGCTCCAGTAAAACTCATGTAAGGGATGCAGTTTGAGCTCTTTAAGTGTTATTCATTCATTCAACTGGGCTTCTCCTTTATCCCCTCAAATAGCCCATGGAGTGCAATTTCAGTTTTGGAACAATTTAAAGCTCATTCTAGTATTATTTGTTCAGTGACTTGTTACATTTCCCTCTGAGTAAGTCTAGAAAGTAGCACAAGGTAAAATGAATCATACAAGAGTAAACTTAGGACTTGACCATAAGCGACAGTATTTATTTATTTATTTATTGACATTTGTAGAGCGCGGCGAATACCCGTGGGCGTCTCGGCGCTAATTAAGGGATGGATCAGCAACTGGGGTAAAGAAGATATACAAGGCTATTGGTCAAATAACAACGTCTTTAGCTGTTTGCGGAATGTGAACAGGGAGGGACTTGCTCGGATATGTGCAGGAAGGGTGTTCCAGAGTCTAGGGGCGGCAACCAGGAAACGCCTGTCGCCCCAGGTGACTGTTCTAGTGCAAGGCACAGCCAAGAAGTTCTGAACAAAGTTGCGTACCCCATTTCTGCTCTAGCACATTTAGTGCTCACCAATAACATTTGGGAGTGGGGTGACCAAGTCTTAAAATAAATACTGAAGCTATAGTATGCTTTTATTATTGTAGTTGGGCGCCTGCTCACCATCCATTGATTTTCTAAACCCCATTATCAAAATCGTACTTTTGGTTTTAGTGAAACTCCTTTTATATTTAAATACGTTTTTACACTCAACGATACCAGTATACGCTGCTGTAGCCCAATGAGATTTTAGCAATGAAGATCAGATCGTCAGCTTAAAAAAAGATTATATGCACCCCTCCAAATTTTAGGGAAAACTGCTGTACACATGTTTAAAAGGCAGGAAGATCTGAAACATCTAAATTAAAAAGTCTGGGGCATATTGTGCATCCTTGCTTTAGCCCATTATGGGTATATGTGTAGTTAACATCTCTGTAATGAGCTCCCTATTGAACTCAAACCATGCCTATCTGAACTTGCACTCAAGTGTTCGCATGAAAGATTTACATAATCATGAGGTTGCTTGGTTGCCCAGTGTTCTATTCTAGTTGCAAAGCTTGGGGCCGCCATGTGTCCTTTGCAAAATGTTTTAAACTGTGCATTTTGATTGATACACTTTCCATTCCTGGAGTCAAGCAAGCACTGTATTCCTGTATCAGACTGCTTGACCCAGTGTTTAGTACTTGAATCGCTATTCAATCCCTGGCGGCACAGCACCCAGGATAAGGTACAGCATGGCTAAACACTTATGAGGCCCCAAAGGCAAGACCGATTAGCTATGCCAATGCTTGTTTGACAAGCGTGGTTTCTGGGCCCACCTTCCTCAGACACTGGCTTTTTTGACCAGCCTCTATCAGTGATTGGGATGAGACTGTCAATCACATCTTGGCTCAGCCCTAAGGAGAACAGCTTGTTTACGTGCCGTTATTGACTCCTAGGGTGTATCTTACCATCTCAAATACAGGGTTTGAATTAAACTAGTTAACTTTAGACCTTTCTGTCTGCTCCTGCAAGTATGTTTCCATATGTCTCACTCTTCTTTGCTCCAGCTTGCCACCCTTTCTGTCCTTCCATCCCATTCCCCCCTTTCCCCTGCCTGCTCCTTATTTGCCTACCTGGCAAGACCTCTTGCGCTTTCCTCCTGCTTAACCTCTCCATCTGCAACCCCTTAACATGTCCCTCGCCTGCTCTTCCCTCTCAGTGGCTTCTCATTAGTGCTCCCAGGGCCAAGTTATTTGATTTTTTTTTTCTTTCCTACTGCCGATAGGTGATCAGCATTGGAGGCTCCCTAGCCTGCAAAACCGGTCTCTATTTGTTTCTATTTTAAAAGAAGGTCTGGCGGCAAGGAAGCCATTATCCTAGTCCTTGCTTTCATTCTGTGTCGTAGAAAGTAAAGAAGGACTATAGTGAAGGCCCCCTTGCTCTACAGCCTACAGTTGGTATAGAAACAAAAACTGACCTTTATCGAAGGCAAGGGATGATCTTTCAATATAGACTGCTTTCATTTAGTTGTTGCTTTAATGTATGCCATGTTTCTGGAAATAAAGTTGGAAAGCTGAGCCAGGGGTATCATTAGCTAAGCGTATTTAATTCTCTTTTCATACGTGCTGTAAATAGGAAAACTGAGCCACTCCCACGATTATAATGTCCACCAGTACCTGTCATCTTCCAGGGAGCGTCTTAGTGCAGATTTTTGTAGTGGCTCGTAAGCGCCCACTAATCGTTCTCTAAGGTTTTTCCCTCTTCTCTTGGTGAATAGTGGAGTGTCAATGCATGTTACCAATGTATTTTGATCACGCTAATTTGCTAATTTCTCTTACCTTATTTTTTTATCTCAATTCACTGTTAGCCAAACATTGGTGATAGTAATGAGGGTTCATGCAATCTTGTTTGAGAGGAGATATGCTCTCAGAGTCATCTCTTTTCCTTGTTTGTTTCACCAATCGCCATTGGTTACTTTTCTTAAAATAGTGTTTCGCTTACACTATCAAATTGTGTAGGCAAATCTCATCTACTGTGTCGTCTTCTCCAAATCTGCAAAATGTGTGCACAGGGCGGTTATCACATACATTTTGAGGATGGTATCTCTCACAGTGAAGAAGGTTGTTTTTATCAGTTTTCTTGTCAGTGTACAGTAAAACATTGATGTGACAAGGGCATTATTTTAATGATCCATTTCCAGGTCCAAAAAGTGAATGTGGGGTTTAGTTAGATTAAGGATAAAATGTTCCTTGTACATCAAGTGCTTTTGGTTTAGTGACAGTCTGGCCAGTTCCAAAATGAAAAATATATGTACTTGAATGAGTAAGTGGCTTACAGTGTTTTGCATTGAGGTATATCTTTCTAGGACAGGGTAATATAAACTCTGGCATATCTGTGCTATTCTAAGGTGGTTGTACGCCAAGGGGCCAATTTAGAGTGTGGCATAGAGGTACTTAATGACAACGGTGACAGAGTGCCCGCTCTGATAAACTGAAGGTCCACCTGCCTCGTTTGGAGATGGGCAGACCTTCGTTTATGTCGATGGCGGAGACTACTCTGTCTTTGCTGGTGCCATAAACCTATGACGGCCCGACGGAATAAGAGATGTTGAGGTTTGCTATGTGTCTGCCCACCTGATTATTGTGGGCAAACAAATGGCCAATTTTCCCTCCCCCTCACCGCAAGTTAAACTTGGTGTAATGGGGCAGTGAAAACTGTAACATGCCCTCCGCCGTGGGAGAAAACTCCAATGGCGAGGGAGGCTTTTTTTTTTTTTTTAAACAAAATCCCACTTTGGGTTAGAATTTTTTTTCAACATTTACTGGGCAGCTGTCATGTTGATGGAACCATCCATCAAACGCACAACTCCTTGACCGGAACTGCTGTTCCTGACAGTGCTAGACATGTCCTCTAGGCCTGCGGGCATCTGAGAATTTGGCAGACGGCGACTCCGTCACGGCGACGCTGTGGTATACTCTTTTATCATATGTGTCGAGTCCCTTATATATATGAAATGATCATAGTCACAAACAATTGGACTTCAAAAAGCAATGTATTTCATAGATTTTCTAAGACCAAAACAATTAGTCATCATAGGAGGAGTTCAAGGATCTTATGTATTTTCAGGAGAATGTAGAGTGCAGTCGTTAAAGGATTTTTTTGCTTTCGAGAACTCGTTCTTTTTTTTTCTCTAATGTACCTCTCACTGAGAGCTTTGTCTGTCATGTCTTTTTCTGTCATATGTTTTAGCTTTTCTTTGCTTTATTGCATTTTTGTCAATCTTACTTTAATCAGCGGAACATTGATAGGGCTTAAAAAATGTTTGGAAAAGAATGGTGTATTCAACCCAGATCTCTTGAATGGGGCTGAGTGTTTGCAAAGTTTCAACGCTCCATCCATCCTCTTGTTGTGTTTTCTTTGTTCGCTCTAAGTGGGAAGGGTATGCCTAGCTGTGGGTCCTGTGCTTACTGTGCCACTGGATTCAAGCTAATTACACAACAAGGGGTGGTGATGGGCAGAGTTTCTGAATTAAGCAGAATACTCTCACCCAGTCAAGAGATCAGGGCTAGATCCAACACCGTTTTTTAGCTCACTGCACCATCCCAGCTTAGAACCTGGCTGTATGCAAATTAGTCTGTTTCTGTCCCAGTGCATGATGGGAACAGGGCAAACCAAACTACAAAGCCAATTCTTTCACTGGGAAGGAAACAAGCTTCCGGGGACCGGTTTCTGGCATAACAGCCGTCTTCGGCCCGGCTTGCTTGAATCCTGATGGTGCAATGAGCAAGGGACTCACATCTGAGTATACCCTTCCACGCTTATGGTGGACAAAATAATTAAACAACAAGGGGTGGTGATGGACAGAGTTTCTGAATTAAGCAGAATACTCTCACCCAGTCAAGAGATCAGGGCTAGATCCAACACCGTTTTTTAGCTCACTGCACCATCCCAGCTTAGAACCTGGCTGTATGCAAATTAGTCTGTTCCTGTCCCAGTGCATGATGGGAACAGGGCAAACCAAACTACAAAGCCAATTCTTTCACTGGGAAGGAAACAAGCTTCAGGGGACCGGTTTCTGGCATTACAGCCGTCTTCGGCCCGGCTTGCTTGAATCCTGATGGTGCAATGAGCAAGGGACTCACATCTGAGTATACCCTTCCACGCTTATGGTGGACAAAATAATTAAACAACAAGGGGTGGTGATGGACAGAGTTTCTGAATTAAGCAGAATACTCTCACCCAGTCAAGAGATCAGGGCTAGATCCAACACCGTTTTTGAGCTCACTGCACCATCCCAGCTTAGAACCTGGCTGTATGCAAATTAGTCTGTTCCTGTCCCAGTGCATGATGGGAACAGGGCAAACCAAACTACAAAGCCAATTCTTTCACTGGGAAGGAAACAAGCTTCCGGGGAACGGTTTCTGGCATTACAGCCGTCTTCGGCCCGGCTTGCTTGAATCCTGATGGTGCAATGAGCAAGGGACTCACATCTGAGTATACCCTTCCACGCTTATGGTGGACAAAATAATTAAACAATAAGGGGTGGTGATGGACAGAGTTTCTGAATTAAGCAGAATACTCTCACCCAGTCAAAAGATCAGGGCTAGATCCAACACCGTTTTTTAGCTCACTGCACCATCCCAGCTTAGAACCTGGCTGTATGCAAATTAGTCTGTTCCTGTCCCAGTGCATGATGGGAACAGGGCAAACCAAACTACAAAGCCAATTCTTTCACTGGGAAGGAAACAAGCTTCCGGGGACCGGTTTCTGGCATTACAGCCGTCTTCGGCCCGGCTTGCTTGAATCCTGATGGTGCAATGAGCAAGGGACTCACATCTGAGTATACCCTTCCACGCTTATGATGGACAAAATAATTAAACAACAAGGGGTGGTGATGGACAGAGTTTCTGAAGTAAGCAGAATACTCTCACCCAGTCAAGAGATCAGGGCTAGATCCAACACCGTTTTTTAGCTCACTGCACCATCCCAGCTTAGAACCTGGCTGTATGCAAATTAGTCTGTTCCTGTCCCAGTGCATGATGGGAACAGGGCAAACCAAACTACAAAGCCAATTCTTTCACTGGGAAGGAAACAAGCTTCCGGGGACCGGTTTCTGGCATTACAGCCGTCTTCGGCCCGGCTTGCTTGGATCCTGATGGTGCAATGAGCAAGGGACTCACATCTGAGTATACCCTTCCACGCTTATGGTGGACAAAATAATTAAACAACAAGGGGTGGTGATGGACAGAGTTTCTGAATTAAGCAGAATACTCTCACCCAGTCAAGAGATCAGGGCTAGATCCAACACCGTTTTTTAGCTCACTGCACCATCCCAGCTTAGAACCTGGCTGTATGCAAATTAGTCTGTTCCTGTCCCAGTGCATGATGGGAACAGGGCAAACCAAACTACAAAGCCAATTCTTTCACTGGGAAGGAAACAAGCTTCCGGGGACCGGTTTCTGGCATTACAGCCGTCTTCGGCCCGGCTTGCTTGAATCCTGATGGTGCAATGAGCAAGGGACTCACATCTGAGTATACCCTTCCACGCTTATGGTGGACAAAATAATTAAACAACAAGGGGTGGTGATGGACAGAGTTTCTGAATTAAGCAGAATACTCTCACCTAGTCAAGAGATCAGGGCTAGACCCAACACCGTTTTTTAGCTCACTGCACCATCCCAGCTTAGAACCTGGCTGTATGCAAATTAGTCTGTTCCTGTCCCAGTGCATGATGGGAACAGGGCAAACCAAACTACAAAGCCAATTCTTTCACTGGGAAGGAAACAAGCTTCCAGGGACCGGTTTCTGGCATTACAGCCGTCTTCGGCCCGGCTTGCTTGAATCCTGATGGTGCAATGAGCAAGGGACTCACATCTGAGTATACCCTTCCACGCTTATGATGGACAAAATAATTAAACAACAAGGGGTGGTGATGGACAGAGTTTCTGAATTAAGCAGAATACTCTCACCCAGTCAAGAGATCAGGGCTAGATCCAACACCGTTTTTTAGCTCACTGCACCATCCCAGCTTAGAACCTGGCTGTATGCAAATTAGTCTGTTCCTGTCCCAGTGCATGATGGGAACAGGGCAAACCAAACTACAAAGCCAATTCTTTCACTGGGAAGGAAACAAGCTTCCGGGGACCGGTTTCTGGCATTACAGCCGTCTTCGGCCCGGCTTGCTTGAATCCTGATGGTGCAATGAGCAAGGGACTCACATCTGAGTATACCCTTCCACGCTTATGGTGGACAAAATAATTAAACAACAAGGGGTGGTGATGGACAGAGTTTCTGAATTAAGCAGAATACTCTCACCTAGTCAAGAGATCAGGGCTAGACCCAACACCGTTTTTTAGCTCACTGCACCATCCCAGCTTAGAACCTGGCTGTATGCAAATTAGTCTGTTCCTGTCCCAGTGCATGATGGGAACAGGGCAAACCAAACTACAAAGCCAATTCTTTCACTGGGAAGGAAACAAGCTTCCAGGGACCGGTTTCTGGCATTACAGCCGTCTTCGGCCCGGCTTGCTTGAATCCTGATGGTGCAATGAGCAAGGGACTCACATCTGAGTATACCCTTCCATGCTTATGGTGGACAAAATAATTAAACAACAAGGGGTGGTGATGGACAGAGTTTCTGAATTAAGCAGAATACTCTCACCCAGTCAAGAGATCAGGGCTAGATCCAACACCGTTGTTTAGCTCGCTGCCCCATCCTGGATTCAAGCTAGCCTGGCTGATGAGGGGTGATACCCCAAAGCTGGTCCCAGGATGCTTGCTTCCGTTCTAGGGAGGACCTGGCTTGGCAGTTCCGGATGGACTGTTCCCATGAGGAGCAGGGTTAAGACTGATTTGCATATGGCTGGGTCCAAACAGGGGTGGCGTAGTGGGCAAAAAACTGATGGATTAAACCCAGATCTGTAGTCTGGGGGTGAATGTTTGCATTGTTCAGCATTCCGTCCATCATCTGTTCTTTTTGCTTTTGTTGCCCTAAGTGGGAAGGGTATGCCCATATCTGGGTCCTGTGCTCACTGCTCCACTGGATTCAAGTTAGCTCGGCTGGTGAGTGGTGATACCCCGAAACCAGTCCCAGGATGCTTATTTCTGGTCCAGGGAAGGCATGGGTTGGCAGTTAGGGCTGGACTGTTCCCATGAGGAGCAGGGTCAAGACTGATTGGCATATGGCTGGATCCAAACTGGGGTGGCGTGGTGGGCAAAAAAATATGGCTTATTCCCAACTGGGTATGAATGTTTGCATTGTTCAGCATTCCGTCCATCATCTGTTTATTTTGATATATTAGAATCTGCATTAAAATTGAGTTTTAGCTCCTGTTCATCATATGTATATTGCAAAGATGAAACCCATCACAACAAAGGGCCTCCTGAATGAAATTTGCCAAAGCGTACAAAGTGGATGTCAAACTTTGTGACACTCCATGTGAGTGGAAACGTCATTGTTAATTAGATGCATATCATTATGCTTCCCCTCAGAAAATATTCCCCAAAATCGTGTAAGAACTGATATGACATACATCTTCTAAACATTAGATGTAAAAAAAATACACTTAAGGTTAAATTGCAAAAAGAAACAAAAAAGACACAAATTGTCACATACATACAGTAACCTTAAGTATGCAGTAGAGAAAAGGAAACATATATCGAGATGCAGTAAATACATGAATGCTAATATCTCTACAAGCAATTTAATATATTAGTTCTAAATCATTATGAAGTTTGAGAGACTACTTGCAGGATGCTCCCAATCCAAGCTATGTTACACGCCTCTGATTATGAGCAACATAAAAGAATGAACTTTGTGTAAAATAGAGCTTTGGTTAAGTTTCTATAACATGTATGTTGTCGAAGACACACCTATTAGCCAAGCATTCTTCATATTAGCCTGCTTAGAGAAATTATTGTGACATAATGAAAACAATTCACAATGTTACTAGCCAAACAAGACATCAATGTTAATCCTCTTTTATCCTCTGCTTAGCCCCTTTAAATGCCTTGCTACTAGTTAACTGGTACTGAATAATTTAGATCAGTGACCTCTATGAGGTGCCAGGAATGGAGTGAATATTATACACTAACACTGGATGACCCAACATTCACAGCTATTTTAGCAAACATTTCATGAAAGCTTCATACAAAATAAGTTGCTCATGACAGGCCTTCAACAAATAGAGTGCTCCTTCTCTCCACATTCCTTAGCTTTGTCTCTGTCCTGTCTTATATTCTGCAAAAACGGTAATCTCCAACTTTTTCTTTATTGTGAAAACAGTGGGGAAAACACCACAGTTTAACTCAAACACCACCGCGATGGCCAACGATGTAAGTGTACATACACAAAAATAACATTAGGTTGCGTGATTCAACTTTATCATTATCAGTCAGGTTAAGAGATTAGAAAACCTACTTCTTTGATCACACAATTGTTTTCATTATAATCAGAATATTAATTCAAAGTAATGATTAACAAAGTATAATAGACATATCCAAATATGTTATATTATGTTATGTTAAATAGTTTTCAAGAGTGCTCGAATACCCAGAGGTGTCTCTTGGCCCTGGCTTAGATTACATATGCAAGTCCATGCGTTTTATTTATATAAACAACCTATTTCCAAAACAACAAGAAAATACTAGTTACTTAACGTCTAGCAAATGTGTCTCAGTGAATCATAAAAACATCATAGTTCAGGCCGCTTGGTGCATGGGAACTGCCTCTATTGACAGAAGGGGAAAATGGGAGTAAAAGGTTTAATAGGACACTTTAGTCAAATAGGAAAGAGTGTGCATGAAACCCTGAACCTATAACACACAAAAAGATAATGGACCAGCTATATGCAAATCAGTCTTGACCCTGCCTCTCGTGGGAACAGTCCAGCCGAACTGCTATGCCAGGTCCTCCCTGGGCCGGAATTAAGCATACTGGTACCTGTTACAGGGTTTCCCCCCTCATCAGCCACGTCTGGACATACCCTTCCTACTTGGGGTGACTATAACAACACAAAAAGATGATGGACGAAATGATGAACATTGTCAAACATTCACCCCAGAACAAAGATCTGGGTCTAAATCCATCATTTTTTCTGCACACCATGACATTCCTGTTTGGACCCAGCCATATGCAAATCCGTATTGACCCTGCTTTAACAGTCCAGCCCGAACTGCCAGGCCAGGTCTTTCCTGGACTGGAAACAAGCATCCTGGGATCAGTTACGGGGTATCACCCTTTATCAGCCAGGCTAGCTTAAATACATTGGTATAGTGAGCACAGGACCCATGCCTAGGCATAGCCTTCCCACTTGGTGTGACTGTAACAACACAAAAAGAGCAAGGACGGAATGCTGAAGATTGTCAAACATTCACCCCCCCGTACAGAGATCTGGGCCAAAATCCATCCTTTTTTTGCTCACCGTGCCATTCTAGTTTGATTCCAGCCATATGCAAATCGGTCTTGACCCAGTTCCCCATGGGAATAGTCCAGCCTGAACTTCCAGGCCTGGTCCTCCCTGAACCAGAAAGAAGCCTTCAGGCACCGGTTTCAGGGTGTCAGCCTTCATCAGGCAGGCTAGCTTGAAGTCAGTGGCATAGTGAGCACTAGAACCATGTCTGAGAGGAGAAAGCAAATGAAAAGGCCTAGAGGCAAATAAAAGGTCATTACTAAGGCATCAGGTCCCAAAACACAAGGGCAAATGAAGTCCATCTGCTAGAAGAGATAGGAGTAAACAGGCACTATATATTTGGGTGGAGAGAAATGGTGTACGTGAGAATGTTCACTGTGCAGGATCAGGCTTCGCTCTCCTGTCTGGGTTCCTGCATCATTTAGTCATTTTCACGGCTACTCGTGGTGGGTTGGGATGGCAGGGGCCCTGGTCAGACTGAAAAGGTGCATCTACAAATGTTCACTTTTGACTTGCTGTTTAGAGGATGCTAGAAAAAGAGGGAATAGGGAATAAAATCTTCATATTTGTAGTGCTGACCCTTGTACCTCAAAAGATATAAAAGAAACTGAGAGAGGGTGTGTGCAAGCTGTGCTAGAGTTAATTTTACAGTATTTCAGAAAGATGGCTCAGAAAGAGGTTGTTTGGCAGGACAGTGAAGACAGTGTAGTCTTAGCTGCCCTTTGTGCTTGCTTCTTGGCTGGTGCTTCTCTTCTCATTACTTTGGCTTGGAGTTGTGTGGTGGGGTGAATGGGCGTCCCCCAGGATTCAGGCCACTGAACTGGCCATACTTTCCTTTGTTCTTGTCAGCAGGTTACTGAATCTGAAAAGAGCACATGAGGGTCTCATCAACACTCCTCATGGCCCCAGCATTGTCAAACTCCCCGCAGTAGTTTGGCTCATAGAAGAGTGTAACCAGCGGCTGTTTAGCAAAGAACTCGCAGCCATCTTCCCCCATCTGGTGCGCTCTGCAGATTAGATCCAAATTGTGCTTTTGCAGTAATTTATCCATGACTTCAGAGCCTAAGATAAACGAAATGCCTCTGTCATACTCGCCCCATCCCTGCACATCCTAGTCAGGATCCAACCACAGCAAGCCACAGAGAAGGCCCTGTCCAGCACATCTGTGGGACGCATGATCCTTTGAATCTGCTCCATGGACTGCAGATCTGGAGACAAACCTCAGTGTCAGCAGAAGATCTTCTCATCTACTATAGCAGCTATTAGGAGGCAGTTGAAGTAGTCAGTAAATGTTTGCTACAGATGGATGTTAGCACTGTCTGCATTCATCATAGAAGTCATAAATGTGGTGGATGCTTGCATACTCATGATTTCCGCGAAGCAGAAAGAAGATCTCGGGTGTTTGATGTTGTAGGCCAGAAGAAGGCAGATGGTCTTCAGTGGCTGCTTCCAATGGTCCACATAGTCGCCTAGGAAGAGGTAGCTGCTCTCTAGTGGGAAGCCCCCATACTCAAATAGGCGGAGGAGGTCGTAGTACTGACCATGAATGTCATCACAGATCTTGAGTGGTGCCTCCAATTCCGGCAGAATGGCTGCCTCAGGAAGATCTCTGTGGACTTCAAGCACAAGCCACAGATTTCATTCTCGGACAGCTGGACGTTCTTCCCTGGCCGGGAATCCTGTACTTCCAGCAGCCAGCTGTTGATGGAGTCGATGTTGAGTATCTTGTCGTCACCCACAGTGGGTGGAAGGGTAGGTCTCTATAAGTTGTGGGGTATTTTATCACTGGGCTGGGGTGAATGAGAGGCCTCTCTGGGTGGTTCAGTGCAGCAGAGCCCCCACCGGATGAATTTCTGGCTCGCTGATTTCGTGTGAGGGGGGCAGAGCTCTAGGGCGGGGGTGTCTGGTGCCCTCCCTCCACCGGCTCTCAGGGTTCCGGCAACAGGAAGAGGGAGTTAGCAAAGTCTGGGAGGGATGAAATATGCAAGTTGAAAACATCATTAGAGTCTAATTAACATAATTGCATTCCAATCAGACATTAATGAGTGATTACAATGTGGCAGTATCACCAGTCAGTGAAAACCAGACCACAGTGATAGTGAAGAATTCCAATTTGCATTACAGTTCCATTTAGTTAAGCCAGGCAAGTACAGTCCTTTTCCATATTCAATTTTCCTTACGGGATTAAGAATGCGAAAGATATATCCAAGGGCACTTGGCAAATTTTCTTTGTGGGTGTATACATCTCATTAAGGTAGTTCATCTACTAACTCCACTTACAGGTTATAAACCCTCTTGGACCTGGATGAGTGTGTCAACAGGCTTCGAACCCAAATTGCTTTGCGGTCTCCTCAGGATAGAGAACTGATAGGACGGTTGATTAAAAAAAGCGGATATTTTTAAGAAGTTGTAATATGAGATTGGTCTGCTACGCAAGTGAACAGTGAAACATAAAAGAGAGAACATACCTCATTGTTGCTGTCAGCTATGGTCAAGATGACAAGAGCCTAAAACCTAATGTGGAGTGGTTATAACTAATTTGAGAGCATGTGTATTTAAAATGTAGTAGGGCAAGAGTTCAGGGAACGCTTCATCGAACATGCGAAAAAACTCAGAAACTACTGTGGTAACTTCCGTAAAGACTCACAAACTTGTTGGCGCTGGAGAAACACCTGACAGAGGTGGATAGGACCCCTACGTATGGGACATATGGGAGGTCTTGAACCTAACTATACTCTAATGATGGTACAAGAACCTGCCAGTATGTGTCTTTTTCACGTGCACGCCTGAACAACTTATACTCTCTTCTAGCATACCAGAGATTGACCAAGTAACTGATACGAAAAAACAGACACTATGCTTACCCGATAATCCGATAACAATTTATTTTGAAATGTATTTCCCTTGCCCGACTACATTAGATTCTCACACGTGCTCTCAATTTAGTTCTAACAACTCTAAATTATGTGTTTGGCTCTTGTCTCCCTGACAATACAGACAGCAACATTGAGGTATATCCTCCCTTTTATGTTTCACTGTCAATGCCATGAACAACTTTTGTGAATACCCACAAAATAAAAATGTTGTGGTTGTACTCATGAGTCTGTATGACCTCTCACTCCCTGAAACACCAGTTCCTTCATTTTCTCGTACACTAAGGAAGGGTTACTCTTGTGGAAAGGTCCAAATCCTAGATGTACGTTGCTGCAGGAATAAGCGGATGTGAATGTGAGGAAATCCACAAATCCTGAATCCGTGCATCATACGAATGGCACCCAACATTTTGCACATGTGTGTGACACTTAGGAGAGCAAAACTCTTACAGAATTGTATTTTATGGGCTGGGTTCACAAATATACTTTTCAATCTGCTCTTGCTTGTTAGGAGAGAAGCAGCTTGGCAAGCCACATGAGTAGTGTGGCAAAGCAAGTGCATTAACGATTCAAGTCTGCACCCTTACTCATTTGCCATCCTTTGTCTGAGGCTGGACCAATTGCATGGCTGCTGCAACACAAGATGCAACGAAGACAGGCAACAGTATATGTTATGTTATGTTATGTTATTAAAGTTTGTAGATCGCACGTATACCCGTAGGTGTCTTGGCGCTATGGGTGGGCAAGGAAGTCTGCACTGCCGGCTAGTTTTGGAATAGCCAAGTTTTCAAGCCTTTCCGAAAGCCAATGATAGAGGAGGAATTTCTGAGCTCAAGAGGGAGTGTTCCAGAGTTTGGAGGTAAAAAAGTGGAAACTACGCCCGCCCCATTGCACGGTGCGGGTTATTGGTACCTGAAGAAGTTTAGAGCCTGAAGACCACAGATTCATGGTCGGTTCGTACCAGGAGAACAGATTTTGGAAAAAGGTCGGTCCTTTGTTGTTAAGGGCCTTGAAGGCTATGGAAAGAGCCTTGAATTTAATCTGTTGCTCCACCGGAAGCCAGTGTAGCTTGCGGATTTCAGCAGTGACTGAGTGAGTTCTGGGGATATTGAGAAGCAGTCTGGCGGCCGAATTTTGCACGCTTTGAAGTTTTTTAAGGCATCGTTTTTGGGCTTTGCCTAGTAATCCGTTGCAATAGTCCAATTTGGACTGGATCAAAGCTGTGACAACGGTTTTTCTGGTGTCTACTGGAATGTAGGGAAGAATTTTTCTAATCTTTTTTATGAGGAAGTGGCTTGCTGAAACAATAGCGTTTGTGTGATGAACTAGGGTAAGCTTAGGTTCAAGCCACATCCCTAAGTTCTAAACTTTTTCCGCCGGTCTAGGGGGTTCGCCCATCTCCCCTTGCCACCACAGGGTACCCCAGGCTGGTTGGACATTGCTGAATGTTAGGATCTCTGTTTTAGAGGAGTTCAATTTGAGGCAGTGGGTGTTCATCCAGCAATTGACCGTGCTCATACACGTTTGAAATTGTGCAGCGGGAGATGACTCTTTTTTATGTATTGTTATGGCAATCTGTGTATCGTCCGCATATGAAGTGAGACAGAACCCAAAGTTCTGAATTATTGGGGCCAGCTCTGAGACATACACGTTAAAAAGTGATGGGCTCAGGGACGAGCCCTGAGGCACTCCACAAGGGAGGGTGTAAGTGTCCGAGCGGTAGGCATCCAGCTCAACCGCAAGTCTTCTGTCTTTAAGGAAAGAGGATAGCAGAGCCAATGCTGTGCCCCCGATCCGTATTCTCTCGAGCCGCTCGAGCAGGAGAGAGAATGGTCAACCGTATCAAATGCGGCTGACAGATCGAGGAGTATGAGCATGGCTGTGCCACCCCGATCCATCGCCATCCTGATCTCTTCTGTAGCTTTAATTAGTGCTGTCTCAGTGCTGTGCTCTCGGCGAAAGCCGAACTGAGATGGATCCAACAGGTTATTATCGTTGATGAATTGGGTTAGTTTGGAGGTCATAACTTTATCAATTATTTTGGCTGGTAGAGGAAGCCTGGCAATAGGGCGGTAGTTGGTAGGGTCAGTGGGCTCCAGTGAGGGTTTCTTTGTTTGCTACTTGCAAACTCACCCTCACATACTGTCACTCATATATGGGGCCTTAGCCTTTTTAATTTCTATCTCAGAACCAGGGATACAAAATTAATTTTCTAGGATTTGTGCCCACTCACCTATGAAGCTTGAAGTCAGATGCCAAATGACGTCATCACACTGCTCCCATTGACCTCAACTGGCTAATGGAAACAAAAGCATTAGAAAGTATTGGGTGCTCACCCGATATGTTAGTATGCATGGAAAGACGAGTTGGAAATAAAGCTCACTCAGGTGCACAAATAGTTTTGTGAATTTTACCATTTTATATCATATATGGTTGGCTTCCACAAAACATAGACAATCATTAGATATAGTAGATCCATAGGAAGTGTGGAAGTCAAGGAAATACGTAAGCGCACTCATGCTAACCGAACATACATTTTATTCAGAGCCACTAACCTTAATTTAAGGGGTATGATTTATTTTCTGGGTGAGCCATAGTTGGTGTGAGCCAGTTTGTCCCTCGTCTATTGCATTGTAGCTGAAGTTCTGCAAAACTGAAGCACCAGCTTGGCCAGTCCCAGCCACAAGTTAATCATTGGTTACATCAAGAGTTGGGGCCCTCTACTTCTGATTAGTTACTCAGCCAAATTACAAAGCAGAGAAGAGACAACATATTTTCCAAACTTCCAATATGCAGGCTTCATCTATCTCCCTTATGGGACCACATTCATCAAGATTTCCTTATAACATGGCTGATCGCATAGCTCATCTTTTACTTTGCACCCAACGTCTATGAATTTTAATGCACATAAACTTCAATTGTGAGCCAAAAATTGGGACAGATTGGGACAAATGTTGAGGGAAGGTTCATTATGGCTAGAAATGTGCCCAACGGAAACAGCTGTATATGGATTTGCAGAAAATTCACAACGTGGCAAACACCAGCTCACTCTTGATACCGGAATTTGCCCCGTGGTGATTGCCACTTTCTTTTTCCTTGCTCCAGACTACCAGTGAGGAGTAAATCAATCAGCCCTTTGTGTGAGGGCAGGAAACAACCTATTCAGATGTAGTTGTGAGCCACCACTCCCCCTTCCTGCCCAAGGCTGTCAGTATGCAGAAGAATCCTGTGTCACACCCAGCCTTTCCTGTGTTGTGGCTGGCTAGAGGGAATGCACAAAGTGTACCTCTCACCCAGGCCTGACGTATATTGGAGACAGGCTGTACACAGAGCAAAGTTCTAAAAATGGCATTTCTAAAATAGTAATATTAAATCCAGCTTCACCGGTAAGGAGGATTTATAATTACCACTCGAAAGATATAAAATATGAAGTATCTACTCCTTTCTAATCAGGAATTACTGCTTAAAATGTGTTTTAAGGAATCCCCAATGCTAGCCTATGGAAGGAGTAGGCCTCACAGCAGTGAAATACGAATGTAGCATTTGTCAGTGCCAGGACATGTAAAAATTACAAGTACGTGTCCTGCTTTTCAATTACCCAGCACCCTGCCCTTAGGGTCACTTAGGGCCTACCTTAGGGTTGACTTAGGCGTAATAAAAGGGGAATTTAAGGCTTGGCAAGTGGTTTTAAATGCCAAGTAGAAGTGGCAGTAAATTGCACACACAGGCCCTGCAATGAGAGGCCTGAGGCAGGTTTGAAATGCTACTTGAGTGCATGGCACAACCAGTGCTGCAGGCCCACTAGTAGCATTTAGAGAACAGGCCCTGGGTACATCGAGTACCACTTCACAAGAGTCTTATAGGTCAATTAAATATGTCAATCAGGTATAAACTAATGTCAACATATACAGGGGGCGAGAAAACATGCACTTTAGCATTGGCTCGCAGTGGCAAAGTACTCAGTCCTATGGCCAACACAAAACACAGTAAAAAGGGGATGAAAGCAGGCATAAGGTTGGGGGAAGCCCACCCTAAAGATGACAAGTTCAACAGTAACTGATAGGTGGGCAAACAATAATTATTGGGCAAAATATTTTTACAAAATATGTAAATGTTATTTTTCGAATAGAGTGATCTTAGTCTACCATGTCTCTTTGAATACATTGCATCTTTTTTTACATGTTTACATTGCCTTCAGTCCTCTGAAAGGTTATCAATAGCTGGTGGAAAATAGGATGAAAGCATTTATCTCCCTATCTGAAGGACCAAGGAACCACAACAGACAGCAACAAGTTATCAATAGAAGGCCATGGATTACACACACTAGGGTTGCCCAATAGAAGCTGATCACAGTAGTAAGGTGCCTTGAGAGCTTTGCAAAAAGAAAATTAGTGCATTCAAAACAATTGCCGTAGTTTGCTGCCTTGTGACCAAGGAGTGTCAGCATCTCAATTCCTCCCTTGTCCCAGGCTACAAGTGAGGCCATTCAGGAGGCCTGCAGGATTTAAGGATTACCATATAATCCGCCAGATCTACAATGGTCTAAGTAGATTTGATACAATGTATATAATTATGTCACAACAAACTCTCTAGGAGGGAAATTACACACTTTTAGGTAGAATCAAATTCTCACAGTATTATTCAAAATATCTAAACTTTCAGAAAAGAATGTGAACCAATATGCGTGCATCAAGGAAGCAGTTTACGGAGAAATCTCACCCCCGAGCTTTCGCAGGGATTACCACCTGACGAAGGGCTAGACCTGAAATGCATTAGGGTTTTTTTTCTTGTGAAGCAAACTGAGGATAATTATACGTTATGATGCTAACTTGAAATGCAGATCATAATGATGGAAATGGACTGAAATCTCACTATTGGAATATTCTGTTGAATAAACAATTGCTGAAAACAACAAATGGAAAATTGACTTTGTAAAGCGAACGCTTCGCTTAGGAGTGCTTACATGAATTTGTCTTTCCCTTGGTGAGGGACTTCTTATATTTTAACCAATATGCGTTAAAATACCTCAAATATACATACATGCCACCATTGATGAAACATTGCAACTCTAAAAAAAACTCTACCTAAATAATACATATTAGAGGGAGAGAAAAACAGGAGATAAAAAGGGAGCAGATGTGTTGACTGAGAGATGCCTTGATTTTGTATCCAAATGCCAGCCAGTTGACTTCAGAATCCCATGCTTTTATCTTCTCAATGTTATATTGTAGTGTGAAAAAAGAAGAAAAAAAAGAAGCAGAGAACTGTAGGTAGTTCTCAAGTTTGGGTGGAAAGCAGCTCCTATATAGAGCACTCTCAACGCAACCCTCTAGATCTGCTCACCTCAAATGTCTGCTTTTCTATCAGTCTTTCAGCATAGCATTAGCACAGTGCTATACACGCCGAGATAGAAATGGACAAAGTCTTTTGCTATTTCTACAGCAAAGTTTTTAAGCATAGGACTAGCACAGTGCTGTCCTTGCCGAGCTGTAAAATGACAAAAGCCATTTATGACTCCAGGCACAGTATTACAGCTTTGAATTGGTAAAATACCAACCAAGCCACCCTGAAATGAATAAAAGCAACCCCTGACACAGTGTTCGCTCTAATTAGAGCTCTTCAGAGAGGTATAGCTTTGTCCAGACACAAGGGAGCACCCAGTAGAAGTAAAAAAAATACCCTTTCAGGCATAAAGTGACGAATAAATTATGCAAAAAGGAAGCAGAGAACTCTGGGTAGTTCTCAAGTTTAGGTGGAATGCAGCTCCTGCATAGAGCACACTCAACACCAGCTACACTCTAGACCTGCTCAATGTCTGCTTTTCTATCAAAGTCTATAAGTATTGTAGTTAGAGCAATGATTAACTTTTCTGCACACACTCACTAAAATTACTCAGAATAAATAAACTTCAGGCATATTTAATCACACAACAATCTTGCTAATAGGAACTAACTCCGTGACTTTATAGACAGTAGAACGTATGACGCTTGGCAGATCTTACCCCATCAAGAGGGAGAAATGTGATTTGACCCATTCAGGGTAGCAGGCACAAAAAATGTCAGTTGTGCATGCCACCTCGCCGTCATTCCTCTTTTTAAGTGCTGAGAACCACAATTGGTGTGACCATTAGACAACCTTTTATCTTACGAGTAATGTTAAATTACATCTAAGAGACTAATTACAAGCATTAGTTAAACTGCAGACCTATTGGCTTTGCCATAGGCTTTTCTCCCAGCTAGCCATCTAATGTGCACACACATGCACAGCAGCTATCTTGTAATGGTTTTTCTTATGCTTTATGAAATAAATATTTCAGCAGCCAATACCTGAAGAGGGCTGACCAAAAGTTTGCTTTTGCTGCGCTGTCTGTTGCATGTATACGTGTATATTATTTTAGTAACATGAAGTCTCCGACAGACAGCAACAGCTGCAGGGAAACCCAAAAATGCATTTTCATTGTAGAACGTGAAAGTATGATAACAGGGTCTTGGTATCACACTGCTCCAACTGCAGTGTACATTGTTCATCTTGTGAGTCACCTGGGTTAGCAGGTGGAACCATGTGGCGGTGACAAAATAAAATGGAGATTACCTGCTTAGTTTACCTGGGCCCATATTTATTTAAGGGATAACAACAGTCTTCAACTTCTCTGTCTTCTAGGGTTACAGTTCTTTGCCCCTGTTTATGGGTTTGAACTATTGTATATGTGCAACACCATTAGCAACATCATCGACAATTTGCTACTGCATTTATAGGTCTTGATTTAAGGCCCAGTTATGTCAGTGTACCTGCAGGTGGCAGGATGGCCAGAGTCCTGAACCTCGATTGCAGATCTAATTCCAGTTTAGTTTGTAAAAAAGTAACTGCCCGGGCATTCGTCAGAAAGGTGCTTCACCCATTGCCCCTGCCAGTGCAGGCAATGACAGGACCAATAAAACTACTAAACATCACGCCCTACAAGTGTAATAAAGCAGGCTATTCGAAGCCTCCAAAGCTATAAGAATGGCCTGGGCAGCAAGTATTAGTCAATTGTAACATATATTGAATCAATAAACAACTGTTGTTGTGTTCATCTCTAATTTAGACAAAAGTGCCATTCCTGACAATTAAGTGCAGGTGCAGAGCACTGGAAAGCCCTAGCTCAAATTAAGCACTGAGAATTTCCCATTTATTCCAGTGTATGTTTATGTTGCTGGCCCACATAACTAACACAATTGTTGTGTGGGCATAGATGCCTTTCTTAAATTTTATTTAAAGGCTGCAGAATCTCATGCCATTTCCCACCGTTCTTACTCATACAGAGGTCTAAGATGTGGACAGCTGTCGAATGAATGTAATAAAATATTGGGCAATTCAAGCTGTAAAACTGTGATTTTTAATCTGCCCTCCAGCCGTGGAGCTGAGCTACCCATTCAACCAGATGGGCTTCATCAGATACCGGACAATCTTAGAGAAATGCAGTCATCTATATAGCCTCCACTGAAACTCTTCTATGCAGTATTCACTGGGGCTTTTCCATGCCGTTTCCACTGCAGGTCGTCCATGCAGTATTCAGTGGGACTCTTCCATACAATAACCACTGGAACTCTTCTTTATAGTATCCACTGGATCTCTTCATGGAGTATCCATTGGGACTCACTCTTACATGCAGTGTCCACCAGAGCCCTTCGATGGAGTCATCACTGGCAGCCCTCCGTGCCGCTTTCACTGACACTCATACATGCAGTATTCAATGGGACTCTGCCAAGCAGTATCTACTTACATTTTTCCATGTGGTATATGCTGTGTGTGTATCCACTGGGAGTCTTGCATGCAGTATCCAAAAAGACTCCTATATGCAGTATCCACTGAGACTTTACCATGCTGTATTCACCCAGGCTCCACTGAAACTCTTCAATACAGTATGCGCTAGAATGCCTACTTGTAGTATTCACTGGATCTCTTTGTGTAATATCTACTCGGGCTCTTCCAGGCAGTATCCACTGGAATACATGTATGAAGTGTCCACTGGGACTCTTGCATGCCATTTGCACTGGAACTCCCCCACGCAGTATTCAGTGGGACACTTCTACGCAGTATTCATGGCAACTCTTCCTTGTATTAGCCACTGGATCACTTCATGCAGTATCCATTGGGTCTCTTGGTGCAGTATCCACTGGGTCTCTTCATGAAGTATCCTTTTGGTCTCTTGCATGCAGTTTCCACTGGACCACATTTGTGTAGTATTCACTGGGTCCCCTCATGCAGTATCCACTGGGTCTCTTAGATGCAGTATCCACTGCTGTGCAGAATCCACTGGATCACTTCATGCAGTATCCACTGGGTCTCTTGCGTGCAGTATCCTCTGGAACGCTTCTATGCAGACTTACTGGGATCTCTTCGTGCAGTTTCACTGGAAAGCATTTGTGTAGTATCCCCTGAGTCTCTTGTATGCAGTTGCCACTGGAAGACTTCTGGGCAGTATTCACTGGGTCTCTTCATGCAGTATCCACGGAGTCTCTTGCATCCAGTATCCGCTAGAACTCTTCTGTGGAGTATTCATTGGGACTCTTTAATGCAGTTTCCACTGGAGCATATTTGTGCAATATCCACTGGGACTCTTGCATGCAGTATCCACTGAAACACTTCTTCTCAGTATCCACTGGGTCTCTTCATGCAGTAGCTACTGGGTCTCTTGCATGGGGTTTCCACTGGAACACTGCTGAGCAGAATTCACTGGGACTCTTCAATGCAGCATCCAATGGATCTCTTTGTGCAGTGTCCACTGGAACACATCTGTGCAGCATCCACTGGGTCTCTTCATGCAGTATCCACTGGGTCTCTTGCATGGGGTATCCACTAGAACGCTGCTGTGCAGTATCCACTGGGTCTCTTGCATGGGGTATCCACTGGAACGCTGCTGAGCAGAATTCACTTGGACTCTTCAATGCTGCTTCCACTGGAAGGCTTATGTGGAGCACCCACTGGGTCTCTTCATGCAGTATCCACTGGGTTTCTTGCATGGGGTATCCACTAGAACACTTCCGTGCAGTATCCACTGGGTGTCTTGCATGGGTATCCACTGTAACACTGATGTGCAGAATTCACTGGGACTCTTCAATGCAGTTCCCACTAGAACACATTTGTGCAGTATCCCCAGGGACTCTTGCATGCAATGTCCGCTGGATCTATTCATTCAGTATCCACTGGGTCTCTTGCATGCAGTATTCACTGGAACGAGTATGTGCAGCATCCACTAGGTCTCTTTATGCAACATCCACTGAGTCTCTTCATGCAGCATCCACTGGGTCTCTTCATGCAGTATCCATTGGGTCTCTTGCATGCAGTGTCCACTGGAACACTACTGTGCAGCATCCGCTTGGTCTCTTCATTCAGTATCCACTGGGCCTCTTGCTTGGGGTATCCACTGGAAGACTTCTGGGCAGTATCCACTGGGACTCTTGCATGCAGCATCCACTGAAACATTTCTCCTCAGTATCCACTGGGTCTCTTCATGCAGTATCCACTGGGTCTCTTGCATGGGGTATTCACTGGAACACTGCTGTGCAGAATTCACTGGAACTCTTCAGTGCTGCTCCCACTGGAACACATATGTGCAGTTTCCACTGGGTCTCCATGCAGTATCCACTGGGTCTCTTCCATGGGGTATTCACTGGAACACTGTTGTGCAGAATTCACTGGAACTCTTCAGTGCTGCTCCCACGAGAACACATATGTGCAGTTTCCACTGGGTCTCCATGCAGTATCCACTGGGTCTCTTCGTGCAGTATCCACTGGGTCTCTTGCATAGGGTATCCACTAGAATGCTTCCTTGCAGTATCCACTGGGTCACTTGTATGCAGTATCCACTGGAACTCTTGCATCCAGTATCCACTGGGTCTCTTGCATGCAATATTCACTGGTTGTCCTGCATGGGTATCCACTGGAACACTGTTGTGCAGTGTCCCCAGGGACTCTTGCATGCATTGTCCGCTGTGACTCTTGCATGCAGTATCCACTGGGACTCTTGCATGCAGTATCCACTGGGACTCTTCCATGCAGCATCCACTGGGACCCTTACATGCAATATTCACTGGTTGTCTTGCATGGGTATCCACTGGAACACTGTTGTGCAGAATTCACATGGACTCTTCAATGCAGTTCCCACTAGAACACATTTGTGCAGTATCCCTTGGGACTCTTCCATGCAGTATCCCCTGGGACTCTTCCATGCAATATCCACTGGGATTCTTCCATGCTGTATCCCTTAGGACTCCTCCATGCAATATCCACTGGAACTCTTCCATTCAGTATCCCCTGGGACTCTTGCATGCCGTATCCCTTGGGACTCCTCCATGCTATATCTACTGGGTTACTTCCATGCTGTATCCCTTGGTTCTCCTCCATGCAATATCCACTGGGACTCTTGCATGCCGTATCCCCTGGGACTCTTCCATGCATTATCCCCCGGGACTCTTGCATGCAGTGTCCCCTGGGACTCTTGCATGCAGCATCCCCTTGGACTCTTCCATGCAGTATCCCTTGGGACTCTTCCATGGAGTATCCCTTGGGACTCTTCCATGTAGTGTCCCCTAGGACTTTTGCATTGAGTATCCCTTGGGACTGCCTCCATGCAATATCGCCTGGGATTCTTCCATGCAGTATCCCTTGGGACTCTTCCAAGCAGTATCCCTTGGGACTCCTTCATGCAGTATCCCGTAGGACTCTTGCATGCAGCATCCATTGGGACTCTTCCATGCAGTATCCCTTGGGACTCTTCCATGCAGTATCCTTTGGGACTCTTCCATGCAGTATCCCTTGGGACTCTTCCATGCAATATCCACTGGGACTCTTACATGTAGTATCCACTGGGACTCTTCCATGCAGTATCCCTTGGGACTCTTCCATACATTATCCCTTGGGACTCCTCCATGCTATATCTACTGGAATTCTTCCATGTTGTATCCCTTGGTTCTCTTCCATGCAGTATCCCCTGGGACTCTTGCATGCCGTATCCTCTGGGACTCTTGCATGCCGTATCCCCTGGGACTCTTCCATGCAGTAGCCCTTAGGACTCTTCCATGCAGTATCCCCTGGGACTCTTCCATGTAGTATCCCTTGGAACCCTTCCACGCAGTAACCCTTGGAACTCTTCCATGCAGTATCCCTTGGAACTCTTCCATGCAGTATCCCTTGGGACTCTTCCATGGAGTATCCTTTGGGACTCTTCCATGTAGAGTCACCTAGGACTTTTGCATGCAGTATCCCTTGGGACTGCCTCCATGCAATATCCCCTGGGACTCTTCCATGCAGTATCCCTTGGGACTCTTCCATGCAGTATCCCTTGGGACTCCTTCATGCAGTATCCCGTAGGACTCTTGCATGCAGCATCCATTGGGACTCTTCCATGCAGTTTCCCTTGGGACTCTTCCATGCAGTATCCTTTGGGACTCTTCCATGCAGTATCCCTTGGGACTCTTCCATGCAATATCCAGTGAGACTCTTACATGTAGTATCCTCTGGGACTCTTCCATGCAGTATCCCTTGGGACTCTTCCATACAGTATCCCTTGGGACTCTTCCATTCAGTATCCCTTGGGACTCTTCCATTCAGTATCCCCTATGACTCTTGCATACAGCATCCCTTGGGACTCTTCCATGCAGTATCCCTTGGGACTCTTCCATTCAGTATCCCCTAGGACTCTTGCATATGGCATCCCTTGGGACTCTTCCATGCAGTGTCCCTTGGGACACCTCCATGCAATATCCACTGGGACTCTTTCATGCAGTATCCCATGGGACTCTTCCATGCAGTATCCCATGGGACTCTGCCATACAGTATCCCTTGGGACTCTTCCATGCAGTATCCTTTGGGACTCTTCCATTCAGTATCCCCTAGGACTCTTGCATACAGCATCCCTTGGGACTCTTCCATGCAGTATCCCTTGGGACTCCTCCAAGCAATATCCACTGGGGCTCTTCCGTTCAATATCCCCTGGGACTCTTGCATGCAGTCTCCCTTGGGACTCTTCGATGTAGATTCACCTGGGACTCTTCCATGCAGTATCCCTTGGGACTCTTTCATGCAGTATCCCTTAGGACTCTTGCATGCAGCATCCCTTGGGACTCTTCCATGCAGTATCCCTTGGGAATCTTCCATGCAGTATCCATTCGGACTCTTTCATGTAGTATCCCTTGGGACTCCTCCATGCAATATCCACTGGGACTCTTACATGCAGTATCCCCTGGGATTCTTCCATGCAGTATCCCTTGGAACTCTTCCATACAGTATCCCTTGGGACTCTTCCATGCAGTATCCCTTGGGACTCTTCCATTCAGTATCCCCTGGGACTCTTGCATACAGCATCCCTTGGGACTCTTCCATGCAGTATCTCTTGGGACTCTTAATAATAATAATAATAATAATAATAATAATAAAACCATTTTTAAAGCGCTTGGCTACACAAAACAGTGTGTCCCCACGCTAAATACTGCTAAATTGCCCGAGGAACGAGCGAGAGTGAGCCAAAAAGGTGCAGAGGGATGACGATGGATTATACCGGGGGAAAAAGAAATGTTTTAAGTTTTCCACGGAACCTAGTTTCCGAGGGTTCCATCCTTAAGATCGAGCGGGAGTTCGTTCCAACATTTGGAGGCCAGGTATCTGAACGAACACCCACCCATCCTGGCTCTGGTGACTTTGGGGAGTTTAAACATCATCGTTCCGGATGATCTCAGGTTCCTAATGGGGCGATGTATGGTGAAAAGATTTTTCAAGTAGTTCGGACCTTTGCCATGGGCAATGCGATGCACAAAGCAAAGGGACTTGAATTTAATTCGCTCCTTAATAGGGAGCCAGTGGAGTTTAGCCGGAGCGGTTTTCCCGGATGCTCTGCTAGGGAGTCTGAGCACAAGGCGAGCAGCAGCATTTTGAGCACACTAGAATTGGTGAAGGACTTTTTTGCTCAAACCCAGAAGCAGAGCATTCCCATAATCAAGGTGGGGGGGTCACCAAGGCGTGGACTATGGTCTTTCTGGATTCGATGGGGAGGATGTCTAAGACCTTACGGAGAACTTTCAGTGTGCTGAAGCACCTGACTGTCACTTTGCTGACCTGAGACTTATAGGAGAGATCTGAGTCAAGTGTAATGCCTATATTGTGCACTGAGTCCACAGGACGAGGTGGGATGCCTAGTTCCGCAGGCCACCACAAGTGTGACCATGCTGAAGCGGATTTCCCTACCACCAGCAGTTCGGTTTTGTCGCCATTTAGGCGCAGGCAATTGCTGTTCATCCATGCTGCTACTGATGATAGACAGTTGGAGAAGTTAGTGGCATCTTCTCTCTGGTCAGGCGTGAGCTTGAACATCAGTTGGGTGTCATCAGCATAGCTGACAATGCCCACCCCAAATGCTTCAACTATGCGAGCCAGGGGTTCCATATAGATATTAAATAAAGTAGGGCTCAGACTCGAGCCCTGTGGAACCCCGTGGCTTGCTTTCCTAAGAGAGGATTTGAAAGGGGGGCAATGCAACTGGAAGCTCCTGTCAGCCAAGAAGGACTTAATCCAGGCTATTGCCCGTCCCTCCACACCCATATCAGACAGCCGAGACAGCAGCGTTGAGTGCAGCACGGTGTCAAAGGCTGCACTAAGATCTAATAGAACCAACGCTGCTGTCTCTCCTTCATCCACTATTTGTCTAAGGCACTCAGTAGAAAAGAGTAAGGCTGACTCCGTGGAGTAGCCAGCTCTGAAACCCGATTGTGTGGGGTGTAGGAGAGATTGTTCCTCCAGATATCTCATGAGCTGTCTATTCACCACCTTTTCCACGATCTTTGCGCAGAAGGGAAGAAGGGAAATAGGGCGAAGATTTTGGAATTGGGAAATGTGGATTTTGGATTTCTTTTTGAGGGGAATGACCTGGGCCGTTTTCCATGCATCCTTCCATTCAGTATCCCCTAGGACTCTTGCATGTGGCATCCCTTGGGACTCTTTCATGCAGTATCCCTTGGGACTCCTCCATGCAATATCCACTGGGACTCTTGCATGAGGTATCCCTTGGGACTCTTCCATTCAGTATCCCCTAGGACTCTTGCATACAGCATCCCTTGGGACTCCTCCATGCAATATCCACTGGGGCTCTTCCATGCAATATCACCTGGGACTCTTGCATGCAGTCTCCCTTGGGACTCTTCGATGCAGATTCACCTGGGACTCTTGCATGCAGTCTCCCTTGGGACTCTTCGATGCAGATTCACCTGGGACTCTTGCATGCAGTCTCCCTTGGGACTCTTCGATGCAGATTCACCTGGGACTCTTGCATGCAGTATCCCCTGAAGGCGGTGATGAGTTCGTCTTGGTTCACTAATGCTGCAGGTAGTACACTGCCGTTCTGACGGCTCCCTCTACATCCCTAGACCTTCAAGAACAGGCTAAAAGCCGTTATCGCAACTCAGTACAGTTCACTCCTAAACACCATCATCTGAACTGTCCACTGACAGAGATGAAAGTGTACAAACAAGGAAATCAAAAGGGGGAGTGAAGAGGTGGTGCCGATGGGCACCGAGGTGGGCACGTCCTCCTCTTAACAGGGATTCAGGTCAATCAAACAAGGGCCACCTCACATTGGGTGGGTGTATATCCGGATGTCATTGGAATACACCTTCTTTGTTAAAATACCCCTCACACACCAAAAGGGCCCTTGGTGTCATGCTTCATCATCGGGGTCTTCCCGTCCCGCTGCGGGGCGGGGCAGTGCTGCGACAAGCGGATACGCCGGAGCACCTTTAGATGGAAGTGCTATGTGTTGGGAGTGAGTGTCAGTGGGGTCAGGAGTGATATGTTAGTGAGTTGTTAAAAAATACCTGGCCTAGTGGAAAAAATAAATTTTATTAAACACTGGCTGGTATTGTTAAAAGAAAAGTGAAGCGGAGAGATGGAGCTGATTAATGGGCTCTCTCTCCTATGTGGGTCAACATGTTTCGAGGCGCAGGGCCTCTTCGTCAGGACCTTGGGGGAGATCCCCCTGTCACTCACTAGTGTTTTCTCCACAAAGGTAGAAAAAGTGTATATACAAAAAAGTGAAAAAAGAGACTATGTGTGTAAATATAATTAATAATTACAACACTTTTATGCTACCACACTGATAATGTAGTATGCTTATCAATGGAGGAATCAATGCCTCATGAGCCAGCTTTTGACAGAAGGGTATAGTGGGGTCCCAATGAGCCCCTTGCACGCTTGTGCTTCCTCCTTCGTCTGCTGCTTCCACTAGTGAGTGACAAGGGGATCTCCCCCAAGGTCCTGACGAAGAGGCCTTGCGCCTCGAAACATGTTGACCCACATAGGAGAGAGAGCCCATTAATCAGCTCCATCTCTCCGCTTCACTTTTCTTTTAACAATACCAGCCAGTGTTTAATAAAATTTCTTTTTTCCACTAGGCCAGGTATTTTTTAACAACTCACTAACATATCACTCCTGACCCCACTGACACTCACTCCCAACACATAGCACTTCCATCTAAAGGTGCTCCGGCGTATCCGCTTGTCGCAGCACTGCCCCGCCCCGCAGCGGGACGGGAAGACCCCGATGATGAAGCATGACACCAAGGGCCCTTTTGGTGTGTGAGGGGTATTTTAACAAAGAAGGTGTATTCCAATGACATCCGGATATACACCCACCCAATGTGAGGTGGCCCTTGTTTGATTGACCTGAAAAAGAGATGAAAGTGTAGCCTTCTAAATTATTTGTAAATAACTAAACAGTGATTTATAGAAGTATATAAACAATGATGTCATCGGTACGCACGAAACAGCTGCAAAACTGCACAACGAACTGATGCTATTACTGCAGTACAAACGATGGTGCAGTTGCTGCACACAAAACAATGTCAGTGCTGCTCACCAAACAATGGTATCATATGTGTACACCAAACAATGGTGTCATGTATGTACACCAAACAATGCAGTCATGTCTGTACACCAAACAATGTCAGTGTTGCTCACCAAACAGTGGTGTCATATGTGTACACCAAACAATGGTGTCATGTATGTACCCCAAACAATGCTGTCATGTATGTACACCAAACAATGTCAGTGTTGCTCACCAAACAATGGTGTCATATGTGTACACCAAACAATGGTGTCATGTATGTACACCAAACAATATTGAATTTCCAACACATAAAACAATGTAAAGGATGCACACCAAACAATGGTGTCTTTACCGTACACCAAACAATGTTGTCTTTGCTACTCAGCAAACAATTGCGTCATTGATGGGCACTAACAATGGTGTCATTACTGCAACAGCAAACAATGGTGTCATTTCTGCGCAATTATCAGTGGTGTCATGTGCCTGTACATCAAACAACGTTGACTTTGCTACACAGTAAACAATGACGTCATTTCTGCACACCCACAATGGCTAACACTGGCGTAATTGCTGTACACCTAACAATTGCGTCGTTGCTGCGCACCTAACAATGGTACCATTTCTGCACAATTATCAGTGGTGTCATATCTGAACACCAAACAACGGTGACTCTGCTACACAGTAAACAATGGCATCTTTGTAGCTCACATAACAATGAAGTCATTGCTACTCACCTAACAATGACGTCATTGCTGCTCACCTAACAATGGCGTCATTGCTGTACACCATAATTTTCTGTGTACAGGGAAATGCAGCTATTTGCCGATTGTGTTAATAAATGTTCACATGCCCTCACTGCCCAGGGTAAACTTGAGTGTGCATGCCTTGGCACTGTATTCTACTGTTAACAAACAAACAAGTACAGATAATTAGGCAAGTGCCTAGCTGACGATTTTGCTAGTGCTAAGGGTCCCTCTGAATGCCGTTATTTATTAAAAACAGACTGGTGGGTGATTACTGTGCCCTAAAATGAACCGCGGTGCAGCACATGAAAGCCAGGGCCGAGGGCTTCGGTATTTGCTAATTGCAGCACTTGTCGCTCCTGTCCTCGCCCGGGTTCCAAAAACATTCTGTCCAGTTTACTCCCATGGCGCTCCGGTTGGGAACTGGTGCAGGGGCCCTTTGTCTCCAGCCCTCCCGGGAACGGCTCGTTATGTCTTTATTACAGCCCCCGTGTGACTCATTCACGCTCGCATTGGGGGGAAATTGAGGGAGGAAGAAGGAGAAAAAGGATTTGGGGAAGTTTTGTTTTTGTCCCCAAGGCCTCTTTCCCCGACACGTCATCCCCTTTCAGGATGTGTGTGTGGCGAGGGATTACGGGCGCGCGGCTGGCCGTCGCCCTGACAACGGGCGAGGTGTCCTTGTTTGGGCGGCCATGGCGGCGCTCACTTTCCCATGCCCGTCAGGAGCGAGGCGAGGGGAAGGCTGAGCGGGCCCGACGAAAGGGGGCCGCGGCGGCGCGAGAGAGCCGCGTGGGAGAGGGAGCCCGGGCTCGATTAAAGAGCCACATACATCTCCCCCCAACAATGGCCGCCTTTGCTCGCGCCCTGTGAAAGGAGAGAAAGGCCGGTGACACATGAAAGCCACAGAACGAAACTTTATTGCGTCTCCATAAAAGCCCTTGGCGGAGGCCATTCATCTCCAGGGTGGGAAGGAAGGCCTTCTAAACCCCAGCACAACTTCCTTTTTCAGAAACCTGCACTGTCTTCCCAACTGCGACCACAGCCAGGTTGAAGTTGAGCAATGGGCACTGCCCAGTCATACTGGACACCGCAGTCCAGCAGCCGCAAGCTTCACCGCCCCTTAACCAGTTTGCCAAACTCGGTGGTTTGCAATGAGGCTGTGAGAAGAATTCTATTTCATTTTATTCCATACATTGCAGAGGTAGAACATCATGGACTCAGAGGGAAAATTATCCCAGAGAAAAGCAGAGAAACAGTAAAAAGTCTAAATGTCCGCAGAGGAATATTTTGTAAACCTATTCTTATCTTAAAAGGACACACACTAACTATCGTCGTTCATGTAACATTGCAAGCACAGAGAACGTTGCAAGAATTTGAGAATCAGAAATAAAATGATATGTTTATGTGCTGACATCGCTACGATAAATGCTTGATTCCAGCTTCAGTGTGCTAATTGTCGGCCTGAGTCACAAAGCTGTTTGCTTATCTCATTGTCACTCAGATGCACAAATAGCAGCTTTTTTTGGTGTGAATTCCACTTTGTGGTCCTGGTTCACAGAACCATTTGTGCATATAAGTACCAGTAAGATTCGCAGAATCCTAGAAATTCATTCAAAAAAATCATACATTTCAATTGAACCGCTCCTCTTTGACTTGTTGAATCGCCCCAGAACTATCTGTGCCCCTGTGCCCGTCACACCATATCAAGCTGTGCCTCCAAGTGCCTGCCTGTGCCTCTCAGTGTCTGCCTGTGCCTCTCAGTGTCTCCCTGCGCTTCTCAGTATCTGCCTGTGCCTCCCAGTATCTACCTGTGCCTCCCAGTGTCTCTCTGTGCCTCCAAGAGTATCCCTGTGTCTCTCAGTGTCTGCCTGTGCCTCTCAGTGTCTGCCTGTGCCTCCGAGTATCTACCTGTGCCTCTCAGTATCTACCTGTGCCTTTCAGTGTCTCTCTGTGCCTCTCAGTGTCTACCTGTGCCTCGGTGTCTGCCTGTGCCTCCCAGTATCTACTTGTGCCTCCCAATGTCTCCCTGTGCCTCTCATTATCTACATGTACCTCTCAGTATCTAACTGTGCCTCTCAGTATCTCCCTGTGCCTTTCAGTATCTACCCGTGCCTCTCAGTATCTAACTGTGCCTCTCAGTGTCTCCCTGTGCCTCTCAGTATCTACCTGTGCCTCTCAGTATCTAACTGTGCCTCTCAGTATCTACCTGTGCTCCCAGTGTTTCCCTGTGCCTTTCAGTGTCTGCCTGTGCCTCAGTCTCTGCATGTGCTCCTCTGTGTCTATAAGTGTCGCCTGTTACCTACCTGTGCCTATCAGTATATACATGCACCTCTCAGTGTCTGCTTTTGCCTGTCAGAGTCTCCCTGTGCCTCTCAGTGTCTCCCTGTGCCTCTCAGTGTCCCCCTGTGCTTCTCAGTGTCTGTGTGTGCCTCTCAGTATTTACCTTTTACTCTCATTGTCTGCCTGTGCCTGTCAGAGACTCCCTGTGCCTCTCAGTGTCTCCCTGTGCCTCTCAGTATCTCCCTGTGCCTCTCAGTATCTCCCCATGCCTCTCACTATCTACCTTTGCCTCTCATTGTCTCCCTATGCTCCTCAGAGTCTCCCTGTACCTAGTGCTCGAAATAGAAAAATAAAAGTGCAGGTACTCTGTACCAGAGTACCTGCTTGTTTCTGAGACGTGCCGGTACTCTCCAATAAAAAGTATAGCATTTCTCTTGAGAAGTGCCGGCACTCTCCCTCTCAAAATAAAAAAGTGCTGGTGCTCCGTACCGGAAAGTACCGGCACTCCGTACCGGACATTACCTGCCCATTTAAAGCACTGCCTGCACCTCTCAGTATCTACCTCTTGTAATACAAATGAAGTCCTGGTGTAGATTAGGTAAGATGGTTTATTAAGTAGTTATGAAGAAGAGCCCCGCCAGGAGCAGCCTTCCTGCTGCTCAGCCCATACTCCAACTGACACTCACAGACATCCAACATTCCACTGCATCACCATGCACCAACATTCCACACCACACCACACTCACACTGGCTGAGCAGCAGGTATAACAGATCTCCCTTCTTTACAAGACACACAAATACCATTGCTACTGCCCCATGAATATCTCACAATTACACAACAAGAGGAAAGCAACATATTAGATGCAATCAATAAAAGATTGACAATCAAGCGAATAACAAATGGACAAATGGACCTGATAAAGAATGCATGGAAACAAATTAGATGTAATACATAAGGGACCATGCATGTAAAATCACTGAATAAAAGATAAAAACTGTAAAAACACTGAAGATAAAACATGTGCAACTTACACACATAAGAGCACTAAATCATAAAGGATACACCACTCCATCTCCCCTCTTTCAAAACAACGATAGACAACACCACACTCAACACCGCCTCACAACCCATACCATATACCAGATGCCACACAATACACCAGTTGGCCAGATCAGAATGAAACGCAGCCAAATGAAAAAACACACCAAAGCGGCACAGCAAAGAACATCCCAGAGGTGAAAAAATAAAAAAACGGGCAACATACACCCTCACAATGATCCCAACACTAACATCACCAATACAGAAAAACAACAGGTGACTTACACACACACAGGAATGGGTGAGATATGCATGTGCAGTCATCCCAACTACAACACCAAGAAATGAGTGACTTAGCCTCGCGCAGTCATCCCAAAAACGAACAACTCTATCAAAAACAGATGACTTAAAGTTCACACAGTCATCCCACACAAAACATCTCAAAGAAAAACGGGTGAATTAAACTTCGCGTAGAAATCCCACACAAAACATCTCAATGAAAAACAAGTGACTTAAACTTCGCGCAGTCATGCCGCAAAAAACATCTCAATCAAAACTGGGTGACTTAAACTTTGTGCAGTCTTCCCAACAACAAACACCTCTATAAAAAACGGGTGACTTAAACTTCACGCAGTCATTCCACATAAACATTTCAATGAAAAATGGGTGACTTAAACTTTGCTCAGGCATCCCAACAAGGAACACGTCTGGACTGGTGACTTTGTGCAGTCATCTCAACTACAACACCAGGAAAGGGGTGACTTGCAAATTTACACACCCACACCAGCAAGAAATGTGTGACTTTCCCCTAAACAGTCATCCTTAAAAAACAAACAAAGTATTTTAGGAGTATAAGTGAGAATTCCTCTGTTCTGAAAACTGCAGCATTTGCACTGCAGATATTTAATAATAATAAATGATAACAATACCAGCATTGGAGGAGGAGCTACGACAGCAAGCAAGATGGCTGCATAGTCTCCCGGCTCCGCTGACCTCCGTCTTACACTCCAAGATCCTGTCACTTATCCTGATTTCCTGCCCCGGATCCGTGTGTGTGAACTAATCTGCACTCCGATGGTGTGATCCCGGGGTTTTTCTGACTTTGTGGAGCTGAGTAACGTCGAGGACCGATTTGTGGCCTAACCCAGTCTGGAAGCCGGGGTCTCGAGTGCTGGCTTAGCCGGGTCTGAATTGAACAACAGCGGGCTGTTGAGGGCGGCAGGGTCCGGTCTCTGGAACTTTCAAAACATTTTTTGGATTGCTTTGCTACCATCTGCAGCCTGGTGTTGTGTTGGAGGTGAGGAGACGAGTGACGCACGGTGCTGTGTTGCAGGGGTCCCTGACCCGGAGGCCCGGCACTTGCATCACCGGCGCACTTTGGGTTGGAGTCTCGTCGCGCACTAATGCATGCTGACGGTTGGTCCCTCACGGCTCAGTCCTGCTCCGGCTGATCTTACCCCGGAGAAGGCGCCTCTCCGTGGGGATCATTATGCCTGAAGAAATATGGAACCGGGCGGAGCAGGCCCAAAGTGGCCCGTCATTGCGGGAGGTGCTGGCGGCCCTAGCGGCACTTCAGGCGACTGTGGCAGCTCAGACCTGCGGCCTGTTGTCGGCAGCAGATGGACTTAAAGGACTGAGACCGGATCCTGACTCGATGCCCGAGACCTGGCAGCCAGCTTGCATTTTGATCGACGCCCCAGTGGCGCAATTAGACCCGGTGCTGGAAGCTGTGCCTGCCCCTACAGAAGTGGATCTAC
This sequence comes from Lissotriton vulgaris, assembly GCF_964263255.1. Lineage (NCBI taxonomy): Eukaryota > Metazoa > Chordata > Amphibia > Caudata > Salamandridae > Lissotriton > Lissotriton vulgaris. The sequence continues at coordinate 334,335,339 of NC_141689.1, read as the reverse complement.
TTGAATGGGCTGTGATCGGTGACTTAACTAATTTTTTGGAATCCCCGGTTTTGCAGCTGTCGGAACATTCAACTGCTGTCCCTATCCTGGAACCTTTTAATTGGTACTGTGAACTGTTTTGGATTGTGTTGAATCCCCTCCCCAGTCGGTATATCAAGATGGCGGATGTGATACTGCCTGGCTTCGGAGACAGGGAGGGACATCGTCGGTACCAGCTGCTTACTTGGGGGATCTACTGTTCTTTTTTCATCTATTGAACTATGTTCCGACCACTTCTGTGTATCTTTTGACATTCTGATGATGGGATTTTATTCGTCTGAGGGACTCGGCGAATTTGATCGATGGGGCCAAGGCTGAGACTGTTGTTTGGGTTGTTCATTGTGGTTTTATCGGTAACGGGACTGCTTCATTAGCTTAACGTAGTCCGGGGCAGGGTTGGTGGTTCCCCCCAGGATGTTTTTTCAGTTCGAACTATTCAGATGTGACAGTTTCGGGGGGACCCCTTTGTTAGGGCGGGGGGGAGAGACCGAGAGCACGTAGAAGATAGCCCTCCTCCATTTCCCCTCTTTGGGTGGGGTTTAATTTCTTTCTGTCTTTCTCTGGGTCTTTCTATATTTCGGGTCTCAGTTCTTGGGCGACAGGCACGCTGCTAGGGGGGTAGGCCGTAGTCATCTGCAGGGGTGCAGGGTGGGGGTTGGGGATGGGTGTTTTGTTTTTCGTTTTATTTCTATGGCCTTTTTTCTCCTCATCTTTCTTTGCCCTTCTCTTTTCTTCCTTTCCGGGTCAGTGTAATGGGTTAATTTTTATGGCCATCTCTGCTGTTTCATATGTTCCTCAATTCTCGCGATGTTTCAGTGCTACTGGGTGGACATTCAGCTGGCGCAAACAGTATTTGTACGCTTGCTTAATCCTGAATAGTATGTTTTAACGCCGCTGACTTACACGAAGATGATTTAACTGTGGACATATTGCTATTTCGCCCCCCCCCCCTTTTTTGCAACTTGAGATATTGTATGGCACCTGATCCTTCTATCTTATATTATAAAATGGAACCTTTTTATCCTGTTACCAACTTGATATGTTTTACAACCAGTAAGTATGGTGGACGTGGCGAATCTGCTCCCCGAGATGCTGAGTCTGGGTTTTGATTGTTTTATTGTGTTGCAACTGCTTAGCGGTCGGCCCTGGGGGTTGTAGGCCCGTGTTTGTACTTGGTATAAATATCAAATAAAGGTTTTCCCAAAAACAAACAAAAAAAAAAAAAACAATACCAGCATTTGTAAAGCACAAAGCTACCTCAGGCAAGGTGTCCTGGCGCTGGGGGCCGGCCCGTGAGGAGGATTGAGCGAGCTATTGCCCAGAGTCACATGGTACTGGGCTAACCTTCCACCAGCACCAGGGATCGAACCATGAGCCCCATGTTCCGGAGTCAGCCACTGTGGCCGCTGCACCACACCTCTTCACACCTCTTTGACACTGACACTGTGTAATTTATCACAGGAAACCTATGGATGTGACCATGACCAAAACCATGACAGCAGACTAGCAGACTAAGGTATGCCAAGTAACCTGGAATGGCATGTATGAAAAGTACCATAAACATTCTATGAACTCCTGGTGAGGGATCTCTCACTGAATACTATCAGTAAAACACCATTCTTTTCCTCTTCTAAGCCGACACATTTCTGAGATCCTCCCATCCAAGCAGACACGCAAAACACAAAGTTTCTTTTTTCCTTCCAAGGAGACGCGTTGCTGTGATCCACCGCATTACCACGCCTGCATCCCAGTTTTTTTCATTCCCTGCTTTCACCTGTAAAATACATCGAAGACGCACCTTCGGCTTTACTGCCGGCTGATAAGACGGCGGCACGCACATGTGAAGAGCGCTGGGTAGCTCCGGGCATGAATGTGCACCAAATGTTGCTGCGCCACGATCTTCCATGCATAAATCGGGTGACATCATTAACAGTCTTGTAGCACCTTAATGCACCACTATAGCTTGAGCACTGGATTTAAACCAAAAACACTGTACGCATCAAGGTAACAGATTATGACCTTTTCCTCTTTTATTTACACATGGCCATATGCAAATCAGTTTGACCCTGTCCGTCATGGGAACAGTCCAGCCCGAACTGCCAAGCCATGCCTTCCCTGGACCGGAAACACACTTCCTAGGACCGGTTTCTGGCATTCCAGCCGTCTTCAGCCAGGCTTGCTTGAATCCAGTGGCAAAGTGAGCAAGGGACTCATGCCTGAGCATACCCTGCCAACGTATGTTCTGCATTCTGTCCATCAATTGTTGTTTTTGCATTTGTCACCCCGAGTGGGATGGGTATGCTCAGACGTGAGTCCCATGCTCTCCACACCACTGGAGTCAAGCTATCCTGGCTGAAGACGGCTGATAGCCAGAAACCGGTCCTAGGATGCTTGATTCCGGTCCAGGAAAGAAATGGCTTGGCAGTTCGGGCTGGACTGTTCCCATGAGGCACAGGGTCGGCTGATTTGCATATGGCCATGTCTGAACTGGGTTGGTGTGGAGTGCAAAAAAACGATGGATTTAGGCCCAGATCTCTGTACTGGGCTGAATGTATGACATTGTTCTGCATTCTGCCCATCAATTGTTGTTTTTGCAATGGTCTCCACACCAACACTGGTATATATATCAAAGCACACCAAGTGCCTGGAAAGCGGCTGGATATAAACATCCCACAAACTTCTTAGTTTCTATTTTTTTTTTTTAATTGAGGCAGACATACACCCTGCCCATAGGCTATCTGATGTGTCTAGACACTGGTGGGGCTGCTGGGCTTACTGTACTTTCCTGCATTTTTAGTGTCCTTACATTTCCTTTAAAGTCTTTCTCTTCCTCTGGTTTCTTCATGTTACTAGTTCCATGTAATCTTGATTCTCAAAGTCCCTTCTTTCAATCAATTAAACGCACATAGGTTCTTGTTCATCAAATCATCACCAAAATGTTGTAATACAAATGAAGTTCAGGTGTAGATTAGATAAGATGGTTCATTAAGTAGTTATGATGAAGAGCCCCACAAGGAGCTTCCTTCCTTCTGCTCAGCCCATACTCCAACTGACACTCACAGACATCCAACATTCCACTGCATCACCATGCACCAACATTCCACACCACAATCACACTGGCTGAGCAACAGGTATAACACCACATTTGCCTCCCAGTGCCTCTCTGTGCCTCCCATTGTCTCCCTGTGCCTCTCAGTGTCTGCCTGTGCCTCTCATGGTCTGACTGTGTTTCTCAGAATCTACCTGTGCCTCTCAGTATTTACCTGTGCCTCACAGTGTCTTCTTGTGCCTCTCAGTATCTACCCGTGCCTCCTAGTGTCTGCCTGTGCCTCTCAGTGACTGCCTATGCCTCCCACTGTCTGTCTGTGCTCCTCTTTCTGTTTCAGTGTCGCCACTTATCTATCTGTGCCTCTCAGTGTCTGCCTGTGCCTCTCAGTGTCTGTCTGTACCAACCAGTGACTACCTGTGCTTCTCAGGTCTATCTAGGCCTCTCAGTATCGGTCTGGACTTTTCCCAGCTCTTTGTGCCGCCTGGTTGTTCCTGTGTTTTCCTAGCTTTGCCTCCATTTCCTTTGTTCAGACTTAGCTATCGGTAACCCTGAGCAGAAACCTCTACATGTACCAACTACGTTGGTGATTTACATACTCTATGTACATAGTGACAGTTGTGGTGTTTGGTTATGTATGATGAACACCCTGTTTAGCTCCCTAACTAAACATCCGGTAACGAAATGCAGTTAATTAGAATGTGAAATTGTGTCTTTGTTACATGCAGATTCGGGGCCTGAGGTTTTTACATTTTGATTTTTTATTTTTTACAGGGTTTACCCTTCTCATGTAGAAGTGAAAATATTTTCTAGCAAGTACGCAGAATATCATAATGCAATCATGCAGCTTAAAAAAGTAGTATTAGGCCAATGAAAGGAAAATACGTTCCTCTTGATCAGTAATTCTAAAATCGAGTTGCATTGAATGGAATGTTTAGATGCATATATGTATGCAAGTAAACTTTAGTAAGCAGGCTGTCTGCTTCTTAGTGCATTCACCTCATGCAGGGGATTCAAGGACCAGGCTGATTTTTTGGACATAAACTCTAGAAACAGGCACTTAACTGTCCCTCGTCTGTTTGCTCCTGGCACTAGATCCTTTTAAAGAACCAACAGTTATCAAGAGTAGGTGAAAGGTCTCTATTCTAGAAGAAGTGGAATCCCTGGCTGATTCTGCGAAGCTCCACTGAATTAAATGCACAACATTCAGCCTGTTCTGTACCAAGGCTCACAGCAGGCACAGGATCATTGGGTCAATTTGACTGATCAAAATGCCAACTAATCCTGTAGGCTTTTGGCCAGTCAGATTGGCCAAAGCTCCATGAGCCAGAGGACGTACAGAGTGTATGGACCAGTTACTCTGTCCTGTGACCAATTTGTGCATTCTAAATGTCACATTTTCAGATGGCCCCCTCTTAACAACTTGCGCCAATAAGTGAGATTTGCATACCCTTAGAAATGAAACCAAAAATGACAAAGTGCATTAGCATTTAAGACTGTGCCTCCTCTTCTCAGAAGAGGATGGTTGGAACTAGGCCCAACACCGCCATTTCATTTGAACAGATCTTTTCACATTTATAAAGCACTGAAATTCAAGGCATTCCCCTTGAGAAGACATCCCCAAGTAAATAGAATGTTCAGCATCATCCAGAAGAGTTAAGAACAGTTGCAACCCTGCCCCCTACCTAGAAATAAGGCCTGATACCACTAACACCTATGACTGAACATTACCACTGCCTGCAGCCCTCCCACCACAGCCGCCATCAGGATTTTCATGCAGCTACAGTTGCCACCAGGATGTGGAAGGAGAATGTTGGCATGATAGTGTAAGTGGGCTTTTGTCTCATTTTTAACTGGTAACCCTGCAGGACCAATTAAAACAACACCCTTGTCCCCCTGCTTCTGATTTCTGGGAGCCCATGATGTTCCCCTTTCCAGTGGGTTCTGGGAGTCCCTGATGTTCCCCTTTCCAGTGGGTTCTGGGAGTCCCTGATGTTCCCCACTCCAGTGGGTTCTGGGAGTCCCTGATGTTCCCTATTTAAGTGGGCTTGGCATACGAATAGACTAGAGGCAACATGGACACCAACTTCACTCTCAAGGAACATACTTTCAGAAAAACACAAAGACGGCCTGGGCCCAGCTCTCTCTTCTAAAGAAAGTCAAATTGTTTCTCCCAGAAAGCGATTTCACAACTGCCGTTAAAGCCCTCATACTTTTGCATCTGAATGGTCATAATGCACTACTCCTTGACTTCCCACAGCCCACACTGCCGCAGGCGTCTCTTCAGCATAGTACAAGGAACCCTGTCTAATTTGCTATATGTACAGAAATCAAGTGCAATAATTTAGCAGCATAGCCATTATACAATCATTAGCAGCATGTTCAAACCCTGCTCCTTTAAAATATAGAGTGGCTTTCAGATATCATCAGCGGTACTGAGAGTTAGCTAGACAGGAATTATATTTCTCATAGAGATATTTATACTCAGTAATGAGAGATTCGTGTATGATTTGAATATCGCTATCAACTTTTTTTATAGAGTGACATTCTGGTGCATCATTTGGGAGACTTTAAGGGGTTTTCACAGGCAGAAATGTACACATTCACAAAGACAGGCAGTACCAGCCGAGCGGTCTCCCACAAACTCCTGGGGTGATTGATGAGGGTCAAACATTGGGATGTCCTGTGATGTCCTATATTATGACTTATATGTGTTGCACTGTTTCTTCTGTGTGTAAAGAGTGTTGTGTGCTCCACTGTGCCATGTGTATGTGAAAGCACTTAGTGGTGATTTGTGGTGGCCTGTCCTTATGGTGAATATCTGATGTGTAAGGGTTGGATGTTACATCAACAACAGTTGATTGGTTAGCAGTATCTGGGACTGAGTAAAGATATTATCCTAGCTCCTGATGGGCATGTATACTCAAAGGCCACCCTGTAAAAAAGAATCATTTGGTATGTGCACCCATGGCTTCCATTAGTACAACACTGCCCCCCTGGCAGCTGCTACCTGATGCCAGCAGAGCAGTGCTGCCACACAACAGTTATGTTATGTTATGTTAGGGTTTTTTTGTAAAGCGCACGTACGCCAGTGGGCTTCATGGCGCTGTTGAAGGAAGGAACATAACATAACAAATCTACTGCAGATATGCTTGCTTATATGGAGTGGTGTGGCTCACTGGTTAGAGGCGGCAGACCCGTAAGCAGAGGACGGCCCGGGACCAGGGTTCGATTCCCGACGCGGCAGGGTCGTGGACCAGGGTCAGCGGGCTCGATAATTCTCGCCTCGGTGCCTACTCCAGTCAGGGACCACACTCGGCAACTCTGGGCATTAGCTTGCCTCATCTTCACAACGGCCCCCCCCAGACCGCCGGGGATGCTTGGTCGCACCTTAGAGATACCCATTAGGGACCATCTCTCAGGGTGAGCCAGGACGGGTTCCCCAGCGGTCGAAGCGCGGAGATACTCCGCCGGGAGTCGATTCTAGCGCTATATAAACCCACAATTAAATTAAATATATTGCCAGGTCTTAAGAGAGAGCCTGAAAGTCAAAAGATCCGGACTTTGCCTGAGAGTCAGTGGAAGAGAGTTCCACAAAACAGCAGCTAGGTGGTGAAAACAGCTGCCACCCTGGCGTTTCCTGTTGTAAGAAGGAACAATCAAGAGGTCTTTATTGGAGGAGCGAAGATTCAAAGTGGGCTTGTATCTGGTGACCAGCTGAGTGATGAACTGTGGCCCTGTCTCCTGTAAGCTCCTGAATATAATGCAGCTGGTCTTAAACATTATTCTTTGGGGGACAGGCAGCCAGTGTAGTTGTTCAAGGCCTGGCCTGATGGATTGCCACTTAGGCTGTTTAAGAAGCAGCCTAGCTGCCTGATTCTGCACTAACTGCAGTCGTTTAAGGAGACAGAGAGGAAGGCCCAGATAGATGCTGTTGGAAAAGTCCAGCCTAGAGAGAGCCAAGTCGATGGTGACTTGAATAACAGCTGAAAAAGTTAAGAACTGCGCTATTTTTTTAATCTTTCTTATCTGACAGAAGCTGGAAGAGACGACCGCGCCAACTTGGCCCCTCAGTGATAGGTCCGAGGTCAAAATGACTCCGAGACTTTTCACCGAAGAGGCGATGGGTGGCGGAGGTCCAAGACTAATAGGCCAAAAATGTGGGCCCCAACTGATACTACTGGTCCGGGGACAATTAGCTCGGTTTTCCCCGGGTTGAGCTTAAGATGGTTAAGGCTCATCCAGCGTTGTATCAGTTGCATTGTTGCTTGGAATTCGATGACAGAATCGGGTGCCTTCAGGGGAAAGATAAGCTGCAAGTCATCAGCGTAGTTGTAAACTGTAACTTTAAATTGCTTTAGGAGATGCAGAAGGGGGCGCATGTAAAGATTAAAAAGCAAAGGGGAAAGTGAGGACCCCTGTGGGACCCCGCATGTGGAAACAGTTCTAGAGGCGGTAAAAGGGCCCAGTCTAACCGACTGAGTGCGGTCCGAGATGAAAGAGGTTATCCACTCAAGAGCTGTGCCCCTAAGGCCGGCCTGCTCGACACGGTTGATTAAGATGGAAAAATCAACCGTGTCGAACGCGGCCGACAAGTCAAGTTAGACCAGGGCCTGGTGGATGCCCTTGTCTGCATTAGATCTTAAAGCATTTTGGACGGCTAGGATGACCGTTTCCGTTGAATGACAGGGACGTAAACCTGCTTGGTTGGGTTCAAGATAGCCGCTGTCCTCTATAAATTTAGAGAGACAGGTAGAGGTATATGCCTCCAGTAATTTTGACAAGTATGGGAGCAAGGAAATAGGCCTATAGTTGACCAGGACTTGTGGGTCTGCACCCGGCTTCTTCAGCAGAGGGATGAGTAGAGCCTGTTTAAATCGAGATGGTAACCTGCCGCTGATAAGAGAAGAATTTAGTGTGGGAAGAATACTCTGAGGTATGGCTAGGCCTATGTCCTTATATATGTGTGGGGGGCAAACATCATCAGGAGAACCTGACTTAACTCGGTTAAAGAGTTCGGACAGCATTTTAGCGTCAATCGGTGGAAAAGCCTCGAGCGTAGAAGGGTTAAAAAAGGAATCATCCAAAGGAAGTGGGACTGGAGAGTTGATTATGCATTGTTTTATGTCCAAAATTTTATTGATAAAGAAAGAATTTAAAGAGTCTCACCATGCTTGGGTAGGGATCACCGGGGGGACCGTTCTGTCGCTGTCGCAGAGCTCATTCACCATCTTAAAGATGTTTTAGGATTTATTTTGTGAGTGTGTGATGAGCTCAGAAAAGTAAGTTGTTTTCAGTGCCAGGATGGATTTCTGGTAGACCTTGCGAGCAGCACAGTAGGTCACCCTATCCTGTTGGGAATAGTTGGTCCTCCAGGTCCTTTCTTTCTTACGGACTTCTAATTTTTGCGCCTGAAGTTGTGGGGTAAACCATCTGTGAGTATTACTAGCGCGAGACCGAGGGGGCTTGACCCAGGGGGCATGGATGTCTGCAGCCCCTGTGATCCAATGTGAGATAGATTCCTCCATGGCATCCGGATGTTCTGAAACCGGAGGTAAAGTTGCAAGTAACGAGGCTTTTCCATTTTCTTATTTTCCCCATTTTCGGAGGCTTCTGGACCTTATTACTACTGACCGTCAAGGCAAACTGTATTAGGTGGTGATCCGACCAGATACAAGGCTCCACAACCAGATTAGATAGAGTAAGGTTGTAGGACCAGATCTGGTCGAGGCTATGGCCTTCACGGTGAGTGGGGGAGTGGATATGCTGCTGTAGATTAAGGTCAACAAGAAGATCTTTTAATTCCCCTGCCTGAGCATCCAAGTCCATAGCGTCAAACCAAAGATTAAAATCCCCTACTAGAAGGGTTTTGGAATAGGTAGTTACTAATGGGGCAAGTTGTTCCGCTAAGGCGGAGACAAACGTGTGCATGGAAGAGGGGGGACGGTAAATCAGAACAGTAAGGATGGCTCCGCAGTCCGTATCAATTTTAAAGACAATGTTTTCAACGCCAGGTAGGATAAGTGAAGGCAGCAACAGAGGTGTAAAAGATTTTTTTAAAATAACTGCGACTCCGCCGCCTTTTTTTCCTGGCGGACGGTTGACTGAGTGAATGTGATAGTCGCCGGGGGAGTGTGGCCAGGATGTCAGGAAGAGAGTCCTGGGTTAGCCAGGTTTCTGCCAGTAATAATAGATCGGGTTTTTGTTCTGTCAGTAATAAAAATAGATCTATTTGGTGTTGTACCATTGAACGTGTGTTTAAAAACAAGCAGTGAAGGGTTTTTTCGATAGTGGTAGTCACAATATGATGAACTTGTGGGGCAGTATCCGGGAGTGGCACAAGGTCCACAGGAGTACACTTAGCAATGCCATAAGAAATAGTACGTTTAAGCACATGTGCAGCTATGGTGGGGCATTGATGGTCAAGAGGTCTTAGGGCCATAAGTTGTAGGCCTGAGTAAGAGTATTTTTGGGCATGGTGACTGGCCCCTGGCTCCGGACGCTCGCGGACGAGCGCAGACGAGCTTACCTTATGCGCACCTTCGGCGCGCCATCGTCGCGCCCGCTGCGCTCTCGGAAGCACTTGGCCTAATAAGCACTGCCTCTGTGGGGAGACTAGACCGCTAATTCCGGTCTATCCACTCCCAAGATGGCGCCTCCCCTCCACGCTAACGGCACCTGCCGCGATGGTAGGGCGAGGTTACAGGTAATGTGAAGCGGTAATTGCAATTAGTATAAGTGCAAAATGAGGAATAAGTAAAAACTAGTAGTACACTTTAAAATATTACAAATGCGCAGCCAACATTGCAATCATGCCAGCGCCGATATAAAGTGCAGGATAATAAGCACAATATCAACAGAGTGATTTTAAATCCAGCGTTCCGACCAACAGACCCCAGGCACTGCTACTACCTGGAAACAGTACAGAGAAAGGAAAGGATGCATTTAAAAAACTTGACATTGCTTTCCCCCTCGCCCAGGCAGGGATACACTGGATGTATCAGTGGTGTTGTCTGAGTGAGAGTCAAGTCAAGTCAAGTTAAGAGATTTATATAGCGCGCTACATACCCATAGGGTCTCAAGGCGCTTGGAGAAGGGTGGGGAATTACTTGTCGAATATGCAAGTTTTAAGTTGCTTTCTGAATTCTAGGTGGTTCTGAGTAAGGCGAAGATGAGTGGGAAGTAAGTTCCAGGTTTTAGCTGCCAGGTACGAGAAGGATCTACCTCCCATGGTGGTTTTGTTAATGTGAGGTACAGTGGCAAGGGCTTGGTTGGAGGATCGTAGCTGGCGGGAGGGGGTGTAGAAGGACAGACGTGAGTTGAGGCATTCGGGTCCAAGTTCGTAAAGTGCTTTGTGTGCGTGGGTTAGGAGGCGGAAAGTAATCCTCTTATTTACGGGGAGCCAGTGGAGGTTTTTCAGGTGGCCAGAGATGTGTTCTTTTCGCGGGATGTCTAGTATGAGCCTGGCTGAAGCGTTCTGGATGCATTGGAGTTTTTTCTGGAGTATTGCGGTGGTACCGGCATATAGGGTGTTTCCGTAGTCCAGGCGGCTCGTGACCAGTGCGTGGGTGACCGTTTTTCTAGTTTCGGTGGGGATCCAGCGGAAGATTTTTTTGAGCATGCGAAGAATGTTGAAGCAAGATGATGAAATGGCGTTGACTTGTCTGGTCATCGATAGTGAGGAGTCCAGGATGACGCCCAGGTTCCGTGCGTGGTCCGTCGGGATGGGTGCTTTTCCAAGGGCCTCTGGCCACCGAGAGTCATCCCAGGCGGAGGGGGAGGAGCCTAAGATGAGGACTTCTGTTTTGTCTGAGTTCAGTTTCAGACGGCTGTGCTTCATCCACTCGGCTACTTCTTTCATTCCTTCGTGTAAGTTGGTTTTGGCGGTGTTAGGGTCTTTGGTGAGTGAGAAGATCAGTTGAGTGTCATCAGCGTAGGAGATGATGTTTAGGTTGTGTTGGCGAACGATGGCCGCAAGGGGGCTCATGTATACGTTGAAGAGGGTGGGGCTGAGTGACGATCCTTGTGGCACGCCGCAGATGACTTCAGTGGCCTCTGATTTGAATGGTGGGAGGCGGACTTTCTGGGTTCTTCCGGTGAGGAACGAGGTGATCCATTCCAGTGCTTTTCCTTGGATTCCGACGTTTCTGAGGCGCTGTAAGAGGGTGCTATGACAGACTGTGTCGAAGGCAGCGGAGAGGTCGAGGAGGATGAGGGCGACCTTATCTCCATTGTCCAGTAGAGTTCTGATGTCGTCTGTTGCTGCGATGAGGGCGGTTTCAGTGCTGTGTTTGGCTCGGAAGCCGGACTGTGAGGAGTCGAGGGATTTGTTGGTTTCGAGGAAGGTGGCGAGCTGGTTGTTGACAGCTTTCTCGATGACTTTGGCCGGGAATGGGAGAAGCGAGATGGGGCGGTAGTTTTTGAGTTCGGTGGGGTCAGCTGTGAGTTTTTTCAGAAGGGCGCTGAGTTCTGCGTGTTTCCAGCTTTCCGGGAAGGTGGCGGAGTTGAGGGAGCAGTTGATGACATCACGGAGGTGTGGTGCTATGATGGAGTCTGCTTTGTTGAAGATGTGGTGAGGGCATGGGTCAGTTGGGGATCCTGAGTGGATGGAGTTCATCAGGCGGATGGTGTCCTCAGTGGAGATTGGGTTCCAGTCATTAAGGATGTTCAAGGGGGGTGAAGGTCCTGCAGAAGGATGGGTGGGTGGGTCTCCGGGTCGGTTGTCGAAGCTGTTGTGGATGTCTGTGATTTTGTTGTGGAAGAATGAAGCTAGGGAGTCACAGAGGGTTTGAGAGGGGGTGATGTCGTTGTAGTTGGCTGATGGGTTGGTAAATTCTTTGACGATGTTGAATAATTCCTTGCTGTTGTGGGCGTTGTTATCTAGTCGGTCTTTGAATGCGGCTTTCTTGGCAGATCGGATTAGTTGGTGGTGTATGCGGGTGGCGTTTTTGAAGGCGTCTCTGGTGTTGGTGTTTGGGTTTTTTTCCAGGCCTTCTCGAGGGAGCGGCAGAGTTTCTTGGATTTCTTAAGATCATCGTTGAACCAGGAGGCGTTTTTGCTGCCAAGTTTGATTTGACGTTTTTTCAGCGGTGCTAGGATGTTGGCGCTGTTGGATAGCCATTGGGTGAGGTTAATGGCTGCTTGGTCGGGGTTTGAGGAGTGGGTGGGGGGGGGGGTTAGAAGAAGCGATGAGGAGATCTGGTTGATGGTGATTTTGTTCCAGTTTCTTCGCAGAGTGGGTTGAGGGTGGTTGTGGATTGTGGTCTTATTGTAGATAAAGTGAACGCAGCTGTGGTCCATCCAATGAAGAGCTGTGGTGTGACTGAATGAGACATGTTTGCTGGAGGTGAAGATAGGGTCGAGTGTGTGACCTGCAATGTGGGTGGGCGTAGTGACAAGTTGTTTGAGTCCGAGGTTGGCGAGATTGTCCAGAAGAGTGGTGGCGCTGCTGTCATTGCTCTTTTCCAGGTGAAAGTTGAGGTCTCCCAATAGGATGTATTCCTCCGAGGGGAGGGCGTGTGGGGTGATAAAGTCGGTGATGTCGTCACTGAATTGTGCACGGGGTCCTGGAGGCCGGTAGAGGAGGGTGCCTCTGATTGTGGTCTTGGGGTCGGTGTGGATCTGGAAGTGAAGGTGTTCGGCGCTGGCAAGGTGGACGTCTGAGCTTGTTGAGATGCGGATGGAGTTCTTATGAACGATGGCGATGCCTCCTCCTGTTTGGTCGGTGCGGTCCTTACAGATGATATTCCTCCTCACCCTCAGTGGCATAGGATGTGAACATCCTAGTTTTAATGTGGCTGACCTTTATCTGCTGAAGTGTGAATTTGTAGTTACTGTAGCTTATTCATTTGAAACAACAGAAAACGTTGGCTTTATTTTGAACTTTGAGAACATTTTGAGCTTTGGCATTCATTTTGATGGTGACACTTCATGTGCTATCGTACAATCAACGGTTGTGTTTCCTTTGATATAGCTTTTGATGAAGCGGGCCAAAGGGAATATTATGTCAATTTCCATACCGTAGCATTTTTGATGAAATGACACCAGAACATGATGCTTATTGCATTCTTTTAGACACCAATGTAGCCCAACCAATGTCCCCAATGGATAATTTCACTGAAAATAAAATCAAATCAAATACATTCTGACGAAGGGGGTTCAAGAGGTGCAAGTCACTGCTATCACTACTCTGAGTAGGAAATGAGCCATGGGTTTCATAGATAGATTGCTTTCAAACCTCCCACACTTACCTTCCAAGTAAGGAACCTTCAGTAGATAGTTCTCAAGCCACTAAATTAATTTCAGAGTTTTAGCGATTGACTATCCAGAACTTGCCCACATGTAGCTTTAATTGACCCTGACATCTGGTGTGTATCAGTCTAGAGGCAACACTAGTCACACAGACACTCATATAAAGCTGGGTGTTGTTTTGGTATTGGCGAGATATGATGTTGTTGCTTCTGATCGCTAAGGGGTTTCATGGACTGGGTGAAAAGGACTCCCCACCCCATATTGTGAAATAAGAAAAGGTGCAGTTAGCTTCCTCTTCATGTGTATGGAACAGTCAATGTAAATTTAGCTCCACATTAGAACTATGGAACGATTGAGTGAGTTTTAGAAACTGCATTGAGCTCACAGCCGGTTTATTCGTACCTTTGGTTTCTCTAGAACCATCAACCCTCCTCGATTAGCTACAATGTCTCTTTGAGTCGACAGTGATTCTATATGAGCAATTTGGTGGAACCTGTCTATATTCTACCATTAAAGTTGTTCACTCTTTATTTTCCAGGAATGGCTGCTCTTGACAGCAAAGCCTCAGGCAAAATGGGTCTCCGAGCTGTCGTATACTACATGACGACCACAATCATCGCCGTGTTCATTGGGATAGTTATCGTGATCATTGTTCACCCGGGGAAAGGTACAAAGGAAAACATGCACAGAGAAGGCAAAATCGAACCAGTAACAGCTGCTGATGCTTTCCTCGATTTAATCAGGTATGTCACACCCACACATATGTATTATGCAGCAACCATGGCAATGCAATATGGTCATGTGTGCTCATTTCACAATTATCACAAGGTTTAAGTTATTCGATCACCACGTACAATGTAAGCCGCATAAAGGACTAGTAAACCTGACATCCTACCAGCTTTCTGTGGACTAGCTTCGGGCTGGAATTTAATTGAAACACGTATGATCTAAAGAAAACATCTGTAAACTTTAGAGTCTAAAGCAGCATCAGGGTGTTTACTCCTTTTTCATGAAACATCTGAAGAGATCAGGCAAACTAACTATACTACAGCTCAACTTCCAAAGCCCTCTTCACTTTACCAGATGAGAGCAGATTCCCTCTCCTTTCCAGAGTTTGCTCTGACTCCCTCAGTTATGAACTTCTTGCTGGGATCCTTTCCTTTCAGTTAAAATCATAGTCTCTATTACAGTGTCCTGGGTGGGATCATCTTCAATGAAACTAAGGTAGACTATTATTGTGAGTCAAGCATTAGTCTTTTAATTGCTTCCTGTACATTTTGATCAAAAAGATCGATTTGTCTCATTTATTGCAGCTTCATAAAGATAATTTAGGAATCCAGCATGTCAGAGCGCTTTCCATAGTAATACATTCTGTTCGGGAGAACAGTTATATCCAGGTACAATCGAATTATGCATTAAGGGAGGATCAAATAGTACAGCATAGTTGACTAAATTATTTGGCAGGAAGGGGCAAATTATGCAGTGCACTGTGGCACAATTTGTGGCACTTTTCGTTATTTTGTCAATTTGTACACATGATAACACTACCTAGCAAAGTATTCTCCTCATTAGTATCAGTTGAGCACCTAAATAGCGCAATTAGCAACTGAAATAAGACCAGTTAACATTTCCAAATGACCTTGCATTAAGCGGCAACACATATGGCACCATTTTAGTAACTTTTGATCTGTTTGAGCTACAAAGTTTTTTGTTAAATATGCACATTGTACAGTAGGTCATGTATTATGTGGCAAGTGCGGCAACTCGATAATTATACAGAAAACACCATGCCTATACAATTAATATGTCCCTTTTCATGCCCCTCAAGGAGGTTCTTACAATGTTTTAAATATGTAATCTATGCCTGTACGATCCTAATCCTAGTGTGTTTTTGATTTTTGTGTGACTGCCATCTATTGTTTTATTTTACTTTTTCATCTATCTCATTTGTATCTGTAATGTGTAAGTATGTACATTTCCTCATGTAATGTACTTGGTTCTACTGTGAAGCGCTCTACCACCTTTGGGTAAAATCTGCGCTATATAAAATTGCATTAACATTTTTTTTTTTTAAATTGCATAGATTCAATGGCCCTCGTTATAATGTACTGTTATGCATACTCCCATCAAATATAACAGAAAAGATTTGTAAGTGTCCATAACCAAAAACATACTGTATTTGCACAAATATTAGTAAAACTAAAGCAATGATGTGATTCAAATGTCATAAGGTTACACAGAGTAATAGTTTAGCACATTGGAGGAGATACTTGTCCAAAACTGTAAAAATTAAGCAATATGGACAAAAATAGTAGCAGAGACTATAATTAACAGTATTAATGTTACAGGCATTACCCGACTCTGGGTATCTTTCCCATACCTGCCAACTTAAAAACTAATTTAACCGTGTTAGAATGGGGAGGGGCCTTGGAGGGGCGTGGCCTCGTGCCGAGAGCTATCTAAGAGGAACTCTGCCCCTCACCAAGTCCCCCACCCCCTTCCAAAAACCCCGAAGCAAAGGGTCATCGAACCAGTCGCCAATGTCCTGGGGTGTTTTCATCCTTTTTTGGACATCGGCTGCTTACAGCCTCGGAAAACAGGCTGGAAATCCACTGTTTACATTGGTTTTCAGTTCGTTTTCTCTGCCACCGTGTGATATTGCCTCCTCCCGGGGCGACAGTGTGAAGGGAGCAGAAATCTTAGAACCGTGTGAGTTGGCAGGTAAGCTTTCATCGGTGGAGGTGCTCTCTTTTAAATGTTTTGTATGATGATAGTGTTCTAATAGCTGATGGAGTGTCGTTCCACACTCTTGGTCTATGTCCTGAGAAATATTCTTTGGTCCTCTTTCACATTGGAGCTTCGAAGAGAAGCCAGTCCGCGCTCAGGGGGTGCCGTGGACATCCAGCAATGATCCGTTTCTAAGCAAGATAGTTTGGTAGTCCTGCTATTAAGTTCGGTGTTATGTTATGTTATGTTATGTTAGAACTGTATTTCTTGAGCGCACGGCTACCCAGAGCGGGTGTCCCGGCGCTTTGACAGAGAGTCCTGAACACAACCAGGAAAAACCCCAGAGGCAGAAACACTGTAGGCCCACTGGTTAGGTGGAGAATAGGAGCGTCTTGAGCTCCTTTCTAAAGGCCAGAAGATTATTAGCCTTGCGGAGTGGTAGAGGGAGCTCATTCCACAGCCTAGCCGCCATAAACTGGAAAGACCGGCCTCCCATCCGTACGCGTTTGATCACTGGTATCTCCACTTTGGCCAGATCGGCAGATCTCAAACTCCTCCGGGGAACGTAGCGAACAATCCGCTTCCTGAGGTAAGCTGGGCCAATGCAGTGGAGGGCTTTAAACGCCAACGTTAGGACCTTGAAACTTATTCTGCTGGGGATAGGCAGCCAATGCAGCCTGCCGCGCAGTAGAGAGGCACTGGCTCTCCGTGGGAGGCCAAAGATGGCTCTGGCCGCCGAGTTTTGGACAACTTGCAATCTGGATACCAGATATTTAGGCAGACCAGCGAAAAGTGCGTTAGCGTAATCTAAACGCGAACCCACGAGTGCTTGCACGATGTTCTTGCGATATTGAAGGGAAAGCAGTGGGAGAAATTTCCTCACCATCTTCAATATACCAAAACATTTCCCCGCCAGGCCCGTGATGTGGGGACGAAAAGAAAGACTGTCGTCGAATACCACACCCAGATATTTTACTTGGGCAGATGGTTTCTCAGGGGGGAACATGTCGGAAGGCCACCATGATTTCCAGCCAGGGTCCTCAGCGCAACCAAAAAAGAGCAACTCAGACTTATCCGAGTTACATTTCAGGTTCTGGTGCTGAAACCATGCAAAAACAGCACTCAGGCAGTCTCTGATTCTGTCGCCATTAAAAACCTCTCCCTTCCTGCAGGTGAACAGGAGCTGGGTGTCGTCAGCGTATGAAATGACCCGGGCTCCAAATGCCTCCGCGACCTTCGCCAAAGGGGCCACATAAATGTTAAAAATGGTGGGGCTCAGGATGGATCCCTGAGGCACCCCCACCTCTAGCGAAGGCATTTCCGCGGAGAACGGAGGAGCCCAGATCACCTGCCGACGGTCGGTTAAGAAGGATTGAAACCAGTTCAACACCGTCCCCCGCAGACCTACCTCCCGGAGTTATCAGGAGGGATTGAACTTCTTGTGTGTGCGCTTTTATACCACTAAGTATCCTTTCTTTATGCTGAGTCTAGATTAAAGACATTCAGTTTATCTGTAAAGAAGTTTCCCACATCTTTAAAGGGGACGTTTATTTCGAAGGCTCGCAACCTACAGTCTTTATAAGCATGAATCCACGTGTGACTGTGTAGATTCAATCAAAATGTAGGATTGCATAAGTGTGCTTAATTATGGCTACTGATGTAGGTTTGGATTACAAGTGGCCCGAGCGGGAAGTGATATTAATGGTATCCAATACAATTCTACGCCAGGTTCGGAATTGATCAGATACTATAACTACTGAATGTTTTGATTATTTGGGGAATTGTTGGGATTTTGGTGCTTGCTGTACCAAAATCTGCATGTCCCGTTAAATACTGGAAATTTTCCCCTTGTTAAATTTCAGCAGGTTTGACGTCTTGAAATGTAATGAAGGGTGCGATCTATAATGCACCTGATAATTACTGGGAGCAACAAACATCCAACTACTTGGATCGCAATTTAATGGCCAGTTGTAATTAGTCCCACAGGGAAACATTTCTCTGATTTGTGACCGTGTAGTAGAAAAGGAAGGGGCTATAGTCCTCAGTGTATACCAGCAATCCCCAAACTGTAGCTGTTGGGAGCTTCGTATTGCGTGCTGCATTCTAATCTTGCTAGCTAGGTCTGATAGGGATACATAGGCATTTCTTGCTTTCGAAGTTGGTGTTTTTCCTGATTGACCTGGCTGAGGGTCTGGCTCACTTGGGATGTTGTTTTGAAGGGTCGCCCATCATGGTTCTGGGCTACCCCTTTCAACACAGGCAACGTGGCGGCTTTTGCATGGTATGCATGCCAAACTCCATTTAAAACAATCTGTTATACCGTGACCTATCTTATCGAAGTGCTTCCAACTCCCTGGACTCTTGGCTTGCAGCCAAGTTTGGACATGTGACAGGTAGGGCCCAGCATGGAGCAAGGTCAGTAAATCTAGGCCCAGCTCAAATGAGCCAGACTCAGCCATCCACCACACTTGGGTCCAGCCCCAGCCTGGCTAGGATAGATTGGAGTTTTTTCCAAACTAATTATGTGGAGGAAGTGCTAAACTGCTGCTATACATTTTACATTAATTCACTTAATTTTAATGTAATTAGAAAATGTTAAAGTTTGCAAGGTGACTTATGCTACCCTGAAACTATGCTGAATTTTGCTGACTAAGCAATTAGTGCCATAGGGGTGAGTGATAGGCTCCAAATGATTAGCAGGGCATTAAGCATAATTGCAATGTTCATATTTATAGTGTAATTGATGTTATCTGGTCAGGATAGGCCAGGTTAGAAACACCAGCATTTACATGCTCGCGTTTCTTAAGTTGCCGTCTCTTTTAAACACAGTGACTTTTGACATACGTTTGTGTGTGTGACCATCCAGGATAACATTCTCTGAATCTGCATTCTTCCATGTCCACTTCATAGGCACTCTATCACAACACCTTGAACATTCAGTACAAGGGGTAAAGTTCACAATGCAAATGTTATTTATGTTATTGTCCAGTAGGCGCCAACACTATACAACTAGAATAAACATTTGCAGCCTGACAGAGGTTTGCGACATGGCCACATGGGCTCTGTTCATTATATAAACAGAACCACTTCCTTGTTGGCACTCAGCTGACACAGCGAGGTCACTGCTTGCTGGAATTCCAGCTCAGCTTATTCCTGCTTACCAACACAAGGGATGTCCAGCTCTATACCAAGACACTCTGCCTAATGGCACTTACCCACAGGCAGTGGGGAGTTAAACCACATCAGTAGGGTTTGGCAGATCACCTACCCTAGGCAAGACTAGGTTAGGCAGCGCTAGGTAGGAGTACACTCTACACAGTATTAATATGCCTGCATATATTCACTGTCTTAGCCCAATGGTGGAAATGTTCATCTTTTTCACCATTCTTGTAATTCTAATTACTTTTATCTGTTTCATTCTATTGATTATCGCAGCACACATAATTTATACAAGAATCACAATGCTTCAGTAAAAATTGAAACGCCTTGCTGAGTGTTTCTTGTGTATTTCTTTAGGTATGCATGAGAGACCAAGCTAAAGAGTTCTAGATCTGTTATCATGATTTCTTTGGGGGATCAGGGTTATCATGTTGCACACACATTTGTTACCCTGTAAGGTTAGGGGTGCTGAAAGTGCTCTGTGGCCTAGCAGGGATACATGCCAACATATCCTTAGGGTGTGCCTGGAATCAGTCTGCAACAATCCTGACATTTATGTTATCCAACAAACACACAGTTTTACCGGTGAGGTACAAGTTGTACGACATTGTGGATAAGTGCGAAGTGTGCAATATTTCTCAATATGGGAAATTGCAAAATGTACCAACTTGGCATTATTGAAAATTGCTAGTATTTTCTTCACATTGACTTGCTCACCATTTGTTGAATATACAAATGTTACTCATTTCCCAAAAAAGTTTAAGATTCCCAGGTATACAAATGAACGGTGCTTTAACGTCTGTTTGATTTTATTTCACTTCCATCTTACTAGCCCTACATGTCAATGATTGCACTGTCTGCTCCTTTAGAAATAAAAGTGTAGATCTTGGGCCCTGATTTTGACTTTGACTGAAGCATTGCCTCTTGCCAACAGTCAGAGATGGGACAGTGGTGCACATAAGTCAACAGCTCAATTCAAAACCAGTCCTGTAAGACCAATTGGTGCAACTCAGAGTTTCTGACTGGGCACACCTCCAGGCCTGGTAATACTGGCATGGCCATATCGGTGGGAACGAATCACAGGGATTCTGCAAACACTGGATACATGGGTAATTCCTTGGTTTACTCACACCGGGGTTTGAACCCACACCCCAAGGAATTGGTGCACGGAGTAGATTCCCAAGTCACTATCACACATTTACTAAGATGATGCCTGAAGGGCCCATGTTCACCATTTCCCAATTTCTGCATGCATGCAGGGGCCCCAGGCACCCCTTTCCACTGCCCGTAGGCAGCCGTAGGAGTTTCTAATAAACAGCCAGTCACACATGCACAGCGGTCCTAGGGATACACCTGCGGAGTCACTAGGCCCAGAGACAGATCCACAGGTAACTGGCTCCTTCTCTGAGCTGACCAGACCCACTTTTATGCTCAGTCTTCCTCTCATGGCATCCAATGTCAAAATTATGGAGCAATTGTCACTGTCTGTTCCAGAACTGGTGTGTGCCTCGTGGCCCGGTGGAGGAGGTTC
The DNA here is from genome assembly GCF_964263255.1 of Lissotriton vulgaris. Taxonomy (NCBI): domain Eukaryota; kingdom Metazoa; phylum Chordata; class Amphibia; order Caudata; family Salamandridae; genus Lissotriton; species Lissotriton vulgaris. Next base: position 334,314,586 of record NC_141689.1, on the reverse strand, counting down.
TGCCATAACATTGATATAATCTGTGCTCCAGTCTCTAAAGTTGTAAGGTGGGATTTCAGGATTTTACCAATAACCTAATCCTATGAAATTCTAAACACAGCCTATAAACACTTAGATGTAGGCAGTGGTTGTTGCTTTGTTAGGAAGTCAAAAAGTCACATTTGCAAACACAGATCTGTTGTGAAAAGTCATACGTACTTTCTGTTATGTTATTTCATATCATCAAACAATCTCACTGTACACCTTCTTTAACTCCACAGAAATATGTTCCCTCCAAACATGGTGGAAGCTTGCTTTAAACAGGTAAGACTTCAAGCAATGGCAAAAAATGCTGCAGTGCATTAAACACTTGGTTCATCCAGGGTATGAGGGGTTCACAATAGCATCTAACACATTGTTATTGACAAATGTTGTGCAGTATCTGATTGAAAGTGCAAGTCGAGGGATTTATCATCTGCTTTGTCTTGTCAATGGACACCTGCCCATTCTATATTTAGATGATTTCATGCAAGGATTTCAGTTAAATGTATATCATTTGTTTGGCACTTCTGCAATACTTTGGGGCTGGTGATGGAACTTCACTTTTCCCAGTGTGAGGTTCAACAAATTCTTGCAAAAGGGAATGGACGAGCTGGGTGGCATTACCTCATCTACTTCACTCTTCATTCTTTGACTCCTGTTCTTGGCCACCCCCACTTGGCTCTAAACTTTACAAGGAGAAAACTTCCGCTCTTTTGTGGCATCCGACACGCACCAATAAGCTGACATTTATCCCAAGCTTTAGTCAGCATTCAGTATTAGGCATTCATGTGTTTTATGCACTGCTTAATGTGCAGGTTAATCTTTCCAGCTTCCATATAATGAACTATTGCACTCCATTGATATCCCAAACAGGCAGCAAATGCCATGCAATAAATCTTCTGAATGTTTTGGCTGTTTGCCTGCACAAGTGTAAGAGCCAGAATGCTTTCAAAAGAAGCCTGAACTGAGCTTAGGCCTTTTTAACAAGTGATTTATTTTGGGACCTAGGAAGAGCCATAAAAGAAACAAAATAGGAAATGAGAGAATGAAAAGGGAAAGAGAGTACCATACAACAAGACGATCAATAGCTTTAGTAATTTAGAAAGTTATAACATTTTATGTCATTATATTTATAAAGCGCTTACTCCATCTGACGAAGCGTCAAAGTGCTTTTCGGAAAGTAGCACGCTACTCCGGAACCCAAAAGGAGAAGTGGTGAATTAGCGTAGGTAAATATGAATTAATTTGAGGAGTGGACATGTGAGCCTATTAGTTGGATCGAAAAGGAGAATGGAGGGATAGAAGAGGGAAGGGTTTAAAGTGTTCATTGGCAGATCACAGTAGTAGGAAGAGGCTTGGGATGAGTAAATGAGAAATGGAGGAGCGAACAGTCTCTAGAAATGGATTAAGGAGATCATAGTAGTAAAATGAGGTGCACAATGAGACTAAGGAGGGATAAATGAATGACAAATTTAGAAAGAGTTGTTTGGGAGATCTTAGGTTTGGAGTGATGCATGGAGGGATAGAGGAGGCAAGAGTCTAGAAAGGGTTATTTTGGAGATCATAGTAGGAGAATGAGGTTTGGGATCAGTGAAAAAGTGGAGGTAGAGGATATATTGAGAGATGTATAGGGTGAAATATAGAGTAGTGCATTGGAGAAACTCAACTGTGTGTTTTTCAAATTTTTTTTTTACAGTGGAAGTAAAGAAATAAATATGTAGATATATAAGTACATGGAAGGTATAGGTAGGAACTGGGTAGTATTACACCCTATGGAGAAACACCATCCTCTAAACTCCCATCATTCCTGCACATAACAGTAATCTCTTGCCCTACGCAGGGTGGAAACTGGGCTGTGGGAAAACTCATGAGTTTGTGGGTGTTTATCAACTTTCCAATTCATTCCTGCCATGGAATGCCCTCTCACATTCCTTCGGAGCAGATGTATGTCCATGTAATGTTACTTCATTATAGGGTAATATTGTGTGAGTAAATTGTCTTACCAGTAAAGTTTCACTTGCAAGTCAAGTAATCTGAGCATCTAAAATGAAAATGGGTGCGCAGATAGTTTTGGTAATTGGGCCACAGACTGGTCACTACCAACCAGTGCTTACATTTGAGCTGGTGGCTGCAGGTAGGGTCCACCAGCACTTATTTTTGGAGACTGATACATTTTTCTCCTCATCAGTCTTTGATCCAGACCAAGAGAGAGAAAAACACGAGGGGTTAAAAGGAAGAGAAAGATGGGAAAACAATGTCAAAGGGAGAGTGTTTTATCTTGAGGGAGGGTGTTTTATTTTGGGGGTTATGGATGAACTAGGTAGCAGCTGCACCCGCCGCTTGGGGGTCATATCCTGAAATGTTCATGTGTTGGGGAACTTAATAAAAACAATAGATCTTACTCAATTATGGGAGTACAATGAGGTAGTTTGCTTCCAGGAGACTGGATTGGTGTGTGATCTGATCCATCAAAGTGGGTTTATGCAGTTTACTAAAGGAGGAACTAAAATAAGTTCCGGACAAATAAGAGGTGACCTTATGACACTAGTCTCAACTGAATGTAGTAAAGGTGCAAGAATCATCCAGACAAGTAGTGAAAGGCTATTGGCTTGCTCCTTGGATCTGTAAGATGGCTGTCTACCGCAAAATAGCCTAATGTATATATAAACCACGAAGAGTCCTGGTTGGAGATGTGGGAGGTGCTCCAGAGGGATATAGTTGGTCTGACAGAAATGAGAGGGGCCCCCTCGGTTCTAATTTTAGGAGACTTCAACCTCCATTTGGCTTCAGGGAAGGTAGACGTGGGAGCCTCACATATGCTAGAATTCTATGGTATCTCAAATGCTATCTTCCCAGATTGTGCTCAATCTAAGTTAGAGGGGAAACGTACGCAATTTATCCCGGGGTTATGGTTTGTCGGTTTAAACTGATGTTTATGGGGAACTCACCGGCAGCTCAAACCTATCTGCATGGGAACCAGCACTGCCCAATAGACTATGTTTATAGAGGCATGGCTTTTTGACCTCTGTAAAGGTTTTGAGGTGCTCAGAATCAGGGGCAGTAATCATTGGGGTTTGAAAATGGTTATTGCTGCAGACTTATTATTAAGGGAGTGGGTAATCCTGATGGAAGTTGCTTTCACAAAACGTCTAACAACAATAATAGATGAAAGGTACAAGACCCAACTGACGCAGTATCAAATCCTTAGTGAGCTGGATCTTGGGAGGGATACAAGGTTGACAGTCTTGGCATGGTATGCTAAGAAAATTAGCGAAGTAGTTAAGTGTTGACCCCAATAGCAAGGCTGTGTACTAAGGAAGTAAGAAAGAAAAAGTCTAGATGGTCCCCAAAGCAGCCGTGGTTTGATAAGGAGTGCTTGAGGTTAGGAAGGAGCTAAGGAAAGCAGGAAGAGTCAGGCACTCCAGGGACCCTATGATTACTCTTGAGAACTATAATCATAAAAAAAATGGTGTTTGAGACCCTGGTTAGGGCTAAGAAGCAGGCCTATTATCAATCTAATTGGGACCTCATGAATAGCACCCTCCAGTGTAAGGACATGAGAACATTTTGGAAGTTAGTAAAGAAGGGATGTGGTAATGTGACACATCCGGTAAGATGCATGGTTCCAGAAACAGATTGGGTAACCTTCTTAAGTGATATTTACAAGCCCTGGGAGGAAAGTTTGAGGGATAACTGGCCATAATTGGAGGAGGAGGCATTGGAGTCCTTCTCTGTACAATCTATGGTCAAGTTAATAACCCCTTTAAATCTGACTAAAGTGGCTGGACTAGATAATCTTCTCGCAATTGTTATTAAGACTAACCCTATGTGTTGGGCAATTTTCTTCTCAAAGGTTTTTATAGCCAGCATTCAATGTCCATCAATTGTTTCTTTTGCATTTGTCGCCCTAAGTGGGAATTGTATGCCCAGATGTGAACCCCATGCTCACAACACCACTGGATTCAAGTTAGCCTGGCTGATGAAGGGTGATGCCCTGAAAACGGACCCAGGATGCTTGTTTCCGGTCCAGGGAGGACCTGGCTTGGCAGTTCGGGCTGGACAGTTCTCACAAGGAACAGGGTCAAGACTAATTTGCATATGGCTGGGTCCAAACTGGAATAGCATGGCGAGCAAAAAAACGATGGATTTAGGCCAAGATTTCTGTACTGGGGTGAATGTATGACATTGTTCTGCATTCTGTCACTCAATTGTTCTTTTTGAATTTGTCTTAGGCTGGTGTGGTGAGCAAAAGAATGATGGATTAAACCAAGACCCTCGTGTCTGGGGGTGAATGTTTGTATGTCCAGCATTCTGTCCATCAATTGCTTCTTTTGCATTTCTTTTATAAAGTCTGGCATAAAACATCGCAATAATGAATTTGCATTTTTTTTAGGATATGTAATTTTAGATGTTGCTTTAGCCATGGCAAGACTTTTTAAAAATGTGTATTGGCTAGAAATGTAGGAACCCTGAGGGAAGACGTGTTTTTTTGTTGAAGTGTAGCCAAGTATTTGTGGCCTGGGCATAGGGTAGGGCAATAAGACTGAATCTGTATTAGAAGAATTGTTAATTTTAATATTAATGTAAATTTAATTCATCATGTATTTATGTTTTAAAGACCTGAGTCTAAACATTAATACATTTGAACTATACTGAATATCAAAGGGAGAAAGCGGGGATGTAAAAAAACCTGAAGGAGTGAACTATAGAGGGTGGGAGTGTCTGGTCCCCATCACACTTTTCCTGCTATAGATCCTGTTGTGTCTGTTTTTCCTTAATTCCATTGTTTAACTTAAATTAGTCATGCCAAAAACCTCACACATCTTCCTCATTTATGTTCCCAAGGCATTGGTACTTTGTTCTCTTCTATTCTCTATCTAGTAAACCTTCATTGTTGATTGTAATATTCCTCTTTGTTACTAAAACCTCCCTTTCACGGATATTACAAAATATTCTTTTTTGTTTAGCTCCTTCTCTGCTCTCTCATCTACTGCATTTCTGCATGGCAGTCTGCCTTGCCTTCAGGATTGTTCTGTTATTTCCTTACTGTAGACCCTTCCAGAACAGATATCCTTTTCTTTAGTTCTTCTTTTCTAGACTCTCCTCCTTTCCTCCCTTTATTCATTTCTATTGTTTTGTATCACTGTGACATCTAAAACCAGGGTATAATCTAAAGTCTATATCTCTTTTCGTCTGATGCCTAAATTTATGGCATATTGGTAAATCTTACCTTTCATTCCCTACCAGCATCTTCTGCCTCCCTCATACTTGAAGGTACCATTATTCAATCTGTGTCAGATCGTTTCTGTGATGTTTTATGAAAAATCAAAACACCAATAATTGTTTTCATTCATATTTATTCCTCTGTATGTTCCTTCTCTCTTTTTATGTTCTTTGCCTCAACGCCATCTCTTAGACCGCATGGGGCAATGGGCCAGCCCACCTGTTTGATTGACTTACATTTTATTTTCACAGAAATGACATTGTTTGCATAATTATGTGCAAATATGCGTGAAAATGAGTGCCCTTCATTGTCAGTGATGTTGGGCAACCACTTTAGCTGTCCTCTAGATTTATAGCGGGTCTTCCATCTTCTTTTTATCATTTATTTTCTAGAGTGCCCAACAACTTCCAAAACAGTGCAACCTGGTGCAATGTTTAAATTACTATTTATTTTTTAATTGTGTGCATATTACCGCAATATTTAGATTGTAGCATTTTTTTAGTTGTATCCTTTAATTTTTTTAATTTCAATAAGCTTTTTATTGTTTTTACATATCTGGCATACATCTGCAAAAAAATAATAATAACAAACTATACTACAAACAGATTGACAAAGCCTGACCTGTTGGGTTTGGCAATGCAAGTCATTAATTGAAGACAGTTAATTTCCGCAGCTCAGCCGAGAGAACAACATTAACTGTTAATGTGTCTAGAGGATACTCAAATCCTTCCTAGTTGTTATGACTAGGTAAGGAAAACTTAATAAAATAGACAGGAGAAAAAAATACTGTTTTGTCATCTAACACACAGCAGAAAATGAAATTGTGCCATTATTTCTTCTTCCATTAGTTCAAAACAAATTATGAAAAGAAGCTTTACAAAATACCATTGACGGAAAACGAAACAGCCATTGCAGCAGCCACCATTAACAACGTTTCGGAGGCCTTGCAGACCTTGACCAAGATGAAGGAAGTAATGATCCCTGTGCCGGGGGCTGTGAACGGGGTCAACGCTCTCGGTCTGGTGGTCTTCTCAATGTGCTTTGGCTTAGTCATTGGGAACATGAAGGAGCAAGGAAAGGCACTGAAGGATTTTTTTGACAGCCTGAATGAAGCCATCATGAGATTAGTGGCGGTCATCATGTGGTAAGTGATCAATGTTATTCCTATTTTGTTTCTAATAATTTATAACAAATTTACATAAAATGAAATCAATTTACCTTGCGTGCAACTTTACAGGGAGATGTTGAGTATTTCCACCCTGCTTGCTACTGGCGGTATTTGTTCTGTGCTTCAGTTCTACAAACGGCACCTCATTTTTTGACTGTCTTTGCACTTGCCGGCCCATAGATTAGTTGCATTCATCACTGGATCCGTTAGTCTGCAGGGACATTTCTATGGGAGCCAGACAACTGAATCAGATGGGGTAGTCACCTTTTCCTAGTTACTTACGTTGAATAAAGCTCAAGGCCTGTCCTCTAGGACCGAACCCCTCTTCTGCTGCTGCTTCTTCTTGTGTGTGGGGTTGGCTTGAAATAGGCAGTCATGATTTTGATGATCCAGTGTGTGTCTTATCACTTGCCTCTGCTGAGTCAAATGACAACCCTCCCTGGGGTTGGTGGTCTGCAGGTACCATTCTGTTGTGGTCAAACACCTTGGTCATGGGAGTTGCTGGTGATCCTCCTACTAAATGTATTTCCCATGCGTTGACTTTGCATGATCTTTACGTCCTGTCCTCTGGTTGTGAAAACATTTGATGCTCCTTGATCTGTTATAATCAAGAAGCAACTATGCTATGCTTGGCATAGCCAGCCATGGATGTGAAGATTCTCTGAGTGCACTCGAACTTGCCTCCTGTTAGCCCAGTGGACGTTTTCTTTGGAGCAGAAATACTTCTTTTGTGGTCAGGAACCTTTGTCAGGGCAAGCCTGGTGCCCTTGGCTTTGGTGTACTGCAAGCACTACCCACACTCTTAACCTTGATCCAGTGCTTAAACTTTGCCCTCTGTGTATGCAGCCCCTGAGTGATTCTTGTTCTGGTGTCCAGAACTTGCTTAGCATAGTCATATCTGTGAAGGTTCTCCTATCGGTACAGCAGAGTCGAATGATGTAAGCATGCTCTAGATGTGACTTTACATGATATAGTGCTCCTGATCCCAAGGATAGTGTTTTTCTCAGCTGCTTTCTGGTGGGTAAAGCAGAATAAAGAGTAGTTTTGGTTCAGTCTTGGTCAGATTACATTTACATACCCCATCGCTTCACCGGATGTCTATCAGCTCATCCCTGATAGGTGCTATGGGAGTTTGCCCAACAATGTGATTGTCCCCCATGAAAAATGTGGTTTCGCCTATTTTGCATTATTCTTACAGATGTGTAGGGAGTGAGGTAGGTGTAGCTTTGGAAGGCTCTAGTTCTGTGCCTGGCTCGAGTTGGATGAATAGCGTTTATCGTGAAATGTCCTTGCTGTTAGCTTAGGCCCTGACAGTATAAACAGTTGATTGGTAGACCCAGTTTGTGTATGAGGACTTCTAAATGATTGGTTTGTGGATTCCTAGCCACCCCATACCAAGGTACCAATTATGAGACAAGTTTAACTCCACTACACTCCGACTGAGCACAGCTAGCTCAGTGTTTCTCCAGCACAGCTTTCCAGGTGCAGGAACACCGGGGCCAATTTAACGAGCAGAAAAATCAGGCTGGTAACGTCACAGGAGTACGGTTCAGGGAACTGTGGGCACAAGCGCAGCCCAGCTGCTAGCCAACCTTCTTATATATCATAGGTGAAGCATGGTTGAGTGCCCCGTGCAGCTTTCCTCACCCTGGACACCCTTGTCATCTTCTGCTCACACCCAACCCACAGTGATCCCCCAGCACCTATTTACTGTCTCTTTAAAGCAAAGGTAAACGGGAGTGGGAAACGGCCTGTTATTCTTGCAAGAATGAGGACCCACATGCATTTTTTACCTGGTAAAGTTTGACTCACATTCTGGACAGAATAACTCAGGATAGCCAGATTTATGTGTGGGATATGGGCTGGTTTTGGTATTTCCTGCCACACAGTATTCCAGCACCTACATCCTAATCTTGGCCTTGGTAGTTATATTTCTTATATCCTTGCTTCCCTCAGTAGCTCCTTACCTTGGCTTCCATTTTGAGAGTGTTGGTGGTTAGGTTTTACTGCATCATATGGGAGAGGAAATTGCACACTATATTGCAGTGACTGGCCGAATTCTCTGTATCAGGTTGGTCTGGTTTGTTGTGCTGGTCCGATTGGTTAAGCGGTGTCACATGCAGGGACTCATTTAGCACTCTGCAGTCTGCTCCATGTTTCTAGACATGGAAGGTACGGTGTTCAAGGTGTGAGAAACAAATGGCTTAGGCGTTAAATGGAGTTTCTGATTCAGTGCAAGTTGATGTACCATTAGTTTTGCTTTATGTCCCACACAGCTATGTGTGGTATGTGGACTAGTGGCATGATGGATATTTGCAATATATCAAGTGCTGCCCATTCCCTGGCATGTCTTTGACACTTGGATATTTTGTTTGGTGGCTGTTTGCAAGGGGACTATCTTTGATTTGAGCACTTGCCATTATGGCTGTTCCCAAATGTCACAGCCAGTATATGGGGGAGTCTTGCTCCATAGCATGGGAGAGTATTGATGCTTGGGTTGGTTTTGTGGTAGAAATCTTTGTCCGGGATTGCAGGAGAGTGCGTATTCTGCAGTCTGAAACAAGTTTGAATAAAAATGTGTTATATCAACCTGCAATCACAGACATTCTCCAAGAAAACCAAACTGATTCTGAAGGTGCATTAATTACAATGCATCATCCGAAGCATCTTTCTCTCATGGATTGGTGAGAGAAATAAAGGCACATGACTTGGGAAGCAGACAGGTCATGTATTATGGAAGTGAGTAGGATGATCCATCTTTCAGGTAGGCCAAAGTTAACTCAAAGATTCCATTTAAGATCAAAGAAAGTACATGATATTTATAACTCAATAAACTATCTATGTCCAAGTTGGTTGACAGGCACTGGGGTCCTCACAGATGTCCAAAATTAATCAAATCTTGGTGGAAACTATACATTTAGCTAATTACGCGATTAAGAAGCGTACATACTACTGAGCGTTGCTTTTGCATCATCCTGTAAATATGAGATTTGATTTTACAAAGTATAGGATGTTTGTACAACATCTACTTATTACAGCTAAGCAGATGATTCTGAGGCATTGGATTTTTTACATCTCTTTAAATATACGAGAGGTAAGAGCATGTATATTGTCAGTTTTTTAAAGCAGAGCAAAATGTATGGCTCAGTTAGAATGGCAGATCGTGTTGGTAATCACTATCTAATGTTTTGATAAGTGTCTTTGGGGCTCTATTCACATCAGTGTCCACATCCATAAGGTGGCCGAGTGGCTGGTGGGATTGTAGTTGTGTTAGACGATGGACGTCTGCACAACAGGGTCACTCTGTGAAGAGCAGTGGGAAAAAATCACCTTCCCCTTTTTTCTCTCTTTGAAATAAACTATATACCATATAATATAATGTGAAAACATTTTTATGAAATTACATTTAAGCTATAGGCATTGACAAATTGTATGCACATTTCTAATTAGATTGGAGCCTGGACAGGGGGCAAGCAGACAAACGAATCTAGGTCAGTGCTGATTACTGAGCGGTAGGGTTTGCTATGTGCATATTTTTAATATACATTGAACCTACTTGTTTACACTATGTTCATGCTTCATGGTGCTTCCTTAATTTTTGTCTGATTTATTGGGGTGCTGCGGCCTTCTTTAGAGAAGTGGGTTAAAGATCAGTAGAGGGGAGTAACTCTATTGTATGAGACACTGCAAAGCCCTTATTAATGAATCAGAGATGTGCATGCCCCATTGACATTGCCTTTTGATTTGTTTGTAGGTATGCACCCATTGGGATCCTCTTCTTGATTGCTGGGAAGATTGCTGAGATGGAGGATATGGGTGTGGTTGGTGGGCAGCTGGGCATGTACACTATCACAGTCATAATTGGTTTACTCATCCATGCCGTCATTGTCCTTCCCTTGCTCTACTTCGCGGTGACACGGAAGAACCCTTGGGTGTTTATTGGAGGAATCCTTCAGGCTCTGATCACAGCCCTTGGTACATCTTCTAGGTAAGAATAAAGTAGTTACATCTAATTCATGAATGACATTTATTTAGTTTACCAGGTGCATTGTCATACCTTTTATTATGTTTGGATATCCAAGCAGGTGTGGTGTGGGCATGTCTCTTTTCAGTTTCAGATTTTAACTCTAGGAAACCCATGATAGTAAGTCAATGACACTACAAACCATCACTTACACTGTGATCTTTTTTTCCTTTCGACTGAGAACCTCCCTGCTTTGTTTTTTCACCTGCTGCACTATCTACAAGGCAGCCACGACAATTTATCTTTAGAACAATCCTCAGGCAGTGACAGCATGTACCGCTCCCCATGCAGCAACACAACATCCTAGATGTGCACAGCTGCATAGCATATCACAGTAGTAGTTTTCATCAGGGGATCGAAGGGATCTATATGAAAGCGGAAATGCTTTCCTAAAGTACTGCAAAAAGATCAATATAAAATATGCAAATCATAATGTAATATTTTTAATTTTACCATACTTTGTTTGTCTGTCTGCTTGAGATGTCTGTCACATGTCAGTGTGAAAAAAAACACTTTTAGGTTTTCTTAAAAGACCCCTCACCCACTAACCAAGTTGGTGGCATGCTTCATTATTCGGGTCTCACCCGAGATACCTAGCGCATCAAGGGTATGCTACAATGCCTGATTACAGCGGAGTATGTTTTTTTGGGGTGTTTCTCAAGTGAAGAAAAGGTGAGTTGAAATTGACTCCAGGTTAACAGCCAGTGATGTATGTTTACTAGTAGTAACCTTGGACAAAGATTAAAAGCAGTGGTGGAAGTGCTCAGAGAAGGCAATGAACTCTCATATTCTCATTTTCGGTCGGAGTGCATCCACCACCGCTTTTAATCTATGATCACAGTCTGCACATATACTGCTTTTATGTGCAGACTGTGATAAAAAAAACTTATAGATTTTGTGGGGGAAAGGGACAGGAAACATTTTAATTAAGAAACTGATTTTGTGCCATTTTTAATTTTGTCTTTTTTTATTGTGGTGTTTTTATTAACATCACAGCACCCAATTTCTTTCATTAAGTGTGTTTTAAATAGTTTGAATCTTTAATATCTAATAATGCAAATAATTGTATGTGAAAACCTTTTCTCTCTTTACATTTTTGCTATTTTAATTTAAATGTTGCTGTGATTACCTGCATGTCTCATGTATTGTTTCTGCTCGTCTTCAGCTCTGCCACCTTACCCATCACGTTTAAGTGCTTGGAAGAGAACAACGGAGTTGATAAGCGCGTCACCAGATTTGTCCTGCCAGTAGGTGCTACAATTAACATGGATGGTACCGCTCTGTATGAGGCCTTGGCTGCTATTTTCATCGCTCAAGTAAACAACTACGATCTGAATTTTGGACAGATCATTACAATCAGGTAATATAACCCTACTTTACACTCTTTGTCTATATGATACAAATTTGTATTTCGGGTAGAGATGAACCGTGTTCAGCCGCGGTCCGTGCGGGTAACATCGGTGGGGCCATGTGGCCGCAGTCGGGGGATTTAGAGGGACGATGCATTGGGAACATTAATTACTTATTTAATTTTCCCTCTGCATTGGCCCTCGAAATCCCCCACCCCACTCGGCCCCACCACCCCACAGCTGTTACCTGCATGGACCGCGGCTGCCCGTGTTTGACAACCAACACTACAATTGTCAAAACAAATTAAAAATGTTTTAACCTTTCCTGACCTGGACCATTGCTTGCAGTGATACTGGCAGATCTGTACTATGTCCCTCCTTACTGAAAATGTACTAATAGAAGCCTGAAGGTTCCAACTTATTGTTTGATAAAACATTAAACTATAGGTTGAAGTCTATATTCATCTGTTCCTGTTTACAAAGCCTATCAGAATAATCTTAAAATACATTTTATTTCTCTTCTATTCATCTGTCTCATACTGCGTCTATTCAAACCATACATGTATTATTTCCCAGATATTTCCTTTTGCGGGTTGTGGATTTTATGTATGGAATTTAAAAGGTTGCTATTCATCATGTTTATATGTTAGAGTCGATTCACAAACAGATTGCTAAATCAGGTTTGTGCCTAGATTTGGGTGTAGATCTATGACTTTTTGGAATCATCACAGAATTTCATATTTACTCCTGGGAAGATATGCCAATCAATAATACAACTTATCGTAAGCTCTTACACATGCCTCATTTTACCTTGTGTAAAAGTGTGTGTGCATACTGGCTTACCAAAGGTTAATTTGCAAAGTAATACTTTATTTATTCTACCAAGGCAAATGTTTTTCAATGTGGAGAAATCCCTTCCTCCACACGTCCACCAGCTTTAGGGGTGTTACTTGTCCACAGATTTACACCTGCTCTTGACCAGATTAAATCTTTCACCATTTCCCTGATGAGAAAGGACTGAGAAAACCTTTGTTCATTATCAACAATTAGCAATTTGGTGACTACCCACAAAATCACAAACTTTCCAGCGCATCTCCAGCTTGAAGATGACCTACTTGCTTGTGGAATCGCGTTTTTGCCATATAGCATCACAGCATAAAGATATGTGTTAGTAAATGCAGTTACAAGTTTAAATTCACATTTTAAATTTGCAATCCTAATTCAAGCCATTTGGGCCCTCTGTGCACATGTATTAACAATAATGTTGGATTTCAAGAATTAGTTGCCTTTATGTACATGTATTTGCAAACACAAAGATAAGAAGAATTACAAATACCATCTATGGAGAACTTCAATGCCATTAGTAATTGATAATCCATTCTTGTGACCAGAGCTTGCATGACACCCTTCTGCCTTTAGCCAAAAAAACATGAACCATTCTCGCCAAAACATATCAGCCTTCCCAAGCATATTATACAGTTGGGCAGTGCTTGTTTGACAATGCTGCCAAGAGGCACCATGTACTGCTGGACACCTGCAGACAGAGTTCAAATTTTTGACAATAATACTTGTTATGCTGGACTTAATAGCCCACACTGGAAAAAAGAAAAATTTGAACAATGACCTAATAGGAAGGACTGAACCAATATTGTATCTTATTCTAGATCTGCAGATAGATAGCAGATCTGTGGTCACACAATTATCTGTAAAAATTTGACTACTTTAGTAAAGTCAGAAAATGGCAAAAGGGTGTGGATGGAGAACTCAAAAACTCAAAAGGGTATGGATGAAAATCCCAAAGACTCAGTTTATTCTTACGCTCCTCATATATAGTTTTGTTACAGACAAAAGTGGCACATAGTGATACATAAATACCGGAGTATTTAGTGTAAGACAGAAAACAACCCAGTAAAACTTTAAAAGACGACTATTGCATTTGTAGAGGGTAAATCTCTTTTCCAACAGTCTGTAACAAAAAAAGTCCATGTTGCGATCTCCCCCCATAGTGAAACCAGCAGAGTGTTCTTCTCACAGCAGCTTGTTTTAATACAAAGTTGTAGACACCAATATGATTACAAATAAATGAAAAAACAAGCATCAGATATTGCTTCTTTAAGTCCAATCAGATCTTTTACACATGCTCGCGTTGTTGGCATCAAATACCACTGTGAGAAGAGTGTGCACAATGTCAGTTTACAAAGAGACAATAAATACCTATGTGAGTTGAGTTTACCAATAGCCCACACAGTGTCACTATAAAATACCCATATGATTCAAAATAGGAGTACACAAAGTATATTTCAAAGGGACATTCATCAGCAGTCCAAAAATGCTACTATCAATGTTTAGTCAAGAAATAATACTAAATAATATCAAAGAGATAAACCATTGTGATGTAATAATCAAAAATGAGGGTACTGCATGAAAATAAAATCCGGAAGTACATTAGAGGTTGAAAAAGCATCCCCAAGTTGGTCAGCCAAATTATCTTTTAGAAGGGAATCAATAAAACCACAACCTTTGGAACCATAAACAGTGTCAAATGTTTAAATTTAAGTGTTAAATGTTCAAGTGTCAATTCAGAAATAAAATCATTAACAGATTAATTAAGAACAATATGGATGGGGAAAATAAAGGAAAAACCAAATCAAATTGAAATAAATCAAAATTCAATCCAATTATAAAAATGGGAGCAAAACCTGCCAGCAACATATGTCAACAGATCTTGGCAACATTTATGAGTACCATAAGATGGATGATGCAGCATGAAATGGGCAGTGCACGCAAATCCCAGAAATACAATAAAATTACAGCCTCCATTGCCAAAACTGATGAGACGTAATGAGCATGGATGAGTAGGGGCAGAAAAACAACTCAAACACCTCCATTCTACAACTGATATAACATATCACAAAAAATGGTTATAAAAGTGTAAAGAAAGCTATATAAAGGTGATGTGTAAAAACATGTTCTGTCTGGCCCATCATCCTACTTTTATGCTGGTTTATTCTGCTTGTGACCTTCAGAGTGGTTTGGCACATGTTTGACAAATCGCAGGACATCTTATTGTAAGGGTTATGTGAATTGCAATCGGGTGCAGCAACAAAATTCAAATGCACCCATTGCAGTGAAACATTTTAATATTACAAGTTTAGACATAAACAGCACTGATTTAGCACTTTTAGTATAATTTAAAAGTCAGTAACCCCCAAGCTAACAATATCATTGCAGGGGCAGTTTCTTCATGTTGCAGTTTTAATCTTCTAAACAGCATGATTTTCAGAGGTTTGGTCATTTATCCATGCACCCAATTTAGAGAGAGCAGGGCCTAATGGCAAGTCTTTAATCTCCCTGGTGGTAAGGGTCAGTAAAAACATTTAAATGACCACCATAATGTGGGAGGAAACTCCCATGGCAAAAACAAAATCATCTTTAGAAGTTTTTGAAAAAATCCAAACAAATTAAAAACTTGACAGATGGTACCGTCATTTGACAGTATCATCCGTCAAACTTTTAAGCCATTCACAGGAGGTGCCATGATGGGGGTTCCTGATGGGAATGTTCACAGTGCTGGCAGACATCTCTAATTTCAGAATATGCTTACTCCATCAGGCGACTGAGTACTTTACTCTATCTTCCCGACGAAGCACAATCTGTACTCCGAGCCTAAATCAGACTCAAAGTGTTTAGTTCGGTTGAATAAATCCATGCTGTCATACACAAAGAATCTAGTGGCAGAGACAAAGTGTTTGATGAAAAAGATAACATATTTTCCCAGTGCTTCGAGTATTGATCCATAACCCCAAAAATGGGGTGCTCAGGAGGATTGGTAACATTTTGTGGATCTTGGGAGTACATATATTTTCTTTTTAACATAGCCTACATTTGTTAAGGGTACATTCTGTCAGCTCATTCCCTATTTAAATACCAAGCAAAGGGGTGGTTTGGAGTTCACTATGGTGCGCTGGAACACTAAGCTGACTATGATTTCTCTTTCATAGTCAATCAAATTTTGAAGAACTAGTTGGCCATCTTATCTCAGCTGGTTGGCAAACAATGTCTATCTTTTTCTTAATTGAACTAATTCACCGTTTTCAGATTTTGGAAAGTTATATTTAGTACACCTCCTAGCTGAGGTCACATACATATATATGACAGAACCAAATCCTGGAAGGTCAGAATGTCAAACTGAATAGTTTCAATTATGGAATTGAATGTAGATAGGACATGTAATCCTGTACATTAGGAAAAAGTTAGTACTTGATGATGTTCATCTGAAGAATCTGAAGAGCTTGGGTCAATAATCAAATGCATCAAGTTGTTGTGTAGGTACAAACAACAGGCCTCCATTGAGGACATTTACTCTTTGCCGGTTAATTCATATTTTGAAAGATTCATGCCTAATGGTTTCAGGAATTTGAACTTCACTGTTGGAGGTTGCATTAGTGACACCCATTATTGATGGTTGTCTTGGCAGCATGTGTGTTATTCACCAGTTTCATGTATGTATAGGCATTTATATAGCGCACTACTTACCCGGAGGGTCCCAAGGCGCTTCGACCGCTGCGAAACCCTTCCTGGCTTCCCTGAGAGATGGTCCCTTAATGGGTATCTCCAGGGTGAGACCAGGCATCCCCGGCGGTCTGGTGGGGCCGTTAGTGAAGATGAGGCAAGCTAATGCCCAGAGTTGCCGAGTGTGAACGCTGATCAGAGTGGGCACCGAGGCGAGAGAATTATCGAGTCCGCTGACCCTGGTCCAGAAACCTGCCACGCCGGGAATCGAACCCTGGTCCCGGGACGTCCTCTGCTCTCGGGTTTGCCGCCTACCAAAAAGGTATTTCTATTTTTATAGTTTTGTAGTGGGGCACGGATTGGTGATTGAATAGCTACTCCACCTGAAAGTGTATTCTGTTTTCTACATGCAACACCTCAAATATTGCCTGCACAAACCAGGATATCCAGCACTCACCAAAAGCGCAAACCACCCAAGATGGAATTACTGTTATTTGCCAAGAAAAACAAATCAGACATAGTACAGACCTTACTCAATGACATGAATCTTAATGGCTTCCAACCCCATCACTTTGTTTCACTCTGGGCACCAACCTCTCCCTCCAGGAACACATTGACAAAAAACAAAGATGGCTCTGTACCAGCTCTTTCTTCTAAAGTAAATAGAATCATTTCTTCCAGAAAGTGACTTCAGAACTGTTGTACAAGCCCTCATACTCCAGATAGTGATAAGGACCTGCACTATGTCCTCACAGACTTTATACTGGTACCCCTTAAGGACATTCTAGACAGCCTACACACCACATTATGTTTCATACCTGGCCTGCTAAAAGATGATCACCTCATCCCCATCCTGATGGAACTCCGTTGCCTCCCCTGGCAGGTCCATATCATCTTCAAACTAGCTGCATCATTTGCAAAGCCATCACTACCAGCAACACTTTCTTGCAGACAAGCTCACTATCTCCAGTGGTATTCTGCATACACACAGCCAGGACACCATCAGACTGCAGACTAAGAATTGTAAAAAAGGGAAAACAAAACAGCAGGCCTTTTCCATCACTATACCCAGGATCTGGAAGAACATTCCCTTATCCATCAGGAATTTCCCAATGTTGCTCCAATTTAGGGGCCAATTTCAATGTTGGACGGACCAGGGTCCATCCGACATCGATTCAGTTGTGGGACCAACCGACCTCCTGTCGGCTGTCCCAAATCAGCAATTAAGATGCGACCGAACACTGTTCGGTCGCAATCCTATTCTTTACAATAGGAGCATGCATTCCAATAGGAAAGCATGCTCTCTGTCAAGAGACAATGTGCAGTTAATCCCTGCACCTCGTGGCAGGCACTTTAAGTTGCCTGCCACAGGTGCAGTGATCAATATAACCGGAGGCTGTGCACCCATGGGGACCCTGATGGTAGCCCCCAAAGTTGACTTCCGACAGCCTTTCTGTGTCGGGAAGGCCGACACAGAAAGGCTGTCGGAATCCGACATTGTAATCTGTCAGGCGGAAAGAGCCGCTCTTGGGATTACAGGAGGATTTCCGGAATGGCAGATGCACTCTCCGAGCCCTTTGGAAGCGATTTTTTGGGAATCCAACTCCCTTTGGGAGTTGGATTCCTTTCCAACTTATTCCATTCAAATGTGTCGGTCGGAAATGAATCCAAACAGGAGATTACAATGCCATAGGAACGGTTTCCTACGACATCTTAATCGCATCCTTAGTTGAAACTGTTGAAGATACGCCTCTTTAAAGAACAATGCATCAAAATGCAGTAAAAGTACACAAACCAACCACCTCTCCTATCAATCTTTATGCTTGTGTTTGACCGTGGGCAGTGCTTGGCTGCCTTTTGGCTAGGGTTGCACTATGGAAATTGTACATAAATACATGTACATATACATACAACTATGCATAGAGTATTAAATATATCAAACACCCTGTGGGCAAAAGTTTGAAGAGGTCTTGTTTTCTCCTCATATGACATTCTTGCATATATACAGATTTCTCTTTTGAATAAGATCTGAGGAGAAAAATAAACTGTGTTAAGGTGTTACTGCAATGGATATGGCATTTTACGACTACACATTTGAGAGAGTATGGGAGAGTTTGAGGAGAAGAAGAATAGTGTTCTGTCTTAAAATGTAAATGTATTTCTAGTTTTCGATTTTTTATAGAAAAGGATCTTTCAAATATTATGTTTTTGTGTGAAATTGTGATTAAAGTTTAGTGCATTTGACAACCAATCGGTGATGTATTTTCTCTCAGTGATATATTTTCTCACTGGTCTCGGTGAATTGATCCCTGGTGTTCTAAAATATTGTAATAATTCTGAGTGACAATTTAAGTATTACATCTCTACATTGTTATAATAAACAGCGGTAAAACGTACATATTTATTGATAAGAGATACTGGATGGTATTCTGGTTAGGTGCTATGACTTTACACTTTTTTGGGACCTATCCAGAGTGTTTGTGCACAATAGTTTCTTCTGTCACAAAAGAGCAGTAGTGCAGCTGATTTTAATGTGCTTTCAAAGAGGACACGCCTTGAAAAGTGGGATTGGACTGTTTTCATGTATTTGTGATGCATAATGTAACCTTGCCCCTTGTTAAAATAAAAAAATTAAAATGGTAAAACATTTATAGTGCCTGACTAGCCTATTGCTTCACCCTATTGCTACCTATTACCCAAATGGGAGATGGTGATGCAATATGTTTATTAAATATTATATCTGCATTTCTGTTCCTAGTCACACGTCTGCCTTCAATAACCTCAAATAACAACTATTTTCTTGCATACTGTGAACAAATCTTATGCAGAAATGCAATTGTTTCTGAGATACACACTGCCCATGAATTTTCTTAATGACATTCCCTCCTTATTCCTTAAACAGCATCACAGCCACTGCTGCCAGTATTGGGGCTGCAGGAATCCCACAAGCTGGACTGGTCACCATGGTTATCGTGCTAACCTCTGTTGGACTTCCTACCGATGACATCACTCTCATTATTGCAGTTGACTGGTTCTTGTGAGTATTTCCAATAGAATGAATGAACCAAGAGTAGCACTGTTTTTTATAAGTCTTATTGTGCATTCGGCAGAAATTATTACTTTGGAAAGTAATTAATATTTTATTTTTTCACTGCCCTCTCCCCATCAAAAATATTTTTGAAAGCTACAGATCAACATGTTTAGAGTGGCAGGCATCATCCACATAAAATGACGTTTTGGAATACAGTAGTGCTCTAATAACTGTGCCCCCACTAAAATACCTCATATCCAAATATTCAGACCAGTGTTTTCAAGCATAAAGTGTTGATTAAGTGTAAAGTATGTCAAACTACACTTATGCTAAAAAAATAAAGACTGAGAGACAGATTTCATGCAAAACAGGAGATTTAGCACTTCCAATCATAAAGCACATAAAGAGTGCAATGTAAGAATTTACTCATTTTAAAATCAGCATGCACAAATGTCCTAAGTTCCTACTTGTACATGTATGCTTCTATTAGTCTGATTGTAGACAAGTACTGTCCAATGGAAGGCCACCCTGATGTACAAAGATTTGCCCATCCATTGTGCAACCTTAGATGAATTGATATTATTGTTAATATGCATAACCCAAAAGTCTCCTAAATTTCCCAGTTTATGGAGCCTACATAATATTAAGACCTCAATGCATCTCTAATGAATCCTATACTATTACCTATAGATAATATGCCAAATAAAATCATAAATAAAATCTCTAACAACATAATATAATTCATTCCTGATGACATCTTGTATTCCTTTGCTATCATCACTATATAACTTTACCAACTACATCATTTCATGCACCCAAAAACCAGGTTGAGTTTAAAGCAAGTGGTTGTGAACAATACATTTGCATGTGTAGGTTTACTACCTGGCATAGAATCAGGTGTGCTATTTTGATAACTACACAGAAGGTGCAGTAATTCTCAAAACATTTATGAACTCCTGATTATGTCTATGAAGAGAGAGTCCTACTTGTGTTTTGTATATGAGAATGCACTTGCTTTGTTAAAATTTCACTTTTATTTTTTCACCATTGGGAAAATATTTCTACAGACAAACCACTTGCCCTGCACCCCAGCTATGACATGGATTTACTTCTACCCTCATAGGAGTATTTTTTTTGAATTGTTACAAAATGGTAATACTGTGTAGAGATGTTTGTGAATACCGCAAAACTTTGGTGTTACTAAACTTGCCCTGTCACTCTCCTCCCTTTGTAGGCCATCTATGTGTAATATTACTATACACTGTGGAAATATTGCACGTGGGTAAATCAATTGATAGTGTACATTTACATTTTGTGAGATTTTGTGAAAGTGCTAGATTCAGGGTGGTAAATTTGTTTTACTTCAGGTTTAGCATGTAGAAGTAAACACTATTAGTAGATCATCTGGAAGAGAAACCATTGTGTATTAGCAGTATTGTACTACTCTCCCTAATAAAAGTGTTCCTTCAAAAATCAGATGATTTTCTGTTACCATCAACTCTATTTTAGGATCTGAGACTTCCTAATTGTAGATATATGTTTTTCATGCTAATAGTTTATGTATATTTTGTGACATATGCTAGTGCAGACACCTGGAGTAGATTTGCATCGCTTGATTCTAGTGAGGAAAAGTCAGCTTTATTTGGTAACAGTGGTTCATCATAAGATACCAAACTGTCAAATTCTGGGAAATCTCAAATCTATAGAGCTGTGTTCTAGTTTACAGGTGATGGGCTGCAATCATAAGTCTTGAACACAGAAGTTTATTGACAGAATTTTCTAATCAAATATGGCGGTCATCAAATTGCCGGTTAAGCGTCCTGCTTAACGCTAATAAAACTTTATATTGTTCTTTATAGGGATCGGCTCCGTACCACCACCAACGTTCTGGGAGATTCTCTGGGAGCAGGAATAGTTGAACACTTATCTCGGCATGAACTGCAGAGTGGAGACACTGAAATGGGCAACTCCGTTATTGAAGAAAATGAAATGAAGAAACCATATCAGCTGATTTCCCAAGAAAACGAGCTTGAGAAACCTATAGACAGCGAGACTAAGATGTAAGAAAATGGTGGAATTGGTTTCAGGAGAATGAAGCATAAAATCAGTTTTAATTTCCCCAATCCATTTTTTCACTTCAAGCAAATAATAGTAATTTGTGTCAATGTATGAAAAAGGAAAGAAAGAATAGATGATTGTGAATGCATTACAAGCATTGAGATTCATCAGACATCAGCAAGTCGCTTGTATACTACTCTAAAGGAAGGAACATAACATTGTATTGTATCAGTCATACTAGTCCTGACTACAGAGGAAAGCATATGTTAATGAAATACATAAGAATGTGCATTATGTCCATGAAAAATCTGTAAAGTGACCGTGATTATCTACATTTGTAATGTCACAATTACAATGGGAGCCTATAACGTGTCCCACTTGTTTTAATACATCGGTATTTGAGCTAAGACTGCAAGTTGAGCCATTATTTTGAGTCTCCATGTCCAAATGAAAGTCTGATCTTGTATAGTTCGTATGTTAACTCTATAAAGAGTTTTGGTTATTCAGCACATTAGAAGCAAAAGAACACTTACAATTTACAGGGCACACGACTCACTGATAAGAATTTGTCCATTTGCTAGTAGCACAAATTAATAGGTACTCAGGACACTATATGCAGGAGACATTAAGGTTCATAAAAACCTCTTTATCTTCTAGCATTGATCTTCTGTGAAGCTTTGGTAAGTGACTGAGATCCTCGATTTAGGCCACCAACTCAGTCAAACGTTTTGTCGGCACTTGCTCCACCAAATGCCACCAGGCATCAATGTATTTTTAAACGATGTTGCTCTAGAATTAAGGCACATGTTCTTAACTCTACCCCTTCAGACAAATGTTGATATAAGTACATGTCATTAGTCAACATTTGGTAAAATTCTTTAAACCTCCATGTGTAAGACATATTGAATTTATAACATTTTTGGTGTATTGCACTTCCTAGTATCATGTGCTTTTGTTGTATACAGTACATTCTGTGTATGTTCTACCCATACTTACTTCAGTAGTATACACAGCTATACGTCATACAATTTCATGATTTAATTCTAAAACAGTTACACAGAATGCCAGGGACCTTTATGGGGAAAGTAATGTCTTACAATTAAGAAAGAAGACTTCAAGCAGGAATCACAGGTAGCCTGCAGATAAAACTCCTTTCGATGTGTTTGTAAAAGGGAGAATATACTAAAAGAATGAGAGGGAAAATCTCCTCTCTCCTTTCTGTGTACAAGCCACAGACAGTCCCGATGTGAGTCTTACAGTTTTTAACAAAATATATTTTATATTTGTATATATATATATGTTTTTTTTGTTTTCATTGTTCTACAAAGTCAAGCTGGAAAATATTAGTTGGTCCAGTTAATGGATTCCGAGGGAACACAAAAGCACAAAAATGTTTTTGCATGTTTTTTGATTGTCATGTTATTATGAACTTCACATCAAAGTGCAAGATGGAGGGGGGTGGAATCAACCGCCACCACAGCCCTTCGCTAAGCAACGTGATTGCCATCCGTGGCCTTTGGTTTTGAAAGTAGTGTTACAATACACAAACCTTGCTGTACAGTACATAGTGAGGTCTTAAGAGTGACCCAGGCTGGTAATTTTTCTCTATATGTGTACTGTGTCAAATGATGAGGCGGCAGATAGACATAGGACAAATTTCCAGTCTTATAAACTGTCTGCATTGTGCTCATGCAGAGTTGTGTTAGAATCAGACTGAATTTCAGTCATGTGAAACATTTTATTTTGATAACAGAAGAAAAGTTTAGAAAGCAGATACACATCTTCTAGGTATAGATATTTTTATATAGATGGATGACATATGTGTGTGTACAAAGTTAATTTTAGAATGTATGGCGTAACCATGTAATATTTTTGATGTTCTACATTGAAGTATACAGTATACAACTTGTAAATGGATGCCATTTGATAGCATCAGTTGAAACAAAAAAAAAATGAAATATGTCACAGATTTGTGTGTGATGATCTTCCTTCATTTTTTTAACTAACGTTGTTTCTTACAGAAATCAATTACTTTAGAAAAATCTTACCTCCCAAAACTGCTTTGTCGGCTATATGTGTAGATGTGACTCTGCAGACAAACAATACTTTGTAGATGTATTTTCAATAAAAAAAGAAGTAGTTTACATGATCAATTTGTGGACATGCTTATTGATTTCTGTCTTTGCCTTAGACCTTTAAGTTTTGTCAGAGCATTTGAAATCCTACTGTAATTGTTAAATATTACTTGCATAGCGCACAATTATCTTTTGGTATGGTATTACAATGCCTATAGGTTATACAGGTAATGCGCCTATAAGTAATGCGGGTCCAACTTTACAAACCTTTCCATCAGAGACCAGAATCTGTTTCAGTTGTGTGGGTGGTGCTGTCAGTATGGTGAATATATCTACTTTAAGAGTTGTAGGTTTTTGTTGGTGGTTGGGATCATAGGGATAAACCAAATTGCTTCCATGGTTTTTCAGCTAGTAAGTGTGCCCATTGCATGATGTATGTGTGTGGTCAATACCAGTTACTTCCAAAATGTGATTTGAGGCGATTTAGTTCTCATAACAATGCTAAAGAAGTGTATTACACTTGCTCATTTCATTCAGGAAAAGCCTAGGTAAATAAAAAAATGCTTTATTGATTTTTCATCACCAAGAAAAATATTCATCAAATTTTAAAAGCTAGATTCATTTGATGAGATGAAATGCCATTTTATGTATCTAGGTATCATTTGTTCAGAACACGGGTCTCCAAGCTTTTCTGTAGTGACAGCTACTTCCGATCCTTGAAAATTGTGAACTATTCAAGGTTAAGCAAATGATGCGTTGTTACCAGACACCCGGTACCTAGGTTCATTGACTTTGAGCCTAATGTCCATAATGCCAGATACAATGGCTGCAATAAAATGATTTGACCAGGGCCACTATGACAGGGCTGCCATGAGTGTCAGTGAGTGCGTGTTCTTTAGAAATGTATTAACATAATTGCGTATGAATGGGATATAAGAGTATGGGTCTCCGTATGTACTCTTGACACAAGAAATACCTTTCACAATATGTTAAACACAAACATACAACTATTTTTTTTAAAGTGCAGAAAAATGTTCTGCAAATGTGTCCATAATATTCTCTGTGTAAAGGCGCCACTTTAAAATGGGCGAAAAAGGAAACTGAAGAGTTAACTTTATGTTTATATGGAATCCATAAATCTCATAATTTAGATTAACACCCATTTCCAATTATAATATTCACAGGCACCAGGCATCTTGCTCCCAGTGGCCAGTAGAGACTGTGCCATATTTATAACAGAAAAATACAGCCATTTGTTTAAATGGCAGAAAATTAAAGTGATGAAACATGCTTCATAAAACATTAAGACAATCGGCTTACTTGAAAGTGGACGAAAAACATTAAGACTTAATGTTTCCTAGAAATATTTTAATTTCGCCCATTTCAAAAAGAATTGTGTATTTTACAGTTATAGATTTGGCACAGTGTCTACTGGCCACTGGGAGCAAGAGGCCCGCAGTTTGTAAATGCAACACTCTGAAATGGGCAAAAAATAAAATAGAGCTACCTTAATGATAAAGTCAAAAAGCATTCCGAAACACCATTTTGTTCTCACACTCCAATATCCAGTTGACAAGGACTTATTCAAGAGTTAAATATCTCAGTTCTCTGACCCCTGATTCACAGCCTGTGTCATAAATCTGCAGCCTGGTGATAATAATGTAAAATAAACACTTCCTTTCTTTAGCCTTAAAAGGGAAATGTGACCCTGTGCTTATTTAAAAAAGAGCTAAAGGCTTGGAACTACTCGGAAGGCTCTGGCTCTGAAGGAGTGGTTGGAGATACCTGGTTCAGAAATGATATCTGCAATAGCTAACTTTGCACATGATATTGAAGAAAACAAAGATACCACATCAAGAGAAAACAGCACTGGTCATTTGTTTTACCACAATTTAAGTGGGTGAATTTTAGAATTTTGTTTTGCTTCACACAATCTGCAACACAGTTTCACAGCCCTGAAAACTGCAGGTACTTTCCACTTATATGTATCTTTATTAACACTGTTCTATATACAGTAGAATTTGTGTTTGAAAACTTAGTTGAAATCGTTCCTAGTGTGGAAAAACTGGTTCACAACTTTACGTCTGAAACAAATCCTTCGGATTCTCAAGAAGACTTGTGATGCTAAAACAGTTCCAGAGAGTTTGTAGTGCAGCTGTTGCTAAAAGAAAAGTTCTTACGTTCCCACGACCATGTGCAAGTACCTCATCCATTCCAGCTTTTTTCATTGCATCCTACTATTTGTAGCCCTCAATATATGATGAGATAAACATGTCTATAAGTATCAGAAAGCAAAATAAGAACTAGGACTCAATGAGATACTCCCTACTCACAAATATACTTGGGAACTTGAGAGCTGTACTCCAGAACATTATGATACTTATGGCCCATTTCACAAAGCTACTTGCAGCTGTAAACTTGCATTTACAGATAAAAATGGCAATCTAGTAGCTATTCAATCTAGTGAAGAAGAGATTGTCTGGTAGCTCAAGAAAGGTGAATGTTATTGAAGAATGAGCAAACATATTCCAATCCATCAACATGAGGGCAGGCATTGCCTGAAGCCCCCCTCAGCACTCCTACCACCACTTTGCAAGTATTATTATTCCCAATATTCCCTGATTGAAGCTCAGAGAAGCTTTTCAGTGGAGGAGTAGGAAAGGGATGGAGGAAGGCTGAAAGCACAGGGGTAGAAAAGGGAAAGGAAGGCTCACCATAAACAATAGATATTACTTGATATTCAGTATACACGTGCTTTCCAATAGAAAACATGAAGACAAGGTGATAAATAACAAACTACAACACTAAAAGTAACATTCTTACAACATATTCATACTGCTAGACAATGTTATTCTTGTGATTGCCTTCATGATGGTTTCATATGTCTAAGGGTAGGCTTCACTCTTTCAGCAATGTTTTAAACATCATCCTATTGACTGTGAGGCTTTGAGGGCTACCCAACTCTGTTTCAAATCCATTATCAGTGGGATTAGAAATTACAGAATGCCTTTCTGCTTAGTTGCATAGGATCCTTCAACCATGGGATATTCTATATGACCACGATCAATATACGCCTGTGTAGCCTGTCTTTTCTTGCCATGGGGCCAACTTTGCTGAAAATAGCAACCCTTCTCATGTCCAGCACCTCCTATCCTAGATGATTATGCACCTTTGTTTTCTTTGAGAACTCTGATGGGATCGTAAAAAGGATTTACCTTTGTCAATGTGCACTGTTCGTATGATTCTAACCATGTCATAAATCTTAATCCTATTGTCCTTGACATTGTGCCTCTCTTCATACATTAGTTTAGAATGTTGTGTTCAAATTTGATTTTCTCTTCTAATCTTGCCTCAATTTCCTTTGGTGAACATGTGACTTACAGAAGCTGCTTATTCTACCATGGATACAGCTGTGATACAGGGTGTGTCCCTTCAAGAAGGAAGAAAGGACCAATTTCCGTCATAGCATGTGGGCTTATCCTTCCCATCCATCATCTTTCTATGAATGTATCAATCAATGGAGCGTTCATGTGCAAAGCGAGGTAGACACTGCCTTGACTTAACTGTTAAAACGCTCCATCTTTCCATTGCAGTGTGTCGTGCAGTGCTGAAGTAATGAGTTTGGTTTGGTATTTTTTTTATTATCCTCACAAATATCTGCTTGTCATTGTTAGGGACCAGACATTCCAAGGAGCCCTAACAGAACACCTCCCACAGAAAGCTCAAGACATTCTTAGATGTTGAATTCATTACAAACTTAGCTTCAACTCACTTTGAGTGATGATCTGTTATAGCATAATTCATGGGTCAGTGCAGATTTTGTAACATTCTGACAATGCCAAAGGCTAATGTTGTCATGCTTTCTTGGGCCATCTGACGAGAGTCATGGACAAGCATTATGTATCTATCTTATTGCTCATGGTACTAATCTCCCAATCTCTGACCAACAAATCTGTGTCCTTGTCCAAGACACAAAGCAAACACTAGGAGATGATGGACGGAGATTTTCAGACACGCACCACCAGCCACGGATCTGGGTTGAATCCATCATCGTTTTTTAGCTCACTTCAGACCCAGCTATATGCAAATCAGTCTTGACCATCATCTCCTTGTGTTTGCTTTGTTCGCCCTAAGTTGGCAGGGTATGCCCAGAAGTGGGTCCCTTGCTCACTTTGCCACTGGATTCAAGCTAGCCTGGCTGATGAGGGGTGTTACCCCGAAATCGGTCCCAGGATGCTTGTTTCTGGTCCAGGGAAGACCTGGCTTGGCAGTTTGGGCTGGACTGTTCCCATGAGGCACAGGGTCAAGAATGATTTGCATACAACTGGGTCTGAACTGGGTTGGCGAACTGAGCTAAAGAACGATGATGGATTCAACCCAGATCTGTGACTGGGGGTGAGTGTCTGAAATGTTTCTGCGTTCCGTCCAGCATCTCCCTGTGTTTGCCTTGTCCAAGCACTGTACAGGAAAATTCTTGGGAGCAGACATGCCAAATGTTTCCTTGATGTTCACTTCTGAAAATGGTTTGTCTTATCCAAAGATGGGTATGCATTTGTCAGCAAACATGATAAGCAATCATCTGTACTCTTGCTTCTCTCAGGAATGAATGTGGCCTCAAAGTGATACTCATGAACATTCTAACACAGTCACCAATCTGAGCTGTGGCTGATTATTCTCTCCAGAACTCAAGATGTTTACCAGAGTTTTAAAATCAGTTCTTATTTATTTTTTTTTAAGTTCTTTTTATTAACAACTTTTTACAGTTTATTTCCCCCCCCCCTACACCGGGGGTGAGGAACAGTTTACTAGATCAATTCAATCATATTTCCACCCAGGAAAAGTAAAAACAATATATAATCTTAAACTATAAACATCATATGACACATTATTACTTGTAAGACACCTGGAACTCCTCCCTCCTGCCCTAATACTTTTACAAGCCTATATATCATATATACAATATATACATTATACTTCTTCTATTTACATACTAATAAATCATACATCATGTTATTTCTTATTAGCACTTGTGTCCCTCCCTCATAACCCAATAATGTTTACAGCCTTATATACATTATATACATTATATTTCTTCCTTCCATTTTATTATTGGCTCCCATATTTTCAATCCTAGCTTCCTCCCATTCTTTCCTTTTCTAGAATATATTGCTTTTTCCAGACTGTATATACTTAGAACCTTAGCTAGCCATTGCTGAAATACTGGTGCTGACTGCTCAAGCCAGGCTGAGGCAATACATAATCTAAAAACTGCCATAGCAACAAAGATAAAATAGTTACCCTCTCCATACTCATTGCCCGAATCTACTCCCAATAATACAATCGTAGGAGTTAAGTTGACAGTTAATTTCAATGCCCTTTGAAGAAACATTTCTATTTCATTCAATATTGTTGATAGACATGGACATGTTGCAAAAATATGGATCATATCTGCCTCTAGACTACTACATCTAGGGCAGTTTATGCCGGTAGTCGCCCCCCATTGTGCAAGTTTTGCTGGAGTATAATATAACCGGTATATAGTTTTATAGTGCTGAGCCTGCAAAGATGCAGAGCACAGAATATTGTTTCCTAGTTCTACTGACATATTGAAACATTCCTGTTCTATATCCAGCTTAGCCGACCAGCTTTCCCCCCACTTAACCATATCATCCGGTTTTGATTCGATTAGCTCTGCATAAAACCTTTTAATAGTGCAGTCTACTCCCTTATGTATCGCCTCTAGTATATGATTTTTCTCAAATCCTCTCAATCCCCCCTTTTGTTTTGCAAAAAACTTCTTACTTGTAAATATTTGAAAAAATGCCTTGTTGCCAAATCGTATTTCTCCTGTAATTGCACAAATTGTTTCATCCCCTGTGGAGCCATCAAATCCCCCACTTTTATTATCCCCTTCCGGTACCATTCTATATACACTAAATCAGAAAATATATCTTCAGGGAATACTGTATTATCTTTTATTCTCGTATATCTATTAATTTTCCCCAGTCCATATTTCTTAGTAAAAGCCTTCCAAATATTATGCGCTCCCAAAATAGTTTTGAATCGTGTTCTTTTAAAGTAAGCTGTGTCAAAGTGTTTCAAAAATATATTTTTAACCTCTTCCCCCATCAATAAACCATATATTGCTAATGAACCTAGATCATCTTCTCCTTCTACTTCTGCTACGCCTATTAATCCAACCATATATTGTAAGGCTGCAGCCCAGTAGTAAGATTTCAGATCCGGTAAAGCCCACCCTCCTCTCTCCCTTGGGAGTACCATATATCTTGCTGCTCTCCTAGTTTTACCTTTAGACCAGATAAATCTATTAATAATTCCTTCTATCTTTTTGAACCAAAAGTTATCAAACCATAACGGGATTGTCCTGAACAAATATAAACATTTCGGTAGTATTAACATTTTTATGATATTTACTCTACCGACTATTGTAAGGTGTAAATTGTTAAGTCTATCTAAGTCTTTTCCCACCTTTCTTATGATAGGATCTATGTTTAACTCTACTAATTTTCCTAACTCTGCAGTGATAGTTATGCCCAAATATATTCCTGTCTGTACCACTCGTGAATCTTGACCTACTGCCTTACTATTTTTTATAATTTGTGTTTTCCCAGTATTTAAGGAGTATCCTGACACTTTTCCAAATTTTATAGCCTCCAGTTCCACGTGTCTAATAGCCTCTGTGGGTATTGGTGTTACAACAGCCACGTCATTGGCATAGGCAAGTATCTTACAATCCCCCCTAGGTGTGGCAACTGGAGGTATACTCCCATTTACTTCCATTCTGCGTATTAGTGGATCCAAATATATAGCAAAAAGTAGCGGGGAACACGGACATCCCTGCCTAGTACCCCTATTGATTTTCACTTGCTCAGTTGTTCCCTAATTTATTCTTATCATAGCCACTGGGTCTCTATACAAGGTCTTTATTGCCGTAAGGAAGCCAATTCCAAACCCCATCCTTTCTAGGACACTCCACAGATACACCCAAGATACACGTCGAATGCTTTCTCAGCATCTAACAATAAGACCGAAAATGGTTCCCCAGTGACTTCCATTTTATCCATAAGGGTTATTAATTTCCGTGTGTGGTGCGTAGTTCCTCGTCCAGGTATAAATCCGTGCTGGCTGATAGTGACTAGTGGTGTTATTACGCTGGCGAATCTTATTGCCAGTGCTCTTGAATAGATCTTTGTGTCAGTGTTCATAAGCGTAATTGGTCTGTACGATCCCGGATCTATGGGTATCTTTCCTTTCTTTAAAATGACAACTATTTCTGCCCCAGACCAAGAGTTTGGTACTGACAATCCCGTCTGTGCCTGTTGCATAGTACGTACCATATCCTTCCCTAACTCCTCCCAGAACACCTTATAGAATTCTAACGGAATCTTATCTGGCCCAGCTGCTTTGCCAGATGGAAGATTCTTCATAGCACTTCCTATCTCCTGTTGATCTAGTGGGTTGTCTAACCTCTTTTTCTCTGATTCATCCAGCTCAACCCCTTCGTAATCATTCAAATAGGCCGCTATCTCTTCAGGATCTTTTACATCGTTTTCTTGGTATAGATTCATATAGAATTTCCTAAAAACTTCTCTGATTTGTTGCACACTTGTTACCACCTTTCCTGAGCTATCTTTTATTGCCTTTATCTCCCCAAGCGATACTTTTTGTCTTGCTCTGATTGCTAGCATTTTACCAACTCGTTCACTCATCTCGTAACAATTTTCCCTATTAACCACATATTGTTTTGCTGCCTTCACTGTTATATATTCTTCTTCTGCTTCCATTCGCAGTTTTGCTAACTTCATAAAGGCAGGATTTAGTACACCTCCATTACTATTGGAAGGATCTGGGCTCTTGCACACTTCTTCCTCTGCTAAAAGTATCTCCCTCTTTAAGGACTCACTTCTCTCTTTCTCCTGCTTCCTTCTCCTAGCTCCAAAACTAATAGTCTCTCCCCTCACCCCTGCCTTAAAACTGTCCCATACCATCCCTACAGTTGCTGTGTCTCTATTTATTGTCAGGAATTCTGTTATCCACCTCTTCATATGTTGGATATATGCCTCGTCTTCCAGCAATGCTCTTTCAAAGGTCCACGCCGACACCCCCCTTGCCACTACCAATCCCTTTAAGGTAACAATTAAAGGATTATGATCCGCCAGTAATCTTGGTAGTCTCTCAATAGATGCACCATCAATGCCCTGACTACTGACCAAATAATAGTCTAATCTTGCACTTACTTTATGTGGTGCTGAATAGTACGTATATCCATCTTCTCCTGACTTAAGAGTATCCCAAACGTCCAATAGCCCATTATTCCTAGCTAAAGAACAAACTGCTTGAAACACTCTTTTTTTCCTTCCTTTATATTTAACTGGAGGTCCTAACCCCAAGCCCAGGCCACCTGCACCATTGATGTTAAAATCCCCTCCTATTACTACATATGGGGCCCAAGTTGCCAACTCAATATCAACCTGTTCAAAAATGTCCGCGTCGTCTCCTGTAGAACCATATATAGAACCAAGAGTTACCCATTGTTCTCCTACCAGACATTCTATCAGAGCCCATCTCCCCCAGACATCCTCCCATTTTTTCCTGGTAGTAATGTCTCTCTGTCTTGCCATTACTGCCACCCCCCTATTCCCAGCCCCCTGTCTTGAATACGCTAATACCGTAAGTCCTAATTGTTCAAGTAGTTGGATTTCAGACGCCTGGATGTGTGTCTCTTGCAGTATTAGAAAATCTAGTCTAAGACTCTTAATCAAAATAGCCACCTTCTGCCTCTTTAATCTGTCATTTAGTCCACAGACATTCCACGTCATTATTCGAGTATTCATCCTGGGTTTTTAAGTAGGTCATCATTTCTTATACCAATACACAGCTCATTACTTATACCTAGTGGACTAACAGCCATATAAGACTCGTAGGTTTTTCTTATTCTACTGGTCCTTACCTTCCAGGTTACTTCCTTTTTTCCTCTACAATAATTCCACATGTTTTGCTGTTCCTCACCCCTCCACCCCCCTTGCCCCCCCCTGAGTCCCCACCCTGACTGTCCCACCCCCCCTACAGGCAAATAGGTCTGTAAGACCTATGTGTGACAGCTGTGACTGTGTGGGGCCACCGTGCCCCCCCTCCCCCTTTCTTAATAACAACCTGTACAAACAAGGTGATAACATGCTATAACATCCTATATAAATACACATTTCTTGCATTGCTTTGCTCTAATCTTTGCACTCTTATCCATTTTATAGACATTTATGGCTTCTTATTTCCTTTAGCCACCAAAGCTACTGCTCGTTCTCTATCAGCCTGTGTCTGGGACTGTGGGTTATTCTCTTTCAGCCATGTCAGAAACTCATATGCTTTAATTTCAGAGTAAACATTTTTAAACTGACCATCCCTTACCACTTTCAGCCTGCTGGGAAACATCAAATATGCCTCGCATCCCATTTTTTGAAATGGTGCAATCAGTTCCCGTAGTCTCCACCTCCGTTCTACCGTTGTATGGCAGAAGTCAGGCCTAGCAAAAAACTCAACATCTTTATATCTACATTTAGTCTGTGGTTTTGCCTTCGCCATTATCTCCTCTCTCAGCAGGTAGTTTCCAACATATATAAGTATTCCTCTAGGCTTATTTGAAACATCCCCCTTTCTCTGTGTGAATGGAAATCTATGTGCCCGCTGTATCTCTGATTCCCAATCCCAGCCTTTTATATCGGGAAGTGCGCCCTTAAGTAGCTCTATAACATAGGATCTCACATCCTGCCCCTCTCTACCTTCCGCAATACCCAAAAGTCTAATATTGTTTCTACGTTGCCTGTTCTCAAATTCTTCCAATTTCCATAATACATCAGTTGTAGTCTTCTCTTGCTCCTGCCTAAATTCCTGCCAACTCTTCATTTCATCTTCCAACACCCCAGTTCTTTCTTCTACCTCTGTAACTCTCCCTGACAAATCTGCGTATAATTTATTTACTTTACGGAGAGATCCTTGTATCTTTTTGCTTTCCTGCCTAGCTCTGCGGCTTTCCACTCTCGCCTCAGTTTGTATCTGCTTCAACATTGAAAACATCATTTCAAACCCTTCTGGTGATGATTGCCTTTGAGATTGACTCTGATTCTGGCTTTGGCTCTGACTTGGACTTTGACTCTGCCTAGGTCTTTGTTCCATACTTTGCTCTAATATCCCTAGAATGCCCATATTTTTATCTGCTGACCCCCCAGTGGTCTCTTGGTACATCTGTGACGTAGCCGAGTAATCCCAATCAAGTCTCTTTGCAATATCGGCATTTATAGGACTCACAATGCCTTTTGATTTCCTTCGTTTTTTTGTCAAAATTTTGGACTTGCGCTTTGCAGATATCTCTTGGGCTGAAGCCTCTCCAGATTCTAATGTGGCTACTGTCTCTGTTACTATCCCCGACATTGTTTTATCACTCTCCGTCTCCTCAGCACTAGAGGAGGTCTCTGATTCCCCCTCCCCCAGCTCCCCTTCTCCAACCACCACCTCCTCCTCCTCTTCCTCTTCCTCGTTCTCATCCTCCTCGCCCTCGCCCTCATTTACAGAAAAAAAACATTCAGCAGATGGAGAGCCTGGAATTACCAACGGGCCATCAGTGTCTAGAATAGCCGTATCATTCACTACTATCACAGAGCCGTTTTTATTAAGTCCATGATTCGTCTCTCCCGTAGTAGCTACCAGATTTTGAGCCACAGCTTCATCCGGGATATCAGCTCTATGTCTCTCTGTTAATACCTCTGACAATACCTCTGTTAATGCAGAAATCTTATCGGTGCCTGCAGACATAGTACTCTCCTCGTCCTGACAGTTATCTTTGCCAACATTATTTGCCACCTTTTTTTCCTTTTCCTGCAGAGCCAGCACTGCTTCAGCTCGGGTTGTACTATTCGTTTGCCTTAGATTCACAGTCTGTTTCTCCCCTCCCCGAGAGTCAGTCTCTTTCCTGATCTTCCCTTGCTCTGCATCCTCCGCCTGCTCCTGCTCCTGCAGCGTTGCCCCTCCTGACAGCTCTGCACCCGCATGCCCCGCCCCTTGCTCGTTCACTACACCAGTTACCTCAACGTTTGCCTCGAAGCTTTCCATTACTGGGTCTGTAGCTACGAACCCATCTTGAGCCAAGTTCTGGGCTGCAGGAGCGACAATAGTTGACACACTCACGGCAGGGTCTACAGAGGACGGCGTAGCTGCTGATATCCCACGTGTGCTGGCAGCAGGTAGGAACGCCTCGTACACTGAGGGCTGTCTCATAGTTGCCTGCTCAGAAGTTTTACATTTCTTGATGGATACCGCCTTGCTTTTTTCTTTTTTCTTCTTTTTTTCCATCGTATTATCAGTTGCAACGTTTCTACCGGCGTTCTTTCCTTGTTCGGCAATACGCAAATTATCCCGTTCTTCCTGTGTCCGCAGCAGCTTCTTCGCTCTGAGTTTAGCCGCCGGAGCATCCGAATCGCTCCAGGCAGCTCTCTCTATCTCCTCTCTCACATTCTTAGCGATCTTCGGGGCCATCACTCCCCACAAGCTGGATGATGCGTCTACCGCTCTTTGATAGCGCCGTTGACTCCAAACAGTAACCTTAACTATCAGCTGACTTGTGCGAGCCAATGTCCACGCCAACGCTGATCTCACCGTCAGGGAGGTTAGTACTTTTCCATACAGCTTGTATTCAGTTGCAGTTGAAATAAAATCCTCCTTATTTTCCTGTCCAAAGATGTACACCATATCTTCATTCCTCTCCAATACATCAAAGAACTTTGTCTGCCAGATAGCATACACACATCATCCTTTTCTCAGAAAAACAGCCTCAGGGAGAGAAGGGAGAACACGTCCTCTCCCTACAGTCTGTCAGCGGCCATCTTGCTGTGGCTGATTATCCTCTCCAGAACTCAAGATGTTTACCAGAGTTTTAAAATCAGTTCTTAGGCGTAAATTTGCCCTGCCACATGATTAAAGTGTATGTTAACACTGCATTTTTGCATTGCATATTTGTATATTCTGCTGAAGATAAGGTTTTTAACACCTTATCTTCTAGAAATTTGCTGGTTTGGAATAAAACCCTAACACCTGCATCAAAGGTGAGTAGATGCTCCTTTGTATGATATTTTTAGGGTTGCTGTAGAAGAAACGGTTGGCATTATTCAATTCCATGAGAAGGAAGCTGACACCAGGCACACAGATAACACTGGATGGGTTATCTCTTGGTGGGAAACTGAAGATTGTTACTTCTGGACGGAATGTGGTATTTTAAGTAGGGAAAGCTTGTTAGTTAGCTAGATCACTTGCCTCCATCCACCATTGCAGGTGGAAGTCTTCTCTCATCTGGGGGGCGCTAGAGGGCGCACTGCAGAATGGCCGCACTGACGTGAGGCTCCTGCTGCCCGGAGCTATTATCCGCTTAGGGATCCTTATTACCATTGCTGCGTCCTGATCTGCCCTATAGATCTACTGGGATACCGACTGGCCACCCACGGTCCAACTCCTGGTCCATTCGGAGGTTGCTGACTGAAGTTACGAGGACTCCAAGTTACACCGGCTTGCGCCTTGGAGGTCTGGTGTTCCGCAGTCCGGCGTCACCACTCACGCTGGCTCGCGGCTCTGCACGTGGGGTGTAGGCCCTACTCTGCCTCTACCCACCGGGCCTGCTTGCTGGCCGGGCATATTGCGGATTGCTCCCCTGTCCTTGACCTGATTTCTCGACTCTCACATCTGCCTGCCCAGGACCTATTGCTTACGGAGACACAGTGTAACGTCGGCTGGTCGCCTGGAGGACGACCCTCTTGGCCTGGGAGCGGAGACGGCCATTTTTCTTCGCCGGGAGTGGCGGGGCGTACATCCCTGCTCGTGCCCCCGCGTTTTGACGGTTGGCCGAGGTCTTAGGCCGGCCTGCAGCCTGACTCTTTTTTGACCTGTGTGCCCCGCTGTGCTGCTAGCGCTTTATTATGGGGAAGCCAGACACTAAACAATCTAAACTGTCCTTTGATTCTGGGGCGGCTAGGAGGGGAACGCGTCTGCTCCAGGATGCTGGGACATCGCGGTCTCCACCCCCGCCTGTCGCTGATACTGTGCCGCAACCGCCAACTCCGGACTTTCACCAGATGATGCAGGAGATGAGGCAGGGGTTTGCCACGATAGTGGACAAGGTGGACAAGATATCGTCGCGCATGGATGCGGTGGTCCAGAAGCTAGACGTGCACGAGGAACGCCTGACAACGGCGGAACAGCGCATCTCGGACCACGACGACACGGCGGCCACTCACACCACCCAGTTGGCGCGCATGGATAATATATTGCGGGTAATTGCCGCCAAGAATGAGGAGTTGGAGGCGAGGAGTAGGCGCAACAACGTACGTATTGTAGGTGTGCCGGAATCAACGAATGTTGGCAAGATGGAGACTTATGTGGAGAGACTTCTGGTGGGCGCCATTGGAGCGAATGTTTTCTCGTCCCAGTTTATTGTCGAGAGAGCGCATCGGTCACTGGGGCCTAGGCCGGCCTCTGGGGCTGCACCGCGCCCCATCATTGCGCGTCTTTTAAACTATCGGGACCGGGACGCTGCCCTCCAGGCTGCCCGCACCAATCGGGCCCTTTCCTTTGATGGGGTGTCTTTCACCATGTACCCTGACTTCACGCCTATGGTGCAGGACCAACGTCGCAAGTTCCTGGGGGTAAAAAAGAAACTGCGGGAATTGCAAGTTGACTACGCGTTGCTTTACCCTGCCAAGCTTAGAGTGACGCACCAGGCTAAGCAACACTTTTTCACTAACCCACAGCATGCTGAGGATTTTGCAAAGCGCCTCAAGCGCGATCGAGCGGCTGCAGATCGAGGGGGCGATCGAGACCCTGACGGTGACCATTCGGCGGCTGAGGAGGAGGTCGCCTGATGGGGGTGACTTTGTTCCCTTTTGTTGTTGTATTGAGACATTATGACGTATGCTTGTTGCATTGACTTCCTTGCCAGCACTTGAGGCCTGACTGCCATCCTCTCTTGAGGCGGGGGCCTTATCTCGCCCTTAATTGCGTGAATGAGTGTCGTGTCTTGGGGTCGGTATGGAATCGCAGGACGGTGCTACATGGGTTCGCGCTCTGGGCGCCCACCCCCTCCGCACTGCGCCTGGGCCATTTAGGACTCGTTGGCTCGGTCACTGGCGTGGTGTGTGGGAGTGGTGTCGTGCACCTCTAGAGGGTTCCCCAGAGGGTGTACCCCACTTGTACCTTTGGTTTGGATTCTAGTCCTTTGTTGGTTGACTGGATGTGTGTTGGGGAACAGGGGGGGGTGGGGTGTCATCAGGTGGGTGGGTGGGGTGGGGATGCTTCTGACGACACGTGCTTGCCTGGGACTCATGGGTATATGTGCAGAATGTTGTTGCTATCTGTGTGTGCAGGCGCGGCTCCGGTCCTGCTGCTTCGGCTGGTCCGTGTTTATTCTGGGCGGAAGTGGCCCTGGGGCCCTTGCCTTCGGCCGCTTTGGGCCTACGAGGACCGGCCGCCATTTTTGGCGACCACGTGGTGGTGAGCGCGCTGCACGAGGGTTGCGTGTGCGTGATGTGGGCCGAATGAACTGGGTTTGCTGCGTGCTGCGCGATGTGTTTCCTGGGTGCCTGTTGTACGTGTGGAGCAGTTGGGGGAGAGCTGTTGTGGTTTTGGTTGCTTGGTTTGGAGATGGCGGGGAGTTGTGTGGAGTGTGTGTGGTGGGACGGCTGCGTCCTGGGTTGGTGTCCTGCTGCTGGCTGCTGCTGGGAGTTGGGCGTTCCACCCTTGTTCATTGGGTCCTGTGGGGCCCTGAAAATGGCTAATGTTGACAGATATTATAAACCAGATATCAATTTTGTCCTGGAATGTACGGGGTCTTAATGATGCCA
Source organism: Lissotriton vulgaris (assembly GCF_964263255.1). NCBI lineage: Eukaryota > Metazoa > Chordata > Amphibia > Caudata > Salamandridae > Lissotriton > Lissotriton vulgaris. Next base: position 334,276,227 of record NC_141689.1, on the reverse strand, counting down.
GGAAATGTCGCAATGTGATCCAATATTTGGACAGGCATGCTATTCATGTTGCCCTCCTCCAGGAGACGCACCTGCGGCCCGGTCCTTCCCCCAGTTTTGGTGGGAGGTGGGCTGCGGCCAGGATGTTTGCTTCATACTCCTCCTATGCTCGCGGGGTTGTTATCCTAGTTAAAAGAACGCTCACATTTCAGGAACTGGGCTCGTTGGGGGACCCTGAGGGGCGCTATGTGCTACTGTGGGGGCGGCTGGGGCAGATCACTGTGCTGTTTGTTAATTGCTATGCTCCCAATGTTGATACGCCAACCTTTTTTGTTACATTGTGGGGTCATGTGCTTGCTGTTGATGCCACTTACATTGTGTGGGGGGGGGATTTCAATTTTGCATTTCATCCTCATTTGGACAGGTCGGACGGGAGTCCTCAGTATAATGTGCACGCTAGGGAAATACTGCGGGGGATTGTAGAGGAGGCTGGTTTGATCGACAGCTGGAGGTACTCTCACCCTACCACTAAGGAGGGCACTCATTACACTACACATGCGCGCTCATGGGCGAGGCTGGACTATGTGTTTCTATCTAGAGGATTGGTGGCTGGCCTGCGGGAGGCAGTGCATCTTGCTCGTACGTATTCTGATCACTGCCCGGTGAAGGTTGTTTTATCTGTCCCCGGTCTGCACAGGCCGCGCCCGCCTTGGCGCCTTTTTCCGACTGCCTTGCTTGACCCTGTGTTCAGGGAGGAGCTTGGCGAGGAGGTGGAGGCTTTTTTCCCCAGAAACAAGGGTTCTGTCGACAGTGTTGAGGTTATATGGGAGGCGTTCAATGTTACGATCCGGGGAGTCACTATTTCTAAAAGTTGTGGAGTGCTTAAACTGATTGTTCGGACCCTAGAGGGCTTGGAGGGTGACTTGCGTGACTTAGAACGCAGAATGCAGGCTGACTCGGATCCCGATCTTTTGAGCCAGTTCCGTACCAAGCTCTCCGAGTACGAAGAAGAAGCCGCCAGGGAGGCTAAACATAGAGGGAAGTATTGGACAGCGAGGAGGTACTGTGAGGGGGAGCGGCCCGGTAAGGTCCTGGCTGCCCTTACTAGACGCCCAAGGCATGGGTCAGATGTGCTGGAATTGGTTCTTCCGGATGGTACTCGCTGTCGGGACACTGCGGAGATTCAGCGTGCCTTTATTGACCATTACGCACACCTTTACACGACGCAACATACTGACGAGACACGATATGGCGGTTTTCTTGATGAGTTGGCACTTTGTTGGTTGTCGGATGATCATCGGGCGTTCTTGGGTAGGCCTCTGGAGGTGGAGGAGGTCAGGAATGTCATCATGTCTTTGAATAATGGGAAGGCCACCGGTATGGATGGCCTTCCTGCTGAATTCTACAAGTGTTATGTAGACATTATGGCCCCCGTCTTACGTGAGGTTTTTGAGGAGTCACTGGAGGAGGGGCGACTGCCGTGCTCCATGCGGGAGGTCGCTATTACGTCGCTGCTCAAGCCGGGAAAAGATCCATTGGATGTGGGTTCCTATAGGCCCCTCTCATTGCTCAACTGCGATGTCAAAATACTTGCCAAGGTCCTGGCGGTGAGACTCGCTGAGCTCATGCCTGTTATTGTTCTGCCCGATCAGTCGGGGTTTGTGCCTGGTCGCGCTACCTCCCACAATCTCCGCACCTTGTTTTCCCTTATTTCAACCATCGCTCCGGATATCCCGGTTGCCGCCATCTTCCTTGATGCCACTAAGGCGTTCGATTCCGTTGAGTGGGGCTTTCTTATTGAGGTACTTTGTCGGATGGGCTTTCCCCGGATCTTTATTTCGTGGGTTAAGCTGTTATATACTGATCCGATGGCGAGGGTGGTGGTGAATGGGGTGCTGTCCCCCCCGTTCCCTCTCACAAGGGGGACTCGTCAGGGGTGCCCCCTCTCGCCCCTTCTATTTGCCATTGCCATTGAACCTCTGGCTTGCAGGATTCGTCAGCTACACCAGCAAAGCGCCTTTAAATGTCTTCAGCGTCAGGTCGGGATCTCTCTGTACGCTGACGATGTCACGCTTTATGTGAAAGATCCTGAGAACAACCTTAATGCGCTCTTGCGAGAGCTGGTTGCTTTTGGAGGTGTTTCCGGGGTCCATATCAACTGGTGGAAATCCCAACTCTTCCCCCTTACTGCGGCTGTGACTAGGTTTCCTCTTGATTACCCTTTGGAATGTTGCGAAACGGAGCTGCGGTATCTCGGCATTGTGGTGTCATTGGATAGAGAAGAAACGATCAGGCTTAATTATGGTGTGGCTATCACTAAATTGGTGGACGACATCACCAGATGGATGTCCCTGCCTCTCTCCATGGCCGGTCGGGCGTCACTTATCAAGATGGTAGTTTTGCCCCGTTTTTTGTACCTCTTTCAAAACCTCCCATACTATCCTGGTGCTTATTTTTTTCGCAGGCTTCGCTCTGAGCTCATACGATTGTTCTGGGGGGCAAACAGCCGTGGGTGGCTTGGTCTACCCTTACACTGCCCTATTCTGATGGGGGATTCGACGTCCCTGAATTTGAGCTTTATTATCTTAGCGCTCAAACGCATTACGCCTATCACTGGATGCGCCCCACGCCGTTTATGCCCCAAATAGCGGCTGAACATTGGGTTGCCCATCCGCTCCCATTGGAGGGATTAGTATTGGGCAATGTGTCAGATGTGGACACGCCTCGAACGACGGTGACATGCACGGTGGATGCTTGGAAACGGGTAGCACGACTGCTGGGCGTCTCCTTTCTTTACTCGCCGGCCTTGCCTCTGTCCTATCATCCTGAGTTGTCTCTGTGGTTGGAAACGGGATTTCAACGAATGTGTAGGCGGCTCGGTATTCTCACGTGGGGTGACGTGTTTCACGAAGGTGCCTTCCGTACCCAGGCTCATTTCTTTGGAGTTGCTGCCTGCTCTCCTTTGGAGCTGTTTTATTATGTTCGTCTGCGGCAGGGCATGCGTGCATTGTTGCCGGATTTCCCTTCGGAGCCGGAGGTCACCCTCCCCCTTCATGTGCTTTTGGTTTCAGATGGGCGTCACCTGGTGTCGAAATTATACAGTGCTATTCGCCGGCAGCGCTCTGTCCCGTCCAATCGGGTGCGTGAGCAGTGGGATGCTGAGCTGGGAGCCCCTATTACTGACGAGCAATGGAAGTATTGCTGCGAACTCACGGCCAAAGTTTCTTCCAACTGTCGCTTGAAAATCATTCATTATAAATTTGTCCAGAGGTACTATTACACCCCGGCGAGGAAACTTCGGTTTCATTTAGCGGAGGATGACAGATGTGCTAGGTGTAGAGCGGAAGGTGCTGACTTTCTGCATCTGGCTTGGAATTGTGCGGGGGTACTCGAATATTGGTCTCAGGTCCATGTGGCCCTGCAGGTTATGGCGGAAGATGGGGTACCGTTTGATCCCGTAGTGATGGTGCTGGGTTATTCTAAGGACGTACCTGCCTCTCATCGCAGATTTGTTGACGTGGGCCTACTTCTGGCTAAGCGTAGGGTTGCTTGCTGCTGGGGTCGTGGCAGGGTGCCGCGCTTCCAGGATTGGTTGAATGACCTCATATACTGTCAGGACCAACAAAATGTATATTCTGAATTAATGCCTGTGAGCTGCAAACCCAGGGACTTCTGGAGCCCGCTTCAGGTGTACCTCCTAACTAGAGCGGTGCAGGACTCTGATTCTGAACACGAGGACCGAGTGGGGGTTGGCTGACGGCAACACGGTGTGCTGTTGCTTCATTCTGCATCTGCTGGTCCTTGGGTATTGGGTGGAGGGCTGCATTGCATCCTCTTTCTGCGAACCTGGGGGGATATGCCTCTTTGTGTGTCATTCGGATTGTGGCAATAGAGATCGTGCTCCAGTCAGGCCTTGGCCCTTATTTCTGTTCTTCCTTTGTTTCTTTTTTCGCCAACAGAACATGCCCACACTGTATCGTCTCATCACTCTGACTGTGCGACCTGGATCATCATTCCCCTATATACTATGTGAATGTAAATGTTGCTATCTGTGCTATTTGCTTTGTCACTCTGTACACGGGACTTTTATTGAATATGTCGTACCACTGTGATGGCCATTTATGACTGTATGTATCGTGTATGCACTTCCTTTTTCCTTGCTTATCTCCAAATAAAGGTTTAAAAAAAAAAAAAGTCTTCTCTCATCTGCTAAGACCAATGCTCCATATTCTCCTATTGGCTAAAATGTTCTCAAGAGCAATCTTTTATTTTTTGGAATATTTTATTATGTCATTAACATAAACATTTACCGTAACATCGGGAATTGATATAGCACAGAGTTCGTACCTCAGTGCTTCATGCATCGTAGACATATAGATAGATGACTGTTTAATAAGACAGCAATTTTCTGATTGGAACCTTTATGTGGTTCTTCTTTTGATTCTATATTTGCTAATACCAGCTGCCATAGAACTTCCCCGACTTGCCCACAGCCTTAGCATAGAATTAGGGCTTTTGCTTCATGGAAACGAGTCTTCACTTTGCTTTATACATGAAGGTTTTGAATTTCTAAATCTCTGTATTGTTTATTGTACTGCTTGGAACACAGTCATGCATTCTGCATCCAAGAAAAAAATATATTTAATTTGATTTAACAGATTTGAGAAGACATATAATTAATCTGAACAATAAAACCTTTGTGGTCGGCAATCTACTCCTTTCTGGCATTACTGTAGAGCAAATATCGGCTTCATTGTTGAGGAAATATTAACAAACTTTGTTATTTCAGCCATAGTTCAAGACAACAACCCCTTTAGGTGTTTATAGCAACGATTTGTGTTGTACAGAAATTTGCAAGGTAGAAATAGAAGATCCATTAGCTTATTTAATCAGGCTAGCAAATCTAGTAGCAGAGGATGGTTCCCACTGAGACATGGATAGTTGGCATTTGCCCCAAAATGAGTCTAAACTTTCCCCAGCCCAATCTGCATTCTCAAGGTTCTGATGGTCCAACTTGGAGAATTGGCGGTGTTCCAGAGTTCCTGAATGATTGCAGAGTCCTATGAGCATGAGTATGATAGGGTTATGTGTCTTCGAGGGTTTTGCGGTGTCTTGTTAGACTTGATGAGTTAGTGTGCCACACTGTGTGGTGCTCGTTGATTATAAGGGGACATCTTGTTGTTGTTAAGATTACAATGCTAGCAATGTATTTTTATTGTGCTTTAATATAAACACGCTTTCAGCAAGTCGAATTCTAAGATCCTCACATAGATATTAAGTTTATTGTGTTTAAAGTTGTCTGTTAAGGTTTGTGTTGCAGGCTGTGAAGTGCTATCACCTGCACATTAAGATAGGGACTTTAACTTATTTTGTGAGACTGTACTAATAGAGATTGGTGTTTAGTTAGTCCTTGTGTGCAGAAGAGTAGACTGCACTGGTCAGGGTGTTCTCTCACTGGTCGGGATTTCACATTCTGATTGATTCACGGCCCCTTTTGGGCGATTGTGTATTCTGAATTTCTTTAGTAAAACAAACAAGAGTTAGTCATTGGTTTTCGTTAATGCGCTATTGCCGAGCTGAAACACTGCTGAGTAAGAGCTGCTGTGAGGTGCTGCAAGTTGAATCATAGGGGGCTGCGCTGATATTGATAGGATGGTGCGAGTGGTGTGGTTAGTGGTGATGGGATTGGTTGTTACATCAGTGAGTGCTGCACCTTAGGGGACAGTTTTGTGGTGCCATCCTGAGATTGGAAATGAGCGTGGTTGAATATTGCCCTGTGATTTGCTGTGAACTGCCAGTCATTTCAATTGATGCTTAATTAGAATAGATTGTGTTAAAAATAGAGGAAAAGTGTCGTATTTTAAAGAAATCAGAGACTTTTTAGAGACGATGTGAGAATACCCGTTCATGATGGTGAGAAGGCTCATCCAGAGGGCAAACCTGGTCTTTATATGGCCAAACATATCAGACTTCGCACATGTATTTAGCTTAAGAAATGGATTACAATCACAAAAAAAGATGGGTACTCGCAGTTTCCCCAATATGGCACCTTTAACTTGAATACAATAGAAAATGTGAGGCAAATACTGTATGACATGAAACCCCCACCTAGACCAGCACAGTACGAGGCTTTGAATGCATGGGAGTGAGTTACACATGCATGGAATAAGGACAAATGTCAGGCCGGTTAAAAGGATAGTCTTTAGTTGGATGGATGGGAAGTGAAATGCTGAGCAACAATATATGGAGGAGAGAAATGATAGAGGGATTCAGGATGTATCTTGCATTGATAGACGTTAAGCCAGGAATAAAGAAAGTAGGAGAGTGGGAAGGATAGGGAGGAGAGTGATACAGATTCTAGTGATTACTTTTTAGATGAATTACCGTTCTCTCGACAGGTCCAATATAATTTAGCTTCACCAACAGGGAAAAACAATCAATCTGCAGTACTCCTGACCACTGTCAGTGATGAGACGCCAGTTGACTCGAATGTTCTTGTCAAAAGGGCGCCAAATATACTTCTTCCTCTACAGTTAATGCCTATGGTATCCCAAAATCCTCAGTTAGGCCCACTTCATCTTCCGGCTCCCCAGGTAAGGCCACCAACCCCACTTCTCGCTCCCCAGGTATTGCCACCCATTCCACTTCCAGCTCCACAGATCTGACTGCCTATTCCACCTCCAGTCCCACCGGGAGGATCTCCTGAGAATTCTAATGCTGCATCAGATTTAGAAGTCCTTTCAGAAGTGGACGTGAGACCTCGAACAGGAGCAGCTTCTGCTATAAGTAAAACGACTTGAGGAACAGCTAGCCTTAAGTCCCAGTCATCGGAAATTGGCATCCCATAAAAACACAATCTTCCATGGCACTTTTCAAGAAATCCTTAAAGACGTGGCTCTTCATCGAGGTCTACTCATAGACACGCTCTCGGACCTAGGATTATGTTTTTGGTTAGGCGCCTTGACGCCCGATGGGCTAAGTTGCGTTATATAAGTTTATTTTCATTCATTCATTCATTCCCTGTGAGAGGGCTAGATGTTGTGAGGGTGAAGGTACAGCTGCAAAGAATTACTTTGGATTTAGGCTTCGTAGACAGATACAATGAAACAGAGTTCTTATATTTGTGTAAGGAAGCCACCAGACATGCTTGTGTGCCACATATGGCTCTCAAAAGCATAGCTACAGAGTTTGGAAGTGATCTCTCGAAACGTAAGATTCTGAGAAAGAACTTAAATTGTTTTATGACAGATGACACTCTTAATAGCCTGCAAACTCTTGGTTTGAAAGTGCAGTTCAAGGAATGGCCTGGCCAAGATGGGAATGGAGTGAGATGTGCTAAAATGAAGCTCTGTATCCCAGTGGGCCTCCATGCCATAAATGTGCAACAGGACCTGTCTCTATAGCCTCTCCCCACCGGCACAACTGCCCGGGTGCCTCCTGGAGCCAGTTGCGGACCCGGGATCCTGAAGTGCGGGGCTTTAGGAGTGGTATCAGGTCCCAGTGCCCAGCGGAGCCTCGCCAATCCACCATCCTTGACAGTGGTGCGGGGCTCACGAGGGACTCCCTCTCCAGGCTATTGTTTGGCACCACCCAGACATCCCAGCTGTTGCAGGCACCTGAGGGGCCCGGTGCCACCCTGGATCGGCTGCCCCCTATCGTCTGTGGCCTTACGGACTCACTGGCAGAAAGACTGGGATGTCTGTGGTACGGCCTCTTGGATTGATGGCAAGGGCCTGAGCATCGGTGAGACCTCCCTCCCACAGAGGGTGAGTTTGTTGGAGTGCCAGGGGACGGAGGAGTACCAGGGCCCTGTGGTGTTTGTCTGCCTTGGACAGAGTCTCGGGGTGAAAATTGCAAAAAACACAGTTGATGGACAGAATGTAGAACAGTGTCATACATTCACCCCAGTACAAGGATCTGGGCCTAAATCCATCGTTTTTTTGCACTCCACACCACCCTGGGTTAGACACTGGCTATATGCAAATCAGCTCTGACCCTGTGCCCCATGGGAACAGTCCAGTCCGAACTACCAAGCCATGTCTTTCAACTGTGTTTTTTGCAATTTTCACCCCGAGTGTGCTGGGTATGCTCAGACGTGAGTCCCAGGCTCTCCACACCACTTGAGTCAAGCTATCCAGGCTGATGAAGGCTGATAGCCAGAAACCGGTCCTTGGATGCTTGATTCCGGTCTGGGAAAGACATGGCTTGGTAGTTCGGACTGGACTGTTCCCATGAGGCACAGGGTCAGAGCTGATTTGCATATAGCCAGTGTCTAACCCAGGGTGGTGTGGAGTGCAAAAAAACGATGGATTTAGGCCCAGATCCTTGTACTGGGGTGAATGTATGACATTGTTCTACATTCTGTCCATCAACTGTGTTTTTTGCAATGTTCACCCCGAGTGTGCTGGGTATGCTCAGACGTGAGTCCCAGGCTCTCCACACCACTGGAGTCAAGCTATCCAGGCTGATGAAGGCTGATAGCCAGAAACCGGTCCTTGGATGCTTGATTCCGGTCTGGGAAAGACATGGCTTGGTAGTTCGGACTGGACTGTTCCCATGAGGCACAGGGTCAGAGCTGATTTGCATATAGCCAGTGTCTAACCTAGGGTGGTGTGGAGTGCAAAAAAACGATGGATTTAGGCCCAGATCCTTGTACTGGGGTGAATGTATGACATTGTTCTACATTCTGTCCATCAACTGTGTTTTTTGCAATTTGGATAGAGTCTCAGCAAGGCCTGGGGCAGGTGAGGCATAAAAGCACTCTGGGACTAGGCCTGGACTGCAGCATAGGCCGTATCTATTGACCATTGCCTTGCTTGTTCCTGTGTTGGATACTGGGAACCTTGGATCAATTAAGGCCACTGACCTGCCCGCCGCCATCTGAGACCTAGGAGGGCATTGGCCCTGCCTCAAACTTTTCCGGGCCCCCTGCTGATGCTTGGCCCTCCTGGATTGCCAACTGAGGAAGACGGTGAAAGCTCTTGGTTGAGGACTGGGGTTCACCCCATCACCCAGACGCCTGCCCAGCATACACTGCGGATGGACAGGGAGCGGCCGGGCCATTGCAGGACCCCCGCTAAGAGACCTAGGGAGCCCAAAATGTGGTCCAACTAATGGAGCATGGGTCCCAGCTCACCCAGCCCCTTCTAGAGGCTGCTGGTGATTGTGGAGAGGGTTGGACCCGGCAGTGGCTCCCTTGGGCTGTATAAACAGCGGACTGAGGCCAGAAACCTGAAGCACATGCTTTTCCCCTATACATAAGTCCATTTCTGCAGCTTGCCTCCCTTTCCAACCAACCAGCACAGGGATATGCACCTACCTCTTCCTTCTGAGCCCTGCCAGGCCACTGCTCCATCATCCAGAACAATGGTGGGTGTCAGCAGCAAAGAGAGGTGCAGACAACGATGCTGACCCACCACTGGATTCAGACATCTCCTTTTACAAGCTAACACTCTATGCCACGTCTTCAGCCTGTTAAAGAAATCTCAGTAATGTCTCTTTGGCACAAAGCTTCAAAAGCTGATATGGACTCTAAGGAGAGCGACCGACCAGCAGCAGTTGGAGGATCGGCCCATTTTCTAGGACTACATGGAACAGTTCCTTAAGGATATTAACCCTCAAAACTGACTTTAAGTCCAGCCTTCAGGAGTTATGCAGTGATGTCTCTGAACTAGGGACACAAGTGGACCAAACTCTTGAGCAGACAATAAAGAAATGCATTGGCACAGGATGGCAATTCTCAAAAAGCAACAAGTAGAACTACAGGCCGAAAGGAAGACCAAGAAAATAGAAGCCACCACACCAACATCTGCATAAGGGGGTCCTTATGGGCACTGAAGTTGACAAAATCATGGCCTTCACAGCTGAGCTCCTTCAGATGATCTGAGGGGATGTGAAGGCTTCCCCCGTGGCCCTGGACAGGGTCCATGGGTGTCCCCGGTCACGCGATGCCCGGACCCTGCTCCAAACATCCTCACGAGGGTCTACATCTTCACCGAAAAGGAGGCCATCCTTTGAGCATCCTGAGGGAAAGGCGACTTAGTCTTTCGTGTCCACACCATCCAGGTCGTCCAAACCTCTCCCTGGTGATGCTGCGCAAGAGGTGTAACTTCAAGCCAGTCATTGACAAACTGAGGGCATAGGACATCCGATACCAGTGGGGCCACCCATTTGCCCTTATCTTTCACATGAAGCGGAAGCAGTGGTTCCTGTGCTCTCTGGCTAAAGCAAACAAAATGTTTGGCATCCCCGATGATAGAGCCAGCAGAGAATAATCCCTGTCCTGGATAATAGCTGGGGAAAGGTCCATCTTGATAGACCTAAGGGGCGGGGAGGCGGCATTGCCATTATATATAGAGATACGTTTGTGTGTAGGGCGCAGAACAGCGACGTCCAGGACTGTGAGAGCTGTCAGTTCTCACTACAGATATCCCCCACGGTGACTGTGTGAGGCGTCCTGATCTATCGTCCACCAGGTGGCATGGGAAGTTTTGTTAGTTCCCTGATGGAAACAGTCACGCAGTTGGCCTCTTCGACGACTAATTTTATGGTCTTAGGGGACCTGAATCTCCACTTTAACGAACCGACGGACTTAGTGGTGGCTGACCTGCTGGGTGACCTTAAAGCCTACAATCTTCACCTAAAAAACTCAGGACCCTCGCATTCCAAGGGCCGCCTCCTTGATCCCATCTTTTCAAACATCCCATACCTTACAGCTCTGCCCCTTTGCCCTTTACCTTGGACAGACCATTTTCTGGTCCGGGTCAGTCTGCAAGTTGATCCGAGAACTGCCCCCTCTCCGAGAGTTTACACTTTGGAAAGAGCTTGGTCCAGGCTATCAGTTGATAACTGGATCACGAAACTTGAGAGCTCGTGCCCTCCTGTAGCAGTGGACCCGGTTACGGCTGATGTGGATTTTGAGCAGTGGATAACTAATTCCCTGGATGCCATCCTCCCTAAAAAGAGAGTGGCAAAGAGGGGTAAGAGGACGGGTTCCGCCCCTTGGTATTCGCCGGATTTACGAATCCTCAGGAAAGGATGTAAGAGGCTGGAGAGAACTTGGAGAAAAAACTGGGGGGTGGCTAGCCGGGATGAATATCGCGCTGCAATAAGAGCATATAAAAATGCCCTTCGCAGTGCCAAGGCGCAATTTTTTGAGGAAAGGATAAAAAGTTCCTCCAATTCATCGAGAGAGACCTTTAAAGTGGTAAAGGAACTCCTCAAAATTCCGGAGCCCCCGCTGACTCAGGATAATCCAGCTGAGAAGTGTAGAGAGTTAGCGGATTATTTCCATTTAAAAATAGAAAACATCATAGCTGCACTGCCTCAAGTTGTGCAGATTGCACATATAGGCAATCAGATAGCAGGATATTGCGCCCGCCTGGACACCTTTGGTCCAATCCCTGTAGCAGAGGTCGCAAAGGAGCTAGGATCCATGAAGAGTGGTTCACCAGGGGATCCAGCCCCAGTGAGATTTCTGAAACAGGTAACATCCGTGGTTGCGGCCCCCATAGCGAACCTGATTAATACATCCCTTACCCAGGGTATGGTGCCGCCGAGCTGGAAAAGAGCTGTTGTAAAGGCTCTCCTGAAGAAACCCAATCTGGATTCCTCAGATTTGGCAAACTTCAGGCCCATTTCTCTGCTGCCGGGTCTTGGTAAGATCGCAGAAAGACTGGTCAACCATCGACTGTCTGTCTTTCTGGAATCCAACGGCCTGCTGCGAGAGTCACAAACGGGCTTTCGGCCAGGGCAGGGCACAGACATCGACCTTTTGGCAGTCGTTGAGGAAGCAAGGAGCATTTTAGATTCAGGAGGGTCAGTGGCAGTGATCCTCCTGGACCTCAGTGCTGCCTTTGACACTGTAAACCACCAAGTGTTGATCCAACGGCTGTCCAATGTGGTGGTCACAGGAGTGGCGTTGCAATGGCTTAGGTCATTTTTGTGTGGTCGTACCTATCAGGTCTGGGAAGGCAGCGAGAAGTCTACATCTATCCCCCTCCAGTGCGGTGTGCCAAAGGGCTCTTCGTTGAGCCCTATGTTGTTTAACGTTTATATGCCCCCCCCTGGAGGATGTGGTTGCCCCTTTTGGGATAAAAATTGTCAGCTATGCTGACGATACCCAGCTGGTGGTTGCATTATCCCAACTGGAGAAGAACCCAGACTCGCTGCGCCTATGCCTGACCAATGTACACACTTGGATGTGTGAATCGTCGCTCAAACTAAACGGTTCCAAGACATAGATAATGCTGTTAGGGCACAAGACTCCCTCTCTTCCCTCGACCGTTTGGCCCAGCTGCCTGGGTGAGCTCCACAGCCCCAAGCAGGAGATCAAGAGTTTGGGAGTATCGTTGGAGCAAGATCTTTCTTTTAAGACCCAGGCTAAGAAAACGGCGGGGATCTGTTTTGGGCTTCTTCACTCAGCCCGTAAAGTCTTGCCTCTCCTCCCCTTGCCATCGAGGAGGTTACTCATCCAGGGGCTAATTATCTCTAGGCTCGATTACTGCAATGCCATATTCCTTGGCGCCCCGGAAGCCACGCTCAGCAAGCTGCAGCAGGTGCAAAATGCTGCGGCCAGGATGCTGACTAACGCGCCAAGGAGGCAATCAGCTAAGCCCGCCTTGAAAACATTGCATTGGCTCCCGGTGCGAGAGAGGGTTGAGTTTAAAGCTCTCTGCACTGCCCATAAGATCCTCCAAGCGAAAGGACCTCCCTCCCTAAGGAAGTTAGTGGTGCCCTATAAAGCGAACAGAGCTCTTCGCTCTGATCAGAAACTTCTGCTTCAGGTCCCCAGAGTTCATAAGGCCCGCACTGGTGGCAGAAGATTTTCGGTGCATAAAGCCACCCTCTGGAATGCGTTCCCATTGAAAATGCGTCTCGAGACATGCACTCTTCGTTTTCGGAAGCTTCTGAAAACACATCTCTTCCCGTCTTAATACGTTGGATTTGGCTTTGCAACGGGCTGACGGACACCTTGACAAGCGCTGGGATGCCCAAGGGTAACAACGCGCTATATAAGATTCAAAATAAATAAATAAATAAAAATAAGGTGACACCCGGCCTGGCATACAGTCTGAGCCCGTCGACACGAGAAATTGAAAAAGGAGTGTGCTGGGAGACCAATAAAGACATCATTACTCAACTGCAGATCATGAAGAAGGAATCCTACGGAACCACGTATATGCTTGGCTGACTACTGTACTGGATAGCCATCACCTTCTCATAATGAGGGATCATTCACCAGACTGTCTCATCGTTGACAATGCCTTGGCCCCAGACCCCGGCAGAAACAGACCACGAGGATCTGAAAGACTATACTCGATATTGGAACTTGTCTGCCTGTACACCACCCCATCTAACTCACTTTATACTGACTGCAAACCAGCCTTTTCCTGAGGCCTGCTCTCCTCATTTTGTAACCCGGTATGGTGACTCCTCTAGTGGGATTAGAGCATATCTATGCCTACCCCCGTTGGGTCTGGATTGCATTGTTGGACCCTGTTTGCTCAGTGTTGCACATTTTATTTGTTCCTTTCGCGTTGTGCTTCAGCAATGGATCCCTGGCGGGGGTCCTCATTGGCTACACCATATAGGGTCTGCATTAACACACAAGGGGCTGTATAGCCCTATACTCCTAGCTACCTTGCTGATCAGTCCCTCTAATGAGACTTCCATAGCGCCCGTTGTCTCCTGCATTTTCACCTCTTGGGGTGTTAGGACCTCCCTCCCCGGCCGTGCTGCCTATGTCCTGATGCGTATTGGATCAGGTAGGCCCAATGGCTTAGCATCTAAATCTGCACACACCAGCTATGAGAACTGCACAATACATTAAACTACTCTCACTCAACGTTCGGGGTCCGACCTCGCCTAACAAGTTTAATCAAGTCTGCCCATATTTCCCCCAACAGGACTTGAATGTTATCTTCTTACAGGAGATGCACTTCCTGGAGTGTGCCAGTCAACGTATGTCACACCCGAGAAACCCCCATCGCTTTTGGGCAAACACTTTCCAGAAAAACCCTGGGAGCATCTATTATGTGCAAAGTGGGCTTTTGTTCCTCAGTTTTAAAGGTCTTCAAGGACAAGGCAAGGTACTTTCGGAAATTAAACATCCTAAGTGGCATGCACCCTCTAACTCTGCCGGCTGCCTGGGGTCCACGCAGGGGACCCGCTAACAGGGTGGCCGCTTTAGTGACACAAGAGGGCAAAGGAAGCAGCCTTCTAGTGTTTCGGACCCTCAGGGGTCTGGTTGGCCGCGTCATTTCCGGTCACGTAGTACTTTTTCTCGAACCCTGACACCGTTTGACGATCTCCACGGGACCAGGACCACAAGGTTAGCCGGTGCACAACGCTGCCCTGCCCCTCCCTCTCCCCTCTCATCCCCCCTCCTCCCCTCACATCCCCCCTCCTCCCCCTCCCTCTTCCTTCTCGGCCGCGCGACCTTACCCCAGGTTGTGGGGCTTTGCAATGCACGGTGTGCACCAACATCCTGGGCAGGCCCGATTTCTTCGAGGCCCCCAAGTCTTGGCTTGGTTTGGGGTGGGGTGGGCCTCGGGCTCGGTGAGGCGCTCTGGTTAATTTTGTGGTACTGGGTAGTGCCCGGCCTCTTAAGCTGCACGCTTCCGTGGCCCCCCCCCATGTTCTGTCTGCTGTGCTTCCAGGTGGTAGGGCTTTGTTAGATGTTGTGTGGCCCGGCCTCCTGAGGCCCTTTTTTCATCTTGCCCCCGAGTTTTGGTTGGATTGGGGTGCGGGTGGGCCTCGGGCTCGGATGCGCCCTGGTTCAGGTAGGTAGGCTGGGTGCTTTCCTGCAGGGGTATATACAGTGATCATTTCCTGTCGCTGCACGTGTTAAGGATTTTTGCGCTTTTTGTTGCTTTTTTGTGGTGTTCTTTTTTTTTTTTGTCCTCATCTCACCTTGGATCAATGCAGGTTTAACAAGCCGTCTATGGTCAACCTGGGCGCCCTTCGACTCACAGCATACATCTCTATGCCCCCTGGGCTACCGCTTGTGGCTGAGGTCAGGTGTAATCATTGGACCGGGGAACCAAAAGCTTTATGCTAGAGATTAATCAGATGTAAACGTCTGCCCCAGTTCAGAAGAGGGGACCATATGTCTCCCTAGCTGGTCTCCCTGGTCCCTTTGGCCGATGTTAAATATAGATTTTACCAAACTCTCTCTATTGGGGGTATCGGATCTTTCCATTTTAGGCAGATTTCTCTCCTGGCTATGATTATCAAATACAATAGTAAACCTTTATCCAGAGTGTGATAAAGGCAAGGCCAAACGTCACAGCTATGACAGGCCAAGGATCAGGTATCTGGTCAATGCGACGAAAGTGCACGCAGTACACGGACCCGGATACAGAATTGCATGGAGTGTGGTTAATGTTTTATTTCATTGTACAGGTTCCAACGGAGCGAAAGACAGGCATCACATAGGGAACTGTTTGCGAGGAACAGGAGGAGGTATGGATAGGGTGCTCACTGAAGGGGGAGACATGCAGGCAGACCTGGGGTTTTTTGAATGTTGTTTTGACAACTGCAGGGGTACCGGTCACCAGTGGGGGCATGACTTCGGTCCGTATCCGGGGCGTCTTTTAATTTGCTTTACTTCATCTCCGCACACAGAGCACACAAGGAATTCGAAATAGGGGCACACGGAATAAGGCCACCGCACAATTCAGAAGATGTAAGTGTAAAAGTGGGGGCGGGACGTGAACAGCTGGCGGATTATGCTTGAGGGTCCGATGAAGACCAAGGGGAATTGATTCCTGAATTTGCCTCCTCAGATTGTTGACGGTCTGGCCAGCGGGGCGGCATGGGAGGCTAAGGTTCTCCCCCCTTATTTTCACAGATGTCTCAGGTTGAGGACTCCGTGCCCGAAACAGGCTCAGTGGGCTGCATTTATCATGGTGGCCAAGACCAAAGGTTTGGCAAGGGCCACGGCTCTCTTGAATGCAGGGGACATGGAAGATTTTGGGATTGTCGGCGACGCCCCGATCCCAGAGCAGGAGCACATCTCAGAGTCATGTTCAACTAGGCCCAAGCGGGTACACAAGCCTACGACAAAGGATTTCCGGGCAGATCCTCCACCCCCCAAGACCAGGGCACTGCCTGCACCTAGGGACACCATGTCTCAGCCGATGGTTTCACCTCCCATGGCTTCGTCTACTCCCTCGGACAGTGTGGCGGCAGCAGCGAAATTCACCACCCAGGAAGACCTGGGTAAGATATTGGACACAATGAGGGACTTTATGGCAGTGATCAGAGCGGGTCGGCTAGGGCCCAGCTCACCGCAGGTGGGGGGAAAGACAAGCTTGGATGAAAGAGGGGCGTGGGCAGCTGCGGCGGCCTGGGGGGACCAGGGTTGCGTTCAACAATCACAACAAGGGGGTACTGCTGTTGCAGCGTTGGGTTTAGCAGGGGTGGCTAAGCAAGTTATTCCTAACCCGGCCATGACATTAGGAGAAGTAAGTTCACCCACGACAGTCAGCCAGCCACTCCCGAAGACTGCAAGCACAGGCACAGAGGAGGGCACGCCGGCCGCCGGGGTGGGGCCGCCACCGTCCACCAGCGAGGCTAGTCCTTTCTGTAACGAAAGACCTCTCAGCAGAGCCACCACCTAGTCTGGTGCCCGCAATGGTAACTCGCCAACAGTTGTGCAAGCCCCCCGTGCAAGTACAGTTAGTTACAGCAGCCCACTGCTATCTGGACGTTGCTCTCTAGTATGGCAGGTGCCCAAGGCGGCCAAGGAAGCCATTTGGAGGCGTGAACTGATAGACATTTTTTCCCTACTATTACGCCAGGAAGGCAGGTGTAAAGGAGGAGGACAAAAAGATAAAGTTTCAGGCCTGGCCGGAGAACAGTATAAAAAATTGGCTGGATGCTTTCTCCATTTTGTTGGCTGTCATCCTAGAAAAACAACCTGAGGCAGCGCAAGGACTCTTGCAATATGGCAGGTTAATCCACAATGAGGCAATGAAGTGGGGGGGAATAGTTGGTTGAACTATGACCAGGAGTTTAGGAAAAAGATGTCCCTGTGTCCAGAAGGAGGTCCAGCAATGGCTAGATCACATGGGTTCCCGAACACAGCAATCCACTGACACTATGGGCAAGGCCCAGGCAGGACGGGGTAACAGCTGTCTCATAGAGCGCTCTGCTCTGCCAAATTCTGCTTTCACCCTTCAGTCCTCTGATGGTTCATTTTAAAATTTAACTTTTATGCATATTTTAAATCGTTCGTGAGTCCTGCACTTTTAGTGATTACTACTGATTAGTGTTTACCTTGCTCACCTTGCACTTTCTATTACGCTGCCTGTCACTGGTCAATAGCCCCGTTCCACCACGGCTGGTGCCGCTTGAGTGGAGGGCTCAGGACCAAGAGCTGGGCTAGATCGGGCTCCCCCTGGTGACGTTCGTCCGGGGGCGGGCTGCAGGCGGGCCTTCCTTGGGTTATCTCCATTTAATGGGAATGGCGGCACCGTCGCGCAGCGGACGCGCTTCCTTGGTAAGGCGCTAACAGCTGTCTCATAGAGCGCTCTGCTCTGCCAAATTCTGCTTTCACCCTTCAGTCCTCTGATGGTTCATTTTAAAATTTAACTTTTATGCATACTTTAAATCGTTCGTGAGTCCTGCACTTTTAGTGATTACTACTGATTAGTGTTTACCTTGCTCACCTTGCACTTTCTATTATGCTGCCTGTCACTGGTCAATAGCCCCGTTCCACCACGGCTGGTGCCGCTTGAGTGGAGGGCTCAGGACCAATAGCTGGGCTAGATCGGGCTCCCCCTGGTGACGTTCGTCCGGGGGCGGGCTGCAGGCGGGCCTTCCCTGGGTTATCTTCATTAAATGGGAATGGCGGCACCGTCTGCGCCCGTCCGTGCCAGTTCGGGCCCAGGGGCCAGGACCCCTGGCTCAATCACTGTCTACTCTAGACAGTCCCTGCTATGCTGTAACTCATCTGTCCACAAACTACCGGATAGGGTACTGTTGAAACTTAATCGGGAAGGACTTCTGAGACCCAATGCTAGCCTTAAGCTAACAAGTGAACCACCCTTGCAGGACATCCTGCCGAAACAGACTAGCAGGCGGGGGTGTAAGTTCTCACTGCTTAACACCCGATCCCTGCAGAAGCATTGCCTTGAAGTCTTTTCCCTCCTGCAGGAGGATACCATTGATATCCTATGTATTACCGAATCCTGGCTCAATGACTTCTCTACCCCAGACTTAGTGGCAGCCCTCCCCCCTAATTTCTCTGCCATCTATGCCAACCGGCCAAATAATGTCATGGGGTGGTGTAGCTTTCCTCTTTAATGACACCTTAAAGACGGAAACGATATACTCTGAGTGTATTGAAGGCGTAGACGTCCTGGGAGTGAAATTTTGCTCCCCCACGGACTCTGTAACCTTCCTGTTAGTCTACCGCCCTCCAAATACAACTGTAAAGTTCCTGGAACCATTTTTGAAGACGGTCCAGGACCTTCGCACTCGCTGTGAGGAGTTGGTGGTACTGGGGGACTTCAACTTCCACTGGGAAATCATCCCGACGAATAATCAGGCAAATCAACTAGAGGAAGTCCTTACACATCTAGGACTCACACAGGTGGTTGAGGAGCCAACCCACCTGAAGGGTCACACGTTAGATCTGATCTGGTCCTCCCGCCCTCTCCTAGCTCCCCCGGTGATCTCCCCTTGCCCTTGGTCGGATCACTATTTGATTGAAGGTCAATTTCCTCTCCTGCTAGGACAGCAAGAAGTAAAATATCAGTGGAAACTCCTGCGGAGCTGGAAGCAGATCAAAGCAGATGAGTTTATCACTGCCCTTTCACATACCACATATCCCCTGTCACCAAATGACGATGTGAACACTGTAAGCACCGCCTTGCAGGTCTCCCTCAAAGAAGCTATTGAGGTTGTCGCCCCTGCGTGTAAAATCAGAATGAGAGACAAGGGCAAAGCCGCAGGATGGTTTAACCAAGATCTCAGGGTACTAAAGCAAGCTCTACGTCAACGTGAAAGAGCCTGGCGGAAGTCCCGCGCCCCCTTGGAACATGAAGCTTATATACTGCAGTTAGCACTTTATAAAAAAGCCAATCATTTGAGAAAGGCCGATTTTTATGAAACAGCCATCTCAACGGCAGCTAATCCCCAGAGAGAGGTTTTTAAAGTCCTGAATGATCTACGTACTATCAAAGAGCCAAAACCTTCCTTTGACTCCAAAGACTGTCAGGACTTTCAAGACTTCTTTATGAACAAAATTAAGAAATTGGTCTCAGAAATTAGTCAGATTCCAATCCTCCCGTGCTCTGCAGAACCTCTCCCACCTCCCATCAGACTCACCATGCAAAAATTATCAGTTCTACCAGCTCTAACTAAGGAGTGCCTAGCGACTATACTGAACCGGGTGAAATCTGGCTCTCCAGCTGACCCCTGTCCACCTCAGATCTTTAAGCTGGGCTGGCCTGGATTGGAGGACAATGTCCTTAGGCTACTTAACCACTCTATTGAGCAGGGACTGGTGCCCTCTAATTTTAAAGAGGCTAGGGTGGTTCCATTACTTAAGAAATCTGGTGGGACCCAAAAAACCTAAAGAACTTTAGGCCAATTTCCCAGCTTCCTTTTCTTGCGAAGATCCTGGAGCAGCATGTTCTACATTCTCTCACCCACTTCCTGGAAAGTAACCATCTACTTGAGCCTAACCAGGCGGGCTTCAGAGCACACCACAGCACGGAACTGGTGATGCTATCCGTGCTGGATGACCTGAGACTCAAGGCGGATAATAAGAAACCTTGTGCCCTGATCCTCTTGGACTTATCCGCGGCATTTGATACCGTTAATCATTGCCAACTTCTATCGCGGATACAGGACCTGGGGATTCGGGGTACAGCCTTCGCCTGGTTGACATCTTTCCTGGAAGATAGGTCGCAACGAGTGCAGCTTGCTGATCTTGTATCCAAACCAGCAAAACTGACTTGCGGCGTGCCCCAGGGCTCGGCCCTGTCACCCCTACTTTTTAACATATACCTTCAGCCACTGATCGCGTCACTGAACAGGATGGACTGTAGAGTCTACAACTATGCAGACGACACACAAATCCTGATTCAGATTGAGGACACTGCTCAGGCTCATTTGAGAATGCAGAACACTCTCAAATTTATAATCAGCTGGATGTCGAACAACTCTCTAAAAATAAATCCAGATAAAACCGAAGTCCTGGCAATCACTACAGCTGCCAATCCATGGTGCGACCAGTTCTGGCCGGCTGAATTGGGGCCACTCCCAGCCCCAGCCCCAGCAGTTAAAAGCCTGGGCATCAAAATTGATGCCCGACTATCGATGACTCAGCAGGTATCATCTGTGGTCGGCGTCTGTGTGAGTCTGATCCACTCTCCTCAGTTCTATCCTTTTCCACCATGAGGCTGGCGGTCTCCGCCTTAGTTCTGGCACGGCTGGACTACGGTAACTCTCTTTACTATGGCCTCCCAAACAACCTTCTGGCCCGACTACAGGTCGTAATGAATGATGCGGCGAGACTCATTTTTAATAAACCCAGGCACACTCGGGCCACGCCCTTACTTCGCAGCTTACATTGGCTACCCATTTCCCAAAGAATTAAATTTAAAAGTCTCTGCATTGCTCACAAAGCGGTTTACGGCTCAGCCCCCAAATATATTAAAGATCGGCTCCCTAGGTATTTTCCCACTAGGTCTCTCCGGTCAGCTGAGGCATGTAACCTACTTTGCCCTCGGTACAACCTCACATCCAAGGGCGGCAGAGCCTTTTCTAGCACTGTCCCCCTGGCATGGAACCTTCTCCCGGTTGAACTCAGGAAGGAAACAAACCTATTGCTGTTCAGGAAAAAGCTGAAGACAGTGCTTTTTGCGGAGGCATGGGGGCCTCTGTGATCCGCTTTTTTCACCTACTGATGTTGTGTTTCCGCTGATAGCGCTTAGATACCCCTGGGTGATATAGCGCTTTACAAACTCATAATAACATAACATAACATAACCGGCAAAGGCTTTTTTTGGTGGGAATCGCATGGTTTCAAACCGACATTTCGAGCCAGGTTTAGGAGGGTTGGCCAGAGAGGGGGCTTTAGGAGGTTTTCCCCCAATGTCATGCCGATTGTTCAACAAAGGTTCGTGCTCATGGGGCAAAATTTGCAAATTCCAGCATGCATGCGACTCGTGTGGTGGAACACACCCTGCGGACAATTGTCGCGCTCAACAGGAGCGACAGCCCACCGGCAAAGGCAAGCAGGATAGTTAAGGATATCTGCGCACCCAAACACCATGTCACACACCTCCCCCCACCCAGTAGCAGCACCCTTTTGTCTCTAAGTCAGCAATTGCCTTCACCAGCAGTACTCCCACTACCTCTGGACGTTTCCCCAGTTCCCGAGGTGGTAGTCAAAGGCCCCTCACCAGTCAGACTGGCCAACCTTATGCCTCTCCTAAGACGGTACCCTAATAAGCAGGATAGCCTTCAGTTTCAGCGAAGGTTTCAGGATTCCTATGCAGGCGCACTGGGGAGTGGGGAGGCGGACAATCTGAAGTCAGCAAGAGAACAACCAGCAATAGTCAGAGCGAAGGTGGAAAAGGAGAGGGCCCTAGGCAGGGTGGCGGGACCTTTTCAGCGCCCCCCGTTGGACAATTTTTTTGTCTCCCCTCTGGGGGTGGTGCCCAAGAAGGAGCCAGGGTCGTTTAGACTAATCCATCCCTTGTCCTACCCTGAAGGAGAATCTGTTAATCATGGGCTGGAGGAGGGATCTTGCTCTGTCACGGTTTGTACGCTGGATGTAGCCGTGGACCTAGTCAGTAGGGCGGGCAAGGGGGCTTGGTTAGCAAAAGCAGTGATCGAAACTGCTTTTCGCTTGTTGTCAGTCCCCCTGAGCAGCCAACACCTGCTAGGTTTCAGGCTAGATGACAGGTACTTTTACGACAGATGCATGCCCATGGGTTGTGCAGATTCCTGTGCCTACTTCGAGGCTTTCAGCACTTTCCTCCAGTGGGTCCTGCAAGCAAGCTATGGGATGGTGGGCGTCACACACTACCTCGATGACTTCCTTTTCATAGGGGGGGAAGGCACGCAGGATTGCAGGGAAACCCTGGAGAATTTCGAAGAGTTGGCTTCTCATCTAGGTTTTCCACTCACGACAGGGAAAACAGAGGGTCCGGCGCAGGTTTTAACATTCCTGGGGATCGAACTTGACACCATAAAAGGAGAGTCCAGGCTGCCAGCTAACAAGGTCCAGGACTTGGCAAACAAGATTCAGTCACTAATAGGTCAGGAGAAGGCATCCCTTGGTTCCATTCAAAGCCTGCTGGGGAGACTTAACGCAGCCAGAGTTATACCAGCTGGGAGGGTATTTGCGCGTAGGCTAGCCAAGGCAATGGCAAAGGTAAAGAAGAAACACCACAAGGTGAAGGTAAGCAAAGGTATGAAGGAAGATCTATCCATGTGGGCTACTTTTCTGGCGAGTTTTAACGGCTCAGTTATATGGAGGGCACCCTGCGCTTTATACAGACGCGTCAGGTAGAGAAGGTTTTGGGGTGATCCTGGACAGGGAGTGGTGCGCACAGAAATGGCCCAATTCTTGGCACAAGAAGAAAATCACGGCCCGCATTACAGTACTGGAATTGTTTCCCATAGTGCTAGCTTTTCACCTTTGGCCGGCAGTACTATTAGCTAGAAGGGTGGTTTTCTGGTCAGACAACATGGCCGTAGTTCAGGCATCAATTCACAGTCGGCGAATTGTCCCCTAGTTTTGTGCTTGCTGAGGGAACTGGTGCTGGCTTGCCTAGTGAACAATGTAGAATGCAGAGAGTGACACATCCAGGGGGTGCAGAACATAGCAGCTGACGCTCTCTCTCGTTTTCAGTGGCGCCGGTTCCGGGAGGCGTGGCCGAGAGCGAGAGAGGAAATGACACCTTTTCCAACTCACCTCTGATTCCTTCTGAAGTGGAAATGCGACTGAGGGGGCTGGGCGAGCTTTCCCTGGCGCCAAGGACCAGTACGCGTTACAGAGCATGTGTAGCTAAGTTTTGTACAGTGACAGGAGCCTGGGAAGAAGGGAGGACATCACTAGAAAGCAGGGTGCAGAAGTGTGTTATTTGGGCCAAGGATGAAGAGAAGAACCATTCTTGGATAGAGGGCCGTTTGTCAGAAATAAGCCACCGTGCAAGATTACTGGGGCAGGAGGAGCCAACAAAATTGTTCTTAATCAGGGCAGCACTAAAGTACTGGGCCAGGTGCGAACCTAGACTGCCAGACACTAGGGCCCTTATTGATTTTGAAACACTGCAAGGGATGCTGGACTAGGTGCACAAGGCCACAAATTCACCTTTTGAAGTGGCCCTGTTCTCGGCCACTTTCAGCCTGGCCTTTTTTGGGGCCCTCAGAGTAGGCGAGTTGGTGGCAAGGTCCAAGCAGGACAAATCTGGGGTTGCATTGATCAGGCAGGATGCGAGCCTGGTGGGAGACACCCTCACAATAGTCTTAAGGAGGTCAAAAATGGACCAAGCAGGGGAGGGGAGGATGATTGTACTGTACCAGCTTGAAACGGCCAGGTATTGCCCAGTGCGTCTGTTCGCTGCCTACCTAGCGTTGCACCCAGCAACTGAAGGTTACCTATTTATACATGCAGACGGTACCCTCCTCACTAAGTTCCAAGTACAGAGCATCATGCAGGCTTGTTTGGCTTTGTCAGGAAACAAGATAGAAGGTAAACGTTTTTGCAGCCACTCATTACGCATAGGAGCCGCTACCACAGCATTTAGGGGAGGCCTTTCAGCTGAACGAATCAAGTAAGTGGGGCGTTGGGAGTCCCAGTGTTACAAAAAATACATCCGCCCTTGAATGCACTGTTTTTGGGTTGAGGACTGGAAAAGGGTGGATATGGACAAATGTTGGGACATCAAGGACAATTTGCAGCACTGTGGTCGGTGGTGTATAAGACATTTAATTATTAAAGATGTGCAGTAAGACAATATTACGTTTGACATTAACACATAATGGACAAAAAACACAATTTTGCATCACCAGATGCCGGTGGCTTGTGGTGAAGTGCAATAGGTACATTTAATATGTAGATGTGAAGTGAGTAAATAAAAGCAAGCAAACTTTCATCTCTTTAATTGCCAGGAACTATGGTATGGGTGATTGTCCACTCGGGCGTTTTGCAATTGGCACCGTGGGCCGAGAACAGGAAATGGAGACACGGTTTCACGGCCACAGACCTAACCTGGCTAGGATATCCAGGAATGCTTTGGACCTGCTTGCTGATTAAGCTGCAGCAGATACGGGGGGTGGGGTTTCCCCTCCAAATGTGTTGGTGATACACCTGGGAGAGAATGACCTGGCATCTGTGGGGAGGAAGGCACTACTCCATGAAATGACTGTCACCATGTGTAAGTTGAGCAGTCAGCTGGGGACCTGTGAGATATGGTGGTCCGAGATAACACCCCGGCTAGTGTGGCAGGGGGCACAATCAGGGGAAGCCATGGAGGTCTCACGCAGGAAGGTCAACAGCGCCATGAGGAAATTCACGGAGCAAAGGGGGTTTGGTTTCATCCGTCATATTTACTGCACACCAAGACCACAGGGTGTTGGGAGGACGATGGGGTACACCTGTCCAAAGTTGGTATGGATATGTTCTTACTGGATCTGGCGAAGGCTTTAGGGTCATCAGGGTGTAAGTAAGGAGGAATATTTTGGTGGGGGGCTCTGGGGTGACGGTGGCCACACCCAGAGCTGTGGCGGAGTTACAGGTCGATCCAGAGGCTGTAAGGTACATATGGGTACCCTCTGCAGGAACAAAACAAGGGTGCAAAGGCCAAATATCCACAGGGAGGTCCTCCTGTTGGACCCTAGAGGAGCGACGGCGTCCCGTTAGTCCTACGGGTGGTTGTGGACCTGAGCAAACGGGGGTTGCCTGGCAGGCTCCGCCCCTCTATGGGGCATGAGCAGAAGGGGTGGGCTGTTGGCCCACCGGTGGGAGGAATCTACCCCCCCCCCCAAAATATGGGAAACACCGTTGGGCAGGGCTCATCAGGTGGGAGGCGGCGAGGGGCTTCCTGCCTTGGGATCGCCTGTAAGCTAACCACCAATCTTGGCATCTTTGTAATGCTCATAAACCTGCAGCAATGTTTCTCCACAAATAAGGTGTCTTGTCTGGTTATTTCTCTATGAGATTGCTGCATGGGTGGATGGTGAATGTTACCGATATTGGCACTATGCTTCATACATATGCCCCAATCGAGCACAGGATTTCTACATACAAGGCTTACGTAAGGAACAACTCGCTGACGCGGCGAAAAACATTATTGTGGGTGCCTTTCTTAATATTGTCTGGGACTCAGTTTTAGAAAGCATCACTGCATCCTACCAGCACACTGGCACAATGTCTTAACTTAAACACAACCTTATGGAGCTGGAGTTGGCAGACGCTTGGCGTTATAGGCATCCCGATATACGGGACTATTCTTTCTATTCCCATGTACACGCCTCTTAACCCTGCATAGATTATGTGTTTGAGGAAAATTGTTCTTCTGATTGGCATCATTTGTACCGGGACTCCATTGTTTTTTCATTGCCATCTCGTGTCAAACACTTCCACACGACCCACCTGGTTGTTTCTGCTGATGCCTGAGGAAAATCTAACTAACACGACAACAGCTATCTTGCAGCCTGCATTTCTGCCCAGGAACTGTCGCACACCCAACCCCCCCTGTTCTTTGCAGTTCAACAGAAAGCCATAATACAATCACATCCTGTGAAAATGATTTGTTTTCCATCTCCTGGTCCCGGCCTGGTAAACATCCTTGACACCGTGATCAGGTTATCTGGACAATGTCCTGACTGCTGGGCCTTGATCAGGGTGAATAAACAATGACCTGAAATACCGGGCTTTGATCAAGCTGAGTGAACAATGACCTGAAAGACTGAGCCTTGATCAGGTCACCATCTACAAACATCGTCTAGATCTGGTTATCAACTGCAAACACTGCCCTGATTGAACAATGAACTAACCGCCAAAAGGCTAGAATGGAAAAGTATAAAAGACTTGTAAGCTGCGGAGTAAAGCAGTTTCTAACGAGCTTGGAACTCTGTTCCATAGCCCGGGCTATTTGAATAAATCTGGGTTCCTCCTGCAGACGAAGGCTCCTGTGTCTCCTTTTACTATGTATGAAGGGTATGGAAGACTTGGGCGGGTCCCCCGCCGCCGAGACCCAGTGAGTGGGTTATTCCGGTTCCTCAAATGGTGCCCGAACAGGAACTCCACGAGCACGAAAGTCAGGCCCGGTGGATGTGAGGAGGTGCACGGAGAGACTCCGACGGAGGCGCCCTACCCAAGGGATTCTTGCAATCCGGTACGCCGAACGACTCGCCCGCTGTTCCTCCCCACCTGGTCTGGGCCACATGACCACGTTCTCGCTGGATTCCCCTAGCAAATAATTTCTGGAGCAGGACACAGCCCTATGTCTGCAGAAGAGAACTACCCCTGTAAGATAAGGGTGGACTGATCACCCACCAAGTCTGTATGATTCTGTTATTGATTTTTGCAAAGCCAAGCTGTTATTGACTTTTGCAAAAGCCAAGCAAGCGAGGTGAGTTTTTTAAAACCCGCTGGTGTCTGTTATCTATTTCTGTATGATTCTGCTGTTATTCACTTTTGCAAAAGCCAAGCAACCGAGGTGAGTTTTAAAAACCCGCTGGTGTCTGTTAGCTGTTTTCAAGCATTCCAGTCAGTATTCAGTTCAAGAAATTATGTTGTTGTATGTGTACGCAGGACTCCCAGCTGGAGGCGGCTTGTCCGCTTCCTCCAGAAGGGACCCCTGGCCATACGATGTATGTTGAACATGGCCCTTCTGCCATAATGTTTTGAAGGTAAAATATACGAAACAAAGTAACGCGGAATTACAGTAACCACTTTATGGCTCCTTTAATTCCCTAATTCTCGCCAACGTAGAGGAACAATTAATGGAAAGAATAACGTGCCCGTCTATGTTTGAATCTGTCCAATTTTGGAGGAAAGAGATGTAGCAGAGAGCTAGAAAGCAGAAGGCTTGAAAAAGAAAACAGGAACGTATGTCAATGGCTGACCACCCCAGAGAAAATTTACAAAATCACATGACAAAATCAGTAAAAATAGCTGATAGGGAGCATGGGGCCCGGGTACAAAAACGTTATCCAGCTCGTGAGGAGAAAGGAAAAGGCCATATGGAAGGGGGAGAAGAAAGTGATTCCTTGCTTGATACCATGCTAAAAAGCCCTCCTGCATGTGGCCCAATGTACCCTTTCCTGATGCCTCACACCCCGCATGTCCCCCCGCCACAGCCCACTCCTGCACCCAGTGCTCCTCTTACTGTTCTCCCTGTCACACCATCCCTCCCAATTTTTCCTATGACACCGACCAGGCCCGCTAACCCTGTCCTCGCTCGGGAATGACAAGTCCCCATCCGCCCAACCCCTGCGGATTTACCCCTACACGCCCTTTTCCTACTTCCCCGTGGTCTACAGTTAAGCAGGATTTATATAAATTGTTGAATTCCCCCCGACTGGCCTCCTTGCGCTCTGTAGTCAGCTTTTCGTCCCTTCGAGAAAATTACCTACAGAGGCAACAGTGTGAATATTGGATAAATAACGGGAATATTTATGCCTTTAAAGAAATATGGTCCACTTTTTCCCAGTGGATGATTACGGAACAGACCACCTGGGCTGAATACATGTGCACCCTGGTCATGCAAAGATTTGAGAATGCGCTTATGCAGATACCCACCGGATTAATGGACCTTAGGTCGCAAATAAAAAGAGGCGATGTTCAGGGAGAGGGGATGTTTGGCGCTATGTCTGCTTTAATGGCTTACCGTGATATGACCGCTTTTCCCAACACTCCTCTAGAAACAGCTATGCCAATGAGAGAGGCGGCCCCTGTCTTTGTAAACGTACTTACCGATGCCCAAAATAGTGGCAGAGGGGCTGTTGAGGCACACTGGCGCAGACTTTGGGCTCATGTTCCTTGGAAAAGGTCAGAAGTAATACAGTTAAAAGGACAATTACCAGATCCCTGGAAGAATCCGGCTGCCTTTTACAGAGAATTAGGTCAGATTATATCTGCAGGTACTCTCGTACTTGAGGATATAGATTTACTTTTTGGTACGGTTGTCCCCACTGAAATTTGGGACAAGATTCGACATACTGGCCATGAAGTGGCGTTGGGATGTAAATTGGCTGACCCAGAGGCTAAGGAAGAAGCAAGGGTAGGAGGGACTAAACCAGAAGCTGCCATCCTGACTTTGCCCGGTAAAATAATGACGTTTATGAAATTCTTTTTGCTGGAAACTGTCATTAACTGGGATAAAATAAACGCCTGTAGGCAGCGAAAAGATGAGAATGTGGCTGACTTCTTTAGCCGTTTTGAGACAGAATGCAAATGACATAGTGGTTTGGATCCCCGACCCCAGTTTCTGGCCCAGTATTTGTCGATAAGTTTGTCAGCAACTTGATTCCTGAGATCTTTGCCAGGCTTAAGAAAGTTGAAAGTACGTGGTCTGCCCAAACTATGACTGGTATCTTGGCTATGGCACAATATCACGAGAATAGGGAGAATGAAGATACAGACAAGGAAGGCAAGAAGGTTAGGGTTCTTAAGACTAAGACACTTCTGCATCAGGCTTACCCTCCCCGAGGTCCCGAGGTCCCGAGGTCCCGATGTCCGTGGGAATTTCAGACCTCAACCCCAACCCCTCCGAGGGCTCGCTAGTCTACCGGATAAAGAACGTGTTCCCGTACGCTTCAAAGGCCATGGCCAAGGCTGTCAGTAGACAATCTGTCAACTGCTCTCGAAAAATCTGCTCCTCCCATAGAATCCGATGTTCTTCAGGCAGACATAAATTTTCGAGACTGGCTCACTAATTCCTTGGATTCGGTTCTGCCTCTTAAACTCTGTACAAAAAAGAGCAATACGTTCAAATCTCCCTGGTTCTCGCCTGAACTAAGAGAACTCAGGAAAGAGTGCAAAAGAGCCGAGCGTGCCTGGCGCAAAGACTGGGCACCTATTCACAAAACCGCATACAAAGCAGCCCTTAAACTCTACAAACTAGGACGACAAAAATCTAAAGCTGCCTTTTTCGAAGAAAAAATTCGTCTCTCTTCTAATTCCTCCAGAGAAACATTCAAAATTGTGAATATGCTTCTTAAAGTCCCAGACCCCCCTTTGGTCCAGAATGACCCAGTACTGAGATGCAATCAGTTAGCAGAATTTTTCGACACCAAAATTCGGAAAATCCTAGATAGCCTCCCTCAAACTTCCATCACTGAACTTGTCGAGATCCCTCCCCCTGACCCTACCTGTCCCCAACTAGAGGCTTTCAGCCCCATATCCAAAGAAGATCTTTGTAATATCTTTTCCACTATTAAAAGCGGCTCTCCCTCAGACCCAGTCCCGATGCACATTCTTAAACAAACTTTAAACATCATTGCCCCGGTAGCCACGGAGTTACTCAACTCGTCGCTATCTTCGGGCATAGTGCCCCCGAGCTGGAAACAGGCCAGAGTCAAAACACTTTTAAAGAAACCAGGACTAGACACCTCCGATCTGGCCAACTTTCGCCCGATCTTGCTCCTACCTGGACTAAGCAAAGTGGCCGAAAAAGTGGTGAATAAGCAGATCTCCGAGTACCTAGAGGTTAACCATCTCCTCAGTGACTCTCAGACTGGTTTTCGTCCGGGTCAGGGCACAGACACCGCCCTTTTGGCGGTGACTGAAGAGGTAAGATGCATCTTGGATTCAGGGGGATCAGTAGCTCTGATCCTCCTGGATCTGAGTGCTGCATTCGATACTGTGGATCATGCTGTCCTGGCCCAACGCTTGGCCTTGCTGGGCATTTCAGGATCAGCCCTCAAATGGTTGCAGTCCTACTTGGAGGAGAGATCCTTCAGGATCTGGGAAAATGGGTCCATGTCAGAGCCCTTCCCTCTTCTGTGTGGGGTGCCGCAGGGCTCCTCCCTCAGCCCCACACTGTTTAATGTCTACATGGCCCCGCTGGAGAAGGTGATAGCCCCATTCGGGGTTAAAGCTATAAGTTATGCTGATGACACGCAGCTTGTCGTCTCGCTGTCGCAACATGAGGGCAGCTCGGTTGATCTCCCAGATTGTCTTACAGCCATTTCCTCCTGGAAGTCCAGTTCAAAACTTAAACTAAATGGATCCAAGACGGAGATTATGCTCCTAGGCAACCAATTCACCTCTCTGCCCCCTGAGATGTGGCCTGCCTGTATGGGAGATCTTCCCCCCCCTAAGCAGCAAATAAAAAGCCTCGGGATTTGGTTCGAACCCCAACTGACCTTCAAGACCCATGCGCAGAAAGTGGTTGGAGGCTGCTTCGGCTTGCTCCGGGCAGCCCGGAAGGTACTCCCTCTCCTTCCGTTTCAATCTAGAAAGCTGTTAATCCAGGGCTTGATCTTGTCCAAACTGGATTATGGTAACTCCCTTTTCCTTGCAGCCCCTCTTGCCACCATTAAGACTCTTCAGCGAGCTCAGAATGCCGCAGCCAGGTTGCTGATGGGGGCGCCGAGACGGGCCTCAGCCAAACCATTGCTGAATGCCCTGCACTGGCTCCCCATCCAAGAGCGGGTCTCTTTCAAGTCTCTTTGTATTGCACATAAGACCCTGCAAGGTAAAGGCCCTCCAGCCCTGAGAGGTTTGATCCGACCTTACAAGTCGACCAGGGCCCTTCGCTCGGATGGAGAAAATCTGGCCATTGTCCCACGAGTGAGGAAAGCACGAACAGGAGGCCGACGGTTCTCTCTGAATGTGTCAAACAAATGGAATGCTCTCCCTAGAGAACTCCGAATGGAACCGGATCACTTGAAATTCAGAAGAGCACTTAAAACCTTTTTGTTCCCGACCACCCTCTAACCTCGCTTTGCTTGAGTTCACCAGGTTCAGATTAGGATTAGCGCTGGGACGCTCCAGGGCAGCCATGCGCTCTACAAGTCCAAATCAAATCAAATCAAATCAAATCAGGGATGACGCTCCCGTCCGGCAGCGCCCGGCCAATAGGTTTGATGAATACGAAGCAACACGCACTTATTACAATGATGATTATGATGAAGTTGATGAGACAGGGTCCTACCAAGCATAGGACAGCCAGGAAAGGGGTATTACCACAGTGCAAATTCCAGTGGATCAAAGGAACCCGTATGTTCAAATGTCAGTTGTGGGGAACAATCAGAAATTTCTTTTGGATACTGGGGCCACCAGGTCTTCTATTGCACGTCTGTCAGTCCCGGAGGCACCCCTTTCCGGCAATATGAATGTCTCCGTGGGTTTTGCAGGAACACCTGTGACCAGCCCTGTCTCTGAACCCCTCCCTCTCGATATTGGCCCTGCACATGTTGACGCTCCCTTGGTCCTTACTACAGGTTGCAGTGAAAACCTGTTAGGCATGGATTTACTGAAAGCTCTGTATGCGACCATATCATGTAGTCCCCAAGGTGTATCCCTAACGATTTCCCCCACTGCAGCTTCCTATATGTATCTATCAGATCCCCTCCCACCAGAGTTGCAGTCTTTACCTTCCTCCCTCTGGGCATCATCAGACACTGATGTAGGGTGTCTCAACATATCCCCTCTTGTGGTACGCATCCAGCCAGGTGCACTTCTCCCCCGCCTCTGGCTGTATCAACTGCACGCGGAAGGAGAAATGGCCCTTTTAACAATAATATCTGAATTAATGGACAAGGGCGTAGTGGAGGAAACACGTGGCAATATCTGTAACAGTCCCATTCTTCCCGTTCTTAAAAAGACCAATGGAGATGCTCTCTCGCCTAAAATATACAGATTCGTGATTGACCTGAGAGCCCTAACAAAATAACAATCTTCCAATATCCTGTTGTCCCCGACATTACAGCCCTCTTAACGATGGTCCCTTCTGACGCAACGTAACTCTCTGTCATAGACCTGAAGAATGCTTTTTTCAGCATTCCTATACATCCTGACAGCAGACATTTTTTGGGGTTTCTCCCTTGGTGGGCGGAGTTTTAGATTCTGCCGCGCCCCTCAAGGTTTCACCGAGAGCCCCAGTATCTATAGTCAAGCCCTAAAAAGTCAACTAGATTCCTTGGAACTCCCTGATAATTCCACACTTTTACAATATGTAGATGACCTCCTCATTGCTGCAAATTCTGCCCCAGCATGTAAAGAAGCTACTCTCTGTTTGTTACGCCACCTTGCCCTCCATAATCACAGTCTCTTTGAAAAAGCTTCAGTTTTGTCAAGAGAAGGTGACCTATTTAGGTCATCTCCTCTCGAAGGAGGGAAGGCAGCTCACCGCTGATCGTGTAGCCATTATCAATGCTATGACGGTCCCACGAACACAAAAGCAGGTGCGAGCCTTCATAGGCCTAAACTCATACTGTAGAAAGTGGATTTCTAATGTTTCAGTCATGGTCAAACCTCTTCTTGCCCTCACCACTAAAGACATATCAGACAGTTCCTTTTCTTGGACTAGAGAGCATGCGCAGGCCTTCCAAGATTTAAAGAGGGCTCTGTGTACTGCTCCAGTCCTCTGTACTCCTGATTATAACAAACAATTTTTTCTTTTTGTACATGAGACAGACGGCTGTTCATGCGCTGCCTTGATCCAGATGTTTGAAGGTCACCATCGGCCATGTGCCTATTTTTCAGCCACCTTAGATCCTGTTGCAAGGGCTCTCCCAGGATGCCTATGGGCGACCGCTGCGGCCGTCCTCATGGTCCGTCAGAGTGCGGGGATCGTCATGAACTCCCCCCTGACTCTGATGGTCCACCATTCTGTAGATACCCTCCTTAATAACACCAAGACACAGTACCTCACTAGCGCACGACTCATAGGATATGAACTGGCACTCTTTGCCAGCCACATTAACATTAAAAGATGAACTGTACTAAACCCCGCCACATTACTCCCACTGGATACTCAGGATGCCCGCTTAGCCCCACATGACTGCATATTAAGGACAGAGGAGGAGACGAAGGGACGGGTTGACTTACAGGACACCCGATAGCAGAACCAGAAGGTACACTGTATGTGGACGGATCATGTCTCAGAGGGTCAGATGGTAACACCTCAGCCGCCTACGCCCTCACGACATTAGGGCGAGTAGTAGAAACAGCTCAGATTCCGCAGTGCTCTGCTCAAGCAGCAGAATTAGTGGCCCTCACTAGAGCCTGTGAGGTAAGCAAAGGAATGACGGTAAATATTTATACTGACCGCCAATATTCCTTCGGGGTGTCCCACAACTTCGGGAGGTTATGGAAAGAAAGGAATTTCCTTACTTCCCATGGGACCAAGATTCAACATGGCCCTCTGATTCACTGATTGTTAGACTCCCTGACACTCCCCAGAAAGGTGGCCATTATAAAATGTAAAGCCCATAAGAAAGTGACAGATGGTGTTGGGTAATGCCCTGGCTGACCAGGGGCCAGACAAACAGCTCTTAGGAAAAGGGAAGGAATGTATGTAGGAGTTCCCTCTAGGTGGGTGGCAGACGAGGGCGTAGTTGAAAACAGAGTGTGATTGATATTCAGTCCCATACTACTCCTGAGGAACTAAGGGTGTGGAAAGAGCAATTAGCAAAGGAGGGAATTAGTGGTTGTTGAGTCCGTACGACTATGGAAAGGCAATGGATGTTACCTGACAGTCACGTGCTACCAGTAGTTACGATGGCCCAAGGTCCTGCTCACATCAGTGCAAAGGGGATATGTAAACTATTGGAACCCACACGGTACAACTCTAAGATACCAGCATATGCTGACAAGCTGGCCAAAACATGCATGATTTTCCTAATGTATAACCCAGAAAAAGGAACAGTTACTCCTAAGGGAGGATTCTCTCCTCCTACCTTCCCTTTTGAAGTCCTCCAAATGGATTACATCCAGATGGACAGATGTAATAATTTGAAATATGTCCTGGTAGTGGCCTGTACCTTCAGTCGATGGGTGGAGGCCTACCCCGTCAAAGACTGCACCGCTATCACCACCGCCAAAGTGCTATTAAAGGAGTACCTCCCACGATTCGGTTTGCCCCGCTTGGTCTGGAGTGACAACGGGACACACTGTACGGTTCAAATTATGGAATATGTCTGCAAAGCATTTGGTATAAAATAAAAATGTCATGCAGCTAACCACCCCCAGTCAGCAGGTCTAGTGGAGGTGTACAATGGCATCCTAAAAACTAAAATGGCCAAAATAGTAGCCGAGACAGGTGTCTCTTTGGTTGATGATCTGCCCTTGGCCCTACTGTCCACAAGAACAACGGCCCACACCAGAAAAGGGCTATCCCCCCATGAAATTGTGTACAGGAGGGTTGCCAATGTATGGGGTGTCCCACGGCTTAAGAAACTGTCTGATGTTGAATACCCTGTATTAACTGATTATCTGTACAGTCTAACTAATACCTTTCGTATTCTTTATCACCAGGTGCATGAGGCCATACCTGGAAAAAGCGAGGGCCCAGGACACGTCATCCAACCTGGTGATTGGGTCTTAGTGAAAAATTTTCAACGTACTAAGAGCCTCGAGCCCCGCTGGACACAGCCCGTCAGGTGTTGCTGGCCACCCGCACCGCCGTGAAAGTAGAAGGTCGGAATAATTGGGTGCATTCGTCTCACTGCCGGCGTGTGCCTCTGCCCCTCCCCTATGATCAGTGGGTGAGGGAAGGCCAAGGAGACTCAGAAACAGAAACAGTCCCGACATTTGTCCCATATAGCGATGCCAGACTGCATTCTACATCTACGGAAGCACAGAGTGACAGCATACTGAAAGGAAGGGTGGAACCCTCCCTTAACTCTGCTCGACACCAAGAACAATTGTTTCCCGACCATACTGTCCCTACTTCCGACCGATATAACTTGCGCCCCCGAGGGAAGGCTTGCCCTTGACTTTGCCAAGTGCCTATAAGCTGTAGGGCTGTGATCTTCCCCAGCTGAGAGTAGTGCTGGTGTGTCAGACTAAGGTACGCCATAGGGCCCTTGGCACCTGCGCCCAGTGAAGCAACCACCAATCACAGACAGCCACTAGAGGTCCCTGGCTTAGCACAATGGCTGCCATCCAAAACACCCAAATCCAGAAACAATATGTCAGTCTCCGACATAGTAAATGCTTCATGGCCACTGTGGTGACGCTGTTTGTCTCCATCATCCTGTCTATCCTTGGTTTGCTGTTACTAATCTACCATCCAGTTACCTCACCAACTCCTACCCCGACTCCTGCAGAGACCCAGTATTACACATTACCAGCCCACAAATTACCCCGCTATGCAGAATCCTTCATTCAAATGTTGCATCATCACCAGCTGATCATGAACACTTCCAACTGCTGGGTTTGTAGACTGATGCAGCATTCCATGATACACTGTGTCCCATTCTTTCCCTACCCCTTTTCCATCTCTGGGTCTTGTCTTGCATGGTGGATGTTGATGCAGGAGGCCTACACTGTCAATGGTGCTTCCAATTCTGCCCTTGGAACATTTCGGGATGACTTCTGGCGGAACAGATCTGGCCATGCCAATGCTCCTTTTTGCCCGGCCAGCTTATCCATATCGCTACTATCACCAGAAGAACTCAGTGAGATGGTAGTATTTAACTCAACCACTCGACGAACATTTTCTAGATTCTGCACAAGAAATGAAATGATGAAATGATTACGCACTTGTATAGCGCACGACTACCCGTAGGCATCTCGGGGCTTGTACGAATACCGCCGAGGAACCCTTCCTGGCCTTTCCCTGTGAGGAGCCCACTCCTGGGCACCCCCAAGGTGAAGTCAGGCATCCTCAGCGTTTTTGGGGCTGTTGTAGAGATTAAGCAAGCTATTGCCCAGAGGTGCAGAGTGGGACTCATGATTAGAATAGGAACTGAAGCGAGAATTATCAGGTCCGAGGAAATTGAGCCCAAGACCCGCCGAGGCGGGAATTGAACCCTAGTCCCGGCCAGACTACTGCATCAGGGTCTGCCGCTCTAACCATTGACGATTCAGAAAAGGGGGTGGTGATGAACAGAGTGTCTGAATTAAGCAGACCACTCTTACCCAGTCCAAAGATCAGGGCTTGATCCATCACCGTTATTTATCTCACTGCACCATCCCAGCTCAGAACCTGGCTATATGCAAATCAGTCTGTCCCTGGCCCAGTGCATCATGGGAATAGGGCAGACTAAACTACCAAGCCAATTCTTCACCAGAAAGGAGACAAGCTACCGGGGACCGGTTTCTGGCATTTCAGCCGTCTTCGGCCCGGCTTGCTTGAATCCTGATGGAGCAGTGAGAAAGGGACTCATGTCTGAGTATACCCTGCCACACCTATAGTGGCCAAAAACGATTCAGAAAAGGGGGTGGTGATGAACAGAGTGTCTGAATTAAGCAGACCACTCTTACCCAGTCCAAAGATCAGGGCTTGATCCATCACCATTATTTATCTCACTGCACCATCCCAGCTCAGAACCTGGCTATATGCAAATCAGTCTGTCCCTGGCCCAGTGCATCATGGGAACAGGGCAGACTAAAAAACGGTGATGGATCAAGCCCTGATCTTTGGACTGGGTAAGAGTGGTCTGCTTAATTCAGACACTCTGTTCATCACCACCCCCTTTTCTGAATCATTTTTGTCCACCATAAGCGTGGGAGGGTATACTCAGATGTGAGTCCCTTGCTCATTGCACCATCAGGATTCAAGCAAGCCGGGCCGAAGACGGCTGAAATGCCAGAAACCGGTCCCCGGAAGCTTGTTTCCTTCCCAGTATAAGAATTGGCTTGGTAGTTTGGTCTCCCCTGTTCCCATGATGCACTGGGCCAGGGACAAACTAATTTGCATGTAGCCAGGTTCTGAGCTGGGATGGTGCAGTGAGCTAAAAAACGGTGATGGATCAAGCCCTGATCTTTGGACTGGGTAAGAGTGGTCTGCTTAATTCAGACACTCTGTTCATCACCACCCCCTTTTCTGAATCATTTTTGTCCACCATAAGCGTGGAAGGGTATACTCAGATGTGAGTCCCTTGCTCATTGCACCATCAGGATTCAAGCAAGCCGGGCCGAAGACGGCTGAAATGCCAGAAACCGGTCCCCGGAAGCTTGTTTCCTTCCCAGTATAAGAATTGGCTTGGTAGTTTGGTCTGCCCTGTTCCCATGATGCACTGGGCCAGGGACAGACTAATTTGCATATAGCCAGGTTCTGAGCTGGGATGGTGCAGTGAGCTAAAAAACGGTGATGGATCAAGCCCTGATCTTTGGACTGGGTAAGAGTGGTCTGCTTAATTCAGACACTCTGTTCATCACCACCCCCTTTTCTGAATCATTTTTGTCCACCATAAGCGTGGAAGGGTATACTCAGATGTGAGTCCCTTGCTCATTGCACCATCAGGATTCAAGCAAGCCGGGCCGAAGACGGCTGAAATGCCAGAAACCGGTCCCCGGAAGCTTGTTTCCTTCCCAGTATAAGAATTGGCTTGGTAGTTTGGTCTGCCCTGTTCCCATGATGCACTGGGCCAGGGACAGACTAATTTGCATATAGCCAGGTTCTGAGCTGGGATGGTGCAGTGAGCTAAAAAACGGTGATGGATCAAGCCCTGATCTTTGGACTGGGTAAGAGTGGTCTGCTTAATTCAGACACTCTGTTCATCACCACCCCCTTTTCTGAATCATTTTTGTCCACCATAAGCGTGGAAGGGTATACTCAGATGTGAGTCCCTTGCTCATTGCACCATCAGGATTCAAGCAAGCCGGGCCGAAGACGGCTGAAATGCCAGAAACCGGTCCCCGGAAGCTTGTTTCCTTCCCAGTATAAGAATTGGCTTGGTAGTTTGGTCTGCCCTGTTCCCATGATGCACTGGGCCAGGGACAGACTAATTTGCATATAGCCAGGTTCTGAGCTGGGATGATGCAGTGAGCTAAAAAACGGTGATGGATCAAGCCCTGATCTTTGGACTGGGTAAGAGTGGTCTGCTTAATTCAGACACTCTGTTCATCACCACCCCCTTTTCTGAATCGCTCTAACCATTGAGCCACACTCAGGATACTGTCTGATGAACGAGACACTGTGAATGTCATAAATGTGCAAGGCCGTGTCTGCATCCATGGCCTAGGGACTAAGAAAGTTGGTACCAATACACGTGATATCACAAAAGCTTTAAACTCTACATCTCCTACAAAGCTGGTGGCATCCCCCAACACCAATTTCATCTGTGGTACTGTCGCCTACACTTGGCTCACCCGTAACTGGTCTGGTACCTGCTATCTAGCCTTCCTCCTTCCACCAACGTATTCTGCCCATGGAGGTTACCACCTGTCAATGATGGGTGCTCTGCGCAGCTCACTTAGGGGCATCATATCAGCCGAGGATACAGCAGGCCAGGAAACCGGGGACTTCTTTAAAGGTTTCCTTCCTTTCTGGGGACCCCATGGCCAACAGTCGGGCTGTACGAGGACTGACCAGGGTCCTTGAAGCCACCATCACAGCTGGTGCCCTCTCCGACATCACAGCAGAGCTACAGGCGGACCGCCTCATAATGCTTCAGAACCGAATGGTCCTAGATGTCATCCTTGCTGATCGTGGTGGTGTGTGTAAATTGATCGGCTCCAGCTGCTGTGTGTACATCCCAGACAACACACCTACAGTGTACAATGCCATCCAACGTCTACATCGCCTATCTTCCGAAATTCATCTGGATGAAGGCAACTGGTCCCTCACAGGCTGGATCTGGGGCCTCCTTTCCTAGTGGGGGTGAAGGGTCCTCATCTTCTTTGCCTTGGGAGTAACTCTCCTGGTCTCCTGCTGTTTGTGCTTTCAGTGCCTGCCAGTGCTCTGTACAATGTGTGTCCAGACCATCAAGCCTCCACCCTCTAA
Source organism: Lissotriton vulgaris (assembly GCF_964263255.1). Lineage (NCBI taxonomy): Eukaryota > Metazoa > Chordata > Amphibia > Caudata > Salamandridae > Lissotriton > Lissotriton vulgaris. Next base: position 334,237,369 of record NC_141689.1, on the reverse strand, counting down.
CATTCACAACACCAATATGATGATGATGCTCCAACAAGAAACAGATGGCCTTGTGAACATTGACATTTCTTGAAGTATTTGCCACTCAATGGCAAAAGGTGGTTCTGAGGAAAAGTGTTCTTCTGATCGGCATCATTTGTACCGGGACTCCATTGTTTTTTTATTGCCATTTCGTGTCAAACACTTCCACACGACCCACCTGGTCGTTTGTGCTGATGCCTGAGGAAAATCTAACTAACATGATGACAGCTATCTTGCAGACTGCATTTCTGCCCAGGAATTGTTGCACACCCAACCCCCCTGTTCTTTGCAGTTCAACAGAAAGCCATGAGACACTCACACCCTGTGTAAATGATTTGTTTTCCATCTCCTGCTCCCAGCCTGGTAAACATCCTTGACACCGTGATCAGGTTATCTGGACAATGGTCTGACTGCTGGGCCTTGATCAGGGTGATTAAACAATGACCTGAAAGACCGGGCTTTGATCAAGCTGAGTGAACAATGACCTGAAAGACTGAGCCTTGATCAAGCCGAGTGAACCATTATTTGTGTACCAAGCCTTGACCAGGTCACCATCTACAAACATCGTCGGGATCTGGTTATCAACTGCAAATACTGCCCTGATTGAACAATGAACTAACCGCCAAAAGACTAGAATGGAAAAGTATAAAAGGCTTGTAAGCTGCGGAGTAAAGCAGCAGCCTCCTCTGTCTTGTTTCTAACGAGCTTGGGACACTGTTCCATAGCCCGGGCCATTTGAATAAATCTGGGTTCCTCCTGCAGACGAAGGCTGTGTCTCCTTTTACTACGTATGAAGGATATGGAAGACTTGGGCGGTTCCCCCGCCGCCGAGACCCAGTGAGTGGGTTATTCCGGTTCCTCATCTTCTTTACACACTCTCTACTTCGTGACCTTGAGATGGTGGCTACCTAAGATATTTCAATAGTGGACCACACGCATGCAAACTGGTCTGGTCCGGTGGTGCATCCTCTCGGCGAGCCCGCCGCGCCAGCGCTTCCCCCCACAGCTACTCTGCAGTGGACACGGAAGAGATACAATAGAAAATTGTGGAATAGTCCAAGATTATTGCCCTCCCAAACACGCCACCTCATATGATATGGGGTGGGATCAAGGCCTCGATCAGAGGTGCAATCTCGACCATCTCAGAGTGAGGGAATCCAAATTGGTAGAGATGGGCCTCACAGCAGAGATTAAACCACTTGAAAGAATCTAGCCCCCACCAGCTGCAACAGAAGGCAGCTTGCAATTCTGGACGCTACAAGCGCACAGGACAAATAAAGCAAAACGTTCCCTCCTAATCTTGAAACAGAAATACTAGGGGGGACAAGGCTGGCACACTACTTGCTCATAAATTGCTCCACCAACGCTCTAAGACTCACATCTCTCAAATACTGATGGGTAACACGACCTGGGCAGACACTGAAAGGGCTTTTCACAACTACTACCAAATATTTCACATGCAGCATGAGATCCCTCAGGCCCGAGGGGCGTGGTTTTGGAGCCGAAGAGGACGGTCGCGTGAGCTAAGAGCTCCGCACCGACCCCACCGTTTATCCTGGAAGGAGAGCCGGCATAGAACACCTGTGAGCCGGGGAAGGTGCCTGTAGGTGTTGAGGTCCGTGGAGAACGAGATCGGACACCCTCTAGCCCCAGGTGCTACCCGGCGACTGCGAGGAGTTAGGATCCCGGCCAGCGCACATACAAAATGGCGGCCGCGGCAGGCGATTGTCCCATTGTATACTCCCCAGGAAATTGACAACTTTGACTTGTACACCAGGTGGATATTTGATAATATTTGAATCTGGATAAACAGTTTTTTGTTAAATGGCTCGAAGCATCCCACAGGAGGCAGCTGTTTCCTTTAACAATATCGCCCCACCTCTTCACCCCTGCCTCTTTCAGAAGTTGAGATAATACGTCGTTCAGGCATTCCGGTGTGCCTGGGGAGTCCCACGCGTGTGCCCACTCACTGTAATAGGGAATGCCTAGGATACTACGACAGTCAAACCATAGTTTGGCGGCATCGAGTAATTCCTTCAGCGAACTTTAAAAAAAAATTTAAGGGCACCAAATTTATACATGAAACCCTCGACTGAAATCTCGTGCAACATTGCCTTGAACATGCAGCCCATCTAATGGTCACCTGGACTGTTTAGGCGCATTCTGTTGTTTTGCAATTGGTATGCCCAACAGTATATCTGAAGGTCTGGTAGGCTCAAACCTCCATGTGACAATTTTCCGACAGATTTTTCCAGGAGAGTCTGATCCCTTTCAAAAGACAAAAGAAGAGATCTTACCCTGAATTTTGTTTAGGGAAGTTTTGTCAAAGGTTAGGGGGATGTTATTAAAATGGTAAGCGAACTATGGCAGAACACACATCTTGATCAAATTTACCCTACCAAAGTGTGTGAGCGGAAGATTCTGCCATCTTTTTAGCAATGTTTCGGCTTCTTTACGTACACGGTCTATATTTGTTTTGGGGAGATCAGACAGCTCTTGAGTTACAGTAATTCCCAAATACTGTATCTCCTTTAACACCCTGTAGCCCTGCACTTCAGAATTCCATGCCATGATCTCCGCCTTACTATTATTTATCTTGTATCCTGACAGCTTGCCGAAAACCTGTACCTTCCTTAATAGGCTTGGTATAGCTTGGTTAGCATTAGATGTAAAAAGAATTAAATCATCCGCGTATAGGGCAAGTTTCCTTAAAAAAAATCATTCATTAAGAAAGGCTGTATTTCATTATTTAGTCATAGATACTGTACGAATAGTTCAATATATAGGTCGAAGAGTGTAGGAGACAGCGGGCAGCCCTGGCTTGTACCCCACCCTATTGATATTGGGGCAGAAAGGCTCCCATTTACTAATATTTGGGTGCGTAGTTCGCTATATATTTTCCCCAACAGATCTCTAAAAGTGAAATCAAACCCAAAAGCCTCTAATACACTTAGCAGATAACACCAGTTAACATGATCAAAGGCTTTTGCAGCCTCCAAAGTTATTATAGTTAATGGGGCATTAGCCGCTGTTGCCAGATCTATTGCAGTGATCAGAGAGATAACAAGAAGCTTCATCTGCCGCCCGTGGAGGACACCCTTCTGATCTTCATGTATTAGTGCTCCCGCTAACTTACTCAAACGAGCATTAATAATTCCGGTAAAAATTTTGTAATCAGAATTAGGTAGAGATATTGGGCGGTAAGATTGGCATTGGGTTGGATCTTTACCCGGCTTTAAGATCAGGGTGATGATTGACTCTTTCCAGGAGTCAGGTAGTGGAGAATGACTCCGGAGAATCTCAATAAATAGTTTTAACCATATTGGGATGATTTCCTCCATCAGCAGCAGATAGATCTCATTTGGGATTAAATATGGGCCAGCTGCCTTTCCTTTTTTGATTTTCTTAATGGCATCCATGATTTCACTTCCTGTTGTGTCTTGGTTTAGTAGTGTTAATCCTTCAGCAGCCAATCTAGGAAGCTGTTTCTGACCCAGCCAAAGATCTACAGCTGTTTTATCTGGGACTAAATCCTCCCTATACAATTTTTGAAAAAATTTACAAAATTCTCTCTCAATCTCGGTCTTATTATCGGTGAACTGAGCAGAAGATTCATCCCCGTCTTCTATTCTGATCCTAGTTATGTTGTTTTGAGATCTGTCCATTCTGCTCTTTATAGGTAATATTTTACCACAATCCTCACCCTGACCGAACTCACTCATTGTGCTTGCTTCCCACTTCTCTAACATGATTCTTTCCAGAGTTAATATTTGCGTTGTTGATCTTCTAACATACCCATCAGTTTATCTTTTTCTTCCCCCTGAACTTGTCCAGATTTTAATATTTTTTCAGTTTTCCTCACCTTCTCCTCCTATGAAGCTGTCTCCTCTTTTTCAGATTTAAACCACCCTGCGGCCACCCCCTTCAACATACCTCTTAGCCATGGTTTAAAGGCGTCCCAGACCACATGAATAGAAGAAGATTCTTGATTTGATTAAAAAAGGCTTCCATATCTAATTTGATCTTTTCCATTGTTTCGGTTTGTGACAGCAATCTTCTGTTTAGTGTCCACCTACTATACAATGGGATAGAGGGGAGCTCCATGGTCAATTCTATTGCACCATGATCTGATAGTTGTATGGGCAAATATTCCACTTTCTTAACCCTTTCTACCTCCAGGCGGTCCATAAAAATGTAATCTATCCTGGAGTAGCGACCATTCTTTTTACTAAAGATGGAATAGTCTCTCACATTTCCCATTTTATTCGCCATATATCGCAGAGATTAAAATGATCCATCATGGCTAAGAGGCATGTTCTTATGCGGGGTGAATATATTTGGGTACGCGGGGAAGATCTGTCCAGCTCATTATTCATTAACAGATTAAAGACTCCACCTATTATCAGTGGGGCCTCAAAATCTATCATGACAGAGCTAAGATTGTTCAAGAAGCTCACCTCATCCTCATTTGCCCCTTAATAACTGGCTAAAATATAGATGCCATCCTGCATCTTTATCTCTGCCACCACCCATCATCATGCTTGTGTTCCGCCTAGTTCTATTCCTGAGTTGTTTTTAATGGTTATTGCTACACCTATAGAACAACATTGCTGGACACGCCCACGAGGGAACATGGCGGCTAGCTAGTGTGCTAGTCGGGCGCTACTCTATCACCCGTCGCGAAAATGGATTGATTTTTTCCCGCATCTTTCTACGGAACGGAGCTGACATCTTTCTCCAGTTTTGTTTAGTTGTCAGGGGAAGTGGGGGCCAAAAATCGTGGCTCTGGAACCAGCTTGGCCGCAACGTACGGCAGTCCGCTGCAGCTGTTTGGGAAAGTGACTATGGCGGCGGCAACACAGCGCGTCTGACTCACCGCCTCTTTGATTCTCCGCTTCCCCTCGCTCCCTTACTGCAATTTCCTTTCCAGTTAGCCTAGACCTCACCGCCAGATTGTCTTAGTCCTGGAGTCAGGAGCCAGCAGCACACAGTATTTTACCTCCGCTGTCCTACGACGCCATATGAAGCCTTACGGTAGGTCAGTCAGTATCTGAATGTTTTAGGGGAGGGGGTGAATGTGGATTGGTGGGGGAGTTCTCAGGGCGGCGGGTGCACTCGGGGAGTCCTGTGCTACCGTAATTTAATTTTAAACGTACTAATATCTGCAGGTACTGGCGGAGTTTATGTCGGTAGGTCCCAGGGGCAGGGTCAGGAAGTGCGCTACATAATTAGCGGAGACATTAGGCACCAGCTGCTATCACAGTACTCACAACAGGGCAATCTTGTAAAGCAGAATAAAAAACCAAGTTCGGGGTATGTCATGACTGCTAAAGGCCCAACTCATATGAGAAAGGGGAAAGGGGTGGAGCTGGAGAGCGAGTTCAAAAACCTTATTCTTGTAAAAGGCCTTGTAGAGAGAAAAGAAGAAAATACAGACAAGGAAGTGGCTGGGGGGAGAAGATACAAACTAAGATCAAAGCTCTTTCAGGGAAAGGTCGAGGACTCCAAGGTGGAGCCACAAGCTGATCACCCCTTTAGCCCTTCGCAAGGCAAAACTAGAGCCAAAAACCCGGCTGTTAAAACAGGTGGGAGCATAGTAGCAAAAGAAAAAAAGAAGAAAGCTTCTCAGTCAGCATCTAGAATAACACCTTAACTGAGGTCCTACTTTATGTTAAACTCACAGGTTAATCCACAGAACAGTATGGACCCGTCCATCCCCAAGGAGGTACAGTCAGGGGCACAGACAGAGCTCACTCAACAAAACATAGAAACTGCCCCCCTACCTCCTAGGACACCAGTCTATACTATTCCGATCTCAAACAAGTACTAACTCCTGAGCGATACTAACTCTGTCATCAGTGAGGTATCTGAAAATATACCAAATTCAGAGGTGACCGATCAGGCTGAAGAAATTCAATCTAAAGAGGGAGTTAAAGATTCGGATACAATAGTTTTAAATGCAGATTTACTAAGCCAGCTCTCAGCAGAGATTAAAGAGTGTTTTGTCACTTCAGAAAGTAACCAGAAAAAATTCAAGACACATGTTGTAGCTTGGAGGAGAATTTAGAAATACTAACTAAACACACAGAGGACTTGGAAAACAAAACGCAAGAGCTTGGGAAAAAGGTCCAAGATGATAGCCAAGAACTGGACAGGCTCAGATCTAAAGAAAGAGAAATATCAGACAGATTAGAGAGGATTGAAAATAATTCCAGGAGAAATAATATTTGTATCCTTGATATTAAGGAGGGTGCAGAAGAAGGGGACATAAAAGCTTTTGTGATAAACATTCTGACTTAAACTTTTCCTCAAATTGCCTCAGCCTCTATCTGGGACACAGAAATCCAGCGAGTCCATCGAGATCCTCTGAGGCTCAATCCTAGACGAAAAAAGCCTAGAAAAATCCTGGTTGATATCCTCTCGGATTCTCTTAAAGAAAAGCTATTAGGGGCGACCATAAATATAACAGCCACTCAGGAAGGCGATTGTCCCTGTGAATGAGCCTGGGGTACCGAGTCGGTCTGCAGCCTGAAGTGTGGGAGGTGCCCCCTGGAGCGGGACGAACGCCGCACACCTTCTGCACAGACCAGATCTTCCACCGAGTTTGGAGCGAGGGAGGAGGATTCGGTGGTGCTGCAGGCCCATCGAGTCCCTGGGAGCACCCAGCCAGTTCGGGCTGGACTGTTCCCATGAGGCACAGGGTCAGACTGATTTGCATATGGCCATGTCTGAACTGGGGTGGCAGAGTGAGCTAAAGAATGGTGATGGATTAAGCCCAGATCAGTTGAGTGGGGTGAGTGTTTGATTTGCTCAAGCGCTCCGTCCATCATCCCCTTTTGTATCGCTTTGTTCGCCCTAAGTTGGCAGGGTATGCTCAGACGTGAGTCCCTTGCTCACTTTGCCACTGGATTCAAGATAGCCTGGCTGATGAGGATTATGAATCTGAAACCGGTCCCAGAATGCTTTATTTCCGGTCCAGGGAAGACATGGCTTGGCAGTTCGGGCTGGACTGTTCCCAGCAGAGCTACAGGCGGACCGCCTCATAATGCTTCAGAACCGAATGGTCCTAGATGTCATCCTTGCTGATCGTGGTGGTGTGTGTAAATTGATCGGCTCCAGCTGCTGTGTGTACATCCCAGACAACACACCTACAGTGTACAATGCCATCCAACGTCTACATCGCCTATCTTCCGAAATTCATCTGGATGAAGGCAACTGGTCCCTCACAGGCTGGATCTGGGGCCTCCTTTCCTAGTGGGGGTGGAGGGTCCTCATCTTCTTTGCCTTGGGAGTAACTGTCCTGGTCTCCTGCTGTTTGTGCTTTCAGTGCCTGCCAGTGCTCTGTACAATGTGTGTCCAGACCATCAAGCCTCCACCCTCTAACATTCACAACACCAATATGATGATGATGCTCCAACAAGAAACCGATGGCCTTGTGAACATTGACATTTCTTGAAGTATTTGCCACTCAATGGCAAAAAGTGTTTCTGAGGAAAAGTGTTCTTCTGATCGGCATCATTTGTACCGGGACTCCATTGTTTTTTTATTGCCATTTCGTGTCAAACACTTCCACACGACCCACCTGGTCGTTTGTGCTGATGCCTGAGGAAAATCTAACTAACATGATGACAGCTATCTTGCAGACTGCATTTCTGCCCAGGAATTGTTGCACACCCAACCCCCCTGTTCTTTGCAGTTCAACAGAAAGCCATGAGACACTCACACCCTGTGTAAATGATTTGTTTTCCATCTCCTGCTCCCAGCCTGGTAAACATCCTTGACACCGTGATCAGGTTATCTGGACAATGGTCTGACTGCTGGGCCTTGATCAGGGTGATTAAACAATGACCTGAAAGACCGGGCTTTGATCAAGCTGAGTGAACAATGACCTGAAAGACTGAGCCTTGATCAAGCCGAGTGAACCATTATTTGTGTACCAAGCCTTGACCAGGTCACCATCTACAAACATCGTCGGGATCTGGTTATCAACTGCAAATACTGCCCTGATTGAACAATGAACTAACCGCCAAAAGACTAGAATGGAAAAGTATAAAAGGCTTGTAAGCTGCGGAGTAAAGCAGCAGCCTCCTCTGTCTTGTTTCTAACGAGCTTGGGACACTGTTCCATAGCCCGGGCCATTTGAATAAATCTGGGTTCCTCCTGCAGACGAAGGCTGTGTCTCCTTTTACTACGTATGAAGGATATGGAAGACTTGGGCGGTTCCCCCGCCGCCGAGACCCAGTGAGTGGGTTATTCCGGTTCCTCATCTTCTTTACACACTCTCTACTTCGTGACCTTGAGATGGTGGCTACCTAAGATATTTCAATAGTGGACCACACGCATGCAAACTGGTCTGGTCCGGTGGTGCATCCTCTCGGCGAGCCCGCCGCGCCAGCGCTTCCCCCCACAGCTACTCTGCAGTGGACACGGAAGAGATACAATAGAAAATTGTGGAATAGTCCAAGATTATTGCCCTCCCAAACACGCCACCTCATATGATATGGGGTGGGATCAAGGCCTCGATCAGAGGTGCAATCTCGACCATCTCAGAGTGAGGGAATCCAAATTGGTAGAGATGGGCCTCACAGCAGAGATTAAACCACTTGAAAGAATCTAGCCCCCACCAGCTGCAACAGAAGGCAGCTTGCAATTCTGGACGCTACAAGCGCACAGGACAAATAAAGCAAAACGTTCCCTCCTAATCTTGAAACAGAAATACTAGGGGGGACAAGGCTGGCACACTACTTGCTCATAAATTGCTCCACCAACGCTCTAAGACTCACATCTCTCAAATACTGATGGGTAACACGACCTGGGCAGACACTGAAAGGGTGTTTCACAACTACTACCAAATATTTCACATGCAGCATGAGATCCCTCAGGCCCGAGGGGCGTGGTTTTGGAGCCGAAGAGGACGGTCGCGTGAGCTAAGAGCTCCGCACCGACCCCACCGTTTATCCTGGAAGGAGAGCCGGCATAGAACACCTGTGAGCCGGGGAAGGTGCCTGTAGGTGTTGAGGTCCGTGGAGAACGAGATCGGACACCCTCTAGCCCCAGGTGCTACCCGGCGACTGCGAGGAGTTAGGATCCCGGCCAGCGCACATACAAAATGGCGGCTGCGGCAGGCGATTGTCCCATTGTATACTCCCCAGGAAATTGACAACTTTGACTTGTACACCAGGTGGATATTTGATAATATTTGAATCTGGATAAACAGTTTTTTGTTAAATGGCTCGAAGCATCCCACAGGAGGCAGCTGTTTCCTTTAACAATATCGCCCCACCTCTTCACCCCTGCCTCTTTCAGAAGTTGAGATAATACGTCGTTCAGGCATTCCGGTGTGCCTGGGGAGTCCCACGCGGGTGCCCACTCACTGTAATAGGGAATGCCTAGGATACTACGACAGTCAAACCATAGTTTGGCGGCATCGAGTAATTCCTTCAGCGAACTTTAAAAAAAAATTTAAGGGCACCAAATTTATACATGAAACCCTCGACTGAAATCTCGTGCAACATTGCCTTGAACATGCAGCCCATCGAATGGTCACCTGGACTGTTTAGGCGCATTCTGTTGTTTTGCAATTGGTATGCCCAACAGTATATCTGAAGGTCTGGTAGGCTCAAACCTCCATGTGACAATTTTCCGACAGAGAATTTTCCAGGAGAGTCTGATCCCTTTCAAAAGACAAAAGAAGAGATCTTACCCTGAATTTTGTTTAGGGAAGTTTTGTCAAAGGTTAGGGGGATGTTATTAAAATGGTAAGCGAACTATGGCAGAACACACATCTTGATCAAATTTACCCTACCAAAGTGTGTGAGCGGAAGATTCTGCCATCTTTTTAGCAATGTTTCGGCTTCTTTACGTACACGGTCTATATTTGTTTTGGGGAGATCAGACAGCTCTTGAGTTACAGTAATTCCCAAATACTGTATCTCCTTTAACACCCTGTAGCCCTGCACTTCAGAATTCCATGCCATGATCTCCGCCTTACTATTATTTATCTTGTATCCTGACAGCTTGCCGAAAACCTGTACCTTCCTTAATAGGCTTGGTATAGCTTGGTTAGCATTAGATGTAAAAAGAATTAAATCATCCGCGTATAGGGCAAGTTTCCTTAAAAAAAATCATTCATTAAGAAAGGCTGTTTTTCATTATTTAGTCATAGACACTGTACGAATAGTTCAATATATAGGTCGAAGAGTGTAGGAGACAGCGGGCAGCCCTGGCTTGTACCCCACCCTATTGATATTGGGGCAGAAAGGCTCCCATTTACTAATATTTGGGTGCGTAGTTCGCTATATATTTTCCCCAACAGATCTCTAAAAGTGAAATCAAACCCAAAAGCCTCTAATACACTTAGCAGATAACACCAGTTAACATGATCAAAGGCTTTTGCAGCGTCCAAAGTTATTATAGTTAATGGGGCATTAGCCGCTGTTGCCAGATCTATTGCAGTGATCAGAGAGATAACAAGAAGCTTCATCTGCCGCCCGTGGAGGACACCCTTCTGATCTTCATGTATTAGTGCTCCCGCTAACTTACTCAAACGAGCATTAATAATTCCGGTAAAAATTTTGTAATCAGAATTAGGTAGAGATATTGGGCGGTAAGATTGGCATTGGGTTGGATCTTTACCCGGCTTTAAGATCAGGGTGAAGATTGACTCTTTCCAGGAGTCAGGTAGTGGAGAATGACTCCGGAGAATCTCAATAAATAGTTTTAACCATATTGGGATGATTTCCCCCATCAGCAGCAGATAGATCTCATTTGGGATTAAATCTGGGCCAGCTGCCTTTCCTTTTTTGATTTTCTTAATGGCATCCATGATTTCACTTCCTGTTGTGTCTTGGTTTAGTAGTGTTAATCCTTCAGGAGCCAATCTAGGAAGCTGTTTCTGACCCAGCCAAAGATCTACAGCTGTTTTATCTGGGACTAAATCCTCCCTATACAATTTTTGAAAAAAATAAAAAAATTCTCTCTCAATCTCGGTCTTATTATCGGTGAACTGAGCAGAAGATTCATCCCCGTCTTCTATTCTGATCCTAGTTATGTTGTTTTGAGATCTGTCCATTCTGCTCTTTATAGGTAATATTTTACCACAATCCTCACCCTGACCGAACTCACTCATTGTGCTTGCTTCCCACTTCTCTAACATGATTCTTTCCAGAGTTAATATTTGCGTTGTTGATCTTCCAACATACCCATCAGTTTATCTTTTTCTTCCCCCTGAACTTGTCCAGATTTTAATATTTTTTCAGTTTTCCTCACCTTCTCCTCCTATGAAGCTGTCTCCTCTTTTTCAGATTTAAACCACCCTGCGGCCACCCCCTTCAACATACCTCTTAGCCATGGTTTAAAGGCGTCCCAGACCACATGAATAGAAGCAGATTCTTGATTTGATTAAAAAAGGCTTCCATATCTAATTTGATCTTTTCCATTGTTTCGGTTTGTGACAGCAATCTTCTGTTTAGTGTCCATCTACTATACAATGGGATAGAGGGGAGCTCCATGGTCAATTCTATTGCACCATGATCTGATAGTTGTATGGGCAAATATTCCACTTTCTTAACCCTTTCTACCTCCAGGCGGTCCATAAAAATGTAATCTATCCTGGAGTAGCGACCATTCTTTTTACTAAAGATGGAATAGTCTCTCACATTTCCCATTTTATTCGCCATATATCGCAGAGATTAAAATGATCCATCATGGCTAAGAGGCATGTTCTTATGCGGGGTGAATATATTTGGGTACGCGGGGAAGATCTGTCCAGCTCATTATTCATTAACAGATTAAAGACTCCACCTATTATCAGTGGGGCCTCAAAATCTATCATGACAGAGCTAAGATTGTTCAAGAAGCTCACCTCATCCTCATTTGCCCCTTAATAACTGGCTAAAATATAGATGCCATCCTGCATCTTTATCTCTGCCACCACCCATCATCATGCTTGTGTTCCGCCTAGTTCTATTCCTGAGTTGTTTTTAATGGTTATTGCTACACCTATAGAACAACATTGCTGGACACGCCCACGAGGGAACATGGCGGCTAGCTAGTGTGCTAGTCGGGCGCTGCTCTATCACCCGTCGCGAAAATGGATTGATTTTTTCCCGCATCTTTCTACGGAACGGAGCTGACATCTTTCTCCAGTTTTGTTTAGTTGTCAGGGGGAGTGGGGGCCAAAAATCGTGGCTCTGGAACCAGCTTGGCCGCAACGTACGGCGGTCCGCTGCAGCTGTTTGGGAAAGTGACTATAGCGGCGGCAACACAGCGCGTCTGACTTGAGGAAATATAAATTTTTGGTCAAGTTATGTTCCCTATCGTGTACCCCACCGTCTCCATGTACGAGTTAAAGTGCATGTAACTTCCCTCCTGTGCCAGCTATGAAGACGCAAATACATTTGCGTCCAACGTTAACATGCCCTCTTTCAGACCCACCCTGAATGGGTTGGATAGTCCGTTCCTAAGTATGCTATGCCAACGTCTTTTTGTAGTGTACTTTACATGTTTTTCAGCTCTGGCAAAGTAGGCCCTGAATTTCTGCCATCGAGCCTTTTTCTTCCTCCTGACTCTGAAAGCCTCAGCCCAGGCTGCCCCCGTACCTGTGAACTCTGCCTTACTTCCAGCGCGGCCCACCACGCTTAGCTCAGCCTGCTGCCTGCCAAGACTGACTACAACCTTCGAGTTATCTGTTCCGCTCCTCGAAGATACATTCCTGCCTACTAGTTTCAGTAAACATCCCCCAGCTGCAGAGCCGAAGGGCCGGCCTGTCTCCATGCAAGTAATTCATAGCCTCTGTTACCATGCTCCCATGGAAGGCCCATGCCCCCACGCTTTTCATGCAGACACTCAGGCGCTTATACACGCACTCACAGTCAGTATAGAATAGCTTCTGCCCTAGAGACCTTTCTGCCCAGATAGCTCAGTTCCTAAACATCAGATATCAGATATGATAGAAGCACAAGTTGATCTGACATTCCAGACTTCTGTCTCTTTCCGTCAGTGTAAATGTCAAGCCCCCTGCACCCTCCAGTTTCACGCCAATCACACGTCATGCAGCTGCGCGCGCATCCAAGCCTCCGATTTCTGCTGACATTGCAACATTCTGTTTAAGTGCCACCCACATATGACACCTACCTGTGACGTTTCTAGAGCACACCTCCAGTTACGCCTAGTCCACGCCTTCTGATTACGTACTAGTAACACGTGGATGCTGTTATCTTGTCTTCTCTCAGCTGTTACGCCTACTATATTGCTTTCTATGATGTAAATTAGGTATATAAGCTATGTATTGTCAATAAAACATTGCTCTATCCCTTCCTGAACCCTGTGTGGTTGCAGGAACATGATATCCAGTTCCGGAACGATTCCTTTTTAAGGAATAAAACCCCTAAGAACTCTAACACCACGGACTCTGTTTTCTTTCTTTCCGATTGAGTTATTATTGATTAAGTACTTACCTGCATAGAAATTAAGATGGTAAATTAAATATTTACGACATTTTGGCGCCCGAATAGGGACCCCTCCCCCACCTCACGCGCTGGTTGGTGCGTTGCAAGCTCTGTCCCCTGCCATCAGTTAGAAGGAAACTACGCGTACCGGCAGGATTTCCTGTATCTCCCTCTGGCCCACGGAGGTGACGAAGATTGCGATCAGTACCCAGACGAGGCGGTGAGGAGTGCGGAGGATCCCGACCAGAGCCTAGCCGAAAGAAGCAAGGTCCGAGGTGTCAAGAGGCCCACCAGTTTTCCGAAGTATCCACGTGTCGAGTCGAGTCGAGTCCGGTCCAGTCCAGTCCAGTCGAGTTTTCCGAGGCCTTCTGTTTTCCGTGCTTCCCGGTGAGTACCATTGCTGGGACGTATCTAGACGGGTTTGGGTACACGAGTCTGGTCTGCACTGTTTTAGGCAGTGTATCTGTACTGTTTAGCAGTACATCTGATGATTCAAGTTCGTGCACTGTTCTCAGCAGTGTATCTGTGCTGTTTAGCAGTACATCCGATATAGGGGGTAGTCATATATGTCGCAAATGTCTTTTTATGTGATTAATGTCGTGGTATAAGTGTGACTGTTTTAATGTGCATTATTGTGTTCCTGTATAACTAGCTGTATCTAGTATTAAGTAGCAAGGATTGAGCGTTCAGTACTAAGTAAACAGGATGCCGTTTTTCAACAAGTTAAAGCAGATAGGAACTAGGAAAGGGATACTAGAGGAAGAAATTCCTATCCCCCCTAGGGACACTCCTGGAAATTTCATGTACCACAAGCATGGCATAGATGCCATAGTGTATCTAGATTTATGGGCCGATTATACTAAGCATCTAGACGAGAGACACAGATGGCCAGTTACTGGAACATGGGATGCCGAGTGCATCATGAAGGTAGAGGAAGCATTATGGAAAAAGAAAGCCAGACAATCTCAGAAAGACGCCATAGAGCTGTGGCGTAAGGAATCACATAAGCGTACTGAAAAAGAACTACGTAGAGAGGACAGACTTAAAGAATCAGAGAAAGCCCAAGAAAACGAATTAATTACTGAGGGGATCCGAGTAAAATCAGAGCAAACAGACCGTGCACGAAATAACCTCGTAAACGGTATGTATCTCGCGGCCGAGGGTTCGCCTGAGGCCATTTCAGAAATACCGAAAAATCTGCCGTCACCATTGGTTCCAACTAAAGTAACTCACAGGACCACTAAAGACATATTCCTGAATTCCTATCTAGAGGATGTAGCACCCGCTTACACCAATCTGCCTGTCCGCGCCCTGCCTAACGACAGGGACGGGGGTGGTAACCCGCCCCAAGATCATATTCCGCCAGTACCACAACAGATCCCCCCTGTTCCACCCCCTCCACCGCTTCCCATACCTAAAGTTAATCTACCGAAGCCACGTCTACCTGACCCTACTAAAGGACAAATTCAAGTACAGATACAGACTCCACAGAGAGATAATGTCCAAGCTTCCGCCTCAGGAGGTGCGATGGGGGGTCTCCAGACCCCACCATTAACACGCAGGTTACAGCTCGGGGACTTACAGAGTCCCTTCACGTTCAAATCACCCCGTCTCGACATACTCAAAGGACAACTTACAGTTTGCAGATATGATCCAGTACCCGGCAAAGACGATAGAATGATAATGGCATCACTACGGTTACGATCTGCTACTGATTTCCTGCTGATGTTTTCAGGAATGAAAGAGTACCTAGATAGAATATATCAGTTTATTCAAACTGGGAAAGACCCCGACAGTATTAAGGATGCCATGGAGCATCAGAAAGTTGACGTTCAAGGACAGATACTACGTTTTTTCATAAATTGCCTAATAAGAGAACGAGACAGGCCCGAGACAGATCAGGGTGAATTAGATGCACTCAGCAAGTGGGGTCAAAATATATCTGAAGGAAAACATGACAAGGGGACTTGCATAGCCAGTATGTACAGGAAAATAAGAAAAGCAGTGATAGACCTACACAAAGAAGAGAAAGAAAAGGCTTCCTCTGAGGGGGAAGAAGAACTTGAAGAACCAGAAAAGACTACAGACACTATAGCATATGTAGGTAAGGGAACTTACCTTAGGAAAGGCATTCGTCCAGAAAGCAAGAGAGTTTTTCTCTCTGCCTTAACAAACCCGAATTCGGCTGAACATCAGTTCCAGGAGACTGATAAAAGGCTTCGAGACCGAGTAGGGTACCATGTACTCAACTCTATGGATGAACAAGAACTAGCCCGGTCAGCCATATTATGGACTGACAATCCGGATATATACAATGATGACACCGTAGCACAGACATTCCTGAACCTTTCCCCAGACGAGCAGAAATTAGCAGGTGTATACATGATTCAGCACCACCTCACGAAATACAGAAATCAACATTCTGATCCAGGTCCCTTACATGAAACATTAGAAGAACTACTCATGGACAGATGGAGAGGTTTAAGTACCAAATTAATTCAAATAATTCTAGAACAACGCCATAGATATGACACTTTCATAAGCTCTGAATACGTTCCCGCCCCGCCCCCAGAAAGGAAAATGTATCATATAGAACGTCGGCATGGCATTGAAAGTCAGAACCCCTTACGAGAAGTGCATCCAGTTATGGGTGACGATCATAACTTGAAACGAGTGTATGTACATACGCCTCTGACTAAGTTAGAACTGTTAGAAATGAAGAAACTAGTCCCGTGCCATGATAAAGACCCTGCAGGTTTTCATAGAGAGCTTAAAGACATGTTACTGATGGGGGATTATACGTACGAAGATATCACGAAAATGTTAAAGGTACTGCTGCCCACGGGCATCTACGAGAAACTAAAAGAAAAAGAATGGGAGGTGGGAGAGAAAAAGATTGTATGGGCAGAAATAGAAGACGAAGAGAACAAACGTGTCCCAGGGGTAGGCCTTGGGGAGAAAACTAAAGCATTACCAGGTCTGATAGTACAGGTTCTGCCAAGATTATTGACAACTAGAAAGGAAGACTGGGATGCAATATCAGCCTGTAAACAGAAACCCGACGAAGATACTAGTGACTTCTATTCAAGATTCGAGAAATGTTTCATTATTAATAGTGGTCTTAAACCAAGTAGCGAGTCGTACCCGCATCTTTTTGTATCAAAGTTAGTCGAGAATTCCCTGTTAGCAGTTAAAAACCGTGTATACAAGGTCGAGAGTACATGGCAAGCCAATACGCCATCACAGATGTTACAAATGTTACAATATCATCAGAACAGAATTAGAGAAGAGCAGGATCAGGAACAGAAACGTATGAAAGACACGAAAATGAAAATGCTAGTAGCCCAATCGGTCCCAACCGACGGCCACAGAAAGGGTACGACCCAGACAGGTCACACCGCAGCTCCCGTTAAAGGGACATGCAACTATTGCAAGCAGCCAGGTCACTACGTACACGAATGCCCAGTTCTGAAACATAACATAGCAACAGGTAAAACTAAAGAAAGACCGCATCCGCCTAGACAAGACCATAACCAGCATCAGTCTTCACAGAATATACAGCCCATGCAGAATACACAGCCTATGCATGCTTCATCACCTACAGCACAGACAGTAGCGGTATCACAACCGCAGCCCATCGCCGCGACCCAGCAAGTCTCACAACAGATGTACCAGTATGCCCAGTCCGCTTACCCCGATTATCCACGATATACATGAAACAGCCTAGAGAGGGAGGGTGGCTTGCCTCTTATTGAGATTCCTGTAGATCAAGAGGGTCCTTATGTACATAGTCAAGTATTGGGAAAAGACAGAAAGTTTTTAATTGACACAGGGGCAAGTCGCACCACGATTAGTCATGATGAAGTTCCAGGGGCACCCCTCTCAGGCTCACAGAATGTTTCCCTTGGTTTTTCAGGACAGCCCATTGTAAATGAGGTATCAGAACCAGTTCCCCTGGCTGTGGGTCCATTATCACGTGTTACAGACTTGTTACTTACGAAATCATGTCCAGAAAATCTGTTAGGAATTAAGACATTGAAGGCTCTAGGAGCCGTGATCTGCTGTTCCCCGGAGGGAGTCAGACTCTTTCTGCGGGATTTCAAGGGTCATTATATGTTACGTGAGTTTGATGTCAGATTGAAAAATGTACCAGATCACTTGTGGGCAAAAGGCCCAACTGATGTAGGTTGTATGCACATTACCCCATATCGTGTTACACTCAAACAAGGTGTAGTTTTACCCAGAATCAGACAATACAAGTTACCACCCGATGCTGTAGTGGCTTTACTGGAAATAATTGAAGAGCTCATTACCCAGGGAGTGGTCGTAGAGACCGACTCCAATATCTGTAATTCACCCATCATTCCGATTCTTAAACGTACTGATCCCAATGCACCGCCAGTATATCGGCTGGTGATTGATCTAAGAGAACTGAATAAATGCATTATTCCACAGTACCCTGTGGTTCCCGACATCTCATCCTTATTGACTGCTATTGATTCAGAAGCGACGTTCTTTACTGTAATTGACCTCAAGAACGCCTTCTTCAGCGTACCTATTGATCCAGAGAGCCAATATCTCTTCGGATTCAGTTTAAATGGACGAAGTTTCAAATTTTCACGCGCACCTCAAGGATTCACAGAAAGCCCCAGCATCTATAGCCAAGCACTGAAAAGACAACTTGATTGTATCACAATGCCAGTTAACACCGCTCTACTGCAATACGTCGATGATCTGCTGATCACCGCACGAAATGAACCCGAATGTGAACAAGCATCACTGACAGTTTTACATTTTCTGGCCGACAAGGGACACAAGGTGTCTCCTTCGAAGCTACAATTCTGTGTTCAGCAAGTTGTGTACTTGGGTCACTTGCTGTCCAAAGTGGGGAGACAGCTCACTCCCGATCGCATTCAGTTAATTGTAAATATGCCACAACCACAGACACAAAAGGAAGTGCGGGCCTTCATAGGCCTCACCTCGTACTGCAGACAATGGATTCCTCAGTATGCATTTCTAGCCAAACCACTCATTCAGTTAACAACACAGGAGGCAGCGACTTCGACTGTCCTTCCCTGGACTCAGGAACATACACAAGCCTTTGAGGAATTAAAGAAAGCATTATGCCAAGCACCAGTTCTAGCGACACCATGTTACAGCAAACCTTTTACACTTTTTGTTACAGAACGTGAGGGTACAGCACTGTCTGTCCTCACTCAAGACCAAGCAGGTTCATATAAGCCTTGCGCTTATTTTTCAAGTACATTGGATTCAGTAGCCCAGGCACTCCCTGCGTGCTTAAAGTCAGTAGCAGCAACAGCATTAGCAATCAGACAGAGCGATTCAATTGTTTTAGACATCCATTAACAGTTCAAGTTCCACATTCTGTAGAGGTTCTTTTAAACAGAACCCAGACTCAACACTTGACCATAGCACGATTGACAGGTTATGAATTGACACTATTCCAGCCACACATAGAAATCAGACGCTGTAGCATTCTGAACCCCGCAACATTGTTACCTGCAATTATGACAGATCTAACACCGCATGATTGCATAGAGATCATTAATACAGTAACAAAACCTCGACGAGACCTAACAGATGTTCCACTGACAAATCCAGACCTGACACTTTATGTGGACGGTTCATGCATGAGAACAAGTACAGGAGAATTAGTGGCCGCGTATGCAGTGACCACTGAAACTGAAGTTAAAGAAACACACCGTATTGACACATTGTCTGCTCAAGCGGCGGAGCTCATCGCTCTGACCCGAGCTTGTATTCTAGCCAAGAACAGAAATGTTAACATATACACTGATTCCCGCTATGCGTTCGGAGTCGTACACGACTTCGGCATGTTATGGCAAGAAAGAGGTTTTTTGACCTCTCATGGTGCCAAGATCCAACATGGTCCCCTCATTCAAGCACTATTAGAAGCAATACATTTGCCCTCGGGCATATCAGTCATGAAGTGTAAAGCACATACTAAGGTTACAGATTCTGTTTCCCAGGGTAACGACCTGGCAGACCAGACAGCAAAACATACAGCATTGACTCACACCCAGACTACTGATGAGACAAAGACAATAGTACCAACTCAGTGTATGTCAGTCAGGGATCCCACCCTAGACGTAATCGATATTCAGACACATGCCACTTCAGATGAAATAAAGAAATGGACTGAACTAGGAGGGATCCAGACAGATCAAGGATGGGTCACAAAGGGAAAACATACATGGTTCCTCCCCGACTCAATGGTTCAAATCATGATAAATACAGCACATAGTCCTGCACATCTAGGAGAAAAAGCTATGTTAGACAGTTTACAGAATCTCTGGTACAACAAACACTTACGAGCGGCAGCAAAACAGAAAGTGCGTACTTGCATGATCTGTTGTCAGTTCAATCCAGGTAAAAGCGTCCCTGTAGAGCAAGGTGGATTTCATCCTCCCGATCACCCTTTTGAAGTCCTCCAGATGGATTATATCCAGATGGACCGCTGTCGAGGATTCAAATATGTCCTCGTAGTTGTTTGTGCACTTTCTCGTTGGACCGAAGCATACCCAGTCTCAGATTACACTGCCCCGACCACTGCCAAGCAGCTGGTTCGAGAATTCTTCCCACGATACGGCCTGCCTCGTGTCGTGTACTCAGATAACGGACAGCCGTTCTCATCCGAACTCATGAAGCATGTCTCCCTTTTGCTAGGATATCAGTGGAAATTCCATTGTGTCCGACATCCCGAAGCCGCAGGCCTTGTTGAGAGGCATAACCAGACACTTAAGATCCGCCTTGCCAAAATATGCCAGGAGAAAGGGGTCGACTGGATAGTCGCCCTGCCAGTTGCACTGTTCTATATGAGAATGGTTGCACATTCGAGATCAGGACTATCCCCGTACGAAGTGGTCTTTGGCAGACCATCGAATATGTGGGGGACGCCCATTCCTAAGAAAATTACCGATGTTGATTGTAACATGTTGACAGATTACCTTGCCTCCTTGATGTCTGCACTCCAATCATGTCGTTCACAGGTTGCCGCAGCCTTTCCTGACAACACTGATGTAAAGCCGCATGATGTCCGTCCTGGCGACATGGTCCTAGTGAGGAATTTTGACAGGAAAAGCCCGCTGGAGCCCCGCTGGAAAGCGCCGAAGACCGTCCTTCTTACTACGAGGACCGCAGTGAAGTTGGAGGGCAGAAAGGGGTGGGTCCATACGAGTCATATCAAACTATGCAACGAACTGAAACCAGACCCTGACTCGCCCACCCCCACCAAAGACTGTATTAAACCTAGTGACTTTAAAATACCTGAACGAGAGAAAACTCCCCAAGAGGAGTATCGACTAAAGCTTCGATCTAGCAAGTCAGACAGTTTAATTGTTTAAGTCCTCCCCTAGGTGAATCGGTTAAATAGTTTCTGACATGTATCCCCTAGATCGAGATAGAGAGAGAGAGAGACAATTCAAGAAACGTACATACTGCAAATCACTGCGTAGTCACTGTATAGTGACATTATTAATTATGTTTTTTCTAAGTATTCTGATTATTGTTGCAAGTATACTTCTTCCAATCTATTGCCCTATTTTCAAGCGTGAACATTCTGCTTACAATGTTTCTGCTGAACATTCTTTTAGTGAGTTACCTCCACATGAACTTTCTTATAGACTTGCGCTGCGCAACAACACATTCATTAGTATGTTACATCACTCCCATCAGACTAATAACGCTACAAACTGCTGGATATGTGGCCGACTCCCTCCCTACCAGAATTACAAGGGAGCTCTGCCCCTCTTTCCGTACCCGTTCACTCACAACGGCTCCTGTGGTGCATGGTTCAAAATAATTAATTCCTTAGATCCTGATATTGCTGTTTTCGACGGGAACTGGGTTTGGGGAAACCTGAACTTAGTCCTGCTCGACGTCTGTTACCCTGATAAGGAGGGACTCCCCATTAGAATAGGAACTGATCTAGAAAATGAAGTATATGGATTAAGTAATTACACAATTAACCTTATGATTCTTACTGTTGAATCCGAAGCTGCACCAGCTCTGCCCGCTATGTCAGTATTACCAGTCACTGGCGAATTATGTGTCAGGAAGAAAGGTTCAGTACACTTAGGTCATAGTAAATGTACTACTGTGGTCGAATTCAGTGATCATGGTAAATCATCCTTTAAAGCTACCCGTCATTCTTATTTTGTTTGTGGTCATACCGCATACATACGTTTACCTCCAGATTGGGATGGTACCTGTTATATTGCATTCCTTCTGCCACCTGTTTTTCTAGCCCCTCCTGATTATCACAGAAACACAAATCTAGTAAAGAATAGACTCCGAAGAGATCTCCCGCTTGTCGACTATACAGAAACGGCATGGGAACAATACACCGATTTTAATAAAGGATTCTTTTTCTTTTTAGGCCCCGTCCAAAACAGTAAATTAATACGTAGATTAACTAGAACCCTTGAAGCTGTAGTACATGAAACTGCCTCCGCCTTAGGTAACCTAACTGAGGAGCAGTCCGCCATGCGGGTTGTTGTCCTTCAGAATCGTCTTGTTATTGACGTCATCTTGGCAGATAGAGGTGGAGCCTGTAAGGTCATCGGGTCAAGTTGCTGTGTTTTCATTCCAGAAAACGCGCCATCTGTATACAAAGCTATTACACGTCTTCACAAAATTGTAAGTTTAATACATCAGAATCCAGGCACCTGGACTTGGTCCGGTTGGTTCTGGACAACGTTGTCCGCTTGGGGATGGAAGATCCTATCCTTCCTAGGCCTTGGCCTTGTCATAGTATTCAGCTGCTGCCTGTGCCTACAGTGTGGGCCGGCGATATGTGGACTGTGTGCCACATCGTGCATTGAACATTCCAGTTTTCTCTCAAACAGACAACGGAAGAGAGACGAGCAAATTATGTTACAAGAACAAACTGATCAATTCATGAGGATCGATATATCATGAAGGGTCCGTAGGGAACAAGGAGGGAATGAGGAAATATACATTTTTGGTCAAGTTATGTTCCCTATTGTGTACCCCACCGTCTCCATGTACGAGTTAAAGTGCATGTAACTTCCCTCCTGTGCCAGCTATGAAGACGCAAATACATTTGCGTCCAACGTTAACATGCCCTCTTTCAGACCCACCCTGAATGGGTTGGATAGTCCGTTCCTAAGTATGCTATGCCAACGTCTTTTTGTAGTGTACTTTACATGTTTTTCAGCTCTGGCAAAGTAGGCCCTGAATTTCTGCCATCGAGCCTTTTTCTTCCTCCTGACTCTGAAAGCCTCAGCCCAGGCTGCCCCCGTACCTGTGAACTCTGCCTTACTTCCAGCGCGGCCCACCACGCTTAGCTCAGCCTGCTGCCTGCCAAGACTGACTACAACCTTCGAGTTATCTGTTCCGCTCCTCGAAGATACATTCCTGCCTACTAGTTTCAGTAAACATCCCCCAGCTGCAGAGCCGAAGGGCCGGCCTGTCTCCATGCAAGTAATTCATAGCCTCTGTTACCATGCTCCCATGGAAGGCCCATGCCCCCACGCTTTTCATGCAGACACTCAGGCGCTTATACACGCACTCACAGTCAGTATAGAATAGCTTCTGCCCTAGAGACCTTTCTGCCCAGATAGCTCAGTTCCTAAACATCAGATATCAGATATGATAGAAGCACAAGTTGATCTGACATGCCAGACTTCTGTCTCTTTCCGTCAGTGTAAATGTCAAGCCCCCTGCACCCTCCAGTTTCACGCCAATCACACGTCATGCAGCTGCGCGCGCATCCAAGCCTCCGATTTCTGCTGACATTGCAACATTCTGTTTAAGTGCCACCCACATATGACACCTACCTGTGACATTTCTAGAGCACACCTCCAGTTACGCCTAGTCCACGCCTTCTGATTACGTACTAGTAACACGTGGATGCTGTTATCTTGTCTTCTCTCAGCTGTTACGCCTACTATATTGCTTTCTATGATGTAAATTAGGTATATAAGCTATGTATTGTCAATAAAACATTGCTCTATCCCTTCCTGAACCCTGTGTGGTTGCAGGAACATGATATCCAGTTCCGGAACGATTCCTTTTTAAGGAATAAAACCCCTAAGAACTCTAACACCACGGACTCTGTTTTCTTTCTTTCCGATTGAGTTATTATTGATTAAGTACTTACCTGCATAGAAATTAAGATGGTAAATTAAATATTTACGACAGACTCACCGCCTCTTTGATTCTCCGCTTCACCTCGCTCCCTTACTGCAATTTCCTTTCCAGTTAGCCTAGACCTCACCGCCAGATTGTCTTAGTCCTGGAGTCAGGAGCCAGCAGCACACAGTATTTTACCTCCGCTGTCCTACGACGCCATATGAAGCCTTACGGTAGGTCAGTCAGTATCTGAATGTTTTAGGGGAGGGGGTGAATGTGGATTGGTGGGGGAGTTCTCAGGGCGGCGGGTGCACTCGGGGAGTCCTGTGCTACCGTAATTTAATTTTAAACGTACTAATATCTGCAGGTACTGGCGGAGTTTATGTCGGTAGGTCCCAGGGGCAGGGTCAGGAAGTGCGCTACATAATTAGCGGAGACATTAGGCACCAGCTGCTATCACAGTACTCACAACAGGGCAATCTTGTAAAGCAGAATAAAAAACCAAGTTCGGGGTATGTCATGACTGCTAAAGGCCCAACTCATATGAGAAAGGGGAAAGGGGTGGAGCTGGAGAGCGAGTTCAAAAACCTTATTCTTGTAAAAGGCCTTGTAGAGAGAAAAGAAGAAAATACAGACAAGGAAGTGGCTGGGGGGAGAAGATACAAACTAAGATCAAAGCTCTTTCAGGGAAAGGTCGAGGACTCCAAGGTGGAGCCACAAGCTGATCACCCCTTTAGCCCTTCGCAAGGCAAAACTAGAGCCAAAAACCCGGCTGTTAAAACAGGTGGGAGCATAGTAGCAAAAGAAAAAAAGAAGAAAGCTTCTCAGTCAGCATCTAGAATAACACCTTAACTGAGGTCCTACTTTATGTTAAACTCACAGGTTAATCCACAGAACAGTATGGACCCGTCCATCCCCAAGGAGGTACAGTCAGGGGCACAGACAGAGCTCACTCAACAAAACATAGAAACTGCCCCCCTACCTCCTAGGACACCAGTCTATACTATTCCGATCTCAAACAAGTACTAACTCCTGAGCGATACTAACTCTGTCATCAGTGAGGTATCTGAAAATATACCAAATTCAGAGGTGACCGATCAGGCTGAAGAAATTCAATCTAAAGAGGGAGTTAAAGATTCGGATACAATAGTTTTAAATGCAGATTTACTAAGCCAGCTCTCAGCAGAGATTAAAGAGTGTTTTGTCACTTCAGAAAGTAACCAGAAAAAATTCAAGACACATGTTGTAGCTTGGAGGAGAATTTAGAAATACTAACTAAACACACAGAGGACTTGGAAAACAAAACGCAAGAGCTTGGGAAAAAGGTCCAAGATCATAGCCAAGAACTGGACAGGCTCAGATCTAAAGAAAGAGAAATATCAGACAGATTAGAGAGGATTGAAAATAATTCCAGGAGAAATAATATTTGTATCCTTGCTATTAAGGAGGGTGCAGAAGAAGGGGACATAAAAGCTTTTGTGATAAACATTCTGACTTAAACTTTTCCTCAAATTGCCTCAGCCTCTATCTGGGACACAGAAATCCAGCGAGTCCATCGAGATCCTCTGAGGCTCAATCCTAGACGAAAAAAGCCTAGAAAAATCCTGGTTGATATCCTCTCGGATTCTCTTAAAGAAAAGCTATTAGGGGCGACCTTAAATATAACAGCCACCCAGGAAGGCGATTGTCCCTCTGAATGAGCCTGGGGTACCGAGTCGGTCTGCAGCCTGAAGTGTGGGAGGTGCCCCCTGGAGCGGGACGAACGCCGCACACCCTCTGCACAGACCAGATCTTCCACCGAGTTTGGAGCGAGGGAGGAGGATTCGGTGGCGCTGCAGGCCCATCGAGTCCCTGGGAGCACCCAGCCAGTTCGGGCTGGACTGTTCCCATGAGGCACAGGGTCAGACTGATTTGCATATGGCCATGTCTGAACTGGGGTGGCAGAGTGAGCTAAAGAATGGTGATGGATTAAGCCCAGATCAGTTGAGTGGGGTGAGTGTTTGATTTGCTCAAGCGCTCCGTCCATCATCCCCTTTTGTATCGCTTTGTTCGCCCTAAGTTGGCAGGGTATGCTCAGACGTGAGTCCCTTGCTCACTTTGCCACTGGATTCAAGATAGCCTGGATGATGAGGATTATGAATCTGAAACCGGTCCCAGAATGCTTTATTTCCGGTCCAGGGAAGACATGGCTTGGCAGTTCGGGCTGGACTGTTCCCATGAGGCACAGGGTCAGACTGATTTGCACATGGCCATGTCTAAACGGGGGGGGGGCAGAGTGAGCTCAAGAATGGTGATGTATTAAACCCAGATCAGTTGACTGGGGGTGAGTGTTTGATTTGCTCAAGCGCTCCATCCATCATCCCCTTTTGTATCGCTTTGTTCGCCCTAAGTTGGCAGGGTATGCTCAGACGTGAGTCCCTTGCTCACTTTGCCACTGGATTCAAGATAGCCTGGCTGATGAGGATTATGAATCCGAAACCGGTCCCGGGATGCTTGTTTCCGGTCCAGGGAAGATGGCTTGGCAGTTCGGGCTGGACTGTTCCCATGAGGCACTGGGTCAGACTGATTTGCATATGGCCATGTTTGAACTGGGGTAGCAGAGTGAGCTAAAGAATGGTGATAGATTAAACCCAGATCAGTTGTGTTGGACTTGGCCCTTCTGGCAGGTTCACCCCTAAACTTTTTGCTTTGTGAATGTGAATTGGTGGTAGTGATTTTTGGTTTCTGCGCACTTTCACTGTGTCCCAGTAGAAAGTGCATGCGCACTCTGAGTGCGTGGAGTGAGGTAGGCCTGCCCTCCCATAGGAATGCATGGGGAATGTCTGTGTCCCTGGTAGTTCCTTATGCGTGAGGTGTGCATGCTCGAGTTTGGTATGTGCGAACTCGTAAGAGTGAATGCTGCGCAATGGTATGTGCGGCGTGTATGTGTCTAGTGGGGAAGTGCCACTTCTAGACATTGATGTGTGTGTGCAGTGAAGGTGCTGGTGTGTGATTGGCTGGAGCTGGCTGGAATGCCAGGCTCCATGAGTCATGATGGGTCTGCCCGGTGGTGAGTGTGGAGATTAGCATGCTGATGGCTGGGGAGGAGTGCATCTGTGTCCTGAATGGGGCTGGGCTTTCCCCACACAATGCTGGCTCCGCCCCCTGTGGTGCGTCTAACGACCCTAGCCTCCCTAGTGAATGAAAGGGGTGGTTGAGCCATCAAGGGTGCTCCAAAACCAGCTGCGACTGGTTTCTCCCCCACCCTGCACCTACAGACATAGGGATTTCAAGTATAAGAAGGGGCTGTGTCCCCTTACAAGTTGTTCTTTCCTGATCCTACTTGAGGGGGGCTGCTGCTGCTGGTGCCAGGAGGAACCGCCACTTGGACTACCTTCCTGCCTGAAGGGCCCAATGAGCTTGCCCCTGGCCCAGCCTTGCGCCCCCTTTGCCTTGCTCTGCAGAGGGAACTTTTCCTGGACTTGTGCTGTCCTATAGCACTGGGAGCGCTGTAATTATCTCTTTAGCGCTGGGAGCGCTTTACTTTTGCTTTAGCGCCTGGAAGCGCTTGATTGTGACTAGCGCTTGAGAGCGCTTTATTTTGCTGAGGCCGGTGCCCACCCGGCATTGTCCGCCCCGATCAAGTGCCCACCTCGATCTATTCTTTATTTGAAACAGAGCCGGTGCCCACCCGGCATTTGCCACAGATTCTGGCCGTGAAGTCTCCCCCCCCCCCGGCCGCCGCTCTGCCCACGGCAACCCGGAAGCAGCTGACAGGCCGGCCAATCGCTGTGTGCCCTGCCCGGAAGTCCCGCCCCCGCAGCCCGAAGAGAGGAAGTCGTCTGAGGGTGCAGGCAGGGCTCCGGTGCTTTGAAGAGGAGCACGGCGGCTGAAGGTGCAGGCGGGGCTCCGTTGTGGAAGAGGAGCCCTCGCCGCCCACAAGAGAAGCCTCCTGAAGCTGCCTGGTCCCCCGAGAGGCTCTCCCGAGTGAGAGAGCCCCGCCCACCGCCAGAGAGGACACCCGGCCCGAAGGAGAGGTCCAGAGCACGGGACCGGCCAGGGGAGCCCCCGCCACAGGTCCAGGTGAGTGGGGGCCTGTGGTGTTAATTTGCAAGAGAGGGAGGGCGTTGGGACACATTGCCGGTGTCCGCCCCCCCCCCCTCCCCCAGTAGCCCGATTTTCGCCCCCGGGGCATTGCGTGAGCTGAGAGCCCAGAGAGGCTCTAGGGGGCAGTTAGATATTTGCGATCAGCATTGGTTCACGAGCCCAAGAGGCTCCAGGGGCATTACCAGTGTTGTGAGTCCCCCGAGCGGGACTCCACCGATTGCGAGGTCCCACTGTGGAGAGCCCACGAGGGGCTCAAGGCGACATTCCATTGTGAAGAGCCCTGAGAGGCTCTTGGGGGCCATAGTTGCTTCGAGTCCCCAGGAGGGGGGCTCCAACGAAGGGGCACATTGCTATTTAGAGCCCACAAGGCAGGGGGCATTTTTGTATTTCGAGTCCCCAGAAGGGGGGACCCCAACCCTCCTGAGGGCCCAGTTGGTTGTTTCAGAGCCAGCAAGGCTCCCACATCGTTTTTGGCCCTGTTGTTCCTTTTAGGAGCCCAGAGGAGACTTCCAGCTGCCCAGCACTTCGTGGGCAGCTGCGACGTTTAGGCCCCTGACTTTGGGACACAGGCGTCCTAGCCCCTGCGAGGCCAGTTGGCCTAGGGACAGTCACATGTGGTGACTTATGTGAGTTTGGCATATTTATTCTTTTGCTGCACCTCCTCTGAATGTGTTTTTATACGTCATGTGCCTTGTTCTTACACCTCTGAATGTGTTATTGATGCATCATGTGTTTTCCTTCCTTACACCGCTGAATGTATGTTTATGCATCATGTGTTATGTTCCTATGCTTATACCCCTACAGGTATTGTGATACTTAGGTGGTTGTTCTTGCTAGTACAGGTGGTGCTAGTGCGGTCCTAGTTCCCTGCGCGACATTTTCCTAAGGTGGTTAGGGTTGCGTAGGTAGTACTACTGGTTACCAGTGATTACTGGTTGTGTGCTAAAGTGCTTTTACATTCTATGTTCTATATACTAAGTGCTAGTTCTAAAAGTGCTGATTCCTGACAGTGGTCCAGGTGGCCCTGTCTTGTACATATCCCCTGTAAATTCTGCCCGTGCCTGTTGGCACATTGTAAAGTGTGTGTTTTATCTAATGTGTTTTGGTATAATACAAAGACTATTTTTATATATAACCTTGTGTGGAGTTTCCTTTGTGGTGGGCCTTGGGTGTTGTTGCTGGGGTGCGTGCGCAAATACTTAACTCACATCACCTCCAAGTTTAGCCTTGCTGCTTGTGCCACGTTACCTAGAGGGTGAGCAGCGGTTATCTTGACGTGTAACTCCCTTGCCCTGACTTAGGAGTGGTGGTCTCTGACTGACTTTGGCGCAAGCCCTGGCCAGCCAGGGATCCCATTTCTAACAAGTTGACTGGGGGTGAGTGTTTGATTTGCTCAAGCGCTCCGTCCATCATCCCCTTTTGTATCGTGAGGAGACTGGAGGCAGACGGTGGAGGAGAGCTGGCAGCACGAGCAGATCTGGCTGGCTGAATAGTGAGGTGGGCTGGCGGCGCTTCTGCTGCTGAGACCCCTGTGTAGCGGACTTCTCAGGCGGGCTGTCCTTGGGCCTGGGACCTTCCCATAGCCAGGTTGTGAGTGCCTGGTGTGGTGCTGCCGTCCGGCGTGTGGAGCGGAGACAGGCCAAGATTGTGGGGCCGGGGGAGGAGCTACGCCGTGATCCAAGATGGCCGCATAAGCTCCCGGCTCCGCCGACCTCCGCCGGCGGCCCGACTATCCTGTCGAATATCCTCTACCCACGCCCCGTGCCTGGCTGTACGAAGGTTGCCTGATGCCAATGGTGCTTTCCCGGATTTTCTATCTTGTTTAGCGACGAAGTTATGTCGTGTTCCAATTTTGACAAAGCCTGTAGGTCAAGTAGTGCTGAGATATGTCAATTAACACTGGTGTGATTGCACAAAAAGTGAATCAAACAAAGACTATCAACAACTGCTGATTAAGTCCTATCAGCCCACCTGATGGCGGAGCCTCCTCATGTAGGACTTCCGAACCTCGGTCTGTGTGCGATCGCCCAGTTGTATTTAGCGACGCATCACAGGACCAAGGTATGGTCACCACAGTTGTTAGTACAGAAAGTGAGGCTGATATGTGCAGTGCAAAAATTAAAGTGAAGTGTATTAAAATGGCTGTCAAAGCAAACAAAGACCTTTAATAGTGTTTGCCTGGACGTCAGATTAAAAAATAGTGAATTGACAGTGTCTGGTGCATACTAGACCACGTAGTGAGATTAAACAAATCACCAACACCCTCTGGAACAGTAACCCAGTCCAAGGTCATTACCCTTGTGGGAATTGTGCTGCCTGTCCACAGACACGTAAGACCTTGTTAATAGACATTGGCACTAATAGACCCTGGAGACTGACAAGACACACAAACTGCAATTCAGAAAAATTGATTTATCTGATCACTTGCCCCTGCAAGAAGCAGTATGTGGGCCACACAACGCGGATGATCAAGTCTCGCATCAGCGAACATAAAAAAGTCCTGTTCCCCATTGTCGAGTCTCATGGTCCCGTCGGAGAAGATCGCCATTTTCCTTTGTCCCGGCCAGTCTGCGCAACGGATGCCGCCATTTTGAAACCGACCCGTGCTCCGCCTTCACTGCCCTGGTCCACCATGGACGCTTTGATTGCTTCTGGTCTGATGTGGCTTGGTCGAGATGTGCTCCGGAACGGATTCGTACTGGTCAGGGCTGACTTTGACTTTGGAATTTTCTTGCTCCTTGCCACTGCTTTGAACTTTGAGACGCTTCCTCGGTTTGTAACTGTTATGACTTTGGCGATATAACTCCTTGTGGTGCTTGCAGGGTTGACTTCTAATTCCCTGGGGTTGCTCCGTTTATTCTTGCCGGAATTGCACCGAATACCTCACCGGGCAGGGGGTTGGGGGGGGGGGGATACTGGTGACTGTCCTCCCCGTGCTAATGCTGACTGTTTTTGCTTATTGATGATGATTGTGCTATGGGGGGGATACCGCCGGCGGGAGGTATCAGGTGTCCGGGGGCTTGTTTGATTTCTCCTCCTCCACTTCTTTTTATACTTTCCCTTCTGTGGGGCAGTTCCGGGGCGACAGGCACGCTGTTAGTGGGTTAGGCCGTAGCCATTATAGGGGTGCAGGGTGGTGGGTGTGGGGGGGGTTTGTTATTTTAGTTTGTTTTGTTCTATGGTCTCTATCGCTCTTTTCTGGCTTTGGGAGGGTTCTTTCCCCTTTCGTAGGGTTGGCTGTCTCTTGGTCTTGCACCTTTCTTTTTTCCCTTTTTTCGGCTTCTTGACAAGCCTCTGTTTTTCTGTTCTTGGGGGGTAGGCTCTCTGGGGTGATTTTTAGAAATGTGGATCATTGTAATGTGGTTTCCCGTCCAGTATTATCGCCGTGGCTGCTTGGATTGTATAGTCGCTTTGGTTATAGCCTATCTCCGACTGTGATTGGGGTTGGTCCCAATCGTCTCCTTTGTGCTCCTATCCTGTGAGGTGCGATGCCCTTGTTGTTGCAGCCCCTACTCTTGTTCTAAAATTTAAAAATGAAAACCTCATATCCTGTCTGCGAGCCCCACAACGCATCTGGTGTACCTTGATATATCCTGTTTCCTGATTGGCTTCATTTTCTCCTGTTTTATTGATTGCTTTGCGGCCGGCCGTGATGGTTGTGGGCCTGCACATGTATCTCCTTCTTTTTTGAATAAAGGTTTTCAAAAAAAAAAAAAAAAAGATTGTGGGGCCGCGTTTGACCCTGCGGACGGATTGAGGGCGGGGAGTGCTGCCACGGCCCTGGGAATGCCCTGAGAGCTGGTGGAGACCTAACTCTGGAGGTGAGAGCGGACTGGTGCCTGGCGGTGGCCTGGTTGGAGGCGGCTTGGGCAGATTAGAGGGGTGCCCCCGCTGCCTGAATCTGGCGACACTCTGTGGCTGGGAGACCTTGCTCGGGCACCGGACCGCCGCTCTAGGCCCTAAGACTGGAAGTCATTGAGCCCGTTGAGGACAAAGGGTCATCCACTGGGAGAGCCCATGACGCAAGAACACTGTTGGGGATGTTTAATGGGCCCTCATCCTGGCAGGTAGCGACCTTTGGGGGATTGAACTGGAGGAACCTGCTGGGCTACATAAGCTGCGGGAGCGGCCAAAGAGGCGCCTATGGAGGATATCGGCTTGGGCAACTTGGGGGGAGGGCCACCCTCATTCGGACGCTGGATGACCTCCCAAGTTGTCGACTGGGTTATTGTGCGAAAAGGGTGCAGAGAAGAGAAGCCCTTGAAAGAATGGTGGAAGGCGCGTCAGGTGGCCTGGTGCAGTTGCTGGTGAGTGGAAACCCCCCTCTCCCGGCCACTTGAGGGGGCGGCATTCACAGTCAACGAGGTGAGGGAGGTGCTGTGAGATCGGACTGTGGCTGGGGTCCTGGCGGGCTAAGACTCATGGGGAAACCACAAGGTCGGCAGGGGCGACCCACCCGGAGCCGGAGGACGAGTCTGCGGAACACTGAAAGCAGGATGCGGCTGAAACACACCCAGAGGGACTGCTGCAACAACAGGTAGATCAACTACTCAAGGCTATTATGGATACAAGGGACACACTTCAGCAGGACATTGCCCAGGTGTCACTTGGGTTGGGCCTCCTACGTGCAGATCACCCCAAGTTGGAGGTCTTAGAACCCTCCCAGAAAGCCCTGAAAACCCAGATGGGGGAAGTCACTCGCAGGTTGCAAGTACTGGAGAGGAGGGCCGAAGATACCGAAGGGTGCAATAGATGGAACAATATACGAGTGGTGGGCCTACCCGAAGGTGTGGAAGGGGGCAATATGGTTGACTACCTGGAACGGTGACTGTGGACAGAGGTTGCTCCAGAGGGCCTGACGCCTTTCTACACATTGGAAAGTGCACACAGGGTGCCGGCCAGACCGTTGGCGCCTGGAAGAGCGCCCAGGCCGGTGGCGGCCCGCGTACTCCATTATAAAGACAGGGACCTGCTTCTGAACAAGGCTCGCACAGCTGGCCCATACAGAGTGGACAATAACAATGTGTCACTATTTCCCATTTACACCTTTCACGTGCAGCTCCATCGAGCCTCGTTCCTGGAGGTTAAAAAGGCCCTCTGAGACTAAGGCATCCAATATTCGCTGATGTTTCCAGCACGCTTGAGAGTGACAATGGACGGTAAAACCTTTTTTCACAATGACACTGAGGAGGCATGGACTTGGTTGGAATCCGACCGGACAGGATTGGGCAAGGCAGGAAGCGGTCTGTGGCAACAGACGAAGGGGCCGCGTCCGCGCCGCACAAGGCGCACCAGATGACATCACGCTGGAGCACAGAAACCCACTACGACCCAGACAGAAGGAGAGATCGGCAGCGTTGCAGGCTGTGACGAAGATATCCCAAGCGAGAGGAGCAGAGTCGATGGGGCGACGGACTCGGAAAAAGGGTCAGTTGGAACTGAGTCCGAAGGGACAGACACGAGAAGTGTCCCACTGCCGCATGTCACACCAGGGAGAGCAGATGAGATTGTTGATGCCTGAACTTAAGTTGTTAAATCCTGAGACCTGGGAGAGGGGTTGAATGGTGCTGGCCCCTTTTGGTCTGAGGGGCAATCGGGAGGGGTCACAATTGTGATAGCTGGGATAGGGGGCATTAGAATTGTGCAGCTGTCTCCACCTGGGGCCATTCCGGAGGGGTTGAAGTCTCTCTCATAGTGGGGTACGGTGTTAGGACTCAATGGGGTTGTGGACAAGATCTTCTTGGCGCTAGGGCTCCCCCCTTAGTTTCATTCCTTGAGTAGATCCCTGGTAGATACCAGAGGGACAGTTGGTTGGTAGTTTGGATAGGTACTAGCTGTTTAGAGCCTGTTCTGGGGAGGGGTTGTTGGGGGAGTTTGAGGGTTTTCTTTGTGGTCGTTAGAATCACCGGTGTGCCGATCGAGGGAGTGCAGTTATGGATGGGGAATGGTCAACACAATAGGGACATCACCTGAGTTCAAATGTATTACATGGAATGTGAGGGG
This sequence comes from Lissotriton vulgaris, assembly GCF_964263255.1. Lineage (NCBI taxonomy): Eukaryota > Metazoa > Chordata > Amphibia > Caudata > Salamandridae > Lissotriton > Lissotriton vulgaris. The sequence goes on along the minus strand of NC_141689.1, from coordinate 334,203,674 downwards.
GATGCATACAATGTTGAGACACCACAGGGTTCATGCCTATTTAGTGCGTAGGGAGTGCAGATTGCTTTCCTCCAGGAAACACATGTTGATCGTATTGAAGGTCAGGCATTACAGCGCAGGTGGAGAGGGCAGCTTTTTTATACAACATACTCTGCTTTTGCTAGGGGTACACTGATATGGGTTAGGGCGGGACTTCCCTTTCAACCGATACAGCAGTTAGTGGACCCAGAGGGGAGATTCGTGGCTGTCATGGGGCACTTGGAAGGGAAAGATGTGGTATTATGCAGTGTATATGCCTCTAATGTAGAACAGGCGACCTTTTTTGCTCGACTATCAGGGAAGTTGGCGCCCTACTTGACCGGTTCGGTCATAATGGGTGGTGACTTCAACTCTATCACAGATACTGTGATGGATAGGTCTGACCCCCCATTGCCGGAGGCGCCTATGCATAGTCTCTCGGAAGTTCGGCAGGACTGGCAAGAAAAGTGGGGGTTTATGGACACATGGCGTGTGCAACACTTTAGGGAGCGGGACTACTCTTACTTTTCTGCACTTCATGACTTACATGTGCGGTTGGACGCCATTCTATGCACCCCGGACATTCATGCGACGGTAAGACACAGCGAATATTTAGCGAGGACGATCTCGAATCATAACCCATTGTTGTTGGTTATACACTGGGCTCGGGAGAGGCCTGTAATTCCTACCTGGCGATTACGCCCGGAGGCATTGGAGAACCCAGTATTCCGTGTGGAGGTACAGGTGGGTTTAGAACACTATTTCCTCGAGAATGAGGGTACAGCATCGACCTTGGCACTGCAGTGGGATGCTTTTAATGTGGTGGTGCAGGGTCTATGCATAACTAAAATGGTGGGAGTACAGAAAACTCTCTTGCTGGATATAGAAAAGGAGGAACGATGGCTGCAACAGGCGGAGAGGACCCACTCTGAGAACCCGGGGGTACAGGACAAAGTCTTGGCCACGAGGGAGGGAGTGGCGACACAGGTAGAGAGGTTGCGCTGCTATGACCATAAAGCGTACTTGTTGCGGGCACATGCGGAAAGGGATAAGGCGAGCACACTGCTGGCCTGGTTGGCCAACCCGGCTCTGAGGGGTACGCCTACATTGGCCTTGGTCACGTCTGCGGGAACACCGGAGTATACCCAGCAGGGGATCAATGGGATGTTCTTAGAATATTATGCAGACTTGTACAGGAATAAGCTTCAGGACACAGGCAACAGGCTGGAGGACTTCTTAGCAGAGGTACGCCTGCCGCGCCTTGAGGAGGACCAGGCGGACTGACTCACTGGGATGGGAGATTACTGTAGGCGAAATACGCGGTGCGAAAAAACATATGGTGCACAATAAAATGCCAGGTACAGATGGGCTACCGATTGAATTTTATTCAACGTACATTGATATCTTAGCCTGCAAACTGCTGGCTGTTTACCTGGAGGCCCGGGCCTGGGGAAGTTGCCTACCTCCACTCGAGAGGCTACCATTATCCCTCTGTTGAAGCCGGGGAAAGACCCCCTGAATAGGACGGCTTACTGCCCGTTATCAATGCTAACATAGGACTAAAAAATACATAGCAGGATTCTCGCGACCCGGCTCCTCTCATATATGGTGCAGTTGGTCCATAGCGACCAGGCGGGTTTTATCCTGACATGCACCTCGGCAACTAATGTGAGACACCTTCTCCGTATCTTGGGGAAAGATCATAGTGCAGTCCTCACTGCAGCGGTTCTCTCAGTAGATATTGAAAAAGCATTCGACAGCCTAGAGTGGCCCTACTTGTTTCGGGTCCTGCGTGCGCTCGGCCTGGGGGACTTCTTTGTGGGATGGACAGAGATCCTTTATAGATCGACGACAGCACAGGTACGGACAGGTGTGAGGATCTCCTCCTCTTGTTTAGTATGGCGGGGACCAGGGCAAGGATGCCTGCTCTCTCCGTTATTACCCCGGGTTAGATCTCCGTGGGGATATGCAGTTTATCTCCTTTTATGCAAATGACTTATTAATTTTCTTTGCAAATACGGAAACAGCCATGGAAGGAGCGAACCAATTGCTCTACGCTTTTGGCAGGGTCTCTGGGCTGGGTGTAAATTGGGCGAAGACTTGCCTGTTTCCGGTGGTTCCATCCGAGGCGGGCCTCTCCCAGGTTGCGGGAATCTGCTGGGAGCCCCGATGTTTGCCCTACCTTGGCACTAACACTTATCACAACACCGAAGACTTGTTGGAGGGTAATGTGGTTAGGGACATACGAGGCCTTAGGAGCAGTTTTGCGTTTTGGAGTACATTGCCACTCTCGATGGCGGGCCGGGTGGTGCGCCTGAAAATGGTGGCGCTCCCTCGACTATTGTATTATTTTAGGACACTGCCGGTCTGGGTGCCGGGCTCCACTTTTAAGCAGCTTCGCTCCATGGCTGGGGGATTTTTATGGGGGTCTAGCAGACGGCGGGTTGCGCGGACTACAATGATGCTCCCGAGAGCCTACAGGGGTATGGTAGTGCCAGATTTTGAGTTGTACTATTTAGCGGCTCAGCTACAGTGGCTTACTCAAGTGGTAGCTCAGGAGTTCCGGGGCCCGGACGGTCTTGAAGGACGGTGGGTTCCACGCCATATCTTGTCCTTTATAGTGCTTCAGCAGCGGCTGCGCCTTGAGCTGCTTACTAGCGAGGAGCGGACACTGAGACTTGTTGGAACCAGAGCCAGCGCAGAGCTGGGTTCGCCCATCCGTATGCCCCAGAGATTCCGCTAGGTATGTGTACCACCCTCCCACATGGCGGGAACTGGACGGCATTTGTTGAATGGGAGGAACTGGGAGTGCAGGTGCTTGGAGATTTGAATGAAGATGGAGCCCTATTGCCGTTTCAGGCCCTGCAGGACAGATATGGCCTCCCTCAGGGGGATTATTTACTGCATTCAGTCTCAGTCTCAGCAATGCAATGTTACTGGAGGGCGGAATTGTCGGAACCACAGATGTCAATGCCAGGCCAGTATGTGGTGATGGCTGCGGGAACCTTCAAGGCCATTATGTGCCTTTATAGGCGCATGTTGACTGAGGGGCTGGAGCCGTTGCGGGAGCTGCAGGGGAAGTGGGAGGCAGACCTAGGCAAGGAGATCCCTGAGAAGACATGGGCCCAGTTAGTTAGGAGGGCTTAGAAAACCATGAGGAATGCCAGATTTCAATGTTTACAATTTTATATCATGCATAGGGCATATTTAACACCTGCTAAAATTAGCCAATAATTTAAAACGGGCACTGCCCAATGCCCGCTTTGCAGTCTGGAAGGGGCAAATTTTCAACATATGATGTGGGGGTGTCCACAACTGTGAACATATTGAGAGGAAGTGGAATCAAGGACCGTAATGTGGAACCTGATCAGGGCACTTGTTTACTGCACTGGTTCCCGCATACCTCTAAAATGAAGGTGAAGAGCAAGTTTATTTTTATTTATTTATTTATTTATTTAAAGAGTTTTATATAGCACTGGCTAGACTCGAAGGTATCAGCACCGGTCCCGTTGACTCCCGTTTATCCCAGCACGGGGGAGCACTGCGTCCACCCACAGCTGCACAGCGAACCCCCAAGGAGCCCTTCCGCAAAAAACACAAGACTCAAAAGAGGCCAATCCACTAAATCGAGGGCCCCCAGATTACGATGTAACTCGGGCGGTCTCTCTCCCTCACTCATCCAGCGCGAGCGGGGAGGCCGAGACAGTCAGGTTTGCGTGCGCCTGACTGTTGCATATTGAACTACATATTACGACATTAGGATTACGTAGGATTATTTAGTTTAGCTCGTTAATAATAGGCCAGGGGGAACATTACTCCAATGCATATGTTGGTTTAGTATTGTATGATCGCATCGTATATCGTTTTATAAACATATAATTGTTTTCTATGAAACTCGTGTGGAGTCTATTTATGGTGTCATCATTGGAGCGCTGTGAGAGTAATTGCATATACTTTACACATTAAGCCCTGAAGATAAGCCTGACTGCTCGTGCCAAGCTACCAAGGGGGTGGAGCGGGGGTATCTCTGGAGGCGACCTGTCAGCGTCAAAGAATAAGTAAAAACTTTTTCGATCAAGGTGCATATTTTCGGTAAGGCTACTAGGCCGTGTAGGTTATAGGTACAATATAAAACCTCATCCCAGATATCCTTTTTTTTAAATGATGTCCCTTTTTTAATAGGATTACAGAGTGTACTCCAACTGAGGATCCGGATGCATTCTGGTTGTGGATATAGAAAGGATAATAATATTTGCTAACTAACGATTCTCCAAAAACTGTCTTATATTTTCTGTATGTGATTTGTTACATGTTTTAGTGACTTATAGGCTAGGACTCACCTTTTTCTTATCTTGTTCACAGGGAGATTGTGATGGTTGCTTTACTGTTGGTGGTTGGTACTTTGTTTGTTATCAATACTCTTCCTCAGCATATGGTATGTCTCATAATTGTTGGGATTAACTGCTTGGGGTCCTTAGTTGTAATGAGTGGGAGGAGTAAGTGAGTGGGGGTTGCTTTCTGACCGGCAGGCCTATTGTATGTTCATGTTTGGTCCTATCAATAACAATGTTTACGTACCTTAATTGTAGATACAACAGTGCTTATTTCTTCATGTATTTAGGTCCCCTGGTAGCTGAGAGTTTGATGTGGGTATCTGGAAAGGTCCTGAGGAAGGTGGTCTAATCATCTTTACTCAACCGAAACATGTGTCGACCTTGTGCTGAGCCTCGTGCTTTGAATTCTAAGATCTATTTCTTTGCAGAGGTTCCTTTGTTATAAATTAACCTCTACTGTGTACAGATGCTGGGTGTATGAAAGTTTGTGCGATAATGTATGAGTTTGTGTGGTTGTGGTATGGTTGTATTTATTGAAGTCAATCCAGGGGTGTTGTTTTCTTTTGCACTTTTTTTTAATAAGATTTGTGTTAATAGGAATGGTATCCAATGATTATGTAAATGTTCTATAAATTTTGTACAATTTGTTTTTCATGAAGAAAATACATATAAAAAAAGAAATAAGAAAATAGAAATGATAAAAGAAATGAAGTTTTGATATAATAAAAATAATGGAAAATTCTAATTGTGTGTGTCACTGTTGTATATAAATGTTTGAGAAATCTTCTATGAACAATGTTCTAATGTAAAGAATTGATAGGCTACGAGGGAACTTATTTAGTGTTGTGTAGGTTTTCTTTCCCCTCTTTTCCCTAGCCTTAAATAATTGATAGAGGGGTCCCCTATTCTTGCAATAGCATTCACGGTTTTTGAACTGTGGGATTGGGTGTAGTAGAGAGGTGTCTCTCTTGCACTGAATTAGATTGATTGGACCTATCGTGGATATATATGTGTTACTGCTGGTCTTGAGTTACTGTTTAACTCTTGTTTTTATGTGAATATGTACTCTTTCTTTAATCATCACAATTGTTTAATTTTTACTTTATTTCTTGTCTTTGCACAGTTTGTCACTTAGTAAACTAAAAGGAAGGCTGGAGTTATACCCCTGTAGACATGGAGGGTCTGAAGACCTTCGGGTTCTCCGATGAGGAATATTCCTCATTAATAGGCTAAGTCATGGATAGTGCCAGCTCTACCTCTATACAACAGGGAGACAACGGTGAGTGGCAAAATTTATTAAATCTGAAAAAGAAGTTTAAACGCATGGATTTGCATGCGTATTACATGCTTGAATACTTAAAAGTGGGAGCGATCCCCTCTGGTTTAAGAGTTCGTAATGTTTCAGCTTTATTTTTCGAAATCCGTAAGTTCCTGGAGCGGTGGTCGCCTATTGCGAACCGCTGCTCCAGGGACTGGATGATGTTAAGAATCAAAACTGCGTAAGAGATTATGGCGGTTCTGAACCAGGAGATTCTTGCATTGGAGAATAATTTAAAAACGTCCAATGTGGTGGAAGAGGCCAAAGCCAGATTAGATCAAATTCAGACTGGCATGAAAGATTTTGACATATATTTGACGAATAAGAAATTAGAGAAGTTGAGGAAGGATGTAAGGTGGTTTACTAAGGAGAAGGCCTATACTTATTTGAGCCCTTCTTACTATCAAGATGGGAGTCAAGGTAGTTATGCTCCTAATCATGCTAAGAACTATAGAAGACTGTTTATCAACTTCCCTGATACAGGATCTTCTGACTCTGATAATGACAATTTTCAAGACATGGGAGGAGTCCAATACAATTCTAGACCCTATAGGGGGAGATAGACACAGCATTATTTTAATGGCCAAGGTTTTTTACCGAGGGGCCAATACACGGGAAGGAATATTCGTTGGCAACAGGACAGAGGGGGACAACATCAGATGAGACCACAACCTCAACAGATGTATGTAAAAACTCGAAATCAACAGAATTGGTGGTAGATAATCCAATTACCATAGAAAAATTGACCTATGAAGACACATTACCTATTTACAACGTATCCAAAATGGCTCTAAGCACCGAAGAGACCTTAGTGTTTAGCCATGATTTGTCATTTGTAACTTGTACACAATTGAATAAATTCAAACTTCATGAGGACTTGTTTGCCTTTTTCAGGAAGGTCAGATAGAAAAAATTATTCATGGACAGGCCATTCAACTAAGAGGATAATAATCAGTCACAGTGTAAACGTTCGTCAGTATTCACTCCTACACTTGATATGGTAGGTCCGGAGGTGAATATTTTCGAACAAAATATACTGAAAGACATTGCTCACATTGTTAAACATCCTAGCAAGCCACATTTTAATTTATCTAAGAAAGATAACACAGCCCTTGAAGGAATCAAATCCAACAATGACTTGGTAGTGAAACCCTATGACAAGGGTGGGGGGATTGCTATCTTCAATAAAACGGATTACAACAAGAAGATGTTAGACATGCTGTCAGTAACGGAGCATTACAGGACAGCACAGCCAAGAGAACTCACTAGATTAAGTGTATATATTCAAGAAATGACGCATGAGGCTTTAGCTGAGGGTCTGATCTGTGAAGAAGAGTGCAGATTTTTTAATAAAACGTCCCTATAACACCAGCCCTATATGGTCTTCTGAAAACACATAAAAATGAGATCAATCCACCTATGCGTCTGATCATCTCAGCCATTGGTTCGAGTACAGAGCCATTATCAAAATATGTGGACTCATCTATTTCCACTAACTCAGAATGATGCCTCTTTCATACGTGATACAGGTGATATCATCAGGAAAATTGAGGGGTGCCCTGGAAGTTATGCTTTTGAAGAATTTTTTTGACTTTGATTGATCCTTGTATAAACAAATCAAGGGCACAAGTATGGGTGCTTCTTGTGCGCCGAGCATGGCGAACACCTACATGGGGGAATGGGAGTTGAGAAATGTTTTTAATGAAGCAGCCCCTTTTTTTGATGATATTTTTTTTGTTTGGAGATTTTTTTTGTTTGGAGAGGCGACATTGAAAATCTGCAACAATATATACTTTGGCTCAATGCAAGTGATAACAACTTGAAATTTACTGAAAACTTTATCCTAACCAGGTGGAGTTCTTGGACATTACGACTGATGGCTCAATTGGCAATTTACAGGTTAGCCTTTTTAGGAAGCCCACGGACAAAAATACTATACTACAATATGGTAGTTTCCACCCGAACTGTCAGAAGGATTCAATTCCTTTTGGTGAATTTCTCCGTGTTCGACGGAATTGTACGAACATGGAAGATTTCCACACATATGGGGATGCGCTTAAAAAATGGTTGCTAAGTCAAGGATATCCTCATCGACTTGTGAGACACGCTTACAAGAGGGCCAAATACTATGACAGAGAGGCACTACTACAAGGCACAAAACGTGCACCACGTGATCAAATCATGAGTGATTAATTTACAGATTTAGGCCTGTTATTAGCTAAGAGAGAGATCACTGTGCACTGGAAATCAATACGAGAGCCCAGTATAGGGAGGTGGAGGGTGTAATTACTCAAATGGGCGCTGAGCGAAGGTACACTTAGGCTTCGACAGGCCATGAGGACTAATCACGAAAAAACACTGAAGGCAGCGAGGGATTGGTTGTTCCACTGCAGGTGCCTGAGATAGATTCGGAGGATGGTTCGGCCTTGGAGGTCCGAACGGGTTCGCCAGGCCCCACAGGAGTGGTAGAGCAACACTGGATGTACTCTGTGGAACAATTATTGGACTCCAATAATAGTATGTTAGCCTGTACTGCACTGATATTGCTGAGTTAACCATAACCGAGCGATCAGATGCTCCTATATTTCTACGCTACACATAATTAAGGCATACCGGTGGTATGGGGGGTAGAGGAGGGAGTAGGGGTAAGCCTGGCTTGAGATTTTATGAGATTTTTTTCTGTTATTGTAACAGTGTTGGTTTTTGACTGCTAACGGGAACTGTACTCCACTAGGCTAGGGAAGTATGTAATTACGTGATAGATATCAATGTTGTTTTTGCAATATTGTGGTGCCGGAATTGGGCATAAGGATAAGAGGGGCGGCAAGACTATACAAGGGAAAATTGCAATGCTGTGAGACTGGGTCCCAATCAACCCTCATCACGCTGAACTTCAAGATGCACCCATAATGCCCACAAAGCTCCATAAGATATTCAGGGAGCTGCCCATCCGAAAAACTCCAGGCACTATGGCCTACCCATCATCTTGATAGGTTTCATTTTGCGATGCCCCACCCACTTACATTTACATATATGAGTTAGCATGATGTGTCTAACTAATGATGTACTCATTTACGCATTTACGTTTGTACTCTCCATTTCGTTATTCATTTATGCATGTAATGATATCTAGTTTTCTTAGCTAAGCCTGTGTGCCACCATTTTGGGTGCTTCTCTCGGTGTGCGAGTCGCACTCGCTCATCCCCCCTCCCGTAGGAATAGGAAAAACCCTGAATGCAGCAGTTTTTGTTTCTTAGCTAATTGTGACCTAAACTGGCAACAACCCCCCAATCAGTAATATTCTCATGCGCTGGAGACGCTGAGGCCCGGCTCTGTGGCCTTGGGCAGAGATAACCAAATGTTGCTATTGCAGGTGCAGATGCCTCTTGTATGAGGCCATTGTTCACCCTTTCTGGGGTCCAGTACTTTTCCAGTATGGGCGTGTTCTACTCTGCTGTACCATGTTATAATGTATTGCTGTGATGAGATGAGACAGTCCTCTCGGCGCACTCTTAGGGGTGAGGTCGGACAGGGCCGTCTCATATGGGAGTTTGTGGCCTAATAAAATACTTTGTTATTTCTTCTCCACTGTCCGGCTGACTTTTTACTTGGTAATTATAGGTGAGTGCGGTAAGTCACTCGGGTGGATTTGAGCCACGCTTATCAGATGGCGCCTGAACAGGGACCCCGCGATAAGGATCTTTCTCACCCGTAAGTGGGTAGCAGAAGGCCGGGGACCCTCTGGTCGGCACGGTGGGTTTGGGTACCCACTTTGATGCCGAGCTTGGTTCTCGCAGCGCTGCCCCACCCTGGTGATCGGGAGAGGTCCCGGTTCATGATCCTGCGCCGGGGTCCGGAAGGCGGAACTTTGGAGCTGACCGTGTTGGTCCCAGCAGCCGGTGGTGGAGAACGATAGAGGTCGGTACCGCGTATAGAAGGTGAGTGGTCCGACTGTTGATTGAGGGAGCTGGGATGCTCCGAGGGACCGGTGTGTATCCGAGACCGGTGTGTCTCTAGTGGTTGAAGGAGCCGATGTGATCCTGGGGCTAGTGTGCTCCGGGGAACTCAGAGTGCGAATGGTGCTCTGACAGACTTAGCGGAGGTTGGGTGGACGTTTGCTTGTGGTCATCCGACCGGGTGGTACTGCGGTAGAGGCATGGCTCATTGCGGGCAGATTCAGGGACCCACCTCGAACCCCTAGTGTGTGCGGTTCAATGGGAGCGGGTCCTGGGTCTCCCGGGGTAAAGTGCGCATCAATCTGTAGTGCCGCCCGGGATGCGGATGTATCCTCCAACCTCAGAACAGTTAGTGTACTGTTCGGTCTGCGGTAGGGTCCAGGTTCTCCAGGACTTGATCGACGGGCCTTGTCCCATTTGTGGTAACACATGTTTGGTAGGGATTTTGATGCATAGGAAGTGTGAATATATATATATGTGTGTGTTCTAGTAGTGATTGGGTGTTGATGAAAGGTAAGTGTGAATTTTGTGTTTGTGTGTGATTGAGTGGGTTAGGATGCCGCGTTTCAGTAAGCTGCGGTGTCTCGGGTGCTGCTGCGGCAATTCAGACATTAGATTGGCTGAGAGCCAACCCGCCCCGGTGGAGGGCTCACCTAATTTTGAGATGTATGTTAATCATGGATTGACACCCATTTTGTTTAACACCTTGTGGCATAGATACACCAAGAATAATGTAGATTTGCAATGGCCGTTGACTGGTTCTTTTGATGTGGCAAAACTAGATTATTTGCAGGATAGATTGTTTGCTAAGCGCTGCCGCCAGAGTATGTTCGACTCTTTGAGAGTGTGGCAAAAGGAAGTAAGGGAACGACAGATGAGAGAGGAGAAGTTGCCTCCGAAGAGAGCAGCGCAGACGATGGCACAAAAGGCGAGAGAGCATACTAAGAAAGAGAATGAACAGCAAATTGAGCGCGCAGACAGACTCCATAAGTTGCAGACAGATAAAAGCTATGTAGTAAGAGAAGAAGACCAAGATGAGATGGAGGACATATTGAATGCCCGACCCCCTCCCCCGTATGCTCCACAATCCTTGTACCCCGTGCTGACAGATTCTGCTTCCCCTGCGGTGGTTTCAGTTCCACAAACGGTTGTTGCGCCCCTGGTCGGCACCACCACTTGCTCTGTTTCGGCCCCTGTTTTGTTGAAAGATGTTGAACGAACATTGTCTTCTGCCGCTCCTTTCGTGACCGCGCCTCTGCTTTCTTTCTTTGCGGCGAGCCCACCTGCCCCCTCTGTGATCTCTTCTGCACTTCCCACTGCCTCTGCTAGTGCTACCCCCCAAAGTGAGTTGACGACCCCGACACGGAGTGCCGGAAGTGGGTTACTTACAAAAGTACGTAAATTGCTTACACGCTCTACTTTTGGGTTGGACGAAAAAACGATGGTGGCTACTCAGGCTTGTCAGTGGGCCAGGAATCCTATTTACGTGTTGGAAGATATCTGGTCCACAATGAAGGATTATGAGCCTCTGATGCAGCAGCATGCATTGTGGCATATGTCAACTACGTTGATAGCGTTGTGGGAACAGGGTTTTGGTGGAACGGCACCTCGGGTTCTTTATGACATTAGGCCCTTATGACTATAGGGCTAATACCAGACTGAAGGATGTATTACAGAATCTGCGGACTTTGTTGGAATATAGAGATGAACTGCCGTTGGTGGGAGGGGCCCCCTTTTCCGGAGTGCACCCCATGCAGGAGGTGCACCCCATTTTTCATCCCGAAGTGCCTGCAGTGATAGACCCAGTGACCTAGAATGTGATAAGAGCCCATGTAGAAGCTCATTTCCAGGAACATTGGGTATATACCCCCTGGAAACGGAGTGAGGTGTTGGCGCTGAACGCGCAATTGCCCGACTCTAGAAAAAACCCGACTGCTTATTACAAATAATTGACGGAAGCGGCTTCCTCGACGGTTATGACTTTAGCTGACATAGAATTGTTTTTGGGATTATTGGTTCCGGCGGACGTGTGGAGGCAGGTGAAGGGTACAGATCATGTGGAGAAATTGGGAGGTACTTGGGAGGAATTTAAGGATTAGGATAAGGAACGGAAACCAGGAGACAAACCGAAGGCTGAGATCCTAGCATTACCGGGACGAATAATACAATTTATGCATTCCCTTATTCCTCCAAGGAAGGTGGATTGGGATAAGTTGACTGCATGTAAGCAGAACAAGCATTTACAATGCAATGGTTTTGCCTTTGTTAAAGTTAGAGCTATTGGCATTGCTCTTGACATTATTTTTATTTATGTTTTTTTTAACATAAATAAATGGCATTGTCATTTACAATGCCACTAGCTTTATCTCTCGCAAATGACACACACAAACACACACAGAGCCCCCCCCCCACGCACACACCCACACAGAGCCCTCCACACACACAGCCACACAGAGCCCCCCACACACACAGCCACAGAAAGCCCCCCACACACACAGCCACACAAAGCTACACACACCCACACAGCACAAGCAGGCAACAGGGGCACACAGAGGCACAAGCAGGCAACAGGGGCACACGGAGGCACAAGCAGGCAACAGGGGCACACGGAGGCACAAGCAGGCAACAGGGGCACACAGAGGCACAAGCAGGCAACAGGGGCACACGGAGGTACAAGCAGGCAACAGGGGCACACGGAGGCACAAGCAGGCAACAGGGGCACACGGAGGCACAAGCAGGCAACAGGGGCACACAGAGGCACAAGCAGGCAACAGGGGCACGAAAACTGAGGCACAAGCAGGCAACAGGGGCACGAAAACTGAGGCACAAGCAGGCGACAGGGGCACACAGAGGCACAAGCAGGCAACAGGGGCACACGGAGGCACAAGCAGGCAACAGGGGCACACGGAGGCACAAGCAGGCAACAGGGGCACACGGAGGCACAAGCAGGCAACATGGTCATGAAAACAAGCACAAGCAGGCAAAAAGGGTCACAAGCATGAATTGTAATTTAGACGGGGCTGAAGTGGAGAACGGTCAGTAGGGAAGTAGTGCGGCTGGTGCAGTGGTACCAGGCCGAAAGGTGAGAGGGGCTGTCTGCACCCCAGTTTGGACAGTTTCCACTACCTAACAGGGATTGGTGGGAGGGGGGCGTACTTCTTGCTTGCTTGCTTTAGGGCTGTTACTTCGGGGACGCAGTGCACGCTGCTGCCTGCTGCCGCCGGGACACAACAACAGGCAGGGAGAGGACAGGCTAGGAGAGGGCAGGGAGGGGACAGGCTGGGAGAGGGCAGGCTGGGAGAGGGCAGGGAGGGAGAGGGCAGGGAGGGGACAGGCTGGGAGAGGGCAGGCTGGGAAAGGGCAGGGAGGGGACAGTCTGGGAGAGGGCAGGTTGGGAGAGGGCAGGTTGGGAGAGGGCAGGTTGGGAGAGGGCAGGTTGGGAGAGGGCAGGCTGGAAGTGGACAGGCTGGAAGTGGACAGGCTGGGAAAGGGCAGGCTGGGAAAGGGCAGGCTGCAAGTTGACAGGCTGGGAGAGGACAGGCTGCTTATATTGATTTTCTGCCACTTCGGTGACCTGCAGATCCACCCGAAGTGTGGCCCCTGGCAGAATTGCGTTAGTTAGAGCCACTAGGCTGAAGAGAGAAAAAAAAGAAGGGGGTTGTTTGCGGGGCTTAAGCTGTGTGCTGCTGGGCGCCGAACCCCCTGCCTGACGTGCTGGGGGTGGGGGGGGTGATATGCAGGGAGGGAGAGCGATCGATAGATACATTTATCTGCTTAAACTGCCTTTTTATATATGTTTTACTATAATAATGCCAACATTTTCACAATCTCTTTCTCACTCGATCTTGTTCATCTGCGTGCTTCATGGTTGCCATGCCTCACAAGTGTACCCCATAGTTAGTCTATTATGTATTATTAAATGATTACTGGGACACTGCTCGAACGCCCAGATGAGTTATCAAGGGAAGTAGCATAGACAGTGAGGTCAACAGAGCATTGGCAGGTTTAATAAAACAGACCTTTTTCCCGAATGCTGCATACTGTTTAAACTTGTCATGTAAAACAAGGATGGTTCATTAATAATGTTGTTTTCCTTATCAGTTATAAAAAGGGCCTCTTTGATGCGCAGACAGCATTAGCAAAGACAAAATAGACTCTCAAAGAAGAGTGCGTTGAAAAGAAGTCTAAAGATACCGTAAGTGGTTAAAAGACCTGCCGCATAAAATATTGAACAGTAGGTACTTGTGACAGAGGGCCAGTAATTCAATTGGATCTTTAAAAAAAATCATGTGCTTGTAAATATTTATTTGTGAACAAAAAAAACTAAATCCAGCAGCAGGTTACCATGACTACGAAGTAAAATAAATGAGCATACGAGGATGATTAGTACTAGCTCTTTATGATAGTCTAAGGAATCCAAACACTACGTAAAAAACAAAAAGTAAATCAGAAAGTATATTAGCAAATTAAATGATGCAGTGTCACCTAATATCACATCAAAGGGACTGCTTGAAACCCCATTACCCAGACCTAAACAGGACAATGTAAACATCCATGAAATGACATTGATGCCTTGATAAACAGCCCATTAAAGCAAGGGCAAACTGTGAAAAACATGGAAGCCAATCGTTTAAAAGGGCTCACTCAGAGCGCATCCTCTCCCTGAAAATCGATTGCGCTTTTTTTGAAGAACTGATGATTACAGCCAAAGGTAAAAAGAACAACGGACACACGGAGAGCGGGAGGGGGAGTGCGGGGCGGGAACGGACACACGGGTAGCGGGAGGGAGCCTCCCCTAGCCCCAAATAAAACAAAGCGACTCACCTGCACTTCCTCTGAAGCTTGGCAGAAGCACACCATCGGACAGACACTGGGGCGCCATGACAGCGGGAGGGGACTCACCGGTCTCTCCAGTGTTCCGCTGGTTCTCCTCCGGTTGGCGTCGGGCGAGGCTCCTCCTCTCTGGGGCCTCGCGGAAGACGGGGCGGCAGCTGCGGGCTCCTTCTCACGGCCCGAGCAGGAAGGCGGGTGCCGTCAATGGCGGACCAGATTCGGGGGCGTTCCCTTGAATTGGCTTTCGGCTGACATAGCGTGACGTAGCCAAAAGCCAAAAATTCTCTGGAACGCCCCCGAGTCTGGTCCGGCATTGATGGACAGGCCCGTCTTCCAATGGCTAGCCTCCATTTATGGAGGTAGCCAATGGAAGACGGGGGCCGTTCCTGTCTCCCCTACTATAATCATTACGTTTTCGCCTGCGCGAAAAAGATGCGCAGAGCGCATCTTTCGCCAGGCAAAACCTAAAAAGCATTTACAATGCAATTGTTTTGCCTTTGACAAAGTTAGAGCTATTGGCATTGTCAATGACAAATCTTTTATTTATGTGTTGGTTTTAAAAACAGATAAATTAATGGCATTGTCATTTACAATGCCAATAGCGTAATCTCACGCAAATGGACGATGGTTACAAAAATTTTTGAAAAGTGCTCTATAGAATCAGGAGGAGTCGGGGAGGGATAATGAAGGGAGATAGAGCCAAGAAGGAAAAACAAATTAGGGTGAGAGAGCATTGGAGAGAGTTAACAGTGTGGTGAAGGGAGAGTGAGTGACGAGAAGAGAGTATGAGAAGAAGAAAGAGAGGCAGTGAGAGAAGGAGAGTGTGGTGAAAGGGAAGAGTGAGTGACGGGATGAGAGTATGAGCAGAAGAGAGAGAGGAAGTGAGAGAAGGAGAGTGTGGTGAAAGGGAAGAGTGAGTGACAGGATGAGAGTATGAGCAGAAGAGAGAGAGGCAGTGAGAGAAGGAGAGTGTGGTGAAAGGGAAGAGTGAGTGACGGGATGAGAGTATGAGCAGAAGAGAGAGAGGCAGTGAGAGAAGGAGAGTGTGGTGAAAGGGAAGAGTGAGTGACGGGATGAGAGTATGAGCAGAAGAGAGAGAGGCAGTGAGAGAAGGAGAGTGTGGTGAAAGGGAAGAGTGAGTGACGGGATGAGAGTATGAGCAGAAGAGAGAGAGGCAGTGAGAGAAGGAGAGTGTGGTGAAAGGGAAGAGTGAGTGACGGGATGAGAGTATGAGCAGAAGAGAGAGAGTCAGTGAGAGAAGGAGAGTGTGGTGAAAGGGAAGAGTGAGTGACGGGATGAGAGTATGAGCAGAAGAGAGAGAGGCAGTGAGAGAAGGAGAGTGTGGTGAAAGGGAAGAGTGAGTGACGGGATGAGAGTATGAGCAGAAGAGAGAGAGGCAGTGAGAGAAGGAGAGTGTGGTGAAAGGGAAGAGTGAGTGACGGGATGAGAGTATGAGCAGAAGAGAGAGAGGCAGTGAGAGAAGGAGAGTGTGGTGAAAGGGAAGAGTGAGTGACGGGATGAGAGTATGAGCAGAAGAGAGAGAGGCAGTGAGAGAAGGAGAGTGTGGTGAAAGGGAAGAGTGAGTGACGGGATGAGAGTATGAGCAGAAGAGAGAGAGGCAGTGAGAGAAGGAGAGTGTGGTGAAAGGGAAGAGTGAGTGACGGGATGAGAGTATGAGCAGAAGAGAGAGAGGCAGTGAGAGAAGGAGAGTGTGGTGAAAGGGAAGAGTGAGTGACGGGATGAGAGTATGAGCAGAAGAGAGAGAGGCAGTGAGAGAAGGAGAGTGTGGTGAAAGGGAAGAGTGAGTGACGGGATGAGAGTATGAGCAGAAGAGAGAGAGGCAGTGAGAGAAGGAGAGTGTGGTGAAAGGGAAGAGTGAGTGACGGGATGAGAGTATGAGCAGAAGAGAGAGAGGCAGTGAGAGAAGGAGAGTGTGGTGAAAGGGAAGAGTGAGTGACGGGGTGAGAGTATGAGCAGAAGAGAGAGAGGCAGTGAGAGAAGGAGAGTGTGGTGAAAGGGAAGAGTGAGTGACGGGATGAAAGTATGAGCAGAAGAGAGAGAGGCAGTGAGAGAAGGAGAGTGTGGTGAAAGGGAAGAGTGAGTGACGGGCTGCCGAACATCACACGTGGTCCCTCGCCTCATGATTGGTTTCCCTGTGGCTCACATTACCCAGAGCAGGGCTGCTCCCCAGTGTGAGGGATCGCGGATTGCAGTGGTGCTGGGGGTGGGCGTCTGTGGGGCCCCTCCCCGCCTGCTGCCCCCCCCCCCCCCTCCCTGAAGTGTTTGCATCTCAGCTGGAGCCGCAGCTTGTCAAACTTCACTCCCCCTCCCTCCTGCACCCCCGCCCCAGGCCCTCTCAGCTGGCTCTCGACCCCTTCCCGCCCCTGAGGTGCGACTTGTACACACTCACGGGAGCCAGAAAACCCTCCTCTCAGTTCTCCGTTTATTTGTATTTTTTCAGTTTTATATAGCGCGAACTCCGCGGTATTAGAGCGCTCTGTGCATGTGCCTACACAAGGCCAGTGTTTGTTTTAAAGGTAACGGGGAATTTAAATGATGTGCCCAGAATCACGGGCTGTAGAGCCGGCGCCGAGACTCAAGCCTGGCTGGCTCCACAGTTCTCAATATCTCTATCGTAATGCCTCATCTTCTCCAGTTTTGTTCCCGATATTGGTGATAATTCTGGCTTTCAGGATGAGTGCAGATGTGCTACCGTGTGCTTTGTCTGTGACCCGCCCCGCGGCCACCGATCTAAAAACAGAAAGTGCAACACCGGGTCAAGGTACTGCCTGAAAAAACATCTTTAATACTAGTATAAGCATCAGAACATTTAGAGAGCATGATTTGTAACTCGGCATACAAAGATCTCTGCAGCAGGTGCTTTAACCCCATAGGATGTTTTAAAATGTAGACTTTGAAACCAATTAGGCAGAACAGATCTACTGGCATGTTTCTTTTTGCCAATTTCTTTGTGGCAGAGTTAAAAAAATAAAAAATAAACATTTATTAGTGAGGCTCAGATTTTGCGTCCGGTTTGCAATACTTTTGGGGACAACATCCCTGATTCAAAATCTAGTTTGCTAAATCTAATAATGCTCTTAAATGTACTCTTGATAGACCTGCTAAACATTTGTGTTCGGTCTTAATATCGGATGTCACTTCTTTTGATTCGACTTCCTGTGACGTCACTTCTGATGTAACGTTCGATGACACGCTCCATGATGTCATGTTACTTGCATACTACCCACTTGGCTGATCCCTTCACTTTTTGTTTTAGGACTTTTTTTATGCCACTTCCAAGTGGTTGCCATATATTTTCACCTAGTCTTGACTTCAGCATACAGCAAGTTGCGTTGTGAGGCTTGTAGTTCTGCCTTTAACCCTGCTGGCAGTGTATACATATTCAAGCATGCCCAGTGATGCTGGCTAAAATGTAAAGGGATAGATCGAGGTTTCACACATGACATGGAATCCCATGACAGCAGCCCCGTGAGATTCGAAATAAACATGTGCAAGCCATGCACATACATGTCGACTTCTCTGCAAATGGTTTGCATGTGTGTGCACCGCAGGGTGCCAGCCTTGAGGTGGCTTCAACTCCGGCTGTTGAGTGGCACCTGCGGGGCTGCAAGCGTCACCTTGATTGAAAGTCTTGTCAGGTGGCTGAGCGATCAGGGAATGGAAAACAGCCTGTTACCTTTGAAGTGAGGCACACTGGATGACTGTGACATTGCGTCGGCTGACATCACTTCCTGTGATATCACTCCGCAGAGCGCTCGGTGTCTACTGTTAATGGTTCTCCCATTGCTTTTATTGGAACTTGTGCCCCAGTGGGTCATAAGTGATTCAGGTAAGGGGGGGGGGGGGGTTCACGGGCAGTGCAAAAGCCCCCCCCCCTCCCCCACCCGGAAGTCACGCCAGGCGCAAGGCGAAAGAGGAGGCAGGAGATGAGGTTTAAGGGGCAGGGAAGGTTACTGCTCCTTTTATACCCCAGTGTGTACCCTTCCTTGGCGGGCACCTTTTTTTTCAGTATGATAGAAAGGGAAGAGGTGTCTGTCCATAAACCAGTGATAGAACAATGTCATCAACAGCCAGGACAGCAAGAGTTAATTTTTTTGACAAGCTTATATAGCGGGTACAACCGTGCGGAAAAAAGAATAATGCCACTGCTGTTCTATTCCCAATTAAGGAGGAGCTCGCTTCATACACAGCGCTTAGAAAAGGCTAGGTGGGAGCAGAGGACGCCAAGGCCACCACGCTTGGTTTTGCCCAGGGCGCTATGGAGGCACAGGTTGGCCCTGCTGCACCGTGCCTCGTGTTCCCAACCTTCATCCTTGCAGGCCCCGTCACGGCCGAACGCGCCCCTCCAGAGGGCACCAAAAAATTCCGAATAGACAGAATGTGTGCGGCGCCTCGCATGAACTAGGGGGAAAAAACAGTGGATACGAACTGTTTACAAAGTCGTCGTCATCCCCCAAACATGGCGTGAAGGCATTTTGCCACCTATTGTCATGTCAGGCAGCTTCCACCTCGCCCTTAGCAGACACCAGCCCTTGCAGCGCGTAATCATTAATCAGCAGCAGTTCAGTGGCTGCTCATCAACGCCCCCCTCCCCCCGTCGTAGCTTCCATAGGACTGCCTGCCCCATGTCAACAGGGGTAACATACAAAAGAGAAGGTCGCTCCCCACCCCGTTACCTAGTTTTAAATGAGTCATCGTATAAACGGCGCATCGCAGAATTCCTGTTACGAGGGGGCTGTTCATGTGCCTTTATCTTCGAAAGATTAATTTAAGTCACGGACTTCAAGGTCATCTACGGACACATCCGAACAGCCGCCCACCAATCCACTGTAGAAATTAAACAGCTGTTTCAATAACAACAGGCAGGAACTTCCTATCCGGATTCTATCAGTGTGAAGGGGTCAGGGTAGTGAGGGCACCGAGCCGAGACGTGGTGGTCACACAGCACTCATTCCAGCGCTCCGAAGAGGGCATCTTGGCTCATCTAATCCCTCGGGCGACGGCGAAAGGGGGAGGAGAGGCGAAGAGGAGACCACGGTGCCGTCAATGCCGGCCCAGATTCGGGGGCGTTCCCGGCTTTCGCCTGACGTCGCGTGACGTCGGCAAAAGCCAAAGAATGTCGGGAACGCCCCCGTGTCTGGTCCGGCATTGACGGACAGGCCCCTCGTCCAATGGCAAGGCTCCGTTTACGGAGCCAGCCAATCAATGACGAGGGCCGACCCAAAGCCACACACACAACTCAAGAGGTTTTTTTGGCACATGCGCAAAGCGCATGGCCAGTCAAAACCTAAAAAGGATGAGGCGGTTTCAGATTTTTTAACTCGTTTCGAAGAAGCCTTCTTGGATTTTAGTGGTCAGGATCTTTCTCAGGATGGGGGTTTGCGACTTTTTGTGAACAGGTTTGTAACAAACTTGTTACCAGAAATAGCGGCTAGATTGCAAGCATCGGAGAGTACGTGGACGAAGTCCACCCCCTCCGGTATTTTAAGTATGGCTCAGTATTAGGAACATAGGGAGAACGAGAACAAAGACAGACAGGAAAAGAAAGCTAAGGATCTTTAGACGAGAGTGTTGCTGCAGCAGGTGTCGAAGGGCCGGGGACGGGGAGCCCCACCTATGGTAGGAGGTCGAGGTGGAAGTAGTTATGGAAGGGGAGAAAGAAGAGAGAGGCTGGGGCCGAATCAGTAAGCGAACTGTAGAGGGACATTGGTGGAAGGATTGTCCGGAGCTTCGGTCCAATGCTGGACAAGGTAGAGGCAGGGGTCGCGGTGAATATCGTAGAGATGACAGAGACAGACAAGGTGGTGAGGACAGGTGACCGGGAAAAAATTATTTTGATGGGGAGAGGGATCGGCAACATTTTCAGACTGAGGGTGGCCGTGACAGACAGTACTATAATGATGCATACGCTATGGATGACATAACTGGGTTTTCCCATAACTAGGACAGCGTAGGACAGGGCATGGGACCAGTTTCTGTGGATGTTGATCAACGAGGACCCTATGTCACTGCGGACTTGTTGGGGGTATGCGACGTTTACAACGCAACTTTCACAACGCCGTTCCATTACGACGCGGTCATAACAACGAAAGTTGTTACAACGAATTGCGCTGGGGGGCGCTCAAGGATAGTAAATCATTTAATTTACTATCCCAACACCTTCCCTACTATCCACGGGGACTGGTGTTGGAATAGTAAATTAAAATTTTTTAATTTGCGCCCCCCCAACGCAAGTCGTTGTAACGACTTGCGTTGTTACAACCGCGTTGTAATGGAACGCGTTGTAAAAGTGTGCGTCATAATGACGTACATCCCTTGTTGGGGTCTCCAAGGAAATTTTTGGTGGACACGGTTGCTATGAAAAGTTCTGTGGCACGTTCTCAGGTCCCAGGGGTGGCTCTGTCTGGCAGGAATAATATTTCCGTTGAGTTTTCACGTACTCCGATAATTAGCCCCATTTCTAAGCCTTTAACGCTTACTATTGGTCCTTTCACCATTGACTCTCCTTTCCTTCTGACTTCAAATTGTGGTGAGAATTTGTTGGGTTTGGATTTGTTGAAGATACTGCATTCTACAATTGACTGTTCCCCAGACGGTGTGTATGTCACTTTTGGTCCTCATGTAGCGCGGGCACAACAGTGCTTCTCAAAAGACGAGCCCCTTCCAGCTGAGTTTGCGGGGATTCCAGAGACATTGTGGGCAAGTAGTGATACTGATGTGGGAAAGGTGGATATTGAACCCGTGTCTATCAAGGTTAAAGTGGGAGCCCGATTGCCCCGAATACCGCAGTATAAAATATCAAGGGATGGGGAAATGGCTCTGCTACAAATAATACAAGATTTGATATAGTCAGGTGTAGTGGAAGAAACAGCCTCTAACATTTGCAATAGCCCCATTCTACAGATTCTTAAAAGACCCTCTGCTGATGCAGGTGATGGTGCACCTGATGTTTATCGTTTTGTGATTGATTTGCGCCACATTAATAAAGTGGTTGAGCCCCAATATCCAGTGATCTCTGATATTACCACGATTCTGACTATGATCCCTCCCACCGCCAGATATTTTTCTGTTCTGGATCTGAAGAATGCTTTCTTCAGTATCCCGGTACATCCTGACAGCCGTCATCTCTTCGGATTCTCATTGGCTGGCCGAAGTTTCAGATTTTGTAGAATTCCTCAAGGCTATACTGAGAGCCCCAGCATTTATAGTCAGGCTTTGAAGGCTCAATTGGATGATTTGGAACTTCCTGAGGGCAATGTTTTATTGCAATATGTGGACGATATTTTGATAGCGTCTGACACGGGTGTCGAGATGCTACGGTTAAGTTGTTGCATCATTTGGCTCAGAATGGACATAAAGTATCCCTTCCCAAATTCTAATACTGTTGACAGGAGGTTACCTACTTAGGTCATCTCCTATCGAAGGAGGGGAGGAGGTTGACACCGGAGCGCATCAAGGCGATAACTAACATGGCTGTACCTAACACGCAGCGAGAGGTGTGCGTGTTTTTAGGCATAACTTCGTATTGTTGCCAGTGGATACCTAATTATGCCTTACTAACCAAACCCCTTCTGTACCTGACTACTAAAGAAGTGCGTGAACCCCTACCCTGGACTCCAGCATGTCAAGAAGCTTTTGAGTCACTAAAAACTGCTTTGTGTTCTGCGCCTGTTTTGGGAACTCCTGATTACCAGAAGCCTTTTGTGCTTTATGTACATTAGGCGGAAGGTTGCGCGTTGTCTGTCCTAACTCAATGTTTCGGCGGGAAACAGAGACCCTGTGCTTATTTTTCCACTATGCTTGACAATGTGACGAGAGCATTGCCGAGCTGTCTAAGAGCTACAGCTGCTGCTGCGGTCTCAATTAGACAATCGGCGGGGCACGTGTTGGGTTCTGACCTCACAGTAATGGTCCCGCATGCTGTGGACACTTTATTGAACAAAACGCAGACACAGCACTTAACTAGTGCTCGTCTCACTGGCTATGAGCTCACATTATTTGCACCCCATGTTACCATTAAAAGATGTGCTACCCTGAACCCAGCCACACTGCTACCCATCCCTTCAGATGAAAAGGACAATGAAGTCCATGATTGTTTGTTTCGGACAGAAGAGGAGACGAAGGGACGAATAGATTTGACGGACACTCCCCTAGATGACCCAGACGGGGAACTGTATGTTGATGGTTCCTGTTTTAAACTTGCGGATGAGACCTCAACTGCAGAATACGCAGTCACGACATTAAAAACAGTGGTGGAGACTTCTAGGGTCCCGTACCACTCAGCCCAAGCTGCAGAAATAATAACATTGATGCAAGCATGTGAATTGAGTGAAGGACTGGACGTGAACATTTACACTGACAGCCAACACGCCTTTGGCGTGGCTCATAGTTATGGGCGACTGTGGGCAGAGAGGGGGTTCTTGACATCACACGGACAAAAGATACAGAATGGCCCGTTTATATTACGATTATTGACAGCATTGACACTTCCCAGACGACTGGCTGTGATCAAATGTAGTGCACACAAAGCGGTGGTAGATGATGTAGGACGGGGCAATGCATTTGCAGATCAGACAGCTAAGGAGACAGCTAGGACGAAACTCCCACGAATGTTTGTGGCAGGACCAGCTAGGTGGGTACCGGACGT
The DNA here is from genome assembly GCF_964263255.1 of Lissotriton vulgaris. Lineage (NCBI taxonomy): Eukaryota > Metazoa > Chordata > Amphibia > Caudata > Salamandridae > Lissotriton > Lissotriton vulgaris. The sequence continues at coordinate 334,180,547 of NC_141689.1, read as the reverse complement.
TAACATGTTTACGAATACTGTACAAAGTGTGCGGAACGTACAAGAAACAGCGACTGAGGATGAGTTGAGGACATGGAAGGATGGTGTGGGACGGTTGGATGAGAATGAGTGTTGGACAGATGTGTCAGACAAAAGACGATGGTTACTCTCGGACGCATATGTCCACCAAGTGGTGACAATGGCTCATGGACCGGCTCACATTAGTGCGAAGGGAATTTGTAAACTACTAGATCCAGTCTGGAGTAATAAGAACATCTCCAAGATGGCAACACACTTAGTGCAGCAGTGCATGCTTTGTTTAAGACATAATCCTGGAAAGGGAACACCTGTCCCCGTTGGAAATTTTGCCCCTCCTTCTTTCCCTTTTGAAGTGATCCAAATGGATTATATTGAGATGGAAAGAGTAAACAACCTCAAATACGTTCTGGTGGTGGTATGCTCTTTTAGTAGATGGGTGGAGGCTTTCCGAACTAAGGATTGTACAGCTAGCTCAACAGCTAAAATGTTGATAAAGGAGTACTTCTCTCGTTACGGATTGCCCCGGGTGATCTGGAGCGACAATGGTACATCCTTTAATGCTAAATTGATGGAACTGATATGTAAGGGGCTACAGATAGCGCAAAAATTTCACGCAGCACGACACCCCCAGGCTGCGGGTTTGGTAGAAAGGTTTAATGGGACGTTGAAATTAAAGATGGCCAAGATACAAGAGAGTACAGGGTTACGTTGGCCGGATGCACTTCCCCTGGCTTTACTTTTCACTAAAGTGACAGTCAATTCCACGACAGGTGTCTCACCTCACAAAGTTTTTTTGGCCGCCCGGCCAACGTGTGGGGTGTCCCCAGACCTAAATGTTTCTCAGAAATAGAATACCCTTTGTTGATAGATTACCTGTATGTTTTGACTAAAGATCTCTGTTCTATTCATCAGCAGGTAGCAGACACCCTGAAGCCATGGCCGGAGGGGAAAGGACACACCATACAACCCGGGGACTGGGTTGTCGTCAAGAAGTACCAGCGGAAGTCTTGCTTGGATCCAAGGTGGTCAGAGCCGAAGCAGGTGCTCCTCACCACCCGTACCGCACTCCGGATACAAGGCTGCACGGCGTGGACCCATGCCTCTCATGTGAAGCGCGTCCCACTGCCACTGCCATATGACAAATGGGTGAGAAAAGGCGTCGCTGATGATGAATGTGGAGTAGTTCCTCGGTATATACCCTTCTCGGATGCCTTGTTGAGGGGTGAGGAGCCGGATCAGAAAGAGGAGAGGCCAACTCGACTACAGGTGGTGAGACCTCTCCTGATCACAGTGAGCAAGCATCAGCGGTGAAGTGCCCTGCCATTGAGCCCCCCATTCTGTTCACAGATCCAGAGGTGCGAGGGAGCACTCATTATAATCTGTGGCCCAGGAAGGGAAGGAAGGAGAACTGAGCACTGGAAGAAGGGCTGAGATAGGGATTTAGAAGAGAACTGTGTCGAAGGATAGTTAAGTGTTAGGGACGGACTGCTGGAAGAGCCCTGGTGCACTGTCGAGACATTGTCAGATGGGACATTAGGACCGCGCCTGGGCCCGGATTAAGTGCTCCTGAGTTGCAAAAGCTGTGCGACTCCGTCGTGGGATTAGGGAATGAACAATAGAAGCCTGCCTGTGAGGCTTTAACAGACACAGGGAGAAGATCCCTTCTGAGGGTGAAGAGCCCCCTTGGGCGGCTTCGGTGTGCCTGTGACTGTTTGATTATTTTAGTTTAGCTCTGGACTTTTAGCTAGGGAATATGTACCCTTTTGGCCGTCCCACTCCTGAAGAGGAGCAGCCTTTTGCAGCCCCTCGTAGATTAGACCCGGACTCTCCATGGTCAGCTTTACCCCGAAAAGGAAGAATTGTGGCCATTGTGATATTAGTCATTGTGTTTTTAATAATTCTTGGGATACTGTTCTTCCTGGATGAAGCTTACCCTGTTCATATGTTTATTCCTACCCCTTCTGCCCCTCCTGAACACAATAAGGTAACTGTTGATTAAGGTGAACAATGTCTGCGGAAAGATTACCGAGATAATGTTTTTATTAAGACTCTGCATCATGCCCATGCTGTGTATAATGTGACGGATTGTTGGGTTTGTGGGTTGTTACCTTCTGCTGCCTACAAAAAGGATCGATTGCTGGCACTCCCTTTAACGCCTGTAAATAGTTGTGTGGGATGGTACACCTTAATTGGTATGGTGAAATTCTTTCAATAACCCGATTTTCTAAATCCTATATTACCTAGTAGTGGCTCTACTTTGACCATGCGAGTACGCCCTATGCCCACCCCTTCTCCTGGACAGCTGTTTACTGACGAACGTTTTGATCAGACATTCCTGGATACATGTTCGAAGAAAGTGGGACGGTTTGTAATTTCCAATGATACTGACAAAGTCAGGGAGAGTTTTCTACAGCTGAATTCTTCTTTGGCATATAGACACCCTCCTGCGACAAATAGTAGTAGTCATTCTTTGGTGCCTTTGGCAGTTGTTGGGCCCTCACCATTCTTCTGTATCATGGGGAGGGGCCCTATAATGGTTGGGAATAGTTCCTGCAATGTGACTGCTTCGATTTGTTTGCTTTTTAGTCCTTCCTTGGTCACTCCTCCAAATATTTACTTTGTTTGTGGAGATAATGGATACCTGTGGTTGCCTGAGGGTTGGGGTGGGGTCTGTTATCTGGCTTACCTGCTCCCTCCTGTCTATGTAGCACCCTCAGACTATCATAAGACTCGTCGTCGGTTTGCTATAATGCCTGGACAGCGTCAAAGGAGACCACTCCAAGTTGAGGATGTGGACCAGACTGATACTTCTTTGCAGCAATGGACAGACTTTTCTAAGGTGCTACTGCCATTCTGGGGTCCCATATTTAACAGTCAGGAAATTAGGAGACTGTCCAGAGTAATGGAGAAAGTAGTAAATACTGAGGCAGACATTGCAGCTAATATGTCTGTCGAGATGCAGGCTATGAGATTATTTACGATCCAAAACAGAATGTTGCTTGATGTCATTCTTGCTGATAGGGGTGGAGCCTGTCGCGTCATCGGGACGTCTTGCTGTGTGTATATTCCAGACTCGGCCCCTACTGTTAACTTAGCTGTACAGAAGCTTCATAGATTAGCGACTGAACTTCGTCAGGACACCGGTACTTGGTCATTACATAAATGGCTGTGGGGCGTTTTCTCACCGTGGGACTGGAAGATTTTGATGGGTGTTGTAGGGATAGTAGGTGTATTACTGATTTGTTGTTTTTGTGTCTATTGCCTTCCCTCTTGTTGCTCCATGTGTGCCAGTAATATGCAACGTACTAAAAGACCGACCCGCCAGTATCCTGTTTCTAATGATATAGAGCTTCCTGACATTGGCTGGTTGATGCTTATCGATGAGGATATTTTTGATTAATATGGTTCCCCGTCCGTAGCTTGATGTGTAAAGGCCTTACCTTTTGGCAAATAAAGGCTGCACTCATGTTAGCCACATAATGCTAAAAGGAGGGTCTGATAGGTTTCATTTTCCGATGCCCCACCCACTTACATTTACATATATGAGTTAGCATGATGTGTCTAACTAATGATGTACTCATTTACGCATTTACATTTGTACTCTCCATTTCGTTATTCATTTATGCATGTAATGATATCTAGTTTTCTTAGCTTAGCCTGTGTGCCACCATTTTGGGTGCTTCTCTCGGTGTGCGAGTCGCACTCGCTCATCCCCACTCCCATAGGAATAGGAAAAACCCTGAATGCAGCAGTTTTCGTTTCTTAGCTAATTGTGACCGAAACTGACAACAAACCCCCCAATCAGTAATATTCTCATGCGCTGGAGACGCTGAGGCCCGGCTCTGTGGCCTTGGGCAGAGATAACCAAATGTTGCTATTGCAGGTGCAGATGCCTCTTGTATGAGGCCATTGTTCACCCTTTCTGGGGTCCAGTACTTTTCCAGTATGGGCGTGTTCTACTCTGCTGTACCATGTTCTAATGTATTGCTGTGATAAGATGAGGCAGTCCTCTTGGCGCACTCTTAGGGGTGAGGTCGGACAGGGCCCTCTCATATGTGAGTTTGTGGCCTAATAAAATACTTTGTTATTTCTTTTCCACTGTCCGGCTGACTTTTTACTTGGTAATTATAGGTGAGTGCGATAAGTCACTCGGGTGGATTTGAGCCACGTTTATCAATCTTCTACGGAAAATTCCTCTCCAGCCTCCAAGACCACATGTTGCCATTGTTTAATGTATTCAACAATGACACTGGCCTCACACCTACCATGACAGCCGCTGAAATCTCACTTCCTCCCAAGACAGACAAGGGCCATACACTGTGCTCATCATATTGCGCCATAGTCTTCCTAAACTCAGACCCCAAGATCTTCAAGAAGATCTTGGCTATGAGGAAAAAGAAATTTTACATGGCCAGTATGTTCCCTTCGTGTACCCCACGTTTAGTGTATGTGCATGTCACCCATGCATTTTCCCTCTATGACCTGCAATAATAATGCCTCTGCATTTCCGTTCCACATTAGGATGTCAGTTACCAAGTCTTTCATAAAAGAAACGTTAATTCTGCACCGAGGCCCATGTTCCCATGTGTTTGCATTGTGCACGTTTAATAAATCGAGATGAACCCATTTTGTGGCTCAGCCTGAGCCAGTTTCCAAATTCAGGTTTTCATGCCACCAGACACTCTGAGGGCTGCAGCTACGTATCCCTGACCTCTCGCATACTTCTTGCTCAGCCGAGAGGGGCCCAGCCCGGGGTGCCAAGACAGTATTTTGCATAACAGTTATCTGCTTGCTCTACAGAATCACATTCCTGCCTAGTGAAGAAGGTAAACAGAACCCGTCTGCAGAGATAGGGCCTAGCCTTTCTGTCTCCGTTTCAGTGATTTTCAGAGCCCGCATCCATAGAAAGCTCACGGCCCCCATGAAATGAACGAAGAAATATATGCCCACACTGGTTCTTAGTGATGAGCGACCTTTGCTTCAGATAATACATCCCCGGACTTAAGATATCAGATAATACCAGACGTACAGGTCGCCCTGACACTGAAGGCCTCCCTGCTAGGCCGAAAGTCAGCTCCCCCCAGCTTCCCCCAGTTACACGTCAATTGTACGTCATGGCCATGTACGCACACAAGTAGGGCGAAGTTCAAGTTGGCCATGCAACCCCCTTCCATGTATCCACCCACCTATGACTCACCTATGACTCATCAAGTGAATGCCTACAGGTACGCCCATATGCACACCCACATGCTCTTATCTCTCTCTTTCTCTTGCTCTGCCTGGAGCGCTCCTCCTTCTCTATGCAATTCGATGTATAAATATTGCACTCTGTGACTAAAGTTTGGAAGACCCTTCCTGAACCTTAGTGGTGATGGAACCCGATTCTCCCTTAACTCGAGTTACTGAAATAAAGCCCTTTTGAATCGGACACCACGGACTCTGCCTCTCATTTTATGCATGACCCTTTGTTTAAGTATAGAAATTATGACAGGGTAATATTTTATTTACCACATAAATCTGGCGCCCGAATAGGAACAAATCCCCCTCCCCACGCGCCGGTGATGTAGGTCCAGCCCTTGCCCCCTTCTACAGCCGTGACGGACTTCAAAGTGTACACGCCAGCGGGACTTCCTGCTTACTCCCTCAGGCCCACGGAGGAGACGGACTGCGACCAGGCATCCACACGAGGCGGTGAGGATTGCGGATCATCCCAACCAGAGCCCAAGCCGTGAGCAAGGTCCGAGGTTTCCAGAGGGCCACCTGTTCCGAGGCGCATGCGCAGTATCAAGTTTCCGAGGCCTTCAAGTTCTGCTTCCCGGTGAGTACCGCTATTGGGAATGCATAAAGTTCAAGACGGGTTCATTTATTTGAGCTCAGTAAAGACGTGTCCGTTCATACGAGCACGGTAAAGACGGGTCCACGGTAAACGTGGGCACGGTAAAGACGTGTCTCTTTACGAGACCGGTATGGTTGTACTGTATTCCAGTGCATAAAGTTAACTGTTTTCAAGTTCATGTTTTACTCCATGTATCTAGTTACACTGTATCTGTTTCAATGTTTTAGTGTTTTAGTGTGAATGATTGTTTCAGTCAGTCTATTTTGGTGTATATTGTGTTTTCGTTAAATAGGTTTCAACATTCCACTGTTTTCGAAATTACGTCAGATAGGGACCAGAAAAGGCATTCTCGAAGAGTCAGTTAACATCCCGCCTAGAAACACACCTGGTCATTTCATGTATAATAAGCACGGACTAGCTGCCATATTGTTTGTAGACTTATGGGTAGATTACACAAAGGATTTAGAAGAGAAGTACAGATGGCCTGCCTCAGGAACGTGGGATTCTGAATGTATTATGAGAGTAGAGGAAGCGTTATGGAAAAAGAAAGCAAGACCCTCTCAGAAAGATGCCATTGAGTTATGGCGTAAAGAGTCACATAGGAGAACAGAGAAAGAATTCCACCAAGCAGAGAGAAGTAAACAAGCAGCGGAAAAAGCCAAAGAAAAAGAACTGCGGGAGGAGGGGGAACGGGTCAAGGCAGAACAGGCTGATAGAGAAAGAAATGCCGTCATTGCTGGTATTTATCCCGTCCTCTCAGAAGAACTAGCTAGAGTGACCCCTCAGAAACACCCTGTAGGTCGCGTACGCCACCACCTGTACCGGGGGAGGGACCCGAGTGTATAGAAGAGGCCATGGAACACAGAAAGGTGGGGGTTAAGAACTACATTCTACGTTTTATGATTAACTGCCTGATCAGGGAACTAGACCAAGGAGACGGAGATGTACAGCCTGGTCTGATAGAATGGAGTGACAACATAGATGCCGGTCGGCATTATAAACAGGGACAGACAGATAGCATGTACAAGAAAATACGAAAGGAAATATTAGCAATACGCAGAGTGTGGTCTGACGAGAAGGGTGAGTCATCATCGGAAGAGTCAGAAAACGAGGCAAAGGACAAAATGAATTATGTAGGCAAAGCACGACAGTTTGACAGGCCCAAGTGCCTCGATTACCGTAAACAGGGACAGTCTATAAAAGAAAGATATTCTCTTTAAAATCTGTTCCAAGCTACTGAAAAAGCACTGAAACGACGGATGGAGAACGAGCGACCTCAAACACCACACGAAATGGAGTTGGCCCGGTCAGCCACCCAGTGGGTGTCCAATGCTAACATATATAGCAGTGATATAGTAGCTCAAACGTTCTTGAGCCTTCCAGCGAACGAACAGCGTTTGGCTGGTATTTACATGGTCCAACATTTGATAACGTTGTATGAGAGTCAATATTCCGATCCTGGTCACTTGTATAAATTACTGGACGATATAATCCTAGAAAGATGGACAGGCATAGGTAATGATTTAATTAACGTCATCTTGGATCAACGACATAAGTACATACATTTTCTGACCACACGCATGCTTCCCGCCCCACACCGCGACAGAAAGCCCCTATACATAGTCAGACAGAACCCCCTACGAGAGGTACATCCCGTCAAAAATGCCACCGGTGAGCTTCAACGAGTGTATGTTTACACCCCCTTAACGAAATTAGAAATACTGGAAATGAAAAAGATGCTGCCCTGCCATGATAAAGACCCGGGGGGATTTCACCGAGAATTAAAAGACATTCTCCGCATCGGAGATTATACGTACGCTGACATTCTGAAACTATTGAAAGTACTGTTGCCTGGTGGTATTTATGAAAAGCTTAAGGAAAAAGACTGGGAGGTGGGAGAGAAAAAGTTAAGTTGGACAGAATTGGAAGCAGAGGATAGAACGAGGCTCCTGGGGGTTGGTCTTGGGGACAAAGCTAAAGAACTACCTGAACTCCTGATACAGGTTTTGCCGAGATTATTGACTACTAAAAAGGAAGACTGGGATGCTATTTCAGCCTGCAAACAGAAACAAGACGAGGACACAAGCGATTTCTATTCTAGATTCGAGAAATGCTTTTCCATTAATAGTGGCCTTAAGCCTGGTAGCGAGTCATATCCACATCTTTTCGTGAGCAAATTAGTAGAGAATTCCCTACCCCAGATCAAGAATAGAGTACTGAAGGTTCAGAGTACTTGGCAAGCAAATAGCCCTTCACAAATGTTGCAAATGCTACAATATCACCAGAACAGGATTAGAGAAGAGCAGGATCAGGAAAAGAGACGCATGAAAGAGACAAAAATGAAGGTGCTGGTTGCCCAAACGGTACCAGCAAACACGAACAAAAATGGCCCGACACCTGTCAAAGGGAACTGTAATTATTGCAAGCAACCAGGTCACTTTGTAAAGGATTGTGCTGTCCTGAACACACAATATAGCTACAGGCAAGACAAAAGAACGACCGCACCCGCCTAGGCAGAATAGCACCACACAGAACCCGCAACAGACAGTAGCGAATTTTCCACCCCCACCACCACCTGTTCATGCCACACAACAAATGTATCAGTACACGCAGTCTGACTATCCAGAATACCAAGCATTCTCATGAAACAGCCTTGAGAGGGAAGTTGGCTTGCCCCTTATTGAAGTTCCTGTAGATCAAGAGGGTCCCTATGTAAATAGTCGTGTATTGGGAAAAGACAGAAAGTTTCTGATTGACACAGGGGCGAGCAGAACTACCATCAGCCATGACGAGGTTCCAGGGGCACCCCTCTCGGGCTCACAGAATGTTTCCCTGGGATTTTCAGGAAAGCCTATTGTTAATGAAGTATCGAAACCAATCTCCCTCGAGGTTGGTCCATTGGCACGTACCACAGACTTGCTACTTACTAAATTATGTCCAGAAAACTTACTTGGCATAAAGACATTAAAAGAACTAGGAGCAGTTATATGTTGTTCTCCGGAAGGAGTGTGATTGTTCTTACGTGATTTTAAGGGACATTATGTGTTGACAGATTTTGACCACAGACTTAAGGATTTACCACAGCACCTATGGGCACAAGGTCCGACTGACGTAGGTTACATGAACATAACACCACACCGTGTCACACTCAAAGCAGGAGTAGTACTACCACGTATACGACAATACAGAATACCACCTGAAGCCGAAGTGGCTTTATTGAAAATTATTGACGAACTCATTGCACAAGGGGTGGTAGTGGAAACTGACTTGAATGTATGTAACTCACCTGTCATTCCTATCCTTAAAAGAACAGACCCTAATGCACCACCAGTTTACAGACTAGTTGTTGACCTTCGAGAATTAAATAAATGTGTAGTACCGCAATACCCAGTAGTTCCAGACATTTCTTCATTACTGACTGCTATTGATTCTGAGGCAACGTTCTTTACTGTCATTGACTTGAAGAATGCATTTTTCAGCGTTCCAATTCATCCAGATAGCCAGTATCTTTTCGGATTCAGTCTAAAAGGACGCAGCTTTAAATTTACGAGAGCTCCCCAAGGTTTTACAGAGAGTCCTAGCATTTACAGTCAAGCATTGAAAAGACAGCTGGACAGTATTAATATGCCTACCAACACTGTACTGCTCCAGTACGTAGACGACATCCTAATTACAGCACGATCAGAACCAGACTGCGAACATGCATCACTGACAGTTTTACACTTTCTGGCAGACAAGGGGCACAAAGTGTCCCCTTCGAAGTTGCAATTCTGTGCACAGCAAGTGGTGTACCTTGGACACTTGCTGTCCAAGAGGGGTAGACAGCTGACACAAGAACGTATTCAGTTAATTGCTAACCTTTCACAGCCCAAGACACAAAAGGAAGTACGGGCCTTCATTGGCCTCACTTCATACTGCAGACAGTGGATTCCCCAGTATGCCTATCTAGCCAAACCACTCATACAGTTGACAACACAGGAGGCAGCGTCTTCGACTGTCCTCCCTTGGACACAGGAACATACCTTGGCATTTGAAGAATTAAAAAGAGCCTTATGTCAAGCACCAGTTTTAGCGACCCCATGTTACAGCAAACGTTTTGTGCTGTTCGTAACTGAACGAGATGGAACAGTGTTATCTGTCCTCACACAAGATCAAGCAGGAAAACACAAGCCATGTGCTTATTTTTCTAGTACACTGGATCCAGTGGCCCAAGCACTGCCTGCGTGCCTGAAATCAGTTGCGGTGAAAAACAACTACGGGGTGGCTCTAATCAGCAAGGCTGAGCCAAAAGTAACAATGAACAAGAGAGGGTGCCAGTGCTGATATTGATGATATTCGTGCAAAGAATAACCAAAACTGAACTTGAAAAAATCAAGAACGGGAGTTACTACTTAATAGTTTTTTATTTTAGCATTATTTAGAGAAAAGAAGGCTTATGTATTTTTTCGTATTTTATAAGGCGACATATTTACAAAAGGACACAGGAAATTCAAGGAAGTGATTATTATTCATCAATCATACAATATTCCAGGCATATCACAGACATACAAAACACATTCACACCACTCAAGGACGGGGACTGTGTGAGACATAAACTACAATATAAAAAATCTGTACACTGTATACTACAAGATAAGCAAAATATACTACAAGGTCAACAAAACAAAATGCCACAGTCTGCGGACACAGTTTTACACAGAATGAAAACACAGTTAGTTTTTTTACTGTACAATCCTAAATAAATCTACAAACACACATTTTTTGTTGCTCGGAGAGCTTGGTATTGTACTAGCGACAAAGAGAGAACAACTAGAAGCTGTTGTCGTTCTGGGCGTAATCGCACTCAACACTATATGATCTTGTGTGATTTATATTACACGCCGGCAAAAGTTTTGAAATGGGGGAGCATCACGGGAATTAAATGCAATCGCTGTAATTTAAGAGGGGCCGATACTTTACATATGTTTTTCTCGTGTGTAAAACTTAATGCATTAATTTGTGATGTTCAGAAATTTATAGAACACATTCTTTGTAAAAATATTGTTTTATCACCTGAACTTATATTATTTGGTGTTTCTAAAGAGTCAAAAGATTTGGATCAAACGAATTTATTATTTATTATGATGGCTGAATTCCGTGCATGTATTTCTCAGGACTGGATTAGTATAGACTCACCATCTTTCTATACATGGAAGGGACGTCTCCTTGCTAGATATAAACTTGAATCAGCAATATATGCTACCAAGGGGAAAAATAAGAAACAACGTGGGTTAAAAATTTGGTCACCAATTCAGAAATGGATTGATGAACTAATGATATAATGAACTGTCTATACTGTCTATACTGTCTAGTCATGTATTATCTGTTTTTTTTTTGATATTCTGAATGGCTTTGCTTTATCCTCTTTTGATTTATCTGTATTATATGTATCTTGTTTTAATCTCAGGAAGGAATTATGTTATGGTCTGTTTAAGCTTGCAACTCAAATATCAATAAAAAAAAAAAAAAAAAAAAACAATCCTAAATAAATCTACAAACACACATTTTTTGTTGCTCGGAGAGCTTGGTATTGTACTAGCGACAAAGAGAGAACAACTAGAAGCTGTTGTCGCTCTCGCAGACACCGTGTGGCAAGGGCCTACGCGTTTCGAATCCCACAGCTTTTCCTGGGATTCTTTTCAGGGCCTCATGTAGTATCGGTGGACAAAATCCAACAAGGGGCGTGGGGGTGAGGAAGGAGGGAGAACTTCAAATGCCTTTTATCTGGTGTATTCTGTGTGGGCCTTCGTTTTAAAAAACTGAAGAACTGTAGCTCAATGGGAACACAGGATAAAAAGGGGCGAGGCACAACGCTTCTACCGATGGATCGTCGTTGCTATGGCTCCAGGCGGCGAACTGCTTGTAATCGTTAGTAGTCTAATTCTAAAACTGGTCTAGGAGTATCCAGCAGGTCAATTCGAGACTGCCTTGGCGATGAAATTGGTTTGCACACGCTAAGTTTAACACGCGTGCTGTAAGGCAGAAGGTCCGGAACTTAATTAGCCGGTGCCGCCTAGTTTGTGCACAGAAGCTTGACCGAATTTGGAGCCAACACGCTGCGAGAACTCAATATGATTTCACGTTGTTTAGCCTTCCGGCGGCCGCCGGTCCGCTAGCGTTTCAATCGGCACTACTCTCTCGGGCATGCGTGTCGAAATCAGTTGCAGCAACAGCCCTAGCCATAAGACAAAGTGACTCAATAGTGCTGGGTCACCCCCTGACAGTACAGGTACCACACGCAGTGGAAGTTCTCTTGAACAGGACACAGACACAGCACCTGACTGTAGCGAGGCTGAATGGATATGAACTGACGTTATTTCAGCCACACATAGAGATCAGACGATGCAACATTCTTAACCCTGCTACACTTTTGCCCTCAAGTACAGTAGACACCGCACCACATGACTGTGTAGAAATAATGAATACAGTGACGAAACCAAGACAAGACCTGACGGATATTGCACTTCCAGACTCTGACCTGACACTCTATGTAGATGGATCATGCATGAGAACAAGCACAGGAGAATTAGTGGCAGCATATGCCGTGACCACTGCTACTGAAGTCATAGAGACACAAAGAATAGACATATTGTCAGCACAAGCCGCAGAGCTCATTGCTCTGACACAAGCCTGCATAAGAGCCAAGAACTTAAAAGTGAACATTTATACAGATTCACAGTATGCATTCAGCGTTGTTCATGACTTCGGAGTATTATGGAGGGAGAGAGGTTTCTTGACCTCTCATGGGGCCAAAATTCAGCACGGTTCGCTTATTCAGTCCCTGTTAGAAGCAATACATTTACCTACAGCCATAGCTATCCTGAAATGCAAAGCACACACCAAAGTTACAGACACCATTTCCCAGGGTAATGACCTGGCAGACCGAACTGCTAAACTTACAGCACAGACACCAACAGACACGACAAAGACAGAGGTACCATCACTGACAAAAAGTATGACAGTCAGGGATCCTTCTCAAGATGTACTCGACATACAGACACATGCCACTCCAGATGAAATAAAGAAATGGACTGAACAAGGAGGGGTCCAGACTGATCAGGGTTGGATGACTAAAGGCAAAGCCACATGGTTTCTTCCTTATTCCATGGTACAAGTGATCATAAACACAGCACATAGTCCAGCACACTTGGGAGAGAAGGCAATGTTAGACAGCTTACAGAATATATGATTTAACAAGCACCTGCGTGCAGCAGCGAAACAAAAAGTTAAAACATGTATGATCTGTTGCCAGTTCAATCCAGGTAAAGGCATTCCGGTGGAACAAGGCGGATTTCATCCTCCTGACCATCCTTTTGAGGTCCTCCAGATGGATTATATCCAAATGGACAGATGTAGAGGTTACAAGTATGTCCTGGTAGTTGTGTGTGCACTATCTAGATGGACAGAAGCGTATCCAGTCCCAGATTATACTGCTGTGACAACCGCCAGGCAATTGGTGCGTGAATTCTTCCCCAGATACGGATTGCCCCGTGTCGTGTACTCAGACAATGGTCAGCCTTTTTCATCTGAATTAATGAAACAAGTGTCCCTGCTGTTAGGATATACTTGGAAGTTTCATTGTGTACGACACCCTGAAGCAGCAGGACTTGTCGAGCGCCATAATCAGACAATTAAGACGAAACTTGCAAAGATCTGTGCAGAAAAAGGCGTGGATTGGATGGTAGCCTTGCCGGTGGCCCTCTTTTACATGCGTATGGTAGCTCATTCCAGAACAGGCCTATCTCCTTATGAAGTGGTTTTCGGTAGACCGCCGAATATGTGGGGTACGCCTATACCTAAGAAAGTAACTGATGTTGACAGTAACATGCTGACAGATTACCTGGCTTCCTTGATGTCTGCACTACTCTCTTGTCGTTCACAGGTTGCCGCCGCCTTCCCTGACAACACCCAGGTCAAGGAGCATGCCATAGTCCCTGGAGATTTCGTTTTCGTTCGCAACTTTGATCGATCAAGCCCCCTTGAGCCGCGCTGGAAGACACCGAAACTGGTATTACTGACCACGAGGACAGCCGTCAAGGTCGAAGGAAGAAAAGGATGGCTTCATGCCCATCATTGTAAAAAGTACTTTGCACATTCTGGAACTTTGGTTAAGAAACAAGACATTAAAGACAGTACAGACAGTACAGAGCCCCCTTTCCTAGAAAAGACTCCGCAGCAAGAATATAGGTCCAAATTACGATCTTGTAGGTCAGACAGCGTTTAATTGTTTAAGTCCACTAGGTGGTGAATCGGTTAGACAGGTTTTCTGACATGTATAGGATCGCGGACCCCAATAGTAAAAAGAGCAAAATGAAAGAGAAATACTGCAAGATATTACGCAGTAGATGTATAGTAACTCTGATTTTGCTGTTTTTTCTGTGCATCACTATAATATGTATCAGCTTAATACTACATGTTTTCTTTCCTCCTATTGCCTCACATATACACCTTTCCATTAATGACACCGTAGAGCATACATTTAGTGATCTGCCACCCCATGAACTGTCATATCGACTGGACCTGCGCAACTATACTTTTAATCGGATGTTGCACCGTTCTCACCAGACCAGCAATGCAACAGATTGCTGGGTATGTGGCCGACTCCCACCTTATCAGAAGACGAAGGGAGTTCTACCTCTCTTCCCTTTTCCGTTCTCCCATAATGGTTCGTGCGGAGCATGGTTTGCCTTAATGACATCATTAGACAGAAAGTTCACAGTTTCCCAGGGTGACTGGATATGGGGAGACTTGAATAAAGTAATGAATGAGGTATGTTTTCCTGACGAAGACGGTCTCCCCCAAAGGAAGGGGACCAATCTAGAAAATGAAGAGTACGAGCAAGGAAATGCTTCCCTTAGTTTTATGATGCTGAATGTCCAGCCCATGCAAAATGCAGGTCCACCGTTTATTTCAGTCCTACCAGTAAAAGGTGATTTGTGCGTAAGAAAGAAAGGATCAGTACATATGGGACACAGCGAGTGTAATGCTGTGGTAGTGTTTACTGATAAAGGAAAGTCTTCTTTCAAAGCATCTCGCCATACCTATTTCATTTGCGGTCA